>NC_136062.1:114645419-115845419 GCF_964261635.1 Lissotriton helveticus | reverse complement strand
ATCGCGAGGCGCCTCGAGCGGCCCGCGGGACAAGCCCACTACACCACCTTCCCCCTTATAACAGCAAAACAATTCAAACAATACAATACATGTTTAATATTTGACAAAGCCATCAAATTTTTTTGGAACTCTAATGGCCCTGCCACGAGAAGATACACGAACATTTTCCAAATTCGAAGGATTGGTGGGTTGAATGTTAAGACTAATAGATTGACTACTACCAGGACAAACATTAGGGACTTCCCACCAATGACTCCCATTGTGTTAATCATTAGGTTCACATTGCCTACTCTTGATAATGTCAGCTTGATGGCGCGCTACTTTCACAAGATTACGCTTATTCCACCAACCCTTCCCATCCACGAACGCAGCACCTTTACTTACTCTGAGTACCTGGAAAGGTGCAGAAAACTTAGATTCCCCTTTTTTTACTCTCACAGGTTTCTTAATCAAAACCCCGTCCCCTGCAAGAATATCCGTGCGGACGGAAACATTTCTACCGCCAAAATTTTTTTTCATTTGTGTTTGCTTTTCATACACATTCATGCGAACAGCATTCATGTCAACTACCTCGCCTCCAGACATGTCCTTGAGCCAAGCTGGAAATAAATTCGACCTAAAGCTCCTACTTCTCAACAAAGCGAAAGGGGACACCCCAGTTGTACAATGAGGGGAGGTGTTATAATCTTTTCCCTAATGAAATCTTGAACATTAAACCCACAAGATAACGCAGTTTGTACGCCTTCCTTAATTACTTTATTCCCACTCTCAACCAACCCATTTGACGAAGGGGAATACAGAGCCACTTTCAACTGTTTAATGTCATAATCCCCAAGAAACGTCCTCATTTTATCAGAAATAACGTGTGTCCCGTTGTCTGAAACCAATACCTTCGGAGGCCCTTCTACGCTAAAAACTCTCTTTAAGAATGAGATCGTTGAATCTGAATCTGGTGACTTCACGAACTCATGGTATAACCACTTAGAGTAGTAATCAACCAAAAGAATCACATATCTGAACTCACACCGGAACCACAGCCAAGCTACAGAAAAGACTCCAGCGCATCCAGAACGCCTCCGCCCGACTCATCCTGGATGTCCCCCGACGCAGCCACATCTCCAGCCACCTGAGGAACCTGCACTGGCTCCCCGTCGACAAGAGGATCACGTTCTGGCTCCTCACCCACGCACACAAGTCTCTCCACGACCTGGGCCCCAAGTACCTCAACGACCGCCTGACCTTCTACACGCCCACCCGCCAGCTACAGTCCACCAGCCTCGCCCTCGCAGCCGTACCACGCATCCGAAGAGCCCCCGCCGGAGGAAGATCCTTCTCTTACCTGGCTGCCAAGACTTGGAACTCCCTCCCCATCCACCTTCGGCTGACCCAGGACCATCTCGCTTTCAGGAAACAACTCAAGACCTGGCTGTTCGAGCAGTAGCATACCCCTCCCCCCAAGCGCCTTGAGACCCTCCCGGGTGAGTAGTGCGCTATACAAATGGCATGATTGATTGATTGATTGATGATCTAGATTGGAATACGGGCCGGAGAAATCAATTCCAATCTTCTCCCAAGCGGACTTTGGAAACTCCGTTGGGCAGAGTGGAACTTTCATAGTGTGCCAATGTTTGTCCGAAAGAAGACACTCTGGGCAATAATCGACTAATTTCCTCACGTGTTCCTCCATAGAAGGCCACCAATAGTGTTCCTTGATTCTCATAACCGTTTTAGTTACACCCAAGTGCCCTTTGTGCGCTTCAATGATGATCAGAGGGCGCAAATTAAATGGAGGTATAAATTTGTCGCCCCTATGGACAATATTATTCTCTACTGAGAGTTCGACGGAAACTTGTGCGAACTTACGTAATTCGCCTTCCAGACACCTTGGCTCAGGCCAATGGTGTGTTGAATAGTGAATCACTTTTTGAAGGACCGTATCACTATCGTTCGCGGACTTCCAATCATACTCGGAAATGGCCGAACTCAACTCACCAACGGCATCAATCATAGTAACACATTCGATCTCCTCCGAAGAGATATCCTCCTCATCATCCTTCACCATGCCAAGTCTCGACAGACAATCGGCCCTAAAGTTTTTCCCTCCGCTAATATGTTTGACATCAAAATGGAACTCTTGCATTCTAGAAATCAGTCTCATCAACCTTGCAGACATGCTAGCCGAGTTGGTCTTGTTAAAAATGTAGACCAGAGGTTTATGGTCGGTTACCAGTTCAAATCTCCTTCCCCAAATATATGTTCTGAACTTCTGAACCTCCCAGACGCAGGCTAACGCCTCCCTTTCGATAGTACTGTACCTAGTCTCAAACGTTTTTAGCGAACGCGATGCAAAAGCCACAGTCTGTTCATGGCCATCAACTGCTTGCATCAACTGTGATGACCGAAAGGCAATCGTCCCTAAAAGCGTGAAGGGCTTTTGCAGATACAATCAGTTTTTTAACATCACTAAAAACCTTATCCAAACCGGGGGACCAGATAAAACTACAGCCCTTCCTCAACAGTGCCCGAAGCGGTTTGAACGTTTGGGAATAAAATGGTACAAACCTGGCATAATATTCTGCCAAACCGAGAAAGGACCTAAGAGAATCCTTGTCGGACGGAGGTTTTGCGTCCTCAATCGCCCTGATAACCGAAAACTTTGGTTTGATCCCTTTGTGAGACACGGTATGTCCTAAATAATCTAGTTCCTTAACAGCAAACTTACATTTGTCTCCACGGACAGTCATTCCTTTAGACATTAAAATAGAAAGAACACGTTTAAGGATCGCGTTGTGTTCCTCCAAGGAATTTCCAAAAATCAGAATGTCGTCCAGATAAGCTTGGACTCCCGCGACCCCGTGAAAGAGAGAATCCATGAGCTTCTGAAAAACGCTTCCCGCCGAAGCTAAACCAAAAGGAAGACGTAAAAATTTGTATGCTCCGAACGGTGTGATAAAAGTCGTTAGTTCCTGGGATTCCTTAGATAATGCGACCTGATGATAAGCCGATTTAAGGTCGACCAGGGAAAACCACTTAGCACCACCGAGGTTAGCAAGTAGCTCATGGATCTTTGGCAGTGGGTGGCAATCGATAATAATATTCTTATTCAAAGCGCGCAAATCTGCGCAAAGCCTAATCTCGCCGTTCTTCTTGCGTGCAATGACGATGGGTGCAACCCACTGAGAAGAGTCGACTTGCTGAATGATGTGTTGATCGCACAAATCTTTTAAAGTACTTTCAAGTTCCGATCGAACGCTCAAAGGAACGGATCGAACTTTTTGGGCTATGGGTTGAGCGCCCGAAATTAATCTAATCTTGTGCTCGAAACCCCTGACTGTACCCACCTTATTACTGAATACGGGTCTAAACTCATCCAAATTCTTTTTTAGAATCAAACACTTGCACACCAGAAGGAGCACACACGACACTCGAAGAAGGTTGTTCAATGATATGGTCATCTAACCCAGAAGAAATAGCCTCGAGAGACGAAACAGGTAGGTCCCCTAATTTAATTGGGTTCTTGTCCCCGGGAACCAGATACAACCGCATGCGAGCAAGGTCTTTCCATCCTACAATGTTCTTCCCTTTTTCAGTTACATATATCTTTGTTCTAGTTTCCCTACCCAAAGATGGTACTGACCCTTCGAAATAGCCAATCATGTTAATATCTTTCTCCCCGAAAGCCTTTGGGTTCACGTCTGATTGTAAGAGGTCCACTTTCCTATTCCAAAACTCATAAAAAGTAGAATCTCTTAAAATCGTGAACCGGAATCGGCCATCACCTGTAAGGGAATATCATTGATTATTGCAGAACACAGGGGACCTTTTATGTCATCAATGGCCCCAATGCAATCTAATGTAATACCCAAATTGTTCAAAGAGGTACTACAATCCTCTA
This sequence comes from Lissotriton helveticus, assembly GCF_964261635.1. Lineage (NCBI taxonomy): Eukaryota > Metazoa > Chordata > Amphibia > Caudata > Salamandridae > Lissotriton > Lissotriton helveticus. The sequence goes on along the minus strand of NC_136062.1, from coordinate 115,841,524 downwards.
TATCTGAGTCAATATAATTAACCATAGGAGTTTTCCTTACATTCCTGCAAACACTTTGGAAATGACCCACTCTCTTACAAGTCAGACAACGTTTGTTGATAGCTGGACACCCATGAAAATTTCCAATATGGTTCCTTGAACCGTACCTGTAGTAAAAAGAAGGCTTATTTTTTTGTATAAACTCAATATTCTTACTCTTCACATTCACTGAACAAATAGCATTTTCCATACATGAATCCATGGTATTGACTGAATTACTACCTGTATTTGAACTCTCTGATAATATTTTACTTGTAAGAGTAGAGCGTTAGATGCTTAAAGAAAGATCAATTACTTCGCTCAATGAAGGATTCTTGCACCCCAAAATCCTCTCCTTTATCTTCCTCGAAGAACAGTTAAAAACAATTTGATCCCTGATGTAGTTATCGCACAAGGGACCAAAGTCACATGTAGAAGCAAGAACTCTAAGTGCCGAAATATACTCCTCTACCTTTTCCCCTTCTTTGTGTTTTCTTGCATAAAAATTGTGTCTTTCAAGCATGATGTTCGGTTCCTCCGCAAACTGTTTTTTTAAATGAGCGGTAGCTTCAAGGTAAACGTTCCAATTGTGGTCCCTACTTTGAGCTGTCGGAGGTGGAATAGGGGGAACATTTTAAAAAATTATTTTTGCAGCTTGACCAAGGCAACCAAACAAAATTGGTAATTTTCGTTCTGGGGAATAAGCTACAGTATCAATCGCCACCAAGTGGTTCTCAAATAAAGTAAACCACTCTTTCCAAATAATTTCTGGGCTACCTGGTTTGCTTAAAAAAGGAGGTGGTTGAGTAATTTGTTGAAGGTGCAAATTAGCCATCAGAACTAGTTATAAAAAATATGCTTTTGTTTAAAATTGGTGGTTAAATTACAAAAATACCCCAGAATACAGTAAAAAATAAATAGAAATAGAAATAAATGAATATTAGAAATTCAATTGCCAAAACATTTCTTACAATAACATAAAATAATACAATGTCAAAAGTAGTCAAAGCGTGTGTATCGCTGAAGAAACATACACAGGATCGCATCCGGTATAAGGAATTAATAGTGTGCACGTCGCTGAAAAGACGTGTTAATTAGCAAATCCAGTATCGTTTCCATCAATGTAAACGAACGCGTCGCTGAAGCAACCAACACCAAAAGTGGTTTACACCTTTAAAAGCGAGTGCGTCGCTGTGGCAACGCGCTGGATTGAAATATGCAAAGTGGAAGAAGCGTGCGCGTCGCTTTAGCAACGCGCTGAATTGAAATATGCAAAGTGTGGAGAGCGTGTGCGTCACTGTAGCAACGTGTCGATAGTATACGCTGCTGAGCCTCTAACCACCGTGACAAATGGCTGTCCTTCTTAAATTAAATCAGCGAGAACGTGTACGTCGTTGATGTAACACGCAGCAATAACCACTTGTTGCTCTTCCCTTTATGATAATTAAGGCAAAACTTGAGCGTGATGTAGAGTCACATGGAGAAACTTGTTGGCCAATAGTCTCATAGATTTCCCTTATTGGTTAATGAAATACCAATAGAAATTAGCCTTGCAGTTGAGCAGTCGCGCAAAAAGTACTTTCAAGACGTATCTCTAGGTGAAGGCATACCGAACTGTAAAAGCGGTTCCAGGGAACGCTTCCTTCTCCCAAACAACGGCAGCTACGACAAGTACGACCATGAGAGGTAGACGATTTCTTTTGAATAATGTGCTTTAGCGTGGTTGTGGGTGGAGTTCTTCACAGCGTCGCCAAAATGTAGTAAGAAGGAGTCTCCAGACACCTGTAGTTTCTATTAAAAGAGTTTATTCCAATCCAAGGAACTCCACCCAACGCGCGATGTGTCTGCTCTAACAAGTATCCAACGGTGACTGAACTAACGGAGTAGAACATCACCGAGCAGGCACAACCCGCGTGGGATACATATTTAAAGCATAAGAAGAGAAATGGTGAAGAGATACATCGCGTGAGCTTATCGCGAGGCGCCTCGAGCGGCCCCGCGCGACAAGCCCACTACACCCAGCTAAATTTCGAGGCATGAATGTTGTGTCCTGGAGGCTTGGGTGTCGAGGTCTGGTCCTCCTGCTGCAAAAGTAGGTTCATTCTGAATGCAAAAGTAGATTCATATAATGGTCAACTGCCATAATTGGCCGCACTATCTGGGTTTCGTGGGTGGGACTACATAGGGATTTCTACATATGGGGATGTGATGCGGGGCACAGCCATGAAATCCTTTCAGGATCTTCAACAAGAACATCAAATGCCTATAACTCAATTTTATAAGTATCTCCAATTTCGACATGCTATCTCCCCTAGCATTTCACAGATAGAGGCTCTCCCCGAATTTAACCCTATCGAATCCAAAGTGTTTATGGGTGACTTCACGGCCACAAAATCACAAATATTTATAAATCATTGGTGACAAATAGCTCTACCACGCTGGACAAAGTTAGAGAAGCATGGGTGTGTGATCTTTGACAAATGGACGGGGATGATTGGGTGGATGCGCTCGCCACCCCCTGGAGGGCGGCGATAGCAACGCAGTTGCACCTTAACCAATTCAAATATCTGCACCGGGCGTACTACACCTAAATCAGGCTGTGGAGGGCGGGTCTGGTGTCGTACCCAGTGTGGTCAGGAGTAGGGGTCCTTTATTCATACGATTTGGAACTGCACAGTGCTTACGAGGTTTTGGCGGGGGGTCTTGACTTGCCTTGCAGAGGTATTGGGGTGGGATCTCCTCACCTCACCAAGATTGGCAATTCTAAACATCAGGGAGGGAATTGGGGCTATATCTATTAAAGGAACTTGTTGCTGCTGGGGCTTACTCTGGCCAAAAGAGATATTGCGAGGTTGTGGAAGGCATCAGCCCCACCTACCATAACGACATGGATGAACGGACTGGACTTCTGTATGGCCTGGAGATATCAATATTTAAAGACAGGCAGTTCTTAATTTGTAAAATATTAAGTGCCAGGGCTCTGCCCAGGAGGCCCCTGCTGCTTGCACCACCCATCGCCCCTGTCATTGCTGTTAAAACAACTAGTAACCATCTCTCTTGCATGTAAATGCGACAGTTCATAGTATTCCAAGTCCCCAAAGCTAAAGGAATGGCCGGGGAGGCAGGTATTAGCAATTTTTTAATGTATATTGTTTTCCTAAACAGCTGTTATACTACTCATCTCTAAATTACATGAGCAGCGCCACCTTGTGGCAGACTGCCCTAAGTGTGGCATTGACAATTAGAATTAGGTGCCAGTGCCGAGCACCGGAAACCAATTAAGTGCTGGTGCTTAGCAACGGAAAGCCCCGGCTCAAATTAAGCACTGAAGCTAGGGGATGCCCACAATAGCACCCTAAGATTTGGAAATGATGGGCGCATTACCGGGGTCTGCAATTGGAGTTGGTGCCCTCTGCAGATGTGTCTGTGCCTTCGCTGTCACGTGGAGCCATCGGGTGAAGGTGCAATCATATAGTTTGTATGGGACTCATTTCTTGAGGTGGGCGATGTTGTGACAAAAGAAACGTAGCAGTGGAACAGTACAAAGGGGGTGGGGGCTTAATATGTTCATGTTGTTTGGTTCTATATAATTTTATCTCAATAATATGTAAATTAAATGTCAATACCAATAATCTGTGGTGTATAATGTGGCAGTTGCCTTTTGTATTAAGGGGCTCTGCCCTGTATATGATTATTGACACAATAACATTTGTTTCTACAAAAAAAAGATAATTAGGTTAATTCTGAATGGAAAAGGGAACAAATCTAAGTATCGCTCTATCCGATCATGTGAGCCTAGTCCGGACATCTCATCATGAGACAGCAAGGGATTGGAGGAATAGGACGGAACACATAGTGGAGATGAAAGTCCCACTTCGGATCGAACACATCTCCCAGGGAACCCTTCAATAGATACTTCATCTCCCAGAGAACGTTCAGTGGATACTGGAGGGTGCAGAGCAGTGGGCACTGCCTGTGCTCCAGCGTAGTGAAGAAATCTACTCCGGGATGCCCCAAAAATTGAAGTCTGGCGAAACTTCAATTTTGAAGCCCTCATTCATGGTCATCAAAGTGGTACAGACTGAAGGCATCTGCACTCACATTTAGGCAACCCGCCAGATGGTTTACCACTAGTCAAATGTCATGAATCTGACCCACAACCATAGCCTCAGTGCATCCCGACACTGAAAGTACAAGCCCATGTCCCACTGCTTATTCGCATACCATGTTGTGGTCGGGTTGTCCATCTACACTTGGATTGACTAACTATGGAAGGAAAGCAGACCCTTGAGAGCCAGGCGCATGATGTGAAGATTGAGGTAGTTGATGTGATAACCACTACTCTTCAGAGGGAGACTAAAGGCCTCTGATCTCCGACGCACCCAGATGACCACACCAGACGAGGGAAGATGCATCAGTCAGGATCGTAGCATCGGCCACCACCATGGCTATAGCCGTAGGGCAGGAAGATGTTGTCACTTCAGCCACCACTGCAGTTTCAGTGCTACTGCATCAGAAATATAAACCTTGTTCAAGAGCATTCCTGTGTGCCACGCCCACCGGTAGAGAAGGTGACATTGAAGCACCTGCTCTACTTCCCTAAAGAGCTGCCTTTGAAAGCACTGGAGGTGTGATTTAGAGATGTTGACTGAAAACACCAGGTCAGGCAGCAGACACCATGGATTGAAGATGGTCTAAGACCAGCAGCATTGAGGATGCTTTGAGTGGCCAGTCATCGAGGTACAGGAACACAGACACTCCCCAGACCTGCAAACATGACCATCAAAATCACCGTTGTGAACACACGATGCACAGAATTTAGTCAGAATGCAAGGACAGCTAATTTGTAATGGGTGGAATCCATCCCAAAACTCAGGGAACTGCAAGATCGGAATATGAAGGCACATGTCCTGCCAGTTGAGCGACACCATCCAGGCTCCCTGTCCCAGAGCCATCAACAAGTGAGCTATTGGCACCATCTAGAGCTCCTCCTTATGGAGGAAGAAATTCAGAATGGGCAGGCCAGCAATAGAACAGATTCCCAAGTCTTTCTTGGAAACAACGAAATCCACATAGTAGCATGCCTGTACTATCTCAGCTGCTGGCACCATGTCCACTGAGTAGCAGCAAAATAACCCCACTCTAAAATGCATACAAGATCCCCAAAGATGGATGAGTAGAGGGGAGGAATGGAGGGAACAGAGTCCTGAAACAGAATGGCGCATGGTCGTTATGAAAAGTTTTATGGAACACGTGTTCCATATTAATGGACTACCATTGTTCAAAGTGGTAGGTCTCCCTTTTCCCCACAGGCCAAATTTGTTCTTTCAATGGTAGCCTGTAGCAGTTTAGCAGGGAGTGCCAGGAGAATGGAGAGGACATATGTGCTGCTCATGTACTGTCAAAAATACTCATTGGGCAGCTGAACAAGCTGAGAGGGTTGATGTCTTTAAAAGGCCATGCCCAGGAAGTAACGCCAAAATGTAGGGTACTTTGAATTGTCTTGATTTGGAGGCCAGGTCTCAAGCCTGAGCCATGGCCCACCCTTCTTTACTGACCTGCTAATGCACTGTACATCGAAATAGCCTGGTCACTAAAGAGGCAGGTGCTATCAAACAGGTATATACATTAAAGATGCCAGATCATACCCTGAAAAAACAGTGTTGAGCATCAAGGCATTGCTGCAGATAGCAACTAAAAAACTCACTGATCTGGCCATGAATGATTGTGTCCAGAGCACAGCATATGTTTCCTCCTACAGTCTGTCATGCACAGCCTCCTCAAAATGGTCACGAGGATGCTGGGAAAGTTGGGAATAATTAGTTGAGATATTTTATGGAAATATTGACCAAAAGGCAAGTTGCATTAGTTGAGCGAAGAGAAAGAGTCGTCCTGAAGAGAATCTCTTCTTTTCCAGAGCTTCACTTTTCTTCAACACTCTATCCTTTGAAGAGGTAGGACAAGAGAGAGAACATGCCTATACCAGATACGCTGTGAAAAATGTTGAGGCATCAGGAGTAGGACAGCTGGAAATTGTCAATGAGGATATTAGACTTGATTTCTTCAACAGGCTATGACAGATCAAAGACTAAAAGAGCCTTGCACAATACCTCAGTAGAGGAAGCCACCTCCTCAGTAATAGACCCCGAAAGGCAATCCAGATCAACATCAGATAACGAGTCCAACTGAACTGAACTGAGTCCAGACCGCTAGTATTTTTAGGTCTAACTAGCCCCCCACATCAGTTCTCATAGGGGGAATCAGGCAACTGGCTTCACTGCTGTCATCCTCATGATAAATCAAAGACGGTACCTGAATTGAGTCAGATCTGAAAAATAATTCTCCTTTTATTATTGTAGTAATTCTGAGACATACACCTGTATTCTGCCTCTTCTATCAATTCCTATGCCTTTCATCTAGCTTTGATAGATTTGGCCGTCAGAAGTCCATAAAGTCCTGATTCTGGTCGAAAAAGAGCACCAACAGCACTGAACGCATTAGAGTTGGAAAGTCCACTGGTGAAAACTGAGGTCTGGATTGTGCGAAGCAGAGTTCAAAAGCTCCCGTGTGGCACAAACGAGGAAAGAACACAGTATAATAACTCAGAGTTGGCAGGAGGTCCTGTATGCTTCATGGGCCCAAAATTGCATCAGAGGGCCTCGGGCTGATGGAGAGGAGAAAACAGTTGAAAAAAAAAAGCCAGCATCGCATGGGTGGAATATTCGCCTGTTGCAGGAGAAAATCTTCTGGCACCAACTGCACTAGATCCAGCACTCACTTATTCACTACCAACCCTGGATCCACAGTTGTTGCTGAAGCCAAGGGCAGAGGGTGTAACTACCAGGCAGAAGATTTAACTCTGGTCCTTGTATGAAATTGACATTGAAAGACCGAGGGATCTCTCCTGCTCTGTCTCCTGGAGGACCTCTCCTTGGAGGATTCTCTTTCTGAGGATTTACCAGGAGAGACAAATCTGAGCAAGACCTAGTACAACACCTAGAAGCAGAGTGTTGCTGATTGCCCCGATGTTGTCCCAGACGCATAAAGAATTTGACCTTCCTTGGCATACAGCCCCACTTCTTATTAGTTTTGGAACTGTAGTGCAGCCGGAGACACCACATGTAGGTGTTGTGGATGTCCAAGATGAATATCTGTTTGTTATAGGAGTGGTAAGATTTAAAGAATGAAAGCTTTTGATGGGACAGTGTACTGTAAACAATGCACTGTTAAACCTCTGAATGGCAAAGTTCCCTGAAGAGCAACTCCAGATCTGTAATCAAGGGTGCTGAAAAGAAAGAACTGATGTTAGTGTGTGTTGGTGGCTCCTTATGCAGCTCTATGAAATATCTCGGGCAGAGCCCAGACCCATTGCTGAGTCACCACATAGAAGTCCAGAAGAGATGTTGCAGCGTCACCAGCACATGCATTCCTGATCTATTTATCTTAATCCTCTTATTCAGGAATGTGGGTGGGACTCAACAAATCAGCAAAGATATTCTTCCAGACCACCGTATGTTCAAACCATAAAACTGTGCACAATGGGCAATCAAATCGTGTCCCTTTGAAAACATGTCTCACATGCTCAACCACCCACACACAGGCTAACATCTCCCTTTAAAAAGTGGGGTAATGCATTAGTGCGTTTTTTTAAATTCTCCAATCAAATGATACTGTATTTTTTATACCATTCAAAAGTGGTGTTAAAACAGTACCTTGAGTCAGTTAATGCTTAACCACAGTCAAAACACAACCCTTGTTCTATCCCTCGTGCCACAGTTAAATATAGTCTCTTTTTTAAAGAAAACTTTCAATGCCTCATAATAAAGGAGAAACATGAAACTAATCTGGAAAATATTGACACATAGTCTGGAACAAAATTACTGTTTATTGCCCCCTGAAAAAAAGGTGCATCCATAATGGCTGGATAAACTCTGTATGGGTTTAATATCATCTGAATATAACATATCCCAAACTCTACATTTTCCCCTGCTGACAGTCATTCCTGTTTCCTTTAATGTCACAGAATGACATGGATATCATTGCATGAAAAAAATTCTTCTTGTGCAAAAGAATCTGAGAAACAGAAGTTTCTTAAGCTAGTCCCAAGTGTATATTATGGTTGTCAATAAGAATTTATCATAGACTCGATTGTCTTCCTCCTTCTTAACACCACCAAAGAGCTGATTGGAAGGAGACAGGGTCCCAAGCGATTGATAGGAATAGAGAAACCCTAATCAAAAAGTGGGATATGCCAAGCAGATGATGTTTGAGTGGCAGGACCTTGACCTGCCCATCACAAATACACCAATGATGATTTATCCAAAGTATGTTGGACAGGTTTCACACCTAAGACTAGGAAGAGAATTGGGTTTAAAAGGCCGCTATTTAGTCATCTCGTGGTGTGTCACAGAGGAGTCTGATATCCTAACAGTCTTTCTTTTCCGCATTCAAGTGGGTAGACTTCCTAGAACGGATAGAGGGGAAGGTGATAAAAGAGACGGATCATGGAGTAAGACAAACATGTTCCTAACAGCTTTCCTTTTTTCCATTGGGAGAATTATGACATTGCTAGGTTGCTTCTTCCCCTATTTTTGGTTTACTAAAATGAATGAGAGTATCTATTAACTCCAGAGATTTCCATGCATGAAGTGCCACTGTGCAATGTTGAAAGCCCTTGTAAATGGAACCCGTATAGCTGACTATGGGCAAATACTAACAAAATTCCAAATCAGTTGTAAGGAACCAACTCAGATGTCAGAAATGTTGCTGTTTATGTTGATGAAATGACTGTACTGTAAGGCCCATATCATGGCTTGAAAAGATTTTAGATCTACAGACCAAGTGTATCTGAAGGTGTTGAGAACCCACCACCACACACCTGCGCAGACAGCTCCTAGCGATGTCCCTCCCCTTCCTCCTATCTGCTTCGGCGCAATTACTTCAATATATCTCGTAGTAGTGCAGCTCTCAGGCGTTAACACACATGTAACCTCAGCATACGACGCAGTGCACCCCAGTTTTTCTACCCCAAGTTTATTCATGGTTAGAATAAGGCTGAAATTTCTAAAGCCCCTGCGAGCTCATGTGCGGGGAGACAATGCACCTCACATCCACAGCGTGACGCGGAGAGCAACATATGGGAAGGCAACTTGTATATGGACACAGACCCGTGAGGGTCATCGACAATTAATAGACTGAGTGACAGGGTTGAAAAACCTTCAACCTATGTGCTAGTATGTCACAGTACTAAGTCCCCATGTGGGATCACTCGTATGCCAGAACCGTCGGCAATGAAAGATGTGATGTATGTAATAATATAAAATGCCAATAAAAATGTTTTACAAAAAAAATCTGAAGGTGTTGAGAACCCACTACCAAAAATATGTAACAGATATGACCCTGGAAGTCAGAATCAATACAAACCTTACAGCTGCACAGTACAAGGCAACAGCAGATGTACAAGTGCTCCAGCAGATAGGTTAATGTCAAACAGTGGTGAACCAAGCATTATATCAGTCTTTCAGTCTGTTGGTTGATATTCTTGTTTAGTTATATTGTGCACAGTGGTTGATAATGATCTGCTGAAGGTCAGCTTTTTTCATGTATTATGTTAGGAATCTCTTGCCTGGAAAGTCTTTGCTGTGGGAAGTTAATAGGCATCTGTTGGCCCTTTCAGCCATTCTTTCTTTTCCAGATCAGCCTTCATTATTCATATCGCCTGTTGTCTCTGTTGTCACAGGGTCCATCCTACCACGGCTATGCAAACTGGGCTACATTCAACTACTTCAGCTCTTGACTCTCAGTGGTAGCGACAGTGAACAGTAATAGGTTTCACTTGGAGGTAATCTACAGGTGCTCAAAACTCAGCACGCAACAAATGTATGTCACCCCAGTGCTTGACTTTCAAGAAGAAAAGTACTTTCAATGTACACTAGAACTTAATGCTACACATAAAGATATTCACATGATGCAGTTTTAGAGTCATGGCGCTTAAAGTGGGTTTACGCACCATCATGCCTCTGACCACAGTTTTTCTTATCTTATGGTCTAGGTGGTTCCCATTACTTGTAAGTACTTGGAATGATTAGGCTCATGTTCAAATTACTGTCATACTCTAGTGTAGGTGCATAATCTTAAACTGTTCTTTCTTGGTTCTTACCCATGCGTCTCCCAGTCCATTATGAGGGCTGGTACTTTTCTGGTGACTTTCCCGCTCCTGGAAGTCACTCAGTCACTCACTTAAGACGCGACTACTCAAGCCTGCAGCCTTCCTCAGTCTCCTCATTTGCCGCACTGGGTAATCTTGCTGCACTAGGGAAGAGATGGATCTTTTTCATGGCTGGTCCAGTGGTTGCTCGTGCAACCACACTCAAGCTGTGTGAATCAGTGAGGCCTAGCACAGCCAGACTCGTAAACAGGCGATGGCCTTTCACAGGCCTCTCAGTTCCAGTGTTTGACCATATCTTCAGGCTCCTTGCGGTGGTGGTTTCACAGCAGCTGTGGGTTATTCTACGACACTGGCTGTTCTAATGGCTACGTCCAAATTGCAGATTCACAATTCAGGCGCATTGGGTCTGGACATGCAACAATCTTCCCAGCTTGGAAACAGCGGAACAATTCTGAAGGTGTTGAGAACCCACTACCAAAAATATGTAACAGATATGACCCTGGAAGTCAGAATCAATACAAACCTTACAGCTGCACAGTACAAGGCAACAGCAGATGTACAAGTGCTCCAGCAGATAGGTTAATGTCAAACAGTGGTGAACCAAGCATTATATCAGTCTTTCAGTCTGTTGGTTGATATTCTTGTTTAGTTATATTGTGCACAGTGGTTGATAATGATCTGCTGAAGGTCAGCTTTTTTCATGTATTATGTTAGGAATCTCTTGCCTGGAAAGTCTTTGCTGTGGGAAGTTAATAGGCATCTGTTGGCCCTTTCAGCCATTCTTTCTTTTCCAGATCAGCCTTCATTATTCATATCGCCTGTTGTCTCTGTTGTCACAGGGTCCATCCTACCACGGCTATGCAAACTGGGCTACATTCAACTACTTCAGCTCTTGACTCTCAGTGGTAGCGACAGTGAACAGTAATAGGTTTCACTTGGAGGTAATCTACAGGTGCTCAAAACTCAGCACGCAACAAATGTATGTCACCCCAGTGCTTGACTTTCAAGAAGAAAAGTACTTTCAATGTACACTAGAACTTAATGCTACACATAAAGATATTCACATGATGCAGTTTTAGAGTCATGGCGCTTAAAGTGGGTTTACGCACCATCATGCCTCTGACCACAGTTTTTCTTATCTTATGGTCTAGGTGGTTCCCATTACTTGTAAGTACTTGGAATGATTAGGCTCATGTTCAAATTACTGTCATACTCTAGTGTAGGTGCATAATCTTAAACTGTTCTTTCTTGGTTCTTACCCATGCGTCTCCCAGTCCATTATGAGGGCTGGTACTTTTCTGGTGACTTTCCCGCTCCTGGAAGTCACTCAGTCACTCACTTAAGACGCGACTACTCAAGCCTGCAGCCTTCCTCAGTCTCCTCATTTGCCGCACTGGGTAATCTTGCTGCACTAGGGAAGAGATGGATCTTTTTCATGGCTGGTCCAGTGGTTGCTCGTGCAACCACACTCAAGCTGTGTGAATCAGTGAGGCCTAGCACAGCCAGACTCGTAAACAGGCGATGGCCTTTCACAGGCCTCTCAGTTCCAGTGTTTGACCATATCTTCAGGCTCCTTGCGGTGGTGGTTTCACAGCAGCTGTGGGTTATTCTACGACACTGGCTGTTCTAATGGCTACGTCCAAATTGCAGATTCACAATTCAGGCGCATTGGGTCTGGACATGCAACAATCTTCCCAGCTTGGAAACAGCGGAACAATTCACACTGTAATTCTCAGTTTGGGTACAGTGTCTGAGCCTATGCCACAACCTTCGTGATCCTGCCATGAATCGCACATAAAAATCCGGGGCTCTCTGACTCCAGGGCATGCAAATCACTGTCTCCAGTCCTCACTGTCTGCTGACCTACCGCACCTGGGGTCATGCTGCACCTCACTTTTACAGTGATGGCAGGCTCCTTCCCTCCGAGCAGGTAGGCTAATTTCTAAGCACTAAAAGATACCTAATCACTTCTTGCAGCAGGATGTGGAATCAGATGATGTCCCCTCACCTCTGGGAAGATGGCTGACAGGCAGACACCAGCACTGGTTGCACATCAGTCCTCAGAGTATTCTGCAGAGTACTCCCTTCCTTGGTCATAGGGAACTTGCAATATTTATACAGCCAAAACAGACAGGAAATGTGTATCCGCTTAATACACTTTCAGAACTGGGTTGGCCCCCCTTTCAAATGTCCTCTTAGGTCTGCTTTCCAGTCCCAGCCTTTTTGTAGAGTGATGCTCCACACAGCAGGAATCCTGGCGTATTCAAAACAGAGGAACAAAGAGGCATGAGCTTTTCGATGCGGGCCCCAATCAGCCATAAGTTTGATTAGAAAAAAGACAAAAGGCTGACCTCACATAATGGACCCCTTGCACCGTCAACAGCAGAGACTACAGTCCCACCCTCAACTCCACCATTCACAAAATGTAAGTACTTCGGGATAACTAAGGATGACTAACTGGCAGCTTCTCTCAGCAAAAAGCCTAATAGAATTTCTTAAGGAGTCTTCTCTCCCTTTAGTGTCAAGGTCGCCTCCCTCGAGCTTCAGGGATGTGAGAAAAACATTTGCAATATCTGGGAAAATAATGTCATCTCGATCTTGTGCTGAGTGTCTGGTTTAGTGTTTCCAAAATGGACTCCATGATTCTTCATTACTCTGGTTCATTCATGCACACCGCGCATGTGCGACTCAGGCTATACACACAAACATGCACAAAAGACCCTGGGAGTGTTAGTTTGAGGATCCGAATTCTCACATTAAAGCAGAACTTTACACAAGTGGACCAGAATGGTCCCACTGCAGGAACACAGATAAAAAGGTATGATCATAACTGTTGATTCACAATACATAATACATTGCCTCCTCCACTTCATGTGCTAAGTAAACCATTATCTGATCCAGATCGGGCTCATTCCAGGTGTCGTTCCCGCGAACGTCGCTCGAAGGCAGGTAAGCACAAGCACAAGCGGCAGGCACGGAGGTCTTCCTCCCATTTGCGTACTACTGGTGCCCGCTTCTCTCGCTCTATGCCAGGTAAGGGTGCCCGGCAGTCGTTTCCTCCATACCCACCCTTTCCGGTGGTTGGTGCAACACGTGCCCAAATGGAGGCGTATTCTATGGCACTCCGACTGTACTTTGGGTCCCCACCTGTCCCTGGAGCGCCTTCGGATCCCAAACAGGTGGAGGTCACTCATATCGGGTCCCTGCCTGCGGATTCTTCCTCGGCGCCGGCTGTGTTCATCGACTCCGGTTCCGGAGACGATACGACGCCGACGGGACACGACCCCGTGGGTCTTCCCAGTCGCCCGTCCAGCCCACCCCATCAGTCAACCTTTTGTGGTCCCTCTGCTTTCAGATCCTTTACTGGATTTGCTCCATATGGAGCCTGTAGATGTGGAGCCTTTGCTGCCATTTGGCGGCTCTTTATTTGACATTTTGCGTGGTACATGGGCAAGGCCCTCTTCCGGTGACCCTGTTGATCTGGTTATTGCTCGTAGGCACCGTTCTGCTCCGGTTGATCCACTCTGCCTGTCCACTCACTCTATGGCTCAGGGACTTGTGGTTCAGGCGGCCTTTGCCTTACAGTCTACATCTGCATTGCCATTATTGCCTCCCACTAGGGAATCTGGGTGGCTGGACGCGTGTGCCCACCAGCTTTTTGCTTCTACCAGAGCTGGAATCCACGCTTTAAATACTGCTTGTGTGTTTGCGTGTGCACCCTCGACCCTTTGGGACATGGTCGAGAACCTTCTCCCTTCCATTCCAGAGGAGCCACGGTCTCAATTGCTTCAGCTTCTGCTTGATGGCAGGGAAATGGCACAATATTCGCTCCGTTCTTCCCTTGATGCCACTGACTCTGTGGGGCAAGCTCTTGCTCCGTCTGTGGCTTTGCGCCGCCATGCGTGGCTGTGCGACAGTCGTTCCCTTGATAATGTTCGGGATGCCCTCAGAGATCTACCATTTAATGGTGTGGACCTTTTTGATCGTCATGCGGATTCAGCAGTTTCCCGGCTGTTGTACGGGTTGCCATAACCTTTGCACAATTCTCTGCCTTATTTTACTATACCTCTATAACGCACATGTATAGTAGGTTCCATGGTTGATGTCCGCGGCTGTTAGGCCTTCTCTCATTTGTTAAATGTTCAGCCATATGGCTGGTTTGGTCTTCTTTACAGTCCTCTGACTGTGTGTTTTGCCCAAGAGGATCCCCTTATTAGGGGTTGACACTTACCCTATGTGGGGTATATGCTGGTACTAGGTGACTGGCTTTGTCTTGGTACGCTCCTATGGAGTATTCCTCACGGACAACCTTGGGGAGTCCCTCTCTGTCTTTTCTCCTGCGGTCCTATTGTTAGCATCACTCTATTGCACTTCCTTCTCTCATTTGTTAAACATTCAGCCGTATGGCTGGTTTGGTCTTCTTTTCATTCCACTGACTGTGTGTTTTGCCCAAGAGGATCCCCTTATCAGGGGCTGACACTTACCCTATGTGGGGTATTTGCTGGTACTAGGTGACTGCCTTTGCCTTGGTACGCCCCTATGGAGTATGCCTCACGGACATCCTCTCTGTCTTTTCTCCTGCAGTCCTATTGTTAGCATCGCTCTATCGCACTTCGGGTGCCTTTGGTCCTGCTTGTCTGTAGTGCTTCTGTCCTTGCTTTACAGCTCACACCTTCTCCGCCGCTGTGAAGCCATGCTTAGTGTTATTAGCACGGATTTGGGCACGTAGTCCTTATTGGGCTCCTCCAAGGTACTAGATTAGCATTTATATCTCTGCTGTATGTGGCCTCTTTTTCTCACCACTTCTCCAACATCGTTTTTTTCCACATTCCCTGGTGCCTCGCATAGGTGTTTCCACACATCTGACTGGATCTTACTGTGATCTTTCATGGGGCGTATTTCTTAGGAATACTTGCTTCTTGTGGTCCAGGGCACTTACATTGATCCTCACTGTCGTGCCTGGTTCTCTCCCACCTAGCTTGGAGGGGACATGGTTCCTCCCGGGCAAGGGAAGGATGTTGCTTATTACCTTATCTAGTTTATTTCTTTCTCTTCTGGATCTGCTCTGTCTTGCACAGAGGTTGCATGCGGGTTATTTTCTTCATGCGGTGTCCGTGGTCACTGACCCGGTCGGCTTGTGCCACCACCGCTATGTGGTGCCCGGCTGCCTGGTGTCCCTTTGGGTCCGTTGCCCTCTTCATCTTGTGCGCATCTGAGCTGCTCACGTTGCCCTGCAGGAGGTCTTTCCTTCTTGGTGTTGTCCCAACGTCCAAACGATGTGCTTGGGTGCCTCCCGGTATGCTTAGATATCTTACAGTGTTGCTCCTACTTTGACGCTAGGCTGTGTGCCCTTGGCCTTTTGCTGGTTGTAACAGACCGCCTATGCCTTGGCGAGTCTTCCTTTCACTACCGGCCTTCTGGCCATTGATTGGTCACGTGCCAGTGTTGTAACATGCATCTAGTTGCTGATGCTTGAACAGTGCTTCTTTCACTATTCTACATACTGGGGCGGTATGCGCTATCTGTCATACCGGTTGCCATCCCTCTGGGTTTCGCTTCCAGCGATGCATTGCATCTGGTGGATCTTTTAAACCTTAGGTCCAGTTCCACTTCTGGCAGTGTCATGAGATTCCTTTTAACTCCAGCATATCTAGTATGCGTATTCTTGTCCCATACCGGCACTTGCTGGGCAGGAGTCTGCCTTTGGCTTCCGTCGCACCATGTATCTTGCAGGTGCAGGTTCAACAGTGTTTTTTCCACAGTTTCGCCTGGTTGCCGGTAATCGCCTTATGCTTTCTGTCGACACTTCGGATCCTGCGGATCCCTTAGGCCCTAGGATTGGTTCCTCTTCCCCTTCGAAGTTGTGAACTCTTGCTCCAGTATGCGCATTCTGGCTCTCTGCTTTCCCTCTCTCAACCCGATATACACAAAAGAAGTTTTTGTGCTGTTCTTGTAAGCTTGTGGTACCTTTGCCTTTCATCGTTCTCCGCTCTCTTCAGAGCTTCATGGTTTAGAACTTAGCTGCGCTGACATTACTGTCCCCACTGTGCTTCATCACATGCTTGAATCCTCGAAACCGGGCCGGTCCTCGGATGCTTGTTTCCGTTCTGGGAAGGACATGGCTTTTGTAGTTCGGACTGGACTGTTCCCATGGGGCACAGGGTCAGCGCTGATTTGCATATCGCCATTGTCTAACCCAGGGTGGTGTGGAGTGGAAAAACGATGGATTTGGGCCCAGATCTTTGGACTGGGGTGAATGTGTGACATTGATCCACATTCTGTCCATCACTGTTGTGTTTGCAATTACCGCTCTAAGTGTACTGGGGATGCTCAGACGTGAGTCCCAGGCACTCCACACCACTGGAATCAAGCTAGCCGGGCTGATGAGAGGTGTTACCTCGAAACCGGGCCGGTCCTCGGATGCTTGTTTCCGTTCTGGGAAGGACATGGCTTTTGTAGTTCGGACTGGACTGTTCCCATGGGGCACAGGGTCAGCGCTGATTTGCATATCGCCATTGTCTAACCCAGGGTGGTGTGGAGTGGAAAAACGATGGATTTGGGCCCAGATCTTTGGACTGGGGTGAATGTGTGACATTGATCCACATTCTGTCCATCACTGTTGTGTTTGCAATTACTGCTCTAAGTGTACTGGGGATGCTCAGACGTGAGTCCCAGGCACTCCACACCACTGGAATCAAGCTAGCCGGGCTGATGAGAGGTGTTACCTCGAAACCGGGCCGGTCCTCGGATGCTTGTTTCCGTTCTGGGAAGGACATGGCTTTTGTAGTTCGGACTGGACTGTTCCCATGGGGCACAGGGTCAGCGCTGATTTGCATATCGCCATTGTCTAACCCAGGGTGGTGTGGAGTGGAAAAACGATGGATTTGGGCCCAGATCTTTGGACTGGGGTGAATGTGTGACATTGATCCACATTCTGTCCATCACTGTTGTGTTTGCAATTACCGCTCTAAGTGTACTGGGGATGCTCAGACGTGAGTCCCAGGCACTCCACACCACTGGAATCAAGCTAGCCGGGCTGATGAGAGGTGTTACCTCGAAACCGGGCCGGTCCTCGGATGCTTGTTTCCGTTCTGGGAAGGACATGGCTTTTGTAGTTCGGACTGGACTGTTCCCATGGGGCACAGGGTCAGCGCTGATTTGCATATCGCCATTGTCTAACCCAGGGTGGTGTGGAGTGGAAAAACGATGGATTTGGGCCCAGATCTTTGGACTGGGGTGAATGTGTGACATTGATCCACATTCTGTCCATCACTGTTGTGTTTGCAATTACCGCTCTAAGTGTACTGGGGATGCTCAGACGTGAGTCCCAGGCACTCCACACCACTGGAATCAAGCTAGCCGGGCTGATGAGAGGTGTTACCTCGAAACCGGGCCGGTCCTCGGATGCTTGTTTCCGTTCTGGGAAGGACATGGCTTTTGTAGTTCGGACTGGACTGTTCCCATGGGGCACAGGGTCATCGCTGATTTGCATATCGCCATTGTCTAACCCAGGGTGGTGTGGAGTGGAAAAACGATGGATTTGGGCCCAGATCTTTGGACTGGGGTGAATGTGTGACATTGATCCACATTCTGTCCATCACTGTTGTGTTTGCAATTACCGCTCTAAGTGTACTGGGGATGCTCAGACGTGAGTCCCAGGCACTCCACACCACTGGAATCAAGCTAGCCGGGCTGATGAGAGGTGTTACCTCGAAACCAGGCCGGTCCTCGGATGCTTGTTTCCGTTCTGGGAAGGACATGGCTTTTGTAGTTCGGACTGGACTGTTCCCATGGGGCACAGGGTCAGCGCTGATTTGCATATCGCCATTGTCTAACCCAGGGTGGTGTGGAGTGGAAAAACGATGGATTTGGGCCCAGATCTTTGGACTGGGGTGAATGTGTGACATTGATCCACATTCTGTCCATCACTGTTGTGTTTGCAATCATCACATGCTTGACAGCACTGTTTTGGTCACATTATTGACGGCTAAGTTCTTTCTGGAACTTGGTGGGGTTCAGACGCAGACCCACCTCCTCTAAGGGTATGGCTTTAGTATCTATTCTAAGTTAGGGAATCTGCGGCTAGACGTCTCTGTCAGATGAACGAGTTACTTACCTTCGGTAACAATGTATCTGGTAGAGACATAGTCTAGCCGCAGATTCCTTAACGTCCGCCCATCCTCCCAGTTCTGCGAGGACCTTTTTGGGATGGGCTTTCTATACTCGCACCCTCTAGGTGGCTTATCCTTCGGCAGGGTGACATTTCTTTTCATTCCGACTCAGAATGCTTCATCTATTCTCATTGCTACTCAGCCCATTCTCGGGATTG
Organism: Lissotriton helveticus; assembly: GCF_964261635.1. Classification (NCBI taxonomy): domain Eukaryota; kingdom Metazoa; phylum Chordata; class Amphibia; order Caudata; family Salamandridae; genus Lissotriton; species Lissotriton helveticus. The sequence goes on along the minus strand of NC_136062.1, from coordinate 115,823,009 downwards.
GACTGTATGCTCATATGTCATGTGTTCTTTCCAGCTCTCGGCCTGGATTGTGTGGTGTGAAATCTTTCATGTTTTTCCCCCACCCCACTCTCCCCTTCCCCTTTGCCTTGGGGTCTTTTACCACCCTGGTGACCCATTGGTTCAAGTCTATTGGCTCTGCCACATTCTATGGGTCTCTTATTGGGCTTACTACGACTCTCTCTGGTGACGCCTTGTGGTGAGTTATCCTCAAACCTGTGTTCCGGACTTGTTGTCCTTCATGGTTATACATTATGGAAGTGAACTTTCTATCGTCTGCCAGACTGTTTTTTCACATCCTCATCTCCCTCTAAAGGTAATTTAGCCTTCACTGTGAAGGGTTGTTTTTCAGAGCGGTGCTCTGCTCTTCCTTTTTCTACTTTTCAGCATCCAGTGACTGGCACTGTCCTTTATGGTGTTGTTTTTCACCTTTCAATTTCTTTTTCATCCATTTTGCTCATTGTTCCCATGTTCTCAGTTTTTGGTGGTGGCTCCGCGTTGTGACGCGGAAAAGTTTCTCCGAAGAAAACTGACGTTGGGCTGCCGGGAGGGACATATATGGCTCTGCTGATGTCATGTCCGTGGACGACATCAGGGCGGAGTCGTGCGGCGCCTCCCCCACCCCACCCAGCGCGCATAGGTGCTGCTGCGGAAAGTTTTCTGAATCCAGTCTTATGCCTGGGGATATTCTAAGTTAAGGAATCTACTGCTAGACTATGTCTCTACCAGTTACATCGTTACCGAAGGTAAGTAACTCGTTCGACAGGTACAGAAGTTTACTATCTGTATGATGAGGGCAAACTGGGAGCACCAGCCGTGGTCACAGGACAGGTCGAGGAGTTCACTCATATCAAGGTAAATTGCAAGGCCTATGCACACACACTAGATCAGTGAGAGGATAGTGCCAGAATTAAAAAAACAGGATACCTGATACACTCATTAGGGCACTGTGAGTAGAGGAACACCTCTCCACACCATTCCTGTCTCACACCAAAATATTCAGGAAAGCCTTAAGTGTGGCTTATGGTGGTTTATGGTGTGCTTGTGGAACGATTTAGTATGTTAGAGATAAATTGGAGGTAGGCACAGGTTGAGAATAGGCTCAAGAGAAGATTTACAGCAGAATACCATTGAGTCTATGTGTTGGCGACCAAGTTAGACATCGGCAGACGTTCATGAGCAAGTAATTAATCCCATTGCAGTTGGTTTTGGTGACCAGTGAGATTTGGTAAACCCGTTTGTGGAGCAGGTGTAGGACACAGACTGGTAATGCAACTAGAGTGTTTAAAAGATTAGTACAAAGGTATTCTCCCATTTTCATTATTTTTTGTTTAATAGGGGGGTATGTGTACTGGCATCTGATAAAGAGACATCTAGCCACAGATACCTTACCTTAGAATTATTCCCAGGCGTAAAAGTACCCCAGAATTTTTTTGCTCGCTGGTAGGTGGCATAGTTCGGCTCCACATGGCGTCATGAACGTCGCTGGAAGTGACTCGCGCAGTGCCTATATAGTCGTCACCCCTGCAGATTTAGCTAAGAAATATAACCTGTAAATCTGAAAATGTAAGGTGTCAGTTGGTAAAATTGGTAATCTTTAATTTATTCTTTGAATTAGGTGATTTGCTCATGTGCACACAATGGGCCAAATACTTTCTAGCACTGGCAATTCTTTGGTCCTGAAAATTGCGCATTACCCGTTGTTTGCTTATATGTATAGGTTGGATGTTTTTCATATTTATGTTTTTAAAGTGTGTGTCTATATATATATATATGTAATATATTAAATATTTTCACCTTCATGTGCTTGATTTCTTGACAGACTGATATTCCGAATAGATTTGATATGAAGCTACGGCGCTCAGCACTTTTTGAAGACTCATATAGAAGAATCATAGCTATCAAGAGAGCAGATGTCCTCAAAGCGCGGCTATGGATTGAATTTGACAGTGAAAAAGGTCTGGATTATGGAGGCGTGGCCAGGGAATGGTTCTTCCTAATCTCCAAGGAAATGTTCAACCCTTATTATGGACTCTTCGAATATTCTGCTACGTGAGTAATACGAGTCCTGAGCAAAATATCAAGCATTATAATTACTTTTACTGCATTTAAATTGTTTTACCTTAGCCTTGTGTTTTAAGTACATAACCCAAGCACAGCTAGAGGAGTGGAATTATTACCATCCCTCTATAAAAAGCCTGAGATAGGATGACAGTAATTCGACAGTTTCCATGATGGCTTCATCTTCTAGCTTTCCTTCTTATTTCTTTTCTACAGCCATTTCGCCTGCCAATTAAAGAGATTTAAAAGTTGTTGGGCAATTACACAGGAGACTTTTACAATCTAGTTCTTCTTTTCAGTCTCCTGTTCGATGTTTTACAAAGCTTCAAGTAGCAGTTTACTTTGTAGCCCTGTTTATATGTTCTGGGACTGCTTTGTTTTTTAACAAGTTTATCAAACTTTAATGTCCAGAGAACGTTTTCCCTGTTTGTGTTCTTTCGTGTGATATGCAGCTTGAGCCATAGATGCTCATTAGTAGTGGGCTCATCTAGGCATGGTTAAGTTTAGTATCTGTGTTGTATTCCACGTCTCAATGTTTTTTTTATGGGCCAGTGCCCAACCACGATGAATGTTAACTAAGCGCTATTTTCCAGTAAAGACATATATGCAATTGAAACTAAATATGCCCCACTAATAGTGATCAGGCCTCTTTAATGCAATTTTATCTAACTACACCAATTTGACCTCTTGCATTTGGCTTTGGTTAAATACCTTCACCCATATTTGGAATTTGCCATAGGATTTTTCTCCACGAATAGCTTAGAAACTGAATAAAAGATGGTCAGAAAGTTTTTGTAGCATGACAGCCTTTTATTCATTTATTGTCTTTTTAACCCTTTAATTGCCGCAGCTTTTCAATCTCAATTCTGAGCCCATTTTTGGCAATTTGGGGTACTTCAGATTTAGGCCGGCATAGTTGTTTTTGCACATATATATCCATGACATCTTTGGATCCTATTTTCCCCAACATCTTGGGTATTTTAAGGGTAGTCAGGAGTTGTGGATTCGCGTGAGGGGACCAAGAAACTAGCCAAAATATAGCAAAGGTTTTTTTGGGGGGGGGAGGAGTGTGGGGGCCCACCCTTGCAGTGGGACATGCCTCCATCCCTGTAAGGGCCCCAATAGTCTTTCTGTTGAAGAGGAAGGTGGTCTGAAAGCTCACTAGACAACAGGGAAATCATCCTAAAATTAAAAAGAAGTGGCTGGAGGCAGCCTATCCCGGCATAAGCTTATGCACCCACCCCCAAAAGCCCCCAATAGTCATTCTTTCCAAGAAGGCAAAAAGCCATGGGAATAGTACAAAAATATCAAATTGGAGGGGGTTGTGAGGGCACCTTAACCTGGCATCAGGCTGTACCCACACCTTCAAATGGCCCAGCTGTCTTCCTGCCCCTTCCCTCATGGGTAGAAATCCCACTAGATCACAGGGAATATTTATATACACTGGCCTCAGCAGTCTTTCTCCCCCCTGGGTAGGAAGGGGCGGCAGGTTGGTGTGTTTAATCCAAATCTGCCTACACAGGGGGACTACTGAGTGCCAGGGATATATTTTAAAAAAAAGATGTTGTGGGGCCGTCTCATCCTGGCATCAGGCTACACCTCCACCGCTAAAGGCCAAACAGTCTTTCTGCCCTCCCCTGCCTCCCTCTCTTACCCCTACCACCAACCATCTCCTTCGTACCCCTCCCCCCACTCTCTGTTCAACCTGCACATTGTGCAGCGGTTCACAAACTTTGGGTCACGACCCACAGGTGGATCACAAGCCGATTTCTGGTGGGTCTCAAGTGAGCAATAAATAATCATGCCTTTGCATGTTGTATTTATCTTGTCAGATTTTCTGTCCTTCAGAGACAGAGGTAGAATGTCAGGCTATGTCTTCTGACAAATTGCTGCTTATACTTTAGTGTTTACTTTTCTTTCTCTGAATGCGAAGTAATGAGATTTACAGTGCAATATATCATAGTCTTACTGGGTTACATGAACTGTGAAAGGAAAGGATGAAAGAAGTCATAGAAGTCATTTTTTTGTTGTTGCGTACTACAACATTTAAATTCGTGCAATTGATCTGTATCCCTATTTTAGAATACATCCGCAGTGAGGAAAACAAAAAAAAATAACTTTTTTGTAATTCTGAAGTATGATGGCGACAGAGATTTCAATAGCATCAAACTAATCAAGACTCTTTTACTTGGTGATGCCCCACACATTTAATATTCACTGAAACCCGATTTCCACACATTATCATTTTTGTGCTATATAGTTTTATCAGTAAAACTGTACATCTGTACTAATTTAGTGCCCATTTCAATTGAAAATATTATGTCTGCAAATGATCATGCGTTACTGCAGGGTACGTTAGTAATATATGTGCAACATTGTGCTCCAAAATACACAACCGTCTACTTACTACACTCTTACCACTACCACACTTCTGCTAAATACATTTGCTATACTTTGCTTGAAGCTAGAATTTTTCACAATCCCTCCTTCATCGATGTCCCCACCCCTACTCTAAAAATTGTTCCTGCACCATTGGTGAAAAGGGGCTGAACATAGATCCAGTTATAAAACAGACCCTTGCAAGTATTTCCAAGCTAGACTCTGCGTGGACCTTCCTGTATTTGTTCTGCTAGTTTTTCACAACGCTATTTCAACATAGAATGTTCTCATTATACGATATCATGCACAATCATCCCACTTGTGTATGACTGACACACATAAATTGAGAAATATGGATATGGTCTAAATGGCCAGAGCTGCTGATGTTGGAACTGGGGGACCAGGTTCGAGTCCTACCGTTGGCTCTGGGCACATCACTTAATCTCCTGTACTTAAAAAAAATAATAAATCTGACCTTGTATAATGTGATCTGGTGCTCATGTAATGCACCCCAATGCCCTTGGTCAATGTTTGAGCTATGTAAAATATAAATATGGCTACTCTGCAAAAACCCTCAGTTTAGCTATTGCAAGAACGAATCAGGAAAATAGGAAGACCATTTTATTTAGGGATGGCTCGATCAATAAGAATAAAACAAGAACAAAAAACACAATAAAAATAGTGATGAGATCAATACAATGCTAATTGTTACATTTAACAAACAGGAACGACCGTTAATGTCTATCCATAACAAACAGTGGCCCATTGTTTTAACTGATCCAACCATAGGCTCTATACTTCCCAAAAAACACACTATAACCTTCAGGCGAGCTCCATCTATGAGCAACGCTTTGGTAAGCAGTAATCCTGAAATAATTCAAACTAGCAATTTGCTTTCGTCAAGAAAAGGGTTCCTTAAATGTAGCTCATGTAGAGCATGCTGATTTGGGGTCAACACAGTCCAGTACTTTACTGCATTCAGTGATAAATCGGTGAAGCTTGATGGTTTCTATACGAGCACAATTGAATTTACAGTCTAGGTTTTGGGATGTACTTGAAAACTGCGATACATTGAAAGCACTAAATTGCAGATCCATGTCAGGATCCTACAACACCTCAGAGCCATAGTAAACTCTGATTCCACCTACCCTGTAGCCCAACATTTTAAACACCACCATAACAACAAACTTCACTGTCTTAAATATTTTGTCATTGATGCAGTACTTAATTTGAGACGGGGAGACAATTGAGAAACATTACGGGCAGTTGGAGACTTGGTATATATCAAATCTTGATACCAAGTCGCCTAATGGTTTGAATATTGGTGAGAACTTGCACAATTTTTTATAAGTATGGGTAATATAAATAAATTACTGTACATATTTGATCAAAATATTTGAGCAACAATTATATGAATTCAATTGTTTAGTAATTTGCACTAAGGGCAATGCAGGCTGCTATTGAATATTTTTTCACTTTTAAGCACTTTTTGGGGTTAAGGATGGTAAAAACAGACAAAATATACTAGAAAGAAAGAACCAATGGACTTGCTTGCATTTTGCACCACACATTTTTAGACCAATGTCATTTTTAATTATATCAACATTTTGGGGCGTTTTAGTCTTCATGAATACAAACTTTAAAGTTAGGTAGCTAAAAATAGGGGTAGTAATAATCACAGGAAGACGCCTTCGCTACAGTGAAAATGCCCACTATGGGCTACATTTTGGGGTTATATGTCGATTTAAGTGACAAATGAACGAGGATAGAAAATGTCTTTATATAAGCCAGTCATCAACATTTAATTATATGCTGCTATTATAGTGTTTGCTTAATTATGAATTATATTCAAGACTTTGTCATTTGATTTCATTTTTAGTAGTCTATATATATTATGCATCTGTTTATTTATGTATTTATTCAATTATCTATTTGTGGATTTCTTTGTGAAGTCATTTATTTATACACATAAGGGATCTTGGAGTATTGATTAAATACTGGTAATAATGTGCCAACATGCAGAATATTAGTCTGTCTTCTGTTAGCAGTGGCATTCAGAAATATATAGTCTGTTGTTAGTTACCATCATCAACCACCGATCACGCGGGTAGTACAAAATGAGGTGTTTAGTTTGCAGCCCACGTGAGCAAGGGCAGGTTTGACTAAAACACATTATAGTGGACATAGTGGAAGAAATAAAACGCACAAATTAAGTTGGAGTCTATGCCCAGTTTTGATTTCACTTGATCTGATGGGGTGTTGTTGATATATATTTTTTTCACTAATAAAATCGAATGGTACAGGGTCGTTCTAGTTAGGCTGACTTTTTATCCATACAAAATCATTTGAATTTGGCAGATATAAATATATTTATCGTTATACTTATGTTAGAAAGTATGACTTGTTGCCTTAAGTTACTTAATTGCACAAATTATATATTCAGCAGATATGTTTAACTATATGTATAACTATGACTGCTGAATTTCTGTGGTTTTGTATGGCTAAAACGTCAGCCTAACTATAATGACCTTGTAACCTTTTTGTTTTATCAGTTAATTTCAATGTTTTTTTTTCTACTGGAGGTGGATCCGCTTGTTAATAGTTTCGGCAAAAAAAACACAATTTTGGTCTAATGAGCAATCCCTCAGCCACCCCTCTATGTGTCCTCTGGGGTAAAGATAGCTTTATCCTAACCCCTTATATGTGTTTTCGAATGTATTTCCCCCACACCTGGGCGATGCGATAAATAAAATGGTAGCCACAACTTTTCTTTCAAGCCTCGGCCAGCCACATAGGGCCTTTTTTCCCCCTCCGTTTCCTCAGATACTCTATATATACAAATTTCCTTTTTAGTTAATGGCTGAAAAACTACTGAACAGATTTTTACCAAATCACAACAAGTTGCTTTCTAGACCAAAGGCTAGCTTTTTGTCAAATCTGTTGTAATTCCGTTCAGCAGTATTTGCGTTCTCGCGGTTCAATTCTCCTATGGCAATTACCATGGTGCAAATGCATTTTGGGACCCCCTTTTTTTCATGGCCTCCTTTAGACGGATCACCCAGTAACCTTAAGACAGCACCTGTAGTAACTGGCGTATTAGTTTCTGGATTTCGTGAATGTTCATCAACTGCCACCAAAGATATAGGCAAATGAAAAATGACTTTATAATAGAAATTATGTCCTAACCAGAACAACCACTGATATATATATATATATATATATCCTACTGGCGGTCGCCAGTAGGTAGTTATAGTTAGGATTGTTTTCCATCGGAAATCCGCAACATTTGGCGCAGATTGAGGGATCTGCCTGTAATTTTCCTCAAATTTGCCTCGCGGTGGTCCGCTCCTTCCCTGAAAGTTTGGGGGGGATTCGTCAAGCGGGGGCCGAGATAAAAAGGGGGTCCCAAAACGTGTTTTTCCCATGTTCATTTCCATAGGGCGGTTGGACTCACTTTTAGCCCGAACGGCTGAATGGATTCCCACGAAACATGGCAAAATTGTAGGGACTGGTCGCCCGATGTGCCTTTGCTATGTCTCAAGATATGTGATCCAGTGGATTTTGAGTAATTTAGGTTCAAAAAAATATATATATCTATAGGCGCGCCCCGGTACGCGCACCGGGGAGCCCTCCCGGCGCGCACCGCGAGTTCGCGCGCGGAAAGCTGATTGGCTCTCGAGTGTCTGTCAACTTTCGAAACAGTCCGGAGCGGCCGCCATCTTGTGTCTCGGTAGGATCGAGACACAAGAGGTGGCAAAAACAAAGGGGGAAATGACCATAAGGGGGCAGGGTAGACCTCTCCTGACCCCCTAGGTTTGATGTGGGGGCCAGCGCCCGGTACGCGCACCGGGGAGCGTACCGGGGAGCCTACCTTGGGGAAAACCCAGTGAAACAGTAAAATAATAATTTAAAGTGCTTAGAGGTAGGGTAGCTCTGCATAGAGTTGTTGTGTTGTGTGGTGATATAAGTACCAGCATGTAGGTACCAATGCAGAGTTTTAAATTCAATGTAGATTGTCTCCTCTGTAGATAATTTGCATGTTGTTACAGAAGTTATTGTGGTATATGGAATCCATACCATAGTTTGTCAGGAAAGTAGAAACAACATGGAGGCAGGAGATGAAAAAGAGATGTCAAATACACATTGGAGATAATATAGTGGGAGAAAGGAAGTAACTATGAGCAAAATTACTATGTAACATAAAAAAGTTGCACAGTATACTATAAGTCTCACATTATATTATATTCATTTTGGTACTATTTTATGAATTACATATAAAAAAGAATAATGTCTGGAACAATTTTTAATTATTAAATAAAAATGTATTGCTCTGATTTTTCAAAATTTAATAACACTTCCAACATTATTTCGTCAGGAATGTCCTCATTTGGATTCCATGAATCCATTTCTTCCACATATTTAAGAAACTCTTGATCAAGAGACTGATCCAAAAAGTCTAAATCATCATTCTCTTCCTCTGGGTTGTTCTCGAGATCAATTTCAAATGAAATATTAAATTTCTTTGCTTCTCCTTCCATTTTGTTGCTGTAAATTGCATAAAAAATAAATATATCAGTAGAGATAGGGCACTGGTAGGTTTAAGTTCAGACAGGTACTTCTGAGTTTTTAACAATGAAGTTATCTTTGGGCAGTGTATGGTATCAGGCAGGAAGTAGAACTATTAAAAAGTGCATGTGCTGAAGACTAAGTAAAATCATAATTATACTAGAGAAGCCTAACTTAATCCATAAATTTAATAGAATAGCGTATCTCAAGCTATAACTATAACAGAGGGACAATAAATAACTATCTTTTTTTTTTCTTTCATTATCTTTATTTCGACTGCTTTAGTCATAAAAGATACGTACATAAAACACAACATATCATTTTACACATAGGTCACATAAAACAATTAAAAAAAAATGTTGTCCATGGATTACAAAATTCATTAAAACCATCTTCAACGACAATACATACAAGATACGTATGCACAAGGCTTTGTCACAGTTAACATCTTAAAAAAAGGAGAATTGTAACAAATTTTAACTACTCAGAATAATTGTCCAATCTTCTTTCGTGCAAAGTAAACTGAATAGAGAAATCTACTAATGCTAAAAACAATGAATTGTGAATTGTTGGTTTTAACAATTGTATATGCCAAAGAACAAGATCTTATTCCTAGGATGTTACACAGGGGTTTGTTCCATCTTTTTCTTGCTTTGGTGTAAGCTTGGCAAAAAAACAATATATGGACCTCATCCTCCGTATGAAGGCCTGGGCACATTATACACTTTCCCTGTGCAAGGTCTACCCCATCCAGATTTCTCTTAGACCAACGTTCAACATTAGAATTTGTCATGAGGTTCCCGTACCTGAACTTCAGAAATAGAGACTTCGCAAGAGGAGGCTCTATCTCATCTAGGAATACCTCGAAAAAAGGTTCATCTTTAAAACCTAAGAAATTTTACTAAGGGAACCCATGCTGTTATAATTTGCTAACCGATTAGTGATGAAAGACCAAAAGGCTTGTTTCACCATAGATTTTGCAAAAAACGGTAGCCTTTCAGGACACTCCCAAAACTGAGATAGACCCAGGATAAAAAGCCATTTTTTAATATGATTGAGCCATACAACAGAATGTAAAGAATCAAGACACAATATCTCCTGAAGGCCTTTCCTATAATCAATCAATTCAGGGATAGACCATAATCTTACCCAAAACATTAATGGTCTTAAAATTGTGTAATTATCAGTTCTTTTAAGATTCAAGTCCATTTGAAGGGGAATCAGAGGTGTACTGGTGGGTACCCTTACAATTGATCTCATGAATTTGTTGTCCAGGCCGTAAAAACGGTCCCTTGCCCACGGCCCCCATATCTCAGCCCCATAAAGGGCAGCAGACTGATTTTTGAATTTAAAAAGCTCAAGCGCAGGGGTCACACTTTTACTTGAGCTAGTATTGAGTTTGCTAATAATTGGTTTAACATTATGGGCATAAGACACCTTACTTTTCTCAATTTGGTGTTTCCAAGTTAGGTTTGAATCTAGCACCACCCCCAGATAAGAAAAATTGTCCACTGTTTCTAAGGCTTGGCCATCCAGACTTAAGGTCCCACTGTCCGGCCTGCAGGGATTTAATGCCATACACTTGGTTTTATTAACGTTTATCTCTAAACCTTTCTTCACACAGTATATACTAAAGGAGTTCAAGAGTGCCTGGAGACCTTTCTTGGTTTGGGATATAAGGATGGTATCATCCGCGAAAAGTAACGCAGGCACCCTTTCCCCAATAAGTTTTGGTGAATCACTAGTAAAACTGTTCAAATGATCAGGGATATCGTTGACAAATAATGAAAATAAAGTAGGGGCCAAAACACATCCTTGACGTACACCACGCTCTATGGGGATGTCACGAGTCAATTCCCCTTTTGGACCCCACCTAATATTAGCGTGATTCCTAGCATGCAGCTCAACTATTTGAGCCAGGAGACAGCCAGGTAATCCAGCTTCACTTAATGACCTCCAAAGCAGATTACGGGGGACAAGGTCAAATGCCGCTCTCAGATCTACAAAGGCGACATACAGATGACCCTTCCTAATGAGTACATACTTCCAGTATATACAACAGAATCTAAAGACCTGGTCTATAGTGCTGACCTTGCCCCTAAACCCGGCCTGAAGTTTAGTAAGTATTGCTTTTTCCTCAAGCCAATCATTTATCCGAAATAGTAGATGCTTAGAGTAAAGTTTTTGCAAGATGTCTATCAAGCTAATCGGTCGATAGTTTGATGGAACAAACCTGCTGCCCTTTTTAAATATCAGGACAACTTCTGCAGCACGCCAACTATCTGGAAAGTGACATTTGCTAGATAAAGCATTAAACAAGTGGTTTATGTATGGGGCCCAAACTTCTACCTCGTGTTTGTACAAGTCACCTGGTATTTTATCGGGACCAGGGGCTTTACTACTTTTCAATTCGGCGATAGCCCTTTCTGTTTCGCCAACTGAAAAATTTAAACACTCAATCGGTGGTGGGGACCAAGGAGTGTCATCTAATCCACTGTCATATTGTTTGTAAAGAGATGTAAAATGCGTCACCCAAGTCATTTCGTCTAGAAAGACATCCTTCACGACTCTACCTGCATTGGACCCATTGGCTACCAGCCTCCAAAACCCAACATTATCCTTCAATTTGGCTGCGGCCAGCATGTCCGCTCAGTTTGACTCCCCCCATGTCCTTTTTGATTTCCTTTGGGTAAGCTTATAAGTTTCCCTGGCGACTTTGACATCATCCTTCGTTTTGTTTTTTATTGCAAACAGTAACTCCCTCTTGGCTGATCTACACGTGCGGTCATACCATAGTTTACCATGACACCCCATCCTTACATTTTGTTGCTTCTTTCTTGGCATTTTTGTCAAGCATATTTTTAACTCTTGAAAAAATGACTGGTGTAAATCAATGAATTCGTCGTGGCAATTGGGTGAAAGGAAGTAATCATCTAAAGACCCAAATATTGAGTCAAAGAGTGAATATACATTTGCAAGTGTATTTCCATGTGCAAGTAAATGTGACCATTTCAGTGCACGTCTATTGTTACTAACGTGTACCACGTCACATGAAATAGAATTAGGAATCTCGGTTGTGGATAATAAAGAAGGTTCACTAAACAGAATAACATCAACCGACAATTCCAGTGGATAGTGGTCACTCTCACCCCTATTACCCACCAAGAAATCAATCATATAATTCCAAATACTCAATGAAACAAATATAAAATCCAAGTTACTTGTAATATCGGACTTTACAAAGGTGGGGTGTTTTAAAAGGTCGGAGGGAAAGCGACCATTACATGCCCTGAGACTATGATCAACCGTTAATCTCACCAATTGTACGACCAGAGCCGAACAATAGACGAAGTTTGTGGTCTCAAGCTGAGGAATGTTATTCGCTTGGTCTTCGTCCGCAAAGACGTCAACAAGCCCCAAAACGGGTTCAAAATTACAGTTAATATCACCTCCCATGATTACTGCGACATCACCAACCACCCTTTTTAAGAAACTATCCAAAAGTTCAATAGTGGGGGAATTTTTAGAGTGTACTAAGGGTCTGTTATAGACATTGATTATGTAACATTCTTCCCCGTTTATATTTGTAAGTTTCAGGGCCAGGATGTCCGGTGAACCTGCTTCTATAATTTTGATCTTAATATTCAGTGTAACTTTGACCCATGTGATAAGACCCCCCGAGGGTCTGCCCCTGTTTGACTGTACAGCCCCAATACCAAAGGTTTTATACCCTATCCTATGAGGTATGTCTATTGCCTAGGTTTCTTGCAAAAGACAGAAATCACAGGAATCAATGTATTCGGCCCACTCTGGATCCCTCAGATTTTTATTTACCCCCGCTATGTTCCAGGAGGTTATAAGCAATGATGGTTTTACCCCTTTACCTGGACAATTTGGATTTGCAGTGTCCAATATGAGGGACTCTGATCCTATCACGATGTCTTGCAGAGTGGCATCTACAGAGTGCATTTCTAATCCGGATGCCATACCCACTACACCATTGATGACTCCATCAATCGAGCCTCCCAATTTGTTCCCTGGGTTCCTCAAGCTTGCTACTAACATCTGATTTTTGGCTGGGTCAACCCCATTGTTTCGGTGATCATTACTCCCCTCACCCTTTCCCCGCATTACCTTAGGGTTATCAGATTTAATGAAAGTACTTTCATCACAAACTAAGTGGTCGGTGCCATTGGAATTAGTAGAGAAATTTGACTGGATTGAAAGTCAATCAACTCCATCTAGGCAACTGAACCTATTGTAGGTAGGAACTCCATTCCACACATTGTGGAAGCCCTGCCTACACAATTCAGTGCCACGCCTAAAATGGTGATTAATCATGGTCCAATTCCCTCCATGGTTAGTACGCCTCAGTGGGGGATAAAAAAATGTTAAGGGTCTAGCTTCAATGGAGGACGTGCCTGCATAAGTATTCCATGTGCATATATGTTGGGCAGTATGAGGATCCTCAAATGAAACAACAATGCAGTCACCCGAAATTGATTTATTTATAGGACCAATCCAAGGCACCCTTCTTACCATAGGAATTCTACTTTTCATGTGATTTGGGACGGGCTTGTTTTCATTTAACCAATAAATCACCTTATTTTTCAAGGACAAAAATGTTTCCTCGTGTTGGTTGTCTAGCTCAGGGACCCCAGTTAGTACAATTACAAAAGAACTAGCATCAGGTGGAAGATCTATAAATCCTCCCCTTGGGTTGTTGCTAACATGGAATGTCTGGTAATTGTGAGCTTTATTAATCATACTTTTTTTAGCCGAGGGCACATTTGAGGTAGGTGCGATATGTGCAGGGGTGTAAGTATTAGCAATGCTCGTTGTTCTATTATTCATGTTTGGTACAGAGCCCTTACAGATCGAATTATTAACAGGTTTTCCTTTAGGTGGAACCATAGGGGTTGCAACAGAAGTATGAGCTGCACTCACAATATGATCGATTACTTTTGGCACACTCTTCTTAGCAGCTATTTTCAAAGGTACCGGGGGTATAGGGGCAGGTATGTTACTGGTAACTACATTAGAGCTCTGTAGCTCACTGCCACTTGGATTTAAACTTAGACTGGTCAGAGTAATAATACTTTTCTCCACCTCAAGGAGCTGGTTTTCAATACAAGATAGCCTAACTTCCAGAGGCCTAAGAAGTTTCTTTAGTGTCTCCCACACAGATATCAAGAATTCTTCCTTGCCACCCTCTAAGTCTACCAATGGTGTGGTTGTTTTCTCCTCCCCAATAGCAGGGTACACATCTATATTAACTGCATTCGACGCTTCCATCTTATCATCGTTATTAGGCAACAGCATAGTGGAAGGGGTCTGATGAAACGTACTACTTAAGCCCCCTTGTGGCTTAGACCATGCTGTAAAACATTGATTTTTTTACTACTTTAGACTTTTTCCTAGCATACACTGACTTTGATTGACTTTTTCTCTTTTGTAATGGCTTTACCTTGATAGCGCCCAGAGTACATTTAGAGTCTTCATTACCTTTATTATCCTCCGACAGTATATCCACCTTAGGAGGGGTTTCAGGTAAATTACTGTTGTCTGTTTGTTGGGTAAGGTCAAGTGTAGCATCAACAGGAGTGGCAATTTCTTCGGGGACAGTATGCACTTCAGCCGATATAATAATCGGTTTAGGGCCAACAGGACGCTCAGGGGTTTTAGCTAGAGCAATACTGCCTAGAGAAGATTTTTTTCCTAAAGCAAGATCTGAGGACAGTCTTCTAGCTGCCTCCAACTCCAAGGACACTCTATGCTGGAGTTTATTAATCTCGATGTCAATGTTTGTATTAGTCCTTGTAATAAAGTCATCCAGAGTTCCTGTACCCTTTTTCGCTTTTTTTGTCCTGTTTCGGGTTTCGCGTGTAGACATCGTCCACACAGGGACCCTGGTCAGGAGTATGCGATAAGTGCTATTACCAAAACCGTATGGTACAACCACACCGCCAAGAGGGGTGGCCCGGTCCGGTCTTGCTCGGTCTGTAACGGGCTAGAACGGGCCCGCCCTTGTCCCGGGCTTCTCCCGGTCGCTCCCGCGCAGCGGGTCCAGCAGCTTGAATTTAAGTGAAGGTTGTGAGAGGGGCGGAGCATGCAGGGAGACCGGCCCAGGTGCTTCCAGTTGGGTCTGGCGGGCGCTCCTGGGACTTGTAGTCCTGCGCCCGCACTCGCTCGCAGCCCTGCACGCACTCCCACAGTGGCTACCTCTGGGAGAGGTCGCTGTCCTTCAGATGCAGTCTTCGCCCGGAACGACAAGATGAGGTGAGTCCACACACGAAGAGGGACCCGCGAAGCGGGTTCCGCGAGCAGTGACTATGAAAGGCTGTAGGCAGAGTCTGCAACGCTGTGCCTCGGGACAAGTAAAAATAGTGACTCAACAATTATCCAAGGGTAGGAGATCTTTAACGGCTGTAGGTGGGGCGGAGCATGCAGGGAGAGCGGCCCAGGTGCTTCCAGTTGGGTCTGGCGGGCGCTCCTGGGACTTGTAGTCCTGCGCCCGCACTCGCTCGCAGCCCTGCACGCACTCCCACAGTCGCTACCTCTGGGAGAGGTCGCTGTCCTTCAGATGCAGTCTTCGCCCAGAACGACGAGAAGAGGTGAGTCCACACGCGAAGCGGGTTCCGCGAGCAGTGACTATGAAAGGCTGTAGGCAGAGTCTGCAACGCTGTGCCTCGGGACAAGTAAAAATAGTGACTCAACAATTATCCAAGGGCAGGAGATCTTTAACGGCTGTAGGTGGGGCGGAGCATGCAGGGAGAGCGGCCCAGGTGCTTCCAGTTGGGTCTGGCGGGCGCTCCTGGGACTTGTAGTCCTGCGCCCGCACTCGCTCGCAGCCCTGCACGCACTCCCACAGTCGCTACCTCTGGGAGAGGTCGCTGTCCTTCAGATGCAGTGTTCGCCCAGAACGACGAGATAAGGTGAGTCCACACACGAAGCGGGACCCGCGAAGCGGGTTCCGCGAGCAGTGACTATGAAAGGCTGTAGGCAGAGTCTGCAACGCTGTGCCTCGGGACAAGTAAAAATAGTGACTCTCAGAAAACGTTTTTACTAATTAATTTAAAGTGCTCCTTACAAATTAACAAATTACTTTTGAGAGAGGTGAAGAAGAAAAAATGTGAAAATCCTTTCAAGATGTACCTTTGGTAGTTGTAGTCAAAATGGCTGTGTTTTGCTCTTTTTTCATTTATATTCATGTACATAACCAATCAAATGTCAGGAAAAAATTGTAGAAAATGAAAGTAACATTTTAATTGGATGTAAATCCTAACTGTTCATATGTGTTTTTGTCATGTAATTTACCTCAGGATATTTATACAGGGCAACAGGGCAAATGACTGAATGGAATTCCACCAAATTTGGGAAAATGGTAGGGACTGGTATGTAGTATGGCCTATTCTATATTTGGTGAACATCTCTACAGAGGTTTTTATGTAAATTAACTTTTAAAAAATTTGGGAGCGCTCACAGGTGCGCGCCCCGGTACGCGTACCGGCAGCGCAACGGGAGTCCTCCATCTTGTGTTTCGGTAGATTTGAGACACAAGATGGAGGACAAATAACGTTGGGAATGGGTAAAAGGGGGCACGGTAGACACTTCCTGACCCCGTAGGTTTTCTGAGGGGGGCTTAGGAGGCCCATATAGGCCCCAAAAAAAATGTTTTTTTTTTAATTTTCGCGGGCTGAGCGCCCGGTACGCGCACCGGGGAGCGTACCGGGGAGCGTACTCTGGTGAAAAATAGTGAAAAAAGTTAGAGTAAAATAATCATTTTGAGTGATCAGATGTAGGGTAGTCCTGAAAAGAGCTTTTGGGTTCTGTGGCTGATTTAGGTACCTATAAGTACATCCCACACACACGCACACGCACACACATCACACACACACCCACACATCCCACACACACTCCACACACATACCCCCCACACTCACACCCCCCACACACATATCTTACACACCCACACCTCCACCCATACCCAAACACCCCACACACTCACACCCAGACACACACACGTTACACACCCACACCCCCACCTACACCCACTGACTCCCTATAAGTCACCCACACTGCCTTACTTACCTTTCTTTCCTGTTTCACTCAGACCCTTTCAGTCACTGTTTCCTTTACTCTCTCTCTCGTTTCTGTCTGTCACTCCCCATGTCTTACCCTAATTCAGTTTTGTCACCCTCTTTCACCCCTCTTTACTTACACTCACTGCTCTTTTCTCACCCTCCCTCACCGTTGTTCATTTATCCCGGTTCCGTCACTACCCTTCTTTCCCCATTCTTTACTGTCCTTCCTTTTTCTTTCAATACCCACTCACATTCTCCCAGTACCTCTACTTTACTCTTCTTCGTCTCTCTTCCCTAATTTTGCTCCCTTATTCATTTTCTTTTTCTCAATAACATCCTATTATACCTTCTCTGTTTTTTACTATGTAATAAACAATCCCTCTGTGTTGCTCTCTCTAGCTCTCTTCCTCTTAACATTACTCTCTCTGTGTTCTTCCCTCATGCTCACTCCTTCATTAATTTTTTTAAAAAAAATTTTTGGGTGTGCGCCCCGGTGCGCGTACCCTAAGGAAAAAGGAATGACAGATTCTTTAAAAATATAGGTTTATTTTTTATAAATTAAAGGTAGTTCTAAAAAGAACTGTTTTTTTATTCTTTTTGTTTTATTTTTTTTATTGTTTTTTTGAACATTTTTTACTTTTTTTGGCTTTTCTGAACAATTTTAAATTTGTTTTGTATTTTTTATGGGGAGA
Organism: Lissotriton helveticus; assembly: GCF_964261635.1. Lineage (NCBI taxonomy): Eukaryota > Metazoa > Chordata > Amphibia > Caudata > Salamandridae > Lissotriton > Lissotriton helveticus. The sequence continues at coordinate 115,805,209 of NC_136062.1, read as the reverse complement.
AACAAAAAACAGGGAATTGTAAACGGCTCAACTGGAGCAAAAAAAAAATCAGGAAAAAATTAGGGTTTTTTGGGGCAATTGTGGTTGTCACCAGCAAGAACGATGAGCTTTACGCTCTGCTCACCATAGCTGATGGTCTTACCACAAAAAATACAAGTGACCCTGAATTCACCAAACCGTGGTTGGATGATTGGCATCGTCTCCCTTGTGTCTGGTCCCGATGGAGTGGGTTGCTTTCTTTTGGAGGTGCTGGGTGAAGATTGGGGAAGGTTACTGGCCATTTCTCTCATCTCTGCAGCAGCATAGTTCCTGGGATGCTTGCGCTGCATATGCCTAATCATGGTGTAATTACCAAATGAATATTTCCTATTAGGGTTCCCCCTTGAAAGTTCCATGCCACAGATTCGGCAAGTCACCTTTGGCGCATTCACTTTTTTCTTGCCCTCTGGCATGGAAAAAAACTCCCATACAATATGTTCCTTTGGCCTATATGGGGTATTGTCTTCTGGGAGGAATGTCCTTCTCCCCTCCTCGTCCTCCTCCTCCTCTTCTTCTTCTTGACCACCAATGTTGTTTTCGTTCGCGAGAATAGCGCTAACGGGACGCTCACCGGTACGCGCCCCGGGGCGCGCCGTAACATTGCGCTTACCCGTGCGTTCACCGGTATGCGCCCCGGGAGCGCTCCAGGGCAAAGAAAAAAACTATTACATAATTATACAATATAAAATTCGTTATAACATTTTTTACTTTTTATACCTATAGAGATTTGCTATAAAAAACCATTGAAATTCACTGAAAAAACCATAGGTTTCACACCAGTTATAGTTAGGAATTAGCATTTAAAAAACCTATTAAATTCACAGAAAAAACCATAGGTTTCACACCTGTTATAGTTAGCTGGAAGTTTTACTCGCATAAAACCATTGAAATTCCCACGTTATAGTTAGTTGGACTCACTATAACTTGCGCGTGCAATGCACTGCTGATGACATCACATATTATATCACTCATGACATGGTCAGTGACATCACTCATGACATCACTGATGACACCATTTTTGTGACAGAGTGACAGACCTCCTTTCACTGTAATGTAACCCTTGAAAAACATATTCAAAAATAGAAACTAACATTTTCAAAAAAATGGAGATACCCATACCAGTTGCAACAACCAATTCAATAATTCCACCATCTATATACACATCCACTCATTCACCAAGAGTTCTATATAATCACTCATACGTATACTCACTCATCATATGTAGTGATACACCTATACATCCTGTTACACACCGACAGTCATCCAAAAGATACTCACACATACTCACACATGCAAATAAACTATTGAACATCCATTTATTTGCATATACAGCTATACACACACACTACCACCTTACTTCTAAGGAACCTTACACATACTTACTCTCTTAAACAATCACTTATAGAAACACATACTTATTTAAACAGGAACTCTTACAATCCCTTACTCTCACATATACTCACTTATATACATCAATATTCACATATACTACATTAAAACATATGTAGTTACTGATAAAGACAATAGTGAGACAGTCATTCAGTCAGTAACACACACATATACACAGTCATCCACCCATACAGTCCTGCACATATGCTGTCTTCAAAACATATACAAACAGAGAGTCAGTCACTCATGCATCTATGTTTTAAGTAATACCCCCACCAAACCTATAGACACTCATATTGGTATTAAAAAAAATCTAATAACCCATATACATACACATGTAGCTACTCACCAACCCATGCAGCCACTTGTACACAAAGTGAAACACTAATCCATATATTTAAATATTTAAACATTACTCACTAATATATGTATACACTAAGATACACTTAATAAGCCAGTGAACCAATCAATTAAAAAAAAAAAACATCCATGTAAACCCTTATTTAAACATTTATTCTTCCATCAACTTTTACATATACATATATAACACATATATATATTTTTTTAAATACACACATTCACTGGATGGTGTCATCAGTGATGTCATGAGTATTGTCACTGACCATGTCATGAGGGATGTAATATGTGATGTCATCAGCAGTGCATTGCACGCGCAAGTTATAGTGAGTCCAACTAACTATGACGTGGGAATTTCAATGGTTTTATGCGAGTAAAACTTCCAGCTAACTATAACAGGTGTGAGACCTATGTTTTTTTCAGTGTGTGTATATATATATATATATATATATATATATATATATATATATATATATACACACACTCATACTCTGTTCGACTTCTTCACGAAGTCTTGGTCACATGACCATTTACCGGTTCCACACTTATTTAAAGACATAGTGGGCAGATGGAAATATAAGGTGATTGGTTATCTGGTGTCTTTAACTTGACCTCAAGAGTTGTGAGGAGGGGATGACAGTGAAGTGAGAGAGACAAAGGGATGTTTAAAAAAAAAAATATATATATATATATATATTCATGAATCCCTGGAGATTTGCACCTTTTTCTCACAGAAATGCGGGGAAAATGTGTTTTTCGCCAAAGTTGGAGTTTTTCTGGCCATTCTGAGAAAGAAAACGTAGTTGTCTCCATGCACGGCACACCACCCTCTACTCCTCTGTTTAGTGTATTTCCCTTGGTGGTGGCCTAAGCCTGGGCCCAAATACAGCTGCGACTCACATGGCTAAATTGTTAAATTTTGATGGTGGGAATTTGATGTCTCCACATTGATTTTTTGAGCTTTTCCCGTTGCAGCTGGTATATCAAGCCACAGAAGTGGGGTTCGTTTTTTATCAGGAGTGTGGAACACAAAAGAGTAGAGCGTTTGTCTTCTCAATTAAATTTCTCTCCATTTTTGGATTCCAAATTTAAACCAGTGTAATAGAAAGAAAACATTTTGCAAAATGCCCTCTGAATCACAGGGTAGTATGAGTAACCCCATATTCAGAGTTGTACAAATCAAACTAATTCTAAACTTATTTTCTGGGTGATGCTTATACTTGCAGATTTTATTTATTTATTCAGTGTTTTATATAGTGCAAACATGACCCAATTAGGTATTAAAGCGCTTCACAATTCTGTAGCATTATAATTCTGACAGTTAGAAGAGTCCTTTAAACAAAACAAACTACAAAGCATACATATGAACTTTTCAGTGGAAACATATGTACTTAATAAATAATACATGTCCAGACATGAAGTCTGGCCTAAAAACTATAGACACCAAACTAGATATCCTCACATCCCGGCTAGACCAAGCGAAAAAACAGGTGGACGTTCACGATACTTGACTGGACCAGCTAGACAACCGATCCACTGAAATGCACGAATTACAAGTATATACTAAAGAGCAGCTGCTTCAAATGGATAAGGTACTGAATATCATGAGGGCCAAGAATGACGATTTGGAAGCCTAGTCGCAAAGAAACAACCTTAGCATTACAGGCATTCCCGAAACTACTCCCATAGACAAAATGGAAACCTTCATTGGGGAGCTGCTGCGCGAGTTATTTGGTTCAGAACTATCAGCAATGTTTATTGTCAAAAGAACTCATCGCACGTTGGGCCCCAGGCCGCCTGTGGGATCAACTTTCACATCCCATACTTGCACGCATACTAAATTACCTGGATCAAGACACTATTTTGGTACTTGCCAGAGAAAGAGGCAGTATTAACTTCAAGGAAAATAACATTTCAATGTTCCCAGATTTTACCCCAATGGACCAGGCGGCCAGGCACGAGTTTGTGCTGGTAAAAAGGGTTCATCGGCATGCGGAAGTCCCATATGCGCTTTTATATCCTGCAAAGTTGAACGTGTCATTTGAGGGCTCGTCACATTATTTCACAGATGCCAAATCGGCAATGAAATTTGCGAAACTCAGTGAGGGAAAGAAGAAAAAACTGGACTAGGGGTCCGCTAAGTTCCCCTCGGACACCAGACTAAGTGATATAGAATAGTAGTCAAACTTTTGCTACTACGGATGTCAAAGCATAATATGGCAATGTGATCTAACTTTGCAACTATTGTTCTAACTGTAAATGTGATCAGAAGACTGTTTTACATAGCTAAATTGACAACGCGCGACGCACGTCCCATAGGCGAATACTTAGTTCTTGGCTCACATATTCGAAAGCGGTCAATTCGTGTTCCAGGGAGATCTCCCTATTCTTGCCCTCATGCAAAAGTTGTGGGGCTATTTTTGTGGTTGTTTAAAGGGGGGTGGGTATTATGCATAAACTGTTTGGGGGGTTGGTGTGGGTGGGGGTAGGGTCGAGTCGGGTTTGTTAAAGTTGTTGAAAAGGTCAGTACTGAGAAGTGTAGGTCAGAAGAAACAGTCAGTACTTTTGATGTGGAATGTACCTCACCACCCAGCACAAAGTCACAAGCTGATGAACAGCGCATGTCTATTGTTAAGGCACGGTCCTTAGGCGCCCTACTGCATCCCACCCAATTATTTGAAATTCCGATTAACCTCTTATAATGTACTAACAAGGAATATCAGGGGGCTGAATAACTACCGCAAGACTAGACTTCTACACTCGTACCTAGCTAGACACAGCATCAACATTTGCTCCCTTCAAGAGACTCATTTAAACACTACCTCACATGTCGAATTGCACAACAAAAGATGGGACTCAATCTGCTCCTCCATCTATTCAAACTGCTTCAGAGGGGTATCAATATTGCTTAGAAAGGGATTGGGATGGACTTCTAATGAATCAACTGTGGACCCTGAGGACAGATACATTGTTTTGGCTGGGCACTGTGAGTATAACTTTAGGCAGTCTATGGCCGAATGTAGACACACCCGAATTCTTTCACTCGATACGGGCCAAGATAGCAACGGTGGGTAACAAAACCTTAGTATGGGGTGGCGACTTCAATGCACTAATAAATGATGATCTAGGCCAGAAGGGAGGCACTTGCAGTCGCAGCTCTAAACGGAATTCCCCTAGAGGGAATCCTAATAGATATCTGGATGAAGTGCACCCGGACAAATTAGAGGGTACTTGCATAACATCTCAACACAATGCCAGGTCATGTTTAGATTTTTCACAGGTATCTCGGGACATTGCGGCCTGAACTACAGATGTGAAGCATCTACCCAGGATACTATCAGATCATGCACATGTACTGCTGCGAATAAGCCTGCCGGATGGCCCCAGACATATGTTTAACTGGCGGCTACCCGCACACGCCCTAACGGATGCAGTGTTCCGTGAGGAAATAAGGGGAGACATAGCTGACTATTTTGACACAAATACAGGATCAGTCACAACTTAAGCTACACTACGGGAGGCCTTTATGGCTGTGATATGAGGGAAATGCATAACCAGGCAGGCCGGGGTGTTAAAGTCTATAAGAGGTTCCCTGGGGAAGCTCGAGACAGAAATTAGGAGCCTTGAGCTACAGTATTTCGAATCAGAAGAACACAGCATATTTGGAGACATAAGATCTAAAATCTCCGAGTATGAAGAAGAGGCACAGAGAGAAGTAAACTTCCTAGGGAAATATACTCAGGCTAGGAAGTATGGAGAAGGCGATAGAACTGGAAGGACACTAGCTAACCTTTTGCGTCCACCTTGCAAGGCCACATATATTACAGAAATACTCAGAGCAAATCAAGAATTTGTTTGAGGGTCTCAGGGAATCATGGAACAGTTCACAAACTTCTACACTTGACTGTACACATCTACTCTAGCAACAACCTCGGATGAACTCCAGGCATATCTGGACTCTCTTGAACTGCTCTGGTTGGGTAGAGCGCATAGAGCTTTTCTAGATGAGCCCTTTATGAAAGATGACATTATTCAAGATATTAGTACTCTACCCTCAGGAAAGGCACCCGGCTCTGATGAGCTTATGCCGGCATTTTACAAATGCTATGCCGAACAGCTGGCTCCGAAATTGCTAGCCTAAGAGTCGGGTATCCTCTCCCCCACAATGAGAGAAGCCATCATGTTAACTCTCCTTAAGCCGGTTAAACCCTCAAACGAAAGGGACTCCTATAGACCACTCTCACTGATTAATACCGACACAAAAATATAAGCAAAACTACTGGCTACCAGGATGCATCCTCTGCTTCCCCTGATTGCGTGTCCCGACCAATCTGTATTCATATCGGGGAGGTGCACGGCTCACAATCTCCGCACCTTCTTTGCCGTTTAGCATTATCTAGACCCCCATTATAAGGCCTTGGCAGCCCTATTAGACACAACCAAGTCTCTCGACTCGCTGGAATGGGCCTTTCCATTTACTATCCTAACTAGGTTAGGGGTAAGCCCATTATTTATAAACCAGCGAAAACTGCAATACACCCTACCGACCGCCAGACTCAGGTTAAATGGCCTAATCGCGACTCCGTTGGCTGGCACCCATGGCACGAGGCAGGGATTCCCTCTGTCTACTTTACTATTTGCCATAGCTTTGGAGCCACTAGCTGCGCGTATCCGGCAACATCATGCCGCTAGGGGACTCAGCTTCACCTCCAGAGGGCTAATAATATCATTATATGCGGACGATATAACCCTATACATCAATAACCCACCAGATAATCTTAATTGGGTCCTACGCGAACTCCTCAAATTTGGTGGCCTATCTGGCATACAAATAAATTGGTCAAAGTTAGTCTTCTTCCCACTAACTAATGGTACTATACTTTTCTCACTGGACTCTCCCTTCAAATGGGCTGACCGTCCTGTCCACTACCTTGGCATCTGGCTCTCTAGAGATCTGCAGGAGCTTTTGAGGAGAAAACTACGGTGAAGCTGTTGTCTGGTTTGAAAACAAGGTGGAAACCTGGACTCCATTACCGCTTTCCCTGGCCGATTACCAAGATGGTGGTATTACCAAAATTCCTATATCTATTTGTAAATCTGCCCCTTATACTCACACAGGCCTTCTTTAAAACCTTACGTTCCCTGATGGTGACCCTGGTATGGGCAGGTAAACAAGCTTGACTTTCATGGGAATTCTTAACACTTCCGCTGGCGCAGAGCGGACTAGGAGCCCCAGACCTCCAGCTCTCCGCTTACTGTGCACAAGCCCAGTTCTTGCACTATTGGATTACGCCCCCAAGAAGAGATCGGCACAGTCGAGGCATTAAATTGGAGCTGGGAGAGCCTAAAACACAGAGCCAAGCTGGATAATCTATATGCCCCATCATGCAGTCTTCCATCCGAGCATCCCCCTCCTTAGGCGACAAGAGCGGAGTGGCTCTGGCACAACAGTTATGCCTCCATACATTAGTTGATTTATATCCTGTGGATAACTTCAGGCGTCCTCCGGCAGAGAAAGAGGGTGAGAAGCCTAAATTCGTGGAATCCTTTTTATATCATTGTTTACAAGCAGAGTGCAGGCAAAGACGCGAGTCATTCCCAAAACCTCCACCTACACTACTTGCTCTTGAACAAGTGTTGACATGCTCTTCACAACGCAAACTCATCACACGGCTTTACAACACCATGCAAAACACACACCCGGTGAAAACACCTAAAGCGCTAGCCGGTTGGAATGAAGAACTAAGCCCTCCGCTAACAGAGGAGCAATGGAAGTACTGCTGTGGTCAACTGCGCATGTTGTCTCCCAACTATAAGTTGAGGTTGATCCACTTCAAATTTTTACATAGTTTCTACCGCACCCCTATACAGTTCTACCGAATGGGGATTAGATCATCATCCAGCTGCTGGAGATGTAGGATCTCACCGCAACCTTCTTACACTTGGCCTGGTCTTGTCATCAAAGGCGAAATACTGGGTTGCCATTGTCCTCACCATTGGGGATATTTTGGGAACATCACTTGAACCTACACCCTTATTAGGCATACTGGGATATGTAAAAGATGCATCAGTGGGTTCCCGCCGACTACTCGCCATGCTGCTGCTGCTGGCAAAACGTAGGGTAGCTATGCATTGGGGATCAGCTACAGCCCTGACAGTCAATTGCTGGCTACCGGATATTGCCTTTTGTCATACCCAACTATCACTGTTTTGGGAACGAATACCTATTACCTCCAGGCCCAAAGACATCTGGGATCAAATGTTGTCCTGGCTTCGAAATAGGGAAGTTGATAACAATTACGAGCTAAGTATTACCGCCAATGTTGTAGCAGAAGGGATCGTCCCGCCTGTTCGCCCCCGTGCACACTGGTGGGACTCCCTCAGTTGAAGAGTGTACTGTGATAGATTGCGTATAGAGTTTATGTTAATGTTAGAAAACTCTGACTCCTTAAGGCATAAGCAATGTATATCTGACCTGCTGTTAAATGTTCAGTTATTGTTCAATTATGTCAATTAATGGCACCAAAACTGGTGCGGGACATTGAGATATATATATTGAAAGATTGTTATATATGAAAAGATCAATAAAAAAGTTTAAAAAAAATAATAATACATGTCCAGAAGATAACATCATATGGCATGAATCAGAAACCATCTTACTTTAAAATAATACTTGGCCTAAAGATTACAGCATATGACATTTTATGGTTTAAATCTTTTATTGGATTATAAGACAAATGACAAAACAAGGAGCTTGACCATCAGCTCCCAAAATTCTCACATGACAGACTACAGGTGTCGTAGATAGCGGCAGTACTATAATAGGTGCATGGAGCAGGTCAGATAAGGCCGGTGATAGACGGCGCTGAAAGAAGCAATGTTAAAAAAAAAATAACTAACACTCCCACCCCCCTCCCCTCGTCCACCAAATCAAATACAAGAAGAGGGCTAAGAGAAAGGGAAAAAAGGGGGGGAAGGATGGGACAGAGTGCCTTGTGGATTAACGCGGTCTGCGAGACCCATGGGAGGAGCTCACTTGTGGTATTTGTGTATCCGCTAGACGCAAGAGTCGTAAATATCTAGGGCATGTCAGTTCCCTGAACTCTGATGTGAGTAGCGCCAGGAAGGGGCGCCACAGCTCAGGACCTCTACCCGCTAGCGTGAGAGACAGCTTTTCCATCCCCAACACCGTCCAAAGTCTCTGCAGCCATCTGGCGTATGAGAGGGGGGGGGGGGGCAGGGGGAAGCGCCAGTGTGCAAGTATATTCTGGGTAGCGGCTCCCAGGGCAATTGCGATAAGGCGACCTCTGCGAGACTTAGCTGGGTATATAAGCGGGTCGGGTCCAGAAGGATATAGGCAGGGAAGCGTGGAAGTTGTGTGTCTAGGTGAGCATCTATGTCGTCTTAAATGTGGGACCAGTACGGTTGGATTCGGCTGCAATCCCATAAGAGATGTTCCAATGTGCCCACCTCCCCACATTCTCTTCAACACAGGGCGCTTTGGTGAGGGTCACAATGGTGGAGGCGTTCCGTGGTGTAGTACCAGTAAGTTACCACTTTGGTCAGTGTCTCGGTGAGGCCTGAGTGATATGCAGAGTGTCTGGCCCTATAATAAATTCTATCCCATTCCTTATGAGTGAGAGTACGGCCTAAGTCCCTCTCCTACCGCGCTCGCCCTGCGTTATATGTGTGTACCGTGGTGAGTAGTAGATGCTTGTAAAGATCTGAAATGAGTTTCTTGTCGCTGGATCGAGTGACAAGCCATTTCTCATACGCAGTTAATAAACGCTGAGCACCAGGCTTGACTTGCGGTTGGAGAGCCCAATGTCGTAGTTGCAAATAGGATAGCCTCTCTGTTTCGGAAATACCGTAATCCGTCCGGAGACTGGAAATGGGATAATGCCTTCCAGGTCAAATAAATGACCCATCACTCTGCAAGGGGTAGGGCGCCAGTGTGTGAAGGCCTTGGCAATAGTACCCAGGTAGAACTCTGGGTTATTAAATAGTGGCGTGAGCGGGGAGGGGAACGACGTCAGCTCATGAGTAATAGCTGTGCGATCCCATGCTTCCATTGTAGTGCTCGTAATGTAAGAGGCATAGAGGTTAGGTGGTCTATGTGCTTTGTTAAGGAAGAGATGCCTTGTAGAGGTGTACCAGCAACTGCTTGGTCATGGAACAGCCAGCTCCGGAGGCAGAATTGCTATGGCGTGCTTAAACCTGGGTGAATCGCGCCAAGTCTGATTGGGTTTGTTGATCCAACCTGCAGGGAGACGCAGTGGAAGTGTCTGGAAGAGGTAAAGGCTCTGTGGGAGTATAGTCATCTTGTTAGCTGCTATTCTACCCAGCCAAGAGAGTGTATGGTGTTTCCATTGATCTAGCTCTTTACGGATGTGGGTGCGAAGCCTTTCATAGTTGGCAGCGATGGTGGCGGGAATAGTAGCACCTATTTGCACTCCCAGGTATGGAATGGTGGAAGTGGACCACTGTATCGGGTGTTCGTCGCGAATGTGAGCCAGGGTGTCCGATGCAAGTGAGATGTCGAGGGCAGTAGATTTGTCCATATTAACCTTAAACCCCGAAGCCCGCGCAAATTTATGGAGTTCGACGAAGAGAGCCCTCAGGGATTGGATTGGGTTGGAGAGGGAAAGCAGAATATCATCTGCGTATAAGCTGATGGTGTGGGTATCACCACCGAATTGAATCCCGGCTATGAGAGGGTATTGTCGGATTTGTTTTGCCAGCGGCTGCATGTAAAGCGCAAAGAGGAGGGGAGAAAGGGGACATCCCTGCCTTGTACCTCTGCTTATTTTGAATTGTGACGACGTCTGGCCGTTCACCCGAACCATCGCATTAGGTGAGCGATAGCAGTTTAGTATTTGTGTAAGCAATTTGTCCCCCAAACCAAATTTCAGCTGAACTTGCTCCAAATAGGGCCAGTGTACCCTGTCGAAGTCCTGCTCTGCGTCAATGGCCAGGAGCATGTATTCCCCTGAGGTGTGTGAGGCCTTTTCAATAAGGTGTAGAACTCTTTTAGTGTTATCACTGGTCTGTCTCTGCGGTATGAACCCCGCCTGGTCTGGTTCCTCTAGCTGGGGCATATAGGGCGATAGGCTTGTTGCTAATATACTCGTGTATAGCTTTATATCAATATTCAGGAGGGAGATGGGTCTATAGGCGCTCCAGGTTTGGGGATGACTACTATTGAAGCTTCCAGCATTTCTCCGGGGATGGTCCCCGTTTGCGCGAAGGAATTAAAAAGGTCCCGCAGCAGGGGAGAAATTTGGCCTCAAAAGGTTTTATAGAAGGCTGCAGAGTAGCCATCGGGCCCTGGTGATTTACCGATTCGAAGGCGGGAGGTGGCCGCTATAACCTCCTCTGTCCCTTAATCCCTATCCAGAAATTCTGCCTGTGCTGAGAGAGTGGGGTTATCTGTGCAGTCTCCAGGTAGTCAAGACTATGAAGAGCGTCAAGAGAGTCGCTCGAGTATAGGTCTGCATAGGCGTTCGCTATGTCAGCGTCTTCCGTCTTGGGCTCTTCCCCGGGAACCCGAATGACCTGTACACCCTGACGTTGTCGCACTTGTCTCAGTTTGTGCGCCAAAAGGCGGCCACATCTGTCGCCCCCGTTTAGTAGGAGTGGCGGAGACGAAGGGCCGAGTATTCGGCTTTGTCCTGATGTAGTGCTGCTAATTGCTTCCTCTCTATACAGAGCTGGTGCCAGGCACGCGCTGCGCCTGTGCGTTGGTGCATCTGTTCTAGCTCCGCAACTCGCGGGGTTAGCTCTGCTCTCTTGTTACTGCGTTCCACATTATTGGCCGCAGATATAGCGATGGATTCCCCACTTAAGACGGCTTTGAGGGCGGAACACTGCGTCGCTAAAGCGGGATCAGGGTTAGCATTGGGCGTCAGGAAATTTGTGATGGCTGTCTTGATTTGGGTGACTGTAGATGCATGGTGTAGTAGTGTGTCGCGCATACGCCAGTGTCGCTGTGGTTGTCGGGTATGGGGGAATTGAAATGTGGCTACCACTGGGTAGTGATCCGACAGGGATGCAGGGAGAATTTCAGTGTCTATCGCAAGCGCCTGTTAGGGGGTAGAGCTAAGGAAGTAATATAGTCTGGCATATGTTTTATGTGCCCCAGAGTAGTATGTATAGGTCCGGCTGCGGGGGTGAAAATGGCGCCACATATCTGAGAGTCCAAGGTCCCGAAGTCGATCCAAGTCAGTCCGGGAGATGGCCCCAACCTGTGTCGAGCGCTGACAAGAGCGGTCAGTGACGTTGTCGAAGACCATGCTTAAGTCTCCCCCTAACAGCAAGTGTCATTCAGAGTTGGCCTTCGCCTCCGTAAGTGCAGTATGGAAAAATCTCCCCTGTCCTTCGTTGGGGGCATAGAAAGAACCCACAATGAGGGGGATCCCCACTACCTGAAATCGATATGTGAGTAAGCGGCCCTTAATTTCAGCCTCCTTCTGGAGGACCTTACCCTGGAAAGGACGGGAGACCAGTATAGGAACCCCGGCTGATTTAGTGGAGTTAGAGGAAAATAGTTGTGTGGGGAATGCACGGGATCTCAATCTCTGGTGATCTTTAGAGACCAGGTGGGTCTCTTGTTGAAGGCAGATATCAGCTTTTGATTGTTCTAAGTAATGGAGGACCACCTTTCGTTTAACCGGGTTGTTGAGGCCGCGGACATTAAGGGTGAGAATTTTAAGCGGTTTCTGGGGCATGTGGCATGTGGGGGAAGAATTGGCTGAGACGAGGTCCGGGAGGGCCTCTCAAAAGCTCCTGGCTAGAAGAGGGAAATGCCATCCCATGGCGCCGCAACCTGGTGCCTGGAGGGGGGTAGAAGGTGGACGAGGGGGACAACACCCGAAAAAATACCCTGCAAAACCCGCTCAAAAGAAAGCCCCAACCCACCCTAACCCGAAAACAGCCCAAACAAGAACAGTCCATAGTCTCAAGACGACTGGTGTATTAGGGGGGTGCGGAAAGGCATAAGATCTCCAGGCCCATCACTTGTCCTCAGAGCCCGCTACGGGCGATTTCGGAGGCGGGCGGCTTCCTAGGGCGCCGTCTCCTGCCCTGGCGCTGCCATCCTGATGGAGAGATTTCCTGCCTCGGACCTGCACCATTGGCGTAGTCATCCTCGCTTGGTGGAGCCAAGCCCAACAGGTGGCAAGCGTCCATCAAAGAGCGAAGATGGTGGAGTTTGCCATTGTATCTAAAGATGAGGCGGAATGGGTGTCCCCAAGAATATGAGATCCCCTGCTGCCGCAGGTGGTCAGTCACTGGGCGGAACTTCCGTCTTCGCTGAAGGGTGATCAGCGCCAGGTCCTGGTATAGGTCCAGGGAGAGTGGCACTGGTATGAGATGGGGTGCATAGTCCGTGCCTTAGAAAGAATAGACTCCTTTGTCTTGAAGTCGTGAACGCACACCAGGATGTCTGCTGGGGGTGCGTCCAAAACGACATCAGCCTCGTGAGAGTCTCCGAGTATGTGCAGAAAGAGGCCACCTGTGAAAGCAAATAGGTCCCGAGTGTCATCGGTCGTCCTCACCCCCGGATTCGGATGTTGTGTCTGCGGGAGCGGTTTTCGATATCCTCCAGATGTATTTGCATGTCCATATTCTGGTCTTGCAACCGGAGGACTTCTTGTTGGAGCGACGTCAGATCTGTGACTGTGGAGTTGCTTTTCTCTTCGAGTGCGGCAACCCGCTCTCCGACCCCGTCAACATCCCGGCGAATGTCTTTAAGTTCTGTGGCAAATTCGGTTTTGACTGACTGGATGTCTTCCCTAAGTGTGAGGAAGAGCGACTCTAGGAAAGCTTTTGTGGTGGGTTTGTCCCCCGCGGCCGCGGGACGTTTCGCTGTCTCGGCCTCCGGTGTTGTGGCAGCCATATCAGGGATGGACTGCGAGCGGCCAAAGATATCCTTCAGGGGTTTCGGCTTGTTGGTCCTGGATTTGGATATGCTCTCCTGGTTCTCCCGATACCCTTCCACGCAGCGGTGAGGGACTGGCGGGTCCCCAGGCATGCACGAATCGTCCAGCCGCTAATCACAGGTCACTCGGGAGATGTAGGGCAGGGAGGAACCAAGGCGGATGATCCCCAACAATCTCAGCAGCACGGATGTCCAGGATCTGGCGACGGTCCGGTGATTCTCTGGCAGCGCTGGTCCAGGCGTAGGGAACCCCCATCAGCGAGGGGGGTGCGTAACAGATTATGGAGGGCTCGGGGGAGGATCCTAAAGTATGGCACTGTGTATCGGGGATAAGTCCAGCACCAGGGCGGTGCAAGTCCGCAGTGTCAGCCACTCCTCGGTCACCACAGGCCCCAAGGGCTCTCCACCCGCTGTCCGGGCAGGGCCCCAGTGTCTCCCCTCGCACCGCACTCAGAAATGGCGCAGGGTTCTAGGACGTGGATAGTCCAACTCCTCGGACCCTCGTAACAGCCCAGCCACCTCCTGTATCGCAGAGGCCAAACACAAGGCCACTATAGCCCCAGGTACTTTCTGGTTGGTGCTATGTAGAGCGAAGGAGCCCGCCAGGCCGAGACACTTCCCCAAGCGCGCACCCCACAACCAGGCTGGACCGGCGGTGGGTCCGTTAGATGCTACAGCGCGGCAAGTCCGCTATGGGGGAGCAACGCAGTCGCCGGTCCAGCCCCGGATGTCCACCCCCTCCTGTCTTGCTGCGCCGCTCTCAAGTAGGTCGCCGAGGCCTCTGTCACCCCGGGTCGGGAGTCCTCGCGGGCCGCTCTGTTGGCGTCAAAGTCCAGATGGGGGCAGCGCCCAGCCTCCGCTTGGTTAGATATGTAGAGAAGCACCCACAGGTCTGCTGAACTGCCGGGCCGGCCCACGATAAGAAGTCGCCACTCCTGCCGCCCGGGAAGGTCGGAGGGGCCTCCAGCCGGCCCGACTACCTCAGCCCCATCAGCAACGTCGCCGCCAAATTCACCCATATGCTGGTCTCCGTACCCGCCCCCACCAGGCCGAGGATCTGCGCGTCCTACCGCCACAGCGCGTGAGAGGGGGCCGCGAAGCACTCAACTCGTGCCCGGCGGGGAGCCCGTGAGGCCTTCCTGCTCTTGCTGCGGGGCGGTCACCGATGTCACCAGCAGGCGGTGATGTAAGTCCGCTTTAGTCTGTGGGCCAGGTCTGCCGGATGTTGGCCGGACCTTTCGCCACCTGCGGCACCTCCTCTATCCCTCCACTCCAAGCCCCAGTCTCAGTGGTCAGCACCCTAATGTCCGCGAGGCAGGGCTCCCCAGGGGCAGCCCCACACCTCAAGGGATAGCACAGTCTCCCTGGGGTACAGCCCAAGGTGAACGAAAGGGCCCTTGGGGCTCGCGTGATCTGCAGCCGGGTCTACCGCATTCCCAACCGGCAGCGCGTACCTGAGGCCGATGCTTCGTGCGGCCCAGGGCGCCGGGCAGGCCCAGGATCTCTGCAACCATCTGCCGTCGGGAGCAGCAACCCCAGTGTCCGCTGGCGATCGTCCGGTGCAGCGAGGACACCCCTCCAGACGTCAAGAGGGCGAGATGCTCAGAGGGGGGGGGCCGAGAGGGAAGAAGCCGGCCTCGGTGTCCCGTATCTCGGGCACCGCGTTGACGATGCTGCGCACACGTGGGGCAGCCGGGTATGCCTCTCAGCTTCCCCTGGCTCTGACGGGGTCCAAGTACCGGCTCAGTCGAGACGGCGGGCACTCCACGGGCTTAGAGGGTCGATCTCTTGCTAAATGGATCCACAGGGACCGTGCTGTGGTGTCACGGGCGAGCGGCGGACAGGAGCCCAGAAACGAGCATCCTACCTTGCCGCCATCTTGGCCAAGCCCCAAGCATATGACATTTTAAAAGAATATATGTCCCAAAAGAGTACATCATATGGTATTTAGTAAAATGGACTATACGTAGCAAACAGGAAGAGTGATCAAATAGTTTTACTCCTATAAATTAAAGGGCCTGTTAAGGTGCATTTATGTAATATTTTGGAGAGAGCAGATTATAGAAAATTGAAAGATTGTCGGTTAATTTCTAATTATCCCATAGATGTGGTTGGTCTGCTGTTGGTTATGGGAGGAATTTGCTCATTAGAACGATCTTAGCTGCCTTCTTGAATACTGTAGTGGTGGGATACTGCTAATGTTTGGAGGAAGCAAATTCCAAATTCACTGTGCAGCTCCAGAGAACGTTCTATTGTATGCTCTCTTCTTGTGGAAGAACGGGATTTTTAGTAAAAGATCTCTGGCGCTCCGAGAAAATCTGCTTCCTCCAGATATCTTAATTTTCTGGGCTAGGTACATTGGTGTTTTGTAGTGAATCGCTTTGTGTGTGATACATGCCATCTATAGTTAGAATCTTGCTTCATATGATGTGGTCAAATTTTATAGAGCCAGTTATGAGTCTTGCGGCCACATTGAGACAAGCTGTTAGTGGAGCTGTCGAAATCTTGGGTAGTCCTGATAAAGTTGTACATCCGTATTCAATCTTCCAGATGACTAATGCCTGGACTGCCGTTTTAAGGTCTGATGTTTCAATGAATGGTTTCAGTTTTCTAAGATAGCTCCAATGAAACCAAGCATTTTATGCCATTGTGTTGATATGGGTTTGCATGTCTAGGTTCTTATCCCTTTAAACTATAGGGGTTACGTCCGTTTCGGGGGCCCGGTAGGACGTGCAATATTTTTTCAAAAAGGATTACCTGGCCACCAGTTTTGGAACTGCTAGTTACTCATGCAGATTTGGAAATACAACACATCACGTCATTGCATTTTACTTTCACAGTTGTACTGATTCAACTTAATTTCAAACATCCTTTCATTTTTTTTTAAAGCATGAAAAGAATACACATTTCATTCATTTATACATTCCTCATGAATAAATGTTAATAAACACATAAAAAACTGGACAATTCAAAAACCTAAACATGACGACAATCAATTCAAATCTAACGATTAATTCAAACAATTACACCAGTCGGTGATTCAAACAATGCCTGTAAGCGCTATGACATTAAGTATTGTGCAGTTCGTTGAGCGCTTCAAACTGGTATACTGCGGGGACAACTTTCTCTGGAAGTGATTTGCTCTCGGGGTATATTTCATGTAGTGGCACCCACTCTAGAGCTTGTTCTTATCCAGCATAATTCCTAGAGACTTGGTTGAGTCCACTAGTATCCAAGTACAATTTAGCACAGTGATCACCTTGGTTCATTCTTTAATTACTGAAGAGCTTTTAGGGGGGCAATCAAAAGGAATTCGTTTTTTTCGAGTTTACTTTAAGATCATCTTTAATGCCGGGTTCATCTTCTTGATCTTCTTCAGCGACGCAATCTTAATATACATCTGTGTGTCATTTGCATACATGTGGTACTCCAACCTGAATATCTGATTAGGTGATGGTAAAGACAGTTTTGATTCACCAGAAATCTTTGTGATTTGTGCTCTAAGAAAGATTTAAACCATTCTAGGACTGTGCCTGATAATCTCATCCTATTTTCAAGTCACTCTACTAATTTGACATGGTTTAAAGTCTTGAATACGGACGAAAGGTCAAGAAGAACTAGAAGACAAGTTTCATTATGGTCTAGTGCAAGTAGGGCGTTATCCACTAAATGCAGAATTGCTGTTTTGGTACTATTTATTATTTATTATTTATTTTATTATTTGAATTCATAATGCGCAGCAGCTACCCAAAAAGGGTATCCCGGTGCAACCGCAGATCCGAAGTGTGGATGGAATCTTAGTAGCCGGTTAATGGTTGAAAAAACAGGTCTTCAAGAATTTGCAAAATTGAATATAGTCAGTCTCCTGGCGTAGTGCAGTAGGCAATGTATTTCACAATGATGGCCCCAGACAGGAAAAGGACCTTCCACTCATCCGGGAAAGTTTGATTTTGGGAATGATGAATTTCCCTTGCGTGGAGGAACGGAGGTTACAACAGGGGAAATAGGGACAGACCAAGGATTGAAGGTATTGCGGGGCGTTACCTGATTTGATTTTATGCATGAAGCTCAGGGCTTTGAATTTGACTCGGTTTTCTACCCTGAGCCAATGCAAGTTTCGTAGATGTGGAGTAATGGATGGGGCTCTTGGGACCCTGCACAGCAGCCTGGCTGCAGAATTCTGCACCATCTGCAGCCTGCATGTTATGACTTTGTTTGAGCCCAAGTAGAGCACTTCCGTAGTCCAGCCTTGATGTGATCAGGGCATTGACCACGGTTTTCTGAGTGGACTCTGGTAACATCCAGCAGATTTGTTTTTGCCATTTGAGAATGGCAAAACACGTAGCTTTTGCTTAGCATGCACTCGCAAGCGGTAAAAGGGAGTCATCAATGATGATGCCCAGGTTACGTGCTTGGGGGGGAAGGTGTGGGAAGAGCGCCCATTTCACACGGCCAGTGTTGAGGACCCCACAGATTTTTGTTTTTCTCTCCATTTAATTTAAGATAGTTTTGTTGCATCCATGATGCTATTTTGATTAGACTCATTTGTAGGGGGGAAGAGTCCTTAGTGTTCTTTGAGGAGAGAGAGAAAATAATTTGGAAATCATAGGCATATGAATAGAAGTACAGCCCAGATTCCTCTAACACTTCAGCTAGGGGTCTTACATACAAAGTAGAGGACTAAGTATGGAGCCCTGTGGCACCCCACGGGCGAAAAAATGAGTTTCTGAGCAGGCTGTACGGGAAAAAACTTGAAAGCTGCAATTAGTCAGGAATGAGGTGAGCCAGTTGAGAGCTGAGCCACGGATGCCCAAAAAACTAAGAGTGTTGATTAAAACAGAATGAGACACCGTATCAAATACAAATGCAAATGCAGCGCTTAAATCCAATAGGATAAGAGCCACGGTCTGACCTGACCCCCGATTGTCAGTCACCTAATAGCATCAATTCAGTAATGTGTTGGCTTAGTTGTTGTTGCACACATATTTCCAGTGCCTTGGCTAGAATGGGGATGTTGGTTACCAGTCGAAAGTTATTCAGGTCCAAGGGGTTATCTTTTGGGTTTTTTATGATGGGGATGACTTGGCCAGTTTTTAGGCAGTCTGTTAAGGATCCTTGAGATAGCGAAGCAATAATAAACTTAGTCCAAATGGGGATGAGAATATGGTTGATTGTAGACAAACATTTTAAGGGGAGAGAATCATTGTAGTGGTTGTTCGGTTTTATAGTCAATAAGGTTTTGGCAATATCTTTGTCGTCATATAGCTTGAATGTTGACCATTGAACTTTTATTTTGGGCATTGACCTAACGGGTTGAAATGGATGATCAGCTAGTGCACTCTTTAGGTTAGTGGGGTTATCAGCAGCTGTCCTGAGCTTGTTCTCCAAGGAGTTGGCTTTTGCTTTAAAGAAGGATTAGAATGCCTCACAGCTTATTTGCGATTGAAATGCTATTTGTGAGGATTTGATCATTTTGTCAGATTGTTGTTTTAACATTACGAAAAGTTTACTCTGTCTATTTTTAGTGTTCTCAAGTTCCGATCTAAAGAATTCTTTTTTTGACTTTAGAATACTTTTGTTGCAGGCGTTTCTGATCTTTCTTAGCAGTTTTATTTGGGGGGATGATGGGTGCCGTCTCCATTTCCGTTCGGCTAGTCTCAGTTTTCGCCTTTCTTTATTAAGAGAAACGCCCATTTGAATATCTCATGCCTCTGGAAATTTTCAGTATCTCTTTATTTAGATAGGGGCGCTGGCTCCACCACAGTACTGCAAATGATGCTACTGTGATTCCACTGGAGCTATACAACACCCCCTACTGGCACCCTGATGTCCGTTCCCATTTCTTTTCACGAGTTATTGCAACAAATCTGGTGGAGCTTGTAACAATGTCAGACTTCGAATCCAGCAGGCACTGTGATGGGCAGATGTCCATCATTGATCCACACTATTTATGTTTTTAGTGACTGTGGTTCTAGAAGGTCATGTTAGTCATTAGTCATGCATCCCAGGGCCATCAAAGAGAGTGAGGCCAAGCCTCTTTTATTCCGGGCCCAAGACAATTGCCCATGTATGAAGTCTCCATCGTCAAAGTCCACTTGACCCAAACACAAGAAGTTAGAACACAAACTGAACTGCGCCAGACTTTCAAAGGTGAGTCACTGTGGTGTTTTCCTATACCTCAGGTCTAGAGCTGGTCCTTGTACCCCAAGAAGAGGAGACGCCTACAGTTCCTCCAGACCCTACACCGTCTCCAGAGCCACCAATGCATGTGGCCCTACAGTCTTGTCTCAGCCCTGTCCAGAGTTTCCAACTCTTTAGACAAATCCTACGTTGTTCCTCAGTGCCTTGTTTGAGGTGTGCTGCTGGGCAGTGGTTGCCAGTGAAGCACCTTCAGGCCCCACGGTCCAGGTCCTTATGGGTGGACTATTTGGGTTGCTGCCGCCCAGTCTTCCCTCTGCAATTGTTTCTCCCTTTCTGACTTGGCCGCCCATTCCTTAGCCTCTAGCTCTGATGACAGTGACTTCTTCGGTTCTGGCACAGAGGCCAACGCCATCTCAGGTCTTGATTATTCAGAGAGGCTCATCCTCTGTCTCTGCAAGCTCCAGGTCGACCTCTGGCAACGATACCAACGTCACCCACTCCATCAACGTCTTCTCCAACACCTCTACCAGTAATGGAAATACCAGACCATGTACACAGATCCCATATTGATGCACAGAGGCTTGCGGAAGAACAAAGGTGTGTCTTTAGAGGGTATTCTGGTCCTCTAGGGGTACCAATGCAGGACACAGATGAAATTGATGGTCAATCTGTCTGGACCTCAAATATGTGTCCTTGTGAGAAGCCAGTAGTTTAGACATCTTCCATGAATAGGAATTACTCTCACACTGGCCTCCTTCTACCAAAGGTCACTTCATATCACACCATTTTACAGAAAGTAGCATAAGTTATGGAATTGCCCTGGCCATCCGTAGAGGTAAATTCAAACACCTTGACTGAAGTTCTACACCTCATTACCCAGACATTAGAGCCATTGCTACCAGGGCCGGACTGGCCATGGCGGGCACCGGGCAATCCCCTGGTGCGCCGCACGGGTGGGGGCCTGTTTTGGGACCCTGGGGGCCGTTTTTGCTGCTTAGCTGCAAAATCGGTTCTGTACCAAAATCGGCCGAAAACTGGCCCTGGCAAAGAGCTCGGCGGCACCCCCCCCCCCCCCCCCCCCAACACTCCCCCTCCAACATTCCCATCCCCCCAAGTGGGGAGGGAGCCCGGCCGAGCACTTGCCAGGGCCGGTTGTGGTTTCCAGTCCGGCCCTGATTGCTACCCATCAAGGATGCCATCGCTCATCCATTCATGGCGGTGGGAGAAAAGCCAATCTCAGCCCCTGCTGTAGTTGACTAATGGCCAGGTGATATAGACAAGCCCCAGGTGACATGCCTTTCCTGTTAACACATCCCACCCCCTCAGAGCCTGGGGGCCCAAGCGCCCCTTTCTCTACGGTATCGCCTTGGGATTTCCCTACCATTCCATCAGACAGGAAGTCAAAGACAGAAGAGCACTTTGGAAAGAAATCTTTAGTAATAGGGAGTATGGCTCTTTAATCCCTTAATTGCACTTGTTGAATGTGTCGCTACTCCCATGCCCTGTTGGACATGGCCCAAATTGTTTTTAAAATCTACCATAACACCTGAAGGGACATTTTTCAGACTTTGAGCGGGATGGTCAGACAGTGGCCTCATGGTTTGAACACTGCTGATTCCGCACTTCCATGGCATTAAGGTTTCACACCTGGTTATGTTTCACCATTGATGTTCAAGCACCCATGAGGGACTTCCTCTTTTATGGTTCATGGCTGTTCGAAGAACAGGCAGATTTGGCCTTCAAGAGATTCAATGATAGAACCACAACTAGATCTCCAAACCCAGCAGTTATACTACAGACAGTATGGTAATTATTGGGGATTTACTAGAGGTTTTTCCTTTTGTGCCAGACAGAAAGGCCAGCAGGAACAGTAAGAGAACTCCTTGTTTACTGGGGTTGTAAGGGTAGAGACCAAGTCTTACCTATCCCTACCTCTCTTCGTCTCCCTTCTCTTCTTCCTTTCCAGTCATGACAGGGAGCAACCCTAGTTCTCTCTTGGAGCACAAAGCACCAGTTGGAGGATGAGTATCCTCCTTACCATAAGCATGAGAGACTATTACGTCAAATGGATATTGCAGATCGTGGAAAGAGAGTATATTCTACCCTTCCAAAATGCTCCTCCCCCACTCTTTCCTCAATTTCCCCCTCTTCTGCAGACCACCCACTCATCCTTTAAACAGAGATAGATGTTTACTCTAGGAAAGGGTAGTGGAATTTGTCAGACCAGGAATAGGGCCAAGTATGCTACTTTCTGCACTTTCAAATTTAGCTGATCCTAAACCTTATAGTCTTAAACTGGTTCCTGGCCAAGGAAAGTTTCAAGATGCTGTCCTTTGTTCAGGTGTTGTTAGTGCTGGAAATGAAAGATTGGATGTTGTCTGTTAATCTGTAGAATGCGTATTTTCACATACCAGTTCTGCAACTGCACAGGAAGTATGTGCTCTTCATAGTGAGATCGTGCATTACTGGTTTGCGGTCCTCCCATTCAGCTTAACTTCTACTCAGTGAGGCTTCATGAAGGTGATGCCACTAGTCGCTGCTCATCAGGAATCCCAGTGTTTGGGTGATTGGATGATTAGCTCCTCAAGGCCAAGTTTCTGGATATGATTTTGCATTACCTGCAATCGACAGTGCCGTTGCTGTACAATCTGTACTTTTCTATCAACATGTGCAAGTCTCAACTGGTGCTCTCTCAGTGCATCCTCTTCATAGGAGCAGTACTCGACACTACAAAGAGACGTGCATTTCCCCCTCCTCCGAGATTAAGGGATATATTCAAGTTAGGATTCAGGTGTTTCAGAAAGGAGTACACATTCCAGTCCTGATTAATTTACGTCTGCTTTGCCTTCTGACTTCCTGCATCCTCCTGGTTACCTTTGTACACTGTCAAATGAGTGCTCTCCAGTGACGCCTCTGCAGACAGTGGTTCCAATCAGGCGAAAAGCTCTCACATTCAATATTTTTCTCGAGGGACAGTATGGTCCATTAGTTGTGGTAGAGTGTGGAGAAGAGCCTAGTTCAAGGGATGGTCTTCCAGACTCAACTGGCAGTGGCCACTGTGGCGACTGACGCTTTTTCTAGGTTAAAGAGTGCATCTGGAGGAAAAGGAGATCAGATGCCTTTGAACTCAGTCTGCTAGAGCTGTGGGTGATTCAGCTGGCGCTCAAGACCTTCCTGCCATCCATTCATAGCCAACCCATCCACTGACAGCACGACCACGATGTGGTATATCAACAAGTGAGGTCGCATCTTCTCTGTCAAGAGGCAATTCTCTGTTCTTGGGCACGGAAGCCCCAGATCTGATTGGTTGCCAACCATCTGCCCGGTAGTATGAATGTCGGGAGTCAACAGCCTAAGTGACATTACCTTGTCGACCATGAGTGGTAACTTCAACCAGGGGTCCAAAAACTTCTTTGCTTTTCAGACACACCTCAGGTGAACCTATTTGCTTCATGCAGGCAACTCTTAACGTCTTTTTCCCAACAATATCACCCTTCAAACTAGAGTTGCTTTCCTGCCAAAGGTTATCATACCTTTTCACTTGGACAGTCCATCACTTTACCTGCCTTCTTCCTACCTTCACATCCCACTAAGGAAGAGAACAGGCTTCACAGATTGGATCCTAAGAGTGTTGTCAGTTTTGGAACGGATGATTGCCCAGCTCTGGGCAACCTAGTTTTCCTCACCCAACACCCTTCCCCTGAGAGTTTGGTAGTCGAAGTCTTGTCCTCCAAGGGTGCATTCTTTTCTGCTCCCCCAGACAGGGAATCCAAGAATCTGGATCATCTTGGGAAGCACATGTACTCTTCCTCCAGCTTGGCACTGCGGTCCGTGAATGCCGCATGCCTCTTTGGCTGATACTCCCATACCATCTGGGATACGGTTGCGCTGGTGCTGATTCAGTGCCCAGAGGAGGCCTGGGCCGCTCTCTCCCAGGCAGTGACGGATGGGAGAGACACAGCCAAATTCATGATAAGATGTGGGCTGGATACCACCGACTCACTTGGCAGAACGATTTCCACGTCGGTAGCCCTTTGGCGCCACGCCTTGTTGAGGACGTCCGGCTTTTCGGTGGATGTCCAGTCAACTTTGCTGGGTAAGCCCTTTGATGGCCGTCGCCGTTTTGGCAGCAAAGCATACTCAAGTCAAGTAAAAAATAAAGTTTATTTAGACCATTTGATCTATAAACCACTGTTCATCATCTAAAATCTACATATCACAAATTCATATTCTTAACAATAAAAAAGTCATATTAGCCTAAAAACCACATTTATAACAGTTTAAAACACAATTCATTTAGATTAAAGAGCTATTTGCTACTTTTAAGCCTCTAGCCAGTCAGGGAACTTATTAATGCCCTGCATAAATTTACCGATGGCTATTTCAATATCTAAATTTTCCATATCGACTAAGAGCTCCCGTGCTTGTGAGCGCTCCTTGACATCATATTTTAAAAATATCGGGCGAAGAAACTGTTTACGTAAAGTTAAAAATATAAAACAATCCAATAGAATGTGCAAAATATTACATTTCATTCCTAACCTACAAACATATTTACCATCTGGATACAGTAAAACTGCTTTTATTGCACTATTTATAATAATCGGGTTAATACCTATTCTTAACTTAAGCACTTCCATTCTTAACCAACGATTAGGTAATAAATCTAAGTATGGGAAGCTTAAGTCTTTCTCCCAGCCGCAACTCATAAATTTTACGGAGTCTTTCTTTCTCAGATACTCTTGGTCTAATCCCCTAGAAATTTCTTTACCCTGCACTTTAAGTACACTCTTTATTACATCGATTTGGAGTATCTTTGGGTCAATGTTCACCTTCAAGTGATAACAAATGGCCAGGAGTTTACTTCTTGTTGCCTTGGCCCATTTTAATTCACTGGTCTGAATTTCTTTCATGCACCATTGTGACACCTTTGTGACTTCCCCCAGCCCCAAACAATTCCAGAATCTGAGGAGACTCAACTGCACCTGGACATTCCATGCAGTTAGGCCTAATTCCAATCTGACTGCCTGGATCATTGCCGAACTAGGGAGGGACAGTAAGGATTTTAAACATTTCCCCTCCTCTTTATCCCAGGAGCTTTTCCCATCAATGCAGAGTACTTCCGCCCCATATTGGAGTTGCGGGGAGATCATAGCCTTAAAGGCTGCCAATAGAGGTTTATGAGACATATCACCATAGCTATGATTGAATCTTTTCAGCCCACATATCGCTAAATGTCCTTTTAATTTCTGTGCCTCCAAATGGGTGCCCCACTTCAGGGACCTTGTAAACCATATTCCAAGGTATTTATATTCACTTACAATATCCAGTTTGGTTAGGCCCAAGTACCAACTAAACTTCGTACTCTTATTCCCGAAGCACAAAATTTTTGTTTTGTCCATGTTTACTGTAAGTCGTTTTGCTATGCAATATTCATTAAATACATTTAACTTCCTCTGGAGGCCCACCTCTGTTTGGTCCATTAATACAAGGTCGTCCGCGTACAGCAAACACAACAGGTGCCTACCATTTATTTTTGGGCTTGCGCCTCTAGCTATACCCAACGGCAGAGGCAAGTCTGCCAAAAAAATGGCAAATAGAAGCGGGGCTAGAACACAGCCTTGTCTCAGTCCATTGTTTATCGCTATCTCCGGGGTAAGGCCGCCAGAGGTATCTTTGATTACGAACAAGAGATCGGCAGGTGCCTCATAGTTTCTCAATGTCTCCCACAGACAGTCCCTATCCACCAAATCAAAAGCTGCGCGAAAGTCCACGAAGCAGCAACACAATTTGCCCTGCTGCTCCACGGACTTCCTTGCAAGGACCATAATGCGAA
Source organism: Lissotriton helveticus (assembly GCF_964261635.1). NCBI lineage: Eukaryota > Metazoa > Chordata > Amphibia > Caudata > Salamandridae > Lissotriton > Lissotriton helveticus. The sequence continues at coordinate 115,779,509 of NC_136062.1, read as the reverse complement.
GCAGTGATCAACAGTAGAGTGGCCTTCCTTAAAGCCACCCTGGTCTATTGTAACTATTGACTGCTGCTCCGACAATCCTTTAATCTACCAAGGATTATTTTTGAGAAGACCTTTTCTCCAATGTCCAGTAGGTTAATCAACCTATAATTCTTTGGGTCCTTCTTTTCCCCCTTTTTTTGCACGGGTCTAATTATGGCCCCTCTCCAGGATTTGGGAAAGTGGCCTGAGTCCAGAATTGCTACAAACATATGAGATAAAAATCCTGCCCACCAATCTATCTGAGTTTTGATTAAGACGGCGGGAAGATTATCGGGACCTGCTGCACGTGATAAATTCAACTTCTTAATCGTTTCTTTTACTTTCTCTATGGTGAAATCTAATTTTAACCCTTCTGCACACCCTGTCCAAGTTGGTTAATATTTTCTATATCCAAGGTCCTTCCCGCTTTATATAGATTACTTAAGTAATCTACCCAAGCCGCTTCTTCCACAACACAGCTCATAGTTCCCGGTGTCCTTCATGCGGCATCCTGTTTCAGCCTCCAGAACCCCTTTATATTTTTATTTTCAATTGTCTCTAAAAGATTTGCCCAACATCTTTAAAAATCCTTTTCTGCTTCCTTACTAAAGACTTGTATTCTTTCTTCAAACTAAGTAGGAGCTCCAAATTCTCAGGATCATAACTATTTCTCTGGTGTCGCACTATTTTCCGGATAATGCTTTTTTTATTCTGAGTTGAACCATCTGGGCTTTCCTTTGCTAGGCTGAGTTTTTACCTTGGCCTGGTTCTTATCTTTTAAATATACTCTAAGGCACTGCACTGCCTGTACTATTGTATCCTCATACCATGCTACCTGATGCCCTTCAGTACTATCCATCAATAAGTTTTGTTGAAAGCATGCCAATTTTCCAACATACTCTTCCGTCAGTTTTGTAGTCAGACGCTTAGGGTATTCCACGTTTTGGGGGATCACCCTTTCGCATGTACTTATTGTCCCGCCTACAACTTCACAATACAAGGCATTATGATCGCTGTCCCTGCGCTTAATTACCCGGAATTTTTTTATTAGTACATAGTTCCAGACCTGGATAAAAATGTAATCTATAGGACATTGTTGATTACCTACTCTAAAGGTCTGTGCTGCTGGACGGTCAGGGTTCTTCCTGCCATTTAAGCATATTAATCCCTTCGAACCCAAGAACTTCCCACGATCTTCATCCTGCTTAGAGGTTAGACACAGCGGGAATTCTGCTGATCCTATATTGTAGGCACTCAACATGTCCTCAAACCAGTAATCTATGCTTCCAAAATTTAATTTATGGTTAAAGTCTCCCATTATCACCAATGTATCCTTCCCGTACGTTTCTATTAGGTCAGTTATATCCTTTTTAAAGAGCCCTAGTTCTGAATCATATTCTTTTTGAGAGCCCCATTGCATATATACATTTATGATAATCAAATGGGCATCCTTCCCTTCCGCTCCTGCATGACATATCTTACAAACCAACAGCCATTTACATAGTGAGCTAATTAGTTTGGTCTCTTTCATGAGCCTAGTTGAGGCTAGGGTCATAATACCCCCTAAGGGCGTCCACATTTTTTCTTTTTACTAGCTGGTTTGTGAAATTGAACGAACCCTTCAACTACCTGGGTGTTGCCGCATAGCCATGTCTCCTGTAAGCAAATGATGTCAGCATACTTTGCAGCCTGGTTTAAACTATCCACCTTTGTTATTCCTCCCAACCCGTTTATATTCCATGAGATTAATTTCAGGCTATGCGGCAACTCGGTAACCTACTCGATCTCACTGAGACACCCTGACTCATTCAGTCCCCATGAGCAAGTGCTATTATCCAAGCCCCCGTTACCCCAGTCTTTATTTAGCTTTGGGTTCTGTACAGCTATAGTGATATTCGCCTTCTCACCCCGACCCCCAGTTACCCATCTCACTTGCCTTTCCCCCAACCCTGCATGAAACCTCAGGAAGTCTCCCTCTCGCTGTTCCCCTACATCTACCTCTCCTTCCGAAATTATCCTTATACCCTCTTTTAAGATTTCTTTTTCATCTTTCTGGATTGCTGCTTTAACAAGCCCTGAGTAGACTAGGACCTTTGTATATTCAGCGCCATTGATATCACTGCAAAACCCTACCTGTCTCGAATCCTTTGTACCAATTTCTTTTAGGGTAGGGCATTTGGCAAACGCAAATAAGAGACGGGAACGATTTAGTGGAACTAACTTTCTTTGTTTTTTCCTTCCAATCGCTTGATCATTGGGTTTAAAGTAGATCCACATTTTATTGTTTATGCTTTTATCTGAGATTTTTAAATCCCAATCCCTTCTTCCCTCTTGTTCATTTTTTCTAGGGGGAATGTCCACTATACTTCCTCCATCTACTAAGCTTCTAAGGGATACTTTCTCTCCATGCTTGTTACTAATGATTTTGGAGCTCACCACCTCTCTAGGGGGTTTACGCATATCTTTTCGTGATACCCTTTTCCTTTCTACATCGACGACAGCTCCTACGGGGGTGGATTGTCTCCCTATTTCCCTTCTTTCTCTTTTATTATTTTCCCGTGTATCGTTATCTTTAGATATTGTCTTAGCCTGCTTTTCCTTGAACTTCTCTTTGCATACTCGGCGGTTGAACGCTTTAAGGATTCTCGGCTACAGCCATATCCTTTGGCCTCGCAGTGTCGTCCTGTCCACATCAGTATGATTTTCGCTACTTTCGTGGCTACGGAAGGGGCGCCCTACCAAGTCCGGCCCAGTCCAGCCACCAGTTCATTCAAGCTGCCCAACCTCTGTGTAGCCGCGGAAGTGGGACCCAGCGGCGCAGGTCTGTGAGCCAGTAAGCAGTCCAGTCCACCCTTTCCCACCCTGCAGCGGTCTCCAAACCTTCCTATTTCGACCTTTCAGGGCCACCAAATACCAGTGGGCAGCAGGATTCGCCATCTCCCCCTCACTGGCAAAACATTACGTCGGACAGGCGGGCTTTGCTGATAGTCCGATGGGGCTACTCCCTCCCCTTCGAGACTACTCCTCTCTCCATGACACCGTCTTTCGATCGCATGTCGGAGGATCATTTGGTGCTTCTTCGCCAGGAAGTCTCAGCTCTCTTGGCCAAGGGAGCTAATGAGAGGTTTCCTACTCCAGAAGTAGGTTGTGGTTGTTGCACCCGCTACTTTCTGGTGCCCAAGAAGGACAAAGGCCTGCGTTGTATCCTGGACCTCAGATCCCTCAACCGCTTGCTCCAGAAGGAGAAGTTCAAAATGCTAACATTGGCTCAGGTCCTGTCTGCCCTGGACCGTGGAGACTAGATTGTCTCACTGGACTTGCAGGACACCAATTTTCACATTCCTGTCCAGCCAGCCCACAGACGTCAACTGTGGTTCATGGTAGCCTGCGAGCATTCTCAGTTCACAGTGCTCCCCATGGCCTTACCAGTGCCCCTTGGGTGTTCAAGAAGTGATGGCGGTGGTGGCAGCTCATCTGCACAGATTAGGGGTTCCAGGCTTTCCTATCTAACTAATAGTCTGTTGAAGGCGGGCTCACCCCAGGTTGTCGTCTCCCACCTTCAGACTATGGCGGACCTCCTGCATTCGCTGGGGTTCACTATCAATGTGCTTAAGTCACACCTGACTCCCTCTCAGACGTTCCCTTTTATCTGAGCTGTTCTGGATACATTTTCAGGCCTATCCTCCCGAGCAGTGAGTCCGGGATATTTGTGTTATGATTCCTATGTTTAAGCCTTTATCCCGGATTTCTGTGAGAATGACCCTGAGGTTGCTGGGCCTCATGACCTCCTGTATCCTGCTGGTAGATCATGTGAGATGGCATATGTGTACTCTGCATTCCGACCTGAAGTTCCAGTGGGCGCAGCATCAGGTGAATCTTTTCGACTACATCCAGATCTCAGAGGGAACTGCGCAACAACTGCAGTGGTGGCCAGATGTCACAGTGGCGACAGATTTGTCACTTCTGGAATGGGGCAGCCATCTGGGAGAGGCGGAGATCAGAGGAGTCTGGGCTCCATATCAACCTTCTGGAGCTCCGGGCGATCCGCCTAGCACTGAAGTCATTCCTTCCCTCTCTAAAGGTAAAGGTGGTGCAGGTGTTCACGGACAACACCACCGCCATGTGGTACTGCAACAAAGAAGGGGGTTGGGGTCGTAGACCCTATGTCAAAAGGCTCCTTCTCTCTGGATATGGCTGGAACATCATGGCATGACCATGGCGGTTCAACTCCTGGCAGGTTTTCTAAACACCAGGGAGGATGAATTCAGCCACCGCTGCCTGGTAGATTACGAATGGCATCTTCACTCTGAGGTGGTGCAAAATCTCTTTCAACGGTGGTGAGCGACTTGGCTAGATCTGTTCCCCACCAAAGCGAACACGCAGTCAGTAATTCTGCCTGTTGAGTTTCCAAGGCGGCACTCGCTCAGCAACGCTTTTCGTCACAAGTGGAACGACCGCCTCCTGTATGACTTAATACCTGTACCTCTTCTGCCCAGAGTGCTAAAGAAAATCAAGTGTGACCGGCCCAAGTTATTCTTGTGGCTCTGGACTGGGTACGAAGAGTCTGGTACCCAGAACTCCTGAGCATGGCCATCGATCCTCCTCTCAGACTGCCTCTTCGGGAGGATCTTCTGTCACAGCAGCAGGGCAGGGTTCTTCACCCGAACCTGCCCTGCCTCCACCTCCTTGCATGGAGATTGAGCAGTGACATTTGACAGCTTTGGACATTCCCCCGAAGTCTGTAATTTCATCTTGGCAGCCAGGCGTCTCTCCACTAAAACCGTATAGGCCTGTCGATGGAATTCATTTGTAGCATGGTGCACAGCTAAGGCTGTGGATCCCCTTTCTGCCCCTCTTTCAGAGGTTTTTTTGTTTACACTTTCTTTAGCCCAGCAGAGCGCTGCCCTGGGCACTCTTAAAGTCTATCTTGCGGCCATCTTTGCTTTCCTTTGGCTACCAGATCAGCCATCTCTGTTCAAGTCCCCATTTGTAAATCGATTTTTTAAGGGCCTTACTCATCTCTTTTCTCCATCTCCTTTAGTAATGCCACACTGGGACTTGAACCATGTCTTAACCTATCTTATGTGCGCTCCCTTCGAGCCTCTTCACAACTGTCCTCTTAGGCTCCTCACGCTGAAGACCGCTTACCTTGTTGCCATCACCTCTGCTCACAGGGTGGGTGAGCTTCAAGCGCTTTCTTCTAAGTCCCCTTTGTTCTCTGTGCATCCGGACAAAGTGGTGCTTAGGACAAGACCATTGTTCCTTCCAAAAGTGGTTACACCTTTTCACATTGGACAAACCATTACTTTGCCCACTTTTTTCCCACCTCCGCACCCTTCCAAGGAGGAGGAGAGACTCCACCGTCTGGACCCTTAATGTGCGCGGTCCTTCTACCTTGACCGGACAAAAGATTTCTTGGTGGATGATCACCTCTTTGTTGGCTATGTAGGTGCCAAGAAAGGTCGGGCTGTTCACAAGGGTATCATCTCTAGATGGGTTGTCCTTTGTATTAAAGTATGTTACGCTTTGGCAAAAAAGGAACCTCCAGTGGGGCTCCGAGCTCATTCCACCAGATCTACAGCTGCCACTACTGCTCTTGCACGTGGAGTTTCACTCATTGCACACATTCACCAGACATTACTGCCTGGACAGCCAAGTCCAGAGGGACCGCTATTTTGCCCGTTCTATCCTCCAGGACTTTCTGGTGTAAACCTGGTTCGCAGACCCTCCTCCGGGGTTCGTATTGCTGGGGTATCTATTCTAAGATATGGAATCTATAACTAACCGTCTTTCAGATGAACAAGTTACTTACCTTCGGAAACAATACATCTGTAAGAGACATAGGTTAGTTAATGATTCCCTAACACCCCACAGATACATCGGTACCCAAGGTAAGTAACTTGTTCTTTTAGCATGGAAAAGGCAATTATGCCGAAATGCTTCTGCTGTTGCTAATATATTGACTGAGAACCCAGTGAGTGCTCTATACCTTTTTCTGAGAAGTTGTTGGGCAACCAACAAGCCTTTACCCTCGCCCACACGGATGTTGCTGTCTTGAGTTCGGCGGTTGCTGGTGAGACTTTAAAAAATAGATGTTAATTTTAATATGTAAATTATTTGTAAATTCCTTAATAGATTTCTTTCAAATGTAAATAATTTTTAATGTATCTGGTTAATTTGACAAATAATTATGTACATTTCCTTTTTTACCTATTATTTTATATTCATTGAATGTGTTATGTCTTAGTATTTTTATGCAATACTTTTGTATTCTAATTTAGTATTATTGTGTACTAATATTTTTTTCTAGTATTTTTATTTTTTGTGGTTTGTTGGGGTTAAGTATAGTAGGGTGAAAAGTGTTTTAAAATGTGTTTTAATGTTTCTAATTCATAAGTATTTTTGTATTTTATTTATAATCCTACTTTTTAATCTTGTACTATTGCTTTTAATTATTACTATATTTTTTATGTTCATCTATTTTTAGTTAGGAGTTGTTTTTAAATATGATTGATAATAGTAAATCTGAACCATCCCAACAACTTCCCTCCTGTAGCTCAGGTTTGAGTGGGAATAGAATGTCGGCCTCCTCCAGCACTTTCCAACTATTGCTTAGTTTGGAGGGGTCACATTTTCCATTGACACTCCAAAGTCAAATTGTCTTTCAACTGTTGCTTAGGTTGAAGTGGGGATAGTAAGCCTGACCCCTCCAAATTAAAACACTTTCCCTGCTTTTGCTTAGGTTTTTTGGGGAGACAGATTTAATTTTGTCACTCCGAGGACCAATACTCTTCATACTGTTGCTTATGTTGGAGTGGGACTTGTAAATATGTTGAAGGCCATGTTCTGTCTTTTGTGCCTGCATATCTGTGATACATCTCCTACATCAAACAGTCCAAAACGCAATTGCAGGAAGCACATTTTTATCTCCCAGAAAGTGCAAGAGGTAAGTAAGGTTGACGTGCGAACATTTTATAGTGCTCATGATTAGTTTGTAATGTTGCTTTGTTTTAAACAATTCCAGATCTATATGCCTAGGTTTGCTACTTACTGCCTTCTTCTGTATTTGCTTACAACTTCCATAAAGCAGGTTGCTGTTCCAAAAAAGGTGTCATTTGGAGCTCTGGTATTATTGTGTCTCTTACTAAGTGCTATGGGGTGTTTTCCTCATGAATTGGCATAGGAATCCTTTAAAAGAATCCTTATCAGCATGTTTGAGTTTGAACCAATACCTTAGTGCTACATTTAATGCCAGCATTTGCTCAAGTAAAATAAATGCCAAATCTTAAATGAGTCTGGCAACCTAAATATTGTTTTTTATAGCTTGCTTTGTGCCTGATTTAGTCAACAGTTTTGTTCGCCGGGAAAGGCTTTGAGCCCATAAGCTCGAGATGGTAAAACATTTTACATGTATTACTTGAAAGCTTGGTTCTAGTGATGGGCCTGTCAATGTTGTGATAACTTGCAAGTGCAAATTTTTTATTTTTTTATTTTTTTATCTTTTTTTGTCCTCATCTTCACCAAGACTTTCACAGATTTAACAAGCCAATTCACACTCTTAGTTTCTGGGGGGGCCCTTGGCTCACTGTTTCCGTCTATGCCCCTTGGCCTTCTTCACGTGATTGAGGATTGGTGCAATCATAGGACCGTATTACCCAGAAAAATTATAAAAACGTTGGTTAGTTAATCAAAAACCTCTGTCGGGCCCATCTTGTGAAGGGTTGCCAGATGTTGAGAGGGCCTTCATTTCCAGTGTCTTGTTCAAGTCTTGACATGTTAACTGCGGCTCTAAGCCAGTCTTCCCTACCTGGGGGGTAGCAGATTTCCATTTAATACAGATCTCTCTTCTTGCTAAGAGTACTAAGTATAACAGGAGAGGTTTTTGGTTCTGTGAGCATACCCTCTTAGTTAGATCATTCATACCAAAAAAGACTAAAGGTAGGTCAACTTCCAAATCGATGTCAAAAATAGATGTTAACGTGTCTCCCACGCCTTTCCAAAAGAAATCAAGACTTGAGCATTGGAAAAAAATATGGAGATCATTGGCATGGATTAGGGCACACCTGGGACAACTTAGTGGAGGATCATGGGCAAACTTTGCTATTTTTGCTGGCGTGTAGTATAGCCTGTTTATTACAAAAAAGTGATTTTTTTTCAAGGAGGCGGGTTTTACATATTTATATAAAATCTTCAGGGATGTTTCAAATAGTTCCTCAATATTCGGGGCAAATGGTGTTGAGTTCCAGATTGCTGCTGAGGGGGGGGATTTTTACTTCCTCAGCCTCTTGAATTGGTGTATACCAGAGAGCTATCTCTTTCTTCTTTGGACTCGGATCTTGTAACAGCTGTTCTACTTCCCAATTTCCTGTGATATCTTCAGCTTCTGATTCATACCAAGATTTTAATTGAAGGTATTTAAATCTTGAGAGCTGGGGACCTATCTTCACTTGTAAAAGTTCCCAGGAAAGAATGCCCTCTGAGTTTTTAATTGGTATCACCAGGCAATCTTTCAAGCAAAGTGGTGTCCCAGGAGAGTCCTAGATTGGGGCAAAATCTGAGAAATACCCTATGCCCCAGATGCTTCTTATTTTATACCAGGTAGAAAGTGCTGATTTTAACACCTTCAGACGGACTCTCTTGAAAAATGTTCATGCACCAAATTTATACAAAAAGCCACCATGAAGCCCTCCACCAAAACCAGTTCCCTGAGTACTCTGCCCCATGCTGATTGCTCAGGATAAGATAACAACAACCTTATTCCCTTAAATTGGAAAGCCATCAGATACCAGTTTATGTCTGGGAGTGCTAAGCCTCCTTTGTGGAGCTTCCTCCTCAATTTTTTCCACGACATCCTGGCCTTCTTCTGACCCCAAATAAAACTACCAGTTTTCCCCTGTATTCTACTGATGTTTTTATTGGGGAAAGTTAGAGGTATTGCGCTGAAAATAAATGTCAGCTTTGGGAGCACAGACATTTTGACTAAATTGACCCTCCCGTAGATGGTCAAAGGGAGGTTCTTCCATTTAGCAAACAGATAATCTAGATCTTTCTCGATCTTCTAGATTTACCAACGGGGTTTTATTTAGTTCATTAACTACTTTGATCACGAGGTATCTAAATTCTCTGGTTTCGGAACCGTTTCTATAAACTGTGTTCCAGCACATTATTTCAGAATTGTCTGGATTTACAAGATCCCAACAGCAAGGTCAATGGCCTATGAGCAGCTGGGTTTGTTCTTGGATCACCCTACCTGGCATAAATCCCTTCTAATCTGGGTTGATCAAATTAGATGCCAATTTCATCAATCTCCCTGCTAAAATGCCCATGAAGATCTTGTAATCTGCATTCAGCAGGGAGATTGGTCGATACGAGTCTGTGGCCTGGGGGTTCTTCCCAAGTTTTAAAATTAAGACCAACGTGGCCCACTCCAAGATTTTGGCGAAAGTGCAAAAATGAACCCTGCTGCTTTGTTTTCAATAGACTGTGTGTAGGGTTTATATTGCCCTAATTCTTGGAATTCCTTCCAAAGTATTGATACGATCTGGTAGTGAAAATCAATTAGAATTTAGGGCCTGATGTAGAGTACGTCGAATGGGATACTCCATTTCAAACTTGGCTAATATCCTATCTGCAATATTACAAGCGCCACAGGAAATAATACACATGTAATACAGCAGATGGGATAGCCATCAGGTTTGTGGGGAGTATCACATTGGCCGAATTCTAAATCAGGCCCTTAGTTTCCCAATTTGTATAGCACTGCAACATTTTGAGAAATTCTTCACTTTGATCTTGCCTTGATTTATTTTGAGTTTATTAGCTTTGCAGTAAGTCATTACTAATGCACTGAATAATTGTCCTCTGATAAGGCTACCCCTTTGGGAGGATTTTTTGTCCAGGCAGCAGGGGAGTTTTTTTCCACCCGAACCGTCAACACTCTGCCTTCTTGTGTGGAGATTCAGCTGTGACAATTGACAGCTTTCGACCTTCCTCCCGAAGTCTGTAATGTTATCTTTGTATCCCTCCACCAAGGCAAAGTACGCCTGCCGTTGGGTTCAATTTATGGCATGATGTACAGAAAGACAAATTGATCCCCTTTCTGCCCCCCTTTCACATTACACGCAAGACGTAGCAAGCCTTAGACAGTATGAATGGGGAATGATTGTCCTGCACTACATCTCCCAGAGATCGTGAGGAGTAGGCGTTTCCATTCTCCGGTCTTCTCACACTCTTTCACACTTAAACCGCTCCTTGACAGACATCAGATGCTTGTCACCTGACATCGGAGTACCTGATTCCCCAGATCCCAGTACTTTCAGGAATTAAGCTTCCAATCCTTGACTTGCCTTTCTGATGACATTTGAGAGAGTTCTGCCTCTCGGAAACCTTTTGCCTGCGAGCGCATTGCCGCGCTGCTTCTCTGCATGCAGCTTTGCCTTGAAATCACTCAGCAAGAAAACACGGAGCGCGGTGTTTCTATCTTCCGGTAACAGCGTACTCCATCACGTCAGCGCCGAGCCGCGCTGAAGGCATTCTTTATTTTTTATTGGAACTGGAATCGATAGCGTGTGAATGCGCTTCCTTTACCAACGACTTTTTCTTTGTCCCGTTTGTAGCGTGAACGCTACATGACTTCTTATTAGGAGCTAACTGTGAAAGCCCCCATTGTGCTACGCACGAATGCGCTGTATGGAAATACTTCCTTCGACACGCACTTAGTGCATCTTAGAACCCTGAGGCTTAATTGGAGCAACAATTCAGAGGAATACAATGGAGTTTTGGTTATCTTGGGAACGCAGAGCTGTTTAGAGGCTCGGATTGCTTTTGGGTTCACATAGTCACGGACCACAGTAACCAGAAGGCCATCTGGTTTCAGATAAGTTCCAAGAATTTCTTTTTATGACTAAACCAACATTCTCATTGATTTTGAGCATTTTTATCACTGGCTTAAGTGATAGTGACTTGCTTAGTTCCTTTCTTTACTTTATTGTTGCATTTTGTGCTTTTTTGTAAGGAATACATGTGGCAGCTTAATATGTAAGGGTATAAACTCATATATCTATATAAATTGATATCTACTAGAGGGTGTGTAATGCATGGATGACGTGATGTCACTCTTCCACAGGATTCAAGGGCGTGGAGTGAGGTCCACACAACTTCCAACCAGCTCTCTGTTGATCATTCAAGCTGCTGCAACTTTATTGTTTTGTTTGTCCCTTTTTTACCCTTCCCCGGGTCGTGGTGCGGTCTGTTGAGTTTGCTAGTACTCGCAGGTGCTTCCATATATGGGGAAAGGGGGAATTAGCATCGTTCATCACTCCCACTGTATCCGATCAGGTTAGTGGTAACCTATGTTGAGTCACGACACCCCCTTTCTCAGGTTCTTCAGTTAATCATTTCCTTTACCCAGCAGTGCTTTGCTCCGGACACTGTTAAGGTATATCTTTCTGCAATATTGCTGTTCTTCGTTTGCCTGACCAACATTATCTTGTCCAATCCCTATAGTAAAAAGGTTTTTGAAAGGTTTGCAACATATGCTCCCTTCCTCTCTGTTTATTATGCCTCAGTGGAACCTTAATCTTATCCTGACGTTCCTGATGTGCACTCCATTTGAGCCTTTGCCTTCCTAGTGGCAATAACATCTGCCCGTAGGTTCAGTGACCTTTAGGCCGTGCCATCCAAGTCTCCTTATCTAAATATCTACCCAGAGGAACTGGTGCTTCATACAAGAGCTTCCTTTCTACCGAAAGTGTTCACTCCATTTCACGTAGGCCAAGCCATCATCACTCTGCCTACTTTTTATGCTCCTTCTCATCCCTCCAAGGAAGAGGAGCGACTTCACCGGCAGTACCTAAAAAAAGCGTTATTGTTCTACCTTGAACGCACAAAAGAGTTCTGTGTGGACAACCAACTGTTCTTGGGGTATATTGGAGCATAAAAAGGCGGGAAGTACCAAAGAGGACCATCTTGCAGTGGATTATACTCTATCAAATCTGCTATGCATTGGCTAAGAAGCAACCCCCTGAGGGTTTGTATGCTCATTCCACCACATCTAAGGCTACTACCACTGCTTTAGCATATGGCGATCCGGTCCTGGACATTTGCCAAGCAGCAATGCGGCTTCCCTACACATGTTTACCAAGCACTACTGCCTAGACAGTCAGGGTTCCCTGCACATGTTTACCAAGCACTACTGCCTAGACAGTCAGGTGCGTAGGGATGAGCATTTTGCCCATTCGGCCCTGCAAGACCTCCTCGTGTGAAATGTGTCCACAGACCCACTTCTGGGGAGGTATTGCTTGGGTATCTACTATTAGCTAAGGAATCTGCGGCTAAATGTGTCTTTCAGATGAACAAGTTACTTACCTTCGCTAAAGCCTTATCTGATAGAGACTCTATCTAGCCGCAGATTCATTACTAGGCCTGGGCGGTAAATTCCTTTTCGCTCGCGGAATTTGCGGAATTAGGGTGATTTTGTGTTTCGTGGAGAACGCAAAATTGTCCAAAATTCTGCGTTCCCCGACTTTGCAAAATTTTTTGCTTGTTCGTGTTCTCAAAATGCGTGTTCGCGGGATATTTCCCCCTGAGCATGCAAACCACAATTGCGTACAGGAAAAAAGCATTGCGAACAAGCAATTCCGCGTGTTCGCAGAATATCTACGTGTTCGCAGAGATTTTTTACTGTTTCGCTGAGATTTGCGTAAGGCGATTACGCAAATTCCGCCCACCCCTATTCATTACCAACCCACCCAACCTCCCCACTCAGACCCTAGTTTCAGGTCAGTGTACTTTGTGGATCAGCACTTCTGACGTGAAAAGTTCGGAAAATGAATGGACGCCGGGTTGATGCCTATACAGGTGCCGCAGACTTAACTTCCGTCGAGTACGATGTGATCAACCGACTCGAGGGGCTACAGCCTACAAAACATTTCCGGATACAGTCTGATGACTGGGGATCATTTTAAGGTAAGGAATCTGCGGTTAGATAGTCTCTAACAGATAAGACTTTACCAAAGTAACTTGTTCAACAGTTAGCTATTACTTTGTTTGGTAGGAAAAAAACATTCTGCAACATATGAGAACATTTGTGTCAGTATTTTTTCTGTTTATATAATGGCCAATGTTTCGATTATGTAGCACACAACTAATTACTTTTTTTAATCCTTAGGGATAACTATACTTTACAAATCAATCCCAACTCTGGACTTTGCAATGAAGACCATCTTTCTTATTTCAAATTCATTGGTCGTGTTGCTGGGATGGCAGTTTACCATGGAAAACTGTTGGATGGTAGGTGGTAATTACTGTTCTTAGGGCTGTACTTACAAAGAATTTTGGTGAATGAACAGACTTGGAGTTATTTTCACAAATAATTACACAAATGTACTTTCGATGGCATGTGTACAAATGTGCATAATGGAACACCCCTTGTGTAACACTTGTTACCTCATCCCCGCACAAAGTACTGAATATATCACTCAGGCCTAATCGGGTCCTGTTAGGCATACTAGTCTGTTGTCCCTGCCAAAGCTCCTTAGCATCAAAAGTATTTGGGGGGGGGGACGTCAAGGTCACTATGGCCCGAAATCATCACTAGCGATCTTCTTCATGGAGCTAGTTTCTTCTGATGATTGGGGAAGTAGAACCACTCATTGCTCACAGCTGGGTCCCTTGTCACCGCCCATCCCTTGTTTAGCCCATTTGGTTGGCACCCCCTACCTCTGAAAGTCATTTAGCAAAGTGGCCTCACTTTATGGCCGTGGTGCTCTCCGGCACTATTAGCCACTAGCAGGCAGAGTGGATTCTGGGGTTTTCTCCTGGTGCGATTATTCAATTCAGTGATCTTTTCTATTAAAAAGAGAAAGATGCTTGGCAGGCTCCTCTTCTGTTAGCCAGGCAATTCTGATTTATGATTCTGGCTCTGCGATCATATTTTTGCTTTAGTTTGGAAGAGACTATATTTTTATAATGATTTAGACACTAGAATGAAAAAGGTCCACCAGAGGGTTCAAGAGTGTGAGAAGATGGTTTGGTATATGGTGCACACTTATGTAGGTGGTGGGCACCCTGCACCACTCCAGACTACCCTTATGGTGATTATAGTGGTCTTAGACAACCTTAGAAAGCTCTGTAAGTGGTAGCTGTGGAGAGCAGCCTGCAGGCTTAATCCAGGTGTGTAAAGCAGCTTGTTTCACCAGAACATAATCTTATTGATATAGATTAAGTGAAAAAGAACCACACAGTGTATTTATAAAAATAGGTATTTATTATATAACACTCACTAACACATACAGGTATCTCCTAGAAGAAGGTTCACACAATGCAAACAATACATTTCAATAGAAATAGGTAAATAGGTAAATAGCACCGGGGGGGGGGGGGGCAAACCATATACTAAAATAGTGAAATGCGGGCCACGACTCGAGTCAAGACTATGCCCAGAAGACGTCGAAGTGCCGGGGACCCAAGTAACCAGGAGCCCCACGGAGGTCGGGTGCAGAGTGGGAACACGACCGCGAGATCAATGGAAATCAATAGGTAAGTCGCGGTTGCAATTTTAAAGAAGGACCCTTCCCAGTGGACCCTGAGGAAACCCTCTAGAAGACAGAAGGTTGGAGAGCCACCCCATCCATGGATACCTTAGGAACCAGGGTACCTGCCCCAGGAGAGCCTGGTGCATAGGTGTGAAGTGGCGTCGGAAACTGCCGTCCAACCCAGTGGAGGAATCCGGGAAGATGCCGCTGCTGGAGAAGGAGAAAGTGTTCGGTGGAATCCCAAGGTGGATTCAAGTCGAGAAGTACCTAAAAGCAGAGGGGACAGAGTCTTTCCTACTTGGAAGTGACCAGGAGGCAAGGAAGACGAAGGCCCACCGTCTGCTTCTGGAGGAGAGTGACGGTGACTTTGGAGCTGCAGCTGTGAGGACCAGGCATTGCTATGGAAGACCAGGAGCCGTTCACGCGATGTCCCACGCCGGATGTCGAGAGTTGAGGGGGTCGTTGTCTGTCAGGAGCACCAACAAGCCTTGGCAGCTACAAACAAAAGGGAAAGCAAAGAAGGTGTAGTGTCGGGACCGGCAAGGTCCAGGTGACTCATCACAAGAAGGGGAGTCAGAGCAGGCCCCGAGCAATCAGAGAAGTCCAAAGAATACGAAGATGACCCTCCAGAGGACCCACAGGCCAGAGGCACTAGAGTCGCGAGAGGACCTTGAGCAGCTCACCAAAGAACCAGGCCCACGAAACAAGTGTTGTGGTGAGGACGAATATCTTGCTCACTGGAGATGCTTGAGGTTTGGGCTACTTGGAGCCCGAAGCTCTTGGTGGCAGGCAGTCAACAAGCCTTTGCAACTGCTAGTCTATGCAGTGCACAGGGGTTTGGTTCCTGCGGCTCCGATAAGGGATACTGGCCTCAAACGTGGTGAGAGGGTAGGTTAAGACCTCGACAGATGTGAAGAACCACTACCTGTGTTGCTGAGCCTTTCAGAGTCCGTGGAAGCTCAGGATCAGCACACGGGTCAGCTTAGTTGCGGTGCCTGCGGATGCAGGAAAGGTACTCCTTCACTTAAAGGGAGATTCCTTCAGGTGTCTTGGATGCCCACAGGCCTTTGAAGGTTCCTGTATGGTGCACAGGCATGGACGTTGCAGCAGACGAGCAGGGTAGGAGATCAGGAGCATCTGGAGTCTTCCCGATTGCAGCCTTGATACCCAGACCGATGTCCAGAATGCCCAGATGGTTGAAGAAGAAGTGGTGTCTGAAATTAACCTTGTCCCATGACGAATCCAGGGACCCACCACAGGTAGGCCCTTAAGTACCCTAAGGAAAGGGTTGGGACGATTCAGGGGTCCCACCCAAAGGAGGGGCTCGACAAGGGGGAGGATACTCCCCTGTCCTTTGTCTAGTTTTGTGCAAGAGCAGGAGCCAACGGCTAACTGAACTGGTTTGAACTGGACTATGCATGGAGGGCACCAAGTGTGCCCTCCACGCAGACTATGTGGCAAAGGCAAGCGCTTCCACCCTGCCCCAATCAACTAAATACTGTCTGGGAGGTGGTCACACCTCCCTGTAACAGGATACCTATTGTTCTGCCTTTCTCTGCTCAAGCGTGGCTTAGCAGCAGGAGGGAAGAAACGTGTCTTTGGCCTGCAGCAGCCCTGGCTTGCTGTCTGGGTCTTTAAGACTGGTACCGGGAGTACCGAGGGTCACCCAAAGGAGCTTTACGGGGCATGGAATCATACCTTCCACAACGTTTATGGTGTGAGGGTATAATTCATGTTTGATACCATACATGATAGGATTCATTACAGCCAGTTTCAAGGTGGTCACCGTGTAATGACGCGGTGCCCCTCTATATGTCATATGGCTGTCTCACACCCCAGGGGAATGGACTCCGTAGGTTGTAGGGGTATCCTGCTCATGCAGGGGCATCCTCACACTTAAAACCAAGCACCCTGCCTTGAGGATTGAAAGGCCTGCTCTAGGGGTGACTTATAGGTTTTAAGTCCAGTGACCTTAGATATAGGTTAACATATATCTTTTGTAAGTGGTGCCAGCACCGGCTTACACTGGCTGCAATGGGAGACCACTCAATTGGTAGTTACCAATTGAGTGGTCTCCCATGGGTGGCATAATACATGCTTCAGCCTCCGGGGGACCCCTACTGTACCTATGCCCTGGGTACCTTAGCACCATATACTAGGTACTGATAAGTGTACACCAGTGTCTGGGATGTACCTAAGTACTTACCAGACCAATTTAAGGGAGAGAGCACAGATACTGGGGGTCCTGGATAGGAGGATCCCAGTCAGAAGCAGCATTACATCAGCAAAAAGTAGGGGTAACCATAAAAGCAGATCCTATTTTCCTATACAGAGATATAAATTTTACGATTTTACAATCAATAATAAATCAAAACAATTTCACTCAACTGTGAACAAGCCTTGGGAAACTCAACAAATTTGAACACTTTGAAACTTTTTCAAGGAAAACGTAGGCAAATTACAATGCGGTTGGTTAGAAATACTTTGTGCGACCAACTCTGGCTGGGAGCTAGTCAAGGGGAACAGCCAGGTCCTTAGAAGTAGTTACCTCTACAAGAAGAAGCAATCCTCCCGCATTTCCAGGATATTTATATGTGTTGCAGTGGATTCCTATAAAAAGATCCTGGTGAAGGGATGAAGGATGCTGAAGAATGCTCTAAGGTTGCTGTGGATGCGATGCAGACAAAATGGGCCTTCCTGCAGGGATACCCAAGGTCCACAAAGATGGTGAGGAGGTCCTGGTTGCAGGGTAGACATCCCACTAAGTCCTCTCCGGTGTGGCCACCTTAGTCCAGTTGCCAATGGACTACCAGTCTCTTGTCGCTGTTGCAGCCCAATTCTTCCTGAGTCGAGAACTCTCCTTCTGAGGGTCCCAGCGACTCTCCGACAGCTCCCCCGGGCTCAGTGAACTTAGGTGCAACTCTGCACGCCAGGTTGTGGTCCTTGGTGCTGCATGGTGGCAGTGGTAGTCTCTAAAAAAATGTGGGATACCTATTTTCCCCAGCAGGCTTATTCAGCTTTTTTGTCCCTATGCTGTGGAGAGGAGGCCAGCCAGCAGACTCTCCGATAGCTCCCCTGGGCTCAGTGAACGTGGGTGCAACTCTGCGCGCCGGTTTGTGGTCCTTGGTGCTGCACGGCAGCAGTGGTAGTGGCTTAAAAAATTTGGGATACCTATTTTCCCCAGCAGGCTTATTCAGCTATTGTGTCCCTATGCTGTGAAGGGGAGGCCAGCCAGCTGGCTCTTGGAGTTCTCTTAGCTTGACTGGGATCTGGGGACAGCTTTCTCTTGAGCAGAACACATGAGGCACAGTCCCTCACTTCTGTAGCCACTAGGCGCAGCAGGTGCATTCTTCGATGCCGCAATCTTTCTTAGCTGATCCTCTGGAGCAGCAGGGCAGTCCTTCTTTCAAGTCAGTTAATATCTGAGGTCTGGGTGCCAGGGGTGCCCTCTTTATTCTCTGAAAGTGCCCCAAGGGCAGGATGCCGTTGGTAGCCAATGGGCTACCAGGTTCCTTCGCACCTAGTGACCATTACCTGTGAAGTGTGGCAGTTGGCTATCCCAGGGTGCACCATTCCACCCACTCTCAAGATGGTGAAACTATCTCTTGGTGTTCAGACTTCCCTAGCCTAACTGCTGGGGTGTGGCTACCACAGGGCTACATCCTAGGGAGACCGGTTTGACAACTGGTTTCCCCTCGCTGCTCCCCATGCCAGTCTGTCTGCCTAAAGAATGGGGCAGCCCTCCTCTTTAGTGTGACACATCTGCAGTTAAAAGTCACCTATCCATTTGAAACCTGCCTTTTGTCGATAACACCTAAGTAGCTTCCTGCAGGAGGGAGATAACAACTCCCTGGCCAACAATCTCTTTTTGTTCTCCTTCCTGAGAGCTGTTTTAAAGGCAATAAAGTGTCAGTTTTGCAAAACCTGCCCACTGCATCAAGTTAACTTAATTTCTACTTGAGGTACAAAAAAGGCTTAATGTAAACAGTTGTTTGTCACCTTGAAGTGCTCACTTTAGTCACAACGTTCAGGAGTTGGCACAGCTGAGGGATCAGCGTGTAATCCTATACTTGTCAATTGGGGAACCAAGTCTTTTCACAGTAAAAACAGGTGTTTTTGCATGTTTTCTGTTCGTGTCATACGTTGCACCCTGCCTTAGGACTTGGTAGGCCTTCCAGAGGGGTGGCTTAGACAATGGTACTGGGCACATTGTGGCTTTGCCATTGCTTGTAATGGCAAAGCCAGGCTAGCAGGGTAGGACTGCTCTTCCAGTCTGCAGTGGCAGACTGGAGGACTCGTTTTACTTGTGGGACCTCCAACGTGGCACAACCAGTGCCACAAGCCCTGTGGTACCCCTGTAACTTTCATGCCCTGTGTTTCAGAGTACCATATACTAAGGACTTACAGATAAGTTTCCCATTTCCAATTGGGTACAGCCAATTTGACATACATTTAAGTGTCCGGGCACTGGCAGTGGCGTCTGATCAGCAGGTCTCTTAGATTCGAAAAACCAGCAGCATCAGTCGAAAAACCTAGGAGTGACCATATAAAAGGAGCTATTTCCTTACAAGACCCCATCCTAAATAAAAGATTATGAGCAACTAACCCAGGATGATTTTTTATTTTTGGAAATTCTCTCCAGGAACACACTGCAGCTCATTGTATCAAACTTAAGAAATTACTAGATAAGGCCATCATGAGTGTGTAATTACCCAAGGACAAAGATCAGTTAGCTTCATTCCTCTGTTTATACGAAAACTATTCTTGTCTAGGTTTGTTGATGGTTTTTCTTGTTTAACAACTTCCATGAGATCTCTCATGAGAACAAAATCCACATTTGTCTGCACTCTGATGCCTAACCTCTTATTTTTCTTATTTCTAAAAATGGAACTGGGAACGCATCATCAGGTCTTATTAGGATATTGTCCAAACTGTTTAAAATTAACTTTGATCTTGAGTTTGTTTCTAGTAATAACCAGGTTGTCATGGTTTGCTGGTGATATGAGTGGTATGATTGTTTGTTCCCTGATGAATTTATTATTGCCTCTATTAGTGACCTCGTTAAATTGGTTTTGGACGAAGTCCGTTAGATGCAGGGCGTGTTTGGTAGATGAAACATTTGAGCAAGTAAAAAAAATGAATTGTGGGGAAATAGCCCAAAGAGGGGTCTTTGTATGTGGACTTTCAGGTGTTCTTGAAGATCAATGATGAGTTACCCTTTAAGAATGGTGTTTTCGTTAGAGGTAATTATTAAACTTTTCATGAGTGTGTACAAAATAGAATAGTTAAAATAGCTCAGAAGGTACATTTTGGTGAATGTTCTACCAAGAAGCTGATCATGCAGTTTACTGTGGCTATTTATGGATGGTGTGATTTCTGATTTTGTGAGAAATTGTTCCAAATGCATGTCTGTGACAAACCTCTTATTTACCATAAGTCTACTTTAGTTCCCACACCTTTTCCTTCCATCAATTTGCTTTAGATTTTCAAGATCCTTCTCATTTATTGAATGGGTACAAGAAATATATTAATACTTTAGTGGACTTGTATTCGAAAAATGTTGATTTATAGGCAGCCCTAATACTGAAGTAGTTTTGTGTTTTTTAAGTGACTGTTTCTTTAGAGAATGGTTTCCCGTTGTTAGCATTTGATAACGATTTGCAGTTTACCTCACCCAAGATGAGAGTTCCTACATGCATTTGGTATTGTTTATAAATGCACCCCGTTGTACTCTTCACATAGTAATGGATTGGTTGAGCAAGGCAGTAGGATCTTAACAATAGGTATACAGTTTGCCATCGCCCACAGGATGGATGTTACGTAAGTGTTACACGATTTTTTTTGGCCATATCATTGTACACCGCATTCTCCTACATGTTTTCTACAGTTTGGCTTATCACGTAACGGCACAATTTTGCGCTGATTACGATGGCGGTGAGACCACCACCGACAGGCTGTCGGTAGCAGTCTGACCTTCATCAGAACCATTTTTACTGTCCGCCACTTTAGGATGCCGAGCAGAGGGGTGGCGGCCAGAACGACTGGCCGCCACACATCTGACGGGCTCCTTGAGCTCACCAGTGCGGCAGAGGGGGTTGCAGTCCCCACCATGGTGGTAGTGCCTGCCAGTCACTGCCGTAGGGATTACAGTGGACTGCAACAGCGCCCCGTTGCAGTCCCCCTGTCTCCCAAGCCCTCCGGTGTGGGCACTGGGGGGCATCTATGGTGCCCCCCCTCAATGTTCCGGCGCCATGTGGCTACAACCGCATGGTCCGTTCCACGTAGTGCAGGGATATGTAAAGTGACCCCTTTTTGTATAGCGGTGGGTGCTGCTGGCTGCAGCACGCGCGGCTATACAAAAAAAATGCAAAAGATAGTCATTGAGACTGCCGTGGTGGCGACCGTATTGTCATGCCTCTTATGGGACCGCCAACAGCATGTCGGGCAGTCCCGTTTCCGATAGGGTGGCGTCCGCCTGCCATTATAATCAGCCCCCTTGTTTGGAGTTGATCCCATCTTCATCCTCTAAAATTAAGGAGAGAAAAGTAGTTTCTGAGATGCATGTTCTTGCTTGTAAGAATGTTTGCAAGAGTAAAAAAACATGAAAGAAATGTATGACTGAAAGTCGGGTGTGAATGATCTGGTATTGTGGTTGGTGATTTTGTCAAAGTAAAGTATCCTGGACACAGCATGCTGGGTTTTTTTCCCTGACGGCTACAAGATCATCCGAAAGGACCGCATCAACCAAACAGGAGGAGGCATCGCCATCGTCCATAAGAACACCATCTGCATCACAACCAGTTCCGACGATGACCTCGCAGCCGCCGAACACCTTCACTTCCAGATCCGCGCCGACCCCAAGTCCACACTCAGAGGCATCCTCATCTACAGGCCACCAGGACCCCGCACACAATTCAGCGAAGACATCACTGAATTCATCAGCCCACACGCTCTCCCCTCCGAGGACTACATTCTACTGGGAGACCTCAACTTCCACCTGGAAAAGAACAACGACAGCAACACCACCACCCTTCTAGACAACCTCATCAATCTCGGACTCAAACAACTTGTTGACACCCCCACCCACTATGCCGGACACATGCTCGACCCAATCTTCACCTCCAGCAAGCCCATCTCCTTCAATCACACCACAGCTCTCCATTGGACGGACCACAGCTGCGTTCACTTCAACTACAAAAAGACCACGACCCACAACCAATTCCCCGAAGAAACTGGAACAGAATTACCACCGACCAGCTCCTCACATCGCTTCACCAAAACCCTCCTACCAAATCATCGGACCCAAACCAAGCAGCCACCAACCTCACACAATGGATAACCCACAGCGCCGACGTACTAGCACCCTTGAAAAACCATCAAATCAAGCGAGGTAGCAAAAAAGCCCTCTGGTTCAACGATGACCTCAATGAATTACAAGAAGTTCTGTTGCACCCTCGAGAAAGCCTGGAGAAAAAACCCAACTACTGACAACCTGGCCACCTTCAAGAACGCCACCCGCAAACACCACCAACTGATCCGATCCACCAAGAAATCAGCATTCAAGGATCGACTTGACAACAGCTCCCACAACAGCAAGGAACTATTCAACATCGTCAAAGAATTTACCAACCCCACCGCCGGCACCAACGACATCACTTCCTCCCAAGAACTCTGCGACTCCCTCGCCTCTTTCTTCCACAACAAAATCGCTGACATACATAACAGCTTTGAAAACCAGTCCGGAGACCAGTCCACTCCACCCACCTCCGAACCAAAACCCCCCTCCTACAACCTTTGCGCCTGGAACCCAATCACCACTGAAGACACCATCCGCCTGATGAACTCCATCCACTCAGGATCACCAACCGACCCTTGTCCCCACCACATCTTCAACAAAGCAGACTCCACTATCGCACCCCATCTCCGAGACGTCATCAACTGCTCCCTCAACTCCGCTACCTTCCCTGAAAGCTGGAAAGATGCCGAACTCAGCGCCCTTCTGAAGAAACCCACAGCTCACCCCACTGAACTGAAGAACTACCGCCCCATCTCGCTCCTCCCATTCCCTGCCAAAGTCATTGAAAAAGCCGTCAACAGACTGCTCGCCGCCTTCCTCGAATCCAACAAATCTCTCGACCCCTCACAGCCTGGCTTCCGAGCCAAACACAGCACCGAAACCGCCCTCATCGCAGCAACAGACGATATTCGAACACTACTGGACAATGGAGAAACAGTTGCCCTCACCCTACTTGACCTCTCCGCAGCCTTCGACACAGTATGTCATAGCACCCTCATACAACGCCTCAGCAACATCGGAATACAAGGAAAAGCATTGGACTGGATCATCTCGTTCCTCACCGGAAGAACCCAGAGAGTCCGCCTCCCCCCTTTTAGATCAGAGGCCACCGAAGTCATCTGCGGCGTACCACAAGGATCATCACTCAGTCCCACCCTCTTCAACGTGTACATGAGCCCCCTCGCATCCATCGCGCGCCAACACAACCTCAACATCATCTCCTACGCAGACGACACCCAGCTAATCCTCTCCCTCACCAAAGACCCAAACACCGCCAAAACCAACTTACGCGAAGGAATGAAAGAAGTAGCCGAGTGGATGAAGAACAGCCGTTTAAAACTGAACTCTGACAAAACGGAAGTCCTCATTTTAGGTTCATCCCCCTCTGCCTGGGACGACTCATGGTGGCCACTGGCCCTGGGAACCGCACCCATACCTACGGACCACGCACGTAACCTGGGCTTCATCCTGGACTCCTCCCTCTCGATGACCAGACAAGTCAACGCCGTCTCATCATCATGCTTCAACATCCTACGCATGCTCAAAAAAATCTTCCGTTGGATCCCCACCGAAACAAGAAAGACAGTCACCCACGCACTGGTCACAAGCCGACTGGATTACGGAAATAGCCTTTACGCCGGAACCACAGCCAAACTACAGAAAAAACTCCAACGCATCCAAAACGCCTCAGCCAGACTCATACTCGACATCCCCCGCCAAGCTCACATTTCCGATCACCTGAAAGACCTCCACTGGCTCCCCGTCAACAAGAGAATAACGTTCCGCCTTCTCACCCACGCACATAATGCCCTCTACGACCTAGGACCCGAATGCCTCAACACGTGCCTGTCCTTTTACACCCCCACCCGCCAACTACGATCGTCCAATCAAGCCCTCGCCGCAATTCCGCGCATCCATAGATCCACCATGGGGGGAAGATCCTTCTCCTACTTAGCGGCCAAAACCTGGAATTCTCTCCCCACCCACCTCCGCCTCACACAGAACCACCTCTCCTTCAGAAAACAACTAAAAACCTGGATATTCGATAAGTAAAGTACCACCCTCCCTCAAGCGCCTCGAGACCCTCTGGGTGAGTAGTGCGCTATACAAATATTAAACTTGAACTTGTATGGGGAACTTGGGGAATCCAGTGGTCTGGGTACTTCGCCAGACACTGGCATGCTCTCTCCGCCTACAGAGGCTACGGAGGAGGGGGGTGTCCTATGCCCTGGTGGTAAAGAGGGCAGCTGAGGTCCTAGGATTGGAGCTGCCCTCAATGCAGGTCTGGACTAATCTCCTCACCGAAGTGTTTCAGCCTGGGGCTTCCACTTCTGAACCCCTATTGCCCTTTATTAAGGCACTTACGGACGTCTTTCTAGGAACATGGTCAAAGCCTAGCACAGGGGCTCCTGTTACTAAGACAATTGCACGCCACTGTTGCCCAGCTCCAGGCGACCCAAAGTTCCTCAGCCAACACTCACCCCAGAAAGTTTGGTGGTGCAGGCCTCTATGTCCCAAGGCGCATTCCCTTCCGCCCCTCCCGATAGGGAATCCAAGAGACTGGACTCATTTGGGAAGAAGATGTTTTCTTCCTCCAGTCTGGCATTGTGGTCGGTGAATACTGCATGCTTATTGGGCCGTTTCTCCCACTCTCTTTGGGAGACGGATACGCAGGTGCTGCCACAGTCCTGGAGGAGGCCAGGGCTGTGCTCTCTCAAGCTGTCAAGGACAGGAGTGATGCAGCAAAATTCACTATTCAGTGTGGTTTAGACACAACTGATTAGCTGGGCAGATCGATTTAATTGATGGTGGCCTTGAGACTCCACCCCGGGCTTCGTACAACGGGCTTTTCGGGGGATGTCGAAGCCAATTTGATGGAACCCTCCTTTTTGGGGAAAAAGCAGACTCGGCCCTGGTCAGGTTCAAGGACTCTCAAGCTACAGCCAGATTCTTGGGCCTCTCCTCCACTCCACGTGGCTAGTCTTCCTTTCGCCCTTTCGTGGCAACGGAAGGGGTTTCCAGCCACGTCAGCCCTATCCTAGCCATCGTTCTGCTCAGACTACCCAAAGTGTGCATGGACGCAGTACATTCCGTCCTCGGAATAGAGGCCAGAAGTCGTCTACCATACTGCCCCCAGAAGCCGCAGCTTCCAAGCACTTCCAGGCTGATTCTCCAGGGCCATACTACTCCAGTGGGTGGGATAATTTCCCCTGCTGGAGATCTATCACAACATACAAGTGGGTCTTGCAGATCATACAGGAGGGCTATTCTCTTCCTTTTCTTTCTTTTCCTCCTCCTATTCCGCAAAGTCAGTAACGGCTGGCGGAAGATCATTTAAAGTTGCTCCAAGAGTAAGTTACAGCTCTTTTGGCCAAAGGTGCTTTTTTGGAGGCGATTACATCGGCCCGGAGGGTGAGTGAATTGTAGGCATGATCCACCAGGGCATCATTTTTACCAAAGGTGGTGACCCCTTTCCATCTGGGTTAGTCCATGACTTTACCCACCTTCTTTGCTCCCCCACATCCCTCTAAGGAAGAGGAATGTCTCTACAGGGTGGACCGAAAAAGAAAGTTGCTGTTCTACCTTGGCCGCACAAAAGAGTTCCGGGTGGATGACCAACTTTTTGTGGGGTATGTGGGAGCAAAGGAGGGAAGGGCAGTGCAGAAAAGGACCATCTCTCGCTGGATTGTTCTGCGCATTTAAATCTGTAATGCCTTGGCAAGAAAGCAGCCCCCTGAGGGATTAAGGGCCCACTCCACACAGGGGAAAGGCTGCGACTGCGGCCTTGGCTCGGGGTGTCCAGTCCAAGACATCTGTCAGGCAGCAATGTGGGCGTCATTGCACACGTTCGCAAAACTTTATTGCCTTGATGGTCAAGTGCGCAGGGATGGGCCCTTTGCCCGTTCAGTCTTGCAAGCCTTCATAGTTTAGATCATGAGTCCACAACCCACCGCCTGGATGGTATGGCTCGGTATCTGTTTCAAAAGTAAGGGATTTGCAGCTAGAAACTCTATCCGATGAACAAGTTACTTAACTTCAGTAATGCATTATCTGGTAGAGACTCTATCTAGCTGCCTATTGCTTACAGCCCCACCCAGGCTTCCCCGTTTTGCGGACTGATGTAGTAGGACTAGGGTTGTTTTTCCTCCTTTCATGGCCTTAGTGTTGTACACGACTACGTCAGTTCATGGCTCTGTGCTTCTGATGTGGAAAATAAGAAAAGTACTGACGTCCACGCACCTGGGGGGCGCCTAAATAGGCACCGCGACGTTATAACCGACGCTCCCGACATGCGGCGCCGAATGGAGCCACCCAACGTCGTGCGTAAGGTGGATGCAATAACTGTGCAAGGGTCCTTCCAGGCCTCTTCTCTCCGTATCGTCTAGTAGTCTGGTACTTACCCATAAATAGGATTTCCCTGTCTCGTTTCCCTGTAGTCCTCCAACAACACCAACCGTCCGCATTTATACATGCGCCCCTGAGGACCGCTTTGAAGCCCTCCCACAGTACCGCCCATGAATCTACAGAGCCGGTGTTTAAGTCAAAATAGTCTACAATAGCCTCTTGTATTTCTGCTCTGAAAATTTCATCCTGCAGTGTGCAGTTAGGGAACCGCCATTGGCGTTCAAATCCCTCCGGGCGGGGTAACTGCAACTATAATTTAACCGGGAAATGATCCGAATAGGTCCTAGGCAGAAATGTCAGGCGAGAGTAACCAAAAGTCTATCCTAGTCCATGTGTTGTGTTGCCCTGAATAATGTGTGTATTCTGTTGTGTTTGGGTTGCGTTTCCGCCAAACATCTAGTAGATAGAACCTATCACATAGCTCCTTGAGTGCACGGCAAGCTTGAGGTTTAGTGTCTTGTGCCCCGGACGTGCTGTCCGTGACAGGGTCAGGCAGTAAATTAAAGTCTCCACCCACTATCAACGTCTGTGAGTCCAGCTTGTCTAGATGCGAGGACAGGTCATGGTAAATGTCAGGAGAGTCCACATTGGGAGCATATATACACAGAAATGTCACTTTCCTGCCAGACAGGATTCCAGAAACTGTTAAATATTGTCCATCACTGTCCTGGTGAATGGAACTCATGCAAAAAGGCACCCTATTATGAATTAAAATGGCTGTCCCTCTAGCATAGTTACTATACGTTGCGAAATATCTGTTCACTCCCCGGCTAGACCCAAAATACGCCTTGTCAATCTTGGGCAGATGTATCTGAAAGAGACACGTTAGTGATAGATTCCTTACCTTAGAATATCCCCAGGCGTCATACTGGATCCGGAATTTTTTTGCGTAGCAGTACCCTTGCGCGTCGGTAGGCGTCGTCTGCGGCTCCGCGTCCGTCGTGGGCGCCGTGATGACGTCGTCTGAGTACTTAGACGCCGCCTCCGCGTGCTGACGTCAGTTCTTCTTTTTTCCGCGCCAGCAGCGCAGATCCGGAAAAAGTGGTACTTTAGTCTTTTTTTGACTAAACTTTTTACAATCCTTTTTGATAATTTTTCAAGTCTTCGACTTCGATCGGTGCCGGTAGGGATGCCAGGTTTTAAGCCTTGTGAGGACTGCGACCGACTGATGTCGTTCACCGACCCTCACCGCCGGTGCCTCCACTGTCTCGGCGTCGACCATGACGACAAGACCTGCTCCGACTGCCGGGCCCTGACTTCGAAAGCTAGGCGGGAGCGGTCCCGCAAGCGACTCTAGCTCCGGCAGTCGGCCCCGCACCGTGCAAGGTCCCGGTCCGGACGGAGGTCGAGGGACAGGTCGCGGGAGCAGAGCCATCATAGCTCCGGGAGTCGACATCACTCCTCAGGTTCGAAGTCGTCAGGTAAGCACAAGAAGTCGAACAGACGTCATCGCTCTTTCGACTCCCCCCGACGCTCGCGCGACGCGGCCGGGGGTTCGGGTGACACCGCCCATGCGGCTCGGTCGGAGTCGCGGGCGTCGCGTCCGGCCCCACACCCTCCGGTCCCTGGGCCGCACGCGACGCTGGAGGAGATCGAGCGTTTCCTCATGGCCATGAGGTCCCTCACTCCGGTGGGCTCCGCGGCGCCTTCGGGCCCAGCGGACCCGTCTGGGGACCCTAGCGGGTCGGGGGCTTCGGCCCGACGCCGGCGGGTGCTTTGGCCTCGACGCCGCCGGCGCCTTCGGGCCTGGCGCCGCAGGGCCCCGCTGGATCCGCTTCTGGATCCGGGTCATCGCCGGTTGACCTGACGACCTCACCAGCGCAGGTCCCTCAGGTGTCCCCTCCGGCGCCGTCTTCGGGCGGCGCCGTCCCCGATGCCTCCCTCGATCCGGTGCGGCGCCGCTGGGCACCGCTCTCGACGCCGTTTGGAGAGTTTTACTTCAATGAACCGGCCCCATCATTTGACACCCCTGAATATCAGGAGATGGGTGATGAGGAGTATTGGGAGGGGTCTGAGGATCCTCTGACACGTGAGTGTCAGTCCCAGGAGCACTGGACAGGTGGACTTGGGGATGCCAGTGGTCTGGACACCTCGCCAGACACTGGTTTTGTCTCACCTCCTCCCGTGGCTTCAGAGGATGGGGCAACCTACAGTGTGGTGTTGACGCGGGCGGCCAAGACCTTGGGCCTTGAGCTCCCCGTCGCGGCCGTGAGGACTAACCTCCTCACTGAGGACTAACCTCCTTACTGAGGTCCTTAAACCGCAGTCAAGCTCGGCTGAGCCTCTGCTGCCGTTTAATGAGGCCTTAACCGACGTTCTTTTGGGCACTTGGTCCAGGCCCGCTACAGGTTCGCCTGTAGATAGGAACGTGGCCAGACTCCACCGCCCGGCCCCGGGTGACCCTTGTTTCCTGTCCACCCACCCCACCCCTGAGAGCCTGGTTATCCAGGCTTCAAATTCCCAGACCGCATTCCCGTCGGCTCCACCTGACAGGGAATCCAAGAGGTATGAGCAGTACGGCAAAAAGGTATTCTCCTCCCTAAGTCTGGGACTGCGGTCTTCCAACACCGCATGCCTCTTGGGCTGCTACACCCACTCTCTGGGATACGGTCGCGGACGTGCTGCCAGAATGCCCGTTGGAGATAGGGGCTAAACTCGGCCAGGCCCTTGTGGAGGGCCGAGATGCAGTGCGGTATTCTATCCGGTGTGGGCTGGATACCACCGACTCACTGGGCAGAGCGATGGCAACGACGGTGGCGATTCGTCGCCATGCCTGGTTGAGGTCCGCCAACTTCTCGGCCGATGTCCAGAATACACTCATGGACATGCCGTTTTATGGCCGTCGCCTTTTTGGCGACAAGGCAGACCATGCGCTTGAGCGCTTTAAGGACTCCAGGGCTACGGCCAGGTCCTTGGGCCTCTCGGCCCCGCACCAGCAAACGGGTGCCTTTCGCTCCTTTCGTGGCCAAGGAAGGGGCACCCCCACACGTGCTGCCAGCCACGCACCGCAGACTAACATCCAACGCGGTGGCGGCCGTGGAAACCGCCGTGGAGGCGGTCGGGTACAACGGCGAGGCCAGTCCACACCGGCCCCTGCAGCATCCGCCTCAAAACCCTCCTAGTCCGTGCTTTCAGGCCCATGTGACGCCAGTGGAGGGCAGGATTCGCCATCACCTCCTCCACTGGCGCACTGTCACATCGGACAGGTGGGTGCTGCAAATCGTCCAAAGGGGCTACTCCCTCCCCTTCGAGGCGACCCCTCCAGCCATGCTACCGCAATACCACCGCGTATCGGGGGGTCGTTTGCGACTTCTGCAGGTGGAAGTTACGGCCCTCTTGGCCAAGGGGGCCATCAAGCGTGTTCCTGGGCCAGAAGTAGGGTGTGGTGCTACTCCCACTACTTTTTGGTACCCAAGAAGGGCAAAGGGGGCCTACGCCCTATCTTGGACCTACGGAACGTTAACCGGCTTCCTCCGGAAGGAGAAGTTCAAAATGCTGACACTGGCTCTGGTTTTAGCTGCCCTGGACCCAGGAGACTGGATGGTAGCGTTGGACTTGCAGGACGCTTATTTCCACATCCCCGTCCTGCCGGCCCACCGGTGCTACCTGCGGTTCACGGTTGGCCACGAGCATTTTCAGTTTACCGTGCTCCCCTTCGGCCTTACAAGCGCCCCATGGGTGTTCACAAAGGTGATGGCGGTGGTCGCAGCTCATCTGCGCAGGTTAGGGGTTTCAGTCTTCCCCTACCTCGACGACTGGTTGTTGAAGGCGGGCTCGTCCCGACCAGTCGTCAGCCACCTCCAGACGACGGCAGATCTCCTGCACCAGCTGGGGTTCTCCATCAATGTGCCGAAGTCACACCTGTGCTCCTCTCAGAAGCTCCTCTTCATCGGAGCGGTTCTCAACTCGGCACGGTTTCGGGTTTATCCACCCGAACAGCGGGTTCGGGATATTCAGGCTCTGATTCCACTCTTTCAGCCTTTATCCCGGGTCTCGGTCAGGTTGACGCTGCGGCTTCTGGAGCTGATGGCCTCCTGCATCCTTCTGGTGCATCACGCCCGGTGGCGGATGCGGGCTCTGCAGTGGGACCTGAAGTTTCAGTGGGCCCAGCATCAGGGCAACCTATCTGACCATGTCCTGATCTCGGAGGGCACTGCGAGACAGCTGCAGTGGTGGCTCACGGACCGCGATTGGGTCAGTGTCAGATCCCACTCCCTTCCCCAGCCGGAGCACGTAGTTGTGACGGACGCGTCCCTTCAGGGCTGGGGAGGCTACATGGGAGAGGCGGAGATCAGAGGCCTCTGTTCTCCGGCGGAGTCCCGGCTACATATCAACCTTTTGGAGCTGCGGGCGATTCGTCTAGCACTGAAGGCATTCCTCCCCTCTGTCCGGGGGAGTGTAGTGCAGGTGTTCACGGACAACACCACCGCCATGTGGTACTGCATCAAACAGGTCGGGGTGGGGTCGTGGACCCTTTGACAGGAGGCTCTGCGCCTCTGGCAGTGGCTGGGACATCAGGGCGTGACCCTGGTGGTTCAACACCTGGCAGGTTCTCTGAACGCCAGGGCGGACGAGCTAAGCCGTCGGTGCATGATGGATCACGAATGGCGTCTGAACTCGGACGTGGCGCAAGGCCTCTTTCAGCAGTGGGGAGAGCCTTGGTTAGATCTATTCGCCACCGAAGAGAACGCGCAATGTCATCAGTTCTGCGCGTTGGAATTTCCAAGGCGGTACTCGCTCGGAGACGCTTTTCATCACGAGTGGAGTTGCGGTCTGTTGTACGCCTTTCCGCCTATACCACTTCTGTCCAGAGTGCTGAAGAAGATCAAGCGCGACCGGGCCCAAGTCATCCTTGAGGCTCCGGACTGGGCACGAAGGTACTGGTATCCCGAGCTACTCAGTATGTCAGTCGATACCCCGGTTCATCTGCCTCTTCAGGAGGACCTTCTGTCGCAGCAGCAGGGGACGGTCCTCCACCCGAACCTGTCCAGTCTCCACCTCCATGCTTGGAGATTGAGCGGCGACAGTTGAGGCCATTTGACTTGCCTTCTGAAGTCTGTAATGTTATTCTGGCAGCCAGGTGTCCCTCCACAAAATCGGTATACGCTTGCAGGTGGAATACGTTTGTGGCATGGTGCACAGCAAAGGCTGTGGATCCACTTTCTGCCCCTCTTTCTGAGGTTCTTCTCTTCCTCCTGCCCAGCAGGGCTCTGCTCTGGGCACTATCAAGGGCTACCTTTTTGCCCTTTCAGCCTTTCGAAGGCTGCCTGATCAACCTTCTTTGTTCAAGTCCCCTATTGTAACTCGTTTTCTGAAGGGCATCACACACATGTTTTCTCCTGTACCTTTCGTGATGCCCCAGTGGGACTTGAACCTTGTACTTACTTATATAATGTGTGCTCCCTTTGAGCCGCTCCATAACTGTCCTCTCCGTCTTCTTACTTTGAAGACTGCTTTCCTGGTTGCCATCACCTCTGCCAGGAGAGTGAGTGAGCTCCAGGCTCTTTCTTCCACGCCTCCTTTCCTCTCTGTCCATCCGGACAAGGTTGTGTTGCGGACAAGACCCTCTTTCCTGCCCAAGGTTGTCACGGCCTTCCACATCGGGCAGTCCATTACCTTGCCCACCTTCTTTCCGCCTCCGCATCCCTCGAAAGAGGAAGAGCGGCTCCACCGTCTGGACCCAAAACGTGCGTTCTCTTACTATCTGGATTGCACACGCCAGTTCCGGGTGGATGACCAACTCTTTGTTGGTTACGTGGGCGCTAAGAAGGGAAAGGCGGTGCACAAGCGGTGGATCATCTTGTGTATCCAGGCATATTACTCCTTGGCTAAGAAGGCGCCCCCTGTTGGATTGAGGGCTCATTCCACTCGGGCCACGGCGACTACCACTGCCCTGGGCCGGGGAGTGCCCTTGCAGGACATTTGACAGGCAGCTATGTGGGCCTCGCTGCACATGTTTGCAAGACACTATTGCCTGGACAGTCAAGTCCGGAGGGATGCTTCTTTGGCCGTTCCGTCCTCCAGGACTTTCTGGTGTGATTATTGGTTCGCAGATCCACCACCGGGGTTGGTATTGCTGGGGTATCTATTCTAAGGTAAGGAATCTATCACTAACGTGTCTCTTTCAGATGCACAAGTTACTACTTGTGTAACGATATATCTGTAAGAAACATTAGTTAGTGATAGATTCCTTTCCGACCCACCCATCCTCCCCGTTCTGCGAACCGATATCTAGGGTTAAGGTCACCCCCTTTCAGGGCCCTAGTTTCAATGGCACCAGTGTTGGTTTTTAACATGGCTCTGCGTTTCTGGCGCGGAAAAGCTGTGTCTAAGAACTGACGTCAGCACGCGGAGGCGGCGTCTTAAGTACTCCGACGACGTCATCACGGCGCCGACGACGCCTACCGACGCGCAAAGGTACTGCTACGCAAAAAAATTCCGGATCCAGTCTGACGCCTGGGGATATTCTAAGGTAAGGAATCTATCACTAACTAATGTCTCTTACAGATATATCGTTACACAAGTAGTAACTTGTGCGTTTCTTGTAAGAGTGCAACATCTACCCTGTGCCTTGTTAAAAAGTGTATGATCTGTCTTCTTTTCCGGTTGTCGTTCAAGCCTCGCACATTCCATGTAGTAGAATGAGGCTCAATGGACCCTCTACATTACCGAACCTGGTCATCTGGATGTTGTGACTACCTCATTGGTGTAAATTGGTGACTATTAACAGCAGTGATCAATTTATAACACTGTGAACAGGCCTGAAAGAACTGACTCATAAATGAAATAACCCACCCCCCTCAACCCCCTTAGCCTGCACTTGCATCTAAGCCGTTGTGTGGTGGTGAAGGCCTGGAAACGGCCCGATTGTGGGATTGCTCCTCTGTTTATACATCTAGCAGAATTCCTCTGCTTCCGATGGATTATCAAATACTCTGGCCCTGCCATCCACATCCACCTTCAGTCGAGCAGGATACAGCATACCATAACGCAAATTCAGGTTTCTCAGGGCGGCCTTTACGCTGTTGAATTTCCGCCTGGCATCCTGTACCACAGCGGTGAAGTCCGAATAGAAGGATAACTTGGAGCCTTGCCAGTCCATGTCTCCCTTTTCTCTTGCCCAGCGAAGGATCGTGTCCCTGTCCCTAAAGTTCATTACTCGTGCCACGATAGGCCTGGGAGGAAGACCAGTATTCGGACGAGGGCCCAGTGATCTATGTGCCCTTTCTATTACAAAGCCAGGGGTGAAAGACTTCTTACCGAATGGTCCCAATAGCAGGGTTTCGATAAACAGATCCATGCGGCCAGTGGGGGTGGACTCCGAGACTCCGGGAATTCGTACGTTATTTCGGCGGCTTCACGCTTCCAAATCCTCGTTTTTGATGGCCATTTCTTTTAAAATGCGCTCCACCCGTTCCAGACGTTCAACTGATTGTGTTGTACCGTCCTCAATGTCCGATATGCAGGCTTCTGAGACATTCAACCTTCTGTTGTGGGCTTGTACTTTGGTGCCAAGGCTTGCAATAATGTTGTCAGGGGAGTCGAAGCGACTGTCCAGCCCCTTGAAGCCAGCACGCGTCTCTTGGAGTAATGAGTGCGCTGCGTCCGGGGATCCATCTCCCAGAATCGGGCCTTGTGCCATTTCTGCCATGGTGGAGCTTTTCGCTGTGGAGGTATCAGCAAGTTTCTCAGAAGGAAGCTTTCTCTGTTTTGGGTCCTTGCGTCCCATTCCGTGCGAGGTGAAACCGCCGTGCCCAGCCAGGTCTAAGATGTGTTCTCGAGGTGCATCTGTCCCACGTGCTTGGCGTATTAGCGATCCGGCGGTGACCCAAAGTCCATAGCGACATTACTTGAGGGGCCCAGTCCTGCCTGTGGGAGCGCCATGCCTATGTAACACGAGGAAGTACACCGCCTCGCATGCCAGCCCACTGGCTGCAGAAGGGAACACCGCAACCCAGCCGTCTGTGACCCACTGGCATCAGGTGTCATTGCTGCCAAGGGGAGCAGGCACCAGACTTCAGCAGGGAACCATTGACCACACTTTGCGAATTGTACTGCAGGTTCTAGAAGGCACCTTGTTAGGCGGCGCCCTGTTACAATGAAATGAAATGGGTTGATCTAGACCTGGTCTGATTGTAATGTCAAATTCAGCTTGTGAATTAAACCTAAGACATTGATTCTCTCCGTGTAAGCTGGCCTGCAATGAAGATGCATTTGTTGCCTGTCGATCCGCACAGGTAAGCAATTTTTCTGTAGAAGTCAACTCTGCCGGCAGCAGTTTAAAGATTACGCCTTCCCCTGTGCTGTGGGCCCATACCGGGTGGCATCCCTAATATAAGATGGTGGCTCACACCGTGTCTATTGTGCGCCCCTCCCCTTGCGTGTTCCGTGCGTTTGGCAGTGCAAATCAGCTATGCTGGTACCGAAGTGTCTCCCGTTTGCCGGCGGAGGTAGGGAGGAGCTGAGGGAGTTCTTAACTGCGGGGGGGAGGCGGCACTCACCGGAAATCCATGCGGACCGCTCCGAGCCACTGTGACCCTGAGCATCCGGCCGTGCCCAGGCATCAATCGACTCCGTTCCTCGACCAGACAATTCTAGGCCGTTGTGAGCTTCTATTCACCCTGGCCCCGCATCACGATGTCAGCGTGGGTTGCAGGAGCATGCCAGGATACTTGAAAGCCGTGCGGCCGTCATGGTTGCCGGCTTGGCCACGCCCCCAGATGAACGTAATGTTCTAGAGGCAAAGCCTACAGTCGTTTCATGTGTAATATTAAGCAGAGTTAAAACTGCCCCTAAACCATACTAGGAAGCATCCACTGAAACAATAGTCTTTCTTTCCTCTACAAAGGATTGTAATACTGGTACAGAAGTGATGTCTTTTTTAACTCTTTCTAAAGTACTTTGACACAAATCTGACCAAACACATTTTTCATCTTTTTTGAGCAAAACTTTGAAGCATTTAGTGATGGTGGCAAAGGTTTGCATGAATTTTGCATAAAATTCAAATAAGCCTAAAAAGACAGCAATTGCTCTCTATTTTGTGGAGTAGGAGCATCTACGATACTTTTTCCTAGGCTAGGTTTAGGTTTCACACCTAGTTCAGAGAAGATATGTCCAAGATATTCATTTTCTCTTGTTTTGAATATACACGTATCTTTCCGTAGTGTGGCACCCCTTTTTTCAAAAGTTTCCAAAACATCATTTAATGCAAGATCATGTTCATGTTCTGTAACAGCAAATTTTAAAACATCTTCTTGAAAGATTACAACATGTTCCTTACCAATAAACATATCTGTCATGAGTCTCTGGAAAAACTGCAGCGGCAGAAGCAATGCTGAACGGCATTCGGCAAAATTTTAAAACTCCATCAGGAGTTACAAACGCTGTCAAATGACAAGAGCTTTCGTCCAGTTCGACTTGATGATAAGCTGCTCTCAAATCTAATTTGCTAAACCAACTAGATTGACCAACTTTGGTTATTGGATCTTCTATTCTAGGTAGGGGGTAATTGTCTACCCATATAGCTTCATTTACACTCCTCATATCTACACACATGGCAGTTCACCTTTCTTTTTCTTAGCTAAAACTATGGGAGACAACCACAAAGTTCCTTCTGTCTTCTCAATGATGCCTTGTGTGCACATATCATTAAGCATTGTAGAACGATCTCCTCTTACACTTAATGGAATGTTACGCCATTTATGTTTGACTGGAGGAACGTCATGTTTGACTTTGATACAGTATACAAAATCTGAGATTTTACCTAACTTAGCTTGAAAAACTTTGGAGAATTTTTCATCCCATGCGTTTTTACTGTTGTTCACTGAACCTAATCTCTTTTTCACAAATGAAATGGGTTGATCTAGACCTGGTCTGATTGTAATGTCAAATTCAGCTTGGTGAATTAAACCTAAGACATTGATTCCTCTGGCGACATATACTTTCCCTTTAATTGATTAATCTAAGATTTTAATGTCAGCCCAAAAGAAACCTATGAGATCTACTCTACTTCCTTCTTAAAATGCTACTGTAGGAATGTCTGGTGGAAGTAGAGCTTTAACATACCAGTACTTCACAAAAAAATCATGAGAAATAATGGTTATGCGTGAGCCACTGTCATCTGATACATTAAGATTCAGGTCAACCACTAGATCTTCATCATTTGAATTAACACACTTTACACCTAAAAGTAATACTTTACTTTCTTCATAGTTTTCCTCAGCAAAATTACCATCAAAGTCATTTAGAACACAACGGACATTTTGAAAAAATTACCTATTTTCCCACATTTCATACATTGTTGACCCAGTGCTGGACAATACTTGAAAGAGGATACATGTGAAGGTGAACCACATCTATAACAATACACCTTGAGAAACTGTTGAGGAGGATTATTTGGCCTAGAGAATGTTCTCGGTCTAATGTTGCCTGTGAAACCTTTTGTGATGGGTTTATTAACTACTGCACCAGAGATTATAGACTTGGCTAAAGATTCTTCAAGTAATTTTGCATCAATAGAAGAACCTTTGATGCGTTTAGCTAAATCTATAGCTTTATCTAGTGTTGGGTTTTATTTCTTGGAATTTTTCAGAATGGCATTTAGCTACTAACTGGTCATGTATTAACTCTGCAGTAAAATTATCAAATTTGCATTTGGAAGCTAGCATTTTTAACGCTGTAACATAAGTGTCTATACTTTCATTATGATGTTGTCTTCTTTTAATTTTTTTATCTATGTACAACAATATTCTTAGTTTTTGAGAAGTATTTATCTGTTTTTGTGATTGCTGTTTCAAATTCGTCAAGATCTTCATTTTCCGCTGGAACATGTTCAGGTAAGTGGTCATATACGTTCTGACCTTCTACGCCCAAATGATAATACATAAGATTTTTGCGTCTTTCCGGTCTGAATTTTTAGACATCAATTGCTCCTAGATAAGCTCTGAAAGATCTTAGCCATAAATTCCACTCCAGTGGTGGGTCTCCAGGTTCTTGTAGAAATGGTGCTTGTGCTTGAACACTCTGCATGTTGGTTAGATGTTGAAATAATGAAAAGAAAAAAAAACTGAGTGTGCAAATCACTGTAATTTGCAGTTTTCCTTGAAAACTAAAAAAACCTAAATGCTAAAACAACACAAGAACGAAGCGTGCAAATCGCTGTGATCTGCACTTTATGGTAAAACTAGTGAGTTGACAAACGTAGGATTGAGTGTGCAAATCACTGATGACTGCTTTAAATTTACAAATAGCGATTTGCAAAACAAGCAAATCGCTGTTGTAAAATTGCTTTAAAAATGATGTTGAAAAGAGAAGAAACACTTAAAAGTCTTCTTTTTATGATGATGGACTTGGTGTTCTCCCAGAATGCAATGCAGATCCTGATATACTCGAAGGAGACGCAAAGGCAACCACACAGGCTGTGTCTGTAGGCGCCACGATTAGCTGTCAGATGAATAATGTGCTTCACACTGTAGAAAGGCAGAGTATATTGCTAGCCGATCGGGTAAGTTTTTTATAACATTTCAAAGAGAATATTTCTTTAAACTATAGTCGGTGGCGCATACTGTTTGAGTTTCAGGCTTAAGAATGGAACGTATCGCGTGCGCTCTGTCTCACGCAGTTTGACTCGTGCGTACTCGTGCGCTCTGTCTCGCACAGTTTGGCTCGTGCTCTGTGATCGTTGAAATCCTTAATGAAGAATAAATAATAAAAAGTTCTCACCTTATAGTAGTAGCATACCAAAATTGAAGGTTCTCGCGTTTTTCTGTCGTTTGGAATGTTAGCCTGGTTTCTTGCCTTTCTTTCGCTCCTGGATGCAGGAAATATGAATCTTCTTAGTTGCCCACTCGTCGCCAAAATACTGAAGCATACACTCACGCGTCTTCAGTGGGTCGAAGGATTTATTGGTAATACAGCATAACGACATGTCTCTCCTAAAGGGGCCCAGAGATTACTGCCCGTCCTGGAATCCCAAAGATTCTGGGGTTCCATGACGGCACAGCATTCCAGACTTACATCACCACATAAGTCTTGTAATGTTAGGTGTAATTCAGAATAGTTGCATCCGTCCCGAGGTACGGGTGATGCGAAGAAAAAAAAATTCAGATTCACCTATATTTATGACCATGAATAAATACAGAAGAATTATATCGAAAATGCAACATGAACTCCTGTATTCGGATTTTTCCTAGGACTCTAGATACATATTAAAGACAAAAACCTATCACATTTCCAAAACTGTTAAAATAAAGGGCTTTGGGCCCTCATGTTGCTTACCATTTGTTGGCTTGCGTGGAACTCTTCTTTTCAGCCTCGTAATTTGTCATGGCAGGCCTAACATCATTTCTTTTCCTTTCTGTGGTGCGAGGACAAAGCCCTGATTGATTCAGCTTAATCAGTGCCCGTCCAATCCGCCAGATATGATTGAGGTACTGTTGTGTTCTGTTTAACTTTTAATCGCCTGCAAACAGAAGGCGTGATTGGCAAAAACGTGCCCGGCAGGAGAAACAAATTTGTAGAGATTTATTTTCTATAGTTAACTTTCTTTTAGTCCGCCTAGTCTTGTTTTCTCGCTTTGCAGTCATGTCTTTTTTTGGTTTTTCTTGTGGAGCGCTGTTCTCAAAAGATGAGCGTTATTTTTTTGCAAAGGAATATTATATCATTTTTAATGATGCTTTAACACATAAACGTACAGTACACCCAAGCCATCACTCTCCAATCCGCTCCACTTCAGTCCACGTCAATCCCCCTCACCAGTCCGTCCCACTCAATCCAAACCCATCAATCCAATCCACTCCGGTCTACCCTACTCCAATCTTCCCAACCCACCTGATTCCAATTCGCCCACTTCAATCCAAAACAATCAGATCTACTCCATCTTCCGCTCTCCAATTTGCACCACTCCAGTCAAAACAATCTGCCCCACTCGAATCCAAATCAATCCGCCCCAATCCAAAACAGTCTGCCCACTCCAATCAAAAACAATATGTCCCTCTTCAATTCAAAACAATCTGCCCCTCTCCAATCCAAAACAGTCTGCTCGTCTCCAATCCAAAACAGTCTGCTCGTCTCCAATCCAAAACAGTCTGCCCCACTCCAATCCAAAATAATGTGTCCACTCGAATCTGCCCCATTCCATTCCAAAACAATCTGCACTCCTTAATCCAAAACAATCTGCCCCCTCTAATCTGCCCCATCTAATCTGCCCCCTCTAATCTGCCCCACTCTAATCTGCCCCACTCTAATCTGCTCCACTCTAATGTAAAACAGTCTTTCCCACTCTAATCCGCCCCACTCTAATCCACCCCACTCCAAACTGCTACAATCCAATCTAAACAATGTTACACTCCAATCTTCCCCACATCAGTCGAAAATAATCATTCTCACTCCAATCCATCCCACTTCAGCCTTTCGCACTCCAAACCAAAACAATCTGTCCCACTCCACTCTAGTCCACCTCACTCTAATCCACCCACTCATCCTAATTCTCCCCATCCAATCCACCAGAATCTGTCACACTCCAATCCGCCCCAATCCAATCCGCCCCAATCTAATCTACCCCACTCCACTCCAATCCACCTCACCCCAATCCACCCCACTCAACTTCCATCCACCTCACCCCATCCACCCAACTCCCTCCTCAATCCACCCCACTTCTATCCAATCCACCCCACTCAATCCAAAACAAGCTGCCCCACTCCAATCCAAAACAATCTGCCCCACTCCAATCCAAAACAATCTGCCCCACTCCAATCCAAAGCAATCTGCCACACTCCAATCCAAAACAATCTGCCCTACTCCAATCAGCCCTTCTTCAATACAAAACAATGTGCCCACACCATTCCTAAACCAGCTGCCCAATCCAATCCAAAACAATGTGCCCCACTCGAATATGACCCACTCCAATCCAAAATAATCTGCTCCACTCCATTCCACCCCACTCGGCCCCACTCCAATCTAATCCACCTCGCCCCAATCTAATCCACCTCACCCCAATCCAATCCACCTCACCCCAATCCAATTCACCTCAATCCACCCAAATTCAATCTGCCCTTCTCCAATATACCCCACCCAATCCAGTTCACCCCACCCCAATCAATCCTCCCCACTAAATCCAATGCAACCCATTCAATCCAATCCACCTCACTCTAGCAAATTGGGGTTTGCTTGGACTGGATCCCACTCGAGTCCACCCCGCCCAACTCAATCCACCCCACTCTACTGCAGACCTGTCCACCCACTCTACTGCTATCCACTCTACTCTACCCCACCCCAATCCAATCTACTCAAGTTCAGTCCACACCACTCTACCCCCCTCAGTACAATCCATGAAGCTCACCGCACTCTAATTCACCTCACTCCAATTCACCTCACTCCAGTCTGATCCACCACTCTAATTCAATCCACTCCAGTCCACCTCACTCCAGTCCAATCCACTCATCGCTAATTCACCCTGATCCACCACACTTCACCCCACCTCAATTCATTCCAATCCACCCTAACCCAATCTAATTCACACCACCCCAATCCAATCCACCCCCCAAACCAATCTAATCCACCCAAGTCCAGTCCACCTCACCCCATTTCAATCCACCCCACTCCAATCCACCACATCCAGTGTACCCACTCTAATCCACCCCCCTCCACTCATAACCGACTCTAGCCCAATGCAATCCACCTCAATGTACTTCAATCCACTGCCTCAAGCCACTACACCTCAATCCACCCACCCCACGCCACTCAACTCTACGCCACTGCACTCTGGCACTGCACTCTATGACACTCTGTGCCACTAAACACTACTCAACTCTACACCCACTACTGCACTCTACGACACTACTTCAACCTATCCAGTGTACCATACTACTACCCCACCACCACTCCACTCTAGAACACTCCATGCCACCAACTTCTAGCCATGCTGAACAGCAGCCACACTGGTGTACAACATGGCAAAACCACATTGCCAATGCCAATAGCTTATGTATAGATGAGACCTATTGGCCTTGCCAAGGCTTGTTTTAGAATCTACTTACTGTGGCTGTATGACCGATAAGGCCTACCAGTGTTTTTCTTTTTCATTCTGTGCTCGAAAGAGCTCAAATAAGAAACTTGCAAGTTTGTCATCCTGTTATAACGTCGATGTCAGTTTACATACATTTTCAGACCCTGTCTTTAAACATCAAATCTCATGAGGCATAAGGCAAGAGTCTGTTTAATTGCTGTGTAAAGCTACCATCAGCATATATTAGTATTTCTGTTGCAAATCTATTTCAAACCTAGAATACATAATTCAAATCTCTATTTTAACTAATGTTACACTATTATAATAAAGCACATGTGAAATTAATATCTAACATACCATGCATTTAGTTTTTATTTAAACAAAAACATGCACATATATTTATTAGTAAATGTATGCAATCAAAGCAGTTGCAAGTGTTGAAACGGCAAGCAAAAGCTTGAAATACATAACACTGGTTTAAGTGGTGAAACTCACTCTTGAGTTAAGCAGCGGGCTGGGGAATGATGATGGCTGGTTCTAAAATGCCCCAAAACCGCAAGCTTAATGGGCATGGTTATAGACCCACAGTGTCATGTTTTCTTTTGTCGCGATGCGGCCAGTGCAGTACAGCAATATGCCCTCAGCGTAGGTTCTGACACGTTGCACTCAGCAGTGTCAACTTGCTAGCAGAGATCTTACTTCTAGTGGAAATTCTTTTTCTCTCCCCTACCAATTCAGGTGCACATGTAAGCAAGCAAAATGGCATCACGCACACTACCTGATTAGCCAAACACCGGATGGTTGTTCTGTGTTCTCATACAGAATGTGAAAGGAATTGCCTACAAGTCAATGGCTGAAGGGGGCAGACTCGGTTTCATTTCCCACTCCATGTATGATATGGTGGTAACTGACCCGAAGTGTGAATGACTCTCCAAAAGAGCAGCGGCTGGAGGGGGTTGACCAAAAGCCCCTGTATGTATGTAGTATTGCTAAGAATATGGTTTATTATAAAATTACAGTAGACTGATAAGCATCTAAAGCTGTCTTTACTGGCTAGACCTAAAAAGGGCATCCCAGGGTATTTGACTGTTTGCCTTTTGTATTCAGTAAGAAAAATACAACACTTTTGACTGTAGCACTTGTTGCTGTAAAGCACGCCTTTTTTAATCACCAGTCATCATAGTGGATCACAAGTATAGCTAAAGAGGCCTGGAGGTATTTTTAACAATATGCAAATTACTTTAGACTTGCAAGATCTTTTTATTTAAATATCCCTGATATTTTCAAAATGTGTTTTAAAAATTGAGGTATAATTATTTTGAACTTTGTAAATATTTGCACTCCTTTGCATCCAGTTCAGTGTAGAGTCAAAGGAACAATAATATGGGCTAATCGAACCAGTCGAAACTTAACAGGACACTTTTAAAATGTGCCAATGTTTAAGAAAGATTGTTTTGTATATACCCCTTTGTAAAGTTACTACTGCCTTAATATTAGCCTATTGCTTTTTTAGTTTCATCAGTGATTGGAAGGGTTGAGAAAATGTTGTGTGCTTTGATTTTTAGAGTCGACTGAATAAATCTTTCTTTACAGGATTTTTTATTCGCCCATTTTACAAGATGATGCTTCAGAAGCCAATAACGCTTAATGATATGGAATCTGTGGTATGTATGTTTTTAATCTCGTTGATTTTCTGGGGATGAATTAGTCTGGCTTGTAGAGCCTGGGAGTAAGAATAATTTATTTCATGATGACAGAGCTGGGTTTCTGAAATATCAATCTCTTAGTGATCATATGGGCCTTTAATTGTTAACTTGACGTATAATAAAAGTGCTATCATTAGCTGTACATTTTGATTTTAGGGAAACTAGTGGGGCTGCACAAGAAC
Source organism: Lissotriton helveticus (assembly GCF_964261635.1). Classification (NCBI taxonomy): domain Eukaryota; kingdom Metazoa; phylum Chordata; class Amphibia; order Caudata; family Salamandridae; genus Lissotriton; species Lissotriton helveticus. The sequence goes on along the minus strand of NC_136062.1, from coordinate 115,736,364 downwards.
GACAGAGCGGTGTACAAACTTTAAGCTGTTTATTATAGCCTTATTGTTTGCCGTAGCAGGCTATATGGCCATTAAAAGGCCCATTCCAGCATTACAGGGCCTTTGCCGAAGATGAGGGCCTTTAACAAGGGTCAGTAATAGCCAAGGCCAGTATAGCCCAGTTACTGAGGCCTATAAGGCTATGAGAACATTCCACCTCTTGAGGGCAGAATGTTCTAACAAATAAAACAAATGCCTCAGTGAGCCTGAGGGGATTTACATTGGGCTCACTGGGGCCTTTGTTCACAGCAACAGCTGTGAATGGCAAACATTGGAATGTTTGGAGCTCTGGGCTTTAGAAGCCCTGAGCATTCCATTATCTTCAATGGAGCTCCCAACATTCCAATGTTCTATAGCAATTTAGTTCATATTACAGATTAAATATTACACCAATCTGCAGAATTAAGAGCATACATATTGAAATTAACATGCAGTCTGAATTTATATATTATAAGAAAGAAAATGCAAAATAATATTGCATACAGCAAACAAAATATCACCCAGTCAGGTTACATAAAGGAGCTTCCCTATTCTAAACACAGTATCAACAGTGGTAAGACAAAATTCTGTTAGAAAGTTGTTCGCATCAGATGAACTAGACTGAACCAGATTTAAGGCTCAAAGGAAGCAGTCTGAATATTTAATCGTGAAGCTTAACACTGGCAGGCAAAATCAGACGAGGCAAGATATGTCTCCTCTCAGCAAAATCAAGATCTGGTTTGGTCTGCTGTTCTAAAGGGCACTCAATTAAAGCAAGTAAGAAGATTCTCTAAGGCTTCCCTTTATCTCTTCCCGCCTAAGAAACCTATCAAAAGACAGTGATCTCGAGGAGCAGATAGACTCCCTAGCGTTCCCAGCTTCCAAGAAAGGAGCAATCATCTGGATGACCTTGGATGTAACATCAATCCTGTGGCTGGTCCAGGATGATTTTTCCCACGGTCTGTCTTCATACCTGAAGCCAACTTTTAATTTAAATTTTCTGTCCCCCTCAGTTTAACAAACTGAACAATAAGCCTATTCTATCTTAACAAGCACATTGATCAGGTATCTGCAGAAGAAAGAAAATCATGACACTGAAAAAACAGTTAATAAAAAGAAATTTATGCTATTCAGGCCTGATTATACATTAGGCTGATATTAACTTTAAAATGGCCCCCAAACGAATGCATTTAACATAACGCATTTCGTGCCACTATTTAAGAAAGATATACATTATTCTATTCAATATGGATACTTGGATTATAGTTCAGCTAGATAGGTAGATGGCTCCCATTAAAGTGAATGTGAATATATATTGCTGTAGCTTGTGGTCCTGGAAGACCTTGGGGCCTCTTTGTCTCAGACAGTTTATGAAGGATAAGGTAGCCAAATAGGTTACCTACATTGGTCTAGATAATGCTTATTACTTGGGGAAGGCAGTGGGCACCAGTATTGTACTTCATTAACACATGCCCTTCGAGGCCTTGGAAGAAGGTCTTGAAAACAGAGCAGGGGCCAGCAAAGGCACCAGTCCTCCCATTGGTCTTCTCCTATTGCAACAGCCACCAAACCACTTTAGTTTGCCCTTAGTGGTGTATGCTCATTTAGTGGGGGAAGGATCCATCATTTCTCCCAAGATGGTGATCCATTATGTCTGTCAGATGGGTCTTACATATGTGCAACTATGACAATGACCTTTACTTTTTGCCCTGCCAAATATTCTCCCCATTTCAGAAACATTTTTCAGGTGAGCACCAGTCCATTATACTGCAAGCGGTGCAAGGGTTACTCTCCATATCTAGAAGGTACAAGGCTTGGAAAGAAGAGAGGATTATTATGCTTGCTTTTTCCTGGTCCCGAAGAAGGATTAGGGTCTTAGGACTATCTGGATCTTCGACCCATAAATGCCATCCTGCAGAAGAACAAATTCAGAATGCTCACCCTGGCCCAAGTCTGGTCTGCCCTGAACCCAGATGACTGGATGGTGTGCATAGACATGCATGATGTGTATTTTTTAAACCTGTGCAGCAATCTCACAGATATTATCTGTGGTTTAAGTTAGGCCAGGAGCATTTTTAGTTTGCTGTACTCCTTTTCAGCCTCACCAGGGCCCCTTGGTGTTTACAAATTGATGAAGTTGGCCGCTCCCACCATTGGAAATCAGGATGCCAGTCTTTCCTCTACCTCGATTACTGAATGTTGATGGTGGGGTCACTATAGTCAGTTGAAGACCACCTCCAGACAACTGCAATCGTCCCAACATCATTGAGGTTTCCTTTCAATGAGCCAAAGGCGCGCTCAACTCATTTGCAGGGGCTTTCATTTATTAGAGTAGACTTTCACACAGTACAATACCGGGCCATCTCTATGTCAAAATGAGTCAAAGACATTCAATCTATGATTCCAATGTTTCAGCCTTAGTCCTGGTTCACATTGAGAAGAGATCTGAAGTTTCTGGCATCTTAGCCTCTTGCATACTCCTTGTAAGCTACTCCATGTAGTATATGTGGGCTCTTCAGTGTGATTCGCATCATGGAAATTTGACTGTCCTCTATATCCTGGAGGAGACGACTCGCGGTCTGTCCTGCTGGCAATTATACTGTGGTAGGCCACATTCCCTTCACCACGCAGAGTTGACAGATATGTTCTCTGCTGGGTTGGGAAGGTCATCTGGGGCAGATGAAGCTCACCTGGAAATGAAGTCCTGCTCCATATCAATCTGTTGGGGTTGCAAGCCATTAGTTTAGTTCTGAAGGTCTGTCCATCAGGGTGATGCTTCTGAAGGCTCCCATGGACATATGGTATTATAACAAGCACCCCCCCTCCTCTAGCTTCCACACATGCCTCACCACAGTCCTACTCTGACACTGGCAGCCCCAGTTCCTCCTTTCCAGTAGAGGGCTACAACGCCACCTTTTACCCACAATCCACAGAGGACCCATGGGGAAAACTTAGACAGAAATCCCCCCCAGGGATCCAACCTTGGACCATGGGATGGTGAGGGCTTCCCCATTTCACTATCAGACAATACCTCAGCATATCATTGGGTTACACAGCGAGCAGCCACATGCCATGAAATAGATATGCACACCACACCAAGAAGAAAGAATTTCTGTTGGAGACAGTCTCCAGGATAGAATGCTCCGTCCATTTCCTCCCCACGTTAAAGGGCATGATCAAGCCTGCCCCATCACCTTTATACAGAGGAGGAATCAAGGCCACCTCCCCTGACCAGACCCAGTTCTATTACAAGTAGCTTTAGGCACACTAAAAGTGGGTTTGGGGGTACATGCTTGGCACTTCCCAGGGCAGCAATTGCAACAAAGGGACCCCTGGCAAGGAAGCCTCTACCTCCAAGCATTGACTTGCCCATTGCCTCACCCCTCAAATCTCACAACATCTGTCAGGGGGAGACTGCAAGGCTTCCTTCCTCACCTGAGTGGAATCAACTCAGACCGGTGGGTTGTCTGTTATCAAGCACGGATATTGCCAGGAACTTTCTTTTTAAAATATATATATTTATTTGGTTTATATTGTGAACACAGTCAGGTGCCATACCACACCCGTAATGGCAACTAACATCTAAGAGAGGTCAGAGAAAACAACTGTACCATTAGTACACATATTACAGGATGTCCAACAGCAAATAAGGTGCAAGATCAGACACACAGCAAACGCAAATATAGAAACATCTTGTACATCATTTTGAGATGCCAGGCTCTGGAGGCCTGGCATCTCCTTCCACGGGGCCTAGGTTGTAGTATTTTATCCAATGTTCCCAGATTTTGTAAAATATACGGGTACACCCCCTGCCCTTGTAGATCACCTTCTCTGCGTCCATATACATGCCCATCCTAGTCCTCCGCTCTTGCAGTGTCGGGACTTCCAGCGCTCCCCAGTATTCTGGCTACATCCCTTTTCGCCACCACTCAACCCAGGTTACTGAAGAGAAGTTAGGGTCATGGGACATCCACCTCAGTCAGAACACCAAGAAGACCATAGATATTAGTCCATATTGTAAAATAGGCAGTGACCAATACAGTAATGAAAGTCCATTGAGGTATTCCTTTCTCTTTATTCTCTTAATCTTTTCTTCTCAGGCATTCAAATACAAAAACACACACTGACATTAACATGTGTTTTGTCCAACTGACTTTCTCAAGGCGGCGAACAATTGAACACAATTAAAAGCCAACATATTCACAATATATATACAAATAAAAACAACATTTGGAAATGTCCACAGATTAGACACTACCCAAAATTAGCCAACAAAGCAATCAAAACCAGCACCACAAAACAAAAGTGTAAAAAGAGTGAGTAAGTGCTATTGTTGTGTGATAGAACCACCTTAAACAACCAATCACCAATTCCATGCTAGCATGCAGGAGACCATGAAGAGAGGTGAAGAATTATTAAAGCAAAAAGTCGATTTATTTTTTGGGGGGGAGAGCAATTAGCAATCAAAGTAACGTGACTAATGGTCTGCTAGATGATCATGTTTGGCACTAAATCTTACCTATAAGGCATAGATAAAGAAACCCGGCATCCCAAAGCACAGCGTACCGGTAGTAGGTGCGAAGACAAATATTGTGTATGGAGATATAACCTAACAATGTAGGTATGTGAGAGTAGACACAAGATCAAACCAGTATTTGTAAACAAAACAATCCTATCCAGTCAGGGGTCTACCTATATCCCTTTGTAAGGAAACATGAACTTTGACACAGAAACCGAAATTGTCCTACTAGTCCAAAACGTAAATAAGCACCACTTTAGAATTCTTGTAGTGAAAGAGTTAATTTTGTATCTATCGAACACCTACTTGGGTCTCCAGATTTCCCCACACGTTGGACTACGGTAACAATTTGACCACCAATTAGGGCCCAGTGAGCAAGTATTCCGGACTGACCTGAATGTCTGTAACTAGACATCGTAATTAGACTCAGTCATCCATTCCTTCACGATCTAATGCCGCATCCCACAAATTGTGTTTGGTAAAAAATATCCAACCGCAGTTTCCATAATGAATATCTGTACATACAGATGGTCAAATATATCCATCAGATAGTGAACATAAAGCATTCTCAAACCATAGTAGCAAATATTTCCCAGCCCATCCATATTAGACGTACAAATAAACTGACCTACAGATATACACAATGTAGCGTACAGATGATACATTGAAACAAATTCTGGCCTGTCGCTCCAACAAAGGATGACCGTACCTGCAAGGTCAAAAATGTACCATGAGCTGGTGTGTGCAAATACCAACCAAAAACAAGCATGGCTAGTCTATTATCGCCCCCAAATGTACAAGAATGTCAAATACTAACCTGCCGAGAATCACAATATAATGTGGAGGTCCGTCCTACAATGAGGTTTGACGAGCACTGTGTCCAATAAACACATGGTGGGAATATATAACCCAAAACCTGCATACACCTCACCATAAAAAATTAGAAAAACTTGTAAAGAGGAAGCCAAACTACAACACATTAAAAAATAGCCTAGCTGGCAGCTTACAATACTAACTCTTGCACTTTCATGGTGGATCACTGATTGTAGAGCCCTGCTAAGCCTACAAAGATACGTAAGGCAAGTCAAATAAAGTTTAAAATCAGCTAAATGCTAGTTTATAAGATACAAAGCCTCATTCAAAGACCATACTCATACCTGACAGGAAAAAGAAACAGCATGCGTTCTTCCTTCAATCCGCATTGAACGCTGAAACTGACCCGCATTTTAACTCCAACTAACGCGCGGTTGCAGAAACTGACAAAGGAAACAAACAATCAACAAAGGAGTGTTATATCAAAGAATTCAAAGAGCAAGCATGTAATTAATAAACACAGTTGTATGTTCCCTGTGAGGAAAACCAATTTAGGTTTTTCAAAAAGCCCTCACTCACCAACCTAGTTGGTGACATGCTTCATCATCGGGCACCACCAGGAGTGACCGAATGCCACCCTAGTGTGCTGCAACGGCAGTTTACTGCGGAGCTGGTTTTGTGATAGTGAAAGGTGATTTAAGTGAATTTAAAAACGTCTGAATTGTGTCAAAAAGAATTATTTTTATTGGTTTCGCCAATTGGACATGGATAAAAACAAAGTGTAGGATGATGACTAAATTAAAAGTTCTGATTCATCCTAGGATTGCGGTCAAAATGTTTCTGCCTATGTGTGAGCAGTTACTCAGGCATTCGTCAGGACCAAGAAGTGTAGTGAAGAACCTCGGCGTTCTGGGCAAGCTAAGGCCCACCCTGACCTGCGGTTACGAGTGTTAAAAAATTGTAAAACCTAAGACAAGATTCCTTCAAAATTAAAGAGGAACTGAGTTTATTCCAATAAAAACAGGACAGACAAACATATAAACAGAAAGAAACAAAACAAGAAGGGTTATTTCAGTACGTTCCTATCTGTTGTCATCCTTCTCATACACATGCTGACAAAGGACCTTGGAGCCCAGCCTTCCAAATAGTCCTTTCCATGGGCGCGCCATATTAGGACATTTTTAGTATTACAAAGCTGAAGAAAGAGAGAAGTATTGCACCATTGTAGAGTAACCCCAACAATGTCCTACTAATACTGAACAAGGAGAAATTACCATGAACCAGGGTCAAGTTGAAAATATATAGCATATGTTCCAAATGTTTCACCTTCATGCAACATTAATGTTATATACAGCAAAAAGAAAAACGTGGCCCCCTCCTTCCATTAATGATCACTTATGTGCAGGGAGGTACTTTGATGTCCTAAATGGTTGTGCATTAGGTATTCTTGTAGGGTTTGCACTAAATGCAAGAAGGAGATTGAAGACTGTCACCAACAGAAGTTTATAAAGCAAGTGTAGTAGCGCTTACATGCTATGCAGACCCCTACATATTCAGGGCATTTGGAGGTACAGGCAAAACCATAGAAAAATACCACAACCACTAAAATAATGCATAATATGTGTGGGATGTAGTGTGCGCTCTATTTTACAAGAGCGAGATCCAGGGTTAGATCGTTTAGGCCTGTTTTATTTATATGTTTAAGTGTTGATAGAGGACTGTGCCTTCTTAATAAATTTTTCGTAACAGAATAATTTCCAGAATTCAACGGTCATTTTCAAACCTGGTGTGTTTATTCCAAATAACTTTTCACACATGAAAGAAAGGACAGCCGTCACCTGTTTCACCCGTGTGGCCCGACGGCCGTGGGCTTTCTCAAGTCAGTACGAACATCATGTAGACATATGACACAAAATGGTGAGAAGGTGTGCAAGGCAATGAAGCTACAGCATAGAAAGGTTATGGTGATTGAGGGAGCAAGACCAGGGAAAGGGGAAAGGTGAAGGAAAGAGTAGGAAAAGTCCTTGGAGAAATCATCGAAAGCCAAAAAGGTGGGAGAAAGGAAAAAGAAATGGAAAATACGATGAAAAACAGAGAAAGAGAAAAACAAAACAAGGGCAAAACAAATATAACATTATGAGAAATACAGCAGCAAATTATTCTGATTTCATAATTCACATTTGACCCTTCAAAACATGAGGGCTTAGTAATCTAACACGTAATCTCTTTATCAAACTCTCACCATAATTGGCGTCCATTTAGAAACATATACATTGTGGACATTTAAGAAATAATTATACACTTGTTGCAAGGCATAAAAAATGTGCATAGCAAATTGTAGGTATTATGTGTGTCATAGGAATAGCAGTTGTATCTTTCAGGGGCGAGAGCAAGACAGTACTGTGTTTTATGTTTGACACATTTGGCTGGAGCCATTTTCTTTGCCTGTGCCTAGCGGTCCTGCATCACTGTACAGCGCATCAAATACGACATGAGCAGCGAATAGTGAAAATGCATGTCTTTTTAAATAGCCTGTTTAGATTAAAAAGTGCTGTGTGCATGAGTTTAGTAACCGCCTAAGAGGTTTTTGCAAGACAGATTGTTAGCTGTGCAGGATATCTTTTGTATCCTGGATGTAGGACGGAAGGTCTTTCATCAGAGGTCGTAGCTGAAAATCGATGTATTCTCCTAGTTTCGAGCAGGCAAAGTTATTGCCTGCGATGATAGGTCTTCCTGGTAGGCTGGATTTACATTTGTGTATTTTTGGATGGGTTGTTTGTTGTGAAAGAATGCCATCAGCTTTAATTTCAGTGTGAACTTGTATAAGTCTTGGGCCACTTAAACACTATCGCACAGGCAGAGATTTTGAACAGAGGCTTATCATTCTGTCCCACTGCATTTTGGGATCTCACTAAGACAATAATAGACTTATACAAGTTCACACGGAAATTAAACCTGATGACATTCTTTCACAACAAACCACCCATCCGGAAAAGAAGGGAGAGCACCAATTACCAGTCCCCTATCAATCCAGGACTTGGAAAACATAAATCTATTGACTACCTTAGCCGAAGACCCAGATGATCAATCAACTTTCCACACACAAGCACACGAATTGGGAATTGACACAACATACTCCATCACAAGTTACATCAGTCATAAATCCATTTTATGTCCTCAGTTGCCTCTGTGCAACACCATAGATCTATTCTACACAACAGTCTTCAACGATCTCATTGCCGAACACCAAAAATACCAAAAAAGAAAATATCTGAAAGAGACACGTTAGTGATAGATTCATTACCTTAGAATATCCCCAGGCGTCAGACTGGATCCGGAAAGTTTTGCTAGCAGTACCCCTGCACGTCAGTAGGTGGCGTCGTGCGGCTCCGCGTCCGATGCTGGCGTCGTATGTACCGAGATGACGTCACGAAGACTACTTAGGCGCCACCCATGCGCGCTGACGTCAGTCCTGTCTTTTTCCATGCCAGTAAGCGCCGATTCGGTTAGAGCACGTACCTCAGTCATTTTTTGACTGTTTTTGAGACTTGTCTCGTGTTGGTTTTCTCTGGTGCAAGTAAGGATGCCTGGTTTTAAGTCCTGCGGGGCCTGCCGTTGCAATATTTCGGTGGCGGACCCTCACGATGTCTCTCTCCACTGCCTGGAGCGTGACCATGACTCCCGGTCCTGTCTGGACTTTAGGGCTATGGCCCCAAAGGCCTTGAGGGAATGGCGCCGGAAGTTGCTTGAAGTTTGGCACTCGTCCTCGCGCCGCTCAAGGTCCAGGGGTCATGCCTGTGACCGCTCGTGGAGCTGTCATCACCGCTCCTCGGGATCCAAGTCTTCACCCTCGGATTCGGGTAAGAGACGACACAAAAAGAAGTCAAAGAAGCGTGTTCGCTCTCCGATGTCCTCCCGTCGGTCCTCAGATGCAGACGAGTGGGTACGCCTCCTTCGGAGCCTGGGAGTCCCGGGGCCTACCTGCCTTATCCGGGTCAATCAGCGACTCCGGCACAGGTGCAAGAGTTTCTTGCTGCCATGGAACACCTGTTTAGGCCTCGGGCTTCCGCCGGTGCACCTTCGAGCCCCGTGGTCCCGTGTCAGGATCCTGTTGGTCTGTCGACTCCTCCGGTGCATTCAGCCCCGGGGCCGCCAGCTGCTCCGGCGCTGCAGGATCCTGCGCTTCTGGCTCTGGCCATGGCACCAGGAGGTCCCATGCTGCTGGCTCCGGCGCCAACTTCAGCAGTGGATACCGCTGGTTCTACCTCTCCCCTGGTTCCCACATGGTTTTGTTCCCACCTGGGATCCGAATTTGGACACAGTGCCTGCTCGGACCCTGCCAGCACCGGGAACGGCGCCGTTTCTTCCCTCCCCGATCCCTGCACCACCGCCGAGACCTGTGCCAACTGCGCTGGTGGCAGAGGACGATTGGGAGGGGTCGGAGGACCCTCTTGCTCGTCACTGTGATTCCGAGCAGGACTGGGTGAACAATTTGGAGGAGGCCGGCGGCCTTGACGTCTCCTATGATCCGGGGTTTGCCTCTCCTCCGCCCACTATGGAGGAAGGCGCCTTGTATATGGTGGTGCTCCGTCAGGCAGCGGAGGTCCTTAACCTCGATCTCCCCACTGTGACCCTTAAGACTAATCTCCTCACTGAGCTGCTCCAGTCGGTGTCCACCTCGTCGGAGCCACTGCTGTCCTTTAATGATGCCCTCACTGAAGTCTTGTTGGGCACTTGGTTGCGGCCGGCCACAGGGGCTCCTGTGGATGAAAACTTCGCAAGGTATCATCGTCTGGCGCTAGATGACCCTGCTTTCTGACTACTCATCCCACACAGGAGAGTTTAACTTTAGTCATTCAAGCATCGAAGTCCCAGGGTGCTTTTCCCACGGATCCACCGGATAAAGACTGTAAGAAGTTGGAACAGTTTGATAAGCGGTTGTTCTCGTCAGACAGCTTAGGGCTGTGGTCGGTGAACACCGCGTGCCTTTTGTGCTGCTATTCCCACGCGGTGTGGGATACCGTTGCTGAGGTGTTGCCTCAGTGTCCGGAGGAGGGCCAGACTGTGCTGTCTCAGGCTGTGGTTGAGGGTAAGGTCGCGGCTAGGTTCGCCATTCATTGTGGCTTGGACACCGCGGACTCCCTCGGTAGGGCAATCTCCACGACCGTGGCGCTTCGTTGCCACGCCTGGTTGAGGTCCACCGGGTTCTCCATGGATGTCCAGAGCTCGCTCATGGATATGCTTTTTGACGGCACTCGCCTGTTTGGTGATAAGGCCGACACTGCACTGCAGCGTTTTAAGGACTCTTGAGCTACGGCCAAGTCCTTCAGCCTTTCCACCACGCGCTCGGCCACGTCTAACTTTCGTGGCCATGGCAGAGGTGCCCCAGCCTGTTAGTTCAGCCAAAAGCCTGCACAGAACCAAGCTCAGCACGCACGTGGAGGCCGCCGGGGTGGCTCTGGGGGCCGACGTGAGGGTCAGTCCACCTCCTGCCCCACGGCGTCCACCTCGAAGCCTTCCTAGTCTGAGCTTCAGGTTGCACACCACGCCGGTAGGTGCCAGGATTCAACATCACCTTCACCACTGGTGTTCTGTCACCTCCGACACGTGGGTGCTGGAACTCGTCTGGAGGGTTACTACCTCCCCTTCGAGTCTGCCCCCCGAGCCATGCCATCTCAGTTCCACCGCATGTCGGGGGATCACTTTGCGCAGGAAGTCATGGCCCTCTTGGCATAGGGGGCCATCGAGCGCGTTCCTGGGCCAGAGGTAGACCGTGCTTGCTATTCCCACTACGTTCCGGTCCCCAAGAAGGACAAAGGGGGCTTGCGCCCATCTTGGACCTCAGGAACGTCAACCGCTTCCTCCGGAAGGAGAAGTTCAAGATGTTGACTTTGGCTCAGGTCTTGGCTGCCCTCGATCCTGGAGACTGGATGGTAGCGTTGGACTTATAGGACGCATATTTTCACATACCCGTCCTGCCGGCCCACCAGCGTTACCTGCGGTTCACTGTAGGCCAGGAGTATTTTCGGTTTGCCGTGCTCCCCTTCGGCCTTACCAGCGCATCTCGGGTGTTCACCAAGGTGATGGCGGTGGTTGCAGCTCATCTGCGCAGGTCAGGGGTGTCAGTCTTCTCCTACCTCGACAACTGGCTGTTAAAGGCGGGCTCGCCCCAGGCAGTCGTCACCCACCTCCAGACTACGGCCGACCTCCTGCACTTGCTGGGGTTCTCCATCAATGTGCCGAAGTCGTATCCTGAGTCCCTCTCAGAAGCTCCCCTTCATCGGAGCGGTTCTGGATTCGACACTGTTTCGGGTTTATCCTCCCGAGCAGCGAGTCCGGGATATTCAGGCTATGGTTCTGCTCTTTCAGCCTCTATCCCGGGTTACAGTCAGGATGACCCTCCGGCTTCTGGGCCTGATGGCCTCCTGCAACCTGCTAGTGACACATGCCAGATGGCATATGCGGGCTCAGCAGTGGGACCTGAAGTTCCAGTGGGCACAGCACCAGGGCAACCTGTCAGATCACGTCCAGATCTCGAGGGCGCTGCACGACAGTTGCAGTGGTGGCTCATGAATCGTGATTGGGTCCATGGCCGATCCCTCTCCCTTCCCCAAACGGAACACACAGTGGTGACGGATGCCTCCCTCCTGGGATGGGGAGGCCACATGTGTGAGGCAGAGATCAGAGGCCTCTCCAGGACTTTGGCGGTGTCCCGGTTCCCTGTCAACCTTTTGGAGCTTCGGGCGATCCGACTTGCACTGAAGGCATTCCTTCCCTCTGTCCGGGAAAGTGTAGTGCAGGTGTTCACGGAAAACACCACCGCTATGTGGTACTGCAACAAACAGGGCGGTGTGGGGCCCTGGACTCTATGTCAGGAGGCTCTGCGCCTCTGGACATGGCTGGAACATCAAGGCATTACCTTGGTGGTTCAACACCTGGCAGGTTCACTGAACGCCAGCGCGGACAAACTCAGCCACTGGGGCTTGATGGATCACGAATGGAGTCTGAACTCGGACGTGGCGCAAGGTCTCTTTATGCAGTGGGGAGAGCCTTGGTTAGATCTATTCGCTACAGAAGAGAACGCGTTGGAATTTCCTAGGCGGCACTCGCTCGGTGCCACTTTTCGTCGCGAGTGGAGCTGCATTCTGTTGTACGACTTTCCGCCTATACCACTACTGCCCAGAGAGCTGAAGAAGATCAGGCGCGACCTGGCCCAAGTCATCCTTGTGGCTCTGGATTGGGCACGAAGATACTGGTATCCCAAGCTACTCAGCATGGCGATCGATCCCCCGATCCGATTGCCTCTTCGGGAGGACCTTCTGTCGCAGCAGCAGGGGACGGTCCTCCGCCTGAACCTGTCCAGCCTCCACCTCCATGCGTGGAGATTGACCGGCGACAGTTGACAGCTTTCGATCTTCCTCACGAAGTCTGTGATGTCATTCTGGCAGCCAGGCATCCCTCCACTAAGACGGTCTACGCCTGCAGATGGAACAAATTTGTGGCATGTGCACAGTAAAGGCTGTGGATCCCCTTTCTGCCCCTCTTTCTGAGGTCCTTCTCTTCCTTCTATCGTTGGCCTAGCAGGGCTCTGCTCTGGGCACTATCAAAGGTTATCTTTCAGCTATCTTTGCCTTTCTACGGCTTGCAGATCAGCCTTCTCTTTTTAAGTCCCCGGTTGTTAACTGTTTTCTTAAGGGCATTACGCATACGTTTCAACCTGTACCCTTCATAATGCCTCAGTGGAACCTGAATCTTTTCTTGACTTATCTAATGTGAGCTCCCTCGGAGCCCCTTCATAACTGTCCCTTACGTCTTCTTACTCTCAAGACGGCCTTCCTGGTGGCTATCACCTCTGCCAGGAGAGTGAGTGAGCTCCAGGCTCTTTCTTCCAAACCTCATTCCTTTCTGTTCATCCAGACAAGATGGTTTTAAGAACCCATCCCATCCTCCCTGTTCTGCGAACTGGTTTCTGGGGTTAAGGTCGTACCCCTTTTAGGGCCCTAGTTTTATTCACCAATTGTCAGTCTGTACGCAACTATTCCGCGCCGAAACGCAGAGCCATTCAAGAATGGCTCCGCGTTTCGGCGCGGAATAGTTGTGTACAGAACTGATGTCAGTGCGCAGGGGTGGCGCCTAAGTACTCTCCGTGACGTTATCTCAGTGCCTACGGCGCCAGTGTCCGAAGCGGAGCCGCAGGACGCAACCTACTGGCGCACAGAGGTACTGCTAAGTAGAAAAACTTTCCGGATCAAGCCTGGTAAGGAATCTATCACTAACTAATGTCTCTTACAGATATATTGTTACACAAGGAAGTAACTTGTGCGTTGAGTAACATTGACCCCCAGGCTGACTTAGCTCTCCTGTTCCAGAATCTCATTGGCACTAGACCCTAGCAGCTCTGGCTCCCCCGGCTGCACGAGGCGCTGCAGCAGGTCTCAAGCGACTCCCTTTCCCTTCCTTGACTTATGTTATACTCATTTTGTTGTATCCTATGTCCCCAGTTGGGTTCGAACTGCACAATATCTCTCAATCGATTACTGGCCACCAGGTGGTGAGGCTCATTAGCACTAATCCACTCTGTCTAGGGGTATTCACCCATGACTTCATGTGATTGCCGCAATCTACTCACCTGTCTCTCGTTTTGCTATTGAGTTCTGCACATTATGCTGTTTGCAATCACTTTTCTTTCTTTCCTTCTTGAAGTATGAGCACTGCTCTAACTGTATGTTTAAAAAAAATTCAAAAATATTTAAGCAAAAAATATTACTGTACAAAAGGTACATAATTGACATACCTTACCCGAGTCTCTGGTCCATGCTGTAAAGACTGGCAATAGCGTAAGTGATCCTTCTTGCAGACTGGGTTGCAAAACTGTATCAGTTCACGGCAGGATAATTCTAAGCACTGCAGTTTGAGCGTAGTACTTATTTCTACCAATAGCCTGAAAATGACTGCCAGAATCTAGTATTTTCGCATGGTTTGTGAACCTAGAGCCCGAAGCATGGCAGTGTTGTTTTCCGATGGGGCCAAAATCTAGTAGTGTGAGTGCTTACGTCATGTATTTGTACATTTCCACTGATAGTTTGATTCCACCCATGACTTTCCACAAGGTTGACTAAGCAAAGAACTGGATGAAGACCTGAAATGGGTCTTTGAGAACATGACTCTGATTAATACAAGTTCTAAACTATTAGCTTAAGCACCATCTAAGTTAGGAACCTTGCATCAGCAATAAGATGCAAATGGATCAACGTAGGATTTAAAGAGATGCTCATAAACTATTTCTAGTGCATTAGATATTCTCATCTAATAAATCAAGCCTTGTGTCTTATTGATATAAACATTTTGATATTTCTCTCACATGCCTTTTGCAAAGTTTGCAGCAAACTGTAATAACTTTGTATTTAACTTCTGTACTTGTATTAAACTACAGAAAATTAATCTACAAAGTGGACTAAATAGTGGTAGGAGAGTAGCTCCTTTTTTACTATGCATGGCAGCTAAGTCTGTGTTCTGTAGTAGGGGATCGCTGTGTATAATCATAATCTAGTGAATAGTCCCGCCCATGTGCGTGGACCCCGGAGCAATCAAAAATAATCTCTTAAGCTGTCTTCAGTTCAGTCCTGCATAGAAATTTAAGAGAAAATTAAAGACAATAATGCAGCCTGTACCTAAAAGGCTACACTGTCCAGTACTTCAACTAGAAATGCCAAGGATATAACACCAATAACACATTTAACACAATCTGTCAAGTTTCACCCATAGAGAAACTTCCCTCCCCTCACCAAATCCTTGGAATGATAGAGAGGAAGGCAAGGACAGACAAGCCTCCATAGGCTGCCATTATGTGTCTGGAAAAGGGATACCGTGCCTTTAAGGAACTCTCCAGAGACCCTCGGTATCCCAGCATGCACAGACCCTTCCTTTTACTTTAAGTTCTTTTTTCCGGCTCCAGCTAGCAGGACCCTGGAGCATTGAGCTCTCCCTTTTTGGGTGTTTTGTAAACTTTTTGGCACTTTAGAGTGTGTTCACTCGACGTATTTTTGCTTCTTCTTCACTTTTCTGGTGATTTTGGCCACTCTTTTGTCAAATATGCCTGCCTTATTTGAGAAATGTCCGGAGTGTGCCAGGAAGAAGGCCAGATCTGATCCACAAATGGTGTGTAGCCTGTGTCTCCCTTCTTCTCATGTTTCTGGGACTTGTGAAATCTGCCTGCAGTTTTCCAATAGGACCCTGAAGGACCGAGAGAAGATCAGGCTCCAAGGACTGGAGCAAAGAAGACAGCAAGGTCAAGGTGGGTCTAGGCAGGAAGGAGCTTCTTCCTCTGACCGTGCTGCTGCCTCTGGGGGGCTCCCCAGTAAGGAGAAGGCCAGAAAACGCCACCGGTCTCCATCGGCGTCGATAGCCTCGACATTGGCGTCGAGAGGAATGACCACGTTCTGCTCCCCATCACCCCAGGGCTCTGAGTCGAAGCGACGTCGACGTTCAACGTCGAGGGGATTGACGTCGAGACCTCAGACAAGGTCGACCTCGAGGACTGCTTCGTCGTCGAGTCATCATCGACGTCGAGAGGGTTCAAGGAGGCGCAGGCGTTCGACGTCGAGGCGTCACCGTCTTTCACCATCGACGTCGACTCGACGTTCGGCGTTGAGAAGGCGATCTTTGACGTCGAGAAGGAGATCATCGACGTCGAGAAGGAGATCTTCATCGACGTCGAGACTGCGTTCATCGGCGTCGAGACGGCGGTCATTGACGTCGAGACGGCGGTCATCGACGTCGAAAAGGCGCTCAGCATCGAGGAGGAAAGCATCGTCCTCCAGGAGGCGTTCCAAAGCCAGGACTATGTCCTCGGTCACCACAAGTCCACGGTCGCGGCGGCGCCGTCGCTCGCTGCCAGGGGTACGGCCTCTAGGTATTCCCCTTCAGGTCAGGCGAAGAAAAGAAAGAGAGGGGAAGAGGCTCCGGGCTCGGAGCACTCACAAGTCTATTCGCCCTCCAAGCCGAGGTCACCTACACCACCTCCGTTACCCAAGTACCCTCCTCCACGTAACCCCAAGCCTCCTCCACCGCCTGTTCCTCCGCATCGTCCTCCGCCTCCTACACCACCACCTCCACCGAGGTCTGTCTCGTTACCACATCTCCCGACGCTGCCTACGGGCCACCACAACCTAGGCTCCCGTTTAGGCCTCCACAGCGCCCTCCGCTATGGCCCGTGGGCCGTCCGAGGTCGCGGAGGTCGAGATCTCGCTCCAGACGGAGGGATAGATCCAGGAGTCGCCGTCGCTCTTCTACGAGATCCATACGGCGCCACAGGAGGGACCGGTCGAGGTCCCGCTACACGGATTCCTCCAGTGCCAGGGACTATTCACGTACCCTGTCGGACTCCCCTCGGACGAGGGTGTCTCCAGTAGACGACATAGTCTCCTTCCAGGACGTGTTGCTGCGAGGGGTGACTTAGCTCGGCATCACGCTCACTGTGCCCGCACCATTGACTTCCGTCATTTTCAAAACTCTGCACAAGAAGCAGTTGTCTCGCCCTTTGCTGCCCTTGGTGCCTGGGCTGGTAGAACCGGCCATGGAACTGTTCCTCACTCCTGCGGCTACGAGGTCGGCACCTTCAAGGCTACAGAAGAAATATAATGCTCCTGACTCGGACCCAGCATTTCTTCAGGTGGATCCCACGCCCGACTCAGTAATTGCGACAGCAGCAAGAAAACAGCATGCCACTGAACGCATCTACAGTGCCTCCTGACAAGAAGAGCCGCTGGATGGATTCGGCAGGCAGGAAGGTTTGCGGGACGGCCTCCACATCGATGAAGGACGTGAGTGCCTCAGCCATGTTGGGACGTTACGATCGGGCTTTGTGGGAGTCCCTACAACAGTTTTCGGAACACCTTCCCCGGGAAAAAAGTGAAAGATTTCCAAGAGATCCTCGCAGAAGGTCTGCTGGTTTCCAACCAAGTGATAAGTTTGGCTGCGGATTCTTCCCTCTTGGCAGCCCACGGGTACTGCCATGGGGTCAACCTGAGGTGCCACGCCTGGCAGTGTTTTACATCCTTGAAGCCCGAGGCGCAGCAGAGAGTTGCTAACCTACCATTTTCGGGCGAGACCCCCTTTGGGAAACATGCGGACGAGGAGATGGCCCGCATGAAGGCGGAGGCGGAAACCCTGATGGCTGTCGGGTTGGAAAAGCCTAAGGAACAGAAAAAGACCTTCCGCCTGTTCCAGAGGTGGTACGGGGCGCAAGGCAGAGGGCAAGGTTGGCAGGCTGGACAGCAACAACAGCAGCAGCAGTTCCAGCGGAAACCGTTCCAAAAGCGCCAGAGGGGCCGAGGTGGTCAACAGTCTTCCTCTGCAACCAAAGGCACGGCTGGGTCTAGGCTCTGAGGTGTTTCTTCCCCTTCATCCGTTACCTGCTCTGGTGGGGGGAAGCATTCAACAGAATGGAGAAACATTACTCTGGACAAGTGGGTGCTGAATATTGTTTGCAATGGATACAGTCTTCGTTTCACCAGCCCGCCTCCAGCAATTCCACCGGTCGGCTCACAGTTCCAACTGCGCGAGCTCCAGGCGGAGGCCGATACCCTGTTAAGAAAAAGGGCGATAGAAGACGTCCCTCTGTCTCAAAGGGGAAAGGGTCTTTACTCACGCTTCTTCCTAGTACAGAAGAAGGACAAGAACGAGTTCAGACCCATTCTGGATTTGCGACAAGCAAACAAGTGGATTCGCAGGGAAAAGTTTTGCATGCTGTCTTTGCACCAGATTTATCCTCCGCTACAGAGAGGAGACTGGCTGTGCGCGATAGATCTGCAAGATGCGTACTTCTATGTGCCCATTGCACGGAAACATCGGAAGTTCCTGCGCTTCCTCGTCTGCACCAATCTCTATCAGTACACCGTACTACCGTTTGGACTGAAGTCTGCACCCAGGACTTTTTCGAAATGCATGGCTGTGGTAGCAGCGCACCTGAGAAAGAACAAGGTGTTTGGCTACCCGTACCTGGACGATTGGTTGATCAATGCCTCCACCTTCCAGGAAGCACAATTGCACTTCAACAGGACGGCCGTCCTGTTGAACCGTCTGGGGTTGCACATAAACCTGTCCAAGTCTGTCCCGATTCCTGTGCAGTGACTGCAGTACTTGGGAGCCTCCATCAATACGCTGTCGGCAAGCGTGTCTCCTTCAGAGGAGAGACGCTTATCCATCCTTCGGAAGGCTCAGGCTCTCATAGCTGCTCCATCTACAACAGTGAGGATGGTGTCTTCTCTACTGGGATCGATGGCCTCTTGTATCTTCCTCACTCCACACGCGCGCCTACACATGAGGCCTCTACAGGAATGTTTGGAGGACCAGTGGGACCAGAGGAAAGGGTGTTGGGACGTCAGGATTCAGTTGTCTCTTCACGCCCAACAGTCCCTGAGATGGTGGTGCTCAGCAGAGAATCTCCGCAGAGGGGTTCCTTTCCACAAGGACATCCTGACTCAGACTATCGTTACGGGTGCATCTCTCCTGGGCTGGGGAGCGCATTCAGACCATCTACAGATCCAGGGAACGTGGTCTCTGACAGAGTCCACGTATCACATCGATTTCTTGGAACTCAGAGCTGTTCACTTGGCACTGAAGGCCTTTCATCCGTCCTTCCAGACCAACTCCTTGCTTGTGCAGACCAACAATACGACCACGATTTATTACCTCAACAAGCAGGGGACTCGAAATAGCGCACACTGTCACAGGAAGCGCAGGCGATCTGACACTGGCTGTTAGCCAGAGGTCTGACGATAACAGCAACTCATTTGCCAGGTGTGCAGAATGTTCAGGCGGACGCCCTCAGCAGGTTGCTTCACGAAAACCACGAGTGGATCATAAACGACGAGGTGCTCGATTACATCTTCGCCATGTGGGGCACTCCAGAAGTGGATCTATTCGCCACTGCCGAAAACAGCAAATGCCGCGACTTCGCCTCGAGGTATTACCAGCCAGGGACTCTGGGGAACGCGTTATGGATCGGCTGGTCGAACAGCTTTCTGTACGCTTTTCCACCCATTCCCCTGATTCCGGTGGTGCTCATCAAGCTGGCCCGATCCCGGGTGTGGATGATCCTCATTGCGCCGGAATGGCCCAGGCAGTGGTGGTTCACGGACCTGCTTCACCGGTCGATCCTACCTCTTCGGCGGCTGCCGTGTCGGCCGGACCTTCTCACGAAGTTCGGGGGGCAGATGGTGCACCCCAACCTCTCATCGTTGAGTTTGGCGGCATGGCTCCTGAGTGCAATATGGCACTTCAATCTTCCTGAGGATTGCATGGACATATTGAAGGAGGCTAAGAGGCCATCTACTAGGACCTCTTATGCTTACAAGTGGAAGAGATTCTGCATCTGGTGCATGTCTAAGAACTATGATCCGACGACCTGCAAGGAGGATGTTATCCTTCGATACCTTCTGCATCTAGCTGGCCTTAATTTCCATTCCATTAAGGTTCACCTGGCTGCATTGACTGCTTACAGAAAGTGCCCTTCACAGACATCCTTCTTCCAGATTCCTGTGATTAAGGATTTTGTGGAAGGGTTGAAGAAGGTGTTCCCTCCTGTTCGGCTTCCTTCGCCTTCATGGGAACTGTATGTGGTGAATGTGGTGAATGTGGTGCTGTCCAGGCTAATGAAGGAACCTTTCGAGCCTATTCATAAGGCTTCACTGCAGCACCTGTCTTAGAAGGCGGCGTTCCTCGTGGCCATTACATCGCCCCGTAGGGTGAGTGAAATGCAGGCATTGTGTTGCCAGGAACCTTATACTGTATTTCATGCTGCTAAGGTTGTTATGCATACTCACCCCAAGTTCCTTCCCAAGGTGACTTCTGATTTGCATGTTAATCAGACTATAACTTTACCAACATTTTTCCAGAATACTTCCACTCCAGCGGAACGGTCTCTTCATTCCCTGGATGTCAGAAGGGTGTTGAAATTCTATCTGGATAAGACCAAGGGTATTCGTAGATCCAACCAATTGTTTGTCAACTATGGGTCGGTTAGGACTGGTCTGGATACTTCGAAACAGTCCATCTCTAGGTGGATGTGTCCTGTATCCAGCTCTGTTATCAGAAAGCGAATAAAACCTTAGGGGGTAAGCCTAAGGCTCATTCTACCAGGGGCAAAGCAGCTACAACAGCTTTGCTTCGAAATGTTGCCATTGCAGAGATCTGCAGGGCGGCCACTTGGAAGTCGGTCCACACCTTTGCTAAGCATTACTATCTGGACTCGGATGCCAGAGCAGATGCTCAGGTTGGGCAGGCTTCGCTGCGGAATTTGTTCGCACAATAGTGGTGGTGTCTATTTTTCTCCACCGCCGGGTTGTTTTTGGATGGGCTTGCCATTCTATTCACTAGATTATGACTATACACAGAGATCCCCTACTACAGAAGGAGTAGTTTCTTACCTGTAACTCCAGTTCTGTAGTAGGGGTATCTCTGTTATAGTAATAGGCGCCCGCCCTCCTCCCTGGTGGAGAAAATGGTACTGTGATGTATGCTACAGGCCTTGCTTTATGCACCTTCAAAAAGAACTGAAAGTAAAAGGAAGGGGCTGTGCATGCTGGGATACCGAGGGTCTCTGGAGAGTTCCTTAAAGGCACGGTATCCCTTTTCCAGACACATAATGGCAGCCTATAGAGGCTTGCCTGTCCTTGCCTTCCTCTCTATCATTCCAAGGATTTGGTGAGGGGAGGAAAGTTTCTCTAAGGGTGAAACTTGACAGATTGTGTTAAATGTGTTATTGGTGTTATATCCTTGGCATTTCTAGTTGAAGTACTGGACAGTGTAGCCTTGTAGGTACAGGCTTACAGGCTACATTATTGTCTTTAATTTTCTCTTAAGTGTCTATGCAGGACTGCAATGAAGACAGCTTAAGAGATTATTTTTGATTGCTCCGGGGTCCACGCACCTGGGCAGGACTATTCACTAGATTATGACTATAACAGAGATACCCCTACTACAGAACTGGAGTTACAGGTAAGAAACTACTCCTTCTCCATTGTCCACTTGATGTTGGCACTGGGTAATCTTGTCATAAGGGTAATGTATCCCCTGGGAACAGGAGGCTTTCCCTTACAGATGATCTAATTTACCTTTCAGATAACATATCTGGGAAAGGATTTCTTTTTTTCAAATGTTTGTACTCAAGCCAAGCATTATTTATGGAAAGGTTTTTTGGCCTTGCCAGATTAACTGTTAATGGTAAACCTGTTGAGACCCTAGACATTTGAGATACACTTTCTCAATGTTCTACACAAAATTCCTACAAATTGGATGTGAATAGCTAAAAGACGCGGTTGTTAATATGAATTATTGTTAATTTGGCATGGGAACTCTCTATTAGGCATATTTAACATCCTTATATGTCTATTGGAGTTGGTGTCTAAACTTGCAAGGAAGGTTCAATGTCATATGTGAGCTGCAATGTGCATTTAACTGCCCACAAATATGACAAAGGAATGTCTGCCAGGAGCATCATTGGGCTCTGGTGAGGCTGCAGTTTAAAGACACTGCAGTATCATATGGCACGGAAAAGTGCTTTTGCCATGTAGGAAAGCCTACTTTTATAGTTTAATAAGTCACCCTTAACGTGTACCTTTTGAGCCCACAAAGCGGTGCCTGTAATATGTCTATAAAAAAAGTTGTACACTATATTAAAAAAAGTATACCCACTCTGTAGGTTCAGATGCATTTCCCAACAGACAGTCCATGGCCAGATAAAAATATTAAAATTCTATATCTCCGCCTGGAAAAATGCTAACAAAGTAATTTCATGCTTAACCTTTAAGATCTGAGTTAATGGTGAATAAGTTGTTAGATAATTTGAATGGAAAGGGAGCAATATAAAAATGCTATTTAGGCTGCCTGTTTTGACCTAACCAGATTGTTTTTGTAAGTTTGTAGCGGTCACACTCTCCCAAATTATTAACCAAATTTCTGACACTGAGGTGTTATGTTTTTCAAAAATTAATTTACCGCTGGACTTATTTGAACTTGGCATTCAAGACAGGGAGCATGTTTTGTCATAAATATGACAATGTGGTGAAACGAAGCTTAAATTATCGACCCAGAAATAACATGTTCCCAGCACCCACACAGACAGGTTCTTACATTGTCATTGAAATATGACTGGGTTTTAATAAAATGAAAAAAAATAGCCCATATGAGATCAATGTGTGTTGAATTCAGTGCTCACTTGTGCTGCATTCTCTTTTAAGTATTACTTTGTGAAACCACAAAAACACTCTTTACATCTGTCCATTTAAACACAGTGCAACATACTAGTCTAATTTCAAATGGCCTTTTTTAAATTACGTAAAAATCTAGGCTCAGATAATATGCTGGTTTATCTCTTTTGGAGGAAAGCTTACAGCACAATGGATTCCTGCACGCTGTCTGATTCATTCCAGCAGCAACAGGATTTTTTGTAATGAGTTCAAGTAGCAGAGCGAGATTGACTGTGACCCTCTGAGACGCTTTGCCGCCTAAGGAGAAATCAAGCCCACGCAGTTCCGGATAGAAACGCCACACAGAGTTAGCCCTAACTAGAGTGAAAGAACTTTTACGGTACGAGGTATGCCGCCCTTCCCCAGTAGCTGGCTTTCCACTGTTAAACTAAGAACTGAAAGCCAAGTCCAAGTCCTGAGGAGAACCCTACAATCGCACCTTGAGACCCTCACGGGTGAGTAGTGCGCTCTACAAATGCTTGATTGATTGATTGACAGGTTTGAAACGCTTTGACTTCTATGAGTATGGGGCATTCCAATTAGGGGTGTGCCATAAGGGAATTAGTGTAATTCTCTCCCCTGCCAGGCAACACCCAAAATACTTGCGTACCTCATCTCTGGCTCACAGGCAGGACGTATAATAGTAACCTCCATGAAAAGAGAATGTCCGCCTAGTGCTTATTTACAGAATTAGGACTGGTCAAACAGGACTGTGTTCACAAATTTTTGTATGAATTTGCTTATTTGTATGTATCTCTGTCACTATTGCAAAAACCTTTTGTGTTGTATACATTGTATTTGAGTAATTGTTCAAATGAATATTGTATATCACTGTTTTAATGACGTGTTATCCATTTCAGGACGGGCACAATTGAATGTAATTGTTTCTTTATACAAATATTAAAAAATTGAGCTGAATAAAGCTGAGGCGCCCTCTAATTGCTGGTTTAGGGTGCCCATCAAATCCATGGTATTAGGCTTCCTGGACACTTTGGTTTGTTTACATATAGTATAGCAGACCAGTCCAGCTAGTCACGGCCCCAAGCCTTGCTTGTTTATACTATATAGGATTATCTCTTTTGGCATAAATATGTACTGATTCAGAACTTCCTTGTGTTTTTTGTAGGACAGTGAATATTGCAATTCTCTTAGGTGGATTCTAGAGAATGACCCCACAGAGCTGGACCTAAGGTTTACAATTGATGAAGAACTTTTTGGTCAGGTAAATAGTTGTTCTTAATTAAATGCGTTCAAATTAGGTTAGTATTAAATTCGGTTTTATTTTTTTCCCCACACATATTGGTGTTAAAGTTTGTGCCAAATAGAGATCGCTAGCAGTAATTTTTCATGCAAATGGGGATTGATAGGAGCAGATAAAAGCTGGTCTAAACTATGACTCAAATATTTTTATTTAAATGTTTTTTGTATGGATTGTTGCAAATAAATATCTGTGATGGACCCCACAAAGTGCACCTTCGGGCTGCAAGGATCCACAGAGAACCTCCCATTGGGTTACCGTCTGTAGTTCTGCCCTAGCTGTTTGAACTGTGAGAGGACGTCACTACGTAATGAAGGTGCCTGCTTAGGTGGACTTCCTGTAAAATACAAAGCTGAGCCAGCCAGGACAAGAGGGAGATAAAGAAAGAATCCCCGTGCATTTTTCAAGTATTATAACGACAAAGTCGACACTGTTATAGCTCACAGCAGCAGGAAGGTCCCGAAACTTCAGAGGCGATGCCAGAATTGTGATCCGGCACCTATAACACAGTAATACAAACGAAAATATAAAGTTTACGTGAGCTGCAGATGATATAACTGTAGTACCCATTGGGAAGTTCTGTGAATGATATAAAAGAATCAGAACCTATAAGAGGAATTGAAAGTCAAATTGATGGTCCAATATTCTGAGAAAGCAATGGCGAATATATAACAAGAAAAGAATTTAACTGGTTTTTATCAAAGTTCAGTCCTGAGGAAGGTGTTTATCTGATTCAAACTAAAAAGCACCGAAACGCGTCGACACAAGGACTCCAACTGAATTTTATGTTGTCTAATATTGTATTAATTTTTACATCGTATGTTAAATTTATGTAACATCTGCCAACAAAGATTGATTGATCAACTTAGAATTGTATAGAACAAGAATATCTTTGTTTAGAGCAATTGATTGCATATTGTCTTCTTTGAAATTTTAACTTGGTTTTTCTAAAAATAAATTTGTGAGAAATGAGGAACCTATAAAGTTTCTTTAGCGTTTTATATTTCCTACATGTCATGTGAAAATTGATTGAGTTTATCTGCTATCTGCCAAATGGTCTAGATTTAACTGAAGAACACAGAAAGGAAAACCCCCCTTTTTTTCTGACTACGTATACCCAGTCCTTTCTCGTTTATCTGGGAAACTCTCTTCTTTGGAAGTTCTGCCCTTAGTGCCGTCTATGCCTTCTTGAACCGGCCTCTGTTTCCACTCGGAGGTAGGAGCTGACTTCTAAAATCCACGCTGATCCCTTCTACATCGATGATGGTGTCGAAGGAAGACCGTTTTACTATAGTCCAATCTGACTCCGAGACAAATTAATCTCGACCCCAACAGAGGTTGTGCCCCAAAACTGTACCGACACACCTGCCTCCATTTCAATCTAATTCAAACAGAACCATGTCTTTCCCTCAGAAATGCACTCCAATTCTCCAACCGGTCTTCAGTCCGAACTCTGATCAAAGTCGGCTAGTCTTTGGAGATGATAATGGAAATGATGGGGTTTATTTTTCTCCAAATCTTTGATGATGACAACCTCTGTGTATGGACTTTCTAGAGACCAGTAAATTGGGCACTCCCCTGGATACTGGGTTGTGTTCTTCCCCTGGACCATCAACTGAAGAGAGTGCCTCCTTTGAACCCTAATTTAGTCCCTGCGATTCCCATAGTCAGAGTTGAAAATAATTGAAGCATTCAGTATGCATATGTTTTCGTTGCCCAGCCTTGCCCTCCATGCGCTAAATGTTAGCTGTTTGCTGGGGGGATGTTCCCATGCTTTATTAAACTTTGTTGGCGAGATCGTGCCAGTTGTTCCTGTAGAAATTCACACTGTCCTGGCTCTAACCATCCAGTTTGGTCCGGATTTGGCCAATTACATCATCTGCTCTGGACTGGACACTACCGACACTTTGGGAAGAGCAGTCAGCACCAGCTTAGTGCTTCAGCATCATGCTTGGACGGGATCCAGGGCTTTTCTGGTGATATGCTGGCCTCTTTGATAGATATGCCATTTGACAGAACTGTTTGGTGAGAAGAACGATTCAGCTTCGGAGAGCACCAAATAAAGGTGGACTATGGCAAGCTCTTAGGCCTTTCCAATCCGACACGGAAGCACCATCAGCAATGCCACCCCTTTCGAGTCTACTCCAGGGGTTTGGTATACCAGCACCGCCTCCACAACAGGCACCCCAGTTCTTTTGGGATAGGGCAAAGGATTATCCAGGACACTAGTGGCCATGAACCTCTCAGTACCCTCTATGCATCCCTCGGTATCAGCCGCCCAATCATTTTAGTTTGCCTTCAGTGACACATGACCACCCTTTGGGAGGCAGGATCGAACATTTCTTCCAAGGGTAGCAAAATATAACATTCGACAGGATAGGTTCTTTAGATCATTCTATGAGGCTGTGTGCTGCCATTCCTTTTCGACACACCTGTCTATCTAACAGCCAGCACGACTTGACACAAGGTATCCAGGTGCTCCCTGAAAGATTCTCTGAAGAGGGTGCAATATGCGGGGTAAGAATCTCCCATATAGTTAGGCTTTCCTGTTTTCAGTTTCTATTTTTGGTCCATTCTGGTGGGGTTTTTTCAGTACCTTAAATAAAAAACTGTGATTATCAGTTGTTACACATTTTCGCGTCATTAAAAACAGAAACAGTGTTTTTCCGGTGTTTATGGAATTTAAATTTAATTTTAATTATTGCTTGATTTCAGAACTGATAGAGCATCTGTATTGCTAGTGTGCACAGGGTATATGAGGTACAAATACATTTTTACTGCGCAAGAATAAACTACAAAGTCAATAGCATTCTTCATTAGCTCAGAAGATTGTACAGATGCTTTCAGCATACCATCTAGCAAATGACAAGGATCTCTTACAGGGAAGCACTTCCGCTCAGATATCGATTTTGACAAACCATTATACACTTTTTTTTGCATCCGTAGCTGAATTACTGCAAATATAAACAATATCACGCCAATCTTTATTGAACTTGGTAGGAACTTTTTTCAGCAGCATTCCAAGTGACACTGCGTTCCATGTTTCACAAACGTCTGGTGTCATGTTTTCACCACTATATCGGATGCTTGGTGACAACATTCTTTTCACAGATACTTGTCACTATATCGTGCATTGAATGTTTAAAGCTTGGTGTGTTTGGCAATTCACTTACAATCAATACTGACTCACTAGAAAAGGGGGCTAATGTGTCAAAATATTTAACCCATTCTCTGTCTGTGGGTAAATGTGATGGCACATATTAGGAAAGATTCTTATGAAACCAGCCATTTTACCGATAAGTGAAATCAAATGTAGCTAAAATATCAAATATGTTTTTGATATTTCTTAATTCTCTACAGTTTATAAAATAACTAAATAAGACCTAAAACATGCTTCAAAACACTGCATCTTTAGACCAAAGACCACAAAACTGAAAAAAGCAGAGGGAAGAAAATACAATATTTTAGTGACATCCCTAAACAACAAAGCTCAAGCAGAATAATGTTAGCCCAGTCTTTTTGCATGCTACCATGTATAACAAAGTTACATTGTATTGACCCCTTCAGGGAGAAATAAAAATGTCTCTTTCTCTCATCTTTTCCTTTCTTTGAATGGCACTTAGTTTATGGTTGCAAAGGTGTTTTTTCAGTGTTTATATGTTTACACTGGTGATGGCTATTTAACTTTCGGTGGAGTTTTATCAGTTATTATAGGTTTAAACCTAAAACAAGATAGCCTTCATATAGTCTTAGGCTGTTAACCTACTGTTGCTAATGTAATTATATTTTATCTGAGATTCCTGAAGATTTTTTATTTAACAGAATGGGAATATTATTAAACAAGTAGAGTAGTTTGAGTAGAATAATAATTTTCATCACAGAGATCCTGTTTTTAGTGATAAGGGGAGCTTATTCAAGTTCTAGATTTGTTCTTCTGCCTTGGACATTGCCACTCTATCATTTTCAGATATAATTATGACTCTAGTTTGGCTAATTCAAATACCTAAGTATTTAACCGAGGTCTGACCCCCGAGAAGTGGAAATTGCAGAATGCAAGGGTGTGTACCAGGGGTTAACGGAAAATCCAGGTATTTATTCAAATTGTTAGTTATCTGAGACAGTATTTTTTAACAGTGTAAATTCCCTTATAACAGGGCTAAGGTTTGGGTGCGGAGTTGCAAAGTGATAGGGTGGTGCAGTTTGTATATAATTATATTACGTGAGGCAAAATGTATGCCTCTTCTGGCATGCAGTTGGCAAACTGCATGTGCCAAAGGTTCAGAGGCTGTAGCATATAAGAGGTGGAAGTGAACAACCTTGACCGGTCTCCTTCCTGAAAGGGTTAGAATCCGAAAGAAGCCCATTAATCCATATTCTATTAGAGGGTTCAGTATAACAAAAGTCAAATTCAATTTATGAAACTAGGGAGAATCCCCATTCAAGGGAGTCAAAAGCCTTGGTGACATTTAAGAAAACTGCAACAGCCTCTATTTCTAGATTGAGTTGATTCAAGATAGCAAATAGAGATCATAAATTAAGGAAGGTAGTTCTGCCAGGGATGAATCTGCTTGATATTGCGTGACCAAATCAGGCAGCAATAGTAATACTCAATTCCTCAGCGCCTTGGTAAGAAACTTAACGTCTATATTAGTGGAGAAGTGTGGCTCAGGGGTTAGAGGCAGCAGACCCGGAAGCTGAGATCGGTCCTGGACCAGGGTTCAATTCCCCGCCTCGGCGGGTCTTGGGCTAAAAATTCCACGGACTCGATAATTCTCGCACCGGTGCCTCCTCGACTCACGGGTTCACACTCTGCCACTCTGGGCAATAGCTTGCTTAATCTCCACAACGGCCCCTCGCGGCGGGATGCCTGACTTTCACCTTGTGGATACCCTGCTATCTCACAGGGGAATACCAGGAAGGGTTCCCTAAGCAAGCGCCGGGAAACCCACTGCGGGTAGCTGTGCGCTATATAAGCTCAACTACATTTACATTTACATTAACAGGAGATAATGGTTTATGGAATTCACGCTTCCCTGGTTTCAGTAGTGTAATAAGTAATGTTTACCCTTGTGATTAGGACGGATACTAGATTTCAGTGCTTTATTTTATGTTTGCAGTAACCTAGGGCCCAGACGATTGGAGTATGCCTTCTAAAACTCTCCTGTAAGACTATTTTCAGGAGCCTTACATGTGGGCATGCTAGAAACATCAGCAGTTATTTCTTCAAGTGTACGAGATGCAGTGAGAAACTGATGATGTGCAGTATTCAACCACCAAGGAACCAGATGGTTAAAATAGTCCACATAGCCAGTGGGTAAGGAGGACACTCTTATATGTGAAGTGTGCTAGTTAAAATAATAACTTGTGGGGGGCATGGCTAGCAGCCTAGTAAAATGGCTGCTGACTAAAGGAGCTCTGTTGAAGCCGTAGCCTTCCGCACCGATCCGGCCATTTATCCGCAATACAAACGTACCCCAGGGACTTACGCTGAGGCCCAGGACCGAGCAGCAGCTGCAGACACCATCCCGGTCATAATCCGGTACCGGAATCGTGCACACCATAGCGCGGACGGAGGCGGCCTACGGACCACGCTGCCGCCGGGGACAGGATTGCCGGGCGTACCCGGCGCAAGACAAGACGATGGCGGCAGACTAAAGAATGCGGGGGCGGAGCCGGCAACACCTCTGAGTAAAGCGGAGGAGGGCCCGATCTCACCCAAGTGCCAGAACACACGCCGGAGACGGGAGAGCAGTGGCCTCAGACGCAGTAAAGACGACAGCGAGGTGAGGCCTGCCAGTAGCAGATAAGCCGAGGACTGGAGTGCTTGGAAGCCTCTGGCACCTGCTCGAACCGGTGACGCAGAGGCCCATACGCCAGTAGAAACCGAGGGTGAAGATATTTGCACCAGTGGAGGGACCCGGTACACCCCCCTCCGCCCCCACACCTGACCACAGGGTGTGAGCCCTGTGCAGCTGCGAGGGGGGGAATCCGGAGGCCTGCATAACACGACCCATGCGCTGCGGGCAATTTGTTGAGCGGCCGAGCAAAGACACAATTCTGGGCTCAGTGACCGATAACAGTGCCGGGCAGAGGAAGATCTGGGCCAACAATGAACCCTCCTCCCCACCTATCACTCGTCAAACTAAGCTACCGGGGGAAACACCATACCAGACGGGGGGCCCTGAGCACGTCACCGGGCTGAGAGAGCTGATACACCCGAGAAATAAACAGTGCTCAATAAGCAGTGTACCCTACCAACCTCCGAAGACACCATGGCGGGCAGGGGCCCACGGACTCAGGCCACGCAATCTAAACTAGATAAATATGCATATGAAAAAGACTTTCCGCCACCAGAGCGGAGAGATTCCTCGGAGAAGACCCCCGAGGGCGACGGCTCCAAACAAGTGACATTAGAAGACATAATGGCAGCCCTTACTAGTGTCCAGACCACGGTGGGTTCAAGCTCCACGGATGTATCCCTATTAAGGGCGGATTTCCAGAAAATGACAGCCAGGGTCACGGAAGTCGAGCAGGTCACCAAAACTCTGGTGACCGACACTGCTGCCCTGCAGAAAACAGTATCCCAGCTCGAAACCGAGAATAAATTAATGACGGAAAAGCTGGACGATCAAGAAGGGCGCTCTCGCAGAAACAACGTCTGGATTCTTGGAATTCCGGAGAGTGAAGGGAACCCGGCAATAAATCTCTACGTGGAGGAACTTATAAAGACTCGGCTACAACCCAAGGGATTATCAACCTTCTTCTCAATAGAAAGAGCCCACAGAGTTCCGGGGGGAAGGCCCAAGCCGGGGGCGCCTTCCAGACCGGTGCTTGCCCGCTTGTTCAACTTTCGCGATCGGGATGCCATATTGCAAACTGCCAGAGAGGCCCCACCGATCCGAATCCAGAACTCAACAGTGTCTTTCTTTCCTGATTACACGACGGCGGTCTCCAGGAGCCGCCGCAGTTTCATGGAAGTCAAACGGGAATTAGGAGCCAAAGACTTGCCTTACTCAATGCTATTCCCGGCGAAACTCAGAGTGGTGGCGGAGGGCAAAACATGTTTTTTTGAGACACCGAAGGAGGCGCACGACTGGCCAGAGGGCTGGCGCCGAACAGATGGACCACAACGCAGGACTAGAGGCCAGCGCCATCGGGGCGAGAGCGAAGGCACGGGCGGCCAAGATCAACGGCGGACAGACGAGGACTGCTCACAACAGAATCAAAATGAAGACCTTGGTCACGGAAAACACTGGCGAGCTGGACAACGCCCGATAAGTCGGAGCACGTACATGGACAGAGATGCAGATTCGCCGGCTTTGGACTCTGGGCTGATGCAGTCAATGGGGGGAAGGGAAGGACTGCGCTTCTCATTGAACCTCTTACCCCCTTCCCGCAAGTACAATATTCGGGGTAGGGATTGAGCACTCTGCTAAGTTGGGGAGGCGGGCAGTTCAAAGTCCATCGGGCAGGGAGGCAGGGTGGGAGTGTGGGAATCAGGGTTGGGGTGCTTGGGTTTTGAGTTTTTTGGTTCTAGTTGGTAATGGCAATGAAAGAATTGCATCGTACCCACTGGCTGATAGGCTTACACATCACACAGATGAGTTAAAGTACACACTCCCTAACTACCGAACTTATGGCGACACTCACCCCGACTGAATGTAATCAGGAAACAACCCCTAGTGCTCCGGTTACCCCCTAACACTACTCACATGGAACGAACATGGACTGGGAGACAAAATCAAACTAGGCCTGATGCTGCAGGCTCTCAAGCGTCAAGCTCCCACATTGGCACTCCTGCAGGAAACACACCTCACAGGCATGGCATGAAAGGCATTGGATAGGTGGGGATGTAGAATGGCAGTACACTCGGAGTTCTCGTCAGGCTCCAGGGGAGTTGGTATGCTGGTACGGAAGCATTCCTCCTTCATAGTACTCCAAACGAAAAAGGATGATCAGGGGAGATTTGCAGCACCACAGGGCCAATGGGAAGGGAAACCTATCAACGTGGTATCGGTGTACATCCCTCCGGCGCTCCACGCAGTGGCGCTCCCAGCTCTTAGTGAGTTCCTGCTTACTCTACTGGAACGTGACCTGATTATCAGGGGGGATTTTAATGCTACGATGAATGCTAACTTAGACAGATATCCCGTGAGAACACAGGTACCTGGAATTTCTCGCCTGCAGAGTTTTAAAGAGGCACTTGGGCTAGTGGATATTTGGAGACACCGCCATCACGCAACACGACAGTACACATTTCACTCAAACGCGCACAACAGCCTATCTAGAATAGACTATTTCTTGACTTCAGCTAATAGTTTACCGAGTGTAGACGACATAACGATCAAGCCCAGAGGCATCTCCGACAAATCACCGATAATACTGACCTTTTCACGTCACCACGTGACCCGTAACAGGCTATATCCTATCTACCCTGGCTACCTGCAAGTCCCGAAAGTCCGAAAAGAGATCCGCAAGGCCACAAAACATTTCTTTGTGGAGAGCACTACGTCTGTTTGTTCCCCATCGGTTTTATGGGAAGCTTATAAGGCGGTCATTAGAGGGTAAGCTATAGTTTCCATTACAGGATACAAACGAGAAAAGCAGAAGGAACTATTAGATCTAGAGCTGGAATTACATTCGGCCGAAACACACCACTCAATGGATCCCTCACCAACCTCCACACATAAACTACACCTCAAACAACAGCAATATAGAGACCATTTGCGAAAAGAGACGATATCCAACCTTACAGCAACCAGACATAAGATATATGATGTAGGTGACAAGGCAGGGAAGCTCTTGGCATGGCTGGATAGGCGAGAACGGGGTATTAGGGGAATAGCACAAATACGGACAGTTGAGGGGCAGTTGAAAACAGACCCGCAGGCAATAGTGAACGCATTGGCACGACACTTTCGGGATGTTTATACATCGGCCATGTCAGAAGAAGAAGCTGCGGCCTCCATAAAAGATATAGTAATGCCCAAACTCACTCAGGAGGCTTCCTTGGAGCTGGAGGCAGATCTCACAGAGGAGGAATTGCAAAACCCAATCCGCTCGTTGCAGTCAGGCAAAGCACTGGGACCCAACGGGCCCGATAGAATTATACAAACAGATGACGGACATTCTCAGTCCGCACTTACTGCACATGTACACTGACAGCCTGGACAGGGGTGAACTGTCGCTAGACCAGCGACTGGCCACAATAGTGGCTATCCCGAAACCCGGGAAGCCTCCGACCGAATGCACATCGTACCGCCCAATCTCTTTGATAAATGCGGAGGCCAAAATACTGGCTAAAGTTTTGGCAAACAGACTGATGGTGCACCTCCCACACTTAATTCATCCAGACCAATCAGGCTTCATGCCAAACAGAAACACTGCACTGAATCTCAGGCGATTGCATGGGGTGCTGGCTAAGGCCCCGGCCCTGCCGGAACCGGCAGTTGTAATCTCTCTAGATGCAAGGATGACTTTCGATATGGTGGAGTCGAGTTTCCTTTTCACGGTCCTTAGTCATTTGGGGTTTGGCCCCAAATTGTGTGCCTTGGTCCGCCTCTTATATAACGAACCACTCGCGTATGTGACGGCCAATGGGCACATATCAGACAACATACAGCTGGCGAGAGGGACGCGCCAGGGATGCCCCCCTGTCGCCACTCCTTTTTGCCTTAGTGTTGGAACCCCTGGCGACATGGATCAGAGGAGACCCATTGCTGCGAGGTATTAGATGGGCGGAAAGGTGGGAAGACCGTATATCCCTCTATGCGGATGACATCCTGGTATATCTGACAAACCCTGAATACTCCATACAAGTGCTCCTTGCGATATGTGAAAGCTTCGGAAAGATATCTGGCTACACTATCAACTGGTCCAAGTCTGTTATGTATGTACTGCAGGGACCCACACCACGTCTCCCTGAGAGCTGTCCACTTTTAGTCTCCCATGAATCGTTTAAATATTTAGGTATTCACATCGCGACTGGACTGGCAGATTTCTTCTCTAGAAACTTGGTGCCCCCACTGGAGCGCTTGAAGAGCGATGTGGCGCATTGGGAGTTGCTTCCTCGAACATTGTTGGGGAAGCAGCGTTGTTTAAAATGATGGCCTTGCCCCGTTTTTTATACGCCCTTGAGAACACACCATTTCCAGTGCCCCTAAAATATTTTAAGCAAATAGCTGCACAGGTGTCCACGCTGCTGTGGTGCAATAAACCGGCACGAATAGCGCAAGCTGAATTGAGGATGGTACGATGGAGGAGTAGCACTCCCTAACATCCAATTGTATTACTGGGCGGCACATCACAAAATTATTAATCAATGGATACATGCCTCCCAGGACGACCCAGCATACAGGGCAGACAGGTCTCAGCTGGGCACGGGGAATATGCTTGCAGCATTATATAACAAAGGCCAAATCACGAAACTAACAGGACCAACAAAACACACAGCTATGCTATGGCACACAGCACAGACACGGCTGGGATGGAGGGGAGTCATCACCCGGCTTACCCCACTATGGGACACAAAGCAATTGGGGCATTTGTGGAATAGCAAGGTATTTGACCATTGGGACAACATAGGTGTCTCCACGGTGGGAGACCTGTGGGATAAGGGGACTGTGATCCCGTTTTCCCAGCTCAGACAACAGTACGACCTTGCTCCTTCTGAGGCTTTCCGATACACGCAAATATGACACGCGCTATTGGTGGCACTACCGCAGGGTACCGAGGTCCCTGAAGCTTCCCCACTGGAAGATAGACTACTTACAGACTATATGCAAAAGTGTGAGTCTTCTCTCAGGTACCGGCGTCTATCTAAGAGAAGACGCTGCCGCCATTTCTCCTGACACCCGAATTTGCTGGTCTAACTCGGAAGTTGAATTCTTGAGAGCAGCCAGTTTGAAACAAAAGACACAAGGAAAATGTAAGATATTCCTGACAGATCTTCTATAAATCTATGGAGTCCAGGAGGCACATCTCGATTTTACCATCACTACAATAAGAAACTTGAATTGAATGCAACGCGTACCAAAACTATCCTATCAGCCGCCTGATATGCAAAAACGAGTTTAAGGTATTTTTTGGAAAACCCGTGAAGTGATCTTAGAGACGGCCGTAATAAGAATAGGACACTCTCCTCAATTATTAAGGTGGTTTTTTTGTGACAAATTGTGCCCCAAATTCGAGAGATATGAACTTGTCTTGATAAAGATGGAAAGAATGTTTTAATGATCCATCTAAACGCGTCGACGCCACATGAATACGCACAATCTACCAACTTAGCACTGCGGGAATATTAATAACAACGGAACTTATCTAACAGTGCAAGTACAACGGTGCCATAGTAGATGTGCTAACTGTTAAAGACTGACTATAGCAGTCTGACTCCAGACATCTCTTGTTTGTGTGCCTCTATGAATTGTACGTTATTTGTTACCACCCCAGTGTGGCTTTTATCATTATTAGGTCTGTGAGACTATATATGTTTATGAAATTTCTGTAATGCGCAATATACAATAAATTACTTTGTATATTTTTAAACTTTGTGAGAGTCCCTATGATATATATGGCACAATCCACTGGTGTGGATGGGGAGTAAAGTGGTTGAGTAGTACGAAAGTGGGAACTTCTGATGTACGGTTTTGAGTCAGGTTATAACAAAGTTTACCCCACGGGATTTCTTGTATTTCACTGTTTAAGTGCCCTAGTCCCACGGGTCAGTAAGGGGCCCCTCTTATCTTCTACTACTGCAACATCAGGACAGGATGGGGTCACAGACCCTGTACTGAGAGGTCTTGCACCTCTTGAAAATAGCTGAACCAACAAGGTATTTAACTGGTGGTGAACCACCTACCAGGATCGTTAGATACTAGGGTGGACAGGTTGAGCCGTCGGTGCCTAGCGGATCACGAGTAATAGTTACACCTGACGTGGTGCAAAGTCTCTTCCACAAATGGTGACTACCTTGGCTCAATCTGTTTTCCATCGCCGAGAATGCACAATGTCAGCACTTCTGTGCATTGTCGTTTCCAAGGCATCTCTTACTCGGAGGTAAATTCAAAACTTTTATGCTTTTTCAGGTATAACATTGCAACCCTTAGTTCTCAAGAAGATCAGGACCAACTGGGCCCACGTCATCCCAGTAGCCCTTTATTGGGCACGAAGCGTATCGTATCCATAACTCTTGGTCTTGAGCCTCTGTCCTATGATCAGTCTGCCCATCTGAAAGAATCTGCTGTTGCAGCCACAGGGCAGGGTTCCGGACCTGGGCCTTTGCTATCTCCACCTTCATGCTTGGAGATTGAACAGTGACAACTGAACTCCTTTGACCTACCTCCGGAGGCGGTTGATGTCATCTTGGCAGCCAGGCATCCTTTGTCAAACATTGTACTTGTCTGTCGTTGGGTCAAAATTGTGGCTTGATTAGTTACTTAGGGAAAAGCAACAGGAGTATTTCCCGTAGACCAGATTGAGATCTGGGTGTACATATGTAAAAAACAATATCTCAATTGGATTCACTTGAGCAACAGATATATTTGCATGTACAAGACATTACAAAGGATCTGGACATAAAGGAAGAGAGACTCAGAATTTTAGTTTTTGAAAGTGCATATAGTATCATATATTAAAGGGCAGTTTTTTGCAAAACAGTCAAAACAACAGTTCGGAGAACAGCACTTGCGGCATATAATGCGGTGGCAACCCAAGGGGGCTTTGTGCACTACGTGATAGTGACAAACGGTGACGGGGCGAGTGATATATGGGTGAAAACAGCGATAGGCACTAAAGGACAAAAAATGAAAACAATATATACAAAATTGTTGGTTCCTCCTTGGTGAATGGGTAATTGCTGTTAGTTTGGGAACTAAACCACCCTCTCTACCAACCACAACCCCTCCCCCCCCACCCCTCTCCCTACCGCCCTTCCCCTCCTTCCACCAAAGGATGAAGGCCCACGGTGCCAGGATGCGGTGCAGGAGAGGTTCTCCAATATTGTATCTTTTATAGATTCACATGCTTGAATCTTCCCCGTCGTCATGGTGGTCATGGAGTCCCACGGTAACAGTAGAAATAGTAGCACTGAATACATTACATTGACCTCCATAGAGCGAAAAATCAATTGAGCACTCTATCAACCTCATTTTATAACATCCAGAGTTCAGCCAATCACAGCAGAGACCTCAGAGTAACCCTCTCCACAGAGCCACCACACCTCAGCTCTCTTCCTGCACGTCGTGTGATTGGGAGTCTCAATGAGCTCTGCTCAGTGACAGTTGGCTTTTTCAACTTTTGACCTCCAGCTTTCAGCTCAAGGTTTTAAAAAAGGGTTGTTTAGTCCCTGTAAGTCTCGCGGCAAACCCAGACTTTTCTCAGAAGATCACCACAAGCAATGTCTCTTTTGCCTCTACCCTGACCATAAGCCCAGGAAATGCAAATACTGCTGCACCTTCTCGGCCAAAACCCTCAAGGATAGGGAAGGCAGACTGCTCCTTTGGCTCCAGAAGAAAAAGGCTGTTTCTGAATCTGGCTCTGACACTGAGGAAAGCCCCACTCCTCCTCCAGGAAAAGGAAGGTAGCTCCTCTTCTCACCAAGGGGACTACAAGAGAGCAAAATCACTGGAGCAGGAAAGATCTGAAGAGAAACGCCACAGAAAGCAGTCTAAAGGAACTCTAAAACTATCTTCTGCTCCAGTTTCTGCTTCTTTAACAGCTGTGAAAGATCTTTCTTCTCGTCGGTGTCGACGTGAGCTATCCTTGTTAAACCTGAGGTAATTCCTTTGCCGTCGACGGCCGCTACAGCGATGGAGACAACGTCGACTGCCGCTGCGTCGATGGGCCCGCAGTTGACCCTGACGACAGCGTCACCGCCGACGAGACCATCTCCGATGATGAAACCTTCGTCAACGAGCCTTCCTCCGTCAACAAGAATTTCTCCGTCGACAACGTTGTCTTCCTTTCTGCCGACAGTCATGGTTTTAGCGTTGACACAGTCGAGAAAAAATCCATTTGGGACTTTATAACGTTCAGGACTGCTGAAAAAAATTCTCTGCTACCACCTACACATTTGCTTGTCTTCCAGAAGTCTGAGGATAACAGAATGTTTGGCCCTGCATATAGTCCTTCCCAGCTAAAAGTCAAATGTCAGGACTATGATGATGATGAGGACATAGAGGATGTTAATCCATCCTCATACCATGCAGGAGAGTACTCTTTCACTGACTCGGCTACCGTTCAGCAGACAGAATCTTTCCAAGAGCGTTATCCCTATGAGGAAGAGGATCCTCACCATTTTAGGGACCCATCTATTAATGTTCCGGTGTCTCAGGTAACAGACTTACATCACATGCTAAATGACTACTATAGACGCTTTCCCGAGGCTAATGCTCTGCAACATCCTCAGCAGGCCCTGGTGGAGCACGCAGGACAGATGACTCCTAGACCCACGAAGGAAAAGGTTTTGCCTCCTCCTATCGTTATTCCTGATGAATCACAGAATGTGGACACAACAGATAGAGGAAGGAGAGATACACACTGATGTTGACACCCAGGACGAATGGAATGACTATTTGATTCCCACACTGTCATCTCCTATCCCTCCTCCTGCAAACTTTCGCCCTGCTGACATCGGGAGCTTTCTTGACCTTTTAGAACGTACTTCAAGGCGCTTTGATCTACCCATGCTAGTTAAACTGAGTGTTTCTTATACTCAAGGATCCATTAGGGCAATTCCCATAGTGGATTACTTATGGCAGGAGGGTCTAAAACTGATGCGGACACCAGCTTCTATCCCAGTGGTAATCCTGAAGCTGGATAAAAAGTACAAGGACCTGGATAATTCACCCACATGCCTTGTCGGTCATCCTAGACTTGATTCAGTAATCATGCAGGCTGCTCAAAGAAGTGCTAAAAATCCGGCATCTCAATGTTTCGCACCTCCGGATAAAGACGGACGTCGACTGGACAACATAGGGAAAGAGGTTTGCCGCCCTGGCAGCCACTTCTGTAAGAGCCTCCAACGCTATGGCTATTCTGGGCAGGTACGACCGACAGATGTGGTTGGACATCTCTTGGAAGCAAGGGATATCTTATCAGAAGGGTAAAGAGCTTCCACTGAGATGATAGAGATTGCGACGGATATCTCTTCTACTTCATTCCGGCAAATGACAGGAGCAGCTGTGTTGAGGCGTCAGGAGTGGCTGAAGGCAACTAGCTTCCGGCCTGAGGTTCAGGCTAAGGTGCTAGATATGCCTTTCGATGGTGAATGCCTATTTGGAAATCATATAGATGAAGCTCTTCAGTCTATAAAAAAAGGACCCAGACACGGCTAAATCCCTGGCAACGCTACAACAACGTGGTTTCCAGTCCTTTCGTGCAGAGTTCGAGGGCAGTACGCATCCAGACCGCAGTTCCAACAGCGGTTCCAACAGTACTCTCAAACATCCTATCAGGCGTACAACCAGCCTTGCACGTCCGGCACTGCATCGTCCTATTTGCGACCTGCTGGTCGTAAAAGGCAGCAATCTGCCGGACGACAACAGGATTCTCACAAGAGGAAATGATTTTCCTCAAGCCCCCACCACTACAGTGCCACAACAATTGGGACCAACCTGCTAAAAGTTTTTAAAATTTTGGACGTTCATCTCGTTGGACAGATGCGTTTTGGCTGTCTTTCGTCACGGTCATACCCTAGAGTTTGTTCAGTATCCTTCAACTACCCCTCCTCCGAAGATATTACATCGTCATCTGCCAGGTCTCAAGAGAGAAATAGAAATTCTTCTCTCCAAACGCACCTTAGAAAAGGTACCCTTACGTCAGCGCAATCGAGGATTTTATCTCCACTTTTTCTTAATCTTAAAGAAGACAGGAAAATGGAGGCTGGTCTTGGACCTCCGGTTGCTGATTTTTTTTTATCAAAAACCAATCTTTCAAGATGCTGTACCTGCAGGACATCCTTCTTATGGAAAAAGGGGATTATCTGTCATCTCTTGATCTTTTTGATGCCTTTTTTCACATCCCAATTCACCCCAAGCATCGAAGCTATCTCAGGTTCGAAGTGGCGGGATGCCATTATCAGTTCAGAGTGCTTCCCTTCGGTTTGAAGTTGGCTCTCAGATTCTTCACCAAATGCATGGCTCCAATAGCTGCCTTTCTGAAATGCTCAGGTCACCAGGTATTCCCCTACCTGGACGATTGGTTAATAAAAACTCCTTTGTTTCAGGCAGGACAGGAACTCTACTCAAACTTGCTGGAATCCAGTCTCTGGGTCGCCGCCTCA
Organism: Lissotriton helveticus; assembly: GCF_964261635.1. Lineage (NCBI taxonomy): Eukaryota > Metazoa > Chordata > Amphibia > Caudata > Salamandridae > Lissotriton > Lissotriton helveticus. The sequence continues at coordinate 115,696,228 of NC_136062.1, read as the reverse complement.
ATCTGGAAAGGTCCTCTCTCATTCCTTCCAATTCTCTGACTTTCCTAGGAGCTTGCACCGATACAAATCTAAGCAAAGCTTTTCCAACTCTCGAAATGGTCTTACGTCTCCGGGGAACGACCTGCCTTCTGTCGTCAAAAAGGTCAGTTTCTGTCATAAAGTACAAATCTATGCTGGGGATGATATGCTCATACATTCAACTTATTCCCAATTGCCACCTTTGGATGCGCCCACTGAAGGAGCAACTGGACACTCAATGGGTTCAGTTCAATGGGTTCAGTCCAAGGGGTCATTCAACGACATGATTCGGATCTCGACAGCTATGAAAGCTGCGATGTCTTGGTGGAAGATCAAGAAAAACTTGACTCAGGGCCTGTCCTTCATTCACTGAACTCCTCAGTTTGTGATGACGTTGGATGCGCCCATGGTGGGTTGGGGGCTCACCTCCAAGAGCTTCAAGTGCACGGAAAATGGTCCAAACAGGAATCGAAATGCTATATAAACCTCCTAGAGTTAAGAGTGGTGGTGTTCTTGGTCCTCAAAGCATTCTTGCCTAGGATTCGATGATCTCCACCATGTTTTATCTCCAGATACAGCGTGGCACAAGATCTTAGGTTCTCTCTCCAAGCGCAAGAGATTTGGGAATGGCTTCTCCTCAACCAAATTTCACTCCGAGTGGAGCACGTGCCAGGAATCCACAATCAGTGGGCCGACTCTTACAGCAGGGTGTCAAAAAGGGGCCACGAATGGGAGCTCAAAGACCAGATGGTCTTCCGGTCTTGGGGATTTCCAACATTTTGCCTATTCACTACGTACCTAAACAAAAAGTGCACCTTTTACGCAAGCAAGACTCCTCAGCTGGGATCGTGGGGAGACGCTTTTCTGCTCTCCTGGACAGGAAAATTTGCCTACGTCTTCCTCCCGTTTCCTCTGATTCCTCGAGTTCTACACAAAATGAAACAGGAGCCGTGTAGCATATTTCTTATCGCTCCCGGGTTGGCAAGGTCATTTTGGTACACAGAGCTTCTTCACCTATCAGAGTGCACTCCGATTCTCCTTCCTCCAAAAGAAGACCTCTATTACATGGACAAGGGGCAAGTGATTCATCTGCAAATGCCTTCTCTTCACTTTTCAGCTTGGCTCCTAACTTCATTGAATTTGAGAGTTTGAACATACCCAATGATTGGAAAGCAATTTTACTAAATTCTCAAGCTCCTTCCATGCTCAAATGTTACTCTGCAAAATGAAAAAGGTTCTGTGTGTGGGTATAGCGCTCATTCTCTACATCCTCTTTCATCTACGCCGAAGCAAGGGTTACCATATCTCTTACACCTAGCTAAGGCGTCCATTAAGATCCACCTTGCTGCAATTTCTAGATACAGATGAAATCTGGATCAAACTACATTGTGATCTCATAGACTTAGTAAAGAATTTCTAAAAGGCCTATTCAGGACCTACCCACCAGTGAAATCTCCTCCTGTGCTATCGCAACTAAATACGGTCTTATCACAGCTAATGCGTTCTCCATTTGAACCTATATACAATTGTGACTTACAATTTCTCTCCTGGAAGGTGACCTTTCTCTTGGCCATTACATCAGCCAGACGTATCAGCGAGATTCAGGCTTTTTCATCAAGGAACCATTTCTTCCATGTTTGGCAGATAGGGTTATTCTGCATACAAATCCTTCTTTCATACCTAAAGTACATCATCTTATCACCTCAACAAGCCTATAGTTCTGCCTACATTGTTTTCCAAATTCAACCACGATGGCGGAAAAATCTCTCCATTCTCTGGAGATCAAATGCTGTTTGAAATTTTACCCGCAAAGGACAAAATCCTTTCTTAAGTCTTCTCAGCTGCTGGTTTCTTACTCTGCACCCCGGAAGGGACTCGCCCTAACTAGGGCCAGTATTGCTCGCAGGGTCACTTCAGCTATTGATTCTGCCATGAGAAGGCTGGACATCCATTGCCTGCAAGAGTGCAGGCCTATTCAACGAGAAAGGTCGCAACTTCTTCAGCCCTGTTTGCGGGGGCTTCTCTCCCTTACATTTGCAGGGCAGCAATGTTGGCAAGGACGCACATTTTCACAAAGCATTACTGCCTAGATGGTTTGCTGAAGGCAGATATAGCTGTGGGACAAGCGGTTCTTCGTCATCCCTTTGCCTGAGGTAGAAGGCTTGTAGCCATTTTGATTTCTTTATCTACTTATGGTGTGTATTCTTGTAGAATATTTTTTGATGGTTATTTATTCTTGTATTAAGAGAATTCAGGTTTGATATATACATGATTTTCTGATACTGTCATGGTGGGATTTTTCGCCTTCCCGACTTCATTCTTGTTTCTATTCATATATAAATATACTGCCCTTTAATCGGATTCAAGCATGTGAATCTATAGAATATACAATACTGAAGAAAAAACAAGTTACTTACCTGTACACTGTGGTTCTCCAGTGTTGATATCTTTTATAGATTCACATACGAACCACCTTCTTCCCCGGTTAGGCTCACCATTCTACCTCCGAGTGTTGCTGCACTTCTGAAAGGAGAATTCAGGCTGGTTGAACCCTCTGCAAGCCGGGAGAAAAAACACACGCCGAAGATCTGACGCCAACGCTTGAGCCGGAGGACCCGCGATGGTTCGTCTATGAATTTGGTGAGTGAAAGAGGCGATTTGCAGAACGTGGGGTTAAAGCGGCATCTGAAAAACGGGAAGTTTCTCTTCTGAGCCACAGCACCGGTGGTGCTGGCGAGATTTGATACTGTTTCTAAAAATGGCAACTATGTTGACAGACGCAGTACGAGAGCGTGAAGCCAATGCAGACGCACTATTTGATAACATTGCTAACAAAAACACAGCAAGCACAAATACGACTAACAGCATTGAAAGTGCTGTTAAGGATGTGAACACTCTGTTGTAAAACCTTGAAAAGAAAATGAAGGCAGAAATAACGAAATGGTGGGAGCATAAGTCACTTACTAAATACGCCGAGGCAAGAAGAATCCCCTGAGGGTTACGTATTTTACTAGCTCCCAGCTTTGAAAAGCCAAACCGGGCCATGTTGCGTGAGTGGGGCGAGAGCAACCTACAAGCGTCAATGAATCTTGTACACATTCTAATCAAATATGCGGAAATAGACCGCTTGGCACGTATACCTGAGATAGAGGAGATTGAGAAGGAATTGAGCAAATCTGACAAAAAAGAATTGATTATGACTAAAAGGAACAAAATCAAAGAACATCTAAAAAAGCATGAAGAAAAAATAAGAATAAGGAAAGTACAGAAATTTGCTCGTGACTTGGAAGATTACCAGCGTGGGCAAAAATGCACGATTGCTAGAAAATACGATAACATCCGGAAATTAAAAGGGAAAAGTGTGAACAAACCAAATACTTTACAAACAGGTCCAGAAAATGCAAATGAAGAACGAACAGAACCGGACACAGAGTCGTTGACAAGTGGATCCAGTGTGGACACAGACAGCAACAATAGAGATCCGAATATGATCATATTAAGCCTTGAGGAGGAGGTTGATTTTTTGGTCGAGGCCAGGATGAAAACCCTGAGGCCACGGAATGTCCAAAATCAAGTAGGAAAAGGCGGGACACCATCAGGCGGACAAGGCGCCGGACACACAAGCGGGAAGCCGAAAAGAAAGCAAAATTACTGGCGCAAGAAGTAAGGGCCGAGGAACGAACGATTGTAAACCTTACAACCATGACTTTAACAAAAGCAGAGGAGCAACTTTTAGCTCTAGGCCTCAACTACTGTCCCAATACCAACTTTAATTATGCCTCAACGCGCATCGATTTGTTCTGTTTCATAAGGAAGTTAAAACTCAAGAAATTCTTTGCAGTAAAAAAAGCATGGGATGATAAACGGAATAAGGAAACCTCAGAAACTGACTCGAATCTACAAGCATTTGCGGTACCTGCTCTATGGGCATTGCATGATCTCAACAATGAAGAACCTAGTACCACACAAGTATCCACACAAACCAGACTAAGAGAATTGGACTAGTTACAAAAAGGCGCAGGGGAAAGTCAGTTTAGACCGAAACCTTCCTTTATACCCCTAATGCCAAAAGACGCAATAGATGTGTTTCATGATAGAGTTATTGAGGAGATAAAGAAACTCAATTGCACAGTCAATTTAAAAAAACAACGAATAAACCAGAAACAAATTGAATTTAATAACCTCATGGAAAAAATCCAGAAAAATCCTGGAATAATCGTAAAAAAGTCCGATAAGGGCGGGAGCATTGTTCTTTGGCCGAAAATTCAGTATGATGAAGAGGCTATGCGACAGCTTAATAATACTGACTGCTACGAGAAATCAACAATGAAGGCCTATAACAAAGCAAAAGACAATATCAAAAAGGAATTACAAAATTGGAAGCGAGAAGGGCTCATAACAAATGAAGAGTACACCTTTATGTTTAACCCACATCCAGAGGTGCCCTTCTTATATCTCTTACCAAAGATACATAAAGGAAAGTTCCCAAATCCAGGACGCCCCATAATATCTGCATTGAACAGCATGACGGAGCAAGTGGGCGAATATATCGACTTCTACATACAAGATATGTTCAGGACATTGCCGTCTTTTATCAAAGATACAGGAGATTTCTTAAGAAAAATAGAGGACATTGTTTGGACTGAGGACTTAATATTACTGACATAGAATTATTATACACTAGTTTCCACCATGAATGTGGTTTGATGGGTGTTGAATATTTTTTAAATACGAGACCAGCGGAATATGTACTGCACAACAAGATGCTAATGTCTCTAATCTTATGGTGCCTGAATAATAACTTCTTTTCATACGGGAAGGACATTTTCAGACAAAAACAGGGAGTTGCCATGGGGGCTTGCTTCTCCCCGAGCTATGCGTACTTGCACGTAGGGTTCTGGGAGAGGCAGGTCCTCATGATACAACACAAAGACATCTTTGAGCATAAGATTAAGCACTGGCTACGGTTTATAGATGATGTTTTTATAATTTGGAAAAGGGACAGCAAGAGTGCGCAGAATTTTGTAGATCAGCTCAATATAAATGATTTTAATTTGCACTTTACGTCACATAGCAGTCCATCCACAATCGAATTATTAGATGTAAGCATACAGGGGGTGGAGGAGAAGCTGGTAACTAGTGCCTTCAGGAAACCAAAGGCTGGTAACGCAATTTTGCATGCGACCAGCGCACACCCCAAACACCTAATCGCAAGTATTCCCTATGGGGAAATCTTGCGATTGAAACGCATTTGCAGCACACAAAAAGAGTTCGAAAGATGTCAAGGTGAAACCCTTAATAGAATGATACGGAGGGGGTTACACAGAGAACATCCTGACAAAAGCAGTCTTAAAAGCCAGTGAGAAGCCCAGAGAGTCATTACTACCAAAAGGCCATGATTCAGAAAAGGAAACAAGTGATAATGATGAGGCTCCTAGATTAATTACGACTTACAGCAGGCAAGAACGTAAGATCAAAGCCATTTTAACCAAAAATTGGCCCATAGTGTTAACCGACAACATCTTGAAAGATAGATTACCGGACAGACCAACAATAACCTTTAGGAGGTGTAAAACTATGGAGGCTCACCTATCTAAAACCAGAGTGGAAGGAGTTCCGGTAAAAACGTGGTTGCCTACTAAACAAGGGTTTTACAAATGTGCCACTTGCCGAGCATGCAAGTTTGGTGTCAATACTATGAAATATAAAACGCCATTCAGGGAAAATTAACTTACCATCAGAGGCAATTTCGATTGCCGTACAGAGTTCGCAGTCTATGTTCTCACGTGCACCTGTGGGCTAGGATATGTGGGAAGCACAAAGCTCCAGGTGCACGTGAGAATCTTGCAGCACATTAGAGCAATCATAAACTGCGATCCTGCCTATCCTGTGGCACGGCATTTTAAATCTGTACACAATAAAGACATCAATTGCCTGACATACTTTGTTATCGATACAGTCCCTTTGCCACGCAGAGGTGGAGATAGAGAAAAATTGTTGAGACAGTTGGAGATAAAATATATTTTACATATGAACAGTAAAGCTCCAAATGGCCTCAACAATACTGAAGATTTGCATACATTCCTTTAAGATATCCTCCTTTTTTCGCCTATATTTATGTAGTGTTCTCTGCTGTTGCAAGAAACTTTTAAAAGAACAATAGACCCCTTTTTTGTATTCCTCTTAACCAACTTTTAAACCTGTCCTGCAGGCTTGCAGTGATTGGGAGTCTGATCAAATAGCTAATAATAGTTGGATTACTGACACAAGGGAGCAATAATTATCTGATAGTGTTCAACCTTAAGATACTATGGTAAAAACATATTTTAAATAATTTAGGTGTTCACAATCATTTTAGCAATCACTCATTTTTATTCACTCTGAGCACTTAGCACCTTGGCAATGCTGTATGAAATAATTATAGGAGCTGTTTTTTGGCACTTGGAATCAAGCGTCAAATTAATCCAACAATGGGTGTGAGTTGAAACACCAATTGTAAGAATTGAATGAGCGGATAATTCTGTCAGCAGTATATGTTTACAGTGACATTGAGTTTGCACATACGCAACTGCGTTTAGGCAGTAATTGTGCACAAGTTCTATGGCGTCTCAAAATTAATATGTTTGAGATGCACAAGAATCAAATTATGAATTAAAACAATTGCGTAATTTGCACATGCATCACAGCATTTAAGTTGTTACCGTGCACAAATGACCTTGATGGGGTATAGGAATGTAGATCTACATTTAGCGCAATGTGATTTTAACAATGAAATGCAAAGAGAAATTCCTATTTGTGAATATGTGTAAATAAGTGTTCAATTTTATAATTTTATAAAGTTTGTATGCAGCAATTCTTATGAACAAATAATTATTGCGTACTATGCATTAATGCTGACATAAATCCGACTGAGAAATGAGCTCAGAAAAAACAACAATTGCCGTTTATAACACATTCACTAAGTATTTCTACACTTTTTATAATCACGTGGTATTTGAAATGAGAAAAAAATGAGTATAAAAACATTCTCTTGCATTGCATGCCTGTTATATGATCAAGGGTATTCACTACCCGAAACGCGTCATGCCTAAATGAAACCAAGAAGAGATAATAATCTTACCTGATATTCCATGCTGCTTGGTGGTCCGTGATTTCTGCTGTGCGAACCGGAGAGACAGAATTTGAGAGAGAGAGAGATATATATATATATATATATATATATATATATATATATATATATATATATATATATATATATAATCTCCTCCTACTGGCGGTCGCCAGTAGGTAGTTATAGTTAGGATTGTTTGATCGTTTTCCATAGGAAATCCGCAACATTCTATTGGTAATAACTTTGGCGCCGAATGAGGGATCTGCCTGTAATTGTCCTTAACTTTGCCTCGCTGCGCTCCGCTCCTTCCCTGAAATTTTCGGGGGGATCCGTCAAGCGGGGCCCGAGATAAAAGGGGGGTCCCAAAGCGTGTTTTCCCCATGTTAATTTCCATAGGGCGGTTGGACTCACTTTTAGCCCGAACGGCTGAATGGATTTCCACCAAACTTGGCAAAATTGTAGGGACTGGTACCCCGGTGTGCCTTTGCTATGTCTCAAGATATATGCTCCAGTGGTTTTTACGAAAATTAACTTTGAAAAAATATATATTGGGCTATATATATATGATAGAGCCCAAATGTAGCCCAATGTAGCCCAAAGATGGCACCAGAGACAAAAAAAAACAAATGTAGCCCAAATATCAGCCAGATGTAGCCCAACTATAGCCCAATGACAGAATGTCCCAGAGTCTTCTAAAGAACAACTAGAGCGCTAACAGTCTTACTTGTGACAAAAGTATGGCACACCTGAAGTCATCTTGATTGGAATAAAGTGTTAACACTTAAAACATTTATTTGCAAAGGAACAAAATGAGGGGGTTCATTTTGCCATAGAAATTATGATTAGTGCTGAAGAAAGAAAAATTAGGGCACATTTTGAGTGACTTCTCAAATCCTCTTATATTTCATTAAAAAAATTCTGATATGCAGTCTCCCAAGATGGCCACCAGAGACAAAAGAGCCCAAATGTAGCCCAAATATCAGCCAGGTGTAGCCCAACTATAGCCCAATGACAGAATGTCCCAGAGTGTTCTAAAGAACAACTAGAACGCTAACAGTCTTACTTATGACAAAAGTAGGGCACACCTGAATGCATCTTGATTGGAATAAAGTGGTAACACTTAATACATTTAATTTGAAAAGGAACAAAATGAGGGGTTTCATTTTGCCATAGAAATGTTATAAATATATATATATATATATATATATATATATATATATATATATATATTCACAGAAAAAACCATAGGTTATAGACCATATATAGTTAGGAATTAGCATTTACAAAACCTTGAAAATTCACTGAAAAAACCATAGGTTATAGACCATATATAGTTAGGAATTAGCATTTAGAAAACCTTATTTTACTCACACAAAACCATTGAAATTCCATATATAGTTAGTTGCACTAACTATATATCGCGCACCCGCAATCCACTGCTGATGATGTCACATATTACATCATTCATGACATGGTCAGTGACATCACTGATGACATCACTGATGACATCTCAAATGACATCACTGATGACATCACTGATAACAACATCCAGTGATTTTTTGTTTCTATAAAGTTTAAATATGTCTTACATATTGAAGAATGAGTGGATGTGTAAGTGTCTGGACGAAGGATTTAGTAGGTGCATGACTGACTGTATGAGTGAGTGATTAAATGTGTCTCACTGACTGCATGGGTTAGTGACTAAACTGTCTTAATTTGTGCATCATTATGTCTGTTGTTCTGTAAACTGCTGCATGTGTTGATCAGTAGCTATATGAGTAACTATATGGGTTATTGATTGATTGCCCAAGTATTTGTATGGGAGACTGAGTGTGTGTGTGGCTAGCTGGGAGGTGTGTGACTCTGTGCAGATCAATCTGTACTTGTATCAATGATTGTATAAGAAGGTAAGTATGTGTTAGTATATGTTTGAAAATGTAAGGTGCTCTATGTTTAACTGTATAGACAAGAAAATGGAAGTGTCATTGATTCTTTACAGGACTGACTAGGTGTGTGAGTAACTCCATGGATGAGTGGCAGACTGTGAGTGTCTGTATAGGTGTATGAGTGCATATGATAGTGTTGTAAAGATGAGTGATTGTATGTATGAATGATTGTATGGGTGAATGAGTGAAGGTGTGTGTAGACGTAGCAATCAGTGAGTGCGTATGTAGTAACTAGTATTGGTGTGTCAATGGTTTCAAAAATTATACTCTCTTTTTAACACTGGGTGAAACAGAGGTTATATTAAAATGTGAGGAGATGCATTGTATTGTCACATGAATGATATCATCAGTGATGTGGTCATTGATGTCAAATGAGATGTCATCAGTGATGTCATCAGTGATGTCATTTGAGATGTCATCAGTGATGTCATCAGTGATGTCACTGACCATGTCATGAATGATGTAATATGTGACATCATCAGCAGTGGATTGCGGGTGCGCGATATATAGTTAATGCAACTAACTATATATGGAATTTCAATGGTTTTGTGTGAGTAAAATAAGGTTTTCTAAATGCTAATTCCTAACTATATATGGTCTATAACCTATGGTTTTTTCAGTGAATTTTCAAGGTTTTGTAAATGCTAATTCCTAACTATATATGGTCTATAACCTAAGGGTTTTTCTGTGAATTTCATTGGTTTTTTAACAGCTAATATCTGTAGCTGTAAAATGTATTCTTCTTTAAATCCAAAAATATATTTTATATGTTTATGAATAATTTTTTTTTTAAATATTTTTTTTTCTTCGTTCCCGCTTCGCGAATCGGGAAGCTTCCCGTTAGCTGACCTTGATGCCGCGAAATAGACCGCGAGCCAGTAAACGTTTCTTTACCGCAAGTGCCGCGTTAGAAAACAACATCGTGACGCCTCCCGTCCGCATGACGTTTCACGTTGTCGCGTGATACGTCATATGACGTGCTACGTTAGCGAACTGGTACGCGAAGCGAGTCGCAAAGCGCAGGTTTCTGGAAGCAAACCGGGAGGCCCTGCAAAGCGCTTAACGTAAACACAGCAAGTCATGTGACTTGGTAATAACACTTTTCATTGGTTCATTTCACTTTTGGTTTCCTAATGATGTAAGACTAGGTCATATAATCTAAAAGGAACACTTTTGATTGGTTGAGAACTCTTGTTTTTCCCAAATGATGAAAATCCCTCCTTCTTTCCTCACTCTGACTTTCATCATTGTGAGAGAAAAACCCTTTGTGATCACTGAGCAATGGCTTCTTTAGTAGCTTCAGCTGGTGCTTCCCCACCACCTCCACCACATCCAAGGAAGAGTGGACCACCTGCTCAAGTTATAATTCAACAAGAAGAAGAAGAAGAGGAACAGGACGACGAGCACGAAGAGAGGCAGTTTTTGCCTGAGCAGCCCAGGACGTCTCACCGGAAAGAAAACTTCATTTGACAATTTTTTAAAATTCCCAAAGGTCAGAAAAAAGTAAATGCAAGATACGTAACTTGCCTTATATGTCAAGATAGACTGTCCAGAGGAACCGAGAAAAAATACAGTTTCGGAAACTACACAATGCATCGCCATATGACTAGGTGGCATCCTAACAACTACAGTGCTGCACAGTTTCGGAACGACCTAGATAATCTCCCTATTATGGCCAGAAGATCTGTTGTACCGGAAGTAACGGGACCAGAGGGCAGGGAGATGGTGCCAAATATACAAATGAAATTTGGTGAAGTAAAACACATCTGCGTATTTTGCGATGGATTCATTTCCTACGGAGAAAAAAGCATCACTCTGATCAACAGAGCTATTGACTATCATATGCAAGTTTGTACGAAACGCCCAAAATAATAAATACTTCTTTTTTTGTTTTGTTGCTCCTGTTGAGCCCTTTACAATGAATCGTTTTCATTGCCCCCTCCAAGAAAAACCCCAAAAAATATAAAACTGTTCAGAAAAATTCAAAAAAAGTAAAAAAATGTTCCGAAAAATAATAAAAAAAATATAAAACAACAAAAACAATAAAAAAAAAAGTTCTTTTCAGAACTACCTCCCCGTTATTAAAAAATTGGTACAATATTTGGAACTGTGCCAACCTCTATTTCTCTTAGTTCGCTTCCCAGTTCGCTCGCCGGTACGCGAACCAGAAGCGAACCAAAAACAGTAAGTATAAGGGAAGGAAACAGACACTTATGTTAAAAGAAAGACAGCTATAGGGGAGTAAACTAGAGATACTATTACCCGTAATCCACTGCTGATGATGTCACATATTACATCATTCATGACATGCTCACTGACATCATCAGCAGAGGATTGCGGGTTTTTTGGCAACGTGCCTTATCCACGGTTTAATAACGCTGCCTTTTGCTTTATATAAGTTTTCAAATTGTATGAAATATATACCAATAGGTCGTTATGAACCTTTAGGTAGTGCTTTTCTTCATGAGGTCTGGTCGCTTCCATACACATACAGATGTTTCACAGATGATCAAGAAGTTTATCTGAATGGAGAGGAATGCACTGAGACGCCAGATCATTCACTAATGTGTAGGCACATACAGTTACACGGTTCATGCAACAAACACCGACCAAATATGGCTTGCGTGTTGCAAGGCACGCCAGTTCCTGCTATCATCCCCACGTTCAAGTTGTTGGAAAATGGTAGTTATTTGATGCTCAATAATGAAGATTGTTCTGAGTTAATTAAAAGTATTCCTTTTATCGTAACAGTAAGTGAACGGGTTATTTGCTGCAGAAATGTTCTATTTCCTCCCACACATGAACATAGGGAGTTTTCAATCTGGCCACAAATACCAACCTTGGGACAGATTTCAACGGCATGGCAAGAATAAGAGCTCTTTTGTCTCAGAGAGAGGTGGCCTTGAGTTCGGCCCGTGAAACTTTCGTGCTTCACATAGCGAACACCCGTACAGAGGTGCAGACCCTTTTCAATTCAGATTTGCCTTTCAATTTCAGCAAGATGGTTCCGACTATCTTTAACGCATCCTCCACAAAGACCCTGGCGCACTTTTTTAAAGTTGTTACCAGTGGTCTCGTGACTTCATTTGAGAAAATCTTTGGAGTCATCCCTGCTTCCTTTCATTCTATTTTCTCCACTCTGGTTCGTGGATTGGCATTTTTACTTGCATTACCAGCGGACGCTCTTGTGCTTTTTTAAATTTTTAAATATGGATGTCCCTCCTATGCAACCTCCCACCCTGCAGCTGCTGACACTGTTCCGCAATCGCATGCTAGAATATTATGGCACAATGCCGTTGGCGATATTAAGCACGGCATATGGATTATCTTTTCGATTCTCCTACTTCACCTGTGTCCAGCCTGTATTTCACTGCCTGACCTGTGATTTCGATTGGGCCATTGATTTGTGTCTCTGCGGACCGGTTTCTCCTGACGTCGACTTTAATCAGCTGATGACTCCTATACTTACTCACGAGTTGGTTTGTCCTGGCGAAAGGATTATGGCTGTGGCATTGATGCATGGACTACTTGGTCCCTGGAATTTACTGGCGGCAGCACAGTCTTTCTTGGAACAGAGCTTTCTTGAAAACCCACCGAGCTGTCCTCTGATGGTGATAGAGGATCCGGTGCTGGGAGAGCACGTATGTTCTTTTCCGCTTTTAAATTGGATGGCTGAACTGTTTTCGGATGAAGACGGTGACTTCCTATTGGAGGCTGTTGCAGCTTATTTTGCATACACAGTTATGTCATAGACCTTTTTCATGTTTGATATGCTGAGTACTAGCATTTCATTGACAATTCATTGACTTATTTGTCAAGTTTTTATTATTTACCTTGCCTATTGGCTTAAGACTCGATAAAGTACTTGGCTGTTTTATTTTTCTTTAGCATTAAATTTTCCTAGTTTTTAATGCTTTACCTTGCGGACCGTCCACATATAAACTTGCAATCTGCTCTCATGAGATGGCACTTCTATTATCTTATTCAGTTCGTTTCCGGATCATGGGGAGGTGTCATCTAGGTCCTGGATATCTTTACACCGTGTTAAGTTAGCATGGGCTCATTACCGGTTTAAACGCCATTTTTCCTTTTTTGCAACTTCTGCACACGACACTTAGTTGTTGCTTTAGCTTTCCACCTAGTAGTTCATCGTGGTTTACATGAGAATAATATGTTATTGCTCTACTATCTGCTTTGCTTGTTAAACTATATCTGTACAGCGAGTGCTAAAGTTTCAAGAACAACACGATACAGAATTGTTATGAGGTCTCATCTCCACGACTTCATACTCATAACATAAGTGCAACTTCTGCCAATTCTGGGCATGAGGCGGGTTTTATATTGCTTTGCCGAACACACATACACAACAGTTGATGCGGTTCACATGAAGAGAGAGCTGGTGTATGCTGATGTGATTCCTTCAAATCTAAGACACTAAAGTATGGGCACGCCCTAAACCAACACAAAGAGACCTTCTTAGCAAATAATATAATATGTGTATTAGGGAGGGTGAGATATAAGCAGCCGCGGGCCGTGGAGGGAGTTACGGTGAGGCAGGGAGGCGGGGAGGGGGAGAAGCAGGGTGGAGCCCTCTCTACCTTGCCCCTCCCCCTCCCCGCCTCCCTGCCCCACCGTAACTCCCTCCACGGCCCGCGGCTGCTTATAAGTGTTGCTAACTCTTATTCATTTACAGCATGTTAACATACTGTCACCATTCGCTTTTTATGTACTAGTAACTATGCTGGTAATTTTGCTACTGATAATATGTGTACTTGTATTCTCCACCCTGCTTCTCCCCCTCCCCGCCTCCCTGCCTCACCGTAACTCCCTCCACGGCCCGCGGCTGCTTATAAGTGTTGCTAACTCTTATTCATTTACAGCATGTTAACATACTATCACCATTCGCTTTTTATGTACTAGTAACTATGCTGGTAATTTTGCTACTGATAATATGTGTACTTGTATTATCTAAGATACTACGCCTGAGAAGACGGCATTAGTAAATAAACATTTCAAATACACATGTGTTCTTCTTAACTCCATGTTCTGGTTTCTAAGAAATATATAACGACCGACTGTTCATGAGTTCCACGTATCCTGAGGTACTATAAGTTCATATTCTGGATTGTCTAAACATTGAGAGTTTGTTATATCCAATGTGACACTGTACCTAGCTTGCTAAGGGGTTTTGATTACTAAGGTGAGTTTTGGGACACCCTAATTCGCCGAGGTTCCAATCCTCTGTCCACAGTTCTGTGTGAGAACAGAAACCCTGCGACAGGGGCACCCCCGACCCTTGCTGGAGCTTCATCACACTTGCGATACAACTCCAGCAATGCGCCACCTTTACGGCACAGATACATCACGCATCTGTGCTGTTTTTGCCCCATGATGCGCCGCATTGTAAATGCAGCACACCATAGGTGACGGAACAGCGGCACAGAATGACTAACACATCCCTGGTGATGCGCCAGTCATCATAAATGTATCCCTATGCTTCTTATCTTGTTAGAGATGAACCGCCATATGTATCATCAAAGTTTTTTGCATTTCCTAAATAGCGAACTTTAAGGAATAAATAGCGATTCTTTACCATTCCTAGTTTGCGATTAGCTATTTGCTAATTACAAATTACCCATTCATTTCCTTCATTTCCATAGGGCGGTTGGACTCACTTTTAGCTCGAACGGCTGAATGGATTTCCACGAAACTTGGCAAAATTGTAGGGACTGGTAGCCCGATGTGCCTTTGCTATGTCTCAAGATATATGCTCCAGTGGTTTTTACGAAAATTAACTTTGAAAAATATATATTGGGCTACATTGGCCTATATATATGTTGGAGCCCAAATGTAGCCCAATGTAGCCCAATGAAGCCCAATGTAGCCCAATGTAGCCCAAAGATGGCCGCCAGACACACAAAAAAACAAATGTAGCCCAAATATCAGCCAGATGTAGCCCAACTATAGCCCAGTGACAGAATGACCAATCAGCTTCGCAAACCTCCGTTACGCGAAGCGGAGCGCTGTTACAGATATATATCTTTTTTTGAACGTTAATTTCTCAAAATCCACTGGAGCACATATATTGAGACCTAGCAAAGGCACATCGGGCTACCAGTCCCTAATATTTTGCCAAGTTTCGTGCAAATCCATTCAGCCGTTCGATTATTATTATTATTATTTTTTTTTGCCCCGCGGGGCCCTTTTAAAACCTCCACATCAAACCTAGGGGGTCAGCGAGGATCTACTATGCCCCCTTATAGTTATTTCCCCCTTTGTTTTGACCTCCTCTTGTCTCTCGATCCTACCGAGAGACAAGATGGCGGCCGCTACGGACTTTTTGGAATGTTGACAGACGCCGGAGAACCAATCAGCTTCGCTTCACAAAGCTCCGTTGCGCGTAAAGTACGCGTCCTGGGACGCTGCCAGGTCCGCTGTTACAGATATATATCTTTTTTTAAACGTTAATTTCTCAAAATCCACTGGAGCACATATATTGAGACCTACAAAAGGCACATCGGGCTACCAGTCCCTACAATTTTGCCAAGTTTCGTGCAAATCCATTCAGCCGTTCGGGCTAAAAGTGAGGCCAACCGCCCTATGGAAAACTCAATGTTAAAAACACGTTTTGGGACCCCCCTTTTTTCTCGGCCCCCCCTTGACGAACCCCCCCCAAATTTTCAAGGGCTGCTCAGAAACAAAATGTGCCTTTTTCCTGAAAATTTCAGCCAATTCCGTCCACAAACGCCAAAGTTATTAGACATAGAATTTTCAAAAATCCCATAGAGAAAAAATCCTAACTATATATACCTACTGGCGACCGCCAGTAGGTAATATATATATATATATATATATATATATATATATTCACTGAAAAAACCATAGGTTTCACACCAGTTATAGTTAGGAATTAGCATTTAAAAAACCTATTAAATTCACTGAAAAAAACATAGGTTTCACACCTGTTATAGTTAGGTGGAAATTTTACTCGCATATAACCATTGAAATTCCCACGTTATAGTTAGTTGGACTCACTATAACTTGCGCGTGCAATGCACTGCTGATGACGTCACATATTACATCACTCATGACATGGTCAGTGACATCACTCATGACATCACTGATGACATCTCAAATGACATCACTGATGACATCATCCAGTGAATGTGTATCTTTCTGAAAAATAAATATTTTTTATATATGTATATCTAAAGGTTGATGGAAGAATAAATGGGTAAATAAATGTCTAAATGGATGTTTTTTTGTGTAAAATTGATTGGTTAACTGACTTATTAAATGTATCTTAGTGAATACATATATTAGCGAGTAATGTTTAAATATTTAAATATCTGTATCTGTGTCTCACTTTGTGTATAAGTGGCTGCATGGGTTGGTGAGTAGCTACATGAGTGTGTATATGGGTTATTAGTTGGTTTTTTGAGTATCGGTGTCTGTATGGTTCGGTGGGGGATATTACTTAGAGCACAGATGCATGAATGAGTGACTCACTATTTGTATGTATTTTGAAGACAGCATGTGTGCAAGACTGTATGGGTGGATGATTGTGTGTATGGGTGGGTTAGTGAGTATGTGTTTTTATAATTGATTGTTTAAGAGAGTAAATATGTTTCCGTTTCTGTAGAAGTATGTGTAGTGGTGTGTATATAGCAGTATAATCAAGTAAATGTTTTTTTGATAGTTTATTTGCATGTGTGAATTTGTGTGTGAGTAACTATATGGATGAGTATTAGTGTGTAACAGGATGTATAGGTGTATGAGTACATATGATGAGTAAGTACATGCATGAGTGACTATATAGAACTCTTGGTGAATGAGTGGATGTGTATGTAGATGTTGGAATTACCTAATAAGTTGTTGTAATTGATATTGGTTTCTCCTTTTTTAAGAAAATGTTAGTTTCTATTTTTGAATGTGTGTGTCAAAGGTTATTTTATGCTGATAGGAGGTCTGCCACTTTGTCACAAGGATGTTGTCATCAGTGATGTCATTTGAGATGTCATCAGTGATGTCATGAGTGATGTCACTGACCATGTCATGAGTGATGTAATATGTGACGTCATCAGCAGTGCATTGCACGCGCAAGTTATAGTGAGTCCAACTAACTATAACGTGGGAATTTCAATGGTTTTATGCGAGTAAAATTTCCACCTAACTATAACTGGTGTGAAACCTATGGTTTTTTCAGTGAATATATATATATATATATATATATATAAGATTTCCAGTCCTCGGCTCGCTCGCGTTGTATCTCACGCCACAGGCCAATCAAACAGGACACGGACCCAAAGAAGGTGCTCAGATTATTTTATTTCCCAATGTCCAGACGCGTTTATGCATATATATACATTTATATATGTATATGTGTGTATATATATATAAATATGCATATATATACATGCACACTTGTGCTCGAAATCTGTGGTGGCTCTGGAGAGGGTTACTCTGAGGTCTCTGCTGTGATTGGCTGAACTTTGGATGTTATAAAATAAGGTTGATAGAGTGCTCAATTGAATTTTCTGTCAATGGAGGTCTATGTAATGTATTCAGTACTACAATTTCTATTGTTACTGTGGGACTCCGACCATGACGACTGGGAAGATTCAAGCATGTGAATCTATAAAAGATATCAACACTAGAGAACCACAGTGTACAGGTAAGTAATTTGTTTTATCTTGGCTGAAGGAGATGCTTGAGGCTGGAGCTTCTTGAAGCCCGAATATCTCTGTAGGAGAGAGTCAACAAGCCTTTGCAAAGTCGATGCAATGCACAGGGGTTCTGTTACAGCAGTTCCCACAAGGGATACTGGCTTCAAACTCGGAAAGAAGACAGTGTAGGCCTCGAGGGAGTCACAGAACCACCACATGTGTTGCTGAGCCTTTCAGAGTCCGTGGGGGCCCTGGATCAGCAGACCGGTCACCTTCATTGCGGTGCCTGCAGATGTAGGGAAGTGACTCCTTCACTCCAAGGGAGATTTCTTTGGGTGTCTTGGACATCTACAGGTCCTGTGAAGAACCTGTATGGAGCACAGGCATAGATGTTGCAGCAGACTTGCAGGATGGTGAGACCAGGAGCAGCAGTTTTGGTTCCCAATGTGAAGAACAGCATGCCCAGACAGTTGAAGAAGTGATATTGGATTTGAATCTTGTCTCACGATGAATCTGGGGACCCACCCACAGGTAAACCCTTAAGTACCCTAAGAAAAGGGGCTAGACAGTGGGGAGTATACTTCCATGTCCTTTGTCCAGTTTCGCGCCAGAGCGGGAGCCAACGGCTCCCTGAACTGGTTTGAACTTGGAGTATGCAAGGAGGGCACCACATGTGCCCTTCAAGCAGTCTGAGTGGCACTGGCAAGCGCCTTCACCCTGTCCCACCACATTAAGTTCTGTCTGGGAAGTGGTCACACTTGCCTGTGACAGGATACCTATTGTCCTACCTTTTTCTGTTTGAGCTTGGCTCACCAACCGGACGGCAGAATCGTGTCTCTGGTCGGCAGCAGCCATAGTTGGCTGTCCGGGTCTAGAAGAATGGTACCGGGAGCACTGAGGGCCTCCCGGAGGAGGTTTACAGTGCATGGACTCATACTTCCCACACCATTTACTGTGTGGAGGTATGATTCCAACATGTTTGATACCAAACCTGAAAGGGTTTGTTACAGCCTCCCTCCAGGATTGAAAGCACCGCCTTAGGGGTGCCTTATAGGTTTTAAGTACAGTGACCTCAGATATAAGGAAACTTATATCTGTCGTAAGTAGTGCTAGCATCAGCTAACACAGACTTCAATGGCATGTCTGTGGTCACAACTTGAGTGGTTTCTCATTTTTGGCATAATACATGCTTCAACCCATAGGAGACCCCTGGGGTACCTATGCCCTGGGTACCCTAGTGCCATATACTAGGGACTTACAAGGGTACACCAGTAGCCAATCTGGAGTGTACCTAAGTACTCACCATGTCCAGTTTAGGGAAGAAGCACACAGACTGGGGTTCTGATTAACAAGTCAGACTAGTCAGAAAACATGAAGACAACAGCGAAAAGTGGGGGTGACCATGAAAGCCAAATCTACTTTCCTACACAACCCCCCTCCCCAAACGTTGGGAGATGAGACTAACCTTGCCCAGTTGAGTCTTCATTTTCTATGTGGAAATATCTGGAGAGTCCTTCTTCATTGGCATGGTTACTCCCAGGTCTATGTTCCACTGTGTCCATCCTCTGTAGGGAAACAGACCACCTCAAACATTTGTTTAGGGTTTTCACCCTTCATTTGTTTAAGCTATAAGAGGGGCTTATGGTCTGTCTGAACAAGGAAGTGAGTACCAAACAGGTATGGTCTCAACTTCTTCAAGACCCAGACCACAGCAAAGGCCTTCCTCTCGATAGCTGTCCAACGTTTCTCCCTGGGGGTCAACCTTCTGCTTATAAAAGCTATTGGTTGGTCCTGGCCCTCTTCATTTAGTTGTGACATAACAGCTCCTATACTATCTCAGATGCATCTGTCTGGACAAAGAAGGTTTTGAACTTTGCAGAATGGGAGCAGTGCACTTGGCCTGCTTCAGGTCATCAAATGCCTTTTGACAGCTAACTGTCCACTGAACTTTCTTAGGCATTCTCTTGGAGGTGAGCTTATTAAGGGGAGTCACAATGGCCACATATTCCTTAACAACCCTCCGGTAGTACCCAGTCAAGCCCAAGAAAGCTCTGGGTTGAGTCTGGGTAGTGGGAGCAACCCAGGTCTGGATTTTGCTCTCCAATGACTGAACCTGGCCTCCACCGACCAGGTGACCTAATTATACCACCTTGGTCTACCCTATCTGGCGCTTGGTAGTGAGGCCTGCCTTTTGCAGGGCCTCTAGAACATTTCTGAGGTGGGCCAGGTGATCCTCCTAGGTGGAGCTAAAGACAGCAATATAATCTAGATATGCTGCACTATAGGTTTCCAAACCTGTGAGAACTTAGTTCACCAACCTTTGAAATGTGGCTGGTGCATTCTTCAGACCAAAGGGCATCACAATAAATTGATAATGCCCACTGGGGGTTGAAGATCCGGCTTTTGGCTTGCCATCCTCAGCTAGTCTGATTTGCCAGTAACCAGCTGTTAGGTAAAAGGCGCTAATATTTGGCTTAGGCCAAAGTATCTATATGTTCATCTGATCTAGGAATCGGATGGGCATCAGTCCTAGTGGCAGCATTGATGCCTCTGTAGACCACACAAAACCTCATCTCTCTTTTTCCACTGTTGATGTGAGGTTTTGATACAAGGACTAATGGACTAGCCCAGGGGATATCTGACGCCTCAATGACCGCCAGTTCCAACATCTTTTGAACCTCTGTCCTGATGTAGTCTCTGACATCGTCAGGCTGTCTGTAAATGTTGTTCTTTACTGAATGACTTTCATCTGTGTCCACTTCATAGGTATACCACGGGTGTCAGATAAAACATGTGGTTGTACTGATTGAAAACCTTCCTGCAACCAGCTTGCTGCTGGTCAGTGAGGCAGCCTGCCTAGGCTACTCCATCATCTGACCCATCATCAGGGTGCTGTGAGAGGCGAACAGAGAGAGTGTCACTCTCTTCCTCCTGTCCCTCATCAGTGGCCATGAGCAAGCTCATGTCAGCCCTGTCCACTAAAGGTTTCAGGCGGTTCACATGAATTACCCTTTGGTGACTTCTTGGAGTACCTAGGTCCACCAGGTAAGTTTCTGTTCAAGGATTGTGTGGGGCCACTCAATTTTCCTTGAAGAGCTTCTGGGGCCACAGGCTCCAACACCCACACTTTCTGGCCTAGCTGGTAAAAAGTCAGGACAGCCTTTTGGTCATGCCAAACTTTCTGAAGCTCCTGGCTTACCTCAATATTTTTACTTGCCTTCTTCATATACTCAGCCATACGTGAACGCAGGATAAGTAAATAGACCACAGTATCCTGTTTAGGAGGTTTGAGAAGTTGCTCCCAGATCTCCTTTACTAGACACAATGGACACCTAACTGGATGTCCAAACAGAAGTTTAAATGGGCTGTAGCTAACCCCCTTACGAGGAAACTCTCTGTAGGCAGGGTAGTAAGACATCCCATTTTTGCCTGAGCTTTTCGAGTCCCATGATCATACCCTTTAGGGTCTTGTTGAAGCCAATTGCACTGTGGATGGTAAAGTGGGGTAAACTTATAGTTTACTCCACACTCTTTCCACATTGCAGTTATGTAACTAGACATGAAGTTGGTACCTCTGTCTGTTAAGACCCCCTTAGAGAAGCCCATTCTAGAAAAGATTCCCAGGAGGGCCCTGGCTACTACAGGAGCTGTAGTGGTTCTAAGGGAAATTGCTTCTGGATACCTAGTGGCATGGTCTACCACCACCAGGATATAACTGTGTCAAGATGCAGTTGGAGGGTTCAAGGGACCAACAATGTCAATCCCTACCCTCTCAAAGGGAACCCCAACCACTGAGAGAGGAATTGAGGGGGCCTTTGTAATGCCACCTGATTTACCACTGGCTTGGCAAGTGACACAGGATCATCAAACTCACTTGGTGTCCTCAGACATATCGGACCAGTGAAAATGAGGGACAATCCTGTCCCAAGTCTTATTTTGCTCAAGGTGTCCTGCGAGGAGAATGTCATGTGCCAGGGAAGAAGAAAACCTCTGAACTTCTGGGGTATGAACAACCTCTTGTTGGCACCAGGCTTGGGGTTTCTACCTTCAGAATACAGAAGCCCATCTTCCCAATAGATCCTGTGGGATCCACTGACATTCCCTGCATCCTCAGCAGCAGCTTGCTGTCAGAGCTGTTCAAGAGAGGGGCAAGATTGCTGCTCCAGACTCGAGTCTGCCCTGGAAGGGCCCCCTGCCCCCAAGAACTCTGCCTGGTCAGTCCCAAGTTCCTCTGTGACAGTTCCTTCACAGAGCCTGTGATCATCTCCCTCAGGAGACTGATCATCCCTGGGAGTGTGGTAGGAGGATACTTTCTTACCCTTCCTGCACCTTCTCTTAGGAGCAATCTGGTCATTTGTTTCAGGCTCCAGTGCTCCCTCAGTGCTGAGCTGTTTGGCCTGACCCTTGATTACAGCAAAGACACTGGCAGAGATGCCCATTATTTCAGCATGAGTCCTGAACTCTGCTTCAGACCAGGCTGAAGTGTCTAAATCATTGCCCAACAGACAAGCAAAATGTAGGTCTGGATGTACCACAACTCTCTTAGGTTCAGATAACCCCTCGCCAGCTGAGATTCACAACTGCCAAGGAATGATCAGTCCTGACATTGCTAGCGTTGGTTACTTAGTTAATTTGTCCAAGTATGATTTGTTCAGGGGACACACATTTCTCTGTCACCATTGTGACACTGGCCCCTGTGTCTCTGAAAGCTACTGCTTCCTTTTCATTTATCAAAGGCTGTTGCCTGTACTTACCCAAGTTAGTGGGACTTACTAGTAAAGTGGCAAGATCAATGCCACCATCACAGAATAGAGCAGCCTGAGCTGGAGTTCTGACTAAGTCAGAACCCAAAGTTAACCCAACTAATCCCTTGGTTGCTGCAGTACCACTTGTACTGGTGCTAGGGGGTGCAGTTGCCTTAGGGAGAGTGTTAGTAGGTTCCTTGGCCTTTGGACAATCCGCATATCTTGTCCAATGAGTTTTTACTCTACACAAGTAACACCAAGGTTTCTTCTTTCCTTTCTTGGAGTTTTGGGACCACCCCAGATGCAGGTTTTTGGGGACCTTTGCCATTCTCCACATCCTTCTCCTGGGATTTAGAGGAATCTTGCTTCTTCTGGTCACCTCCACCATCATGGTTTTTCTGCTTGACCCTGGTGCAGACACATTTGTCTGCCTTTTTCTCCAATTCTTGGGGAGAGGTCAGATCAGAGTCCACCAGGTACACCTTATTAAGGATGTGCTCCCTCATTAACAAATTGTACAATTCTTCATAGTCCTGTTCCTTACGGCCATGAAGCCGGCCTTCCAGCGCCTTAATAATACTATCAATGAAATCTACCCAGTCCTGGGTGTGTGCCCTCTGGGTGTCCCTGAACCTAATCCTGTATTGTTCAGTGGTTTAGCCAAACTCATCTATGAGCGCACTCTTCAGGACTGAATATTTGTCAGCATCTTCTTCTCTAACAGCGAAGAGCTTATCTCTACCCTTGTTAGCAAAGGAGAGCCACAGTACAGCTGCCCACTGCCATTGAGTGACCTTCTGAACTTTACAGGCCCTCTCCATGACAGTGATCCATTTATGGATGGCATCCCCCACCTGGTAAGGAGGGGCTATCCTGCTCAGGTTTCTAGTGTCAAATGAGGTTTCCCTGATTGCAGGGACACTATTGCTTCAACCATGGGACTCTAGTTTCAGTTTCCCCCTAGCTCTCTGCACATCTAGGTACTCCTTGTCAAGGGCCAACTGATCTCACCTGAGCTTAAGTCTTACTTTAGCAAGTTCGGTCATTTGGTACTTTCTTCCTCAGGAGTTCTCCCTCTACTAGATATGGCGGTCCCTATTGAAGTGTCTGAAGCTCTAGACAGAAGGAGATCTAGACCTCCTCTGCCGACACTGAACACTCCCAGGAGGAATAAAAGTGACACCCTCTGTGCCATCTGCACTATTTCCTAGAGGATCCAAGTTCACCAATGTGGGGTCCTCTGGCTCCTCTTGGTCATGTTCAGAATTTGGGCCAATAGGGGTAACCCCTCCTGTCCCTTCTACTGGAACATCCACACCCACTTTATCATGCTCCTCTGACGTGTATGGGTTCTGGAGATCATCTATGATGAGCAGCTCTAAGAGATCCTTACTTGTTGGGTTGCTACCTGTCTTTAATTTCCTAGAGGTGCACCGGGTCTTTAGTTTGTGGAACGTAAGACCAGTGTATCTAGAAGACTGGGCCTCATTGAGGTCTGTTACTAAAGACGTGGTGTCTAGGTCTAGTGTGGTGTTGCACCTACCTACCCTAGTGTAAACTAAACTTCCTAAGTTTGGAGAAAGGGGTGTAGTGTAGTTCCTATTGCCCTTATAGGCTTTGCACATTGGAATAATATACAGTAGAGTTTTTGCACATGACTGAGGTCAGTATGCCTGTATCGAGTATATTAAACTTACTTACTTGTGTGCCAGCTAACTCGGAGGTCACTATGAACTTCTCGAATAAACAAGAAGGGAATAGTTTCTGACAACCACATAAACATGACAACTTTGTTTTCCTTAGAATCGGAACAGTTCTCAGAATCGTAAAAACAATAGATAATAGTTTCACTCAATAAATCGTGCATGCTTAGTTTCTTCAGAGTTACACAGAAATAGATAGACGGGCGTTTCAATAAAAGGATTTAATGAACAGTCTTATTTCTCGTTCAAGAGATATGAGCTGTTAGAATCGCAAGACAGTATGTGAAATATGATACGTACAGTGTGAAGAAGAAATAATACTGCAATAGCATGGTCTTTTAGCTATCACATATATTCATATAAACATACATAAATAACGCAGGCTAAAATGTGAATACTTGTCTGGTGCTTCTAAATAGTCTACCCCAGTGTACCTAACCTTAGTGTAGTACGAGGTAAGAAGTAGGTGCTGTTTTCTATAGTATGGTAAGCTATAGTTTGTATTGCCAAGAGTCCCTCTAGGTTCTAGTCTGCTCCATGAAATTATAACCAAGCACAACCACTTGTCCTCTGCGCACTGTTGCTCTTCCCAGTTGGGTGTACGTAAAGTTCATCAAATATATTTGGAAAAATTCACACAAAGTTCAGTTTAAGTTTCGATCAATGTTTTTTACTGAACGTTAATAATCCATCAGAACATTATTAGAATTCATAATATCCAATGTGCATGTACGTTGCATTCTTTTGGAAATCCATTACTTATGTTTTTAACAATGAATGCTCAGATGCCCAATGCATTTCGGGCCCCACGGCCCTTCGTCAGGGGCTATACCTGGAAAAATATGAAATGATAAATTTACTTAAATCATCAAATCTCCAATGAACCGGGTTACAGTGTCTAACAACCAAAATTCATTGCTCAAACTCATTCTTGTACTGGGAATACGATATCAAAAAAATATCCATGGACACATAATTTATGTACATAGTGAACAAAAGGAATGACATGAAAACAATAACGTTGTGCTCAAAAAAGATGTTTGTGCCTTACAAAACAATCACATATGAATATTTCATAGTGCTCAGTAAAGAAAGAAAAAAGGAAGTGAGAAAGTTATGCCTAGCTGTTGCCTGGTAACAGAGTTCAAGTTCTGTTGATGCACCTAACCGAACATGCTTCTCTGTAAATGCATCAAGAAGTAGTGCAAGCTACACATGTGGCCTGAATTACCCTGAGATTGGAACGTTTGCTCAGTTTTATCCGCATTTCGAGGTTCACAATACTACATGCATGCAGGCGAAATTAGGAATAACTACCTAATGTCTAAAAACAAAAAATATCGAAAGAGTGGCTAAAAAACAAGGAGAAAAGAGAAGATAGAAGAAAGAAGAAAGAAGATAGGTGGTGCACTGCACGTGTTAATGTTTTGTTTAGAGAATTTTCTCAAGATTATGGGTGCTCTCAAGGGCGGTATTCATATGTGATTGTTTTGCAAGGCACAAACATCTTTTTTGAGCACAACGTTATCGTTTTCATGTCATTCCTTTTGTTCACTATGTACATAAATTATGTGTCCATGGATATTTTTTTGATATCGTATTCCCAGTACGAGAATGAGTTTGAGCAATGAATTTAGGTTGTTAGACACTGTAACCCAGTTCCTTGGAGATTTGATGATTTTTTTATTTTTTTATTTTTTTTATTTAACGAGAGACCTTTATTGCAAAGAGTACAAGTACACAGCAACCAGCCTACAACCCGTTGGTAGGGCCGGCCGCGATCATTGGGCAGCAACAGAGATAGACACATAGTTAATCATAGTGAACGGTACAAAGTGGTATTATGAAGGCAGTCCCTGGTCGCTCTCCAGGTGTCACTCGTATGTTACAATAGCATTGCACCCAAAAGAACATGGTCTCATTTTATGCTTATACAGTTAATAATTCAATACCCCAACTCCCCCCCTCCCCACCCCCCATGAGTCAGGTTCCGATAATTGAACACAGTGCTCCAACCGTCAAAGCTAGTATCAAACAGCATATAGTCGTTGCGGGCATCAAGGAATCGTATCACAAAGTTCTGGAGGATTGTCAACTGCTCACCGAGCATAGCGGCATCATACACCCAACTGGCATTCACAATTCCAGTGGTATGCAGCCAAAGATATTCTGTGAAGTGGAGAATTCGCAACACGCATCCAGCACTGCTCTGTAGCAAACCCCCCCATATCGAATCATCCCGAACCTCCTCCCCCTGCCAGGGAGCCATCATGCACACTGCTAGAGCTTCCGTCCGCATCCAAGGAGAGCATATACGCCGAAAACGGGCCCCAAATATCACGTGGGCGAGAATTTGCGGGGAGCTCCTCGTGGTAGCATACCAGTTGATCCCTACAATAGGCCATGTCTTGCAGCCACAATCGTACCTCTGGTGCACGCCTCCCTCCCCAGGCCATCGCCACTCTACGTTTAGCAATCTGTAATGCCAATAGTATCAGTCGTCTCACACTTGCAGGCACTCCAGATGCCATGCCCAATAGGCACAAGCGGATATCCAGTTTAACCTCAACTGACGTCATAGTAGAGAGGGTATCTGTCACAGCGACCCAGAAATCATACACACGTGCACAGCCCCAGGCCAAGTGTACAAAGTCCGCCCCGTCTCCCCCACACCTAACACACCGTGATGTCTCACGAAGACCAAACTTCGCCAGCTGTACTGGGGTGTAGTACCATTGATGTATGAATTCATAGTGTATGAGACGAAAGTTGCCGTTGGCTACAAAACTCCCAGTCATGGAGCAACATTCTGCCCATTCGTCATCCGTTAGCGGGTCAGGCAAGCACGCATCCCACCTAGACTTAGCCGTCACTGCACCTCCCCCCCCCCTCATCCTCCTGCGAGGCTTTATAGAGCCTGGAGAGCAATTTAATTTTATCCGGCACGGTGTACAGCAACTGCAAAGCACCCAGCGATAATGGTTCATTCGGATACGTAGGATATAGGGTGCGGATGGCCGCTCGGAGCGGGCATATAGAAATGTGGACATAACCACATTCGGGGACCTATCCGTCATATCCCGCAGCGTAAGAAAGGAGGCACCTGGATAAAGGTCCCCTACCGTGTTGAGGCCTACCCCTTGAAGGAGCTGTAAAGCCCCAATCTCATTGGTGACCGAAATATGCGAGTGATACAGCAGTGGCATAGCTGGGGCGTATAGCGGCAGCCGGTCCGCCCGCCTACCCAGTTCTTGCCAGGCATTAGCAGTGGATCGCACCGTGTTCACCTCCCCCTTCTCGAATACAGAGTGCGAGTTAACGATCATCGCTGTCAATGGAATAGGCTGAACCGCACTGGCCTCAAGCGCCACATGCGGTGTGTATGGCGGAGCTGATATCCAATAAGCAGCGAACTGCGCCTGAGCGCACAGGTAGTAAAGCTTCATATCCGGGACAGCGAAGCCCCCCAAAGCATAAGGCTTTGTCAGTACGTCCCATTTCACTCTTGGTTTCTTACCGGCCCACACCAATGTTATCAGTAAAGACTGTAGTCTAGCAAAAAAATGCGATTTAAGCGGGATTGGAACATTAACAAAAAAATATAAAAACTTCGGCAGTATTACCATTTTAATGAGAGATACTCGATCAGCAAAGGTGAGCGGGAGGCGAATCCATCGCGCCACTTGATCTTCAAGTTTAGCAACAGCCACACCGTAGTTGGCCCTAATAACTTCTTGACTATCTCTATGCATCATAATGCCAAGGTAACGTACCGGTTCCTCGGCCCACTCCAAGGGAAATTCTAATGGGAAGGGGACCGCAGTGTCTGTAAGTGGTAATATAACAGACTTCTCCCAATTAATGGAGAGCCCAAAGTGATGGCCAAACCGAATAAACTCGCGCAGTATAGGCTCCAGATACCTCACCGGCTCCCGCACATATAGGACCATATCATCGGCGTACATGGACACCGCTGGGGACCTAAGAGGAAACTTCAGGGCAGCGTCCGCATACCTCTGCCGCAGGACACAAGCCAGGGGCTCCATCACCAGAGCGAATAACAACGGCGATAATGGACAGCCCTGCCTAGTCCCTCGGCACACAGGAAACGGAGCCGAAACATGGCCATTCACCCGAACCCGTGCTACTGGGTTCGTGTACAATAAAGTCACCAGAGACGTAAAAAAGAACAGCACCCCCATTCGATGAAGTATCACTATCATGTAGCGCCATGCGACTGAATCAAAGGCTTTAGCAGCGTCCAGCATGACAGCCACCGCGGCCAAGTCCGGTTTAAGAAGATGTAACACCGCAAAGAGAGCTCTCAAATTATGGGTGGTGGATCTAAGGGGAATAAAACCAGACTGGTCCGGCAAAACCATGTCCGGAAGGAGCAGACGCAGTCTGGTCGCCAGCACTTTTGCTATAATTTTAACATCAGTATTCATAAGGGACAGTGGCCGATACGAATCACATTTGTTCGGCGGCTTACCCGGCTTTGGAAGAGCAACCAATAGTGCCTCTCTCATGGTGGTCGGAAACTGACCCTGTTCCACCGCCTCCTCAAGGACCATCGCTAGACGCGGGAGTAGGAGAGCCACATACTCCTTATAAAATTCAGACGGCAACCCATCGGTGCCCGCTGCCTTGCCATTTGGTAAGGATGCAATTGCATCCCGAAGCTCCCCCTCCGTAATTTGATGCATAAGAAACTCCTGCTGACCCCTCGAGAGCCAGACTAGCGCTATGTCTTCTAGATAATGTGCAATCTCATCCTCCTCCGCCGTTTCCTTATACTCATACATTCGTGCATAGTATTTGGTAAAACAATTCAGAATGTCTGCCGTATTAGTGACCATAGTGTCCCCGTCCTCTATCTCCTGTACCGCACAATACCTAGCCCATGGTTCCTTAATACGATCCGCCAAACCCCTCCCTGGACGTCCCCCCTCGCCATAATAACGTGCTCTGGTTCGCTTGGACAGAAATTGTACCTCCTGGTCCGCCAAATCATTATACTCAGACACTTTCATACGAATATCAGCCAATAACTTCTCCTCTTGGCCATCTTCCAACTGCCTTTCCAACCTTATCAGTTCGCCCTCCAACCTGGCCTTCGTGTCTCTCAAGGACTCAAGCACACTCGATTGCAAGCCTATACACGCTCCCCTCACCGTCACCTTAAAGGCTTCCCACACCGTGCACATACTGTCCACAGATCCAACATTCTTGTCAAAAAACTCCTCAATAACCGTCCTCAAACTCTCACGCAGGACCAAGTCATTCAGAATACCCAGCGGAAGCTTCCAAGTAAAAGGGGCTGGGTCATGCGATGGCATTCCTACCTCCATGCACACTGGCGCATGATCAGAAAGTGTTCGGGGGAGATGCATACCGTCCAACACCCATCCGCTTATATCTCGGGTCACCAGCCAATAATCCAGCCTGGACCACGTGTCGTGAGCTGAGGTGTAACATGTGCCCTCCTTCCGCCCAGGATGTTTCAATCGCCACACATCTACCATTCCAAGCCCTCTCATGCCATCTAACACAGCATCAGCCGCTCTCTTTCGCCCAGATGGTCTATCCTGTTTTCTGTCCAATACTCCATCCAGAGTGACATTCAAATCCCCCCCACAGATTATAGCCGATGGGGGCAACAGGTAGATCCTGTTCCATAGATGAACATAGAAATCGGGGTCATCGGTATTGGGGCCATAGACATTTATGAGCGTAACCAGCATGCCACACAGTTTACCATGCAAAATTATATATCGACCGTCCTCGTCTATTTCCTCATGTATGGAGACAAAAGGCACAGTTCTCTTGATCAAAATCATGACCCCCCGTGCATATGCCGAATAATTCGAGGCTAGCCGAGTGCCAGCCCACTGTTTCGCCACAGTTTCAGCCGCTCTCCCCCGTAGGTGAGTCTCCTGTATGAAAGCCACATGTGCGCCATGCCTGTTCAGGAAGGCTAGCATCTGTCTAGATTTCTGAGGACGATTCAACCCCCTCACATTCCAGGTAATAAACGTCAGCTTACCCTCCCTGGTCATTGCACCAGAACCTAAGTAAATCCTGTAAGCAGTTGAATAGATGCAGCGCCCCACACATCGTACATAACAGAGGATATACAGGTGAAGCGCAGACAGCTGGAGTCGCCGCCCAACCATCAGTTCCCATCAACCAACCTTGACTCAATTGCATTCCCGCCCAAGCCAACCCCAAAGCAGTACACAGACCACAAAACGCCCCGACCCACAAGTCCCAAAAAACCAACTTCCCCCCACCTCCCACTTCAGCACCCAAAACCTGCCAAAGCTGACCCCCCCCCCCCCAGACCCCAAATCCCCAACAAGTCAACCATTAATGTGTGGGGATCTCCCTTGTAACGGGGGCGCAGAGTCACCCAGCTCTCGCTAGCAAACCAACGAAGAGCTGACCGTGAAGACATGTGTGTGCCCCACCTCTCCCACCCCAGCCCTGCAGTATTGAAAAGAGCCAGTAATGCAATATATAACAACCCTCAGCCACTGACATATGGGTAGCCTCAGTAATAACGCTCTCCCTCTGCAACACATGACCGAAAAAATTGCGCCTCAAGACAGCATCCGATAACCCTCAGACAGTTCAGCTGCAGACTTAGCAGTCCAGTACAGGCCCACCCCGGGACACATACCCCCAGCATAAAACAGCCCACGGGACCCGAGCTACCAACAATGCAACAAAATAATCGCGCAATCATGAAAGTACAGTAAAATCAGCATACATAATAGACATAGGTGCCCGCTGTGAAAGGAAAGCTCAGTGCTATGAGTTTTGAGTATGCCGAGGTTGGGCCTGCCCAGCATCAGAAAGTCAAGCAACAATCCATAATCGTCTGCCATTAGCCAAAACCAACCGTGGGATCACTTAAGCCACCTCCTCCTGCAAATCATCCTCGCTGAGCTGCGCCATATCGGAATCTCTTTTACGTTTTTTTTGCTTTTTGGCGTAGTCCATGGCCGCCTTAGGAGAGGTAAAAATTTTGTTATCTGAGGGCGGTCCAATCCGGAGTCTGGCCGGATACAACATGGCGTAAGGGACGTTTTCAGCGCGAAGAAGCTGTTTTACGGAAGTAAATTCCTTACGCGCTGTTTGTACCGCAGCCGTGAAATCTGGATAAAATTCCAGTTTATTACCCTGATACTCCACAGTCCCTTTTTCCCGAGCAAGTCGCAAGATAACATCTCGGTCTCTATAGTTGAGGATCCGGGCAATGACAGGACGAGGCTGCGCCCATGGGACCGGCTTCTTCGCTAAGGAGCGATGTGCGCGTTCCACGATAAACACACTCGATAGTTGGTCAGCCCCGAAAATATCCACCAGCATACGCTCCATAAAGTCCTCCATTTTCCCCACATTCGTTGATTCCGGCAGGCCCATGACGCGGATGTTATTGCGTCTGGACCTCCCTTCCAACTCCTCATTCTTAGCTTGAATGACGGCTAAAACTCGCTCCATATTAAACACCTTCGTGGTCACCGTAGCCAGCCCATCCTCAGTGGTAGAGACCCTCTGCTCCACCTCGCCCATGCGCTCATTCTGTCGGTCAAACTGCGTCGCCATATGGTCCAACCTATGGTTAACCGACTCCATGGTGCCCTCTATAGATTGAAGTGTCTTTTGCATCGCAATCAAAGTGGCTTCGAGGTTAGGGGTGCCACCGACTGCCCCAGGGGGTTCACTGTCCGCAGGACCCTGCGAGGAGGACAACGCCGTTTTTTTTGCGTCAAAGTTCAGCTTGGGTTGATTACGCTCCGGTCTACCCATCTCGTGACTCTAGATCTTGCGACCAACCCAGTAGGTGTAATGCAAGAGGATTCCCTAGTGCCTCACTCCGTGCAGAGCCTGCAATGTACAAGAACCAGGGAGGCCTGTATGCGCCTTCTCCCCTCTGTCGCCTTCAGATTGCGGTCACTGCTCCAAGATCTAAAACACCGACCCCAGCTGGTCAGGGCCTCTCTCCCAGTCTGTGTCACAGCCCCGCCAGTAGTGCACAATGCAGACAGCAACCCTCCACTCGAGCGCAGCGTCCAGAATCTGCTCTCCAAGATCCTCCCAGCTGGATCAGCCTTCCCGCCCGCGCCCTCGCCAGTCGCAGCTTGCTCAGTGCGGCCTAACACGGCCCAGCGCCACCTCCGCAGCCCCGGGCTCGCGTAGCGCCCCACCTCACTCACCGCTCTCAGCAGGGCCGGGCTCCAGGCCTCGAGATCCTCGCGTCTCCGCTGCGCGTTAGGGCACACTCTCTCCACCACCAGCACTCGGCACCGACTCCTCTCCCGACCCCTCTGGTCAATGGGATCGACTCAGCTCCGCAAGTCCGCCGCCGGCCTCAAGTTGCAGGGCCGCCCACCTCCAGAGCCAGCCCCGACGTAGCTCTGCGTCTCCAGAGAAGCCGGTCAGCTTCCTGCTAGGCAGCCGCGAGACCCCTCTTCGCGCACCGCACCGCTGCAGCCGCTTGTCTCCGTCGGGCTGGGGAGATAGTAGAAGCGGGAAACTCAGGATAAATGCAGGATATTACACGGTCTTGGCGGAGCCTCACGTAAGTGCGGCCATCTTGCCTGGCGCCCTCTAGCGCCCCCCGGAGATTTGATGATTTAAGTACATTTATCATTTCATATTTTTCCAGGTATAGCCCCTGACGAAGGGCCGTGGGGCCCGAAATGCATTGGGCATCTGAGCATTCATTGTTGAAAACATAAGTAATGGATTTCCAAAAGAATGCAACGTACATGCACATTGGATATTATGAATTCTAATAATGTTCTGATGGATTATTAACGTTCAGTAAAAACATTGATCGAAACTTAAACTGAACTTTGTGTGAATTTTTCCAAATATATTTGATGAACTTTACGTACACCCAACTGGGAAGAGCAACAGTGCGCAGAGGACAAGCGGTTGTGCTTGGTTATAATTTCATGTTACAGGCGCAATTAGGACATTGCGAGTATCTCAGTAGCACGCTTTGAGTATATTTTCTACATAGTGGATTATCAGAGACACAGAAAAAGGAGTGCCCTTCCCCATATTAGCTTTCTCTAGTCTGCTCCATACCTTTCAATGAGAAAGGTGGGAATCTCTTTCTGGATCTCAATCCCTAACAACCCGCGAAGGGAGTCGGGACACTGGAAGCTGGATTCTCTGCGAGCAGGATTACAGTGCCTGGTCAGTGCGTCAGGCGGGGACTCAAATTCCTTCTGAGCATGCCGTAGCGAGCCATATCGAGCTGTGTAGCCGAGCCGTGGTTTGCCATGGTAAGTGAAGGTATATGTATACCTGGAAGGTGCTTAGGAATTCTAGTATTGATGTAAAGTCGGGCAGAGGAAGACATCATGAATGAACCCCTAAGGAATAGTTGTTCATGCATAATACATGAGTTCTTGGAGTAATCAATAATCAGAGCAGGGAAAGTCCCAATGGCTTAAGGGTCGGTTTCTAAGAACTCGTTGTGACGTGGGATGGACAGATGTAGGTGACCATGCCTGTATTTGGATAGCATGGCTGATGCCTAAATAAGGACTGGGGTTCTATGCTTAAATAAGGGCAATATGATTTGTGCCTATATAAGGGCATGATATGGGAAACCTATGTACAGGTATCTAAATCGAAACACAACAGGGGTTGTGCTAGACCCTTAACAACAAATCTAAAATTTCAGTAAAACTTACTTATTCTATAAAATATTATATGTGCCTAATGATAGTGATGGTATCTGATAGAGACTACGAGCCGCAGATTCCTTAACGTAGAATTATCCCCAGGCGTGAAAATGGATCCGGAAATTTTTTGCCCAGCATCCCTGCGCGCTGGGGGGAAGGCAACAGGCGACTCCGCCAAGTCGTCGTCCGCGTACATGACGTCAGCGAGGTCCCATAAGTCCCACTCCGGCGCGCCTATGTCAGTTTTTTCCTTTTCCGCGTGCAACACGGATCCGGTTCATGCTCTAGGCCTGTTAGGCATCTCCCTTCGATCCTTTGTGTGTTGTGGGAACAGTTCGCGGATGCCTTCGAGCTTCAAGACGTGTTCGTCTTGTGGACGCTTGATGTCGGCGACGGACCCTCACCTCATTTGCATGTGGTGGTTGGGGGAGGATTACGGCTCTACTGATTGCGAGGCGTGCCAACGGTTGAAGCCGAAGTCACGGCGGGAACGCCTGATGGAACTTCTCTCGGCTCGCATGTCCAGATCGGCTTTGTCACCTCACTCAGCCACTGCGGAAGGTTTTCGGAGCGGCCGTCATCGTCCTCATCCCTCTCCTGTGACTCAAGAGCGTCCCTCCCCTGTCCGTAAGTGTCGCAGTTTGTCCCCGAGTGCTGGTTTCTGGCCTGTTGGGGGCGTAGGCTCTCCGTGGGTGATGCGGCCCTGCGTATCATCCCCCTATCCACCGTTCCCTGGTGAGGGGGCGTTGAGAGCCCAGATGGAGACATATACGGCGGCTTTGCAGGCCTCGCTGGCTTCTCCTCCTCCTCCTTCACTTCCTGGGACATTGGTGGATCCCTTGCGCCATGCGGGGCCCTCCGCGGCATCGCCGGCAGCCTCCGCCCCGATGCCGACTGGTTCGGCTCCAGGCTCGGAGGATGTGGTGCCGTTGGGGTGCGGCCCTTCGGGGGTCCCTCCTTCGGACCACGGCGCCTCTGCTTCACCGCAAACTCCTGCGGGAATCTCTGTGGTGTCGCAGTAAGTCACCGGGGCTCGGGTTGGTGGACCCCTCTCGTCCCATTTTGGGTCGAGGCTTGAGGGGGGACTCCTCGCCCCTCCATGCAGGCGGCTGCCTCGTCGGAGGTCGAGTCGGTCTCGTCGGCGCCACAGGGGTCGGTGGACACATCTCCTCCCCTCATGGGTTGAGGCTGGCGGGGGACTCCTTGTCAGTCCCCGGGGCCCTCTCGTCCCTCCGCGCAGGCGGATGCCTCACCGGAGGTCGAGTCGGCCTTGGCGCTGCCGTGGGGGTCGGTGGACCTATCTCGTCCTCCCATGGGTCGAGGCTGGCAGGGGACTCATTCTCGCTCTCCAGGTGCTTCTCGTTCCTCCACGCAGGCGGCTACCTCATCGGAGGTCGAGTCGGCACCGTTCGGGCGCCGCCCCTTGACCACCTTGGCTCCAAACTAGCCACGGTCCCCGGCACCATGTGACAAGGTGGAGGCCTGTCCAGCGTCTCCTGTGGTGTTGGACGACACAACGCCCTGCTCCGGGTGGTGGATTCTGCAGCACCGGACAGGCGTCAGGTCGTGGATTCGTCCTCAGACGTCCCCTCTTCTCCAGAGGTTGGGCACCTGCTGGTGTCATCCTCGCCGGAGACGGGCCGCCTCGTCGTGGATTTCTCCCTGACATCATCAAAAGACTGCTCCTTGCCGCGGCTGTGGTTTTCGCCGGAGGAACCACAAGTCCCCCACTCTTCGGCGTCTCTTTCTCCTTTTCGGGCCTGGTCCTTGCCCACTCCGGTAGACTTTGGAGACGGCCGCCTTAGCTTACAGCCGTTGCCCATGGAGGAGCTGCTTTTTCCACAGCGGGGCCCTATGGAGGCGGAGGCGGCCTTCGCTCGTGCTGTTTCCATGGCTGTGGCAATTTTGCGCATGGAAGATCCGGCTTCCCATTTCCCCGCAGATCATCTTTTGGTGGTTCTGCACCAGGGCTCTGGTGGGAGGGAGATGCTGCTCCCCTTTGAAGGTTTGCTCCATTCTTCTCTGACGGGCACTTGGGGGTGCCCCGCTACAGGGGATCTGGTGCCCCAACACCTTTTGCACCGGCACCTTCCAGCGCCGCGTGACCCGGCATGTCTTTCCCTCCATCCCTCTGCCAGTGGCCCCCTTTTTGCGGACCACCTTTCCTTCCCTGCCGTCGCTGTTGGCTCCACCATCCCGGGAGGCCTGCTGGCTGGACTCTTGGGGCCGCTATATGTTTGCTTCGACCATTGTGGCTCTGCGGGCCCTTAACACTTTGTGTGTTAGCTAGGGCCACATCTTGCTTTCGGGACTCGCCGGAGTCCCTTGGATCTGCAGCTTCTCAGGAGGGTGCTGGTGTTGACTTGCGGCACCATGCGTTAGATGACGGCATTTATTCTTCGCTCCGCTATGGACATCTCGGAGGTGCTTGGTCGTGCCATGGCCTCTTCTGTTGCCCTTCACCGCCATGCTTGGATTCGAGACAGTGTGTTCCCTGAGAATGTGCGGGAACGGTTGGTTGGATCTTCCCTTTGATGGCACCCTCTTGTTCCACGCACCTCCATCCGGAGGTTGTTGCCGGGGCTTCGGCCTCCTCCTTCTCCTCCTGCTCCTTCTACTCATCCGCCTTCTCCTCCTCCTCCTCCTCCTCCTCCTTCGTGACCTGTCGGTTGGTCTGGATTTTGTGAGCTGTTCTTTCATTGGGGCGAGTCACCCCGTTGTGTGACTTGGTTGCTTTCTGTGCCTGAGAGTCATCTTGTTGGGGCTTTGGCTCTGTTGGCTGCTGGCCGGCCCTTTTTGACTGTTTTGTTGAAGGTTATTCACACCAGGTTGGCCTGGAGATTAAGCCTCCTGTTCTTCTCTTGGCTGCTTGATAAGCTTTCTGTGGGGTTCTTTTTCCCTGCAGTTCTTTCTGTTGTCCTCTGCTGCGGAAAGTTCTTCCTAAGAGGGTTCCAATGTTTGGGACTAACATACCCTATGTGGGGTACTGGTAGATATTATATAGATCGTTATGTGCTGGGGAGTTGTGGTCGCCTTCGGACTCCTGCCTTCCGTGACGCTTATGTACTTACAGGTGCAATTTCCTTGTGCTAATTGAGAATGCCTGGAGGCACCACGGGGTGTCCTTCTCTGGGGATTGCTGCGCTGTTCATCTGATAGAGACTACTAGCAGCAGATTCCTTCACGTAGAATTATCCCCAGGCGTGACACTGGATCCGGAAACTTTTTGCCACAGCATCCCTGCGCGCTGGGGGCGGGGCGGCATCACGTGACTCCACCCAGACGTCATCAGCGAGATCACATAAGTTCCTACCCGGCGCACCCACGGCAGTTTTTTCCTGTTCCGCGTGCAACGCGGGTCCGGTCTTGCTGCGGGTCTGTTTTGGGGCCTTTTTTATTCACCATTGTCTTTTTTCTATGTGGAACAGTGTGCAAATGCCTTCAGGCTTCAAAACTTGCACGTCGTGTGGGCGTCTTACGTCGGCAACAAACCCTCACCTCATTTGTATGTGGTGTTTAGGGGAGGATCACAACACCACTGATTGTGAGGCGTGCCAACAGTTGAAGCCGAAGTCGCGGTAGGAGTGCCGGATGAAACTACTCTCGGCACGTCTCTCCAGGTCGACTTCCTCCCCTCTATCAGCCTCGGCAGACGGCTTCAGATACAGCCGTGGTCGTAGTACTCGTCCTTCTCCAATGTAGTGAGAGCGTCGCTCCCCGGTGTGTAAGTGTCTCAGTTTGTCCCTGGGGGCTGGTATTCGGCCTACCGGGGGTATGGAGTCTCCGCGGGTGATGCGACCCCGCGTTTTGGCCTCCTATCCACCATTTTCGGGTGCTGGGGCGTCGAGAGTCCAGATGGAGACATATGTGGTGGCTTTGCAGGCCTCGCTGGCGTCTTCTCCTCCTTTCCCTCCTGGGGCGCCAGCAGATCCCTTGCCTAGTGCGGGACCCTCTGCGGCACCGCCGGTGGCTCCGGCCCCAGGCCCAGCTCCAACTGATTCGGATACAGGCTTAGAGGATATGGTGCCGTTGGGGTGCGGCCGTTCGGGGGTACCTCCTTCAGGCCATGGCGCCTCTGCCTCGCCGCAAACTCCCGCGGGAGTCCCTGTGGGGTCGCGGGAGGTCGCCGGGGCTCGGGTCGCATCCCCATGCCCCGCTCAGCCCTCTGGGCAGGCAAAAACCTCGTCCACAGCTGAGCTACGCCACCACGGCACCGGTGCCTGCTCCGGGCGGCGCCACAGTGGTCGGTGACCTTTCCTCGTCACGCTCTGGGTCGAGGTGGGTTGGGGACCCTTCGTACCCCTCCGGGCCCCTCTCGTCCCTCCCCGCAGGCGGCTGCCTCGTCAGAGGAAGAGTCGGAGGTTGAATCATCCCTGTTGCTGTTGCATGGGTCGCCCAGCCACCTCCGCCACATTCTGGGCCGAGGCTGGCAGAGGGCTTCATGTCACTCCCCCGGTCCCTCTCGTTCCTCCACGCAGGCGGCTGCCTCGGCGGAGGTCGAGTCGGTGTCGTTCCGGTGCCGCCCCTTGGCCACTTCGGCTCCGGCTCCACTCCCCGGCGCAGTGTGACTTGGTGGAGCCCTATCCGGTCTCTCCTTCGGCGCCGGATGGTGCTGGCGTCCTGCTTCAGGGTTCTCCATGGCGTTTCTGTATGTTACTATTGCTTCTTGAGGTTGTGTGCGCGACCCTTGTAGTGGTGGGGCCGGGCATTTCCTCTCCTTCCTGCTCTTGTGCTGAGAGCTGGGATGCTTCTGTGTTCTTCTTGCTTCTGGCGGCTTATGACTTTAGGACCATTCTGGCTGGCCTGTTGCCTTCCCTCTGGGTGGGCTCGCCTCTTTCCCTTGTTTCCTTCTTCTTCTTCTTCCTCTGCCTGTCCTGGTATTGGATGGAAGCTCTGTTGCCTTTGGGGTGGAGTGGGGTGTTTCGGCCTCTCTGGCCTTGCCCTTGGTTCCTCTGTTGTGGGTGTACGGGCCTCTTCACTCTTCCTTCTTCCTCCTATATCCCTCTTGGGGTTGCTAGTGTTCGACTTGTGGGGGTCCTCTTGCCTGGAAGGGACGAGGTTACTTCCCTGGTCTACAGGTCTGGTCCCCTGTGGTCCCTCTGTCCTGTCCAGACTGGTGGGGTTCTTTCGCAGACCCTCTTTCCCCGTGGGTATTGCTAGTGTATCTATTCTACATGAAGGAACCTGTGGCTAGTAGTCTCGATCAGATGTACGAGTTACTTACCTTCGGTAACAATGTATCTGCTAGAGACGATTCTAGCTGCAGATTCCTTCACGGTCCGCCCTTCCTCCATGTTCTGCGAGGACCCCTGGGCTGGTCTTCAGTACTCGCCTCCCGGTGGGGGGCTGATGTCTCCTATGAGTACCTTCTTTTGCTCTTGACGGTTGCTCCGTCTTGTTGCTGTTCATTCCTCCTCTTTGATTCTTGGAAGATAGGGTTACGGTGCTCTTATGCCCCGCTGCTCTGGCTGCTCCAGGTTGGGGAGGTTTGCCGTCAGTCTCTGCCCTCGCTTCCCTTCCGTTCCTCTTGCTGCTAGGGGTCCTGGCCCCTCTGCTAATCTATGAGTTGGGGTCCTCTGGTCGTGCCTTACCTTGTTTCTTGGGGGTGGTTACCCTCTATGCTAGGGTGGCTTGGATGTTGGTTGTTCCTGCCTGTTGGGGCTGTCTCCCCTTCCTTGTTTCTGGGTGAGGGTTGTAGGCCTGCTACATGTGTCATGACTTTTTACGCAGGTTCCTTGTCTCCGGGGGAGAGGGGTGGGTGGCTGTATATGTACTGGCAGGGTGGCTGCTCAGGGCTCAGCTCTTTTCTTCCTTCTGTCCCTGCCCTTGGACACGGCAGTGTTGCCCTGTTCCTTATGGTGCCTATCTCTATTTCTTTTTCATACACTCTTGCGCACACTGTTCCCATGCTCC
This sequence comes from Lissotriton helveticus, assembly GCF_964261635.1. Lineage (NCBI taxonomy): Eukaryota > Metazoa > Chordata > Amphibia > Caudata > Salamandridae > Lissotriton > Lissotriton helveticus. The sequence goes on along the minus strand of NC_136062.1, from coordinate 115,656,419 downwards.
CACAGTTTTTTCTCTGGTGGCTCCTCGTTGTGATGCGGAAAAGTTCTCAGAAGAAAACTGACGTGGGCGCGCCGGGTTGGGGCTTATGTGACCTCGCTGACGTCACCTGGGAGGAGTCGCGCGATGCCGCCCCGCCCGCCCCCTGCGTGCAGGGATGCTGTGGCAAAAAGTTTCTGGATCCAGTCTTATGCCTGGGGATAATACTACATGAAGGAATCTGCGGCTAGAATCGTCTCTACCAGATATATCGTTATCGAAGGTAAGTAACTCGTACGTCAGGTCTGACCTGCTGTCTACGGCCTGGCGTCCTGACTCTGGTCTGCTCCTTGGGTCCTGTGTGCGTACCCCTCTTTGTGGTGTGTCCGGGCCTTCTTCATACTCCTTTTCGCTGGCCTGGGGGTTGGGGAGGCTCTTGTGTTCCTCCCTCTTTTGGGACGCAGTCTCCCTCTTTTCCTGGGTGTCCAGGGCTATTCTTCCTTCTTTCTCCATGTCTCCTTGGAGCCTCTGGGTTGCTCTTCATCCTCCTCCTTACCTTGGCCTTGGATGGCGGTTCTGTAGCCCTGTAAGCGTGGGGTGCTTCAGCCTCCCCTCCCCTTGCCTTGCTTCCTCTGTTGAGTGGAATGGGCTTCCTCTTTTCTCCCTTTCTTTTTCCCCACCCCCATGGGTTCTGTGGCTTTCTGCTATGGGGGTTCTCCTTGCCTGCGGGGACGAGGATCCTCGCCTTGTCCGTTGGCCTGGTCCCCTGTGGGGCCCTCTGTTATGTCCAGGTCAGTGGGGGCCTTTCGCAGACCCTCCTTCCCCGTGGGTATGGCTAGGGTATCTATTCTACGTTAAGGAATCTGCGGCTAGTAGTCTCTATCAGATGTACGAGTTACTTACCTTCGGTAACGATGTATCTGGTAAAGACGTTTCTAGCTGCAGATTCCTTCACGGCCTACCCTTCCTCCCCGTTCTGCGAGGGCCTTTGGCTTGGTCTTCTGCACTCGCCTCAAAGTGGGTGGCTGTATCTTCTGTGAGTGCATTCTTTCGCTCTTTTAACAGGATGTCTGGCGTCCCGATACGGAGGACAACACCGGCTACGTGTAGCCTACAGAACGAAGCATCGTGGCAGCTTATTAAGGCTTGCCTATCACTTTTGGGGCTCCACCACTGGACCACGAACAGGAAACCACTTATCTATGGTATTTGGATATATATCCTTGAACTTGGTGTATGAAGTCACATCACGATTTACTTGCAATACGAGAATTGATTACTTCTAACTACCATTTACATATCCTTCTGGTTGGTGCCTTGATCCTGACTATATTGGTATACATATCAGTATTGATCAGCTGAATACAGACCACATTGACTATTATTCAAATTCCTCTGCTGATACAATTGAAGTTGAACTTGACACTGCATGGTTTGCATTTTCTGGATACATTTCATTCAATCCCTATATCACTCTGCCCTGACGAAGCTCCCGGGGTGGGAGCGAAACGCGTTGGCTATTTTGTGCGCTTCTGAGAATAAAAGAACAATAAAATACTTTTTTTGAAACAACTACATGTTTCTGCAATTCACTTCCTGAACTGGTGCTGCCTCTACTTTTCTTCAGGATGATTTGTTCTGTTCTTGTTCCTTCCTCCTCTAGACTCTCTGGAGGATGGCGTTATATGTTCTCCTTTGCCCCTCTGCTCTGGTCCAGGTTAGGGGCTTGCCTACACTTCTTCCCTTCCCTTCCCTTGGTTACTAGGGGTTTTGGTCCCTCTGCTACCTTCTGGGTTGGGGTCATCTCACTGTGCCCGTGTTCCTTTGGCGGGGTTGTCGCACTCCGTGCTGGGGTTCCCCTGGAGATTTGTCATTCCTGTTTGGTTTGAGACCAGTTTCCCCTTTGTTCCTGGTTTTTGTTGTGGTCCTGCTGTATGTTGTCGTGACAGTTTTGCATGTGTCCCTTGTCTCCAAAGGGGCTGTCTACACCCTGGCAGGGTGGCTGTTCGGGGCTGTACTCTGTTCTTTTCTTTCCCTGCCTAAGGCTGCTGCAGTGCTGACACTGCTTCTTATGGTGTTGTTCGTCACCATTCTTTTTCCACTTTTTCTGCTCCTTTGCACTCTGTTCCCATAATCCCACAGTTTTTTCTGATGGCTCCGTGTTGTGGCGCGGAAACGTACTCCGAAGAAAACTGACGTAGGCGCGCAGGGGTGGGACTCATGTGACCTCGCTGACGTCACGTACGCGGGAGTCGCGTGATGCCCCCTCCCCCGGCGCGCAGGAATGCTGGGCAAAAAATCTCCGCATCCAGTCTCATGCCTGGGGATAATTCTACGTTAAGGAATCTGCGGCTAGAATCGTCTCTACCAGACACTTCGTTACTGAAGGTAAGTAACTCCTACTTAATCCACACCTAGATTAGCTGGTAAAACAATGCAGGCTTGGATCCCAACTGCTGCACACCAATGTAGGAGGCTGGCTTAGTATATGATGCCCACTTATGTAATTGCTTTTACTAGCAATTTTGTCTATTTATTCCATAGGACTTGATCCTATAACTAGTCCTATGGAATAAATAGACAAAATTGCTAGTAACTTGAAGCCTATCAACATTTCTACCGAGAGGTTGTCGTGTTGTTTTTGGAGACTAATCAAAAAAGCTCCATTTTGGTCAAATATTTCCAAATATTGTTGGTTCGCAATAATGTTATGAAAAAACATGTTGATAACTCTTCCCCCCTCTTTATTTGTGAAATGATATCACATGATGTTTTTTGTGTAGTATTTGTTTTTTACACGTTTTCACAATGTATGTATGGTTTGTTAAGTCGTTGTATAATCACGCATTTTTTGACTAAAGGTTTTTCATTGTAAATATTGGACACTAAAACTTTCATGGTCAATACGTTTAAGTCTTTGATATTTCTCTTGACTACAGTGATATTTGTTTTTTTTTATAAAATTGATGAATAAAACCGGCGCAATTAATCGCCAAGGTAAACATATTTAATAGTGTTTATCTTTTTTTCATCCTCAAATTATATGGTGTGAAATTCATTGAAGTGCGGGTTTTTGTCTTTTCTGTAAAACACTTATGTAATTGCAGCACCCTGCAGTAACCCAGACAACCCCTATGGTGGTGTTAGTGGTCTTAGACATTAGAAAGCTCTCTAAGTGGTATCTGTGGAGATCAGCCTTCAGGCTTAGTCTAGAAGGAGTGTAAAGCAGCTTGTTTTACCAGACTTAATGTTATGGTATAGGTTAAGTGAAAAAGATCCACACAGTACAGTTATAAAAAATATGTATTTATTAATAACACTCACTAACGCAATGTATTATCTCCTACCCGGAAATATAAACACAATACTTTGTCATTAGAATACGTAAACAGAACAGAATACACAGTGCGAGGCCAAGCCATATGCTAAAATACTGGAATGCGAACCATGACTCAGTCAAGAGTGGACCCAGAATATGTAGAAGAGTCGGGGACCCAATGAACCACCGAAGGTGAGTATCTAGTTACCCACATTTGTGTGCAGAGCGGGAACACACCGCATACTTAATTCAAGTCAATGGTTAAGTGGCCGTTGCAATTTTAAAGAAGGACCGAACCCAGTGGACCCTGAAGAAACACCGTGGAGGGTGGATGGTTGGAGAGCCACCTCACCTGTGGATAACCGTGGAACCAGGATACCTACACCAGGGAAGCCGGGTGCATAGGTGCGAAATGGCGTCGGAAACCCTTGTAGACCACAATGGAGGACTGCAGAAAGATGTCACTGATGAAAAAGGTGAAATGTCTCTGGTGGAACCCAAGTAAGGATTCAAAATAAGCAAGCAGAGGGGACAGAGTCTGATACTGATATTTCACCCTCTATCCTAGGGTTTCAGTGAAAATGACACTGAGGGTGTTGGGCCTCATGGCCTCTGGCATCCTTCTTGTGGACCATGCCATATGGCACATGCGGGCTAAGTAATGGTTGCCTGAAGTTCCAATGGGCTCAGCATCGGGGAAAACCATGCAGAGGCAGACCCCTCTCCCTTCCCCACCCAGACCTCACTGTAGTGACGGATGCGTCCCTTCTGGGATGGTGCAGGCGATATGGGAGAGGTGGAGATCAGAGGACTCTGATCTCTGGCACTAAAACCCTTCTTGGCATCCATCAAGGGGAGGCTAGTTCAGGTTTTCACGGACATCACGACCACCATGTGGTACTGCAACAAACAAGGTGGGGTGGGGTCGTGGACTCTGTGCCAAGAGACTTTGCGTCTCTGGATTTGGCTGGAACAGCAGGACATTACCCTGGTGGTTCAGTATCTGGCTGGGCTCTTTGAATGCTAGAGTGGACAAAACTCAGCTGAAGTGGCCTAGCAGATCACAAGTGGGGTCTCCATCCTGAGGTGGCGCAAGGACTCTTTCTGTAGTGGGGCAAGCCTAGGTTAGATATGTTTGCCTCCATAGAGAGTACGCAATGTCAGCAGTTTTGTGAGCTGGAATTTCTAAGGCGGCTCTCGCTCGGTGGTGCTTTTCGTCACGGAGCTCCGGCCTCCTTTACCCCTTCCCACCCATGCCACTCCTGCCCAGGACTGGGCATGAATGTCTGGTATCCCGAGCTTCTGGCAATGAGCATTGATCCTCCGATCAGGCTGCCCCTTCAGGAAGGTCGCCTGTCGCAGCAGCAGGGGAGTGTTCTCCAGCCGAACCTTTCCACTGTTCGCCGCCTTGTGTGCAGATTGAGCAGCAACAGCTGAGAGCTTTCGACTTTTCTCCCAAAGTCTGCGAGGTTATTCTGGCAACCAGGCGTCCTTCCACAAAGTCTGTGTACGCCTGCCGATGGGCCACATTTTGTAAATATTGTAAAGACCGGTCTATTAACCCCCCGCATCTGCATCTTTATCTGATATCCTTCTGTTCATACTTTCCTTGGCCCAGCAGGGCTCTGATCTGAGCACCTTGAAGGGCTATCTTTAGGCCCTTTCCTCTTTTCTTTGGCTGCCTGATCAGCCTTCTCTTTTCAAATCCTTTCTGGTGCAGAGATTCTTGAAGGGATTAACTCACTTGTTTCCTCCTTCACCCTTTATTATGCCACAGTGTGACCTTAATTTGGTTCTCACCTGTTGGAAATGGGATCCCCGGCCGGCCAGGGCTTTCGCCAAAGTCAGTCAGAGACCACCACTCCCAAGTCAGGGCAAGGGAGTTACACGCCAAGATAACCCCTACTCACCCTCTAGGTAACGTGGCGCGAGCAGCAAGGCTAAACTTGGAGGCGATGTAGGCTAAGTATTTACGCACGCACCCCAGCAACAACAACCAAAGGCCCACCACAAAGGAAACTCCACACAAGGTTATATAAAAATAGCCTTTGTATTACACCAAAACACATTAGATAAAACACACTTTACAATGTGCCAGAGGCACAAAGTGCTGGGCAGCTGAGGGACAGAACAGGGGGCCTAAACGCTGCAGCTGGCACTAAGTGCTGCGCAGCTGGGAAAGGCCAGGGATGAAGGAGTGCGCCTCACTCCTAACGTCCACAATACATGTCCCTAGGGAAAGAAATACCTACACGGTGCAGCTGCCCACTAATTGCTGGGCAGCTGGAAACAAATCTCGCCAGGGGCTCTCACTAGCCCCTCAGGAACATTGTGCCCAACACGTTGGAGCCCTTCACAGGCTGTGAATCCATAACATGTGCACTGGAGCACTCTGGCTCCTTAAAGAAATACATGTCCCCCTCGTTGGAGCCACGGGGCTCTGGGAATCAGCTCTGCTCCTGGGAAGAGCTGTGTGGGGAAGCATGGGCCCCTCAGAACAACTGCGCCCCATTGAGCCACCTAGGCTCTGCAAATACGGGGGGAGGGGCTTTGCTGGAGCCAACGAGGCTTTAAGACCAATTCATAGCCAGCTGGAGGAGCGGCCCGCTACCAAACGGGGCCGCTCAAATGCTACCTCTCTTCCCCCTCCCCCGGTCCAGCCCTGACTCACCGGGCTGCTCTGGGGAGGCATCTCGCCGTTTCCGCCGGACTCCACGAGGTCTGCAGAGGCTCTCCCTTGCTCCAGGGAGCCTCAGCGGGTGTCAGCAGGGCAGCGGGCGGGGCTCTCTCACCTCATGAGAGCCCCGCTTTCTCGGCACACCGGTCTTCACCCGGTCCCCCATCTCGGGACCGGGACTCTGGGCAGATAGAGCCTGCGAGGCTCCGGGACTTCCGTTTTCGGCAAAATGGCCGCACTTCCGCTTCCGTCCAGCGGCCCCGCCCACAACCAGGCGGGCCGCGGGCGCGGCGGCAATTCTAACGCGGCTCGGGCCGCGGCGGTGAATCTCGGGGGTATTTACGAGGGGTGGCACCCTCGAGGTCTCAAATAAATATAAAAGCGAGGTGGCACTCGCAACCTAAATAAATAAATGAGAGAATACCCGCAATTATGAAGATAAAGCCAATACCGGCATAAAGCAGGGTGGGCTCCTGTGAGGGACACGCAAAGGGCAGGAGCGCTTCCCTCCTCGGGAAAACGACAGCGCTCTGCCCAGAAAGGAGAAATAAAGCGCTCCCAGGGCGCTAGGGGCACAGAGAGCACCAAGGGCCCTATGAAATGACCCCCACAGCCAGGAGGGTCCAGCAAAGTCCTTCAGGAGTCCAGGGGCTGGGCAGGGCCCAGGGGAGGCAAGCCTTCCCCCTGGGCCCAAGCAGCAGCACGCCCCTGGTAGGATTCAAGTTGGGAACAAGAACATTTTCATGGGGTCACAGCCCCTCTTTTATACACCTTTTCCCTTTGTCTTTAGGTGCAGGGTGGGGGCAGAACCAGTCGCAGCTGGTCTGGGAGTACTGTTGATGGCCCAACCACCCATTCTATTCACAGGCAGGGCTAGGGTCATCAGTCACACCACAGGGGGGCGGAGCCAGCATTGTGTGGGGAAAACCCAGCCCATCCAGGACACAGGTACACTCCTCCCACACATCACTCATGCTAATCTCTCCATTCACCACCGGGGCAGACCCACACAGACTTCCTGGAGCCTGGCATCCCAGCCAGCTCCAGCCAATCACACGCCCGGCATATTTTACACTAATATGCCAACTCCTAGAAGTGGCGCTTCCGCACAAGACACATACACGCCGCACATACCGTTGCGCAGCATTCACTCTCACGAGTTCGCACATACCAAACTTAAGCATGCACGCCTCACGCATCAGGAACTACCAGGGACACAGACATTCCCCATGCATTCCTATGGGAGGGCAGGCCAGTCTCACTCCACGCACTCAGGGAGCGCACGCACTTTACACTGCGCCACAGTGTCAAGGTGCGCAAAGACCAGAAATCACTACACTTCAAGGCAAAAAGTTCAGGGGTGAACCTGCCAGAAGGCCCAAGTCCAACACGACCCCCTTCCAGCCAAAACGCAGGGGAGACCAATCACCACCGTGATGGACTTCCCTGCTTGGGGCGATAGAACACGGACGCGGGCCCGCACTGCAGGGACACCCTCCGGTTCTACGCCAAGTTAATCCATAAGACAAGCACATCCTTAAAAAAAACACAGGCCCAACTAGGCTACCCCACTGGTACTCCTTAGCTGTCCACGGCTAGGACCAGGCCCTAGGCCACCTAGATACCACTGGTCCTTGCCAATACACAGAGTGGGGGGTAGTAACCCCTGGCCTGCACTAGCCATTCTCCACTCCCTCTCAGTGTAGTTCCAAACTACCACTGATCCTTCAACCTAGGGTCCGCACCCTCAGGCTGACCAGAGGTCACGGGCAGGAATGCCCCACCCTACCTCTATTTCTGAAGCACCCTCCAGAACACAACTCTCCCACCAGTTTAGGACCTGACTTCCTCAGCAGCAGTGACCACAGTCAGACCAGCACAAGAACGGTGTAGTAAGGCGTTGCACTTTGCGGGTTGCCAGATGCGGCGCAGGCGGCGGCTCGCGGACCGCGTCGAGACGGGGACGGCGAGCGGCATAGACTGCGCGGCCGAAGGCAGACGCGGCTCAGTGCGGTGCCTACAGGACACCAGGCTGGTCATGACAGATAGGTCACCACTCCCTTAACTGGTCTACCACCTGGGATTCAAATTCACCGGATGCACAGGGGTCAGACTTCCTCTGACCCCCTTCCAGAGTTCTGCACCCTCCCACTGTAGAACAGGGTCCCTCCACTTAAGGTAGGCCCCACCTGCTCTCAGGGTAGTACCACAACACTCAGCCAAGAACCCTAAAGATCCCTGCTAGGCCTGTACCACCCCTTCTGGGAAACACAGGGTCTCTTCACTTAAGATGAGCCCCACCTGTGTTCACAGGGGTACCCCTAGAAGACAAACCGGCCAGGACACTGGCTACAGTCGCCCTGCCGTCCAGGACAGGCAACACCTGACCCTGGCTCCCCAACCTAGGGACGCTACCCTTTGGTTAGATGCCTGGCGCACCAGGACTTCTACAAGTTGAAAACAAAAATCTAAGACTTTCTCTCCTCCTTCAACAGCAAGGCAACCACTGCAGGTCAATACCCCATACAGCTTACCCGGTTCCTTCTCTTCAGGCAGGAGTTCCCTCTTGTAACTTCAGGACACTACATACAGTTGCCCTTACGTCCAGATCCGGAAACACCGGCTACTGGCTCCCCAACCGAGGGACGTACCCTTTGGTCAGATGCCTGGCGCACCAGGACTTCCTTGAGGGTGACACATAACTAATGTGTCGTGTACAAGTCTGCCTGACACTCAGGACAGAAGTGGCACCACCATGGTCACTCACTGGCGACACAACCCTTCTGGCTGGCCCCTGACCCACTGGCTTTTCCACTGGGGAACCTATCCCCCTCGCACCCCTTCATCTGGACTTCTGCACCCTCCCAACTGGAGCGGTACGGCCAGACACCAGAACTACTGGAACCCTGGTTACAGAGGTTCCACGTTCTCCAGATACTCTGGAAGATCCTCCTCAAATGACCTATTGGTACAGCCTAGGCCCCCGACCTGATGTTCCCTTCAGAAACAATCCAGGCCCTGACACTGGGTTTCGGGCACCTGGAGACCTGCAGTCCCACCCACTCCTTCTCCTCTTGAGACAGGACGTGGGCCCCTACACCGAGACCTAGCTGGGCTACACTGAGCCTCTTCCACCACGCTGGGCTGGAAGACACCTCAGACACTCCTTTTGGAATCACTCCATCCCCTATGCCTCTCTCCTCCCAGAACATTACCAACTCCAAAATTCTGTCTCTCAACAGACCACAGAAATCAACAAGCAGCCTCCACTATCTGCAGGCGTTCTTGGGAAAAGTTCAACACACAGGACTTAAATATCTGAGCAAAACTAGCATTCAGCAAGCTCCCCATCCAGAGAACTCACAAACACGTCCAGTGTCACACACCATTCATCCACACACACCCCTCTCCAGACTGGTGAGGCAGTTTCTACCACCCCTGACTTCTCAACCTGACCACACTTGACACAGGTACCATTACTCCAGGGCAGGGACGGGGGACACATGCACTGGACACACTTATGCTGCCACCACTGGATCCCACCCTTCTGGTGAATCCAGAAAACACACTGCACTTAGGGGGATGATCTACCCTCCCGAGCTAGGGACACCTAACTCAAAGTGCACAAGAAACACATTTCCACAGAAATGACATTTTTAGCAAACTCCAACAATAATCCCCAAAATGTTTTTATCTAAAATGCAGAGTTTTGTGGTGCAGCCAGCTGCTACTAAGGTACAACGCAAACACAAATCCTTATCCCACCGCTTGCCGCCAATGTTGGAAATGGGATCCCCGGCCGGCCAGGGCTTTCGCCAAAGTCAGTCAGAGACCACCACTCCCAAGTCAGGGCAAGGGAGTTACACGCCAAGATAACCCCTACTCACCCTCTAGGTAACGTGGCGCGAGCAGCAAGGCTAAACTTGGAGGCGATGTAGGCTAAGTATTTGCGCACGCACCCCAGCAACAACAACCAAAGGCCCACCACAAAGGAAACTCCACACAAGGTTATATAAAAATAGCCTTTGTATTACACCAAAACACATTAGATAAAACACACTTTACAATGTGCCAGAGGCACGGGCAGAATTTACAAGGGATTATTTACAAGACAGGGCCACCTGGACCACTGTCAGGAATCAGCACTTTTATAAGTAACAATACAATACTTGTAGGCCTAGAACTTAGAACATAGCCTATCAGACAGTACCTTCCGTCCTGGTTGCACGGGATAATGCGAGTGACCTCCTTAGTAAGCTTGAGCGGGCGACCCAGCGAAGCGGCGCGGCTCAGGGGAGAGCGGCGCTGCTCGAGGCTTGGACGGGCTGCCGGCACAGTACAAGCGTTTCTCTGGGGCGACCAATGTGTGCGGCTCAGAAGAGGAGGGGGAGGCAGGATGCGGGCGACCCAGCGAAGCGGCGCGGCTCAGGGGAGAGCGGCGCTGCTCGAGGCTTGGACGGGCTGCCGGCACGAGCTGCCGAGGGGAACGAGCGAGGCACACTTCAGCGAGGCCCCAGGGGCCCAGGGAGATCAGACAAGTCCCATCAATTTGGCAGGGAAGGCACCATAGAGTCCACTGGTCCTGGGACTCTGGTCAGGGGGCAAGCTCAGTATCAAGCCCTTGGGATCACTTATAACAGAAGATCACTGTAACACAAAATAGGACATAAAGCACAAAACCAGTACCCACTGGTAACTGGTAAGTCCCCCCTACGCAATCCTAACCACCCTAGGAACAGGTCACGCAGGGAACCAGGACCTTACTAGCACCACCTGCACTAGCAAGAACAACCACCTCAGTATCACAATACAAGTAGGGGCATAGACCTGGGGACAAAACACATGATGCAGAACCTACATTCAGCGGTGTAAGGAACACATGACGCATCAACACACGTTCAGCGGTGTAAGGAACAGGGCACATAATGTATCAACAACACATTCAGAGGTGCAGCAAAGAGCACTTTGCAGAAATCACAGTAACATGAACTTACATCAAAGTCCAGGGTCCAGGTTGCGCCACTGCGCCAAGACCTAAACGTTGCAGCTGCCCACAAAGTGCTGGGCAGCTGAGGGACAGAACAGGGGGCCTAAACGCTGCAGCTGGCACTAAGTGCTGCGCAGCTGGGAAAGGCCAGGGATGAAGGAGTGCGCCTCACTCCTAACGTCCACAATACATGTCCCTAGGGAAAGAAATACCTACACGGTGCAGCTGCCCACTAATTGCTGGGCAGCTGGAAACAAATCTCGCCAGGGGCTCTCACTAGCCCCTCAGGAACATTGTGCCCAACACGTTGGAGCCCTTCACAGGCTGTGAATCCATAACATGTGCACTGGAGCACTCTGGCTCCTTAAAGAAATACATGTCCCCCTCGTTGGAGCCACGGGGCTCTGGGAATCAGCTCTGCTCCTGGGAAGAGCTGTGTGGGGAAGCATGGGCCCCTCAGAACAACTGCGCCCCATTGAGCCACCTAGGCTCTGCAAATACGGGGGGAGGGGCTTTGCTGGAGCCAACGAGGCTTTAAGACCAATTCATAGCCAGCTGGAGGAGCGGCCCGCTACCAAACGGGGCCGCTCAAATGCTACCTCTCTTCCCCCTCCCCCGGTCCAGCCCTGACTCACCGGGCTGCTCTGGGGAGGCATCTCGCCGTTTCCGCCGGACTCCACGAGGTCTGCAGAGGCTCTCCCTTGCTCCAGGGAGCCTCAGCGGGTGTCAGCAGGGCAGCGGGCGGGGCTCTCTCACCTCATGAGAGCCCCGCTTTCTCGGCACACCGGTCTTCACCCGGTCCCCCATCTCGGGACCGGGACTCTGGGCAGATAGAGCCTGCGAGGCTCCGGGACTTCCGTTTTCGGCAAAATGGCCGCACTTCCGCTTCCGTCCAGCGGCCCCGCCCACAACCAGGCGGGCCGCGGGCGCGGCGGCAATTCTAACGCGGCTCGGGCCGCGGCGGTGAATCTCGGGGGTATTTACGAGGGGTGGCACCCTCGAGGTCTCAAATAAATATAAAAGCGAGGTGGCACTCGCAACCTAAATAAATAAATGAGAGAATACCCGCAATTATGAAGATAAAGCCAATACCGGCATAAAGCAGGGTGGGCTCCTGTGAGGGACACGCAAAGGGCAGGAGCGCTTCCCTCCTCGGGAAAACGACAGCGCTCTGCCCAGAAAGGAGAAATAAAGCGCTCCCAGGGCGCTAGGGGCACAGAGAGCACCAAGGGCCCTATGAAATGACCCCCACAGCCAGGAGGGTCCAGCAAAGTCCTTCAGGAGTCCAGGGGCTGGGCAGGGCCCAGGGGAGGCAAGCCTTCCCCCTGGGCCCAAGCAGCAGCACGCCCCTGGTAGGATTCAAGTTGGGAACAAGAACATTTTCATGGGGTCACAGCCCCTCTTTTATACACCTTTTCCCTTTGTCTTTAGGTGCAGGGTGGGGGCAGAACCAGTCGCAGCTGGTCTGGGAGTACTGTTGATGGCCCAACCACCCATTCTATTCACAGGCAGGGCTAGGGTCATCAGTCACACCACAGGGGGGCGGAGCCAGCATTGTGTGGGGAAAACCCAGCCCATCCAGGACACAGGTACACTCCTCCCACACATCACTCATGCTAATCTCTCCATTCACCACCGGGGCAGACCCACACAGACTTCCTGGAGCCTGGCATCCCAGCCAGCTCCAGCCAATCACACGCCCGGCATATTTTACACTAATATGCCAACTCCTAGAAGTGGCGCTTCCGCACAAGACACATACACGCCGCACATACCGTTGCGCAGCATTCACTCTCACGAGTTCGCACATACCAAACTTAAGCATGCACGCCTCACGCATCAGGAACTACCAGGGACACAGACATTCCCCATGCATTCCTATGGGAGGGCAGGCCAGTCTCACTCCACGCACTCAGGGAGCGCACGCACTTTACACTGCGCCACAGTGTCAAGGTGCGCAAAGACCAGAAATCACTACACTTCAAGGCAAAAAGTTCAGGGGTGAACCTGCCAGAAGGCCCAAGTCCAACATCACCTTTCTGATGTGTGCACAGTTTCAAATGCTGCACAACTGCCCTCTACAGCTGCTCACCATCAAAACAGCCTTCTTAGTGGCAATAACTTATGCCAGGAGGGCGAGCGTAATGCAGGTACTTTCATCACTGCCTCCTTACCGGACAGTCTTTCCGGATAAAGTGGTGCTCCGCACAAGGGCATCTTGTCTACCTAAGGTGGTAACTACCTTTCATTCTACCCACCTTCTATGCACCTCTACACGCTTCCAAGGAAGAGGAGCGTCTCCATCGTCAGGACCCAAACAGAGCATTATCGTTCTACCTGGATCGAACCAAAGAGTTCCGGATGGATGACCAACTCTTTATAGGGTACGTGGGTGCAAAGAAAGGGCGTGCTGTCTAAAAGAGGACTATATCTTTCTGTGTTATTCTCTGCATAAAAATATGTTACGCCTTAGCGAAAAAAGATCCTTCTGAAGGGCTTAAAGCCCATTCCACCAGGGCAAAAGTGGCCACCACGGCTCTCCAGCGTGGTGTTCCCGTTTTTGATATCTGCCAAGCAGCCATGTGGGCAGTGCTGCACACGTTTGCTCGACACTACTGCCTGGATTTCCAGGTTCGCAGAGAAGGCCTGTTAGGTAGCTCTGTTTTGCAGGACTTCCTGGTCTGAGCCTTCCCACAGTCTCTCCTCCGGGGATGGGATTGCTTGAGTATCTGTTTAAAGGTAAGGAATCTGCGGCTATATTTCTCTATAAGATGGACAAGTAACACCTTATCTGGTAGAGACATGATCTATGCGCAGATTCCTTACAGACACACCTACTCTCCTTGCTCTGCGGATTGGTTCTAGTGTCAAGGACTTTTTCCCGTCAGGGACCCAGTTGCCTATTTAACACACTATGGTCAGTCACTACATGGCTCTGTGCTTCTGATTTGGAAAGTCGTGAAAAGCACTGATGTCAGCGTGCCGGAGTGGCGGTTATATTGATGACGCGGATGCCACAATGACGATGCACATGACGCCTACGACGGCGTGCAGAGCCGGCCAATGCAATATACAGGCGTGCAGGGGTAGTGCTATCAAAAATCTTCCAGATCCAGCCTGACGCATGAAAGTTCAAAGGTAAGGAATCTGCAACTAGATCATGTCTCTACCAGATAAGGCATTACGGAAGGTAAGTAACTTGTCCATCTAGGACTTGGTAAATATAGATTTTATTAATAAAAATATTAAATTGTTTACTAAAAATAACAGGAACTGATAGGCATAGTAGAAAACATATCAGTCAACGTACCACAGAAAAACATTATGAGGAACAGTTTAGAAGGCAAACTAAGAGACATGGCGATATAACTGTATTCTAAAGAGGTCAATCAATCAATCAAGGGTTTATAAAGCATACTACTCACCCGTGAGGGTCACAAGGTGCTGGGGGGTTTGCAGTTCCAGATCAGTCGAAGAGCCAGGTCTTGCGGCTCTATCTGAAGGTGTGCAGAGTGGGGGAGCATCTGATGTTGACTGGGAGCTCGTTCCAGGTCTTTTCTGTGACATAGGAGAAGGCTCTCCCGCCTGCTCTGGTTCTGTGGATGCCTGGGGTCTCTGCCAGGGCGAGGTCGGCGGATCGGAGGTTCCTTTTGGGTACGTGGCTGGAAACTCTTTCGTTGAGGTATTTGGGTCCGATGATGTGGAGGTAGGTGTGGGTGATTAGTTCGAGGGTAACTCTCTTCTCGATGGGAAGCCAGTGGAGGTCTCATAGGTGCTGCGTCATGTGCTTGTTTCGTGGATTTCCAAGGACGAGTCTGGCTGAGGTGTTCTGGATGGTTTGGAGCTTGTGTAGCAGGGTTTTGTTGATTCTGGCGTAGAGGGAGTTGCTGTAGTCAAGTATGCTGGTTATGAGTGCGTGGGTGACGGTCTTTCTGCATTCGGGGGGGATCCACTTGAAGGTCTTGACGAGGAAGCGGAGGGAGTTGAAGCAGGTGGAGGCAACGGCGAAGATCTGGAGGGTCAAGGTGAGAGAGGAGTCTAGAATGATGCCGAGGTTCCGGGCGTGGTCCGTCTGGGTGGGTGGGTTTCCGAGAGCATGGGGCCACCCGGAGATATCCTACGCAGTCGGAACCTCTGTCTTCTCTGAGGTCAGTTTAAGGCAGCTGTCGCTCATCCAACCTGCAACTTCTATCATTCCTTCTTGGGAGCTGAGTCTGGTGTTTTCGGGGTTCTTCGTGAGAGAGCTGGTTGTCGTCAGTGTAACATATTATGCAGAACCCATGCTGTCTGACGATGGTGGCCAGGCGGGCCATGTAGATGTTGAAGAGTGTGGGGCTGAGCGAGAATCCTTGGGGTACTTCACAGTTGATCTCTGTAGGTTCGGAGAGGAAGAGGGGAGTCTGATCCTTTGGATTCTGCTGGAGAGAAAGGAGCAGATCTAGCCGATCGTGGTTCCTCGAACACCGGCTTTGTGGAGTCGGCTGCGAGAGTGTGGTGGGAGACAGAGTCTAAGGTTGTGAAGAGGTGCAGTGCGGCCCTGGTCGAGTATCATGCGGTTGTCATCGGTGGCAGCGAGGATGGTGGTCTCAGTGCTGTGGTTGCTGCGAAATTCGCACTAGGGGGAGTCGAGAATGGCGTTCTCTTCGATGAAGATGGTCAGCTGGGGGTTGATGAATCTCTCGTGACTTTGGCTGCGAAGGGAAGGAGAGAGATGGGCCGGTATTTTTTCAGGTCTGTCCGGTCGGCCCGGAGTTTTTTGAGTAGGGGCTTGATTTCTGCCCGCTTCCTGTCGTCGGGAAGATGCCGGATTCGAGGGAGGTGTTCATGGTCCAGCCTAGTTCGGGTGCTATGGTGGCAGCGGCTCTGTGGTAGATGTGTGGAGGGCAGGGGTCCATGGAGGCTCCTGCGTGGGTGTTCTTCATGGTCGTGCCGGTGTCTTCAGTGGTGGCAGGTTTCCAAGTGGTGATGGTCGGTTGGTTGTCAGTGGTGGAGAGCGGTGTGGTGTCCGGAGTCTGTTAGCTGAAGTTGTCGTAGAGGGCCTTGATTTTCATGTGGAAGTAGGAGCTGAGCTTGTTGCAGAGGTCCTTAGAAGGTGAGACGTCCGTGACTTTGCTGGGGGGTTTGGTGAACTGCTGTATGATGTTGAAGAGCTCTTTTGCGTTACTTGCATTGGTGTGGAGTTTGTTCTTGATAAATGTCCGCACGGTGGCTCTTATGCGCTGGTGGTATTCATTCATGGCATTCCTGTAGTTGTTCTGGTCTTTGGTGGTTTTCCTGATCCGCCAGAGTTTCTCGGGGCATCTGCAGATGGGTCTGGCTTCTTGGAGGTCGGTGGTGAACCAGGCAGCCTTCAGGGGACATTGATTGACGGGGTAGCGGAGGAGTGCGAGCTTGTCAGCCCAGCCGGCAATCCAGCAGTGTAAATCTTTGGCTGCGGAGTTGCCGTCTGTCATGGCAGAAGGGGAGTTGTGGTGCAGGGTGGTGTTGAGGTGCTCCTCTGTGATCTTGCTCCAGTACCTCTGTGGCAGGTTTGGGTGCGGTGGTGGAGTTGAAGGTGAAATGTATGAAGTGGTGGTCTGTCCAGAGGGGCTGCTTGGTGTGGCTGATGTGGATGTTTGTCCCTCCTGCGAAGATGGGGTCGAGGGTGTGTCTGGCTCTGTGGGTGGGGGTGGTGATGAGCTGCTTCAGTCCGAGGTTGGCGAGGTTGTCAATGAGGGTGGTGGAGTCGGGGTCGCTGCGGTAGTCAAGGTAGAATTTCAGGTCGGCAATGGTGGTGGCGGAGGAGGCGAGAGGGATAGGGGGTCTGTAGACTAGGGTCACGCACAGCGTGGTTCTGGGACTGGTTTGGATCTGGAAGTGGAGGTGCTCTGTGTTGGAGAGGGGGTCGTTCGTGCTGGAGGGGGAGAGTCGGAGGGAGCTCTTGAAGAAGTATCAGCGAATAAAAAAAATATATTTTGTGCTCTTAATTGTTTTGCATCGCTGGTAGAAGATGTGGCCTAACGGCATAGCTTCCTAGTTTGGAATTAAGGAGCCAGGTTCTAGTCACGGTGTTGGCTCAGCATTCTGGGCTTACCACTTTACCTCCCTGGACTTTTAAAAAACTGCAACAAAAAAAACCATTGAAATATGCATTACTTGTAAACTTTGCAAATGGCGCCAATATGTTGTTCCCACTGTTTGTATGAATGTAAGGCAACATTTAATCAATCACTTGCCTCACTTTACATGTTTGGCAGTTTGTTAGTCAGTATTTTAGGTCCATTCATCTGCTTTCTTTATTAAGCAGTCACTTTTATACATTTTCAGACTTTTCTTTAGTAATTTATTGTGAAAATAGGCGCTCACTGAGACTTCTGACAAGATGCTGTTAGCAAACGCAAGCGAAAAATTATACTATGCACCAAAAGCACATCTTTTTTATTTAATGTAGGACTTTTGTTGCTTTGAATTCGTAGGTGGTGAATCTTTCTGTTGTAAACTGCACACTTGTTTTCTCTATGGTCTGCTTTATTCTCTATGTTCTTCCCTGTGTTCTAGAATTATATCATTACTGTGGACTCTGAGTTCTGCCACGACAGTTGGTCGACTGGTCGGCAGGCGCTGGGTCCTTCACTGCTGTGCTCGTAAATAAACCCCTTCATTCACCTTAGATGGTCTGCGAACTTATCTACAACAATTTGGCGACTTGTGCCTGCTGACTCCTGACTTCCCCTGCTGTCTGACACCCGAGGACATGATGGAGAAGTTCCCAGTCGGAGCACCGTGCAGTAGGACCTAGCAACAAAGAACCCAGTGGTGCTGCAGTAATCTCCTACTGATTTCGGAGCTGTTTGAGGCCATTTTACCGACTTTTCACTCGGCTTACCTGTGAGTAACAGCGTATCCTGGCAACGGCTTTGAATCTCCCCTCCCGTGTACTCGAGCCTGTGTGCGTGACTGTAACCTGTGTCTGACGTATCTGAGCGTCAAGCTTCCTTTCAGACGTCCGGCCATTGTTTTATGACGTCGGCACACCCGGAAGTCGAGACGTGCGTCTCAAGCCTCGTTTATGCTGGGCGGCCATTTTAATGGTCCAGTTTGAACACAGTGCGCTGAGTTTACCGATCTCCTCAGTTTTTAACGAGGGTTAGTTCCGTCGGTAAGAGACCTTCACTCAGCGACAAGAAAGGTATTTGTCTTCACTTTGTTCATCATTTATTCTTGTTTGTATTATGGCAACGGCGCAAAATATAAATATCACGTCTCCTCCACCCTTTTTAAATGAACCAGGGAATCCTCCTGTACCGTGGGAGGATTGGTTCATTATATTTGATAACTATTTGGAGGCAATTGATGGGCAAGAATTTTCTTCGAAGAGGAAAAAGGCAATTCTGTTGAGTACACTTGGGAAGGAGGGGCAAAGGATTTTTAGATTTTTACCAATCGCGTTACAGGCGAATGGTGAAGCAATTCCTGATCTGTCTAAAGAGGCAATTTCCAGATTGGAAGTTAAGTTTGCAAAAGAAGAAAATCTTGTGATGCATCGGTACAAGTTTTACACTCAAAAGCAGAGGTCGGAGGAGGGTATTGATGACTTTGTTACCCATCTCAGAGAGTTGTCGATAAAGTGCAAGTTTGGGACTATGGCAGAAGAACTTATTCGCGATCAGCTAATAGTGCAGTGTAGCAGTCGCAAAATACAAGAAAGACTTTGGGCAGCAAAAAATCCGACTCTCAAAGTTGCCATTGAACTTGCGCAAGTCATTGAAGAATCAGAGAAGTGCATCAGGGTTATTGAGAACTCCAAAAAAAAACAATTGGATCAGGAAGTATCTATAGTTTCAGACAGAGATGGAGAATATGATTCCCATTCTGGCGTGGATGACTCTGTTGCTGTCATCAGGAATAAGTGGAAAACTTTTCCTAAGAAGGCCGCTTCTCAAAGCAAGTTTTGCAATAGATGTGGCAGTAATTCACATTCCTCGGAGGCCAGGTTTTGTTTTGCAGCAAACAAAGAGTGTTTGAAATGTGGAAAAGTGGGACATTTCTCGAAAATGTGCAAAACGAAGAGTAAGCAGAAGGTTGCTGTCGTGGAAGATTCCTCCTGTGACTCTGGTGGAGACAAGCTATTGGTAATTGGTGACTCAGATGTTGCCAACGTCAATGATCAAAGGATGAATAGACCTAAGGCTATGTTCACAATAGATGAGCGTGAAGTTTCGCTGATGGTTGACACTGGATCCCGTCACACTATCATTCCTCAGTCGACATTTAGGGAACTTTGGTCTGACAAACCTTTGCTCAAGAGTGACATATCTCCCAAGGGATTTCAAGGAGAAACTATAGATATTGTTGCTTACTTTGAATCTAGCATTGTGTTCAAGAAGAGGTCCATAATGGGGAAGGTTTATGTGTCATTTGATGGTCCGCCCATCTTGGGGTGGATTCATCAATACGATCTCTATATAATCATAAATCCGAGGGCTCCTGACCAAGTTATGGTCTTGGAGGATGATTCGATTGATATGATTTTGAGTGAGTTTGTGTCTGTTTTCAGGAGTGAATTAGGCGAGTTGAAAGGCTATTCACATATGATAAAGATGAAGGAGGGGTGTATACCCATCCAACACAAGCTCAGGAGAGTTCCTCTCGCTATTAGGGATGATGTGAGAGTGTTGTTGGAAGAAATGTTACAGAGTGGGGTCATCGAACCTGTGGAAGGGTCACCGTGGGTTTCGCCCGTAGTGATTTCAAAAAAATCTGATGGCAAGCTACGCTTCTGTGTGGACCTCAGGTCTGTGAATAAGTGTGTGGTTGCAGACATTTTTCCCCTCCCAAACATTAATGAATTGGTGTCTACACTAGAGGGCGCTAAATATTTTTCAAAACTTGACCTTAAAAGCGCTTACCACCAGGTTAGGCTGCATGACACTTGCAAGCATATCACCTCTTTCATCACCACGGAAGGTGTTTGTCAGTTCACACGTTTACCTTTCGGGTTAATTTCGGCGGCAAGTGTTTTCCAGCGTTTGGTTCATGAGTTGTTTAAGGGGCTTGCGAAAGTTGTATACTTCCAAGATGATATTCTTGTGTTTGGCAGTTCCGTGGAGGAGCATAATAAATTACTCAGGCAGGTGCTACATAAGATTGGCGATGCTGGGCTTACATTACGGAAAGAAAAGTGTGTTTTTCTTGTCCAACAGATTGAGTACCTAGGGCATGAGATCTCTGTGGATGGTATTAGACCCAAGAGAGATTTGCTACTAGCGATAAGGTCAGCTCCTCGCCCAACTGATAAGGATCAGTTGAGGTCCTTCATGGGCCTTATAGAATATTATTCTAAATTTGTCAGCAATTTTTCGGAGAGGACTATTGAGTTGAGGAGTTTGCTCAAGAAAGGTTGCAAATTCGTTTGGGGTACAGAACAAGAATCTGCTTTCAAGGTGATCAAGGAGCAGATTTGTAAAGCGGGTGTTTTGGCTCCCTTTGACACTAGGCTTCCAACGATTCTCATGGTTGACGCAAGTGCTTTTGGGTTGGGTGCCATTCTAGTCCAGAAACATGGTCCTTTGGAACGGCCTGTTGCCTTTGCTTCTAAGACATTATCAGATGCTGAGAGGAATTATAGTGTTATCGAGAAGGAGGCCTTGGCTGTTGTGTGGGGTGCACACTATTTCCGGACGTACCTTTGGGGTATCAGCTTTGTTATCAAAACTGATCACAAACCCTTGCTTAGGATTCTTGCTCCTGGTGGAGCTGTCAGAGGTTCTCCTAGGTTGGCCAGGTTAGCCTCCAAATTGCAAGATTTCCATTTTCAAGTAGAGCATATTCAAGGTTGGAGAAATCTCCAGGCGGATTGCTTTTCTAGATTGCCTTTGGTTTCTACGGATTCTGATCTCCAATTTGACCTGTTGGATGAGAGTGTTGCTTGGGTGCAGGACGTCACCTCTTTTGGGGTGGGTTCCTTCTCACATCAGGATTGGGTGGATGCCATGGAGAGTGATGAGGTTCTTAAAGAGGTGGTCAGGTTGCTCAAGGATGGTCCTAGGAGAGAAAGTTGTGTGCAAATTTCTGTTCGTCCTTACATCAAGATTTTGGACGAATTATCTACATGTGGGGAAGACATTGTCTTGCGCAATGACAAATTTGTTCCGCCGTGTAGCCTCAGGCGCAAGCTTTTTGACATTGCACATGAGGGGCATCTTGGGCAGACATTGACCCAACAGAGACTCAAACATAATTTTTGGTGGCCCGGAATGGATGCGCAGGTTGCTGTGTGGGTTGAACAGTGTGGGCTGTGCAAGGAAGGAGAAAAACGTCTGAAAGTGGCTGTTGGCACTAGCATGGGTGAGATTGCTTGTCCTGAGGTGCCCTGGCATACCATATGCATGGACTTCATTGGGCCCATGTCTGAGCTTGGCCTGCATCAGCGGTTTGCCATTGTGTGTGTTGATGCGTTTTCTAAATGGGTGGTCGTCAACTTTGTCAGAGACATCACTACTGAGACCACCATTTTGTTCCTCAAATCTTTGTTCCATTCTGAGGGTTTTCCTAGTGTCATTGTCACTGACAATGGGACCCAGTTGGTCTGGCAGAAAATGCAGTCCTTCCTTTCCCATTCTGGTATGTCCCATCATCGTACTTCACTCTACAATCCTCAGGGAAACGGATTGTGTGAGAGGATCAATAGGCTGGTGAAGGGAACGATTCAACTGGCTGTCTCTGGTGGGTGCAGTGTGTCTGATATTGTTCAGGAGATGGTGTATGCTCATCGTACGACGGTTCATGGGAGTTCCATGAAATCTCCTTTTGAAATTTTGCGTGGAAGACCACCGGGTACAAAGCTTGTTCCTTCTTGGTTCAAGCAACTTTTGTTGAATCATGGGTCTGTTGATTCTAAGCGTGTTATGTCTTCTCCCACTGGGGGTTGTGCTATTTCAAAAGGGGATATGGTCAAAGTCAAACCAGGGAGGTGTGCCAAAGGTCTATCAAAATTTCGAGGGCCTTTTACTGTTAAGAAAGTCTTTCCCAATTATGTACTCCTTGAAAATGGGGAAAAATGGAATTTGAGACGGGTTGCTGTTTACCAGAAATGTGGGCGAATTTCTCCTGTTTCTGTTGTTCCTGTTTCTCATAATCCTTGTTCTGTTTCTGCTAAGGAGGGGGGTGGTAGTGGTTACATGTTTTTATCCCAAGAGTGTGCTTCTTCCTCCTCTTCGGACAAGTTTTGCTTCGGAGGTGGTGATGCATCGGATTCTGGTTCCTCTGCTGTTCCATCCACCACCATTGATTCTTCTCCCTCCCTTCCTCCTCCCCTTTCCACATCCAGGATTCCAAGGTACCGCAAACCACCTACTTATCTAAATGATTACCTTTGTAATTAATATGTTTCCTTTCTTTTTCTTTTCCTTTCTGTTGTTTGATTTATAAGGAAAGGAGATGTGTTGTAAACTGCACACTTGTTTTCTCTATGGTCTGCTTTATTCTCTATGTTCTTCCCTGTGTTCTAGAATTATATCATTACTGTGGACTCTGAGTTCTGCCAGGACAGTTGGTCGACTGGTCGGCAGGCGCTGGGTCCTTCACTGCTGTGCTCGTAAATAAACCCCTTCATTCACCTTAGATGGTCTGCGAACTTATCTACAACACTTTCATTTTGATATAGAATGTTAGGGACATTCGTACAAGTTTGTGAATGAACATGTCTGAATGAAATTTGCTTGTAAGTGTGTAAACTCTACTTTTTTTGTTTTTAGACTCATCAGCATGAACTGAAAAATGGAGGTTCTGAAATAGTTATTACCAACGTAAACAAGAGCGAATATATTCAGTAAGTATTTTATTTGTGAATGAGATATTCTGATAAAGACTTCTACCAGTGGATACCTCACCTTTTGAATATTCCCCAGGTGTCAGACTGGATTGTGAAACTTTTTGGCATTTTCTCTGTGTGCTGGTATATTGTGCCATGTGGCTCTGCACTGCTGCTGTTACGCTCCTGAAATGACACACAGAGCTAATGTAGGCACCACTCCCCATGCTGACGTCAGTACCATTCTTTCTGCGCTACCAGGTGTGGATCCAGAGTTCTCTTGTCTCTTTGAGGCCTCTTATACCTCTCAACTTTAGAGTGTGGAAGGGAAATGCCACCTCCCAGGACAAAATGGGTTTAAACGTTGTGAGGACTGTCACAAACTAATGTTTGTGACACATCCTCATTAGGTTTGCCTGGGGCGCAGAGTCCTAACTCTAAAGACTGCAGTGACTGCGCGAAGATGAACCCGAAGGCCATACAAGACCGCAAAATGAAACTCTACATTGCCAAGAATCTGAAGATTTGCTCCTGGTCCAGAAGTTTATGGAGTCGATACCAAGGTCGATCCTCATTGTGCTTCAAATCTTCAGATGAGAAAAATGATAAAAAATCCAAGTAGATCTGGGTTCCTTTTCTTTTGTACTCCTGAGATGGCGCACAAGCATCACCAAACATCTCAATCTCGCTCCCAAAACTGCTCATCTTTGTAGTCCAACCCACTACTTGTATCGGCATAGCCAAAGTGTCCACTGCTTTCGGCCATATCGAGGTTGATAAAAGATTTCTGTGAAGCCATGCTCCAAATCTTTGGATCTCTTTTGACTTCTGGTGGCGTGCCTGCTGAGTTGAGAGGCTCTCCATCAGAGAGACTGCCGTTGGGTTTGCCCTCTGCACCTGTTGGACCCTTTGAAATTTTCACAGGATCTCCTCTGGTTACTTTACAGACACTGCTTCCTGCTCCTCTTCCCACACCCATTGTCTCTCCAAGACGTTGCTGCTATGACCTTGAATAAGGTTTTGTTTGGTTTCCATCCAACCTCAGCCTACAAAGCTTGATGTTCCACCTCCACAAGGAAGATCTCACACATTGTATTCCTTGTTAGGCACGAATTTCGACGATTGTTTGTTTTGGTACTCCATACTGGCAGCCTATTCAACATCAGAAGGATGCCCAGCAGGCTTGTGGTTGAGGCCACAGCACCCACTGACCCAGCGGTCAGGGTTAATGAGCCAGTCAGTCCTCTGCCAAACTCCTGTTCAACCTCATTAGCTTGCCTTTAATGGAGCACAGCCACATGGCAGGAGCCATCGATTCTTGCTGGGTTGACAGACCATAACATCAGATAGGAGTGTCCTGCAGATTGCCCAGAAGGGATTTACCATTCATAATCACTCTGCCACACCCTTCACTGACCCGGGACTACCTGATGGAGGACCATCTGTCCATCCTACAAGAGGAAGTAAAAGCCCTTTTGCCCAAAGGGGCTATCGTGAGGGTGTCTGCGCCAGTAGTGGCTCACTAATTTCTTGTACCACAGAAGACCTGCTTTCTCTCAATGGAAATATTTTGAGTGCTCTCCGTGGCCCAGGTCTTCTATGCTCTCGAACCTGGAGACTGGATCGTGGTGTTGGATCTGCAGGACACCTATTTCTGTATCCACCGTCCTGCAGGAGTTTCGGTGCTATCTTTGGCCTCGGGTGAGACAGGAGCATTTTCAGGTAGCGGTGCTCCCTTTTGGTCTCACCAGGTTCCCTTGGGTGTTCACAAAAGTGATGACAGTAGGTGGCAGCACATCTAAATTCAGCAGTGCCACTCTTCTACTACCTTGAGTACGGACTGTTAAAGGCAGGCACACACCCTGTGGTAGTGAACCACCTCCAGACTACAGTGAACCTCATGCCATCTTTGGGGTTTGCTATCAAGGTGTCCTCCTTCTCAGAAGCTTCTCTTTATCAAAGTCATTCTGGACGCTGTTCTCTTTCATGACTTTCCCGAAAGGAGAGCCCTGGACATTCCAGCTATGATCCTGATCTTTCAGCCTCTGTCCTGGATTTCAGTGGGGTTGACTCTGCTGGCCAAGAATCCCCAGAGGCATATGCAGGTACTGCAGTAGGACCTGAAGTCACAGTGGGTCCAACACCATGGGCACCTCTCCGACCGCACCTAGATTTTGGAGGAGACTGCAAAAGTTCTTCAGTGGTTGATACAGGACAACGATTGGGTCAGCGGCAGACCCATGTCCCTACCCCACCTTGAGCACACAGTGGTCACCGAGGCATCTCTCCTGGATTAGGGCGGCCACTTCAAGAGGTGGAGATCAGAGGCCTGTAGTCTCCGGTGGTGTCCCGACTCACTGTCAACCTCCTGGAGCTGGGGGCTACCCGCTTGGTATTGAAAGTCTTCCTACCATCCTTCTAGGGGAGGCTGGTACAGGTGCTTACAGACACCACTGTTATATGTTAAAATTGCGTCCCTAACATAGGTGCACCGTTTCACAAATCCTTTGTGCCACAAAGACAGGCAGGCCCTTTCACCCAGTTAAGGCCCTTTCACCTACATTAGCCCTCCCTTTACAATAACGAGCAACAGAGGCTGTCCCCTATCTGATGTGTGCTCTGGGCGCAGAAGATGGTCCATCCTAAATACGTAATCTCCATGTCCAACAGTGACTAACCTAAGTCACAACGAATTCTTAGAAACAGACCCTTAGCCCTTGGGATTTTCCCTAACACAGGAATATTGATTTCTCCAAGAACTCATTAAATATGCATGATGTCAATACTAACATTCCAAGGCACCTATCTGGTATAAATATACCTCCCTTTGCCCAAGCAAGGCAGAGGAGACCGAGATTTCCATGCCGACACTCTGACCGGAGACGCTGCAATCTGCGTCATGCCACAGCTCCAGCTGGCAGAAGTCCCTCACCCATCCTGGAGGGTCCAGCTCGAGAATCAGGATGAAGTCCCACTAAGGTAATGGGGTTAGACTAAATCCTAGGGGGATTCTTGGCTCTCTAAGACCTACACACATGCTAGGTACACTTAGGTACATCTAGTTAGGCATCATAAGGGTATAGGCGTTATCTTAATGCATTCTGTATTTCATGTATGTGTTCATTACTATTGCAAAATGGTAGAACTATACAATGCCTTTTTATTTCACTGCACCGCTGGCCATAATTCTCTGCTACTGCCCAACAGTTGTCGCAGCACATATAACCAGTACTAGAATAACAACTGTGCAATACATTTTATTGAAAACACACCCGACTGTTTCTTCTATGTACTTCTCTGAGATGAGTGACTGAATGAAAAGTAGTATATTGTTTCCACGATCCTGAGGGATCAGGGTTTTATGTTATGTGGTTGCCAGAAGCTATTCCCTTCTTGTCTTCAAGAAGTTTCTAGTGGCCTCTGAGCTAGCTGGTACACAGTAATTAAGTTTAATATACATAATAGGGGCATACAGACCTCAGTCCTAAGCCAAGCCTATCGTGTATGTTATTCCAATGCGCAGAACCTATAAGGGAAATAGGAACTACACTACACCACCACCATGTGGTATCGCAACAAACAGGATCAAGTGGGGTCATGGAGCCTGTGGAAGGTGGTCCGGCGCCTCTGGATTATCCAGGATGTTTTTCTGGTGGCAAACCACATAGCAAAATTTCTGAATGTCAGTTTGGACAAGGTCAGCCATTGAAGCCTAGCGGATCACAAGTTGCAGTTGCACTCAAAGATGGCAAAAACTCTCTTCTGCGAATGGAGAGAACCTTGGCTTGATCTATTCGCCATTACCAAGAACGTGGAATGCCAGCAGTTTTGTACATTGGAGTTTCCAAGATGTCTCTCTCTCCCTGTAGTAGACTCATTCCACCTCAAGTGGAAAAGGGACCCCTGTATGTCTTTCAACCGATACAACTTCTGCACCAAGTTCTCAAGAAGATCAGATGGATTAGGCCCAAGTCATCCTACAGGCCCCTGACTGGACATGGAGCGTATGGTATCCAGAGCTCCTGGGTATGAGCATCTGTCCTCTGATCAGGCTGCCCTTTCAGGAGGATCTGCTGTCGTAGCAACGGGCAAGGTTCAGCACTCACTCCTTCGCAATCTCCACCTTCATGCTTGGAGACTGAGTGGCGACAACTGAACACCTTCAACCTTCTCCCAGAGGTGGTTGATGTCATCTTAGCAGCATTGTTCAACAAAAACTTCATACACCTGTTGTTGGGACAAACTTGTGGCTTTGTGTGGCAATGATCTCAGACGTTTTGTTATTGGTTTTGTCTGTTGCTTAACAAAATGTTGCTCTGGGCACTGTTAAAGGATATCTTGCAGCCATTTCAGCCTTTTTATGGTTGCTGGACAAGCCCTTAATATTCAAGTTGCCTGTTTTTGAAATGTTTGCAACATATGTTTATTTCCTCTCCCTTTCTCATGACACAGTAGGACCTTAACTTGGTCCTCACACATTTGATCCACAGTCCCTTTGAGCCATTCACTGCTGTCATCTGCCTGCAGCTTCTGACCCCCAGACGGTGTATCTCATCACCATAACATCAGTGGTTTGGGTGAGTGACCTTCAAGCTTTTTATCAACCCACCGTATACCTTCTTCATCCCCGACAAACTGGTTCTGCCAACACAAGAATACTTCTTGCTGAAAGTTGTGACACTGTTCCACATCAGTTAAAACTTCACCTTTCTGGATTTATTTGCTCCACCTCACTCCTCAAAGAAGGAGAAGAGACTTCATCGCTTTGACCCTATAGGGTCACTGAGCTTCTTCATTGATTGTACCAGAGAGCGTGGACGATCAGCTCTTTGTGGGAGTTACTGGAGCGAAAAAAATGGAAGGCCATAGAGAAAAGGATCATGTCTAGGTGGATTGTGCTGTGCATTAAAATCTGCTACACAGTGGTGTTGGAGAGTAGGCTCTGCTTCCTATGGTTACCCCCACTTTTTGCTGTTTCACTGGTTTATCGATTTTAGTCTGGCTATGGCCCTGCTAATCAGAGCCCCAGCCTAGCTGTTCTCTCTCTAAATTGATACCATGTACTTTAGGTACATACCAGATTGGTTACTGGGTTACCCTTGTGAGTCCCTGTATATGGTACCTTAGGTACTCAGGGCATAGGTACCCCAGAGGCCTACCGGGGGCAGAAGCATGTATTATGCCACCCCTGGGAAGCCTTCCAAAATGGCACCACAGGGCTGCACTTGCAGCCTGGGTAAGGTGGTGTAAGCACCCCTTCCTTAGATATAGTATACCTATATCTGCATATATATATATATAGACACATATTAACCTATAAGTCACTCCTATGGCAGGGCTTAACAATGCTGAAAGCAGAGTGCTTGGTTTTGTATGAGAGGGTGCCTAGCTTGAGCTGAGCCCCTCTGCAGCCTTCGGAAATATCTCCTTATAGCTGTTATATGATATAGCCATACCAATCTGAAAGAGACACGCTAGTATTAGATTCCTTACCTTAGAATATCCCCAGGCGTCAGACTGGATCCGGAAATTTTTGAGTAGCAGTACCCTTGCGGGTCGGTAGGCGTCGTCTGTGGCTCCGCGTCTGTCGTCATTGTCGTGGGCGCCGTGATGACGTTGTCTGAGTACTTAGACGCCGCCTCCGCGTGCTGACGTCAGTACTTCTTTTTTCCGCGCCAGCAAGTGCAGAACTGGAAAAAGCAGTAACCCTAGTCAATTGTTGACTAACTTTTTGGATAATTTTTGATCATTTCTCGAAGTCTTTCGACTCCGATTGGTGCCGTAGGGATGCCTGGCTTTAAGCACTGCGAGGATTGCGACCGCATGATGTCGGTCACGGATCCTCACCACCTGTGTCTAACTTGTCTAGGCGTCGACCACGACGACAAGGCCTGCTCCGACTGCCGGGCCCTCTCTTCGAAAGCCAGGCGGGAGCGGTCCCGCAGGCGACTCGAACTCCGGCAGTCGGTCCCGCACCGCGAGAGGTCTCGGTCCCACGGGAGGTCAAGGGACAGGTCGCGGGCTCGGAGCCACCACAGTTCCGAGAGTAGGCTGCACTCCTCCGGGTCGAAGTCGTCGCCAGGTAAGAAGCACAAGAAGTCCAAGAGGCGTCATCGCTCTGCTGACTCCCCCCGACGCTCGCGCGATGTGGCCGGGGGTTCGGGTGACACCACCCACGCGGCTCCGTCGGAGTCGCGGGCGCCGCGTCCAGCTCCACACACTCCGGTCCCTGGGCTAAACGCGACGCCGGAGGAGATCGAGTGCTTCCTCATGGCCATGAGGAAACTTTCTCCTCCGACGGGCTCCGCGGCACCTTCGGGCCTAGTGGACCCGTCTGGGGCCTCTTGCGGGTCGGGGGCTTCGGCCCGACGCCGTCTGGTGCTTCGGCCCGACGCCGCCGACGCCTTCGGGCCCGCCTCCGCTAGACCTTCTTCGGGATCTGGATCGTCGCCGGTGGACCTTACGACCTCCCCGGCGTCGGACCATCAGGTGTCGCCTCCGGTGCCCACTTCGTTCCTGTTCCGATGTCGGGACGGCCCCGATGGGCGCCGCTCCAGACGTCGTTTGGGGAGTTTCACTTCTATGAACAGGCCCCATTCGTTGAGAACCCTGAGTTTCAGGAGATGGGTGATGAAGGGGATTGGGAGGGGTCTGAGGACCCTCTGACCCGAGAGTGTCAGTCTCATGAGGACTGGGCAGGAGACCTTGGGGAGGCCAGTGGTCTGGACACCTCTCCAGACACTGGTTTTGTCTCCCCTCCTACCGTGGCTTCGGAGGAGGGGGCAACCTACAGTGTAGTGTTGATGAGGGCTGCCAAGGCCTTGGGCCTTGAGCTCCCCGTCGCGGCCGTGAGGACTAATCTCCTCACTGAGGTCCTTAAACCGCAGTCAAGCCGGCCGAGCCTCTGCTGCCCTTTAATGAGGCCTTGACCGACGTTCTTCTGGGCACTTGGTCCAAGCCCGCTACGGGTTCGCCCGTAGATAGGAACGTGGCCAGACGCCACCGCCCAGCCCCGGGCGACCCATGTTTCCTGTCCACCCACCCTACCCCCGAGAGCCTGGTCATCCAGGCCTCCAATTCCCAGACCGCATTCCCGTCGGCACCGCCGGACAGGGAATCCAAGAGGTACGAGCAGTACGGCAAAAAGATCTTCTCGTCCCTTAGTCTGGGACTGCGGTCTTCCAACACCGCATGCCTCTTGGGCCGCTACACCCACTCTCTGTGGGATACGGTTGCGGAAGTGCTGCCAGAGTGTCAGTTGGAGGTATGGGCCAAACTCGGCCAAGCCCTTGTGGAGGGCCGGGATGCAGCCAAACATTCTATACGGTGTGGGCTGGATACCACCGAGTCACTGGGTAGAGCGATGGCAACGACGGTGGCGGTCAGATGCCACGCCTGGTTGAGGTCCGCCAACTTTTCGGCCGATGTCCAAAACACTTTGATGGACATGCCGTTTGATGGCCGTCGCCTCTTTGGCGACAAGGCAGACCATGCGCTCGAGCGCTTTAAGGACTCAAGGGCTACGGCCAAGTCCTTGGGCCTCTCGGCCCCGCGCCAGCAATCGGCTGCCTTTCACTCCTTTCGCGGCCACGGAAGGGGTGTACCCACGCGTGCTGCCAGCCACGC
This sequence comes from Lissotriton helveticus, assembly GCF_964261635.1. Taxonomy (NCBI): domain Eukaryota; kingdom Metazoa; phylum Chordata; class Amphibia; order Caudata; family Salamandridae; genus Lissotriton; species Lissotriton helveticus. The sequence goes on along the minus strand of NC_136062.1, from coordinate 115,626,043 downwards.
TCCGCAGGGTAATACCCAACGCGGTGGCGGCCGTGGGAACCGCCGTCCCGGCGGTCGGGGACAACGGCGAGGTCAGTCCACACCTTCCCCCGCAGCATCCGCCTCAAAACCCTCCTAGTCCGTGCTTTCAGGCCCATGTGACGCCAGTGGGGGGCAGGGTTCGCCATCACCACCTCACTGGCACACCGTCACTTCGGACAGGTGGGTGCTGCAGATCGTCCGAAGGGGCTACTCCCTCCCCTTCGAGGCGACTCCTCCAGCCATGCCACCGCAGAACCACCGTGTATCGGGGATCATTTGCGACTTCTGCAGGAGGAAGTTACGGCCCTCTTGGCCAAGGGGGCCATCGAGCGCGTTCCTGGGCCAGAAGTAGGGTGTGGTTGCTACTCCCACTACTTTCTGGTACCCAAGAAGGGCAAAGGGGGCCTACGCCCTATCTTGGACCTAAGGAACGTCAACGGCTTCCTCCGGAAGGAGAAGTTCAAGATGCTGACACTGGCTCAGGTCCTAGCTGCCCTGGACCCAGGAGACTGGATGGTAGCGTTGGACTTGCAGGACGCTTATTTCCACATCCCCGTCCTGCCGGCCCACCGGCGCTACCTGCGGTTCACGGTTGGCCACGAGCACTTTCAGTATACCGTGCTCCCCTTTGGCCTTACCAGCGCCCCACGGGTGTTCACAAAGGTGATGGCGGTGGTCGCAGCTCATCTGCGCAGGTTAGGGGTTTCAGTCTTCCCCTACCTCGAAGACTGGTTGTTGAAGGCGGGCTCGCCCCAGACAGTCGTCAGCCACCTCCAGACTACAGATATCCTGCACCGGCTGGGGTTCTCCATCAATGTGCCGAAGTCACACCTGTGCCCCTCTCAGAAGCTCCTTTTCATCGGAGCGGTTCTCGACTCGGCGCGGTTTCGGGTTTATCCACCCGAACAGCGGGTCCGGGATATTCAGGCTCTGATTCCCATCTTTCAGCCGTTATCCCGGGTCTCGGTCAGGTTGACGCTGCGGCTTCTGGGGCTGATGGCCTCCTGCATCCTACTGGTGCATCACGCCAGGTGGCGGATGCGGGCTCTGCAGTGGGACCTGAAGTTTCAGTGGGCCCAGCATCAGGGCAACCTATCCGACCACGTCCTGATCTCGGAGGGCACTGCGAGACAGCTGCAGTGGTGGCTCACGGACCGCGATTCGATCAGCGGCAGATCCCTCTCCCTTCCCCAACCGGAGCACGTAGTTGTGACAGATGCGTCTCTCCAGGGCTGGGGAGGCCACATGGGAGAGGCGGAGATCAGAGGGCTCTGGTCTCCGGCGGAGGCCCTGCTCCACATCAACCTGTTGGAGTTATGGGCGATTCGTCTAGCACTGAAAGCATTCCTCCCCTCTGTCCGGGGGAGTGTAGTGCAGGTGTTCACGGACAACACCACCTCCATGTGGTACTGCAACAAACAGGGCGGGGTGGGGTCGTCGACCCTTTGCCAGGAGGCTCTGCGCCTCTGGCAGTGGCTGGAACGCCAGGGCGTGACCATGGTGGCTCAACACCTGGCAGGATCTCTGAACACCAGGGCGGACGAGCTCAGCCGTCGGTGCATGATGGATCACGAATGGCGTCTGAACTCGGACGTGGCGCAAGGCCTCTTTCAGCGATGGGGAGAGCCTTGGTTAGATCTATTCACCACCGAAGAGAACGCGCAATGTCATCAGTTCTGCACGTTGGAATTTCCAAGGCGGCACTCGCTCGGAGACGCTTTTCGTCGCGAGTGGAGTTACGGTCTACTGTACGCCTTTCCGCCTATACCACTTCTGCCCAGAGTGCTGAAGAAGATCAAGCGCGACCGGGCCCAAGTCATCCTTGTGGCTCCGGACTGGGCTCGAAGGTACTGGTATCCAGAGCTACTCAGTATGTCAGTTGATCCCCCGGTTCGTCTGCCTCTTCAGGAGGACCTTCTGTCGCAGCAGCAGGGGACGGTCCTCCACCCGAACCTGTCCAGTCTCCACCTCCATGCTTGGAGATTGAGCGGCGACAGTTGAGGCCATTTGACTTGCCTCCTGAAGTCTGTAATGTCATTCTGGCAGCCAGGCGTCCCTCCACAAAATCGATATACGCCTGCAGGTGGAACAGATTTGTGGCATGGTGCACAGCAAAGGCTGTGGATCCTCTTGCTGCCCCTCTTTCGGAGATTCTTCTCTTCCTTCTTTCTCTTGCCCAGCAGGGCTCTGCTCTGGGCGCTATCAAGGGCTACCTTTCTGCCCTTTCAGCCTTTCTAAGGCTGCCTGATCAACCTTCATTGTTCAAGTCCCCGATTGTAAATAGATTTCTAAAAGGCATCACACACACATTCCCTCCTGTTCCGTTTGTAATGCCTCAGTGGGACTTGAACCTGGTTCTTACGTTTCTGATGTGCGCTCCCTTTAAGCCACTTCACAACTGTCCTCTTCGCCTTCTTATTCTGAAGACTGCTTTCCTGGTTGCCATCACCTCTGCCAGGAGAGTGAGTGAGCTCCAGGCCCTTTCTTGTACTCCACCTTTCCTTTCTGTCCATCCGGACAAAGTGGTGTTGCGTACTATGCCTTCTTTCCTGCCTAAGGTTGTCACGGCCTTCCACATCGGGCAGTCTATCACCTTGCCAACCTTCTTCCCGCCACCGCATCCCTCTAAAGAGGTAGAGCGGCTCCACCGTCTGGACCCAAAACGTGCGCTCTCATTCTACTTGGATCGCACACGCCAGTTCCGGGTGGATGACCAACTCTTTGTTGGTTACGTGGGCGCTAAGAAGGGGAAGCGGTACACAAGAGGACCATCTCCCGGTGGATCATCTTGTGCATCCAGGCATGTTACTCCTTGGCTAAGAAGGAGCCCCCTGTTGGATTGCGGGCTCATTCCACCCGAGCCACGGCGACTACCACTGCCCTGGGCAGGGGAGTGCCCTTACAAGACATCTGTCAGGCAGCTACGTGGGCATCGCTGCACACGTTTGCAAGACACTACTGCCTGGACAGCCAGGTCCGGAGGGATGGCTTCTTTGGCCGTTCTGTCCTCCAGGCCTTTCTGGTGTGATTATTGGTTCGCAGACCCACCACCGGGGTTGGTATTGCTGGGGTATCTATTCTAAGGTAAGGAATCTAATACTAACGTGTCTCTTTCACTACTTGTGTAACGATATATATGTAAGAGACATTAGTTGGTATTAGATTCCTTACCGACCCACCCATCCTCCCCGTTCTGCGAACCAATATCTAGGGTTAGGGTTTTCAGGACCCTAGTTCAATGGCACCAGTGTTGGTTTTTAACATGGCTCTGCGTTTCTGGCGCGGAAAAGCTGTGTCTAAGAACTGACGTCAGCACGCGGAGGCGTCGTCTAAGTACTCCGACGACGTCATCACTGCGCCCACGACGACGGATGCGGAGCCGCAGAAGACGCCTACCGACGTGCAAGGGTACTGCTACGCAAAAATTTCCGGATCCAGTCTGACGCCTGGGGATATGCTAAGGTAAGGAATCTAATACTAACTAATGTCTCTTACAGATATATCGTTACACAAGTAGTAACTTGTGCTATACTCTTAAGTGCATTATAATACTTGCGGTTAATGCTAACTTTAGTTTGGCTTTATCAAAACACGTTGTGTTTGGTGTCAAACACTTTGGAATACTACCACCCCGCCCCCACCCCCACCAGTTCTGGCCACGAGGGTAGCATTCTACCCTTCTAGAGGGAGAAGACATGTACACACTGGTATACCCGGTTAAAGTTTAAAAGAGCCTCAGCATCACAAAATGGATGCTGCTGCCACAGACACGAGTCTGACCTCCTGATGCTGGACGAAACTCCGGCAGGGGAGGCCTGGCCCATAGGTTTCCTGTCCAGGGAGGTGCTAGCACCTCCCCAGACAGGCTTTAGTGTATTGGGGCAGGGTGGGTTGCATTCAGTGAATGCTTTTCAGACACTCCCTGGGGCACACAAGGTGCTCCATGCATTTCCAATGTTCAAACAGGTTGCTGGGGCACTCATCCCCAGCTTAGGCGCGAAACTGGACAAAGGGGAAGGGGTTTAACCACCCACTCCCCAGGTCCTCCCATATGTGGGACCCTAGAGTTAGTCCAACCACTAAATTGGTATAAGTATAGGGATCCAGTCCCTAGGACTTCAGATTGCCCTGGACGAAACTCTGCAACATATATCTTAGACCTTCGACATTCCATATCGACGGGAAGTCGGAAGAATTCTCCCTTGAGGTCAAAGAGTGACCTCCCTGTTCAAACGGGCACCAAGAAGCATCTTTGCCGGTCTGCATTTTCGAGGCTCCCGCCGGATCCCGAAGAATCTGCGACACAGGACACGGACTTCCAGACATCTCTGTGGCTGACCCGAGTCCCCAGCAAAGCTGAGACCGGTAGCTGACACAAGAGACTTGGGACCGGAAATCCTGGACATCCTGCATTTTTGCAACTGCACTTACTACCCGAAGTTGTGCATTGGGGTATTTGAAGCCCCTGCCCCGAGCACCTTTTGCACCAAAGATCAGAGGCCTACACTCCACGAGTGTTCCGTGGGCCCATTTTCTTCACCGCAGCTTGAGGCTCCTTCGCGATCCCTAGTCCGTTGGCTAGTGGGTCCCCACGAAGGACAATCCTTTGGTTCTTGAGCTTTCCTGGTTGCTCCAGATGTGCTCTGACTCCTCTCCAAAGGGGGAGTCCCTCAGACCTTGCTGGTCTGCAACAAAGCCAATCTTGTCATCTTGCTTGGGTTGCTGTTGCCAAGGCTTGTTGGGTCAATCCGGATTCTGACGCTGCAGCACTCAACATCCTTCGTGGGACAGCTCGAATCCAGGTCCTGGTCGACGCCTACTGGACCTCGTGGCTGAAGAGTCAAGCTTCACCTCCTTCACTTGAAAGCACCCGACATCGGCTGGCATCGTCCTGTCGCCATCCTGGTCACTGGCTAGTGACCCAAACTCTGTCCCCTCTGCTTTCAGGTTCCTCAGATCTCCAATCAACCCTTTGATCCACCCGGACACTTTTCCTCTGGTCCCTGCAGCACTTCTTCGCAGCTCTCCATTGGAAACGACGTCGAAACCCGACACCAAAAGACACCTATGCACCTGGCTTCCCTGGGTGAGGTAACACGAGTACTCCGGTGCTGACGTGGGTCTTGACTCTCGAAGTGTCTAAGTCCAAAGGGGTGCATTGTAGTTCACACCTAAGTGTCCTTAATCTTTAAAATTGTAACTTGATTTTCTTCCATAGAAGTCAATGGTGATTCGCGGCTGCGTTTAGACACTGCAAGCGTCCCCGTGGGTCTCCTGCGTCCCTACCTCGGGTGGTTCCTGGTTGTCCCAGCAGTTCTTCAGGCCCTAGGCCTCACTTCTATCCCTCACGTGGTTCTTATACTACTATTTTAGTAGTATATGGTTTGTGAGGCCCCGAGGGCATAACATATACTTTCCAAATTATCGTATGCTAATTAAGTTCCTTGTATTGTACTTTTACCTCTAGCCTCATAAAGAGACCAGAGGGGTTGTGTTTAGAATAAATACATATATATTTGATATATACCTTGTGTGGTATACTTTCATTTGATCATTCAAGAGATTATAGACTGGTAAAACAAGCTGCTTTACATTCCTTTGAAGACTTAGCCTGAAGGCTGCTCTCCACAGCTACCACTAAGATAGCTTTCTATAAGGTTGACTTTAAACCTACCATCAATAAGGGTCGTTTGGACTGGTGCAGCGTGCCCACTAGAATTGTGAACATCATATGCCAGGCCAACTTCTCACAAGGGGCCAAAAAGCAGCCTCCGGAAGGGCTTCATACTCGTTCCACCAGAGCCAAACCTGCCACTGCTGCATTGGCTTGTAGAGTCCCTGTCCTGAACAATCTGCTAGTTAGCTACGTGGGCGTACCTCTATACGTTCACAAAGCACTACTGTGACAGCTAAGTTCGACGAGAGGAGCGTTATGCCCTCTCTTTACTACAGGTCTTCTTAATTTGAGTCCATTCACAGATCCTCCTTCAAATAGGTACTACTTGGTATCTATTCAAAAGTCGAGGAAGTTGTTGTTAGAAGTCTCTATCAGAAGCAACATTTCACTTACCTTCAGTAATGCTCTTTCTGGTTGAGACTCTGTCTAACTGCAGATTCCTCACCAACCCTCCCTTCCTCCCTGTTCTGCGAATTGGACTTTATCGATTAATGACATCCCAAGTTTAGTGTAAGGAATATGACACAGGGTCGACATTTGATTACCCACCTCTTTTGGGCTGTAAGTGATGATTTACCAAGGGGAACACTCCATATTCAGTAGAGATGGGATGAGGTGGTGGGAGATCCTATGAAGAAACTGAAGTGGGGAAGGATACACGAAGGGGTCAAAGCGGTGAGCTCAAATGCTCGGTTTAAATTGATTCAATGTAATGTTCTACATCAGTCTCATCTCACCCCCAAAGTGCTAAGCACACAGATGGGAGGTACCCAGGGAAGCACGCACAGTATTATTAGGTCTATTACCTACTCCCAATAATAATAATAAACTTAGCAGGAAATTTGTGCTCCTGAGGTTAATATTGACAAAAAGGCAGATCGTGATAATGTGGATGAGCTCTACGCCCAAGATATCCTCACATCTCAGGGCGTAGGGCTCATCCTCCTTATCGCGATCCGCCTTTTTGACAATATTAACCCCAGGAGCACAAATTTCCTCCTAAGCTTCTTATTATAAAGATATGTGCAAATGTGTGACAGCAGAGAAGGTTACAATGAAGCAGGTCCGGAAAGATGATAAATTAGAGAACGATATCAGGGCTTGGGGACGGCAATGATCACATATCTGAAAACCCACCCAAATCAGTGAGAAGAGTGGGTATACGCATAAGGTACAACTTACCATAAGATCTGGGAAACCCCTTAGATTCCAAAGGACAATAGCACTATCGACACACAGACACCGAGGAAAATACTGGTGGGGGAGGGGAGAGTTATGTTAACTATTTTGGCATGTGTAATAATAGACAGAGATATGAAAATCAGAGGACATGGATCACAGTGCATGTAAATAATTACTGTGGTTCTGTTGATAGACATTATAGGATATTGAAGGGTAGGGAGTTGCTAAATTGTCACTTGGCTTAAGAAACGGTTTTAAATGTGCTATGTTTTTTAAAAATACCAATAAAGTTTTTGGAAGAAAAAAATGTGTATTGGAAGGAAATGCCTCTTTTTGTCATTGTCACGCCCAAGGTTGAGAGTGATACTGCTGGTTTTTCGATACTATAGGTGCACACAGGCCTGATGAGGGGTGTTACCCCGAAACTGGTCCCAGGATGCTTGTTTCTGGTCCAGGGAAGACCTTGCTTGGCAGTTCAGTCAGGACTGTTCCCATGAGGCACAGGGTCAAGACTGATCTGCATATGGCTTTGTCTGAATTGGGGTGGCGAAGTGAGCTAAAGAATGATGATGGATTCAGCACAGATCTGTGACTGGGGGTTTGTGTCTGAAAAGTTTCAGCGCTCCGTCCATCATCTCCTTGTGTTTGCTTTGTTCTCCCTAAGTTGGCTGTGTATTGCCAGACGTGGGTCCCTTGCTCACTTTACCACTGGATTCAAGCTAGCCTGGCTGATGCGGGTGTTACCCAAAACCGGTCTCAGGATGCTTGTTTCTGGTCTAGGGAACACCTGGCTTGGAAGTTTGGTCTGGACTGTTCCCATAAGGCACAGGGTCAAAATTAATTTGCATATGGCTGGATCTGAAAGAGACGCGTTAGTGGTAGATTCCTTACCGTAGAATATCCCCAGGCATCAGACTGGATCCGGAAAGTTTTTCGGCAGCAGTACACCTGCGCGTCGGAAGGTGGTGTCATGCGGCTCCACATCTGTCGCTGGCGTTGTAGGTGCCGAGATGACGTCACAGGGACTACTTAGGCGCGACACCCATGCGCGCTGATGTAAGTCCTTTCTTTTTCCGCGCCAGCAAGCGCAGATCCGGTTAGAGCACGTACCCTAGTCACTTTTTGACTATCTTTTTGAGACATTTTGTCTTCTCCTTTTGAGTCTTTGACTCCTGGTGCCACGTAGGGATGCCTGGGTTTAAGTCCTGCGGGGCCTGTCGCCGCACTATGTCGGTGGCCTACCCCCATGGCATCTGTCTCTACTATCTGGAGTGCAACCATGACTCCAGGTCATGTTCCGACTGTCTGGCCATGGCTCCGAAGGCCTTGCGGGTGCGGTCCTGTAAGCTGCTAGAGGCCCGGCAGTTGTCTCTGTGCCGTTTGAGTTCCAAGGGACGATCGAGGGACCGATCGAGGAGCCATCATCATTGCTCCTCGGGGTCGAAGTCTTCACACTCGGAATTGGATAAGAGACGTCATAAGAAGAAGTCGAAGAAGCGTTTCCGCTCTCCGATGTCACCCCGCTGGTCTACCCCCGCAGCTCTGTGATTCCCATAGCCTACCCTCCCTATCCGGGTCCGTCGGCGACTCCTGCCCAGGTGCAAGATCTTCTTGCAGCCATGGGCCGCCTGTTCAGGCCTCGGGCTCCCGCCGGCGCACTTCGGGCCCGCGGTCCCAGTTGAGGGCCCTCCCTTGCCGCCAGCTCCAGCACCACAGGGACCTCCGCCGGTGGCTTCTGCCTAGGCGTCGCCCGCGGCTCCGATCCTGGCACCACAGTGGGTTCCGTTCGTTCTGCCACCATCTTTGCCTGGGTTTCCGGACAATTTTGCCCCTAGTTGGGACCCTAATTGGGACACAGAGCCAGACCGAAACCGTCCGGCGCTGTTCCTGGCGTCGTTCGACAATTTGTATTCCCCGGTCCCTCCCCCACCTCCGCAGGCTGTTCCTCAGGCTGTGGAGGAAGGGGACGACTGAGAGGGGTCTATGGACCCTCTTGCACGGCAGTGCGGGTCGGAACAGGAATGAACAGAAGAGCTAGAGGATGCCTGTTGCCTTGACCTCTCCTCTGACCCTGGTTTCCTTTCTCCTCCTGCTGTGGCCATGGAGGAGAGGGCTACATACACTGTGGTGCTCCATAGAGCAGCTGAGGCCCTTGACCTCGACCTGCCTACAGTGACCCTCAAGACTAATCTCCTCACTGAAGTGCTTCAGCCGGCAGCAAGCTCTTTGGAGCCCCTGCTGCCGTTTGAAGCCTTAACTGACGTCTTGATCGGTACCTGGTCTAGACCCGCCACAGGGGTTCCCGTGGATAGGGACGTAGCCAGGAGCCTTCGCCCGGCCCCTGGTGTCCCTGCTTTTCTGTCGACCCACCCAACCCCGGAGAGCCTGGTCATCCAGGCCTACACTTCCCAGAGCACATTCCCTACCGCTCCGCCGCATAAGGAATCCAAAAAGCTGTAACAGTTCGGCAAGAAACTGTTTTCATCTGCCAGCTTAGGGCTGCGGTCGGTGAACACTGCATGCCTCTTGGGCCGCTATTCCCATACTGTATGGGACACAGTTGCGCAGGTGCTGCCTCAGTGTCCGGAGAAGGCTCGGACAGTGCTTTCCCAAGCTGTTGTTCAGGGGAAAGATGCAGCAAAGTTCGCCATCATGTGTGGACTAGACTCCGTGGACTCACTGGGTAGGGCGAACTCCACGACAGTGGCCCTCCGTCGCCACGCCTGATTGCGGTCCACTGGATTTTCAGGGGATGTACAAAGTTCTCATATGATTGCACTTGCCTGTTTGGCGATAAGGCAGATAGTGCGCTGGACGTTTTAAGGACTCCCGGGCTACGGCCAAGTCCTTAAGTACCTCCACCACGCGCCCAGCCACGTCTGCTTTTTGTTCCTTTATGGCCTCGGAAGGAGCGCCCCACACATTCGTTCAGCCACAATCCTGCGCAGAACCAACCTTAGCACGGCCGCAGATGTGGTTCCTGTAGCGGCAGGACAGGGGCCAGCGTGTTGGTCAGTCCACCGCCACTCCCGCAGCATCCGCCTCAAAGCCTTCCTAGTCCGAGCTTTGGGGTGCACCACATGCCGGTGGGAGGCAGGATTCGCCATCGCCTTCCCCACTGGCATTCTGTTACCTCAGACAGGTGGGTGCTGCAAATCGTCCGAAGGGGCTACTCCCTCCCCTTCGAGGCTGCCCCTCCAGCCATGTCACCTCAGTACCACTTCATGTCTGGGGACCACTTTGCGCTTCTCCAGCAGGAAGTCATGGCCCTCTTGGCCAAGGGGGCCATCAAGCGCGTTCCTGGGCCAGAAGTAGGACAGGGTTATTCCCACTACTTTCTGGTCCCCGAGAAGGAGAAAGGGGGCCTGCGTCCCATCTTGGACCTCCGGAACGTCACCCGCTTCCTCTGGAAGGAGAAGTTCAAGATGTTGACTCTAGCTCAGGTCTTGGCTGTCCTCGACCCTGGAGACTGAATGGTAGCATTGGACTTGCAGGACGCATATTTTTATATCCCCGTCCTGCCGGCCCACCGTCATTACCTGCGGGTCACGGTAGGCCAAGAGCGCTTTCAGATTGCCGTGCTCTCCTTCGGCCTTACCAGTGCCCGTCGGGTGTTCCAGTCTTCCCCTATCTCTACGACTGGTTGTTGAAGGCGGGCTCATCCCAGGCACTCGTCTCCCACCTCCAGAGTACGGCCGGCCTCCTGCATTTGCTGGGGTTCTCAATCAACATGCTGAAGTTGCACCTGAGTCCCTCTCAGAAGCTCCCCTTCATCTGAGCGGTTCTGGATTTGACGTAGTTTCTGGTTTATCCTCCCGAGCTGCGAGTCCGGGAAATTCAGGCTATGATTCCTATATTTCAGCTTCTGTCCCGGGTTTCAGTCAGGATGACCTCCAGCTCCTGGGCCTCATGACCTCCTGCATTCTCCTAGTGCAACATGCCAGATTGCACATGCTGGCTCTGTAGTGGGACCTGAAGTTCCAGTGGGCATAGCATCAGGGCAACCTGTCCGATCACGTCCAGATCTCGGAGGGCACTGCACGACAATTGCAGTGGTGGCTCACGAATCGCGATTGGGTCAATGGCAGATCCCTCTTCCTTCCCCAACCGGAGCACACAGTGGTGACAGATGCATCGCTCCTGGGATGGAGCGGCCACATGGGAGAGGTGGAGATCAGAGGCCTCTGGTCTCGGGCGGAGTCCCGGCTCCACATCAACCTTCTGGAGCTTCGGGCGATCCGATTTCCACTGAAAGCATTCCTTCCCTCTGTCCGGGGAAGTGTAGTGCAGGTGTTCACGGACAACACCACCGCCATGTGGTACTGCAACAAACAGGGCAGGGTGGGGTCGTGGACACTATGTTAGGAGGTCTCCGCCTCTGAACATGGCTGGAACATCACTGCATTTCCTTGGTGGTTCAACACCTGGCAAATTCTTTGAACGCCAGGGTGGACAAACTCAGCCGCCGGTGCATGATGGATCATGAATGGCGTCTGAACTCAGTGGTGCATGGTCTCTTTTTGCAGTGGGGAGAGCATTGGTTGGACCTATTCGCCACCGAAGAGAACGCACAATGTCATCAGTTCTCCACGTTGGAATTTCCAAGGTGGTGTTTGCTTGGCGACACTTTTCGTCAAAAGTGGATCTTCGGTCTGTTGTACGCCTTTCCGCCTTTACCACTTCTGCCCAGAATGCAGAAGAAGATATGGCACGACTGAGCCCAAGTCATTCTTGTTGTTCCGGATTGGGCATGAAGATACTGGTATCCTGAGCTACTCAGCATAGCGATTGATCCCCCAATCCAACTGCCTCTTCGGGAGGATCTTCTGTCGCCTCAGCAGGAGACGCTCCTCCACCCGAACCTTTCCAGCCTCCACCTCCATGCTAGGAGATTGAGCGGGGACAGTTGACAGCTTTCGGCCTTCCTTCCAAAGTCTGTGATATTTTTGTGTCAGCCTGGCGTCCCTCCACTAAGACTGTATACTCCTGCTGTTGGAACAAATTTGTGGCATGATGCTCAACAAAGGCTGTGGATCCCCTTTCGGCCCCTCTTTCGAGGTCCTTCTGTTCCTTCTCTCTTTGGCCCAGCAGGGCTCTGCTCTGGGCACTATTACGTGTTATTTCTCGGCCATTTTTGCCTTTCTACGGCTTGCAGATCAGCCCTATCTTTTTAGGTCTCCGGTTGTTAATCGCTTCCTGAAAGGCATTGCACACGTTTCCTACCGTGCCTTTCATAATGCCTCAATGGGACTTAAATCTTGTCTTGACCTTTCTGATGTGCGCTCCCTTTGAGCCACTTCATAACTGTCCATTACGTCTTTTCACTTTAAAGACGACTTTCCTGGTAGCTATCACCTCTGCCAGAATAGTGAGTGTGCTCCAGGCTCTTTCTTCTAAACCTCCTTTTATCTGTGTTCATCAGGACAAGGTGGTTTTAAGGACTCGTCCTTCTTTCTTGCCAAAGGTTGTCACGCCCTTCCACATCGGGCAGACCATCACTTTGCCCACCTTCTTTCCGCCTCCGTATCCTTCAAAAGAGGAAACGAGGCTCCACCCTCTGGACCCAAAACATGCGCTCTCGTTCTATCTGAAGCGCACACAATAGTTCTGGGTGGATGACCAACTTTTTGTTGGCTACATGGGCGCCAAGAAAGGTTGGGTCGTGCACAAACGGACCATCTCTCGGTGGGTCGTTCTGTGCATCAATTCCTGTTACTCTTTGGCTAAGAAGGAGCCTCCTGTGGGGCTGCGTGCCCATTCTACCAGGGCAACGGCAGCCACTACTGCCTTGGAACGCGGCGTTCCCTTCCAGGACATCTGTCAGGCTGCTACGTGAGCCTCGCTGCACACATTTACCAAGCACTATTGCCTTGACAGTCAGGTCTGGTGAGACGGCTTCTTTGGCCGTTCTGTTCTTCGTGACTTTCTGGTGTGATATTGTTCACAGACCCACCACCTGGGTTGGTATTTCTGGGGTATCTATTCTACGGTAAGGAATCTATCACTAACGTGTCTCTTTCAGATGCACAAGTTACTTACTTGTGTAACTATATATTTGTAAGAGACATTAGATAGTGATAGATTCCTTACCGCCCCACCCATCCTTACTGTTCTGGGAACTGATTTCTTGGGTTATGGTCACCCCTTTCAGGGCCCTAGTTTCATGGCACCAATGGTCAGCTTCTTGCATGGCTCTGCATTCCTGGCACGGATAGACGTGTACAGAACTGACGTCAGCGTGCATGGGTGGCGCCTAAGTAGTCTCCGTGACGTCATCTCGGCGCCTATGACACCAGCGATGGACGCAGAGCTGCACAACGCCACCTTCCGACGCGCAGGGGTACTACTGATGAAAAACGTTCCGGATCCAGTCTGACGCCTGGGGATATTCTACGGTAAGGAATCTATTACTAACTAATGTCTCTTACAGGTATAACGTTACACAAGTAACTTGTGCATTCAAATCTGCCGTGCAGTGGCCCAGAAGGAGTCCCCAAAGGACATTAATGCTCACTTCATGAGAGCCAAGTCCTCAACGTCTGCCTTGACTAGGGAAATCCCTGTAGCCTCTTCCTCCCTCAGGCAAATATCTTCTATCAAATATGCATATTTCACTCTTGGAACTTGAGCAGTTAGCCCTGTGTCACTTTGCTCTACCAACTGACGTGTTGGCTGAAGATCATCTGTGAATGTTAATTTTTTTCTAGCTGTTCTCAACAGCATTTGAATTCTGTACAAGAAGACTTTGGGTAACATACGGTATGCTTTGTGTTTAGATGAGAAACAGCTCTGGTCACTTCTAATGGTTATATTGCAGACATATCGCCTTGTTTATTTTCTCTTGATCATGATTATTGGTTACATTTCCTGTGGTTTTAAGATTCGTTTAAAAGGCATAGTGAATAGGTTTACTCCAATTCCTTTTGTACTGTGATAATGAGATGTCAGTCTTGTTTTTACTTTTATAATGGGGCATCACTTTGCGACCACTACATTCTTGTCAGATCATGATTTTATCTATTTGATAGAGACTGCTAACAGCAGACTTCTTACCTTACAGTATTCCCCAGGCATTAGACTGGATCTGGACATTTTTGAGCAGTACCCTTGTGTTAGAAAGGCGATCCCGGGGGAGGCAGAAGATGTCTGACTGACCACCCCTAGGTCCACCCCTCCGTCGAGAAGTAGCCAAGCGATATCGAGAGGCCTCCTGGGTGAGGGTCCTCTCCTAGGATCGTACAGCAGGGTAACCACAACACTACAAACGGACACCACACAAGAGGTTAAGTTCTTAGGCTTTATAGAGGTTGCTGGGTCTCAGCGGTATATACAGGCAGATCGAGGGATCTGTAGAGTCTCGTAAAAGGGACAGGGTAGCGGGACAGTCTCGGTATGGATACAGGAAGGGATACCCTGCGCACAGCTCTCAATCCTCGAGCCGGGGGTTCCGAGAGGTCGAGCCGCGGCAGCGCCAGCAGGACTCGACAAGTGGTCTTAACGGAGAGGAGGCTGCGGCAGCGCCAGCAGGCTCTCAAGATGGTTCAGCCGCGGCAGCGCCAGCAGGCTCTCAAGATGGTTCAGCCGCGGCAGCGCCAGCAGGCTCTCAAGATGGTTCAGCCGCGGCAGCGCCAGCAGGCTCTCAAGATAGTTCAGCCGCGGTAGCGCCAGCAGGCTCTCAAGATAGTTCAGCCGCGGCAGCGCCAGCAGGCTCTCAAGATGGTTCAGCCGTGGCAGCGCCAGCAGGCTCTTAGAATGGTACAGCAAAGGTGGGCCGCGGCAGCGCCAGCAGGCCCTCAGGGTCTCTTCAGGTTACAGGCAATGAGTTCTTCTGGTGTCGGCCGTGACAGCGTCAGCAGGGCTTCCAGTCCAGGATACAACTGGCGTCCTAATCCAGGGCTGGCCCAGATATAGGACTGGAGTCCTTTGATGTCCGGACCCTCGCGCCTGGGGTCAGAGGGGCCGGGATGATGGTGTCCAGAAACCCAGCAGGGGGGTGGAGCCAGCGCCCAGGGAGGTCGGAGGGCGATCGAAACCAGGCGTCCGGGGACGGCTGGAGGGCCATCGGAACTCCCTTTTCTCCGGGATCTGTCGAGTGGCCACTCGACCACCTGGGTGGATCTTGGTGCCTCGATGTCTGGGCTTCGCTGGGGCCTGGGCCGGGGCCGAGGCCACGTGGTCGTGACGTGGTGGGCCCAAGATGGAGTCGGGCGCGGCCTCGTGCTTAGGTCGTGAGGGGCCCATGATGGAGCCAGGCCGGTAGTGGGGTTCCGGGATGGTGACCGGACCAACAATGTTGGGACGTGCAGGGTCGGGCAAAAGGGCTGCCCGATGCTGGGTGGAGGGCCGATGTCGTCCTGGGCCCGCCCTGCTGGTGGGGTAGGACCACGCCATGAAGCCGGGTCCAACACCTTGCGTGCCGGTAGGTGACATCATTCAGCTCTTGCATCGGTATCGTTGGCGTTATCCTCATGGGAAGTGATGTGTGTGGCATCTATATAGGCGCCACACCAGTGCACTGATGTCAAAACTTACTTTTCCACGCCAGATAGAGCTGATCCGATCAGAGCTACCCTCACTCATTTTATTTTACTTTTTCTCAACTTTCTAAAGAGATTTTGCTTCCTGTCATGACAGGAGCCATACCCTCCCAGGCTGTTACGGACAGGAGTGGTGCCGAAACGTTTGCCATACAATATGGATTGGACACAACTGGATAGAACGATTTAATTTGACTGATAACTACTAGTAGTTTTTCAGGATGTCGAAGCTTGCTTATGGGCATTCTCTTTGATGACTCATGTCATTTTGGAGACAAGGCAGGTTCGGCGCTGGAGCGCTTTAAGGACAGAAGAGTTAATACCAGGTTCTAGGGCTTGTCTATGGCCACTCATCACCCCGAGTCCGCCTTCCACCCCTTTCGTGGCCACAGAAGAGTTCTCCAACTACTTCCATATCCTCCCGCCCACCACGCCCAATAGCCTTCCCTTTTTGTGGCCTAGGACATGGTTCTTATAGACCATGTGGGACAGGTAGCCAGAGGTCGAGTCAGTCTGCTACCCCTCCGGCAGCCACAGCTGACCATCAGTGGAGGGCAAGATATGCTATAATCTGCACCACTGGCAGTTAGTAACATCAGACTGTGGTTTTGATAATCATACAAAAGGGCATTCCCTTTACTTTGTGACTACCCCTCCACTCATGCCAACCACTTACGACTGGCTGACGGAGTGCCCCCTCTCCTTGCTCCATCAGGAAGTACTGGTTCTCTTGGCCAAGAGAGCCATAAAGGGGATGCCATCAGAAGTTTGTTGTGGTTGCAATGCCTGCTACCTTCTGGTGCCCAAGCAGGATGAACGACCCATCCTAGAACTGCGCCTTCTCAATCTTTTACTGAAAAAGGAGAAATTCAAATCACTTTCGCACAAGCACAATGGATGGTAGCGGTTGATTTGCTGGGAACTTATTTCCACACCCCTGTCTTACCTGTCCAGAGTGATTACCTGGTGTTCACGGTTGGTCAAGAACTCTTTTCAGTTTGCTGTGCTCCCCTACGGCCTTAGCAGTGCACCTTGGGTAGTCACGAAAGTGATGGCAGTTGTTGCAGCTCAACTGTGGAGGTCTGGGGTTTACACCTTCCCCTGCCTCGATGATTGGATGTTGAAGGCGGGCTCCCCCTGGCAGTCGTCTCCCACCTCCAGACTATGGTGAACCTTATGCACTCGCTGGGGTCCACTATTATTGTGCCAAAGTCACACCTGACTCCATCCTAATACGCCTCCTTTTATCGGAGCTCTTGTGGACACAGGGCTGTTTTGGGCCTATCCTCCCAGAATGGCGAGTCCATGATATTCAAGCTATTTAGTCTAGCATACAGATGTTTCAGCCTCTAACTTGGATTTGGTCATACTGAACCTGAGGTTGTTGTTCCTCATGGTCTCATGCGCCCTGCTTGTTACTCATCCCTGTTGGCATATGCAGGCTCTGCAGTGGAACCTAAAGGCCCAGTGGGCACATCGTCAGGGGAATCTTTCCGACATAGTCCAGATCTCGGAGAGAACTATGAAAGATCTGCAGTGGAGGTGTTGTATAGTTCCTAATAATACATAAGATCTGCACATTTAGACAACATAAACTAAGGAATTAGTGCCCAGACTGATTCCAGACACCCCCAAAGGATATGGTAGCCTTTAGACCAGCTAGCTCATATTTCCCCCATAAACTCCGTAACTTTACCAAGGAGCAAATAGTTTCTGGCAACTATCGAACATAACAACCCTTGATCCTTTACGGATCGTGGAAACAATGTAGTGGGACGTTTTCAATATTTATTTTTTGAACCAGTGTCATTCTAGTATAAAACATGTTTGCTGCGACAATCATTAGACAGAAACAGATATATAAGATTACAAGCACCAACAGAGTAAAATAAAGGTAGAATTCTACCATGGTGCTAAAACAGTAAATATATGCAGGCATATTGATACATGGTAGTAATCAAGCGTACTACTACGATGCAAACCCTATCTAAGTGTACCTAGCATGTATGTGGGTGTAAAGCCAAGAATCTCCAGGAAAGAGCCAGCCCATTACCTGATGGGATTGAATCAAGGACCCCGTCTTGGTCCCGAGTTGGACACCCTGCAAGGGATGTCAGACCACTGCGTGCTGGAGCTTCTGTAGGCTGGGACATCAGCGTCTAGTGTCAGCGTGAAAGCTTCTCCTCTGGTTCCCCAATGAAGATGTGGTTCTTTGTTTACCCACAAAATATACTCAGGGGTTCTACCTAGATATGAAATGACTTGCCATTATGTATAGTGAACCTGTCATCCAAATATCACGTTAACGGTGACTTTTGTGCAGAGTTATTACACAGAAGATGGTGATCCTGCTGTGTCCGTCCTGGGCAGGGGATTAAGATGTGATACTAGGAATCCTCATGCTTAATATATGAGGATAGTTTTGGAGAAGGCCCGGGGGCAAGGGTGGATCCTGAGGTAGGGAAGGGTGCAGCAATGCTGCCAGGCCACGGTCAGCTGGCACTGGTGACTTTGAATCAGAAAAGGGAGAAATCTCAATAACATCCGACTCAAAAGACAACTCCATGGGATCAGTAAACGTCTAGGGGACTTACTTTTCATGTGCTTGTTGCATTCACCATGCATCCTTTTCTTTTTAGGATTGTGTATCCGTTCCCACAATAACTTCAAAGAGTCTGAATTCCACACCAACCTGTTGGAGCTTCGGGCAATTTACTTGGCACTGAAAGCCTTTCTTCCTTCAATCAGGGGAAGGCTGGTGCAGGTGTTCATGGACAACACCACCACCATGTATTACTGCAGCAAACAGTTGAGATCATGGACTGTGTGTCTCTGGATGTGGCTGTAATGCCAAGGCATTTTTCCTGGTGGTTGAACACCTGGAGGGCCAAAATGGCAGAGTGGACAAGCTCAGCCGTGTAGTGTAGTTCCTATAGTCCGAATAGACTCTGCGCATTGGAATAATATATTCAGCAGTGTAGACGTAGGACTGAGGTTAACTAGGTCTCTACTGACTATATTAGACTTAAGTGTTTGCCAGCTAGCTCAGAGGTCACTAGAAACTTTCTCGAATAAACGA
Organism: Lissotriton helveticus; assembly: GCF_964261635.1. Classification (NCBI taxonomy): domain Eukaryota; kingdom Metazoa; phylum Chordata; class Amphibia; order Caudata; family Salamandridae; genus Lissotriton; species Lissotriton helveticus. The sequence goes on along the minus strand of NC_136062.1, from coordinate 115,607,547 downwards.
GGAGGAGTTTAACCTCCCTGGATAGACAAGAAGGGATTTAGTTTCTGACAACCATAAAACATGACAACTTTGCTCTCCCTGAATAAGAGTATATCTCTAGAGTCGTGTGAAAACAAAAGACAGCTATTTCACTCAGTCAAAGGTGCGTACTTAGTTTCACCAGAATGCAGAGAAAAGAGAGACGGGCGTTTTCAATAAAAGGTGTTATTTATTGAGCAGTCTCCTTCCTCATACAAGAGAAATGAATTGCTACAATTGCAATACTTATAGTAAAGTAAAGTGCGTACAGTAAAGGCAGGATTATAAAATAATACTGTAAAAGCATTGATATGGTTTCTTAGCCATATGATACTTAAAATAGATAAAATAGATACATACATATATACATTGACTAATCGTACTCAACTGGTGCTTCTAAATACGCCTACCCCGGTGTACCTGACCTAAGCCTAATACGTGGGAGGGAGTAAGTAAGTAGCAGTTTAAGTTAAGTTTGTTTTGCCAAGAATCTGACTCAAGAATTCTCTGTAAGGGTTTAGTCAGTTCCGTACCTGGGTTATAGAAAGCAGGAGGTCTGGTATCTCTCTCTCAGGACTCGATATCCCAGCAACCCGCAAGGGTAGGCTGGAAACGCCGGAGCTGGATTTCTCGGCAAGAGAAAAGACAGCGTCTTTCTCAGCGCGTTAAAAGGGAGGGGCAGCGTCTGTGGGCTCTCGCATCAGCTGGGCACTCGGAAGTAGATAGCTGCTCTGCTCCAGATTCACCACCGTGTGTTTGCTTAAGGCAACGTTGGTATATTTATACCTGAAAGGTGCCTGGGTTTGACGTAAGGTTGGACATAAGACGTCAATAAAGATGTCACTAAGAACTGGCCGTTCTTACAGTGCTTTACTGGAGTTCTAGGACGAAATCAAAACAAAGGCAAGGGGGATTTCCCAGGTTGCTGGAGGCTTGGTTTTGTTTAGAGAACTCGGTGTGCTTACTAGGGGGCCGGAGAAGTAGTCTTGCTTAATGTGACAGCATGTGCTACGACTGAATTATGGATATGATTATTATGCCGTTGTATGGATATTTATTGATTATAGCCGGACAAGGGCATGAAATGGGAATATCGATTCAGGTTTCCTAGATAACACACTACACCCACTCCACGAATTAATGTCCATCATTACTAAAACTAAGCAATAGTAAACATAAAAGGTGCACGTGTATATCAACCCACCCCAAAATACATTTTTGCATTTGAAATGGTGTATGCGAAATACATGAAAATGATTATAGGTACTGTACGTGTTCAAAGCAGTGTAATCATTCATTAAAAAGGATGCATATATATATCAGCGTGAATGATTTGCGAAATTTACACATGAAATGGCTCTTGATACAGAAAAAAAGGGTCGAGACCATCCCATCACATATAAATAGTTATTTGTAAATATGCTAGAGGCTGAGGTAATATATTGTCTCTAGAGTTCCTAAAATAGAAGCTCTGTTCTCTAAGAATAGTTCTACTTCAAGCAGAGTACATGTGCCAAAAAAAAGGTAAATATTTTGGAATCAGGGAAAAAAATTATTTCGCTTTCAGGGGAGAGAGAGAAAAAATATATTGTTCCAAATATGTTCAGTAGCTTTTGTTATCAAAGCCGAAGGCCGAATTCAGAGTTCAGGGAACGCTGAGCGCTCATTTGCTTAAGAGTTTATTCTTTCTGTTCGGGGGAGAACATAATTTCAGACAGACTTTCAAAAAAGCAGTTTACCGCTTCAGGTGAAAGTTCGACCAAGTTGGAAAATGCCACAACTGTGCAGTCGTGAGAATGATTGCTATCATCGATGTATTGATCAGCATTGCTCACAGAAGGTCGTACCTGGTTGATGCTGCTCTCATCTTGCACTTCACTACCCTTTAATCGCAGTGGTAAAGTCTCCACGAATGCCGTCATCAGGATGGGTAACCGCTGGGGACAACACGATGCATGAGCCGTTACAGGACTTAGCAAAGTATCTGTATCCAATGGTACTTCTGATTGTAGTGTGAGACAGACGTCTAACACGCATTCTTCTCCGCACAGCATACATCTTAACACAGGTAAGATACAATTCTGCCAGATGGGTCTGAATGAAAGAAACCAGGTCATATTTAGATCTCTTAGCCGGCCTAATCCAAGGACTTTAGTTACGGTCCCGATAGCGTATAGCTAGGATCGTTTCTTCCATTGTTGCTGGAGTCTTGTCTGTGACATGGCTTGCCATAACGAAGCAGGAGAATCAAAAATAAAATGCCTGCTACGAGTCCCAACAGGAGTGGTAGGCCGCCAAAGACCGAATGGACAAAATTAGGAAAGATGCCCAGGACTGCTTCGAATGGTGTTAATAGTCCCGAAAAAATTGTCTTAAATATATGTGGGATACCTCCAATATCGGACATATTTAGGATTTGGCTTAACATTTCTGCGAAATGTAGGGGGCAATTTGCTGATAAAAGGCCATGTATCTCTGCCGTTGTCCTTGCGACTTGCAGATCATACGTTTCTTTTGATGACGTCAAGGGCACAGTTGTCTGCAAAAGGACAGACTTTATTCTGCTTAAAGTATCAATTCAAATAGAAGAGATATTCAAAAAGGGCCAAATGTTTTCCTCCCTGTCTGGGGTGTTGTGCGGAAACAATACTTGCATACAGCAAGTGACCATGGAAGAAACGCTTACTAGATAAGCTTTTCCTGGCACCAAGCCACAACATCTGTGGTCCACTATTAGAATGTATCTCCCGTTAGAAAGTCGTCTAAAAAATGGCTCTATTCGAGTTGCAGGTATGCCATGCTGGTGGCATGAAAGGTTATTTGAAGTCCCCTCACAGGCCCCATGTAGGTTAATACCTTGACACAGAAGTATACCACTTAGTGACCTTTTACAATTATCACCACAAAGAAATACATTCTGTCCTTTTTCACTATAATATGTGTGTGTGTAAGGTAATTTCCATGATGACTTAATGTATTCTTTACCCAACCTTTCATACTGGCCTGCTCGTATATACTCTTGGCAGTATTTAAATTGGAAAGTGGTTATCAGAATAGTTATGATTCCGTGTATTATCCATTCAATGACAGGTCGTTCCGACATTGTCAATGGTAATCTCTCAAGTGTTTCAATGCTCAGAATTGTATATTCCGCTCCTTTTTGTGCCAATCTGATTTGTGTATCAGTAAGGTTGAAGATAGAGAATAATGACGTTGTGTTGATTAAACGCCAAGGCACGTAGCCTGAACGCAGATTTTGTAACGTCCAGCCAAGCTGTACAATAGAACGTAGTTGGGACTGACCGTGTTGTAACATTAGTAAGTCCTGTTCTATTATATCAATTGCAGATGATACAATACTGTCCAGTGAATATATTCTGGAAGACAGAGTCATTAACCCATTGTCCACAACAGAAAGTGATTTTTCCAAATTAATACGGTCAATTTCTCGTATTTTTTCAGCAGTTTCAATTTGCATTACTTTCCAAGCTTCGTTGTATGCTACATATATACTGGCCGCTATGAAACGTTTTGGACGCTGTTTGCGTGGTCCCATTATGAAATCGCGCAAGTCAGCACCTTCTTTAAGTAAAGTCAAGTGTTGCTTAATTTCTGCCAGTGTGGATGTCTGTAGCCATTCGAGGCAGAGTTTTCCTACACTGTATGTTGTTACTATCCCTGGATGTTGTCTCTGGGAGTATCTAGGGTCTGGCCTGGTCAATTTGAACCCCTGTATTTTGTTCAGGAATCTATCAGTTATTTGTGTCTGTGGGCCAGATCAACCATTTCTTCCAATCAGGATGTGTTCTGTTTTGGCTAAAAATATGGGATACGTCCATCTCAACATCTGTAGTGCTGTTACTGTCAGGTGTTGGTTTTGGAATAGACGTTTTGTTTAAGTCTTTAATTTTGGTTAGGCCAAGACAGGTTGTCTGTTGAATGGTATCATTCAAGAATATAATTTGTTCTGGGATCATGCAGGCTCTAAATAATGATTCTATACCTTGGACCTGCCAATCTTTGGTACCCCAGATGGTTTTTGTTTCAATATTATTTTTCCAAAAATCAAAACCAAATGTAGTCATTTTTTCAAAAAATGTTTCTGAATAGATCAATTTAGTGTTTGTCAGCATGGTTTTCATTCCTGTCTTATTTAACAGTTTGAAATAAAACGTTTCTGCATCACTTGTGTTAAACCCTGAGAAGTATGGGAATTTTTCAAAAAATGTTTTTGAACTGCCTTTTGGTGGAGTTGCACAATGTTCCCATTGATTATAATTAAAAACATTTCTAGGTTGAGCAGATTTATGCAAATAATGGTTAGCATAGTGATTGTAGCAGTACATCTGTTCATAATTAGATGAACCCTGTAAAAAATCATGTTCTGTAAATTTTGCTGACATAACTAAATCTGACATCATATCATTAATACTTTCTAAGTCCCAATCATCAGAGAATGAGCTCGGTTTTACAAAGTCACTTAATGAAACCTTGAATTGATGTGGATACTTCAATAGCTTGACCGGGCCATAAATACCGTATTCTGTTTTGTCCCAAGCTACCCCACCAGGTATTGGATTGGCTGTGAAATTTACTGATGATAGTTCTCTTTTCTCAATGTGGGATGACTTGTGTGGCTTTAGGACCAAGTTGATGTTCTGACTTGCTGTGTCCATTGTACTGTATTTTCCCTCAATGAAATGTCCCAAGCACAGTACCATGATGAGCCAAAGCAGGAGGAAAAGTACACCTAGCACAAACCAAAATGCAATCCATGGAGAAATCATATAGGTTTCTTTGAGTTGATGAAAGAGTTCTTTTGCTTTGTCTTTAAAAGTCTTTGTTTCTGTTGGCTGTTCCTCAGGTTCGCTTGGATCCTCAGAAAAGTCATCGAAATTGATGAAGTAGCCTGATGTAGTTCTGTCAATTGTTGGAATTGCTTCCGGATTTTTATTTGCTTTTGGAATTTTCTTTGTTTCATTAGCATAGTCTGAGGCTACATCGTTGTAGACAGGTGTTTCTTGACGAGCTGTAGCAATTTGGGCTTCAAGAGGCACAAGTTCCATGTCATTATTGCATAGTCCTTTATTAATCACTGCAGGTTTATCAAATGTGATTAGTCTCTCAGTTTGAACCTCTTGGATTGTAGCAAGGTTTGGTCTTCTGCTACATCTTGGGAGTCCACTGGGCCTACTACTTATTATTGGCAACATGATTGTGGTTTTACCAGGTCGATGGATACAACTCGGTTCTCCTTTTTACGAGCAAGGGGTGGTAGTACAACTGATCTTGTTCCGTTGACAGCTAAGACAGGTACTGCTTTTCTGTAAGAAGGCCAAAATTCCTTCTTCACCGCGATCTTCTCTCTGACCAGATCCCCAATCTTTGGAATCCAGACAGGCCTTGCTGGGACAGGTGGTTTCTCTTCAGTGGCTGTTGGCTGTTGTTTTAGCTTTATGTTGCTCAGGTCTTTTCTTGTTTCATTTAAGTCCTGTAAAATAGCCAAACGATCTTTGATATCAAAGCATTTTTCTTCTACCACTGAAGTCTGACTATCGAGGTCCTGAATATGCATTCTAGTCCAGAACAATAGTTCATACGGACTTAAACCTTTTAGAGAATTTCTTGGCAGATTGTTAAGACTACGTTGGACACTTGTTAAATGTTGGACCCACCCAGTACCTGTACCTAATACCCTTGCCGTTATAGATTGCTTTATGTCTCGGTTTTTTCTTTCCACAATCCCGTTTCCCTCAGGAAGGAAGTGACAAGAGTACCACAATGCAATGCCCATGCTGGTCATGGCCTCGTTACAAGCTCGAGAGCTAAAAAGCAGGACCCTGGTCAGAATGTAGCATGCCAATTGCGTATGTGCCGATGTAGACTCGCAAATCTTTTATAACAGTTCTGGCGTCAGCCGAGCGCTGGTGTCTACATTTTAAGTGAATCTAGTCTTAAATAATATTAATGGGACGCATTTTTTCTGGGTGTTTCGTATTGATATTCTTATGATATCTAAAAGAAGGGTCCTGGCAACACTCCGGGCAGTTCGCCACTACGATCTCTGTTGCAGTTCTGACAGTTAAATGCAAATTTGTAGTTTTGCTGGCTCATTCCCGGCCACCAGTAGTCTGATTGTAATTCTCTCAAAGATTTCAAGATCCCTCGATGCCCTAGACCTTCACCCATGTGTGCGTCTGCTATTAATAAGTTTCTCCTGTTCGTGTTTGGAATCACTCTATCTCCCACTCCAGGGATTCAAGCAAAAGGAACGGAGTTTGCATCGATTATGTATGTATAATTGAGTGGATAATTCACGGGTAATGCTGCACAGTCGCTTTTTAAGGACGTTTTTACCGCCAGCATGGTTTCCCCGTCTATGTATTTTTCTGAACGCTTTTTTGTGGCTACGGAAGCCGGCTTAGTTGCTTCCGCTGTGGCTGTTTCAGCCAATGAATTCCCTGCAGCGTGAACGCCATCACGCTGATGACTCAGTGTATGTATCACGTGAGTCTTTTGTAGTTCTTTCTGTAAAAGAACTACTTGTTCCCAAAGCGATTTTTGCTTAATTGTGGCACCTGTGTCATCTTTGTAACCGTTTTCAACCCATTTCTGCAAGTCTTCGTTGTATGATTTGACGCAGGAATGCGAATCGCACACTATTAGTGTCGGGAATTCGCGATCCGCAATGTCGAGCGCCATTTTTAAGGCCATTAATTCAGTTTGTTGACCTGAATTGTCTTTTACAGATTGTGACATTGTTACCAGTGGCATCAATTTACGTCTGCGCCACCGGCATTTGACAACCTCGCACGTAGCGTTATAAGCTTGTTTTCCCCAAACTGAGGGTTCTGCATAACTGTTTGTGTATATTACGCAGGCGTAAAGTTGTATGGGCAGAATGTCATCAGGCAGAGGATATTCTTTTTCATATGTTAGATATTTCATTTTTTTCATTTCCGGGTCAAAATAGTATTTCTTTTTTTCTGTAGCAAGAGAATTTTCCCATTGTATCCATTTTGGATCTAATGCCACGGTAGTTAAATTACATGGGCTTGTCAATGCCTCGAAGGCTGATTCTGCTGTTAAAACAGTAATCCGTCTGCCGTGAGCTTGGGCACTTTCTTTTGCAACAGATGTTTGAACCGCATTTACAACATTTTCCGCAAGACTGAATGTTTTTTCAGCTTGTGAGTACAAGTGTGATTTGTACGCTATTGGTACCTTTTCTCCCTCATTAGAGGTCAGGTACGTGAATCCGCATCTTCCTGGGATGACTCAGATTACAAGGTTGCGTGTGTTATCGCGAGTTTGCAATTTTGTTTTAGCTAACATGTCTGTTTGCAAAGATCTCAAAATTTCTGTGTGTTTTTGAGTCCAATTGATCGGTTTAAAATCTGGTTTTATTAATTCATAGAGAGGTTTAATCCTCTCTGCATAATTTAGAATGTATGTTCTTCCGAAATTCAGGAAACCTAGAATTGATTGCAAGTTTTTCAGCGTTTTTGGTGCTTGGAGTACAGCACACTTTTCTAAGAAGTTGTCTGCTAGGCATTTGCCTTCACTTGATAATTCCTATCCCAAAAACAGGACAGTTAGATGGGCAATTCGTGACTTTTTAAAGTTGAATTTGTAACCCTCTGCTGCGAACCCAAGTATTATGGTGTTCACTCTTTTCAAGTGAGTATCCAAGTCATCATCTGTTAGATAGATGTCATCGACATAAGATAATGCCTCATCATCATACAGTTGTAGTAACTCTGTTACTCTTGCGAGAATAATCCTGGACTGTTCTTAAACCCCTGTGGGAGTCGACAGAAATTTACTGCGAGCCCATTATTGAGAAAGCGGTCAAATACCTGCTTTCAGGTGCAATGTTTTGACAAAAGAATCCATTAGAGCTGTCTAATGTTGTTTTGTATTTTTTGCGCACGATGTTATTCATTAGTGCTGCACTGTGTGAGTTTTGTACTGCAAATGTCTTGCAACATGAGTTAAGGTGTCTGTAGTCCAAAACTAGACGATATGAATCGTCTGGCTTGGAGACAGGAAACAAAGGATTGTTCATTTGTGAGGTGCATGTTTCAATCACCCCCTGGTATTCAAGTTGATCTAAGATCTCCCTGACCTGTTTTTTAGCTTCTTGCTTAATTGGGTACTGCCTTTGTGCAGTTGGTTGACATTTTAATTGGATTTTGTGAGGAGGAGAGTCCTCATCCCATCCTACATGATTTTTATATAATGCAGGAGCTTGGGCTACTGCCCACTTTCTTGCAAGTGTATATTTTTTATGTATTGGAATGTGATTTGAGAAGGCAGGCATAATCATTTATTCGCCATGAGGGCACTCCCTGACAAACTCTGGTGACCAGTCTTTTTCAGCTAAAAGGATGTCCTAGCCTTTGGAAAGGTTATCCCAAAATAGACCCCTTACTTTCCTAGTCTTATCTCCCTCTATACGTAATGTTATCTCGTATATTTTATGAGGTTTGCTAACTCTGCTGTCTGCAGTTTCCACTTGAATGTATTCATTCGTGTCCACTGTCTCCAGATGATCAGGATCTTGCGAGCTATGGTCACTTCTGCTGCGCTGTCTAGCACTGTCTGGGCCCACTCTCCGTTTTTCAGCTGTGTCCTCAGGATCCTCGGCATGTTTGACTATTTTAATGCTGGCTACCTTCTTTTTTGGAAATTGTACTTTTTTACTTTGATGAGCAGGTTCCTTGTCTTTGGACTAGACGTGCTCTTCCCTTTGTTCTGACCGTCCTCTTCTTTCCAATTTCTGCGAGGAAGTCTGAAAAGATCGAGAGGGATGTGTATCAATGTCTTGATATCTATCAGGTTTCTTTAGATTATCCCTATTTCTAAGGTTGTATCTTTTCTCAGAGGGCTCCCTCTGGGGAGACTTGTGTCCTTGGTCCGGAGATCTTTCTCTCCGCCGAGGAGACCTTCCTCTGGACTGGAATCTTTTTTCTTTGGGAGTGGATTGTTTATTTCCATCCCAGCTCTTTTTTGGAGTGTTTAGATTGTTTTTAATAAATATTTTTTCAGGATTTTCAGTTAGTTGGGGTTTTACTGGTTTTCCACCCAAACTATCTCTTCCTAGTTCTTCATAGGATTTTTCTATGATTCTGGCAAGTTCAAATGGTTGTTCTGCTATATCTGTTTCTTTTAATTTTTGGCGGATCGCCACAGATACTGCTTCCCCTTTTATGTTGGCTAATAATATAGCCGAGACCAGCTTGAAGTCTTTCAGTAATTTCATACCCAGAGTTAAAGCAGGTTCTTACCCGTATTCGCTTTGAATCTGTCTTAGCACATCTGGTATTACCGCCATGGACGGAACACCATGTGTTTTTGTGTAAATGTAAGCAAAGACTGTGCCCCAAGTGTCACAGTCCTCCACATGTGGTGTGATCCCCATTGGAAGGCAGATAGTCAGAATTCTGTGTTTCTCAGTAGGGGTAGTATCCGGAAATACTGCCTCTATTTGAGTGATTTTTTGTGCTAACCAGAATGGAATTTGTTCCCGTTTTGCGGGTACTTTACCCAGACATGATTGTATGTTCTGTGGTGTAATTTTGTTTTTGTTCCCCTGATGAGGGGTCAGCTGTGGAATGTTAATAGCTGGTTGGACTGTTGAAGTCCGCATTACATATTGGACTAATTGTCTATGTATTTTAATCAGTTGTTTTAGCTGTGCTAAAGGTTCTGGTACTGACATTTTTTCGATGTCGCGATGTGGTGTGTAGCTGGCTAGAACCGGCCACGTTGCTCCTGGTCTACCTAGTGGACCGAGCCTGGTGATGTGATTATTATGTTTTAGGGCGCCTTTAAACCAGAGCAGGTGCTCTTGGTATTTTAATGGGATTTCCACCTCCTCGAAAGGAGTGTACTCTTCCGGTGGTTCCTCTATTTTGTAATAGTGGAACTCATGTGTGACAGCGTTTGCTGCTGGAAAGTTTATCCATTAATAGAATACCTCTGTCTGCCGATATTCATGTGCCTCAATTACGAATACGACTATACCACCTCTCGATGTTAGTCCATTCTCTATTAGTTTAAGAGTTATGGTTTTTCTTATGTTGACCGGAATGAGTATTGCGTCCGGGTCGGACTGCAGGAGACTATTGTCATCCTCTAGGAGACGAGCTGCTATTCTAGCTGTCTCCCTCTCTTCTTCAGATTCTGAAATTTTTACTGACAGAAAGGTTTTTGTTGCAGATCAGGTTTTCAAGGAAACAAAGATTAGGTGCACAATATTTTGGAACACAGTATCCTTCAACGTTGACTAAACCAAAAACTTTACATAGAAATCTCTTCCTACTAAGTTCCGGCGGATTTTAACCTTTGACCCACTCCAGACGTCTTTGGAGTATTTACGGGAGAAAGGGTCTGTGTGAAAAAGCACGACTGAGTTACTCTAATGTCTTGCGTTAGATTTATCGCCTTACCACACGTTGGGCGTCATGTAGTGTAGTTCCTATAGTCCGAATAGGCTCTGCGCATTGGAATAATATATTCAGCAGTGTAGACGTAGGACTGAGGTTAACTAGGTCTCTACTGACTATATTAGACTTAAGTGTTTGCCAGCTAGCTCAGAGGTCACTAGAAACTTTCTCGAATAAACGAGGAGGAGTTTAACCTCCCTGGATAGACAAGAAGGGATTTAGTTTCTGACAACCATAAAACATGACAACTTTGCTCTCCCTGATTAAGAGTATATCTCTAGAGTCGTGTGAAAACAAAAGACAGCTATTTCACTCAGTCAAAGGTGCGTACTTAGTTTCACCAGAATGCAGAGAAAAGAGAGACAGGCGTTTTCAATAAAAGGTGTTATTTATTGAGCAGTCTCCTTCTTCATACAAGAGAAATGAATTGCTACAATTGCAATACTTTTAGTAAAGTAAAGTGCGTACAGTAAAAGCAGGATTATAAAATAATACTGTAAAAGCATTGATATGGTTTCTTAGCCATATGATACTTAAAATAGATAAAATAGATACATACATACATACATTGACTAATCGTACTCAACTGGTGCTTCTAAATACGCCTACCCCGGTGTACCTGACCTAAGCCTAATACGTGGGAGGGAGTAAGTAAGTAGCAGTTTAAGTTAAGTTTGTTTTGCCAAGAATCTGACTCAAGAATTCTCTGTAAGGGTTTAGTCAGTTCCGTACCTGGGTTATAGAAAGCAGGAGGTCTGGTATCTCTCTCTCAGGACTCGATATCCCAGCAACCCGCAAGGGTAGGCTGGAAACGCCGGAGCTGGATTTCTCGGCAAGAGAAAAGACAGCGTCTTTCTCAGCGCGTCAAAAGGGAGGGGCAGTGTCCGTGGGCTCTCGCATCAGCTGGGCACTCGGAAGTAGATAGCTGCTCTGCTCCAGATTCACCACCGTGTGTTTGCTTAAGGCAACGTTGGTATATTTATACCTGAAAGGTGCCTGGGTTTGACGTAAGGTTGGACATAAGACGTCAATAAAGATGTCACTAAGAACTGGCCGTTCTTACAGTGCTTTACTGGAGTTCTAGGACGAAATCAAAACAAAGGCAAGGGGGATTTCCCAGGTTGCTGAAGGCTTGGTTTTGTGTAGAGACCTCGGTGTGCTTACTAGGGGGCCGGAGAAGTAGTCTTGCTTAATGTGACAGCATGTGCTACAACTGAATTATGGATATGATTATTATGCCGTTGTATGGATATTTATTGATTATAGCCGGACAAGGGCATGAAATGGGAATATCGATTCAGGTTTCCTAGATAACACACTACAGCCGAAGATGCCTAGCATATCATGAATGGCATCTCCACCCGAAGGAGGTGCAGGAACTCTTTCAGCAGTAGTGAGAGCCTTGGTTAGATCATAATGTCAGCAGTTTGTGCATGGGAATTTCTCGTGCTCTGAGACATGTTTCGTCTCGAGTGGAGCTGTGACGTCCTGTGTGCCTTATTGCCCATACCACTCCTGCCTAGAGTTCTTAGGAAGAGCTTGAACGACTGGGGCCAAGTTATTCTCGTGGCTTCAGCTTGGGCACAGAGAGTCTCATACCCCGAGGTGTTGAGCATAACCATCGTTCATCCAATCAGGCAGCCTCTTCGTAAAGGATCTTCTGTCACATCAACAGGGGAGGATTTTGAACCAGAACCTGCACGCTTTTCACCTTCATGCATGGACATTGAGCGGGGCCAGTTGACAGCTTTTGACCTTTCTCTTGAAGTCTCTGCTATGCTAATCTGGCAGCCAAGCATCACTCCACCAAGCAGTATACACCTGCCATTGGGATATATTTGTGACTTGGTGTGATTCGCACAGCATTGGCCCTTTTTCTGCACCTCTTTCTAAGGTTCTTTTCTTTGCTATATCATTGGCCCAGCAAGACTCTGCTCTGGACACGGTTAAAGGTTGTCTATCAGCTATTTCTGTATTTGTTTGGTTGCTAAACCAACCTTATTTATTTAAGTCACCTGTTGTGGCTAGATTTCTTAAAAGCTTGCAGCACATATTTCCCACAAGTGGATGCACATTCAATTCTTAGTTATGTTCACTCACTACCACTTTGGGGTCCTCGACTTTGGTTTAACATCAGCACGTTGAGTCTCTTTAAAGGTGATAGCAGTGGTATGAACCTATTTCAGAAGCTTGAGGATCTCTGTATTCCCGCATCTAGAAAACTGGTTACTGAAAGCCAGGTCTCTGTAAATGTTGTTGGGCCATTTATTAGAGTTAGAGCTGGAGCCAGCCAGCCCTGTGGGTTATAAGATCCATCATAACCCCAGACTCAGGGGACGGAGGGGAGGAACAGGAATTATCTTTAGGGAAGAGCTGAACATCATCAAGCTGGACATAGACGAAACCTCCTGCGCAGAGTTTTTAGGGTTCTCAATTAAAGATGAGTCAGGACATTGTTTAACTGGCATGGGTTGTTGGAGACCGCCGGGGGCCATCAATGCACTGCAACAGCAGGAACTGATTGATGTAATCAACAACATGACACTCACACACACCAGACTTTTAGTCTTGGGGGATTTTAATTTGTGGACTAACGGAAGACTGGATACAGCCTTCTATAACATCACACACTCCTGTGCCAATCTGGGACTGAAACAATGGGTGATCGAACCAACACATAGAGAAGGCCACATTTTAGATCTAATCTTCGCAGAGGAGGATGATATCACCATGGGAGAAATTCTACCAGTATTTATTTAGAAAATTTGTTTATTTCGAAAATTTGTTAAGCGCCCCAATACCCGAGGGTGTCTCGGCGCTGAGTGTCCATTATGCTGTCCGTGAAGTGATTACTGTTTAAACAGCCAGGTTTTTATCTGTCTGCGAAAGGAAAGGAGAGAAGTGCAGGTTTTTATTTGGCTAGGAAGACTGTTCCAAAGTTTGGTGGCAGTCACTATAAAGGACCTGTCACCCCAGGAAACTTTCTTAGTCCTTGGGACCTGTACAAGACCGGCAGTAGCAGAGCGAAGGGATCTAACAGGAATGTAATGGCAAAAGGCATCTTTTAAGAAAGCAGGTCCTAGGGAGTGAATTGCTTTATAGGCAATGCAAAGTGACTTAAATTTAGTTATTTTCTTTACTGGCAACCAGTGAAGCCGTTGAATAGTGCTAGAAATAGGGGTAAACTTGGGGGTCGCAGTGATCAGTCTGGCCGCAGCATTCTGCACCAATTGTAGTTTTTTTATAACTCCTTCCTGGGCATTGACTAAGAGCTCGTTACAATAATCAATGCGAGATATGACTAATGCACTGACCAAAGTCCTGGCCATATTCATGGGAAGGTAAGAGAGGAGTTTTTTGATCATTCTCATGGTGTAAAATGAGGATGACACCACAGCATTAACATGGTGCTTAAGTGTAAGTTTAGTGTCCAGTATCACCCCCAGATTTCTTGCTTTGGCCACTGGAGATGGAGGTGGTCCAAGAACATCTGGCCACCAAGTGGGTGACCAAGCTGGGGAGAGATTACCAAACACCATCACCTCCGTTTTATCGGAGTTAAGCTTCAGGCAGTTTGTGGACATCCAGTCACTTATTGCCAACATTCCTGAACTAAAATTAGAAGCCACTTCATCTCCGTTTTTATTAATAGCCAAGACAATCTGGGTGTCATCAGCATAGGATGTCACCGCCAGGTGATGGGATTTAATGACCCTCGCCAAGTCCGACACATAGATGTTAAATAGTGTCGGACTTAGCGAGGATCCCTGGGGGACACCGCAAGGGAGAGTAAAAGGTGGTGAGGTGAAATTGCCAAAGGCGACGGATTGTACGCGATCGGTGAGAAAAGAGAAAATAAGATCCCTGGCACCATGTGTGATCCTTATCGCTGAGACACGGTCGATCAGGATGGAATGATCGACCGTGTCAAACGCGGCGGACAGGTCCAACAAGATAAGCACTGCCGATCCTCCCCCATCGAGTGTCATCCTGATTTCATCCGTGGCTTTGATAAGCGCGGTTTCCGTCCCATGTCCCTTTCGAAATCCAAATTGTGAATTATCCAAACAATTATTGTGATCTATGTACTCTGAAATTTGGATATTCATAATGTTTTCAACAATTTTGGCGGGGAGAGGGAGGCAGGATATATGGGTCTATAGTTAGCAACTATAGAGGGATCTAGAGAACTCTTCTTAATGAGAGGTTTAATGGTCGCTTTCTTCCAGATAGACGGAAAGATGTTAGAGGAAAACATAGCATCAAATATTTCCGTAAGTTTGGGACCTATGATGTCCGGAAACTTCTTAAGAATGGAAGGGGGGCATGGATCTTCAGGCGAAAAGAAGGACGAGAGGTTAAGTCAGGTGGGGTAGAACCTGCCCACGTCAAGTCCGTAGGATCCTTAGGAGTGGAGGGTGAATGTCCAGTACTGATTGTGTGTGCCTTAAATTGAGTATAGATGTCAGTCACTTTACTTTGAAAGTGGTCCGCCAGAGAGTCACAGAGCTCTTGAGTAGCTATAATGGGGGTGGATGTCGCTTGACCAGAGAGACGCGTGACTACCTGAAAGAGTTGTTTCACAGAGTCATGTGCAAGGTTAATTTGGGTGCTGTAAAATTTACTTTTTTCCGTGACGATGAGTTGTTTATACTTAGACATCATGATTCTGTAACAGGATTTTTGTTCTGGGTCATAATCTCGTCTCCATCTACGTTCCTGACGTCTACATTTTTGCTTTTCCTGCCTGAGGACCTCATTGTACCAAGGGGCAGACCTAGAAGCCCCATTAATGGATTGTTTCTTCAAAGGAACCGTCATATTCACTGTGTTCTGAATCCAATTGGTATAGTTAATAGCTCCTAGCTCAGGATCAGTCACAGTGGATGGCAGCGAGGTAAGTAATGGACTGAGATGCGACAATATCAGTGCTTTTCCGAGCTCTAAATTGGTTGATAGATAAGGGATTTTTAGTTGGGGAGGAGGTGTCTTTTAGTAAAAATTCGAAAAGAATAGCCGAGTGGTCTGTCCATGTCAAGGGGAGAACATCTCTCATCCTGAGTGATTTATGACTGGAAAAAAGACCATCCAGACGGTGGCCCGCAGTATGGGTGGGACCAGAGACTAGTTGTGAGAGTCCTATTACTTCCAATTCAGATAAAAGAGCTGCTGTGTCAAGATTGTCCGACATCTCTAGGCGAAAGTTAAAATCACCCAAAATAGTGTACTGATTTTCGCCTGCCAGTGGTTCTAATAGCATTTCCAAATTAGCAAGAAATGCACCACGAGGCCCTGGAGGACGATAGATAAGCGTGCCTTTAAAAGGGGAAACATTGGGAGTTGCAATTGTAAAAATAATTGATTCACAACTGGTGGTAGGGACAGCCTCCATTCGTACTATTAGATTATTACGATATATAATGGCCAGGCCACCTCCTTTTTTCGGGGGTGGTCTGTCCATTCTAATGTTCGAGAATCTGTCACCGCAACTCCTGACGATCAGGTCCACAGGAGGGATCACCCCAGGTTTCGGTTAAGAAAAGAAGATCAAGATTATAGTCCTCAATAAAGCTCAAGATTTCATATTCGTGCTTGGGTAGGGAACGTGCATTTATTAATGCTGCAATGCAAGGTTTAGACAGTGTTTTCTTCCTGCAAGGGGTGACTGTTGGTAAACGCAATAGTTATTAGTAACAAAAGAACATCTAGGACAAACATAAGGGAGGGAATATGATTGGTTGGCAAGTTCAAGACGAGGACAGAGGAGAGGGGATGTATTTAACAAGTGAAGTTGCTTAGAATCATAAGTCAAGGTCACCTCAGGACTATTTTTAGAAAAACTGGCATGGGGGGGTGGCCCTAGGCTCCGTCCAGGCGCGGACGGGCGCAGACGGGCTTGCCTTAGGCGCGCCTGCTGCGCTCGTCCGCTGCGCGGCCGGGAAATGCACATTGATATACTGGAAGAGAAGGCAGGGGGCGTGGCCTGATGCAGTGGGCGTCGCCTATGGGAGCAGGGAAATGGCGTCAAGAATGTATCCCGCGGCAACGATAATATCGGCTGCGCGGGGAAGCCCAGAGCGAGGAGAGGATGAGTAAGTGCCCAGGGAGGGGGGAATTAAAATACAAACACAGTATCACAACAAGATTTTTAAAATATTAACAAGCTTTCTCCCGGCTGTGCCTCAGGAGATAAAGTGTCCACTGGCTCGCGCTAGTAGTCAGCGCGCTTTATATACTATCGGCAGGGGGCGTGGCCTGATGAAGTGGGCGTCGCCTGTGGGAGCAGGGAAATGGCGTCAAGAATGTATCCTGAGGCAGCGATAATATCGGCTGCGCGGGGAAGCCCAGAGCGAGGAGAGGATGAGAAAGTGCCCAGGGAGGGGGGAATTAAAATACAAACACAGTATCACAACAAGATTTTTAAAATATTAACAAGCTTTCTCCCGGCTGTGCCTCAGGAGATAAAGTGTCCACTGGCTCGCGCTAGTAGTCAGCGCGCTTTATATACTATCGGCAGGGGGCGTGGCCTGATGCAGTGGGCGTCGCCTGTGGGAGCAGGAAAATGGCGTCAAGAATGTATCCCGCGGCAGCGATAATATCGGCTGCGCGGGGAAGACCAGAGCGAGGAGAGGATGAGTAAGTGCCCAGGGAGGGGGGAATTAAAATACAAACACAGTATCACAACAAGATTTTTAAAATATTAACAAGCTTTCTCCCGGCTGTGCCTCAGGAGATAAAGTGTCCACTGGATGGTCAGACCATCATTTAATTACTTTTAATGCCCAAACCCTGAATAATACAAGGCCCGCAGCTAGACAAGACAGGACCTTTCTCAGCCGAGTATGGAAATGACTGTCAAGAAAGGCAAAAGCAGGGGAGCCCCTGTTTCAGATAGAAACCTTTTTTTATTCGGAAAGTCAGATCACAGAGAATTACAGTACTTTTTGTGAACACTTAACTGAGAAACTCGAACAAATTGCCCCGCTGAATGTTATCAGAAAACGAGGCAGCCCGTCTGCACCATGGTACACTGAGGGCCTGAGAAATCTCAAGCTTTTATGCAAAATGGCCGAAAGACAGTGGAGGAGGGACTACACGGAAAAAGATAGAATAAACTGGAGACTCTCAATAATAAAATACAAAAAGGAAATGAAATAGCTACTGCTAAAGCAGAACACTTTGCAGCCATCATACTGAAAAGCACCAATAAATCAAGAGATATTTTTAGAATAGTGAGAGAAATGACACATCCTGAATGCACTAATAGTAAACATCAAACCTTCCCAGTAGTTGTGTGATGGACTGGCTGTCTTTTTCCAGGATAAAATAATTAAAATAGTGGAGAGTTTGGAAGATCTACCTCCTCTCATATCACCACATCAGAGCACATCGACAAAAAGTGAGAATGAAGAGGGAACAGCCGAGTCCCCCCCCCCCAGGGTCTCCCTGGACAACTTTGCAATTCCTTCTGAGAAGGAGTTTGCTCAAGTGGCCCTCGGAATCTCCTCTGGGTCACCATTGGATCCTCTGCCCCACAAAATCATGAAGGAATTTGGGTTAGAATTCTTTCCTATTCTTCGACAGCTATGTGGTCAATCCCTTAGTACAGGCATTGTACCGGCTAAATGGAAGCAGGCTGTTATCACGCCACTTCTGAAAAACCCCACCCTCGACCCTGGTTGCCACAAGAACTACTGGCCAATTTCACTTCTGCCCTACCCAATTAAGATCACGGAACGCCTGGTCAGCAGGTCCCTGTCCATCTTCCTGGAGACAAATAACATACTAGAGGAGGAACAGTTTGGGTTTAGACCGGCCCATGGGACAGAGTCAGCTCTTGTGATGGTATTGGACAGCCTACGAATGCGAGCGGACAGGGGCGAGTCGGCAATTTTAATCTTGCTGGACCTGTCCGCTGCTTTCGATATGGTGAACCATGACATACTGCTGACAAGGCTGGAGACCTTTGGGGTGAAAGGGATGGCGCTTAATTGGCTGCGATCCTATTTGTCCGACAGATGGCAGGCAGTGGCACTCCCTCCGTACCAATCTGAATTTGTCAAAGTCTTACATGGGGTTCCGCAGGGATCATCCATCAGTCCCATTTTGTTTAATGCTTACATGCAACCTCTGTTGGGAATCATTAAAGCTCATAACATCAGCGTGATTAACTACGCTGATGACACACAGCTTATGATTTCCCTTAATAGTGCTCAAGCAGATTCATTAGATAGCTTTTATGCCTGTATGCCCGAAATGGCAAAATGGCTGAAGGGAAATTCGCTCCTGTTGAATAGCGGAAAAACGGAGATTCTACAATGTAAGGTGGGGAG
Source organism: Lissotriton helveticus (assembly GCF_964261635.1). Classification (NCBI taxonomy): domain Eukaryota; kingdom Metazoa; phylum Chordata; class Amphibia; order Caudata; family Salamandridae; genus Lissotriton; species Lissotriton helveticus. The sequence continues at coordinate 115,588,745 of NC_136062.1, read as the reverse complement.
GATTGCCCGAAGCCTGCCAGCAGACTTCTGGCCCTTAGCATCGGATGGTCCACTGACACCAGTGAATACGGTGCGGAATCTGGGGGTCAGTTTTAACGAAAATTTAAATCTGGAGACCCACGTTAACAAACTGGTGGGTAAGTTGCTTCACTCTAATACGAGGTCTTCGGAAACTGCTGCCTTTGTTACCTCCACAGGCAAGAACAACTGTAGTCAGGAGTACCATTCTTAGTCGCCTGGACTACTGTATTGCCCTGTTACTGGAATCACCTAGATATCGAATTGCCAGGCTACAGAGTATCCAGGCGGCAGCAGCTAAGTTAGCACTCTCTCGAACTCGCCGAACTTCAACAACACAAGCATTGGCAGACTTACACTGGCTACCAGTACCTCAGAGGATTTTATTGAAATTCTTATGCATCGTGTTCAAGGCAATACATGGTCAGGGCCCTAAGCCACTTAAGGACAAGTTCCAATGGTACGAGCCCACCCGGACCCTCCGTTTCTCTTCCACCAACCATGTTAGAATACCCAGGATAAAGAAAGCGACCCAGGGCAGGAGAGCATTTAGAGTGGCAGAGGCCCGCCTTTGGAACAGCCTTCCACTCGAAATCAGGAAAATTCACGAATTGTTGCTGTTCCGCAAGAAAATCAAGACCTGGCTTTTTACGAGGGTATAATCCCCCAGGTGCAATAGTAATTGACTCCTGTTGGTATACCTTCCTCCTGCTCTCACGGCTGATTGCTTCCTTTTGACCTATTCTCTCAGCGCCAGGATGCCCGCAGGGTTACAGTGCGCTCTACAAATTATATAAATTAAATAAATAAAATTATATACGAGGACATCCCTACTATTTGGTGTGGGGTTTTCCATCAATATGTTTATATATCACATGGAGCCCTTCTCAATGCTGCCTAATCATAGGGGCAGTACTGGGCACATCGCTCCAGGCCTTTCCCCATACTTGGAGGATCTGGGGAATTTAGGATACGATTCTGATGTTTTGGGAAGGGCTTGGACTCCAGTTATGAGCCAACTAGGGCTGTTGGGTTCTTGCATACTCCTAGTCTTTCATGCATGGCACATGAGAACTTTCAAGTGGTGTCTCTAAAGGCTGTATTTCCGGCATTGGGGAGATCTGTCAGACACCATTATGATCTTCTGGGACGCTGTAATGGATCTGGCTTGGCGGGTTGTAGAGGAAAACGTGCGACAAAGGTGTCCTTCCAAATCCCGCCAGCTGTGGCGATAGTGGCAACTGATGCCCGTACCCTAGGATGGAATGCTCCTTTGGAAGAACTGGCAATCAGAGGCCTCTGATCTCTGGAAGATCAGATTTTTCACATCAATGTGTTAAAACTGAGGGTAACTTGGTTGGAGCTCAAGGCATTCTTCCCTCCCCTCCCCTCCACGGTGTATCCTACCTTGACAGATAAAACCATATGGTATGTCAACAATCCGGGAGGAGCAGGGTCTCAACTTCTCTGTTGAGAAGCCCTGCAGCTCCTGAGGTGCACCAGCACAGAGTTTGGCTGGTAGTGAACCATCGGGCGTGCTCTCTGAACATCAGGGTTGACAGTCTCTGTCAACATCATCTTACTCTCCAGCTGGAGGTGATCCACTACAGCGTTACTCGATGGAGCACCACTCGGGTGGACTTGTTCTCCACTCAAATTGCCCACAGTTCTGCTTCTCACACAGGTCTCCTGCAACCCTTGCTGTATTGCCTACTCTGTCTTCGTCTTGGGGAGAGTGGCAACCATCTCTCCTAGTCGGAGGGGCAGGTTCTGTACCCCACCGGCCTGGCCATCCACCTTCTTGACTGGAGATTGAGTTCCTTCCATCTGCTAGCAGACATGTTGGGTGGTTTTCTGTCCGATCGCTGCAATTCTGTCAAGACTGTGTACACCAGAAGGTGGAATAGGTGTGTCACCTTATGTCCTGTGAAATACATTCTCAAGCTTGCGCTCTCAGTAGCGCAGCACGATTATGCCATTGGGACTGTCAAGGAACACTTACCAGCCTTAATGGCCTTCCGGGCCAATCATCCCTTTTTGAGTAGCTCATTGTTTTAATATTTCTCAAGGGCTTGACAGATTTGCTCACCCTAGTCCTTTTGTCAGGCTGCCCTGGAACCTCAATGTGTTTTTGACGTTTTTGATCGGGTCTCTGTTTAAGCCATTTCATAGTTGCTAATTGGGGCTTTAAACGTTTAAAGCAATTTTTCTAGTTAGTGAGTCATTCTGTGATTTGCAAGCCTTTAGCATGCAATCTCTTTTTTCCCTCCACAACTTAGTTCTTCAAACCAAAGCTGGTTTAAATCATAAGGGCGTTCTCCCATTCCTTCTGGGTCAGTCACTTACCCTGCCTTCCTTTTACCTGCCTCCAAATCACACTGAGTAGGAGAGATTGCACAGACTTGATCCAAAAGGGTGGTTAGATTTTATTTTGACTACACCAAGTATTTCATGGTCAATGACCAACTCTTTGTAGAGTTTGCAGAGAAGAGGAAGGGAAAAGCTGTTCAGAAGAGAACCATGTTGAGGTGGATCATCCTGTGCATTAGAGCACCAAGGACCATTCTACCAGGACAAAGTCTTCATCTTTGCATTATTGAGGGGCATTCCTGCGGCTAAAATCTGTAGAGTGGCAACATGGGCATCTCTGCATACTGTTGCTGAGTAATACTGCTTAGATTATGGAGTGCGACAGACCAATTTTTGTGCCCATTTTGTCCGCCAGGACTATCCATTCACACCCCCCCTCCTTGTGTACTGTTCAAAAGGCGAGTAATCTGCTGGTAGACGTTTTCACGTTACTTATCTTTGGTACTGATCTTTTCTTGTGGAAACTGTCTTCCTGCAGATTACTCATCGATCCCGCCCTCTTCTCCTTCTTGGATCGTGGCCATGTTAATAAGGTTCCATATCATTTTCTTACTCTTCACCTTTACAGAATTGATGTCTTTCTTATTCTTCTGCCTCGTTAGTGCAGAAAAAGGGATGGGAAACTGAGGTCAGGCCGCCGTTTGGGTGCTTTATGGCTTCAGTTATGTCACAATCGTTTTGACTGAGTGAACTGCCCCTTCTACCATAAAAGAGCCATTTGAAAAGTTTTTGGATCTAGTCTGTGGCCTGAAATATTCAAAGGATGAGGAATCTGAAGGTAGATAGGGTATCCACCAGAAATGTGGTTACTGAAGATAAATATTTCATACATTTCTTCAGTTCACTTATTTGTTTACTGTGTGGTGTGTAATTGTATAGATTATCCTTTTGCTTGTTTTCATATAGTTCGCTTTCTGTTCAATTTTACACAACACAAATTTGGTATCGTTTACTTCCAACATTTACATTTATTATGCACTAGCCTGGCTTCAAATTACGTCTTGCAAAATACTACACCAATTTTCTCGTACAAGCCAGTTTGGGGGGAAAGCCCTCACAAATATATTGTGTATGACAGGTGATGTACCTTCCAAACATGGATTTCCTCTAGGTAAATTTAGAAGAGATTCATGGTTCATCATTAGTATGTTTCCCATGCTCTAGGTAGTAAGTTGGTACACCTGTATTACGTGGGGCCAGGGGAAATCTGCAGGGTGTAACGACATGCATCAGTGTACTTTGAGCCCTTACATTTCTATCGCCTTTGAATAGCCAGGCTTTGATTATATGCTTAATTTTTTTTGTAAAGGTTTGCTTAGCTGATTGCTTAGCCAGTAAATAGCATTTACTTTTTCTAAGGTATATTACCCTGGTGGACATGATTTCATCTTTTCATGCAAGATTGTTTAACTAGATAAATGGCAGCTGTCAGCAGCAAGGTTACAGAGATTGTTCCACAGAAATGTGCAAAATTTCCACCCTGATAACCTTTTTGTTCTCCTGCTTCACAGTACCACATATGCCATTATTTAGTACTATAAACAAAGTTATGTTAGGGCTCTCTCTTCTCTGTATTTTGCACAATTCTTTTCAGATATCTTCACTTATATGCATGTTCCTGGAGATTTTAATAAACATTTGTCACTTTGTCTTAGGTCTCATCTATTCCTTTCCACAGTGTCAGTCATTCTCTGAGGTTACTTATGCTGCTGTTCAGTCTTCAGTCAGTGTTACAGTTATGTTAAACTAAATTGCAAATTCCAATAGGGGGTTGAATCCAGTGTTGTCTAACCAATTGACACTGTATTTTGTCATACCAATGGGTCCTTAATATTGCTCATCATGTTTATGCTGGTTTTTTTGTGCGTCCCATTTTCCAGTCTTCCATCTTTGCTCATACTTCCGTAGATGAAGCCACTATCACAAAAGGTCATGCTGTTGCTTCCCAAGGGAATGATTGATATTGTCCCCAAGATGTGGAGGGGCCTGAGTTGCTATTCCAAGTATTTCCTTATCCCTGAGCAGTACAAGGGTCCTATACCCATTGTTTTACCTTATACTTTTGTCTTGTTCCAGTGTTAAGAAGAATGATGACTGTCCGATTCTGTTGGCCATGGAACCCAAGTACTGGATAGTTTCCCTAGACTTGCAGTGTGCATTCTACCATATGCAAATCCTGCAGGCCTACAGACTTTATCTACACTTTGTTGTGGGGTCAAACCCTTTTAGATTCACCAGGCTACCCTGCAATCTGAATTTGGACTCTCAGGTTTTTATGAAGGTTGTTTTGACTTTAGTGGCACATCTTTGCAGGTAGAGGGTCCACGTATTCCTGCACCTCTATAACTGGGTTGTTGAACCTTAGCTAGTCTCAGTTGTGTCATTATTGTCTTTTTTGGAGTTTTCCTTTGGTGAACCCAAGTACCATCTGCAACCTTGTCAGAGTCTTCCCTTTATCAGGGCTATTCCGATTATAGTTCCCATAAGGTTGTTCCCACAGAAAGACCAGGATATTTGGCCTATGAACAGGAGCCTTGATGCTTCTGAGACTACCTGGTCTACTAACCTGTAGCATCTTGCTACTGTCCTACGTTTGCTGGCACACTGGGGCCCATCAGTGGAATCTTAGCCTGCAGAGAGCCCAGCATTCTGGATAAGATTTGGATCTCCAATGAGCCAGTACATGACCTTCAGTGTTGGATTCCAACCTGACATATTGTAGATCATTCTCAACTTCTTCTTCTGTGTAATCGGTGATGATCAGTCAATTGGAGCAGCACACTATCCACCTGGACGTCAAGGCATTTCTGACAGACAAATTGACCGCATGTGGTACTGCAATAAGCAGGGGGAAGTGGGTTCCCATACCCTCTTTGTCAAGGCTGAGGTGGCTGAACTTCTACAAGGTTTTCTTGGCAATGTGTCACCTGGCAGGATCCCTCAACATCAGGGGAGAAATTCAGTAGGCCTTATCTTTTAGACATGATTGGCATCTGCACCTGAAAGTAGCACTGGGTATCTTCGCCCAGTGGAGCATGCCTTCGCTAGATCTTTTTATTCCTTCTGAAAACACGCAGTATACCACCTCTGCTTTCTAGTTTCCTTCTTGAGGTTCTCTAGGAAAAGTGTTCTTCCTTTTTTGGAATTCAGGACTCCTCATTTCAGCCCCTTCCTCTGATTCGGTGGGCCAAAAAGACTTTTAGGAAGGAACAAGTGCAGTTTATTCTGGTGGCTCCACATTATGCCAGGAGGGTCTGGTACTCAGAAGTGCCCATCTCTGAAGGATCCTATCTGGTCGAACTGTTGTCATAACAACACGTCAGGGTGTCACATCTGAACCTCCAAATATAGACCTTCATACATGGCGATTAAGGAGAACCTTCTGAGCAGGATTGAGCTACTGTCTGAGGCGGTGGATGACCGAAGGAGGCAGATTTCTCCACCCACCAGCAAACAGAAGCTATTGGAAGTATTTCCAAATCAAGTCTGGAGCGTGAGGAGAGTCACAGTGTGCGGAATCTGTGGTTAGGCAGAGTAAGCTCCAAAAATAGTGTTACCGAAGGTAAGTAACTTATTCATCCAACATAAGAATTTGTCTCCCTCATGGATATGGACATTCACTCATGATATTCAGGTAGGACTGTGCTGTAATCCAGAAGAAGAGAACTTGCTATAATGTACATCACTTGCAATGTATCTGATCATTTACCTAGAGATGGAACACTTTTTCACTAAATAAAGGAATTTAATCAATTCTAAAAATAATTGTTCATTATATGAAGAAATGGACTTTGTACTAAATATATTTTTACTGTTTGTTTTTCTTTAGTCTTGTGATACAGTGGCGATTTGTGAATAGAGTTCAGAAGCAGATGGCTGCCTTTAAGGAGGTATTAAATTACTGAGTTCTTTAAAAAATTCATGCAACATTTTCTTCTATGTCGATGTTATGAAGTTTCTAATACATCCTTAACTTTAGGATGTAACCTCTTTCTCGCTTTTATTAGTGCGGTAACTTGCATTTATGATTGATATGATATAAGATTGATATGATATGACAACAGATTTCTCACCTTATGAATTGCGATTGGTACCAGACTTTATCTAAAAACTCTTGCAATAGCCTTGCACGCTGGTAGGTGACACATTCAGTTCCCATCAAAACTCATTCCCACCTCTGGACATGGCAATAGGTATTCATATACAGGCACCATCGCTGTGCACTGGCATCAGCTTTTCATTTTCAGTGGCCTTCAAAGCTAATTTGGAACTAAGCTTCTACAGATCACAGTACATTTACTGAATTATTTTTCCTTCAGCAAATTATTTTGACAGTGTGCAGGTATGTTGCCCCTGAAGACTACACATTTCAAACTATGTGATGCATGCCGGAAACCAATGTAGACAGTGGTCCTAACCTGATTTTGATAAGATATGAAACATTAATCCTTTATGTTTACGATTTATTAATCGGTAGTGGAGCTAAAAAGAAAAAGAAATTGTAAAGCGAATGATCCTTAGTTGGTTATTCATAAAACAATTGTACAAAATGCAACAAACCAAAACCTGATTCACCATGCAGTTTATTATACTTTGTTCAAGCTGGTGATATGTCAATCAGAATTCTAATAATGCAGTATTTTTCAGACAGAGAAGGTTGCTCCAATGGGGAACGTGCATAGAAAAGTAGTGCTCAGTGTGAATTGGTGAGAAGGGAGAATCAATGTGGAATAAAAGGCACTTTACATAATTTATAGCAATGGGACTGGTTGTAAATCACCGTCCTAGTAGGCCTAGCCACATTTATGATACATATGGTTGTATTTATCTAATTCATACAGATACAGAATTGAATTCCTTGTGCACGATATGGGTCACAACATGAAGGGTCTAGGCCTTTCCAAGGGGTTTCTTTTTTTCTTCCTCATTCGCCTCTGACTCCAGCTTACAAGTGATGTGCAGTTTGCCACTGTTACTCACTTTGGAGAGGTATGGTTTGTAATGGGGTACTGCCCCAACCTTGTTCGCCCGCCTACCAGTGGCTCCCCGACTATCTACCTGTTTTGCTGACCTCTTGTTGTTTAGGAGAGGGTGGTCGTACTCTGCCCTGATCTTAAGGGACAAGTATTGTGACTGGCATTCCACTTTAGATCACCGTTATCTATGCACCCGTGTTATCGGCAGAGTCCAGCACAAACTGAGAGCATCCCATTAGGCTTAATCATAGGACAAAAGACGATTTGGTGGACAAAAAAAGTGGTGTGGAGTACTAATCATAATGGTTATCTAAGCTGGAATCCAATTTACGCGGGGGTCCCAGATGGCTCTCTTCTTGCTATTTATTAGTCTAGCCAGATCGATACTTGATGTTTTATACAAGTATGAAAGCCAATCCGAATGTATAGGGGGGGAAGCTTCAACTCATCTCTTACAAATTTCTTGTCTGGCCAGTAATATAGCAAAAAACAGAAAGCCCCTATTGGGGCCAGTAATTCCATCTTCAATAACAAAAATTATTAAACTAAGTGTAATAGGTATAGGGTATCCTAAGATGGATTCTATAGTGGACCCCACTTTTTCCCAATATTCCGAAACGGCAGGGCAAGTCCAGAACATATGTGTATCCGGAGCTCTTTCCAAGTTGCATTTTTTTACATTTAACCGGTGGATCCTTGAACATCTTAGAAAGTCCTGCCGGGGATAAGTAGGCTCTATGAGTGGTGAAGTAATTATTTCTTCTCAACCATGCTGGCTTTACTGTTGAGAACAGAGTGCTATAAGAATTCTGCCACAATTCAGCCCAATCCACCTCTGGAATAGATTCCTCCCATAGCTCTTCTGCTAGTTTAAAATCCCCATCAATGGCCTCCTTGATTGCCCAATAGAAAGAAGATACCTCCTTCTTCCCTGCTAACTTTGCCACAAGATAATCTTCTAGAGGATATCCCTGCCCAATTGATGTTTTTTGGTTCTGAGACCAGCTCTTTAACTGTAAAATTTACCATTGACCACCAGGCTTGCTGACGGGTCGCTGTAAATGAGATTTATAGTTTGGCGAAATTAAGGGCCAAAGTAAAAAAAATTCAAGTACAGCAGCAAGGTATTTCCAGTTAACCCTGTCGAAGGCTTTTGTTGCATCTAACTTCATCGCTGCCAGAGGGAGAGTGAAATTAGAGGCAAAGTCAATGGCACCTATCAGATCATGCGTAAGATCGGAGAAACTTCTGCCTTTTAAAAAACCTCTCTGGTCGCTATGCAGTAGATCTCCTGCAACTGCGCGCAGTCTGTCGGCCAGGATCCTGGTAAAAACCTTGTAATCCGAGTTAAGAAGTGAAATAGGTCTGTACGACCCGCACTTCGTAGATAATTTACCTGGTTTTAAAATCAGGGTGATATTTGCTTCTCCCCACGAAGATGATGGTTTGGCCCCTTCTACCAGGATTTTATTAAAAACTGTTGTCATAAACGGGATTATCAGTTCATCCAATGATTTATACACTTCCACTGGGAGGCTGTCCGGCCCTGCTGCTTTACCAGATTTACAAGCAAGGAGCGCCTTCCTGACTTCTTGTTGTGAGATTTCTAACTCTAAATGTTCTCGTTTGCTGGGTTCTAGTGCAGAAAGGTGAATCGCATTTAGCCAATCTTTTACCGAGATAATGTATATGCTGTTGTCGTCCTCATATAATTCCCTAAAATAGGTATAAAAACCGTTTCCTATCTCTTCTTAATTGCTTGTTAGCTTATTAGTATGTGTGTCTTCTATTTGTTTTATCAAATTACGCAATCTGTCGGATTTGGCCTTCCAAGCTAACAATCAACCTGCTCCCTCGCCGTACTCAAAATGAGCAAGTTTTCTCACCTCCCACCTCTTAAGTATTCTAGCTTGAACAGTGCTATCTAAGCAGGCCTTCAGGGATTCCATATTAGTTGTTAATAATTGAATTTGATCCTGATCGGTTTCTTTAATATCTTTTTCCACCTCCTTCATTTGTCTTTCTATGGATTAGATTTTCTCCCTATACTGTCTATTTTTATAGGACATCCTATTAGTAGCTAGACCCCTTAGAAGAGATTTAAAAGTATCCCAAACCACAGTCGGGTCAGCTGAACCGATGTTAATGTTTAAGAAGAATTTTATCTACTGGGACAGGTGGCCAATTTTGGCATCATCCAAGAGGAGTGTACGATCAAATGACCAGGCCCTTTGCTGAGCCTTCCCTACTAAATCCAGATCCATCCAAATAGCTGCATGATCTGATAGATGTGGGGTCAGATAGCCTATATCTTTAATATTGCTCCTTACATCATTACTTATTAAAATATAGTCGATCCTAGATTTGTGTCTGTATTTTTTATTGTAGAAGGGCACTCCCATTTGGGTGCCTGACCTTTCCCTCCAGATATCGACCAGCGCATTCTCCCTCATCATAGTTTCCAAGAAAGCTCTAGATTTAGACGGGGCATTGGCCCTACTGCTTGGAGATTTATCCAATAGAGGATTAATTATTATATTAAAGTCCCCTGCTAAGATTATCGTATCGGGAAACCCCAGCAGATTGGAAAAAATAGTTTTCAAAGTTGTGGGGTCTTCTCGATTAGGGCCATAATACCCAACTATTGTGATGGACATACTTTCTGCAGAGTCTTTAGCTATGACCCATCTACCACTTGCATCAGTCACAGTGTTCAGAAGACTAACATCCGCTTGTTTTTTAATCAGAATGGCGACCCCCCCTAACATTTGACGATTGACCAGAACAGAGACAATGTTCCACCCATCTAAACTTCCCACATATTTCCGTAATTTCTTCATTAAGAAGATGGGTTTCTTGCAGGATAATTATATGTGTGGGTGAATCCTTCAAATACTGGAAGATTTTTTCTCTCCTGCTCTTAACACAGAGGCCGTTCACATTCCATGATAAACATTGCCACCGTTTAACTCCACCAGTGGCGGCTGGTGAAATTTGAAAGTGGTGAGGCGTAAGACCAATGAAAGAACTTTGGCATGCGAGCGAGCATTGCGAGTGAGCTGAAAAGTTCTCAGGGGAATGCTGGGAAGTTCTCCCTTGAGAAAACAAACAAAAACTGGTGTCAAATGATACATTTCCTAGTGCAATTTCTGCATTAAACTGCAAGTAACTCCTCTTCCCCAAGGCATTTGGTCTGTGGGGAATGGATTGGACCGAACTTAGGCACTTTAGATGCTCCTATAATGTTTGTCTGAAGGGAGAGACTAGTGGTAACTGGCCTCTTTAGGGTGCAAATGGAGTACTGGCATAGAACTACACAAACAACACTTTTAAGTTTTGTTGTAGTGGCTCCAGTAGGTGAAGCGCATTGCATGATGGGTCCATGCCCGTTGAATTCGCAGACTGACTCTTGCAGTCCTCCTTCCACACTATATTCTGCTTTTTGGAATCCAGTTTGTCATAGGACCCCATACAGTTATACCCCGTTTCTTTGCCCTCTGGCCTTTTTTTGAGTAGATTGCCCGCTCCAGCCTGTATGTTACAAATAGCCTTGCTTGCCATTGGCCAAACGATGGAGGGTTCAAGTTTTTCCAATAGGAAGCTATACAGATCCGTAGGATAGTCATTGCAACAAAGATTAATGCGCCGCCAGTTTTTGGGTCTATTTGGCCATATATCCCCAACAGGATCGTATAAGGTGAAAGTTGAATATCTAACAAGAGAATATTGCTCAAAAAGTTTTGTATCTCTTGGATCAATGATTGAAGTTTAGGGCAGGTGGCAAAAATGTGTACAGCATCTGCACTGTACACAGCGCAGCGCAGCGCGGGCATTTTGCCCCGGGGCCGGAAGTCCATTTAGAAACCCTTCTGGGTGTTATGTACAAGAATAATGCGGTTTTATAAAATTGAGCTTGTAGCTTTGAGGATAATAGATATAATTGTGCCAGATTTAGGGCAGAGACAAGGGCATTCGGCGGGGGATTAACCTTAAGTTGCCATTTAGAGTCGATTTTGTTTAAGTCATCTGGTCGTTGTTCATTCAGAGTGGAATAAATGCTTCCTATCCTTGGCAGATTAGGGCTTGTTAACTTGTCAATGAGTTTGATAGCGGCAAAGCGGAGGATCCGCCGGTTTTATGTCTAAGGTAGTTAGTGATAGCCTGATATTGAAAGGCCTGGCTATTGCCCAATTTCAAGCAGGTTTGTAGGTCTTGAAATGTTCGGATATGTCCGGAGCTAAAAAAAATCCCCTAATTTATTAATCCCTACTAAGTACCATTCTCGCAAGTATGTGTTTTGAAATATCTGTGGCAGCTTGTCATTGTCTCTGACCGGGGTATAGTAGTTTAATTAAGATATTCCGAAGATCTTGCGGACATTGTTAAAGACTCGGTAGGCGCTAATCAGAGTCTTAAAACAGACACGTTTATAGTAACCAAATTCCATTTGGTGCCATAAGCAGCCCTTTACGCTTTCCCCCAGGAGTGAACAATAGGTAGAAGGCAACCCTGAAAGGCTTGGTGAACATTCCTCTTTTAATAGGTCACTAGAGTACTGCAATACTGAGGCCCAATAACATAGTTTTAGGTTAGGAAGAGCCCAGCCTCCCCTTGTCCTAGGAAGGGAGAGGAGATTGAATGCCCTCCTTGGCTGAGCGTATGCCCAAATAAACCGAGTAAATATTCGTTCAAATATGTCCATTGAGTGGTTGTTGAAATCGAGCGGTATGGTTCGGAAAAGATAGAGTCGTTTTGGAAAGAATGTCATTTTTAAGACATTGCACCTCCCTACTAAGGTAAGGTGCAGGTTGTCAATTTTCCGTAGAGATTTTTCCATTGTAGCGGCCAAAGGAGTTAGATTTGCGGAGACTACTTTGTCCAAATCAGAGACTATGTTGGGCGCAACTAAAATGCCTAAACCTGTTGCAGTCAACTCACCCCAGTTTAGTGTCATTCGGTGGGAAGAGAGACTGCCAGAACACGTGTAAAGAGATTTAGTGTTTGAGATAAAACAAGTGCTTTCAAAATATATATTTTTGTAAAAGCCAATCAGATTGTCCCTGGCGCACACCTTTTTTCTAAGTTTCCTTTATTTCTTTATTTCAAAACTCAGCTGGTAGCATTCTTGCAGTATCTCTACATCTTTCACTCCTTGTAGTTTCAAATGACTTCATCAATTAAAGCCATATAGATATTGGTTCCCAAGCAGCCTTTAGATTTTCCTAATTAGCCAACTGTACATGTGGCTTGTTTTTTTTTCACTTTTTGGCTGTCCTATAGCTTGACAGTACAGAAGACCCCCCTATCCCTTCCTTTTTAGCCAGAGGCCCCCCAAGGTCATCATTAAATTATTCTTTGTATAGTACATTTTTAAAATAATGACTTGCATATTCACTGCTAATTGTACAGTCATGTGCACTGATCACATTACCTGACTGAGCAGCCATAACATAAAACTGCAATTCCCGATGTTCTTTTTTTAAGTTGCATGTATTTTTCATTTTAGGTATTTGTTTTAAACGTTTTACCTAGAAGTGAAAGGCTAACAAAATAGCTGCAGAGTATTGTGTTGTGTCCTTTGATCACGTCTCAGACGACATTACCATATTCATACAATGCCTTCACTCAAGGATCCATCCTTCCTAAGTTGCACTCTAGGTCACAGTTTCCATATACTATTTGAATGTACCTCAATGTGAGCCACTGGAGGAGCTTGCCGCTCATCCCTTTCCTAAGAAGAAGTAAGTCAAGCCAACGCCAGGCAATGGAAGCCTTTGGCTCCAAGTCTTGTGTCATCGCTTTCCCATGGTGAGGGGTTGATGGCTCACTGATGCAACCTGGCTGGGTGGCACTGATTCTAGGGGTCCAACGGACACCTCGATAAATTATTTGCAGATAAACTGAAACTTGTACCTGCTCAATATCAACTTCTCTAAACAGATTCACGCTTTTGCTCCTGGAAGCATGCACAGTGTATCTTATTACAAAGTAATGTCATACGTGAAAATGAAAAAAAAGAGATGCAGTGAAATAAAGTTCTCGCTTAGGATCACACAATTTGTGGAATTGAGTCCAGGTTTTCTTGTTTCACATTGGGCAATACAGCTTGTAGAAGAGTATGCCTTCATCAATCAAAGGTTTATGCTTTAGTTTCAATTCATGGGTATAGGCGGCAGGCAGAACCCACATTTTTGACAGTTTTGCATAGCAGAAAGCTGATATAAGGGCTCTTTACAACAGACTACTTTATACAGATTTTCGGCACATAGATCGGGTCAGTCATATTATGTTGAGTGACTGAGGCTGGAATTCACTCTTGCCACTAGGCCACATCCCACCCATGAAGGCTCTGATTAATTTGGGAGTAGGTTTCTGAGAGGACCTTGAGATGAGCCAGGCATCTGGCTGGAGCTTTCAGTAGCTTGCCTACCTTTATTTTTTTGTAAATGTATCTGCTGGTATTTTTACTCTGGTATTTGCTTTCATGTTAGCCGTTACACCACACATCTTCGCCCTGGAGGGATTGTTTTCTTACAGTGAGGCTCTTCGTCAGGTATTTCCTTATTTCAAAGCGGAAGCTTTGTCATTTAATTTTAAAATACTTGCTCCTGCTTTGCCTCCCGTCCAATAACTTGTTCACTTGTCTCTGCCTACCATCTCTACATAATCAACCTCCATGCATTCACTCTAATCCCAGCCTTTCGCCATGCGTCACAGGGTGGGGTCAGTGATGTTTGGTAATAACACCTGACCCCACCCACCTGTGATTACTTAGGAAATGGTGGGAGACAGCAACGATTGACATGCAGCCAAAGGCGTTTCCGGGCTGTTGTTGAAAACGCTCGGGCTGCCTTAAAAAGTATTGCTTACATGTGTCATATGGGGGTGGACCCCGAAGACCCCGGACCGTGGAAGGCCCGGGCTGGTGTTAGGTGAGCTCATCGGCCTCTGCGAGGGTTGGCACATGCGCTCTAGCATAGGTCTGTGTAAAAGTCCCTGGTTTCTGCCTGACCCTCACTAAGCAATGATCGGAGCGTGACAGCAAGACAAAGGAAAAACTGTTGAGTTAACTTTGCAATACGATGTATTGATAATAACAAATGTGGATCCGGATGGTACATAATAAATTACATGAAGGCTTTATGTCCCATCCAAACTGACATGATTTGTGATAAATAAGCCAGCAAACTTGGAAGGGCGCCGTCCCCGTGCCCAAAGGCAGCAGCCGCCCCTGAACTCCACCCTAGCCTGCAAAGTATCTGTATCGAACCCATAGCAGCAAAAAACACACAAAAAATACCATACTATGGTTAAAAGACGAATTAGATTTATTTTTTACCCACCTGCTCCCCCACCCGTGCTAACCCCACAACACCCTTACACCACGTCCCCCTGGAGAACCCTTCCCCCATTTACCGGGACTAGTCCAGATTCTGCCTACCCGCGAGCCCTGCTCTACTTCATTTTAATCGAGTGTTGATACTACGCTAAAATAGACGCGCTATTTTCATTACAGAAAAACTTGGGTCGATTCATCCATTACTAATATAACTTATGTAAATAAATGATTCACAAAATACAAGATGGTGAAATGCCTGATTACTAACACCATTCCTAATATGCCATTCCCATATATGAGATGGTGAATAAATAAATTACTTTCTTAACGTCAATAGTTTCCCCCTCGAAGCTCCTGACAGATGTTTACAATACCGCACACTATATCTCAACACCTGTTTGAGTTATCTTAGAGTCTCTAGGAGATCGTCTGCCTCCTGCACTGTTCAGACATTGTGCATCTTGTTATTATGCATGATTTTCAGTTGTGCTGGGAACTTAAGTTGAACGACTGCCCCCAGTTTCTTAAAGGCTTCCATTCTATTTCCCAACTACCATTGACGGTCCAGGGGTGTATGCGAGAGGTCCAACCTGATCTCAAAAGTAAACTCTTAATTTCAACGATTTTAATTGGAGAGCGGCAGCTAGTATTCTTTCTTTCAATTCAAAAGTAAGAAAATTGATTAACATTTTTCTAAGTTTTGTCCGGCCAGGGTGCCTCCTAAAGGGGTCTCTATGAATCCTCTGTATGTCTTGCCTTAGTTCTTCTTTGGATTCCTCAATCTGCACAGCTTCTTTTATGAGATTGACAATAAAAGATTTTAGATCGTCCCCCTCTTTGCCTTCTGGCACTTTCAACAGATGCAAATTATTGCTCCTGGAATGATTTTCTAATGACTCCACTCGGTCTCGGAGTGCGGCTTCTTCCTTCTTTAGTGAGGAGATATCTGATTTAACTGCTCCCAAGTCTGTTTTCAGTTCTTCCACAGAGCTCTCTAAGATCATTGTCCTGGAGTCTAATGCGTCAAACTTTTTTTCTAAAGACTCGCAAAAAAGTCTGATCTCTGCCTGATTAGACTCTGAAACTGCGAATCCTTTTTTAATGTCTGATGCCATAGTGAAAAATAGTAGCTCTAAGGGGCTCCCTGCAGGGGGTATCCCCCCAAGTTCTCCTGAAGTCTCTCCCCTTATCTCATTGTCATCCCCCTTATGAGCCTCCGCCTCCCCATCCAGGTTGGCTGCATCTGCACTTACACCCTGTCCCTCTGGAACCACCGGCTACTTACCTACTGTTACTTCTGCAGCCTCTACTACTTCCAGAGGACCGTACCCCTGTAATTGGGATTGCTGCACATCCAAAGGGACATCCAGAGGCTCAACGGGTGCCGCTGGTAAATTCCTGGGCTTCAGAAAAGTCGAGGTAGATATGGACAAGGTGGCTGAGCTCTCACTAAGCAAGGTTGAGGAGCTTCCTGATGCCATACTTACGGGGCAATGGGGCAACTTTCCTACACTAAACTGACCCCCACTTTCCCTGAGAGCTTCCCCTTGCCTTACCACATCCAAAACTTGAGGGAGAACTCTAAAATATGACCTTAGCGAGGGGGTTACTCTTACGTTGGGGTCACCAGAGGAGCCTCTCTTTTTTGTATTTTTTGTGCCCTTTGCTCCCTTCCCTTTATTCACCCTTTCCTCCGTATCTTCTGCCGACTTCCCACAGGATAACTCTTCACTCTGCGGGAATATTTTGGTAAAGTCTTTAAGTATACAGCTTGCTCTGGGCTCCTGCTTTCCCTGTGCCTCACATTTCTTACTCTTTTTTTCAAACTTTGCTATAAGAGGCTTAGCTGTCTTACTTTTTTTACCCGACTTACCCAGTTCAAACCCCTGCGAATTTGCGCTACTGAGTACAGGTTTGTTAGGGGCAGAAACCACCCTTCGCCTCACACAATAGGGTGCAGCCTGGAATTTGCCTTCCTCACTCTTAGGCTCCTGACTCCCTGGTACTTTGGCTGGTACACTCGTCTTTCTTATTTCCAAACCTTCAATCAAACCTTCAACCAGGAGTATGCTGCCATTCGTTGCCTCTGCAGGAACCTTGTTATCCAGCCTCACCGATGTCACCTCTGCAGTCTCCAGCATGAACGCAGCCTCCCCTGCCGAACTTCAGGTGCTGACTCTGCCTGCTCCGCTCCAGGACACACTTCGAAGAACGCTCTCAGAGAGCAGCCAGCGCGCCGCAAGTCTCCACCTCCTCCTCAGCTTGGAGCCGGCTACCAGGCAGCGCGGGAGGTCCACCGAGGCAGCCAGACACATCCCCCAGCTTCTGACCATCTTCAACTGGGTAAGGGATTTTTAACAATTTATGATTTACAAAAAACAGCTCACCGTGACCTCCTCTATAAATTCCGTAGGTTTTTAGCGCGATAGTGCAGCGTAGAGTAGGGGAGATTACAGGCTCAGCAAGTTACCGCGTCACTCACGGCCGCCATGTTCTCTAGGTCGGCGTTTCGACCCGGCTTAGGGCTCAGGGGTAATTGCAAGCCTCGGCCGTGCGGGTCTTCATCGGGACAGGGGCGGGGTGTGGGAAGACAACCAGGTTCAGAGGGGCTAAGGCATCCTCAGCGTGGTGCGTGCTTGGGAGGCCTTAGTCAATTGTAAACGCCCGCATTGGAAATTGAACACGCGTACTGGAAAGAGATAACCGAAGTTGCCGATCTATCTTGATTCAGTCAAGTTCCACACGACGGCATCCCTTATCAGAATGTGATGTAACCACTTAGAGTTTCCCTTCGCAATCACCGGCTGGGATTGCTACAACGGTCACACCCTTGGTGTGTACCAACTTTACAATTGACTAAGGCCTCCCCAGCATGCACGACGCTGAGGGTGACTTAGCCCCTCTCAACCTGGTTGTCTTCCCACACCCCGCTCCTGTCCTGATGAAGACCCGCACTGCCGAGGCTTGTAATTACCCCTGAGCCCTAAGCCGGGTCGAAATGTCTACGCCCTTTGGAAAGGCCTAGACCCTTCGTGTTGTGACCCATATCGTGCAAAGGGAATTCAATTCTGTATCTGTATGAATTAGATAAATACAACTATATGTATCATAAATGTGGCTCGGCCTACTAGGACAGTGATTTACAACCAGTCCCATTGCTATAAATTATGTAAAGTGCCTTTTATTCCACATTGATTTTCCCTTCTCACCAATTCACACTGAGCACTACTTTTCTATGCACGTTACCCCCCTTGGAGCAACCTTCTCTGTCTGACGAATACTGCATTATTAGAATTCTGATTGACATATCACCAGCTTGAATAAAGTATAATAAACTGCATGGTGAATCAGGTTTTGGTTTGTTGCATTTTGTACAATTGTTTTATGAACAACCAACTAAAGATCATGAGCTTTACAATTTATTTTTATTTTTAGCTCCACTACAGATTGATAAATCATAAACATAAAGGATTAATGATTCATATCTTATCAAATCAGGTTAGGACCGCTGTCTTTTGTATCACGTTACACCCAGGTCCAGGACCTTAATTGGGTAAACCCAATTTTTTTAAATGGAAACCAATGTAGGACCCACATAATGTATCCCTGTGGTGCATCGGCATGGAACCTGTCTCCCTTCATGTAACAAATCCTGTCTAATGGAACCCAAAGCGGTCATGGAGAGGCAACCGACGCTGCCTGAGCACAATTAGCAGAGTTGATCATGATCTAGATCATGACGATCATCTGGTAAGTCTGAGGCGAAGGCGAGAGCCAAAGCAAGGAAGAAACATTGTAAGAGGACTTCCATTGAGAGGTCAGAATGTCATTATTCAAACCTCCTGCTCTGTCTTCCTCCTCAAACCGAGTACCAAAGTTGGAGCATTTGTGGCTGAGCTCCCTGAGTCTCCATTAACTCCGAAGCAAATTGCAGCCTTCTAGGCAGCCATGCTGCTCATTTTCATATTCATACTGGCTCCTTCTGGCCCTGTTGACCTGTAAGGTTCCCCAGTCAAACATCTGCTTGTGGGCCCTTCTTTGGACGAAATCAATCAGCTTTGCTCTGGCATCTGGCAGTGCTTCTACTTTCTGCTGCAGACTTTGCTTGTTACTCTTCCTTCAGCACCACCTCTGGTTCCAGCGATGCCAGATCCGGCCCCATTCAGATTCATCTTCGACAAGTCCTTGATGTATGTCACATTATACCATTTGCAAAGCATTACCTTAAAGGACACCTCTTTTCTAGTTCCTCTGCCTTGGCAGTTATACTTCCAAAGTTAGGAGCCTATTTTTGGATCAGACCCTTGTGCTATGCACAACTTTGATCCAGTCTGTCATGATGAGGCAGATCATTTACTTCCTCAAAATCACAATGATGCTTGTTTGTACCTTGACTTAGAAAATACAAGTGGCTTAGAACTTACCCTAAATCTGGCTGAGATCCACTTTTGGGCTTCTGATGCAAGAAAGTACATAATTTGTGGTGATGGTCCAAAGAGCAGCAGAGGTTTTGGAGCTGCCAATCCCCACTGAAGAGTCTACGGCTAATCTGATGGAGATTTATCAACCTTTCCCTTCCACGTCAGAGCCTCCATTACAATTTAAGAAAACCTTGGTTGGCCCAATTATGGCAGTTTGGCTAAAGTAATTTTTTAGGTGCCATAGACTAACGCATGGAAGGAACCAAGTTCCTAATGCACCGTCCTACTTCAAAGAGCCTTGTGGTGAAAATATCCACCTGTACGGTACATCCTAACTGTTTTTGTACAACCCCTGTCTATATGGAGCATCTTTTTCTTATGAAAGTCAAAAAATGGTAGCAGCTCATCATAACATGTTGTTAAAGTCACTCTCACCTAAGTAGTGCCAGGTTTCTGAGGGCGCACGACAAGATGGGTGCTCACTAGAGCAGCTCCGTCGGTCGAGCCCATTATTCCTTAAAATTTTGCAGTCCTACTGAAGAAAACGGCCTCAAACTGAGGAATCCGAGTGTCGGAGGTTTGTAGGCACTTGGGGACTGAGAAAGAAGTGCTGATTTGGAAATGGCTGCTGTGGGTGAGTGCCCGGGCCTGTTCCACTGTGTTGATGGGCTGCGCCCCGTCCTGTGAGCACCACTAGACTGTGCGACGTGTGTGCTCCCCCTGCGGTACACGGGGCGGGAGCCCGGATCCGGCCAGACACTAACGGTGATAACGCTGCTGCACGGGGCACGGATCGAGGTGCGTGGACCCGGCGGTGCGGCTGACGTCGGCCCGAAAACCCTCTGCGGCCTGAATCGCATCGGATATCCTGAGCGGGCACCCGGCATCACTGTTCCCCACATCACCAGATATCGGCACAGAGACACAGTTCAGCTTCTTATTAGGCAAGAACTGCAGTGTCAGTGGTAAAGGACAATACTAAATACGCTCCCCCACAATCTTCATCTACATGCAAGGAGCATGGATAAAACTAACCGAGCGATTTCAAGCTTCTGTTGGAAATGGTGAATGTCATTCTGGCTGCCTACTATCCCTCCATCAAGGCTATATATTGAGGCAGCTGGGCTAAATTGGTCTGCTGGCGTGAGGAGAAGCATGCTAATCCCTTACCAGTGAAACTGTCTGAAGTTATTTTGTTTGTACTGTCTGTGAATCAGCAAGGCTTGTTGTTGGCACTGTTTGAGGTTAATTAGCTGCCCTTTTGCCATTTCCTCATTTGCCTCTTGTGTCAGTGAGGGTGCGCTTGGTGTGCCCCTCCATAGGCACAGGACAAGTCCAGTACCCTCACTCATGTCAACGAACAGACATAGGCTTTTGCTCACGCGCTAGAATAGTGTGAAACCAGGGCTATAATAAAAGAACTGGTACACGCAGTTGGGGAGGGGAACTTAAGTGTCCTCCATGCAGATGACATTCCTGTCCCAATACTAGCCCTTTACTGGAGTACATTTCCTGGATGGGAAAATTCAGAGGGAAGTTTGTGAATGCCAGCAAACTCGCTGGTTTGGGTGTTCACAAACTCTCAAGGTAAAGCATGCCTCAATCCTCTTGCTTGCTACCACATGACTGGGGTTTACTAGTTTAATCGTTCATAGTTGTGTCTTTCTAGGTATGTAGTGGTAAAACCATTTACTCTAGCCATGTATCCTTTTGTGGATACCTTGACCGGCATAAATGGAACTATTTCCAGCCATAAACGGCTTTATGAATTAGGGCTTTGGTGTTTATTTAACCAAATTCACTCTACATTTTCTTTTCACAGCAAGAATCTGTACATTCATTGTTTTTAGTGTTTGGTGCCACAAATGACTATGTGTTAGTCACACTACAGTTTGAGGTTGCTGCAGTCACCACAAACTTTCCAGTGAACTGGTCCAATGGTTTCGTCTTCTACCTGGAACTCTTCAGTAGCTTGATTTACCCTTATATTACAGCTCCTGACAATTTGTGTTGTAGGTGGTTGGAAATGGTGGCATTTGGAGATCATAGTACATCTGTGACCAGTGACCTATAGCAACTGGGGTCTGACTTGCCACTGACCTTTAGATACTGAACTTTAACAAGTAGTTGCCAGCTGGAGATAGTATTAGCAAAGGCTTGTACTGACTGTAATTTGAACCAGAGATACCCAGTGGTGAGACAGGAGATGAAGAACATAGTAGGGATTGTAACATCACTAAATACCTCTCATTTAAGTTTCTGATGCTGATCTGTTGGTAGTTGGTTCAGGCACTGTGTGACTGGTGTGTTACGCGTGCTCCCTGCCTGAACCTGGCCAAGCATGTTTCACCTTGATCAGGGTTGAACAGTCAAATCTGAGCCTGATCATACCGGTTATGTCAATATCATCACGCTGTTTACATTGTAACCCGATCGAATCAGCCATCTTCTGACAACCTTTGTACATATCTGCCCGATATTTCACACTTTTTTTCAGGATCCATGTCTATAGGAGGGTGGGGGGGGGGGCACCATTACTCTTTGAAACAAGCATTTGTGATTCCAGACTCCAAAATCTGATAGAGACATCCAGCCGCTGATTCCTTAACTTAGAATATCTCCAGGCATCAGACTGGATCCGGAAACTTTTCCGCTGCAGCACCTCTGCGCGCCGCCGCGCGGCTCGGCCCTGACATCCACGGACATAACGTTAGCGGAGCCATATATGCCCCTCCCGGCACCCTGACGTCTGTTTTCTTCTTTTCCGCACCGGATCCTGGAAAACCAGCTGGTCCTTGGCCTGTTTTTCAGGCCTTCTCGATGCCTTCCGTATCACGGAACAGTGTGCAATGCCTTCGAGCTTTAAGGCGTGTGTGACCTGTGCGCATCAGATGTCTGTACCGGACCCGCACGCCATCTGAATGTGGGGCTTAGGAGTGCACCACGACTCAAGAGAGTGCGACACCTGTCAACGAATTAAATCTAAATCCTTGAGGGAGCGTCGTATGAAATTGTTGGCCGCACGGCTGTCCGGTCCTGCACCTTCGCGTCGCCGCTCTACCCCTCGGGATCGAGCCCATTCACGAGGTCGTTCCTGTGGACGTCGTTCATAGGCGGTTAAGCATAAGCATAAGTCGCGGAGGTCTTCCTCCCATACGTGTGACGCTGGCGCCAGTACCTCTCGCTCCCTGCCAGGCTCTGGCGTCCGGCAGTCGTCTCCTCCGTACCCTACTTTCCAGGAGTCGGAGCTATGCGGGCCCAAATAGAGGCTTATTCCAAAGCACTCCACTCCTACTTTGGGGTGCGCCTTCGGGTCCCACAGAGGTGGAAGGCACTCATGTCGGGTCCTTGTCGGCGGATTTGTCCTCTGCGCCGGCTGTGTGCATCGACTCCGGTTCCTGAGCCTATACGATGCCAACCGGACATGGCCCAGAGGGCCCTCCCAGTCTTCCGTCCAGCCCATCCTTCAGTCACCACATAGCCCTGAGCGGCTTCCTGCGCTGACGTTGGAGGCGGCGCCGGGCTTGACGTCCTGTCGACGTCTTTCCTCCCCACATATTGCGATGGGGTTGATGTTGTACGGTGCCCGGGGCGAGTCCCCTTTGGAGGTCATTGACGTCGAGACTACTCCAACTCGGCGTCACGCCGGTGCTGACTTCCTTTTGCCTGAGGTTGGTGTTCCTCCCGACTCCTCGGACATCGATACGACTCCCACACGGCATTGGTCGATGCCAGTGCCGGCACCTACGCCTCCTCTTTTGCAAGAGGTTGACATTCCTTTGGACTCCCCAGATCTCAGGCCGTTTCAGTCCATGGTGCAGGTACCAACTGTTGCATGGCCTTCGTATCAGCCTAAAGCTCCTCCACTTTTGCTTTAGTGGACGGGTTAGTCTCCAATCGCCTCCTAGCGACGGTTTATTGTCACCTCCCCGTATGGCAGCGGAGGCTATTGCTGCCTATGCATGGGCTATTCACAGGGCTGCAGCTATTCTCCAATTTCAGTCCGCTGTGGTTTCCCTACCTTCTGATCCTCTACTGCATCTTTCCCACATGGAGCCTGTTGAGGTGGAGCCTTTGCTTGATATCATGTTAAGCACATGGGCGAGGCCTTCCTCTGGTGACCCTGTTGATCGAGCCATTGCTCGTCGACACCGTCCTGCCCCGGATGATCCACTCTGGCTGTCCCTTCACCCTAGAGGTCAGAGCCTAGTTGTTCAGGGGGCTTTTGACTTGCAGTCCTCTTCCGCCTTGCCATTGTTACCTCCCACCAGGGAGTCTAGGTGGTTGGACATTTGTGGTCGTCAGTTTTTCGCCTCTGCTAGTGCTGGCATCCGCGTATTAAATATGGCTTGCGTGTTCGCACGCACGTCCTCTGCCCTTTGGGACTTGGTCGAGGGCCTTCTTACTTCTATTCCAGAAGGCCCGATGGCAGGGGAATGGCGCAATTTTCCCTCTGATCTTCCCTTGACACAACTGACTCGGTGGGACGGGCTCTTGCTCGGTCTGTGGCTATGCGTCGCTATGCTTGGCTGCGCGACAGTCGTTTCCGAGACAGTGTTCGGGATGCTCTTAGAGATATGCCATTCAATGGCGTGGACCTTTTTGACCGCCATGCGGATTCGGCGGTCTCGCGCCTCTAGTCTGGGCTACCGAAATCTTGCGGCACGACTTCCTGCCTTGCGATATGTTTTTCTTCTGCATAGGCAATGTTGCCTTCCTGTTTGATAAAAAAAAAAGAAAATTAAAATAAAACCCGGGTTCTTGCTTAGTGCCGGGATAGTGTAAGTGGTTGTTCCGCCATTTCAGTATTCATTCAGTACAGCCGGATGGCTGGTTCTGTCATCCTTCTACTCCTCTGAATGTGTGTTTTTCCCAAGAGGACCCACCTCGCAGGGTTTGAGACTTACCCTTATGTGGGGTACTTGCTGGCTAATAGGTGACTACCTTAGCCTTGATACGCTCCTATGGAGTATTCCTCACGGACATCCTGCTAGTGGACAGGCTGTCCTATTTTTCTGCTGCGACGCTCACATTGGCATCGCTCTATTGTCCTTCGGTTGCAATTTGCACCAGTTGGGTCCATGGGACCTTTAGGAAGGTCCTGACTGTTTCCACTATCGTGCCTAGCTCTATCTCCTCCTCTGTCTTGCGGGGGACCATTGCAGGTCCTGGGCGGGGGCGGATGTCGATTACGGACCTGGACATTGTCCTGTCTAGCTCTGCTTCCACATATCTGTTGGTACTTTTTACGTGTTCTAGTCTATTATTGTGTTGCGCTTCATTTTTGAACGTCTTCCTTCTTATTCGATATCTACTGTGCTCTGACACAGTGGAATCATGCAGGCAATGTTCCTTCATCAAGTCAAGTCAGGATATTTGTATTGCGCACATATCACATCCAGAGAGTCTCAAAGCGCATGCAGACAGTTCTGACAAGGAGGAAAACAGCTGAAGTTAACAAAAGAGCCAGGTCTTAAGCTTCTTTCGGAAACTAGTGTGTTCAAAGGTTGTGCGCAGACTAAGAGGCATTTTATTCCAGAGAGATGGTGCCAGGAAAGAGAAAGCACGACCTCCATTCCGAGCAGTTTGAATTCTTAATGGAGTGAGTAGTGACTCAGTGCTAGATCTCAGCTGTCTCCCTGGCAG
Organism: Lissotriton helveticus; assembly: GCF_964261635.1. NCBI lineage: Eukaryota > Metazoa > Chordata > Amphibia > Caudata > Salamandridae > Lissotriton > Lissotriton helveticus. The sequence continues at coordinate 115,563,975 of NC_136062.1, read as the reverse complement.
GTACCATGTGAGTTTCTGGGTCCAGTATTTTGGGCCCCTTCCATACATCTGTTTATAAACCATACATAGTGTTTTAAACATAATGCGTTTTTTTACAGCTAGCCAGTGTAAAGTTTTTAAACACGGCATAGAGGGGGATCTTCGGGGTAGGTCGAGAACAAGGCGAGCTGCAGTATTTTGCAAGACCTGCAGCTTCCTGAGATGACATTCATTTGTGGCAAGTAATAACGAATTGCCATAATCAAGCCTGTTTATGATGAGGCCCTGTACCAACGGTTTACGTGCTTCCACCGGTATCCATTTGAAAACCCTGCGCAAACCGCGCATGATGCCAAAACAGGTGCCAACAACATGGTCCACTTGCGCTTTCATGGAAAGTTTATTGTCCATGTGTAAGCCTAAATTATGGACAGATTCCTTGGGGGACGGGCAGTCACCCAATTGAGTAGGCCACCAGTCCTGAGTCCAAAGTTCATTGGCTTTGCCAAACAGCATGACCTCTGACTTGCTGCCGTTTAGTTGCAGATGATTTTGATCCATCCAGTTTTTTACCTCCCTCAAACAGTTCTTAAAACAGCCTTTAGTCTCGTTAACGTCAGAGCTAAGGGTGGCCAAAATTTGAGTATCGTCGGCATAGGATAAAACATCGAAGCCGAACGCTCTGATTACTTTGGCCAGGGTTGCCATATAAATACTAAAGAGCGTGGGGCTCAAAATAGAGCCCTGCGGCACCCCCCTTTTGACGGGACGAGTACTAGCCTGGATTTGGCCTATTTGTACCGTGGTCGTTCTGTTGGTTAAATAGCTTCATGCGGTGTCCGTGGTCGTTCACCCTGTCTGCTTGTGTTACAAGCTCTTAAATAGGTGTCCGGCTTACCTGGTGTCCTTTTTGCCGGTTGCCTCTTGCTATTGCGTCTCTCGCATCTGGGCTGCTAAGGTACCCTGCAGGACGGTCTTTGCTACACTTCGTGTGGTTCTAGCATCCACACGGTCTGCTATGTATCTTCCGTTTGACTATCATTCTCTCTGTAAGTCCTGTTTTGGGCGCTTCTGCTGATTGCCGTCCGCCCTTTCATTTGTCTCTGACAGCCGACTATGTACTGGTGTGTCTTCTGTTTCTAGTACCACTGGCACTTTCTGGCCGTAGGTTGGCATTTTGCCAACGCTGTTCCACGTATTTCAACTGGTGCAGGTTTCAACAATACTTCTTTCCGCTGTTGTGCATACTGCACCGGTATGCACTAACTCTGTCATACCAGTTGCCCTCTCTAGGTCTTACTAACAGTCAGCACACAACATCCTGCGAATCTGTCAGACCCTAGGTTCAGTACCACTTCTTGCAAAGTCATGCACTTTCCTTTTCACACCTACATACCTAGTATGTGTTTTCTTTCTCTCACCCGGTATACATTTGTGTCTTTATGCTGTTCTTGGATGGCTTCTGGTGCCTTTGCCTCCCATGTTTTCCGCTCTTTTATGAGCTTCATGGTCGGGGGTGGCTGCGCTGGCTTGCGGTCACCACCGTGTTTCGTCACCTTGTTTACAACTCCGTTCCCTCTGGAACTTCCTGGGCTTCAGTCGCAGACCCCACCTCCTCTTCGGGAATGGCTTTGATATCTATTCTTAGTTAAGGAATCTGCGGCTAGATGTCTCTTTCAGATGAACGAGTTACTTACCTTCGGTAACGATGTATCTGGTAGAGACACAGTCTAGCCGCAGATTCCTTAATGCCCGCCCGTCCTCCCCGTTCAGCGAGGACCTTTGCAGGTTGGATTTTCTATCCTTGCCTCCCCCCAAGTGGCTTGACCTTCCTATGAGGTGGCCTTTTCACTTCACTCCGACACACAATGTTCATTATGTTTTCATTGCTCTACTCTGCCCGTTCACGTGTCATGTGTCCTTCCAACCCTGTGCCTGGTTTGTACCATGTGGGATCTCTCCAGGTTTTTTCCCACCCCCCGCTCTCCCACTCTCCGTCACCTTGGGGTCTCTTTCCACTCCTGCGACCCATTGGTTCAAGTCTAGGGGCTCTGCCACATTCTTTCGGTCTTTTATTGGGGTTACGACGTTTTTTTCTGGTGACGTCTTATGGAAAAATTGTCCTTGACTCCTATGTCTGGACTTGTTGTCCTTCATGGTTATACATTATAGTTGCGGGCTTTCTGTCTGCCATGCTGTTTTTTCACATCTTCATTGGTTTGGCCTTCGTATTTGTGGGGTTGCTTGCTCTGCTCTTTCCTTTTACGTTTCAGTATATAGTACCTGGCACTGTCTTTTATGATTCTATTTTTCTTCATATTTGCACACTTTCCTGTATTGTCACAGTTTTTGGTGGTGGCTCCGCGTTGTGGCGTGGAAACATTTCTCAGATGAAAACTGACATCAGCACGCCAGGAGGGGCATATATGGCTCAGCTGACGTCACGTCCGTGGACGACATCAGGGCGGAGCCGTGCGGCGCCGCGGCCGGCACACAGAGGTGCTACTGCGGAAAAGTATTCTGGATCAAGTCTGATGCCTGGGGATATTCTATGTTAAGGAATCTGCGGCTAGACTGTGTCTCTACCAGATACATTGTTACTGAAAGTAAGCAACTCGTTTGTTTGAAGGTCCAGTTCTGGGGTGTCTGCGACTCTGCACTGGGTGACCTTACCTTGTAAAACTGACCCCATCCAAATGAACAGCAATAACTCCCTCTTCAGACACAGGGAAAGTTTGTTAGTTCGCCTTTTGCAGTCCATGTTTGATTACAAAAAGGTGACTAATGGTCTCTTTTTATTAGTAGTCTTAAGAGAATGCATCTTAATCAAAAATAATTGGATGCCAAGATTTAGCTCAATATTTTCTGTACCCATCTATTAGACAAGTAGGACAAAGTGACATTAGTCGCTCCAGCTTGCACAGGACTAGTACACAGAATTTCACTGAAATGCGTGTTCCTGTTTTATTGAAATGTGTTTTTCTTGATACCCGAGTAATATAGTAGCTCTCCAGACTTTGCTAAGAGTTGTCTAAATCCTAGGATGGCTCTGTGCTCTAAGACCTTTATAAGTACCTGGCCCAGATTAGCAGTAATCTTGTTTGGTATATATCCCTTTCGCGGCACAGTCTTCCAGGTAAAAAGAGTTTGACTAAAGGCAGCTCGCTCCGTGTTTTAAACTTCTCAGATGGCTAAAATAACCACTGTTGAATTGAGCCGTAATAATGTCAAGCAACAAAAGATTCAGTGCGAGTGTGGCAATGTATTGATGGTAAATATCAATATTAAAATAAAATCCGACAGCATGTTTTGAAGTGGGGGGAATAAACTAGAGATTTGGGACGAGGAAAATGCTCTAAATAATTTTATATCTCCGTGGTTGGTCTCCTTCGAACACTTTGACATGACTGTTAACGGACTCCTCAAACCAGTCATGTAGTGCAACGTGCCCATTCCTACCGGTCGAGCACAGGCCTTCTTTGTAATCTCTTGATACCACAATCCCGATAATGAATCCGTGCCCTGTCACGTGGTGTATGTTTCACTAAGAAGAAAATGCATTTTTGAGAAAATGTATAATTTGTCTATAGAATTATCCAATAAGAATAAAGATTGAGTAGAGTCAGTTACCCGACATGTATGCCTTTCATGATGACTTGTTCCAGTTTAGAGGCACTATCTTATTAGGACATTTCTAATTAATTTTGTTTGTTTGTTGGCTTGCCTTATCTGAAAGAAACAGTTAGTTATAGATTCCTTACCTTAGAATTACCTCCAGGCGTCAGACTGGATCCGGAAAGTTTTTCGTCAGCAGTACCCCTGCACATCGGAAGGTGGCATTGGTCGACTCGGCATGTGGTCCCAGGGATGACATCATGGTAGCATAAACTCCTTTACATGTCCCCCCTGATTGAACTCATCTCATCATTCAACATCAGTACAATATCCTACGCGGATGATACCCAACTCATCCTTGTATTGGATAACAACTCAACCAAAGCAGAAGCAAATCTGAGAGAATGTCTCACTGCAACCTTTGAATGGATGAGAACTCACCACCTTAAATGCAACTCAGGAAAAACTGAAATCCTACCCTTTGGCCAGAATAACCTTTTTTCCCCTAACATCTGGTGGCCCCAAGATGCCGAAGTCCCACCAAACACCATCACGTCGGCCCGCAACCTCGGGATAAGGTTTGACGAAGCCTTATCCTTTAAACAGCAAGCAGGGGCTGTGGCAGGGTCCTGTTTCAACATCATTAGAGGTCTCAGAAGGTTTTTTGACCTCCTCCCTCTGACAGCCAGAAAAACGGTAGCAGTGGCCCTCATCACATCCCGACTAGACTACTGCAACAGCATCTATGCAGGCTCCAACAAAGCGGTTTTACATAAACTGCAGATGGTTCAGAATGCGGCTGCCCGCCTGGTGCTAAGACTGCCCAGGAAATCATCTGCCTCCAAAGCATTAAAAACCCTGCACTGGTTACCCATCCACAAGAGAGTACTATTCAAAATACTACTCATTACTTTCAGAGCCTACCACCAGTCGGGCCCCACATATCTCTCCCAAAGGTTTGGAAGATATACACCCTCCAGGTCACTCAGATCATCCAACCTGAACCTATTAGTCATCCCTAAATTCAGACTAATCACAAAAGGTGGAAAATCCATTGGAGTGTTAGGAGCCAGAGCCTGGAACAAGCTCCCCCCTCAATTGCGCCTGATCCACTCAGAGACCCTGTTCCGAAAAGCCATTAAAACATGGATTTTCAAGGCTACTGACACACTATGTCTAGCATTAATTTAATCTTACTCACTCCTACTTAACTTCCCACTTTTCCCCTTGGCAGTTTTCGTTTCCCTTCTTTTCTTCTCATCTGTGACACGAGATGACTAGCGCCAAGATGCTCCATGGAGTGTATGCTGCGCTTAATAAAAGCCGATTCATATCATATCATAGCAACATAGATGCCGCCCTCACGCACTGATATCAGTTCTTTCTTTTTCTACGCCAGCAAGCACAGATCCGGAGAGAGCGTTACCCCAGTCACTTTTTGACTGACTTTTTCTCAACTTTTGTCGACATCGATTTTTGAGTCTATCGACTCATGATGCACGAAGGATGCCCGGCTTCAAAGCTTGCAGTTCTTGTGACCGACTGATGTCGGTGATGGATCCTCACCACGTGTGCCTCTTTTGCCTGGATCACAACCACGTCCCCAAGTCGTGCTCCGACTGCCGGACCATTGACTCGAAGTCTTAGCGGGAGAGTTCCTGAAAGCTACCTGAGGGACAGCAGTCGGCTCCGCGCCGCTCGAGGTCCCGGTCGCATAGGAGGTCCAGGGACCGGTCGTGGAGTCACCACCGTTCTTCGTCCAAATCTTTGCACTCTGGTTCAGGTAAGTCGGCGCACAAGAAGAAGTCGAAGAAGCATAATCACTCTTCGAATTCTCCCCGTCCGACTCAGTGAGGGATGTGGGTGGTGCCCCTCCGGCGGCTCCACGTGCGGAGCTTGAAGGGTCGGCTTTGTGTACCCCCTTCCCGAAACCGGGAGTGACCCCTGCCCAGCTTTGTCTGTTTTACAAAGCGATGCACACCATCTTTGGACAGCCCGACTCCGCCGGCGCGCCATGGGCCCCGCGGACTCTGTAGGGGGCCCTGGGCCTTCGATGCCGGCCACCTCGGCACCGCAGGGTGCCCTTAGATCCAGGCCTGGATCCGGATCAACCTTGTTATGCCTCCCCCAGCGCCGATTCCACCAGCACCATGTCCGCAGTCAGCATCAGCTGTGTCCCTAGCCGACGTGGACCCCGGCCTCCACATGGAGGTAGACAAGGAGCTGGACCGGCTTCGACCGACGGCGGACCCGGCGCCGATGGGTACTTTTGTGCCCCTGTACTACCCTGTTTCTTTGAGACCAGATTGGCAGCAAGAGGAGGGTGAGGAGGACTGGGAATGGTCTGGGGACCCTTTAACCGACCAGTTAGGTTATGAACCGGACTGGAGAGAGAAAGTGGGGGAAGCCAGTGGTCTGGATACCTCCCCAGACCTTGGCATGTTGTCTCCTCCTACTGTGACCATGGCAGAGGGACCGACATATGCAGTGGTGTTGCTAAGGGTGGCCCAGGCTCTCCATCTCGAGCTACCTACGGTGGCAGTCAGGACTAACCTCCTGACAGAGGTGCTTAAACCGGCAGAGAGCTCATCAGAGCCCCTGCTGCCATTTAATGAAGCCCTCATGGACATCCTTTTGGACACCTGGTCCAGCACCAACACAAGGGCTCATGTGGACAGGATGATAGCCTGATGCCACTGCCTGGCCCGGGGCGACCCCACTTTCCTCTCCAAACACCCCACCCCTGAAAACTTGGTGTCCAAGCCTCCACCTCCAAGGGTGCATTCCCTACCGCTCCACCTGATGGGAACTCCAAAAAGCAGGCCCAACTTGGGAAGATGATGTTTTCTTCCTCCAGCTGGGGACTGCGCTCGGTAAACACTGCATGTCTGTTGGGTCATTACACCCACTCCTTGTGGGATACAGTTGCAAGTGCTGCCTCGGTGCGCGGAGGAGGCCTGGGCCGTGCTCTTTTGAGCAGTTGCCGAAGGGAAGAACGCAGCAAAGTTTACCATCCGCTGTGGGCTGCATACCGCGGACTCAACTAGGCAGGACAATTTCCACGTCTGTAGCCCTTCAACGCTATGCCTGGTTGAGGTCGACTGGTTTTTCAGGGGATGTCCAATCCATTCTTATGGAAATGCCCTTTCATGGCTGACAAGGCAGACAATGCACTGGAGCGCTTTAAGGATTCTCTAGCTACGGCCAGGTTCTTGGGCCTTACCAACACCCGCCCTGCGCAGTCTGCCTTTCACCCCTTTTGTGGCTACGGAAGGGGTGCCCTGCCACGTCTCACCGAGAGCCACAGGCCGGTGCAAGCTGTTCAGCCTCTGCACAGCCGGGGAGGTGGGAACCAGCGCCGTGGTTCTGGGGGCCAGCAGGTGGGCTAGTCCACAACAGCCCTCTCTGCAGCAGCCTCCAAATCCTCAGAGTCCGGCCTTTCAGGGCCACCAAACACCAAATGTGTGGCAGTATACGCCATCACCTCCCCCACTGGTGCACCATCACTTCGGACTGGTGGGTTTTGCAAATAGTCTGAAGGGGCTACTCCCTCCCCTTCGAGACTACCCCTCCATCATGCCACCTCAGTACCATTGCATTTCCGAGGATCATCTGGCCCTTCTCCAACAGGTAGTTTCTGCACTCTTGGCCAAGGCAGCCTTCACACGCGTTCCTGTCCCAGAAGTAGGTTGTGGTTGCTATTCCCACTACTTTCTGGTTCCCAAGAAGGACAAAGGCCTACGTCCTATCTTGGAACTCAGGAACGTCAACCGCTTCCTCCGGAAGGATACGTTCAAAATGTTATCGCTCGCTCAGGTCCTGTCTGCCTTCGACCCTGGCGACTGGATGGTAGTGTTGGACTTGCAGGACGCTTACTTTCACATCCCTGACCTGCCGGCCCACGGGCGTTACCTGCGGTTCACAGTAGGCCACAAGCACTTTCAGTTTACAGGGCTTCCCTTTAGCCTTACCAGCGCCCCTCGGGTGTTCAAGAAAGTGATGGCGGTGGTCGCAGCTCATCTGCGCAGGTCAGGGGTTCTAGTCTCCCCCTTATGTCGACGACCAGGCTGTCGTCTCCCACCTCCAGTCTGAGGCCGACCTCCTGCATTTGCTGGGGTTTTCCATCAACGTGGCGAAATCAACTTCTGACTCCCCCTCAGAAGCTCCTCTTCGCGGAGCGGTTCTGGACACAACGCAGTTTCGGGTTTATCCTCCCGAACAGCGAGTCCGGGATATTCGGGCTATGATTCTGATCTTTCAGCCTCTATCCCGGGCTTCGGTCAGGATGACCCTCAGGTTACTGGGTCGGATGGCCTCCTGCATCCTGCTGGTGGACCATGCCAGATTGCATATGCGGGCTCCGCAGTGGGACCTGGAGTTCCAGTGGGCCCAACATCAGGGGAACCTGCCTGATTGCGTACAGATCTTGAAGGGCATTGCACACCAATTGCAGTAGTGGCGAACGAACAAGGATTGGGTCGACGGCAGACCCCTCTCCCTTCCTCAACCAGAGTTAACAGTGGTGACCGATTCATCACTTCTGGGATAGGGCGACCACATGGTGGAGGCAGAGATCAGAGTCCTCTGGTTTCCGGCAGAGTCTGGGCTCCATATCAACCTTCTGGAGCTTTGGGCGATTGGTCTTGCACTCAAAGCATTCCTTCCCTCTGTCCAGGGAAGAGTAGTGCAGGTGTTCACGGACAACACCACTGCCAAGTGATACTGTGGTACTGTGCTTGAACATCAGGGCATATCCCTGGTAGTTCAACACCTGGCAGGTTCCCTAAATTCCAGGATGGACAAACTCAGCACAATGGAACTCGAATGGCGTCTTGACTCGGAGATAGAGCAACGTCTCTTTCAGCAGTAGGGAGAGCCTTGGTTAGATCTATTCGCCACCGAAGAGAACGCGCAATGTCAGCAGTTATGCGTGTTGGAATTTCCAAGGCAGCACTCGCGAGGCGACGCTTTTTGTCAGGAGTGGAGTTACGGTCTTCTATACGCCTTCCCACCTACACCACTTCTGCCCAGAGTGTTGAAGAAGATCAAGGGTGACCAGGCCCAAGTCATTCTTGTGGCTCCGGATTGGGCACGAAGAGTCTGGTATCCCGAGATGCTCAACATGGCCATCGGCTTGTTGTGTGTCGATTTAGATATCGTATATATGTTTCCCGATTTATGTCCTTATATAAGCGTAATTCGCATTGCCCATTTTTAGGCATAGAAATCCTACCTTTATTTAGGCATTATCCATGCTAACCAAATACAGGCATGGCCACCTACATTCGTCCATCCACGTCACAACGAGTTCTTGGAAAACCATATTCTTAAGCCTTTAGGACTTCCCCTTGCTTGGATTATTGATTTCTCCAAGAACTAATTTATTATGCATGAACATCTATTCCTTGGAGGTTCATTCATGACATTCCTCTGCCCAACTTTTATGTCAATACTGGCATTCCTAAACACCTTCAAGGTATAAATATACCTTCACTTGCCATGGCAAACCACGGTACGGTCCAGCTGTATACTTGCATGACATAGCTACGCGGCTAGCCACAGCAAGTTCGGAAGGAGATCGAGTCCCCGCCTGATGCACTGACCAGACGCTGTCATCCTCGCAGTGAATCCAGCTCCAGCATTTCTGACTCCCCTTGTGGGGTGTTAGAGATCGAAACCTGGAAAGAGATTCCAACCTCTCTCATTCTAAGGTATGGAGCATTCTAGAACCTAGAGGGAGTTTAAGCAACTCGTGGCAAAACTAAACTATAGCTAGCTATACTTTAGAAACTCATAACCTCATACTACACTTATGTTAGGTACACGGGGGTAGTACTATTTTAGAAGCACCAGATGAGCATTCACATTTTAGCCTGTTATTTATGTATGTATTTTTATGAATATATGTCTTAGCTACAAACCATGCTATTGTAGTATTATTTGATCTTCCTGCTAACGCTGTACGTATTATACTTCGCATTCTGTCTTACGATTGTAGCAGCTCATATCTCTTGCACGAGAAATAAGACTGTTCAATAAACCCCTTTTTATTGAAACTCCGTCTATTTCTGTGTAACCTCTGTAGAAACGAAGCATGCACGATTGACTGAGTGAAACGGTTATCTATTGTTTCCACGATTCTGAGACTGCTCCAATTCTAAAGGGAAACAAAGTTGTCATGTTTATGCAGTTGTCAGAAACTAATCCCTTCTTGTTTATTCGAGAAGTTTTTAGAGACCTCTGAGTTAGCCAGCACACACAAGTAATTAAGTTTAATGTACTCGATAGAGACATACTGACCCGATGACAAAACTATAGTGTATTTTATTCCACTGTGCAGAGCCTATCAGGGATATAGGAACTACACTACATGGCGCTCAACGGTTTTGTAAGGCACTAATTTAACGCTAGATACTGAAGTAACTCAGTGGTGCTTTTCTCAGAGACCCTCTACTCATAATACTCCATAAGACGTCTGGAGTGGGTAGAGATAATATCCGCCATAGCTGAGTAGGACAAAAATCCTATGTATTAGCTGTTTGGTTTATTCAACGTTGAAGGATACAGTGTTCCAAACTATTGTGCACCTTATCTTTGTTCCCTTGAAACTAGCCCTGCAACTTTCATTAAACAATGTCTAATAACGGCAATAACACCGAAACCGATGGAGCTGTACTCGACGATGTCGAAGCAGCTTTAAATTATACAGGTTTTAATGAAACCGATGAGAATGCAATAATCATTTCTCAAAACTTAAGGAGAGACATCACTCTAAAACCTATAAGACATGGTCTAACACCAAGAGGTGGTGGTGCAGTTTTTGTGATAGAGGCACACGAATCTCACCAAACAGGCATTCTTATCATGAATAGTATTCCCTTAATCACATCCAGTAACTAAAATGTTTTACTTCTACAAAGAAGATAATCCACCAGAGGAATATATTCCTTTCGAGGATATTTAAATTCCACTCCCATACCAGGAGCATGAGCTCTGGTTTAAAGGTGCCCTAAAACACTTGAATCACATCACCAAGCTTGGTCCCCTAAGTAGACCAGGAGCAACTTGGCCGGTTTTAGCCGGCTATACACCTCATCTTGACATTGAAGACATGTCAGATGTAGAATTACTTGCCCAACTCAGAGTTCATCAAAATCTATAGACAATTGGTCCAATATGTCATGCAGACTTTTACAGTCCAACCTGCAATAGTTATTCCAAAACAAACGTCTCACCAGGGGAATACACTACAAATCACTCCACAGACTTTATGCGCAGTCATGGGTAAGTTGCCCGCAAAACGTGGACAAATTCCATTCTGGATAGCTAAAAACATTACTCAAATCGAAGCAGTATTGCCTGATACTCGCCCTTATGATAAACACAGAATCTTAACGATCTGTTTACCAATGGGGATCACACCACATCTGGAAGATTGCACCTCTTGGGGTACAGTCTTTGCTGCCATCTATACTAAAGCACATGGTGTTCCGTCTATGGCGGTAATACCTGATGTCCTTAAACAGATTAAAACTGAATACAGGGCAGAACCTGCTCTGAATTTAGGTATGAAGTTACTGAAAAATTTCAGCCAGGTCTCAACAATAATATCTAATATTAAAGGATAAGCAGCATCAGTGGCGATCCGCCAGAAATTAAGGGAATTTGATGTAACAGAACAACAACAAGCACTAGCCAGAATAATTGAAAAATCCTATGAAGAATTAGGCAGAGACAGTTTGGGTGGGAAACCAGTTAAACTAAAACTGTCTGAGAGTTCCGAAAAGGACTCTACTAAACACAATCCTACATCTTCTAAAAAGAAGTGGGAGAATATTAAACAACATTCAAAAGAGAAATGTTCTCAATCCCGAGGTAGGTCTCCTCAAAAGGAGCCCTCTTCAAAGAGTTACAACCTCAGGAATAGGGATAATTTGAGAAAACCTGACAGGTATCAAGATACTGATACACGTTCCTCTCGTACCTTTCAGATATCGTCACAGACATCCGAAAGAAGAGGACGGTCAGATCAAAAAGAAGAACGCGTGAAGTCCAAAGACGATCAACACGTTCAGAAAAACAAACCAAAACCTCAATTCTCCAAAAAGAAGGTAGCAGGTCTGAAGATCAGACATGCTGAGGATTCTGAGCACATGCTGAGGATTCTGAGCACACAACTCAAGAATGGAGAATGGGCTCAGACAATGCTGGACAGTGCAGCAGAAGTAACAATAGCTCGCCAGAACCTGAAGGCATTTCTGGAGACAGTGGACTTGATTGAAGACATTCAAGTTGAGACTGCAGACATCAGGGTTAGTTCTCCACATAGGTTATATGAAATAACACTTTGGATGGAGGGAGACATACCAAGAAAAGTGAAAGCACTCTTTTGGGAGCGACTTTCAAAGGGTTATGATGTACTTCTAGCAGAACAGGACAGGCCACCAGAATTTGTCAGGGAGTATCCACATGGCGAAAGCATCATTATGCCAGCCTTCTCCAACCATATTCCAGTACATTTAAAATATATGCCAGGAAATAGGCAGTAGCTCAAGCCCCAGCATTATATAAAAATCATGTATGTTTTGATGAGGATTCACCTCACCACAAGATCCATTTAAAAAATCAACCATCTGCAGTATCCAAATAAAAAACAGGTCAAGGAGATTGTAGATCAACTTGAATACCAGGGGGTGATTGAAACATGCACCTCCTCAATGACCAATCCTTTGTTTCCTTTTTCCAAACCAGACAATACATATCGTCTAGTTCTGGATTACAGACACCTAAACTATTGTTGTAAAACATTTGCAGTACAAAATGCACACAGTACAGCATTAAGAAATAACATTGTGTGTAAAAAATATAAAACCACATTAGATATTTCTAACGGTTTCTTTTGTCAAAACATAGCACCTGAAAGTAGGTATTTGACAGCTTTCTCAATAATGGAGACCCAGAATCAGTTTTGTCGACTCCCATAGGGATTCAAGAATAGCCTGGGACTATTCTCAGCAAGGGCAACAGAGTTACTACAAATTTATGACGACGAGGCATTGTCATATGTTGATGATATCTATTTGACAGACGATGACCTGGACAGGCACTTGAACAGGGTGAAGACCATTATACTGGGCTTCGCCTCTGAGGGTTATAAATTCAATTTAAAAAAATCAAGAATTGCCCATCTCATCGTCCTTTTCCTAGGATATGAACTATCAAGTTAAGGCAAAAGCCAGGTAGCCAACTTTTTAGAAAAGTGTGCGCTGCTTCAACCTCCAAAAACGCTGAAAAACCTAGTCGATTCTAGGGTTTCTGAATTTTGGAAGAACATACTACGCAAAAAGGGTTAAACCTCTCTACGAATTAATCAAACCATTTTTTTAAATTACACATTCTACACAGGAACACACAGATATCCTACGTTCACTTCATGCAGATATGTTAGTAACAAAATACTTACAAACGCGCGTAAACATACGCAACTTAGTGATCCGAATCATTCCGGGTCAATCCGGATTCACCTACTTAACTTTTAACGAAGGTGAAACAATACCAATTGCATGCAAATCATATTTGTATACACATATACTGGACGTGGCATAGGAAGCACTATCGACTACATATTTGTCTCTTGTAGTATGTTTCCTCTGATTAAGGACTGCGAGGTACTTATTCAGCCATATAGTGATCACAATCCTATCTCTGCCAAGATAGCGCTACCTTATAAGGAACAAAAGCCTAAGCCTGTATCCACCCTGGCACTATCCACTAAAGACGCGGGGCGTAGGGTAGTTTGGCGCACAGCAAACATGAATAGTATTATGTCACAGGTAATCCCAATTAGTTCGGCACTGTTGTTTAGTTGCAATTTTTCCCCTTGCGAGCCTTCACGCATTTTACAAGGGTTTGCAACCCTGTTAGATAAAGTTAAACATCTATTTTCTAAACCTATTTCCCAGTCCTGTATTCAGGTTCACTCCTGGTTTGACAAGGCTTGTAGAGAGGCTAATAATACCTTACGCAGGGTTCTAAAACAAAACCCCAGAGACCAGACTATGATCAGGTAAAGCAGGAAGCTGTATAAGCTTGCCGCAAAAGAAAGAAAACTAGCATTGAAAGAGAAGTGGGACTTAGTGGTTGGCTCTTGTCTCTCAAAAGATCCTCAGGCCTTTTGGAAGGCTGTAAGGTCAGTTCGATCTCCCACCCAGCTAGCCGACAAAGTAACTGTCCACATACCCCGTGAGTCTTGGGTGACTCATTACGCTGGCCTTTACTCCGTTGACTTTGCTGTAAAGGAAGCCCCATCATTGGTGAATTTAACATGCTAAAATCGTGTTTTTTATGAAGGGGAAGTCTGGAAAGCAATTATCAACAGTAGAGCAAAGAAGGCACTGGGCCCAGATGGAATTCCTCTGGATTTGTTTAAGGAAGACCCAGCATTCTGGTCCCCGGTACTTACCGCTGTATTTAATTCAGCTTGTAGCGAGGGTGTTCTAAAATCCTGGCGTACATCTGTGATAGTGCCTGTATTTAAAAAAGGGTATGTGCACGATCCCAGGTGTTTTCGACCTATATCTCTTCTGGACTCCTCGGCCAAAGTAATTAGAAGAGTCGTGCTAGACCGCCTCCTGGACTGGATAAATGCTAACCATATCTTAGCTCCACCCCAGTACGGGTTTAGGAAGGGCCTAGGTACGATCGAACAGTGCCTTAATCTGCACCTCATCCTCGCTAAATATAAATATGCAAAGGGCACCTCTACTATTCTAGCATTTATGGATCTGACCCGCGCTTTCGACTATGTCTCACGCTCTAAGCTGTGGGACATTTTAGTAAACATGGGAGTCTATACGGGCCTGGTCTCCTTTCTGAGGCTTCTCCATCACGATCTTTCTGCTTCAGTGAGGTATGGTAATGACGGCGAATTCTCAGAACAGTTTAGCATTAAGTGAGGGGTGCGCCAAGGATGTGTTCTCGCCCCAATCTTATTTCTCCTTTATACTAACGACTTGGAGAAAACTCTCGTTATGGTTGGAGCTTATGTGCCACAAATTGAGAAAAAAGCGGTGCCAGCACTTTATGTGGATGAAGCAGTCCTTATGGAAAGGCCTGCGATCGGCCTAAAAAAACTCATTTCCAGCTATGCCATTTTTATGAAGGACTTGGGGTTGGAGCCAAACTATAAGAAAACTTTTGTCATCATTTGTGGCCCCAAAAATACCAAGTCCTGTAGCCTGAATATAGTGGGTAAAATGCTGGAAAGGGTTAGTTCCTTCCCGTACTTAGACCTGGATTTTGATGAAGGCTGTACATGGCATACCTGCATAAATAATAGAATAATGAGATTCACACGCGCAGTTGGCACTAGGTAGGTAAAAAGCCCGTAGCCCCAATTTTAGAGATTTATAAGCACAAATGTATTCAATTTTAACATATGGTATGGGGATCTGGGGTTGTAGGGATGTTTTTGCTATGCAGCTGGAGGAGAATAGATTTTGCCGTAGAGTTTTAGGAGTGCCCCCTTCCTCAACACATTTTCTCCTCCATTTGGAGCTAGGTCTCGAGTATGTCCAAGATACCATAAATGCAGCACCTCTAGCTACTTGGTGTTCTATCTGGACAAATGAAGAGGCTGATTTTAATCAGGCAATTATTAGAGACTGTTTTAGCTGTACTCGTGGCATTTGTATCCCCTGGATCCAATACATTAAAACTGGCCTTACGGAACTTGGTTACTCCTCTTTGTTTGAGTACCCAGATCTAATTGGCAAAGGAGATCGACAGAGGGTGTTGGTGGGCTTTCGGAAACATAAAGAATTGTCCAGGGAACTGTCCGAAGTAGCCAAACCCACTGTCAGGGATTATTGCCTTATACAAGTACCTCCCTGTATTGACCCGTATTTACTCTATGTAAATAATGTGCGTGAAAGGAATCTGCTGACTAGATTCAGGATGGGGTCATTTCGGTGATTGGTATGCTTTCCCCTGGGTCAGTATTCTTCGGAAACTATTACTATCTGCCCTTGTGATGAACATTCAACTCAAACCATTTTACATTTTGTCTTTTTTTGTCAGTTCTATCTTCCTTTACCAGGAAATTTTTAATACCTCTTCTGCGCAGACATACATTTTCCAAGTACAAAGCGGCTTTGTATTTTCTGCAGCAACTCAATCACCATGATGTTTGCTTTGCTGTTGGGAGCTTTTTGAAGTGTATTTTAGCAAAGAGAAGAAGCATGCTGTTTTAGTTCCTATGCACGTTACCATTTTCCTGCATGGATTGTATCTATATTGCTGCTAAAATGTCTACCCCTGCTGCTAATCTTTTTATAGGATTGATTTTTATTATTCATGTACTATTGGTTATTTATTTGCTGCTATTTATGGCTGCTGTTGTCTTGTGCACTATTAGACAATATCTGCTGCTATTTATGAACCTAATCGCTTTGCATTGTCACTTTAGTTCAGGGAACAAAATTCCAGTATTTGCTTGCTGTTGTACTCTTTTTAAATGGAAAATTAGTTTTGTATTGTTGAGATGTGTATGATTTTATTAGATGTTTTTAATATGGTGTATCTTTTAAGACCTTCTTCAGAAGGACGAATAAAGAAAGAATTGATTGATTGATTGGTATACACAATCAGAAATGAAATTTACATCAACAGAAACAATTCTTCCAACATTTTAAACCGCTGTAGCAAAAGAAAGAGCCCTAGCACAGGGGAAACACATTATGGTCGTAACTCCTATACCAGCCTTAGAGGCAGTTAAAATAGCTAGTATTCCGAATGCAGAAGCTTTACATTCAAGATGGATACAATGGGTTAATTCACTTGCTGCAACTGATGTTGAATATGTTTTGATCCTTATTTTAAAACTCAAGCATTCCTGCAACACGAACACGAATGCCCTCTGCCTACTGAAATTTTCACTCTTGACCAGTATGAATTTATAATTTATACTGACGGTTCTGCACAACCCGCTACGGAGGGTAAGCAAGCTTATAGTGCAGCATGCACGATCGTTAAAGGTCGTATGCGCGATGGTAAGTTCAGACCTATGGTCACAAAAACACAGTCTCTAGGAGATCGTATAGCTCAGCGAGCTGAACTACAAGCATTCATAATGGCACTTGAAAATACGGATCGCGAATTTCCCACACTAATAGTGTGTGATTCTTTTTACTGTGTTCAATCATATCATGAATATTTACAGAATTGGCTTAAAAATGATTTCAAAGATGCAAAAGGTGGCAAAATCAAGCATAAAACGCTTTGGGAACAAGTAGTTCAGTTACGAAACGGACTACAAAAAACTCACGTGATACACACGCTGAGTCATCAACGTGATGGCGTTCAAGTTGAAGGGAATTCATTGGCTGATGAAGCCACAAACGGGGCTGTGCAAACGGCTACCGTAGCTGCAATCACTCGTTCAAGAAAATAGTGAAATAATACTGTCTGTCAATGCTCCAAGCAAAGGCAGCAGTGCAGTGTTACCTAAAAAGTTTCCACTCAAATACTCATATAAAATTGAGACCAACAATGTTCCGTTTGTTCGAATCCCTGGAGTGGGGGATAGGGTAATTCCAAACATGGAACATAGATTAGGACTAATCCTAGCAGCACATGAAGGGCTCGCCTCTGCTCATGCAGGTGTTTCCGCCACAGTATCGTTATTAAAACAGAGATACTGGTGGCCAGGCATTAGGAAACAGACCAGAAACTATGTTTTGGACTGTGAAATATGCCAAAAGATGAAAGTCTCTACAGTGAAACGTCCTGCGCAGACGCCACTGTTAATTTCAGATAAACCATTAGCTTGTGTTTACCTGGACCATTACGGTCCCTTACAAAGGGATGGTAACTATAAATATATCATGGTCGCAGTGGATTCATGATTTGAAAGAGACACGTTCGTGATATATTCCTTACCTTAGAATATCCCCAGGTGTCAGGCTGGGTCCGGAAAGTTTTTCTGCTTAGCAGTACCTCTGCGCGCCAGTAGGTGGCGTCCTGGGGATCTGAGTCCGTCATGGCATCGTAGGCGCCAAGATGACGTCACGGCGAGTACTTAGGCGCCACCTGCGCTGACGTCAGTTCTTTCTTTTTCCGCTCCGAAAGCACATACCTCGTAATTTGTTTACCACTTTTTTCAGAGTTTTGTCTCCTTTTCTTGTCTTGGTGCATGCAGGGATGCCCGGCTTTAAGTCTTGGGGGTCGTGATACCGTAATATGTTGGTGGCGGACCCCATGATGACTGCCTCTACTGCCTGGAGCATGACCATGACTCCCGGGATTGTCGGGACTGCCGTGCAATGGCCCCGAAGACCTTGCGGGAGTGGCGTCGGAAATTGCTGGAGGTCTAGCATTCCTCTCACCGCTGCTCCGGGTCTTGGGGCAGTACGCGGGACCGCTCGCGGGACTGGAACCGTCGCTCCTCATACTCTACGCCTATCCCTTCAGATTCCAGTAAGCGGCACCATAAAAAGCTGTCGAAGAAGCGCTTTCGCTCTCCGACGTCTCCCCGCCGCTCCCGAGGCCTACCCGCTATACAGGTGCAAGAGTTCCCTGCTGCCTTGGACCGCCTTTACAGGCCCCGGGCTTCCGCCAGCGCACCTTTGGGCCCCGCATTTCCGTGTCCAGGTCCTGTTGGCCCGGCGGCACCGCCTCTGGCTCCAGGCCTGGAGGCACTGGATCCAGCGCTCTCGGCTCCGGCCCCGGCCCCACATTGTGCAGTGCCGCTGGCTCCGGCCCCGGGCCCGCCCTTGGCTCCGCTCCCAGCGTCGCCCCTGGCTCTGCCACAGGCGCTGCACTGGGTGCCGTTTATCCCGCCCCTGCCCTGGTTCCCAGACGTCAGCGCGCATGGGTGGCGCCTAAGTACTCTCCGTGACGTCATCTTGGCGCCTACAACGCCAGTGACGGACGCTGAGCCGCAGGACGCCACCTACTGGCCCGCAGAGGTACTGCTAAGCAGAAAACTTTCCAGATCCAGCCTGCGGCCTGGGGATATTCTAAGGTAAGGAATCAATCTCTAACTTATGTCTCTTACAGATATATTGTTACACAAGAAAGTAACTTGTGCTTCAAGGTTCCTATGGATGTGGCCTCAGCGCTCGGCTGATGCTCGAACTGTTATAAAAGATTTGCGAGTCTATATCGGCCCATACGCAATAGGCACACTACACTATGACCAGGGCCCTGCATTTAACTCTCGAGCTTACAGAGAAGCCATGGCCAGTTTGGGCGTAGCATTGCGGTACTATTCTCCATTCCATCCTGAGGGAAATTGTGTTGTGGAAAGAAAAAACTGGGACATAAAGCAGTCTATAACAGCTAGGGTATTAGGTTCTGGTGACGGGTGGGTCAAACATCTTTATGGGGTCCAACACGCATTAAGCAATTTGCCAAGAAGTTTTCTAGGGGGTGTCACTCCGTATCAGGTCCTATTTGTGACTAGAATGTTGGTACCAGACCCTGATTACCATGGGACAGTGGTGAAAAATAAGCAATTTGATATCAAAGATCATTTGGCTGTTTTACAGGACTTAAATGAACTAAGATCGAAACAAAGCAATGTGTTCCTGAAGCCAACCACCACTGGGGAAAAACCAGCCGTCCCAGCAAGGCCTGTCTGGATCCCGAAGCTTGATGATCTAGTCAGAGAAAAGATCGCAGACAGGAAGGAATTTGGGCCTTCTTACAGAAAACCAGTACCTGTCCTAGCAATCCACGGATCAAGAACGGTACTATTGCCCCCCCCCCCTTGCTGGTAAAAAGGACAAAAGATTTGTGTCCATCGACCTGATCAAACTACGCTATGTGGCCGATACTAAGCAGTAGGCCAAGTGGACTCCGACAATGTAGCAGACGCACTCCCCTAGCTACAATTCAAGAGGTTCAAATTGAGAGACTCGTCACCTTTGTAGATTCTACAGTAAGAAATGAAGGACTAAGCGATAAAGCTATGGAATTCAAAGTAACAAGTGATCAACTGGTTCCAGAGATTTCAACGAATCCTGATGTAATTCCATCCATTGACAGAACTGCCTCTTGCTATTCCATTAACTTTGAAACGTTTTCTGAGGATCCCAGCAAACCTGAAACGACGCCAGCACAAAGAACTTTCAAAGAACAAGCAACAGACCTTTTTCATCTCTTGAAAAAGACTTATCTGGTTTCACCATGGATTGAAGTATGGATTGTTTGGGAATATTCTTCTGTCTACTTTGGTTAGCTCTGGTAATAACTCTGGGTATGCTGATAAATGGAAGATATATTCAAATGGACACAGCAAGTAAAAGATTGAACTTACTTCTCCAGCCACACAATCATCCCATCGTGAAGCAAGAGACTTATCAGCAGTGAACATCACAGCCGTTCCTATACCAGATTGTACAGTTTGGGACAGAACTGAATATGACATTTTTGGCCCGTCTGAACTTTTGAAGATTCCACACTTATTTAAGATTTCATTAAGTGACTTTATTACCTTTAGTACCTTTTCTGATGATTGGAACTTCGAGTCTGTTAATAACATGATGTCTGATCTAGAAATGTCTGCAGTATACACAAATCATGAATATTTAGAGGGTTCATCAGACTATGAACAAATGTATTGTTATAACCATTATGGTCATCATTTCTTGCATAAGACTGCAACGCCTAGAAATGTATTTATGTATAACCCATTGGAACATTGCCCTTTTGCAATGAAGTTTCCATATTTTTCAGGGTTCAACTTGTCAAATCAAATCCAGACATGTTTCATTTAAAAAATGTGAACAAGACAGGAACGAGAAATATGTTGACTATACAAAACAGATTTATTCTGCAGCCTTTATTGCCCAACTGTCTAGACAGGGTTTCGACTTTTGGAAAGACAACATTGAGACATAATCTGTCTGGGTTAGAAAAGATTGGCAAGTGCAGGGGTTAGAAGCTTTATTTAGAGCCCGTATCATCCCTGAGCAAATTGTTTTTGAATGACACTGTCCAACAAACGCCTTGCCTTAGGTTAGCCAAGATCAAAGACATGAACACTCCGTCCATACCTGCACCTTCAAGTAATAGCACTATGCAGGGGGAGGTCGACGTACATATTATTTTGCACCACAACAGATCAGATCAACAATGGAAAAAATGGTTGCTCTTGCCCACAGACACAAACAACTGTCATGATCGATTCCTGAACAAAACACAGGGTTTCACTATCAATAGGCCAGACCCACGCTATGTTCAAAGACAGCATCCAGGGGTAGTAACAACATACAGGCTACTTGTTCTTGCATCATCTCTCGAAATATCTTCAGTCGTTTGGCTGTCTCTGACAACTTACGCTACCAGTGATGATTGCTTGATGGTGTCCAAAATAATGTATTTGTAGTGCCCCATTTCAGTGCAGCTCCATAATGGTGCCCCATATCAACTAAGGCAATAGTTATCTTTTTTAATGGTCGGCTTTAGTGCTTAAACTGGAATAGCCTGCAACCACATGCCTCTCTCTTTACTAGTTAGTCTCTGTGATAGATACATGCATGGGAAATTCGCCAACAGTAGTTGTTAGGTTGTGTTCCACTATAGGAAATGACAATAGTCCCTTTAAAATATATGCTCTTTGTTCTAGTGCTGCCAGTGGCAACTGAGAACAAACTGGATTGTCTACATTTCTGGTCCTCCTTTAAGATGCAGTGGGTCACTGTTAACACACAAGAGGGTGGGGAGCAAAGTGGGCTTCTCACAGCATTATGCTGTAAATTCTATTTCGAGTAGTGTCATTTGTTGCACTCTAAAATAATTATTGGCCCCTTTCCAGTGCAAGTACATTGTGAGCAGTAATGCGCAAAATAGCCCCCATATTGAAATATATCTATGTATATAATTTTCACGAATACCCTTTGTGCGTCTTAGTGAATGGTAGGAAATGCTGAGTCAGATGCCTGCATGGGAGAGCAGACCCCCTTCTAGCATTTGCAATGTGCCACCATTACAACCCATGTCCCTTAGAAGGACATTATAACATTTCAACAGAAATGGCACATTACAAAGTAAACATTATAATTAAATATTAGGGAGGGGACTTTTGTCTAGAGTCTCAGGCATATGGTATGCTGTCAAGTAGTGACAGCTTCAGCTTTGCAAATGTTTGTTCTCAGCAGACACTTACCATTCTCTGCCATTCTTACCTTTTTATTCCTTGCGACTGCATAAACTGCCACAAGGAATGTGTGTGTTACATTGTGATTCTTAAGGGTGGAAGAACATCCCTTTTAATCCCCTCCCCCTCAACACCCCCACTCGCAAGGAATTACAGACTGTGTATTGTGATTTGCAATATCACGAAAGCAATTGCATTTTTGTGTATTGCAAATTAGGACTTTATATTTGTAAAGCAAACTGCGCTGGCTCTACTAATGCGAAGTCATTTTTAGCATCAGCTCCAAGACGCATTTGTAGCAACACCCATTCAAGGCCAATCATCTGTTGGCATAGCAAAATATATATTTGCATAATTAATAAACTTGAACATTCTGCATAGGTGTTGTGTGCCGTACTTACATGAAGTGAATTCCTTCTTAAGAACCACGTGTGGTTTGCTCTTTAGGACAATATTATGAAGTCTCAACACCCTCTATGAGTCTCCGGTTCAAAGGGTACTTATACCTTGAGACTCCTGTGCTACTAAAGGTGATCTCAATTTATCGCTGTTCACAACCACCCTGCTTGCTTGGTAAAACTGCTCATTGACTACTACCAAGTATGAGATTAGGGCAATGATTAGTTTAGCCATGCCCTATAATACCGCCTAACTCCTGCAAGCTCTCTAGAACTTAATAAAAACCCTTTTCTCAAGAATACTAAAGGTAGTCCTATGAAAGCTAGCACAAAGCCGCTTGCATGTGTGGAAATTATATGAAATAATTTCAAGTAGACTATAAGCATTAAATATGCATTACTATGTGCGAAGCAACAAGCAATGGATTGTCCTCTCCAGAAGATTAAAATTAATACTGAAGTGTCTTCCACTGTACCCTCTTCTGTTAGGCGTTTGTTAGTATGTTTCAGGATTAACAAGGTTGCACATAGGGTTTATCACATTTAACCAGACTACAAATACTATTATTATTATTTATTTATTTATTATTTATTTCGAATTTTGTATAGCGCGTAGTTACCCTAGAGCATCCCAGCTCTAAAAGGCTTGATAATTGGGCTGTTTATGTCTTGACATCCGAAACACTCTTGTGCTTCTGTTAAGGGTATCCACCTGATTCCTAATCCATACTCTGCTTGGGTGTCATGTTTGTAAAATCATTTTTCAGCTTGTTAATATCAAGCTGGTTGGTGTGCTGGTTAAGTGACTCTTTTGGAAGCTTGAAGAGAGCACTTGGATACTTCCAGACTTGACAGTTTTCTCAATGGCTCGCCAGTATATTATCATTTCTGTTAAAAATACTTCTACCTGCAGATTTCTAACCCTTTGAATATCCCAGGCGTCAGTCTGGATCTGTAAACTTTTCGATAGCCCTACCATGCCGATAGGGGACACTGGCTCCACCTTGGCATCTTACTCAGTCCCTTATGATGTCACCAGAGCTATAAAGCGCCACCATTGGCGTGTTGATGTCAGTTCCCTTTTTTCCCAAGCCATTGACCTGTTCCAGAACTCTTCAACTCTCCTCAGTGAATATTTTGACGTTCAACTCTTTCTTTATCCTTGTTCAAATTGGGTGAAGTTTTCCATCGGGAGGTCACCATCAAAATGTTCGGGATTTAAACTTTGTCAGGACCGCAGTAGTCAAATATCCTTTGCTGATCCTAATAACCTGAGTTTGTTGTGCCTTTAATCTGACAACAACATCTGGGCCTGTAGAACTTGCCCGAGAAATCCATCCAAAGGCACTGAAAGTGCATGAGGCTAGGATGTTTTTCAGAAGTGAGAGATGAATGTTGATGTCGTCAAAATCCCGTCCAAGATCCAAGTCTTTTTCGCCCCACCTGCACAATCTTCAAAACAGAAACACAAGAAGAAGAGAAGACTCAAATCTTGACACTGTGCCTCCCGACGCAAGTCACGGAGGCCGCCAACATCTCCTCAAATGACATTGGATGAATACCAGCCGATAGTTGAACCTTTGGAGATCCTAGTCCCTGTTAGTTTGATAGACCCTATGCCGATTCGCGAGCTTCACCTGCTGCGCTGATACCAAGGCCCCAGATCGGTCATCCATACCCAGAGAGCATGATGGATCCATCTGCATTTTTTTTATGCAATGTCCAATTTGGATCCCTCTAACGCGCCTGCTGGCCCCATGGGACCAATGATCTATTCATTGGGTGGCATGCTGATACCATGCCCACTGGCACCCTTCACTCCATTTCTACCTCTTCCACAAGTATCCTGGAAGAATTTGAACCCAGCACCAGCATCAGGTCTTCCTCTGGGGTCGACGACGCCTTCATTACTTATTTCAAATGTGACTCCTTTGGAGTAGGAGTAACATGGCTCCGCAATTGACTATCTAAGTGCCACAAATTACGCCAGTGGGGCCACACACGACTCCACTTCAGCTCACATCTCCTATATTACAACCCTTTTCTCCGACACTACAATTTCCTCAGGTGGAGGACTTTCCTATAATGCACCAACGATCCAGAAGAGAGGCTCAAAGTTAGTAGACCAGGGCAGATACTTCTACGGCGGCACTGATCCACAAGAAGAAATAAATGGTGGCAATGATGGAGATGCTGAAAAAAGGCTGCACCCATATTTTAAGAGATTCAAGTGGACTTGACACCACCTCTGAATGGGAGGTCATATCACCCACAGGTATCCCTCCGCCAGAAGTGACCTAATACCACACTGTTATAAGAAGAGCAGCGGATATGCTTAAGCTACAACTTTCATCTTCTCAAATCTATCATTCTCATAGAGGCCTTGCTTTTCTTATACAGCGGAACCTCTACTTCGGTTCAACAAAGCCATCATGGAACCCATGTTGGCTATAATGGGAAAAACGACCACTTCAACAGCAGTTTCAAGAAGAATTACAAGGAAATATAAGTCAGCACCTTGAGATCCAGAGTTCCGCTCGGCTCACCCATTACCAGAGAGTCTAGTCGTGCAGGATTCTTACTCATCTACGACGTCTCCAGGATCTTTTTCATTCACACCATCAGGTTGGGAGTCAAAGAAAAAAGAGCATGTCCCCAAGACAATATACTCAGCTGAAAGCATGGCACTAAAATCTTCTTGATTTGTCACCAGCAGTCTTTCTGACCCTATCATTAGATCTTTGCTTCCATTTTACTGAACTTACTGGAGATGGTTAAGCTGCAGCTAAACAAGTGATACAGTCAGGTTTGGACACTACTGACTCAGTGTCAAGGGCCATAGGAACAACAGTTTCCTTAGACGTCATACATAGTTAAGCAACTCATAATTCTTGCAGGACGCCCAGACCACTTTAATGGACCTGCAATTTGATCGATCCTGCCTCTTCAGCCTTAAAGCAGAATGTGCTAGTGAGGTTTATACACAGCAAGACAACAGTCCCAGGTACGACCCATGCAGGGAAGAGCGGCACAGCGGCAAGGAGTGGGATTTAACATACGACAACGAGGAAAACATTAAAAAAAATCGAGGTTTTCTTTTTTTAATTTAAGTTTCCCTCATCATATGTCAAATTCTCCACCCACCGCATGGCCTGCAAACACAGACGATTATAGAGAATTCGAAGGGTTTTGAGGGTTTTGCCAAGGCTTTGCCTACTGTCAGCAATATGGGTCTCACCACCAGCAGCAAAACCCCTTTGTAAACAATAGCGTAGCAGAGGCAGACAGCATACTCAACCTCTTTCTACCTCGACTTCCGCAGGGAAGCAGCTCTAGTTACTCCTACCCAACATACTAAGGACCATTACTTCAAACCATTGGATCTTACAGGGTGTGGAAAAGGGGTATGCCCTACGCTTCCAAGAATTACCACCTCCCATGCCTCCCCGACAGGGATACACAAGGCCACCTGCACATCATTCAAAAATTGTTTCAGTCCTCCTTCCTAAAAGGAGCATTGGAATTGATCCCAAGTCAGGAGTCGGCGTAAAGGATGTTACTTTCAATGGTTCTTGATCCCCATAAAGGATGGGTGTCTTCCTCCAGTTCTAGACTTCAGGATTTTGAACTGGTTCCTCAGAAAGGAAAAGTGTTTAATATGCTGTCCCTAGCTCAGGTTCTGCTTGTACTGGATGTAGAAGATTTGATGGTGTATATCGTCCAGCAGAGTGCTTACTTCCACTTCCCCATCCTGCTGTCACACAGAAAGGTTCCTTCACTTCACAGTCGGATTCAAAAACTACCAGTTTGTGGTCCGTCGGTGTAGGAGAGTAGGGTCTGCTATCCTATGGTCACCCCAATTTTTGCTTTTTGCTTCACTGGTTTTCGACATAATGTGGCTGTGGGCCTGCTAATCAGACCCCCAGCCTGCTGTTCTCTCTCTAAATTCACAGACATGTACTATAGGTACATAACCAATTTGGTACTGGACACCTTGTCAGCCCCTATCCAGTGCACTATAGGTGCCAAGGGCATAGGTGCATCCAAGGCCTACCAGGGGCTGCAGCATATCTTTTGCCACCCCTGGCTGGTACTTAAATCGACACAACTGGCTGTTGCCACAGCTGGGGCAAGGTGGTGTACTCACCCCTTGCTTAGATGTAGTATACCTATGTCTAAACCTATATCTGGACACATCTATACCTATTAGTCACTCCCAGGTGAGATGGTGCTCTAGCATGAGCTGAGCCTGACTGCAGTGTTGGGACCAATTCCTTAATGCTGTTCCAGTGATACTGCCATACCATATACTCTTAAGTGCATTATAATCCTAGCGGTTATTGTAACTTTGGTTTGGCTTTATCAAAACATGTCGTGTTTGGTGTCATACACATTGGAATACTATCCCCTCACCAGCCCTGGTGATGAGGATAGCGTTCCCCCCTGCTAGAGGGAGAAGGCATGTTACTTTACTAAAATGCGGTTAATCCTAACCAGAGCCCCAGCATCACAAAATGGATGCTGCTGCCACAGACACATGTTTGGCCTCCTGCTGCTGACCGAAACTCGGCAGAGGACGCCTGGACAAAGGGTTTCCTGTCACAGGGAGGTGTCACACCACCCCAGACAGGAGATAGTGGATTGTAGCAGGGAGGGTTGAATGAAACTAGACACTGCCTGGGGCGCACAAGGTGTCCCTGGGCAGATTCCAGTCAAACCGGTTCTGGGGCACTCCTGCCCCAGTCTTGGCGGCAAACTGGACAAAGGAAAGGGGTGTAACCACCCCCTTCCTGGGCCCCACCATAGGAGGGACGTAGCAGGTAATCCAGCCCCCAGATTTGGAATATAGGTGAGAGCAGTGCCAATGCACATCAGATTATCCTGACTGAAACTTATGAAACGAAACTCTGGACCCTTGTGGTCAAGGAGTGACCACCCTGTGCAAACAGGCACCATCCAGCACATCGACGTTTGCTTTGTTGCAGTTCCCGCCGGAACTCGAGCGACAGAGATCGACAAGACGCAGCGTGCCTGCCTTCTAACAGCCCGATCCACAGTCCCTGCAGAGCTGAGACCCGTGGAGGCGACCTGAAGCGTGGGAGCGGCCATCTTGGAGAAACAACGAAGCGCTGACCGTGCAGCATCCGAGGCCCCCTCGAAGCTGTGCATTGGAGTCTGAGAAGCTCCAGCCCCGAGCAGCCTGTGCACCGAAGCTCACCCCTCCACACTCGACGAGTGCTGCGTGGGGCCCTTTTGCATCTTTGTGCTCAACTCGTTGGTCCGGTCGCTTGCCTGTTGGCTAGTGGCCCCAGTACCGACTAAACCTTGAATTTACACAGCTAGTCTGGTTGCTCCAGACTGGCACCAGCTCCCCTGAAAGGGAGCACCCGCTCAGACCTTACTGGTCCGAGTGTTAAGCCATCTTCGATTCCTGCGTGGGTTGCATTTGCCAAGGCCTGTTGACTCCGATCTTGAAGCCGACACCGCCGACAGCCAGAACCTTCGTGGGACAGCTCGTGATTCACTCCAGGACATCCCAGGTGCCCCAGAGACCACGTGGCAGCGGAGAGAAGCTACACGACATCGACCTAATTGCGCCCGACATTGCCTGGTTCCTTCCTGGTCACTGGCTAGTGACCCAGACTCTGTCCCCTCTGCTTTCAGGTACTCTACAACTTCGATCCACCCTTGGATCGCACCGGACACTTCTCTTCTGGACGCCTGCAGCATCTTCATCTCCAGGCACCCTAGATCTTCGTGACGAAACCAGACACACCTTTGCACCTGTGCACCCGCTTCCTGTGGGTGAGGTAACTCTTGAACGCCGGTGCTCCTGTAGTGTTTTACACCTCTAGTGTCTAAGTCTAAAGTTTTGTCCTTCTAGGCCAGTCGGAAGACTCTTAAAACTGTAACTCAATAACTTTTACGCACCATTGACTTTGCATTGGTGCATGCTTGTGCTTTAGGCACTGCACCCGAATTCCGCGGGCTACTCCTGGAGCTGGTCCGCTGACTATCATCTTCGTGTTTCAAGCCTTCTTCCTCCAAGTCAGGTAAGTTAAAGAAGCACAAGAAGTTAAAGCGGTCTTTGACTTCCCCATCCAGACGCTGTGCTTCTAGAGGCCCTGCTCCTGCACACCAGCAGCAGAACTGGTGCCCTGGCCTGCTCTGCTCTACTCGGATTTCTCTGTAGCCAGAGCAACACTGCCCAACTTAAAGAATTTTAGGACACTATGCACACCTTCTTTGGGTCACAGACTCCCTTTGGCTCGCCATTGCCCCAAGGACCCAAGAGATGACCCTGCTGCGTACTGCCTACGGCCAGTGGTTCACCCCGACACCAGCTAGAACCACTAGATCTGCCCCTGGATCTGGACCAACGCCATCACGGGTGCCTTCATCCATCCAAGCTCATTTCACTCCGGTGTTATCCCCAACACCACAGACTCCGCTCAACGACAGGCCCATCATCATTCCAGACTCCGATCCAGGGCCACCCCAGCACTTTTCAGCCCTACTGCCCTTTCGAGTTACCGCCCCTGGATAAACCCCTCTTTCCTGAAGGGGAATATGAGGAGGAAGGGTTTGGTCCCCTAAAGGAGGACCCTGAGCCAGCAGAAAACTGTTATATGGAACTGGCTAAGACCAGTGACCTGGACACTTCACTGGAGTTTGGCATGCTTTCTCCTCCGGCCATTGTGAAGCTTAGGACAGCAGAGGTCCTTGACTTCCAGCTGTCAAGACGTTGGTCTTGACAGAGGAGCTTTACTCAGGAGCCGGTTTACCTGAACAACGCTCCCTTTCTGCGAAACCCTCACAGATGTTCTTCTGTAGCCTGGGCCATACCTTGCACAGCAGCTCCTGTGCTTTGCATTATTGCCCGATACCACACCACTGCCCCAGGAGATGGCAACCTTCCTCTCCCAGCACGCTTTCGCAGAGAGCCTAGTTGTGCTGGCCTCAACAGCCAAGGTCAACTCAAATGTGATATTCCCATGCGTTGTGAAATTTCATAGTGCAGCTGTTTTCTATGCTTCCCAAGGAGGGCTGAGCCATCCTCATCGAAACCTTGGTAGACAGTCGGGATGCAACAAAGTTTACCATTGTGTTTGTGCCGGATAACATGGACCCCCTCCCACCTGGGTAGAGCCATGGCCTCTATAGTGGTGCTGTGTCATCATGCCTGATTGTAATTCACTGGGTTCTTGGAGGATGTCCAGTCGTCCTTAAGTGGCATGCCATCTGATGGCTCTTGCCTTTTTGGTGACAAGGCAAGCACGGTGCTCAAGCACTTTTGGAAGGGACGGGTCATCGCCAGGTCTCTCTAGCTTTTCTTTAACAGCCCATTCCCAGAAGCATCCCTTTCGCCCCTGCTGTCCAGTCCCCCAACCCTCTGATTACTGCAGTCTCTGAGCCTTTTTAGTGTACCCACCATGAAGCACAGCTATCCCGTTGACAGCAGAATCGGACACCACCTGCCCAATGGTCTGCTGTGCTCCCAATTATGCGGAAGTGCTACGCATTTCCATTCCTTGAAACTCCTATGCCTTTGCCACCATACGAAGAACTGTTAATGGAAGACCATCTCTCCTTGATCTGTCAGGAAGTGCAGACTTTTCTGGACAAAGTAGCCATCGGGAAGAACATGGTTGCTATTCATTCTACTTTTTGGTGATGAAAATGGATGGAGGACTTTGTCCTATTCTAGATGTGCGCCCTTTCAGCGCTTTTCTACGGAAACAGATATTTAAGATGTTCACCTTGGATCATACCCCAAAAAAAGCTTTTTTTTAAAAAATGTTTTCTTTCCGTCCATTCAGGGAACACTGGTTCAGGTGTTCAAGAACAAAAGTAGAACAAGCAGGGCAGTGAGGGTCGTGGACCCTGCACCAAGAGGCTCTGCGCCTCTTGACTTGGCTGGAACGCCAGTTCTTCTTGGTTGTCCAGTACCTGGCAGGCTCAGCATACCCAGGGCGGAGAATTTCAGCCGTCAATGCCTTGCGAATCATGAAGGACGGCTACATCTGGAGATGGCACGATGTCCACGAATGTGGAGAATCCTGGCTCGATCTGTTCGCCATTGCAGAGAACGCTCACTGTCAGAACTTCTGCGGGCTAGAGTTTCCAAAGCTGCACTTGTTCGGAGTTGCATTCCTCCTCAAGTGGAACTCTGGACTCCTATACGCCTTTCCGCAGACACCACTCCTGCTCCTTGTTCTCAAGATCAAGACCGACTAAACCTAAGACATCGTAGTGGCTTCGGATTGGCACGATGGACATTGTATCTGAAACTCTTTTAAAAAAAATCTTTTTATTGTAAAACATGCTCAAGTAAGATCCCATAGCGGTCGGCAGTATTAATACATTGATACATAAAAGACATTGTCACACCTATTGCATGTCTAAATCACGGCCAGCAGAGAAAAAACCAAACATTCCGTATCCCTCCCAACCCTAACCATGAATATCCGGGGCCCACACTGGTGAAAGACCTGCGAATGAGCAGCACTAGGTACTAGAGTGCCCACCCCTCCCAAACCCGACCTACTGCCTCCCCCGCCATCCGTCCAACCCCATACCCCTCAAGACGGGAGCGGGACCCGGGACCCTCTCCCACTTTCTATTCGGACTCAGAGTCTACCTGGGTGTCTACTGCCTCTCCTCTGTATCGCCTCCATGGCCCCCACACTCTCTCCCATTTCTTGGGGCATCCCCTACTCTTATAAATGACCCTTTCCGCCCTTTGGCACCAATCGAGGTCTCTTTCCCACCCCTCCACTGTAGGCACCGTCTCACTCCCCCAGAGCCGTGCTATATTCCTTTTGGTGACCATACTTGCTAGCGCCAACCAGATCTTGTCGCTCTTCGGCCAAGTAATGTCACTCGTTACCCCCAGGACATGCCAACGAGCCTCAAGCGGAACGTCTGCCCCCACTACCTCTGCCATGATGTCAGACAGCCTGGACCAGTAGGCTCTGATCTTGGTGCAGTCCCACAGGATGTGGAAGAACGTGCCCTCTTCCCCGCACCCTCTGAGGCAAAACCTCGAATGCGCGTAGCCTATCCGGTGTTGTGTCGTGCGAGGGGTGTAAGAGCGATGCAGTATACGAAGCTGAACCAGCCTGAACCGAGCCCGAATCGCCACCTCCCCCAGTCTGTCAATTCCGATAAGGTTCCAAGCTCGAAGGCCCTTCAGTTTGGCTACTGCGGGGAGAAAGTTCCCGGCCCATAAGGGGGTCTGAGCAGTCAATTTCTCTCCCCATCCCAGCAATTTTGTCGCCCTCCTCCACACTTCCACCACCGCATTTGTCTGAGGTGGGAGGGTCCCTCGGCATCTGCCTCTATGGTAGAGGGCAGCCAGGTATGTCGCGTCTCCAAAGACCAGACGGTCCACCCTGTATGCCGGTTCCTCCACAGGTGCGAACACCCAACCATTAACATTGACTAGCTGGGACGCCCAGTAGTACAGGCGGACGTCCGGAATCGCGGGCCCCCCCTCATACACCCTCTTCTGTAACTTCTTAAGAGCTATCCTAGGAAAGCCCTGTAGGAGAGTGGGTACTGCAATCCTATGGTCATCCCAGATTTTTGCTTTTTGCTTCACTGGTTTACGACTTTCCCTGGCTGTGGGCCTGCTAATCAGACCCACAGCCTAGCTGTTCTCTCTCTAAATTGACAACCATGTCCTTTAGGTGCATTTACCAATTGGTACTGGGCCACCTTATCAGTCCCTGTACAGTGTACCTTAGGTATCCAGGGCATAGGTGTACCCAGGGCCTACCAGGGGCTGAAGCATGTATTATGCCACCCCTGGCTGGCCATCTAAAACTAACACAACTGGCTGCATGACAGCTGGGGCAAGGTGGTGTAATCACCCTTTGCTATAGATATAGTATACCTAAATCTAACCCTAAAAATGGACACATATCCTCCTATCAGTCACTCCTATGGCAGGCCTTATCAATCCTGAAGGCAGAGTGCTTGGAATTATGTGAGATGGTGCTCTAGCATGAGCTGAGCCGGTCTACAGCTTTCGGAACCAAGTCCTTTAGCTGTTTCCATGATAACGCTATACCATATACTCTTAAGTGCATTATCAACCTCGCGGCTAAATGCTAACTCTGGTATAACATTATCAAAACATGTCGAGTAAGGTGTCATACGAATTGGAATACTACCCCCTCGCCAATTCTGGCGACGGGGGTAGCATTCCACCCTTCTAGAGGGGCACGACATGTATGTAACTGTGAACCCCGGTTAAAGTTAACTCGAGCCTTGGCATCACAAAATGGATGCTGCCACCACAGACACAAGTCTGACCTCCTGCTGCTCGGAGTCCTTCCAGCGAGGGAGGCCTGGACAAAGGGTTCCCTGCCTGGGGAGGTGCTAGCACCACCCCAGACAGGATTTTGTGTATTGAGGTAGGGAGGCCTGAAAGGAATGAGACATGCCTGGGGCACACAAGGTGCCCTGTGCATACACCGGTTCAAACCAGTTGCTGGGGCACTCCAGCCCCAGCTCTGGCGGGAAACCGGACAAAGGATAGGGGGTGTAGCCACCCCCCTTCCTGGTCCCACCCAGGGGAGGGACCTAGTCAGTAGTGCAGCCCCCTTTAGGAGAATAAAGGTAGGACCTGGTCCCATTCCAAATTAGTTTATCCTGAACAATTCTACAAGAAGAAACTCTGGACTTCGACGTTCTGCTCCACAGAAGACTGAAGAATCTCCCTTGTGGACAAGGAGTGTCCACCCTGCAACTGCAGGCACCATCAAGCGTCCAGCGGCTTCACTTTGTCGTCTTCCCTCGAGGATCCAGACTTCAGAGCCCGACGAGACCCGGATTCCCAGACCTCTCCGACCTCAACTCACCTCTACAGCAAAGCTGAGACCCGTGGGTGCGACGAGGCACGTGGGACCGGCCATCTTGAACGAACCTGCACTTCGCTTCCAGCACGACTCCCGAGGTAAACTAGACCAAGTGCTTTGGGGATTGAGAAGCCCCAGCCCCGAGCAGCCCCTGCACTGAAGATCAGCCCTCCAGCTTCCACGAGATCTGCGTGGGGCCCTTCTGCTTGTTTGCTGCTCGATGCGTTGTCTGGTCACTTGCCGGCTGGCTAGTGGCCTCCTAGACGACGAACCTTGAAACCTACACTGCTGGTCTGGTTGCTCCAGACTGGCCCTTGCTTCCTTCCAAAAGAGGGGCACTCCGGACTCTCCTAGTCCGCACCAGCCGTCTTTTCCACTCACCGCGTGGGTTGCCTTTGCCAAGGCCTGTTGACTCCAATTCCGGATCCGACACCGCCGACAGCGAGAGCCTGCGTGGGACAGCTTGTGCCTCCATCCTGGTCGTCGAAGATACCTCCTGGTCCACGTGGCTGCAGAGTCAAGCGTCCACTCTTCACCTGATTGCGACGACAGCACCTGGTTCCTTCCTGGTTCCACACCGGTCACTGGCTAGTGACTTTGAACACAGTCCCCTCTGCTTTCAGGTCCTCTTCTTCACCGATCCACCCTTGGATCGCACCGGACACCTTCCTCCTGGTCGCCTGCAGCATCTTTTCTTCCAGGCTCCATAGACTTCAACGCGAGAACCCGACACACTTTGACACCTATGCACCCGCAGCCCGTGGGTGAGGTAACGAGAGCATTTCGGTGCTCAAGGGTAGTTTAACTGTCCTAGTGTCCAGTTCCACAGTCGTTTTAGTACTAACTAGTCAGGATTGTCCATACTCACCTTTAACTTGAACTGTACTGTCCATAGACGTTGTTACGCATCTCGCGTGTGAGTTCACACTCTGCACACGCGTCCCGTGGGCCTCCTATTACTTACCTAAGGTGAAGATAGCTACTTTTACTTGAAGCCGATAGTACAGAGTACACCTACCTACCTCAAGGACACCAAGAGCCTTCTCCAGCTACTACAGAACCTGAGTTTCACTGAAAATACGGTAACGCTAGTTACGCTTGACATTGAGAGCTTATATACTAGCATCCCCCAGGACGATACCATCAAGGTCCTGGGGGCGGCTTTAGACTCCATAATCTGGAACTATCAAGCCTCTAAGAACTTCATTTTGGAGTGTGCCACGTTGGCACTTAAAGAGAACGTTTTTTTCCTATGATGGCAACCTCTACCTCCAGTGTACTGGTACCTCTATGGGCAGTACCTTTGCCCCTAGTGTGGCAGGCCTTTATGTAGCAGACTTCGAGGCAAAATACATCCTGCCAACAAACAGCCCTTTCTCGCAGTCTATACAAGTCTGGCGGCGCTACATAGACGATGTCCTGGTCGTTTGGACCGGTGACGATGAAGAGCTACAGGCTTTTTTGACATGGGTCAATACTCTTGACCCCAATCTGAAATTTACGTATGCCACTAGTAAAACTGAAGCTACTTTCCTGGATGTTACAATCCAAATCTCTGGGACTAGGTTCACCACCAAGACTTACCATAAGCAAACTGCCAGAAACAACCTCCTAGAGTATACCAGCTTTCATCCTCGCCCCCTAAAAGAAAATCTCCCTTACTGCCAATATTTACGGCTAAGACGTAACTGCTCTGAACTACAGGATTTTAAAACTCAATCTGCGGAATTATCAACAAAACTCAAGGTCAGAGGATACCCAACTGCAATCCTGAACAAAGGCTATAAAAGAGCACGCAACCAGCCAAGGGAGGCTCTCCTTGAGGACAGGGAGAACAACACTAAGGACATTCCATTGACGTGTGTAACAACACATAGCACAAGGTCAAATATCATGAAAAAATCAATAAACAAAAACTGGAGAATACTGTCCAGTACCAAAAAAACTTGGGAGAAACCTCTTTTTTCCTTCAAGAGAGGCCGCAGTATAAAGGATGCACTGGTCCATACCCGACCAAAACCAAAAATCACAGAAATAGTTAGAACGGTAACTGTCATCTGGGGTCTTCCAAAGGTGGTGGGCCATTACCCTTGCTCCAACTGTAGTGTCTGCCACTTAACAACGCATTCAAAAACATTAGAACTAGAACCGGGCAAGACGTGGACACAAAGAGATCACACTAATTGCAACACGCAGAACGTAGTTTACCTTATTACGTGTCCCTGCGATCTACGCTATGTAGGTATGACCAGCAGAAAGGTCGAACAGAGAATCTGTGAACATCGGTCGAACATCAGATGTAAAAAATCCACCACCAAAATGAGCAGACATTTCCTGGAACTCAATCATACTACAAACGACATGCAATGGACAGTCATCGAACACATTGGCAGTGGCAACAACGTCAATCACCGCCTCTTCGAAAAAGAACAGCGGTGGGTCTACAGACTTGGGACCCATATTCTCGGATTAAATGACGATATCCCATGGAACTCTGTTTTTAAGTGAATATTAGCGAGCCTGTGTCATTCTGGGTATCCCTTAGCCCGTGACACTTCGTCATGACCCTAAATTGACTACTGTACCACAACTATTTCAATTGCTACTTGTTACTTATGTCCACTTCGACATATGACAGTCAAGGGAACGTTTCATTTAACGTCCCCATCTAATCAACCCACCCGTGTTATGTATTAGTAACCTCTCTGTCAGTTTTCATAAACCCCACATGCACAGTGCTAGCACGTTTTGACTCTCTGGCACACATATGCCTGCTATGCTCTGATGATACATCTGATATCTTCTTTGTATAGTGAATGTCAGCTTAAAAACTCTCTGGCTCCTCATCGGAGTACCGGCTCTATACTGTATTGCTCGATCTACAGTCACCCTTTTGACG
Source organism: Lissotriton helveticus (assembly GCF_964261635.1). Lineage (NCBI taxonomy): Eukaryota > Metazoa > Chordata > Amphibia > Caudata > Salamandridae > Lissotriton > Lissotriton helveticus. The sequence goes on along the minus strand of NC_136062.1, from coordinate 115,528,059 downwards.
TTTGACTTGGTTGTCCATAACAACGACACCCTCACCCCCCATTGGCTCATAGAACCACGTGATTAAACCACGTCAAGCGCCTCTCTGGCCCACACACATTCGTTGATGTGGCCATGCCTGTTCACTCATCTGTCATCTCCAAATGTTAATGAATTTCAGTAGAACTCTCAGGCTCCTCATTTACTAACTGGCCCGATTCTGCATCACTCGATTGAGAAGCAATCTCTCGACCTTTTATTTTGGTTGTCCCTAACAACGACAACATCACCCCTCTTTGGCTCATACAACCACGTGTCATTGCGACGGCAAGCGCCGATTGGCCCTCACCCATGCCTCGATGTGGTCCGACCGCGCCCACCCGGAAGCAGTCTACCACGACATACTTACTTAACGCTCTCGCGGCCTCGCGTTCACATCTTCGGGGTCCAAGCGAGGGTTGACGCAGGTACACAGCAGGTGCTGAGCGTCGAGGGCGTGAGTACAAAAGGCAGAACCCTTCCATCGATTACTTCGCTAAGCTAAGTACCTAAGCAATGCTGTATGACTGATTGTACGTTTATTCCCTCTATCTTGGCAATTTGCAGGGTGTGCCAATTACACTCCCACCGCCCTCCTGTGACCCATGGTGTGAACCCTTGACACCAAAAAAGTGAGAATTTTTAATCTGCTAGCGCGATCGCGCCAACATTTTAGTTTGATAGCGATTCTGAAATGACTCCCCCTTGTGAATAGCATTATTTGTATATAGCACGTATAGTACACATCACTACCCACCTCTAGCGCTCTAGAAATTTGGGGACCATGGTGGTGATAACTATATCGTTACTCTGCCACACAATGTCTCTGGAACCACAAACTGGAGCACAATGGACTGACATTAAGTGATCAGCATCATGAGTCAATGTATGTTTGTCCTACATGTTTGTCCTTGTTATTTTTTATCCACAGGTGCAGAAACCTTAAGTTCGGAAGCCTCCTAAACCTGGAGTAATTAGGAAGATACTGTTTTCCTCCTAATTTTTTTGCACTTTTCACTTTTTTGCTAATTTTCACTTTCACGTCCCTAGGTAAGGGTGGGCCTTAGAGAGTCCATACCACCAGGGTTTAATACACACTGAGTCCTGATGAATGCCAGGTAAATTCATACAGTTTTGTGGCTGAAACATGTCGACTGATATTAGGAAACTACCACTTAATTAACTGTGGACGAATTTCCTACACATAATTTTAATCCATAAGTCCTTAGTGATCATTGTAATAAAGTTAATTTTGATACACTACTGACTATTTTTAACTATCCACCACTCACTTAATTTTCTTTGCACAACACTGCCTTAACCCACCAACACCGCTCCGCAGTAGATCTGGCGTTGAAGCACACAAAAGAGACGCTAGGTCTCTTTTGTGGGGCCCGATGATGAAGCATGTCATCACTAGGTGGTGAGTGAGGGCTTTCTTTAAACGCCTTAAGTGAAGTCGTTGACCTGCTCCTAACGGTGGTTCAATACTACCATTGAACACTCTTGTCTTGTTTATTGGTTATTAATAAATATACTGTTTATTTTCATAACAACCCGTGTGGTGTCCTTTCATCTGGTATTCAAGGGGTTATATTGTGGTAAAACAGCTGGCTTCACATGCCAAAAGAGTTTAGCCTAAGACTGCTTTGTCCATGCTACCATTAGGATAGCTGGTCTATAAGGTTGACTTACAACCAATCACCATAAGGGTTGTTTGGACTGATACAAGGTGATCACTAGAACTAGTGAGCATCATATATCAGGCCAACTCCCCACAAGCCCCCGTTACATAACAACGCTCGCTGTTCCGACTCAACCGCTCAAAAGAACTGCTCCGGCACCATAAACGGCGCGCTTTGCAAGGTATAAAGTAGGCGAGGGAGGGCCATCATCTTGAATAGGACCGCGCATCCCATTAGGGACAGCGGGAGGGTCCTCCAATGCACAACATCGCCTCGCAGACGCTCCAATTGAGCCGTCACGTTCAGACGCATGTATTCCGCCTCAGTCTTTGATATCCAGATCCCAAGATACCGAAACACCTCTTTCCATTCAAGCCCGGCGCATTCAACCACCACACTCGGCTTAGGGCCTGCCAATACATGGCCCAGGGATTTACCCCAGTTGATCCGGTAGCCTGAGAAGGTGCCAAACTCGTGTAGGATCTCCAACAATCTCCGGATAGAAGCCTCAGGACGTTGGACGTATTGCAGGACGTCGTCAGCGTATAAAGAAATACGCTCTTCCCAGCCACCACCCAAATCTATTCCCCACACCAGTGGGTCCGCCCGCACCCTGGTCGCCAATGGCTCCAAGGCCAAGGCAAAGAGAGTCGGGGAGAGCGGGCAGCCCTGCCTCGTGCCTGGCTCTAGTTGGAACTCACTGGACAGGGATCCATTCACCCTGACCCTCGCCAGCGGGTCGGTGTATAACAATCGTACCCACTCTCGGAATTTGTCCCCAAACCCCATCTTGGCCAAGACCGCATTAATATAGTGCCATTCTATACTATCAAAGGCCATATGAGCGTCGAGCGACAGCAGGGCCGCCAGGACGTCCGATCTGGCTGATGTCATCTGTATGACCCTGTAGAGGCGTCGCAGATTCAGCCTGGTGTTCCTATGTGGCATAAAGCCCGACTGGTCTGGGTGGCTCAGGGATTGTATCACCGCTCCCAGCCTGGTAGCCAGGATCTTGCCCAGGACTTTCGTCTCAAAATTAAGGAGGGAGATGGGTCTGTTTAAACTACATAGGTCTTGTGGCTTACCCGCCTTGTGGAACACCACAATCGTCGCCGACCGAAGGTCCTTCGTCAGGCGTCGGACCTGTTGGGCTTCTATGTACATACGCAGCATATGGGGCGCTATTCTACCAGCAACACACCGAAACGCCTCCGCCGGGAACCCATTAGGCCCCGGTGCCTTCCCCACTTGTAATTCGCTCATAGCATGTTCTATTTCCGCAACTGTAATGTCCGAGTCCAGGATATCTCTGTCTGTCGCCTCCAAGGAGGGCATCTGCAGGGGGGCCAGGAAATCCTCACATTCTCGTTCCGTCTGCTGTGTGTGGGATCTGTAGACCGTTTCATAATAACTAGCGAACTCTTCCGCTATGCCTGCAATCATGGTCTGTAGCTGTCCCTCCTGTGTCCTAATCCCTGGGACCCAGTTCCGCCCCCTATCTCTTCTTTCCAGCCAGGCTATCATTTTGTTGGCTTTGTCCCCTAGGTCATAGACCCGCCGCTGGGTCGCTAACGCTCTAGATCGCGCCTGATCCACCAGCACATCATGCATTTCCTTCTCTAACAACCGTAGTCTATGGCGCCGTTCTTGCTGTTGCTCCCGAGTTTCCTCCCTATCCTTTTCCAATTCCAGATATTACGATTCTAGACTATCAATCTGCACTGTTTTTTCCTTCCTTCGCCTGCCCGCCTCCGCCTGTACGAAATCCCTCACTACTGTCTTGTAGGCCTCCCAGACTATGCTGTGTGACCTTACCGAGCCAACGTTGTCAGTGAAGTACTGATCCCCCCCCTCGTACGAAACTGCTTCTGGAACTCCTGATCTCGGAACATAAAAGTGTCCAGTCTTGTGGGAGCACTCCGATCCCTCCCAGGGCCCAGGAGATGTACTTATACTGGGGAGTGATCCGAAATGCCCCTGGCCTTATGGCTCCCACCGCAAAAGGAGTTCATGCACCCAACCTGTGTGAATAGGTGATCCAATCTAGAACCTGACCCATGTGCCGCCGATATAAGTGTGTACTGACGGGTGTGGGGGTTTTGCGCCCTCCAGTGGTCCACCAGACCCCTCGCCTGCACAAAATCTCTGAGATGACTCACCTTCCCCCTGGACTTCAAACCCGATGACCTATCCACGTCCTCTACCATTACCTCATTCATGTCCCCCCCCCCAGAAGCAGGATGCCGGCCGGCATGTCTAGGAGCAATTTCCCAATGTCTGGAAGGGTAGTACCATGGAGCCGTGGGGGAACATAGAGCGAGCAAATGTTGAGGGTCAGGCCTTCCCAATGCCCAGTGATAGCTGCATAGCGCCCTATGGGGTCCACCCAATGTTGCCAAATCACCAGTGGAAGGGAATTTTTAATTAGTATCCCTGCACCTCTCGAGCCTGTGGTAAAGCCGGCGTGCGCCCTCAGCGTGTAGCCAAATCTATTGAGGGCCTTATAGTGATTTCCAATTAGATGTGTTTCCTGGAGCAGGACTATGTCGGGGCCATGCCTATGTAGGTACTGCAAAACCATAGTGCGTTTAATCTTATTCTGCAAGCCGTTAACATTCCAGGATAATACAGTAATCGTCCGTGCCTTTGACTTATGCATCATATATGTAAAGCAGTGCAGCTAGCCTGGGGAGAACCCACACTCCTCCACTCCCCGCCGCCCTCCCGCCCACCACCCGTGTCTCTGGAGCTAAAAGAGTGTCATCAGAACTAAATTTTCCTGCAGCAAATAAACACTGAAACTCCCCCCCCAACACCCGGATCCCCCCCCTCCCTGCTACCCTGCTTCTCAGGCCAAACGGGCCCGACATTCCCCAATAAGCATTTGCCCAGGCAACGAAAAACTTAGGGGCAAAAGTGGCAACCAAAAAGCCAGTCTGAGGGTTTTGCCCAGCCCCAGTCTAGTAATGTAGTCAACCTTTCCATAGCTGCAAGTCCAGACGTAAACACACTCTGCGACTCTGCCCCCCCACATATGCCGCTCCACCCCCACCCCCCCTCAATCCCCCCAATATGTCACCACATGTCCACCGTGGCAATGGTGCCTCGGTCTCAGCACAGGGTCACGGTGTGTCTCAGCCCGGTCGTCGCCAAGCAACTTCCATTCCCAGGTAGTGATCCCACCACCTGGTGCGACGTCCAGCTACACGTCCATCGTTGGGCCTCACTCTACCGAATCAACCCAAGTCCGGCGAGGCCGACAAACTGCGGGTTCCTACTCTGTCCGGTGTCCGAGGAACACAACGATCTCGAGGCTCGCCTCCTCCCGAAATCGGCGACGACGCCAGGGACCGGGCCCCAGAGTATCTGAAACTCTTGAGCATGAGAGTCGGTCCTCCAATCAGGCTGCCCCTTTGGAAGGATCTCCTATCGCAACAGGGCAAGGACCTGCACTCAAACCTGCGCATTCTCCAACTTCATGCGTGGAGATTAGGCTGTGACCGTTGAGCTTTTTTACCTTCCTGCTGAGGTCTCTGATATCATCTTCTCAGCCAGGTGTTTCTCCAATATAGAAGTTTATGCCTGCCATTGGGATTTGTCTGTGGCCTGGTGTTCCTCACGGCATGTGGACCCACCTTTTGCACCGCTGTCTGAGGTGTTGCTGTTTGTTCTCTCTTTAGCCCGGCAAGGCCTAAGCCTGTGCACTGTTGAGGATTTCCTGTAGGCTATTTCAGTTTTCCTGCGGTGGCCAGATCATCCCTTCTTGTTCCAGTCATCTGTTGTGACACGTTTTCCGAAAGATTTGCAACACTTACCCCTTTCATGATGTCCCAATGAGAGCTCTATTTGGTCCTCAAGTTTCTCATGTGTTCCCCTTTCATGTCCGTACACGGCTGTTCTCTTATGCTCTTGACTCTCAAAACTGTCTTACATCGGGAGAAGGGTTAGCTCTGTTCTTTCCCCCTCTGTATACCAGCTTTTTTTCTGACACACTGGTCCATCTGACAAATGCTTCCTTCCTGCCAAATGGTGTCTCCCCCTTTCATGTCGGCCAGAGTATCACTACCTCCAATTATTGCGCCACCTCATTCTTCGAAGGAGGAGAAGAGACTGCACTGTTCGGACCCAAAAAGAGCCATACTATTCTACATTGATCACACCAAAGACCATCAGGTGTACAATCAGCTCTCAATGGATTGTATTCTGCATTAAATTCTCTATATGGGCCTCACTCCGTACTTTCACAAAGCACTACTGATTGAGCAGTTCGGTCCGTCAAGATGGGCATTTTTCCAGCTCAGTCTCCTTCATTAGCGTCTTTTCTGGTAGAGACTAAGTCTAAGCCTCAGATTCCTCACTGGCCCTCCCATCCCCCCGCTTTGCGAGTGGACTCTTTACCCTCGATATCCTGTGAGATACTTAACACTGGTCAAAATGTTTTTTATGTGGCTATGTGGTCTTGAAGCGGAAATAGTCATGAAAAAACTGATGTCACCGTGCTGGGGTGAAGCCACAGCATCACTTCCAAGACAGCCTGTGTGGAGCCTATTGACGCCACCTACCGATGCACAGAGGGTACTGCTCACGATTTTCCTGATCAGTTCTGACACCTGCGGAACATTCTTAGGTGAGTAATCTGCAGTTAGATAGAGTATCTACCAGAAAAGACGTTACAGAGGGTAAGTAGCTTGTTCTATATTGTGTTTCGGCAGGCACCCAGCAAAAGCTGCATCACCTGTTTTTCTAATAAACTAGCTTCTTTGAACTAGATAAACCATGAAAAAATATTCACCACTATAAGGTCTTCAACCAATCATTTTAAATTGCTGTGGCAACCAATGATTTTAAAATGATGTGGCAAAATGAAAGGAGATCAGTGTTTAAATGCATAGTCTTCTAGTAAACTGTAGTTCAAGTATTCCAAGTTACCAACAATATTTAATGACTGGCTTTGCAAATTTTCGGATAACTACTTCAAGCTCTGTGTCAGGCACTTCTGTCTGTAGTATGGGTACAGTCTTTCTGTGAATTGTATTTTTAATGTTTATCTTGTACTCAATTATATCTTTTCTTTCCAGGTCATGGTTTTAGAGTTAAGTGACTAAAATAAACTTGATTTTGATTTAATTTGCTTACGCAGTTAGTATTTTATGAATGTGATTTCATGTTAACTTGCATTTTCAGGGTTTCTTTGAACTTATATCGCAAGATCTTATCAAAATATTTGATGAAAATGAGCTTGAGGTAAGATATGATAAATATTTTGTCCACAAAATGATCACATATATATATATACATATGCATATGTGTTTGTGCTGTTCTTTCAGTGAACTATTCCTCTTTTTCTAGCTGCTTATGTGTGGACTAGGTGATGTTGATGTTAACGATTGGAAGCAACATACAAAATACAAGAATGGATATAGCAGTGGTCACCAGGTTATCCAATGGTTTTGGAAGGTAACTCAATCATCTTTTTACAATCGATGTAAATTTATAATGCAGAAATTAATGGATGCTCTTCAAATGGTACATATAATGGTAAGGGTTAGTATAGACCATAGATAATCACAAACATTTTCCCGGGGGGAGCGCAAAATGTGGTCTATGGTGTGACCGAGGTCTGCACTGATGACCGCAGGGATGTAAAGTGGGTGTGGGTGTAGGGGAAGCAAAGCATGTATATCTAAGGGCTGTCTGTACAAATGAAGGTGTTCCTAAAGTTAAGGGCCTAGTTACTTCCTTTTCCTAACTGCAATGAACCTTTAAATAAGTGTTTGCTGTGTACTCCACTTTTTTTTTCATGTTCGTGCTGAGTCGAGTAAAGAGCAGCCCAGTGCTGCTGCTGCCTAGGCGGCTGCATGTAAGGGTCAGGAGGGCCGCATGCGGCCCCTGGGCCGTACATTGAGTATCACTGGTATACCCTCTATCTCATCTTCATTGAATATATTTATTACGTTTTGAAATGTGTGACAGGCCCAGTCTCTTAACTACTAGAACTTATGTACAGTTAAAATGTAGGCCCTCTGTAGGATTGCAGTTACGCTCTAGTAAGAATGTTATGTTTTAGCTAAGCAATAACACTGCCAAATCAAGGGAAAATGTTTTCATTTTTTTTGTAGTTCTCTATACTGAAACCGGCATATATTAAAATTGGCATGGATCACTTGACAGTTAGTCTAATATACCATGCTTTTACTTACAAAATCATCTTACTTGGGTGGTAAGTTCAGGCAAGATGGCCATAGGGCCTCTCACTGTGGCTGCGGTTGCACTTCCATCCTAGTTTGCCAGTACTGAAATCAACATCCTGACAGGTAGAATTTGGTAGACATACCTATAAAATGACAGCTCATTTAGATCAGTTTAGGAGTCTGTTTGATAAAGCTACAAAAAGATATTTCTGATCTATAGATCTTCCTGAAGATTCCTTTCCTTAAGAAAATGCCCCTAGGCATACGACTTAGCTTGCAAAACGTTTGCCCAGCAGTGGTTCTCCAGCAGTCTCTCAGTCTGCACCACACAGTTCTAGCCATGACTTTGTCTGCTAGACATGATATCAATGAGACATAATAGGTACCAACTTGTACCCTGTTGTATGGTGCAGAGCGAAACAGAGACCACACCAAGACAGTGACAGCCCCAACACATAATATGTTTGCATACCTTGGATTCTCATAACTTATGGCACTAACTCATCTTTAAAGGGGGAAGGGCATTAATAAATCTGCAGGCAGTTTCTATACGCTCCAAAAATAGTATTACCAAAGGTAAGTAACTTGCATGCCTGATGGAGACATACTTTTGCATATTCCTCACCTAAAAAGTTGTTCTAAAGCAATATTGTCTGACAAATGGGAGTGAATACCCCCAGTTCACCAAGGATGTCATGCAGCTCAAACTTGGCAAATTATCTGTCAACTCCTACTTGGGCTGTGAGGCAGTAATTTTTAGCAAAGATAACATGTGACTGTCTAACAGATGTCAGCCACCAGAAAGTTTTGGTGAGAACTGTGATAGCAACCACAGTGTCAGATGTTGAGCTAATGAAGCTGACTGTCCCGGATTTTTCCCCTCAGGGTTTCCCTTCTGAGTACCATGGGTTTGGAAGTACTACAGATGGTGTAGTGTGTCCCCTTCAATTCCGGACACAGTACCACCCCCTATATAATCTAGCTGGTTACTTGACTTGTCACCAGTGGCTTAGAACCTTCACCAGCCTCAATCTTCCTGTCCCTTCCTGGTTTGGCTACGTAGGCGAGTTCCGCGCTGGTGGACATGCTCAATCGAGTTTCAGTTGCCCTGGATTTACATCTTCCTTCTGTGGAATTGTCAACAGACCCCTTAATTGGTGTCCTACACCCTGCCCAGTCTAATGTTGAGCCTGTACTTCCTTATAATGACTCTCTTTTCATTATCCTGTGGGGTGCTTGGAAAAAACCTGTAGTAGAGTTCCATGTGGATCGCTCTACTTCTACTTAGACGTCCCTCCACTAAAAGCTTTGTGGTTCAGGCTGCTTTAACCACTTAGAATATTGAATTTCTTCCCCCTGTCCCTCCTGAAAGGGAGGGCAGGAAATTTGACGCTTGTGGTTGCATATTTTTCTTCTTATAGCACTGCTATGCACTCTCAGAACACTTCTTGTGTGCTCGCCCGCTTCTTCCACGTCTTGTGGGATTTTTTGGAGCGCGTCTTGCCCTCCCTCTGGAGGAAGCCCAGAATGGATATACCTGGTGTGGTGTTCTTGCTTTCTGCAAGTACTTTTTGTCTCTTTTACACTGTTTTTGACAGGTTTCGTTTGCAGCCAACTTGAACTTATCTTAGTTTGCGGTGTCCTGGAAATCTGTTCTTTGGCTTGTTTTGTTGCTTGAATTTTCCTACCCGAGTACTTAATCTGGGTAGGTATTCTGTTTATGTTGTGCAGTTGCACTATAGCCTTGTTCCCCGTTTCCGGGGACCTTATTTTATATGCATTGAAGGCATTTTTGTGAGCTGCTAATGCATTTAGTACCCCTTATATGGACTTGGCCTTCTTCTTTTCTCTGCTCTTATGTATGTCCATATGGGCTATGCTGGTGCCACAAGCAGGCAACCTCTTTGGCCTGGTTTGCTTTCAATTCTATACTTGACCCTTTTCGATGTGGCCCTTCTCTTTGCTTTGTGTTACTCTCTAGAACCCATGATTTTTTCATGTTGTGTTCCTTGGTACACGCCTGGGTTCCATAACTCCAGCCTTATGGTGCTCGGAGACTGTTCATCTCCAGCAGTCTTCTAGCTGTTTTATATAGTTCTCTGCCATCACAAACGTGGGGTAGCTGTTTTATCTGCTGATCTTTTCTGTACTTTTCACCTGGGGCACCAGTCTCCTTGACTGTTTGGATCCTTGCCTGGTATCCTTCGCTCACAATAGACTGGGTTTTCATTTGTTTCCTATATTATTTTTCTCTCCACTCACATCTTCATGGCGTGCTTTTTTCAATGGGAGAGGTTACATTTCATTTTCCTTTCTCAGGTGGTGGTGTTCATTACTTTTTCTTGGGACCCGTCCTATCTTTTCTTATGTTTCTATGAAGCGTTGGTCAGGTTACTTACCTGGTTCTCCTGCTTCCATAAGTTGGACAGTGTGTGATTGTCATAATCAACTATCTGTTGCCCTTTGTTTTTGTCAGCCCTTCGTTTCACCCTGCGGTCTCCTCCTCCTCATCCTCCTCTCTCCCCCCCTCCTCCAGGTCCTCCTTTCCCTTCTTACTCCTCCTTCCCCTTCTTACTCCTTCCCCTCTTACTTCTCCTTCTCCTTCTTACTTCTCCTTCCCCTTCTTACTCTTCCTCCTCCCTCCTTACCCCTCCTACCCCCTGTCTTCCCCTTCCTCCCTCCATGCTCCCCCCTTATTACTCCTCCTCATCTTCCTCCTATCCATTACTCCTCCTTCTTTACTCATCCTCCTCCCCTTCCTTACTCCTTTCTCATCCCCCTCCTCACTCCTCCATACTCCTCCTTGCTCCTCCTCCGCACTCCTCCTCCCTCTCTTTATTCCTCCTCTCCCTTCCTTACTCCTCCTCTCTCTTCCTTACTCCTCCACCTCCTCCCTCCTCCTCTTCCAACTCCTTACTCTTCCTCCACCCATACTCCTCCCTCATTCGCCCCCCCTACTTAGTCCTCCCTCCTTACTCCTCTTCTCCTCCTCTTCCCCCTCCTTCTCTCTCCTCCTCCTACCCACACTCCTCCCTCATCCTCCCTCCCCACTTCTACTTTCTCCTTCCTCCTGCCTCCTCCTTCCTCCTCACTTCTCCTCCTCCCTCCTTACTCCTCCTCCTCCCCTTCCCATCTCCTTACTCCTCCCCCTCCTTACTCCTTCCCTTCTTACTCCTCCCTCCTCCTTACTCTTACCTCCTCCTCCCTCTTTCCACATGCTGTTATTCTTTGTTTCTGCTGCTGACGCCTGCTGGCATCCTTCCTCAGTCAGTGGTGTTGGTTGTTGGATGGTTGTCTTTGTTTTCCTGTAGTGGGTAATGCCTTGCACTTCCTACTCTTATGTGGCATTGTGTTGCTGTTTTACATCCTTGTCTTCCTGTCTCCACCTCAGGTACTGTCATAACTTCTTCTTTGTAACATCCAGTTGTATTATCTCAATCAATCAATCAATCACAGCATTTTTATAGCGCACTACTCACCCGAAGGGTCTCAAGGCGCTAGGGAGGGGGGGTCCGCTACTGCTCGAACAGCCAGGTCTTGAGTTGCTTCCTGAAGGCGAGGTGGTCCTGGGTCCGGCGGAGGTGGGTCGGGAGGGAGTTCCATGTCTTGGCGGCGAGGTAGGAGAAGGACCGTCCTCCTGTGGTGGCTCTTCGGATGCGGGGGATGGCGGCGAGGGCGTTGTTGGTCGATCGAAGCTGGCGTTTGGGAGCGTAGAAGTTGAGGCGGCTGTTGAGGTATCCCGGGCCTTGGTTGTGTAGGGCTTTGTGTGCGTGGGTGAGGAGTCGGAAGGTGATTCTCTTGTTGACCGGGAGCCAGTGCAGGTCTCTCAGGTGTCCGGAGATGTGGCTGCGACGGGGGATGTCCAGGATGAGACGTGCTGAGGCGTTCTGGATCCGCTGGAGCCTCTTCTGGAGTTTGGCGGTGGTACCGGCGTAGAGGGAGTTGCCGTAGTCCAGACGGCTGGTGACGAGGGCCTGGGTGACCGTCTTCCTGGTCTCGGTGGGGATCCACCGGAAGATCTTACGTAGCATGCGCAGGATGTTGAAGCACGACGAGGAGACGGCGTTGACTTGTCTGGTCATGGAGAGGGAGGAGTCCAGGATGAAGCCCAGGTTGCGTGCGTGGTCGGTTGGCTTGGGTGCGGTGCCCAGGGCTGGGGGCCACCAGGAGTCGTCCCAGGCGGAGGGTGAGGATCCCAGGATGAGGACTTCCGTCTTGTCCGAGTTCAGTTTCAGGCGGCTGTTCTTCATCCATTCAGCTACCTCTTTCATCCCTTCGTGTAAGTTGTCTCTGGCGGTGGCGGGGTCGTTGGTGAGGGAGAGGATCAGCTGGGTGTCGTCGGCGTAGGAGATGATGTTGAGGTTGTGCTGGCGTGCGATGTCTGCGAGGAGGCCCATGTAGACGTTGAAGAGGGTTGGACTGAGCGAGGAGCCTTGAGGGACGCCGCAGATGACTTCGGTGGCTTCCGATCTGAACGGAGGGAGGCGGACTCTCTGTGTTCTTCCGGCGAGGAAGGAGATGATCCACTCCAGTGCCTTCTCCTGGACTCCGACGTTGCTGAGGCACTGTACTAGGGTACGGTGGCAGACAGTGTCGAAGGCCGCGGAGAGGTCTAGGAGGATGAGGGCCGCTGTTTCTCCGTTGTCGAGCAGGGCACGGATGTCATCGGTGGCTGCGATCAGGGCGGTCTCGGTGCTGTGGTTTGCCCGGAAGCCAGACTGCGAGGGGTCGAGGGATCCGTTCGTCTCGAGGAAGGCGGCCAGCTGCTTGTTGACGGTCTTCTCGATGACTTTTGCAGGAAACGGGAGCAGCGAGATGGGGCGGTAGTTCTTGAGGTCGGTGGGGTCGGCTGATGGCTTCTTGAGTAGGGCGCTGAGTTCGGCGTGCTTCCAGCTCTCCGGGAAGGTAGCGGTGTCGAAGGAGGTGTTGATGATGTCCCGCAGGTGGGGAGCGATGACAGCGTCGGCCTTGTTGAAGACGTGGTGAGGGCAGGGGTCGGTCGGAGATCCGGAGTGGATGGAGTTCATCGTGCGGATGGTGTCTTCGGTGTTGATCGGAGTCCAGGCGCGGAGGGTGGTGGTGGGGGGCGGGGGTTCGGTCGTGGCGTGCGTCGGTTGAGTGCTGAAGCTGTTGTGTATGTCCGCGATCTTGTTGTGAAAGTAGGAGGCGAGGGAGTTGCAGAGGTCTTGCGAAGGGGTGATGTCGTTGTTTCCGGCGTTGGGGTTGGAGAGCTCTTTGACGATGTTGAAGAGTTCCTTGCTGTTGTGTGCGTTTTTGTCCAGTCGTTCCTTAAATGCGGTTTTCTTGGTGGCGCGGATGAGTTGGTGGTGCTTTCGGGTGGCGAGCTTGAGGGCAGCCATGTTGTCCGGGGTTGGGTCTCTGCGCCAGGTTCTCTCGAGGGCTCGGCCGTTCTTCTTGGAGTTCTTGAGTTCGTCGGTGAACCATGGGGCTTTCTTGCTGCCGGGTCTGCTGGGCGGGGTCCTCAGGGGGGCGAGGTCGTCTGCGCAGTCGCTGATCCACTTGGTGAGGTTGGTGGCCGCCTGGCTTGGGTTCGGTGTGCAGGTGGGAGGGTTCATGCTCAGGGAGGTCGCGAGTTGGTCGGCTGTGATCTTGTTGCTGGTGGTGGTGGATCGTGGTCCTTCTGAAGCTGAAGTGGACGCAGCTGTGATCCGTCCAGTGGAGTCCGGTGGCGTGGCTGAAGGCGATGTCCTTGCTGGATGAGAAGACGGGGTCGAGTGTGTGTCCGGCTTAGTGGGTGGGGGTGGTCACCAGCTGCTTGAGACCGAGGTTGGCGAGGTTGTCCAGCAGGGTGGTGGTGTTGCGGTCGTTGTTGTTCTCCAGGTGGAAGTTGAGGTCCCCGAGGAGGATGTAGTCAGCGGAGCAGAGGGCGTGCGGGCTGATGAAGTCGGCGATGTCTTCGCTGAATTGTGTGCGTGGTCCCGGGGGTCTGTAGATGAGGGTGCCTCTGAGGGTGGTCTTGGGGTTGATGTGGACCTGGAAGTGAAGGTGCTCGGCGGGTGCGAGGGTGTCATCGGTGTTGGTCGAGATGCGGATGGTGTTCCAGTGGATGATGGCGATGCCTCCTCCTGTGTTGTTGATGCGGTCCCTTCGGATGATCTTGTAGCCGTCTGGGATGGCGATGGCGATGTCGGGCGCTGAGGAGGCGTTCATCCAGGTTTCCGTGAAGAAGGCGACGTCTGGGGCTGTGGAGTCGAGCAGGTTCCAAATCTCGATGGCGTGCTTGTGGACGGAGCGGGTGTTGAGCAGGATGCATTTCAGGTGGCTGTGGCTGTTGCTCGTCTTGGTCTTGTTCGGTGCTGGTGTAGTGGAGGTCTGGATGCAGGTGAACTTGCAGGTGTTGCAGCAGAAGGGTCCGTGGGTGCGTCTCGGGGTGGCTCGTTAGCACCCCAGGGTTCTTCCGGCGTTGTGTGCGTAGAGTTCGGTGGCGTCGTAGGTCCGGCGGGTGGGCTGGGGTCTGCGGGGGCCAGGGGTCCTGGCACTGGGCGCGGTCCAGGCGCGGACGGGCGCAGACGGGCTTACCTTTGGCGCACCTTCGGCGCTCATTCGGTGCTCCCGCTGCGCGCGTCCGCTGCGCGGTCGCTCTGGGGGCGTCATAAGAAGGGGGACGGGGCGGGTCTGCTGGGCTGGGCGAGCGGCTGGGCCAATGGGCCGGTGGTGGGCGGGGCCGCAGGGGGCCAGCGGCGGGAAAAGTGGCGAGCGGGCGGCTCAGCAGTGGCTGGGCCGCTCGGGGGTGCTGGGGGGGCGACGGTGGCGGCAGGCGGGAGGCTGGCAAGGAGGCTGGCTGGCTAGCAGGATCAGCAGGCGAGGGAGCAAGGGGGTGACCCGGCCTCGAGAGGCACAGTGGTCACTCTCTCTGTTCTCTGTTCTCCCTTTGTTACCTCTGTTCTTGGAGTACCCTTCGTTCCTCCACTTCTTGTCCTCCCGCTCACTGACGGAAGACGTGGGTTACCTTTGGTGGAGTGGATATACTTTTGCTTGCCCTGTGTGACTTTTGTGAAATTTCTGTTTTTTCTATGCATATTTATCCTTGTATACATTTCTCTTTAGATGTCTGTCTCTCCATGTATATACCTATCTCTTGAATGGATCTCTTGTCGATGTCTTTTACTTCGGGTATATATATATGTGTTAGTTGTATTTGTCTGTTTCTTTCCTTCTCTTCAGTGACCCTCTCCATTACATTACTTCGAAGGATGCCACATATACCTTTGAGGTTCTCAATGTAAAAGCTGTATCTGATAGAGACTACGAGCCGCAGATTCCTTCACTTAAAATTACTCCCAGGCGTGAGACTGGATCCGTAAACTTTTTTACCACAGCATCCCTGCGCGCTTGGGACGACATCACGCGACTCTGCCCAGGCGTCGTCCGCGCACGTGACGTCAGTGAGGTCACATAAGACCCGCCCCGGCGCACTTACGTCAGTTTTTTCCTTTTTTTTTCCTTTGCAACGTGGATCCGGTTATTGCTACGGGCCTGTTTCGGGCCCTTTTTTCTCCATTTCTTTTGGTGGAACAGTGTACGAATGCCTTCGCGCTTCAAAACTTGTACGTTTTGTGGGTGTCTTATGTCGGCGACGGACCCGCATCTCATTTGTATGTGGTGTTTGAGGGAGGATCACGGCACCACTGATTGTGAGGCCTGTCAACAGTTGAAGTCGCGGCGGGAGCGCCGCATGAAACTTCTCTCGGTCGACGTCCTCCCTTCGGTCTGTTTTGACGGACGGCTTCAGGTACGGCCATGGTCGTCGTCCTCGCCCTTCTCTGATGTCACGTGAGCGTCGCTTCCCGGTGGGTAAGTGTCACAGTTTGTCCCTGGGGGCTGGTTTCTGGCCTGCTGGTGATGTGGACTCTCCGCGGGTGATGCAGCCCTGCGTGTCGTCCTATCCACCGTTTCCCGGTGTTGGGGCGTCGAGAATCCAAATGGAGACATATGCTGCGACTTTACAGGCCTCGCTGGCGTCTTCCCCCCTCCATCCCCTCCTGGGGCGTCGGAGGACCCTTCGCCTTGCGCTGGGCCCTCCGCGGCGCCACCCGTGGCTCCGGCCCTGGCACCAACTGGTTTGGCTCCATGCTTGGAGGATATGGTGCTGTTGGGGTGCGGCTCCTCCGAGGCACCTCCTTCAGGCCACGACGTCTCTGCCTCGCCACAAACTCCTGCGGGAGTCTCTGTGGTGTCGTGGGAGGTCGCCGGGGCTCAGGTCACCACCTCGTTCCGCTCCTGGTCGAGGCCGGGTGAGGACCCCTCGTCCCTCTCCGGGCCCCTCTCATCCCTCCCCACAGGTGGCTGCCTCGATGGTGGAGGTTGGATCTTCCCTGGCACCGCCACGTGGGTTGCTGAGCAATCTCCTTCTCATTCTGGGCCGCGGCTGGTGGAGGGCTCCGTGTAACTCCCCAGGCCTGTCTTGTTTGTTCCCCCACGCAGGTGGATACCTCGGCAGGGGTAGGGTCAGCGCCACCCTGGGCCGGTTCGACTCCAGCTCCACTCCGGTCTCCGGTGCGAGGTGACTTGGAGGAACCTTGTCGGGCGGCGCCGGATGGTGCCGACAACCTGCCTCAGGCAGCGGACTCTACGGCTCCGCGCAGGAACACGATTCGTCTTCGGACGCTCTTTCTTCTCCAGAGGCAGGCTGTATGTTGGTGTAGTCCTCCCTGGAGACTGGTCGCCATGTGGTGTCTTTTTCACCGGCGTCGAAGGGCGGTTCCCCGCCCTTCCTGAGGCAGAGGTGTTCGGCGGAAGAGAGGCCGGTCCCTCATTCTTCGGCTCCTTCTGACTTCCAGGTCTGGCCCATGCCCGTCCCGCTTGGCCTCAGGGACGGCCTCCTTAGTTTGCAGCTGTCGCCCACTTAGGAGCAGCTTTCCCCACTGCGGGGCCCTATGGAGGTAGGTGCGGCCTTCGCTCACGCGGTGTCCACGGCTGTGGGCATCCTCCGGTGGCTCACTTTCCAGCGAACCATCTATTGGAGGTCCTCCACCAGGGCTCTGGTGGGAGGGAAATCTTACTTCCCTTTGAAGGTTCCCTCCTTTTTTCTTGACGGGGGCTTGGAGGCGTCCTGCCTCAGGGGCCCGGAGCCTCAACATCTTCTGCACCTGCACCTCCTGGACTCGCGTGACCCGGCGTGCCTTTCCCTCCACCCCTCTGCCTCCAGCCCTCTTTTGCGGACTGCTTTTCCCTCCCTGCCTCCGCTGTTGACTCCGCCATCCCGAGAGGCCCGCTGGCTGGACTCGACCAGCGCTGCCCTGCGGATCCAGAACACCTGGCTCGGGCCTCCTCCTGTTTGTGGGACTCGACTGAGTCTCTGGGATCCGCAGCGTCCCAGGAGGGTGGTCAGGTGGACTTAAGGCATCATGCGTTAGATGGCCGGGAGCTTGCGGCGTTTATTCTCCGCTCCGCTCTGGACATCTCAGAGGTCCTGGGCCGGGCCATGGCTTCCTCGGTCGCTCTCCCTCGCCATGCTTGGCTTCGGGATGGAGTATTCCCTGAGAATATTCGGGAGCGGCTCATCGACCTTCCGTTTGAAGGCAGCCTGTTGTTCCATGCCCTGGCCGACTCCGCCATCCAAAGGCTCTTGGCAAGGCTCCGTCCTCCTCCTCCTCTGTCCCCTTCTCAGTGACTCCTGAGTTGGGTAGATTCTGAGCCTTCGTAGGCCGGTTGGTCTGGCTATGGAGTGTGTTTTCTTGCCATTTGCGTCCTTCCTTGGGACTTTGGCATTTTCCCTCCCTGCCTCCGCTGTTGACTCCGCCATCCAGAGAGGCCTGCTGGCTGGACGCTTGGGGGCGCAACATGTTTGCATCGTACAGCATTGCCCTGAGGGCCCTGAACACCTTTTGTGTGCTGGCTCGGGCTTCCTCCTGTTTGTGGGACTCGGCTGAGTCTCTGGGATTCGCAGCGTCCCAGGAGGGTGGTCAGGTGGACTTAAGGCATCCTAAGTTGAATGACCGAGAGCTTGCGGCGTTTATTCTCCGCTGCACTCTGGACATCTCAGAGGTGCTTGGCCAGGCCATGGCTTCCTCGGTCGCTCTCCCTCGCCATGCTTGGCTTCGGGATGGAGTATTCCCGGAGAATATTCGGGAGCGGCTCATCGACCTTCCGTTTGATGGCAGCCTCTTGTTCCATGCCCCGATCGACTCTGCCATCCAGAGGCTCTTGGTAGGGCTCCGTCCTCATCCTCCTGCGCCTTACCCTCCTCCTCTGTCCCCTCCTCAGTGACTCCTGAGTTGGGTTGATTCTGGGCCTTCTTAGGCCGGTTGTTCTGGCTGTGGAGTGTGTTTTCTGGCCATTTGCGTCCTTCCTTTGGACTTTGGCATTGTTGGCTGCTGGACGGCCCTTTTGTTCATTATGTGTGTGTGTTGGAATTGTTGCGCAGACTTGGCCCTGAGATTAGGCCTTCTGCTTGCTTGGGCTGCTTGTCAAGCCTTTCTCGGGGGTAGTTTTTACCCAGTGGCTCTTTTGTTTTTCCTCTGCTGCGGACGTTCTACCAAAGAGGATTCCCATATTTTGGGACTTAACGTACCCCAGGTGGGGTAGTGGTAGCTGTCATATGGCTTGGGCTCTGCTGGAGAGTTCTGGTCGCCTTCAGGTGCCTGTTCTCCATGGCGTTTATGCAGGTAGCTTTTGCACCTTGATGTTGTGTGCGCGGCCACTCATAGTGGTGTGCCCGGGCATCTCCTCCTCTCCCTGCTCCTGCCCTGAGGCCTGGGATGATCCTATGTTCTCCCTTGCCAGGCGCCACCTACTCTGCCTTCCTGGGGCCTCTGGGTGTTCATCTTGCTTCTGGCGGCTTTTGACTGCCAGCGCTGTTCTGGCTGGCAGGTTGTTAAACACCTGGAGTGGGTTCGCCTTCTTTTCCCTTGCTTCCTTGGGTCTTCTAGGCTTCTTCTTCTTCTTCTTCCCTTCCTGTCTTGGCATTGGGCGGGAGCTGTGTCGCCTTGTGGGGCAGTGAGGTGCTTCGGCCTCTCCGACCTTTCCCTTGGTTCCTCTTCAGCCTTCTTCTCCCTCCTACATCCTTTTGAGGTCGTGGGGATCTGCTTGGGGGGTTCCCTTTGCCTGGCAGGGACGAGGTTCTACCTGGTCCACAGATCTGGTTCCCTGTGGGGCCCTCTTTTCTGTATTGGCTGGTGGGGTCCTTTCGCAGACCCTCCATCCCAGTGGGTATTGCTAGGGTATCTATTCTACGTGAAGGAATCTACGGCTAGTAGTCTATAACAGATGTACGAGTTACTTACCTTTGGTAACAATGTATCTGGTAGAAACGATTCTAGCCGCAGATTCCTTCACGGCCCGCCCTTCCTCCCCTATTCTGCAAGGACCCTTAGGTTGGTCTTCGGTAATCGCCTCCCGGTGGGGGGCTGTATCTCCTGTGAGTGCCTTCTTTGTTCTTGACGAGTGGCTCTGCCTGGGGGCGGTTCATTCCTCCTATGGTTCTTTGCAGGATGGGGTCCCGGTGTTTCGGTGCCCTGATGCTCTGGCTACTCCAGGTTGGGGGGGATTGCTTTCTATCCCTGTCCTCCCTTCCCTGCCTTCCTTCCATTGCTATCCTCTGATTAAGGGTCATCTGGACATGTTTTGCCCTTGTCCCTTGTGGTGGTTGCCCTTTATGTTGGGGTGCCTTGGAGGTTTGTTGTCCCTGTCTGTGTTGGGACTGGTCCCCTTCCTTGCTCAGTATGGGGGTGGTGGGTTTCCTACGTGTACCGTGACCTTACGCATGTTCCTCGCCTCCGGGGCACAGAGTTGGGAGGCTGTCTATGTGCTGGCAGAGTCCTTGCGCAGCGCTCTGCTCTCCTTCTTTTTTCCCTGCCTTGGGTTCTGCGTTGTGACACTGCTGTGGGTGGTGTTGTTAGTCACCATTTCGTTCCAAATGTTCTGCTTTTCGCACACTGTTTTTTATCTGATGACTCCGCGTTGTGGTGCGGAAAAGTTCTCTGAAGAAAACTGACCTAGGCACGCCAGGGCGGGTCTTATGTGACCTCGCTGACGTCACGTGCGCGGACGACGCCTGGGCGGAGTCGTGTGATGTCGTCCCGCCCTGGCGCGCACGCATACTGTGGCAAAAAAGTTTCCGGATCCAGTCTCACGCTTGGGAGTAATTCTACGTGAAGGAATCTGCAGCTAGAATCGTCTCTACCAGATACATCGTTACCGAAGGTAAGTAACTCGTACTTCTTTTACCATTATTGTTGTTTCCTAGCGATGATCTTCAGCATTCATTGTTCTCTGTCTCTTTTCTCCATCATTCTATCATTGGAGGTCTATTTTTCTGAATCTGTTTCTCAGAATAGTTTCTTCAACTATTGGTAGGGCTGGTTTTTTTTATTCATTGTATGTTTTACTGCGGCTGAGCATGCTATTTGGTTTTGAGCCTGGACTCTGAGGACTATTGTCCTTGGTCCCTTTGCATTCCCCTATCTTAGGTTACATTCCCTTTGGGGCTGCCTCTTTTACTTGTTCTATACCGTGTTCTTATGGTCTTATTGCTTTCCACTCCCTAGGGGCTCACATAGTCCTTCTTGGAGATCAATCCTCCCGGTGAGCATCTTGCTTCACCTATCATTTTTGGATAGTCTGGTCCCTTTCTGTCTTTTGGACCAGCTTCTCCGAGTTGGGGATCTTTGGTGAGGTCAGTTCACAGTGCCTCCTCCAAGGATGGTATTGCTTGGGTTTCTAATTCTAAGATAAAGAATCTGCAGCTAGATGTCTCTATCAGATGGACAAGTTTCTTACCTTTGGTACCGCCTTATCTTGTAGAGACAAAATCTAGCCTCCGAGTCCTTATCACCGAGTTGCTAAAACTTGAAGAGCTTGGAGAGAAAGATGCAGCTAGAGTCTTCCTGCCAAGAGCAGTCTTGTCTTTGGTAGTGGCTCAAGGAAGCAGCAGAGTTCCAGTGTCCACCAGCAGAAGAGTCTTTAGATGACCTTAAGAAGATAGGCAGTCGGTTCCTGAAGATGTTGTCTGGACAAATCTAAGGACTCACCCTCACGGGAGGTCAGGGACTCTACTCAGGTGGCCTAGCCAGTCATATGCTACCAGGGGCAAAGATTCAACATGACAGAATCAAGTAGCCACTTGGAGGAGCTCTGAGTACTTCCCTAGGGAGCCGCTGCACAGGAGGGTGGACACTCGCCTGTCCTTTGTTTAGTTCCACGCCAGGGTGGGAGCCAAGGGCTCCTGAACTGGGCCAAACTGGTTTATGAAAGGAGGGCAATAGATGTGACCTTCAGTGCAGTCTGGTGGTGCTAGGAGGCGACCCCACACTAAGTAATTCTAAAGGAGAGGTGGTCACAACTCTCCTTTGCAGGAAATTCTTTGTTCAGCTTCTCCTGCCTGAGTTAAGCTCATCAGCAGGGGGGCAGAACACTGTCTAGGGTCTGCAGCATCGCAGGCTGGCAGGCATACCCTGTAAGGCTGCACGGACAGGTATTGGGTAGTCCTCTAAGGAGTCCCCAGTACATGGTATGATGCAACTAACCCTGGAATCAGTGTAGTTGCATGTTTCCAACATGTTTGATACCAAACATGACGAAGTTTGGGGCAGCCATTGTGTACTTGGACATCTTGACTTGCCAGTGTCTACTACATACCTTAAAATGGCTGCGCCCCACTTACAAAGCCCAGAAAATGGAGTCTGGGGTTTGTAGGGTTACCTCTGCTCATGCACTTAAAACCATGTCCCCTTCCCTTGGACTGAAGGGCCTACCTTAGTGGTGACTCATAGGTTTAAAATGGAGTGACATGGATATAAGGAAAACCTTATATTCACATTGAAAGGTTGAATGCTCCATTTCGCACTGACTGGAATAGCAGCTCTACAAAAACAGTTTGCATGGACTCCCAATACATGCTGCAGCCCATGGGAGACCTTTTGGTTTACCAGTGCTCTGGGTACCTCAGTACTATATGCTAGGGACTTACAGTGGTACCCCAGTATGCCAGTATCTGAAAGAAACAGGTTAGTGTTAGATTCCTTACCTTAGAATATCCCCAGGCGTCAGACTGGATCCGGACAGTTTTCGTCAGCAGTACCCCTTCGCGTCGCTAGGCGTCTTCTGCGGCTCCGCGTCCGTCGTCGGCGTCGGGATCGCCGGGATGACGTCCTCGGGGTATTAGACGGCGCCCTCGAGCGATGATGTCAGTTCTTCCTTTGTCCGCGCCAGCAAGCGCAGATCCGGGAAGAGCATTTCTAGTAATTTTTTTACTAACTTTTTGGATCATTTTTGATCACTTCTCGAGTCGACCTTCGACACGCGGTGCCAATAGGGATGCCTGGTTTTAAACCTTGCGAGGCCTGTCACCGCTTGATGTCGGTGACCGACCCCCACCGTCGGTGCCTTTACTGCCTCGGGCCGACATTGATGACAAGTCGTGCCCCGACTGCCGAGCCTTGACCTCGAAGCCTAGATGGGAGCGGTCCCGTAAGCTTCTCGAGCTCCGGCAGTCGGCTCCGCGCCGCTTGAGAACCCGGTCGAGGAGGAAGTCGAGGGACCGGTCGCGGAGCCGCAGTCATCGCCGCTCGACGAGTCACCATCACTCAGGTAAATCGAGGCATTCGAAAAAGAAGTCGAAGAGGCGTCACTCTTCTGACTCCCACTGACGCTTGCGCGATGCGGCCGGGGGCTCGGGTGACACCGCACACGCAGCTCCGTTGGAGCCGTAGGCGCCACGTCCAGCTACATACCCGCCGGTCCCTGGGCTGCACGCGACACCGGAGGAGATCAATGACTTCCTCACGGCCATGAGGTCGCTTCCTTCGGAATCTGCCAAGGCGCCTTCGGGCCCCGTGGGTCCGACTGGGAGCCCTAGCGGGCCGGTGGCTCCGCCCCCTTGTCGTCGGGTGCTTCGGCGCCGTCGTCGACTTCGGTCCCGATGCCGCATGGTCCCGCAAGATCCAGGCCTGGATCCTGGTCGTCGCCAGTCGACCTTACAACTCCTCCACTGGTGCCGACCCCGAGGGTGTCACTCCCGGCGCCGACCTCGGAGGACATTGACCCCAGTTTCAGTCCGGCGTCAGACCGGCGCCGTCTCCGGCATCGATGGGAGAGGCCTTCACCTATGACCCGGCTCCATCATTTTTGCCTGATTATTGGCAGATTATTGACGAGGAGCACTGGGAGGGGTCTGAGGACCCTCTGGCACAGCAGTGCCAGTTGAGCCAGGACTGGGCAGAAGAGCTGGAGGAGGCCAGTGGTCTGGACACCTCGCCCGACACTGGTTTTGTCTCTCCTCCCTCCGTGGCTTCGGAGGAGGGGGCTGCTTACAGCGTGGTGTTGAACAGGGCGGCCAAGGCCTTGGCTCTTGAGCTCCCTGTCGCGGCCGTGAGGACTAACCTCCTCACGGAGGTGCTCATACCGCAGGCAAGCTCCTCGGAGCCTCTACTACCGTTTAACGAAGCCCTCACCGATGTTCTGATGGGCACCTGGTCCAAGACCTCCACAGGCCTCCCTGTGAATCAGAACGTGGCCCGACGCCACCGCCCGCCTCCGGGCGACCCTTCCTTTCTGTCTGTTCACCCCACCCTCGAGAGCCTGGTTATCCAGGCCTCTAAGTCCCAGACCGCATTCAAGACCGCTTCTCCGGATCGGGAATCTAAAAGGTATGATCAGTTTAGGAAGAAACTGTTCTCCTCCCTGAGTTTGGGGCTGCGGTCTGTCAACACCGCCTGCCTTTTGGGCCGTTACAACCACTCTCTGCGGAGGTGCTGCAACAGTGCCCGGAGAAGGCCCGGACATGGCTCGCCCAAGGCAGAAGGGCGAGATGCAGCTTCCTACTTGATCCAATGTGGACTTGACACCACAGACTCGCTAGGTAGAGCGATTGCAACGACGGTGGCGGTTCGCCGCCATGCCTGGCTGAGGTCCGCCAACTTTTCAGGGGATGTCCTGCCCCGCTCATGGACATGCCCTTTGATGGCCGTCGCCTCTTTGGCAACAAAGCGGACAGTGCGCTGGAGCGTTTCAAGGACTCCAGAGCTACGACAAGTCCTTGGGCCTAGGCCAATACCATCACACTTCCGCTTTTTGCCCCTTTCGTGGCCAAGGAAGGGGCGCCCCTACACGTCCAGCCAGCCACAGGCTGCAGAACCAGTCTCAACGCGGTCTCGGATGTGGTTACCACCGCGGTGGTGCCGGGGGACAGCGGCAGGGTCAGTCCACATCCGCTCTCGCAGCATCTGCCTCTAAGCCATCCTAGTCCGGCATTTCAGGCCCATTCGACGCCAGTGGGGAGCAGGGTTCGCCATCACCTCCTCCACTGGCGTACCATCACGTCGGACAGGTGGGTGCTGCAAATCGTCCGAAGGGGCTACTCCCTCCCCTTCGAGGCGACCCCTCCAGCCATGCCACCGCAGTACCACTGCATGTCGAGGGGTCACTTGCAACTTCTGCAGGAGGAAGTTACAGTCCTCTTGGCCAAGGGGGCCACGAGCACGTTCCTGGGCCAGAAGTAGGACGTTGTTGACTTTGTGGTACCCAAGAAGGGCAAAGGAGGCCTACGCCCTATCTTGGACCTACAGAGCGTCAACGGCTTCCTCCGGAAGGAGAAGTTCAAGATGCTGACTTTGGCTCAGGTCCTAGTTGCACTAGACCCAGGAGACTGGATGGTAGTGTTGGACTTGCAGGACGCGTATTTCCACATCCCCGTTCTGCCGGCCCACCGGTACTACTTGCGGTTCACGGTAGGCTACGAGCACTTTCAGTTTACCATGCTCCCCTTCGGCCTTACCAGCGCCCCTCAGGTGTTCACGAAAGTGATGGCAGTTGTCGCAGCTCATCTGCGCAGATCAGGGGTTTCAGTCTTCCCCTATCTCGACGATTGGTTGTTGAAGGTGGGCTCGCCCCAAACAGTCGTCTACCAGCTCCAGACTATGGCCGACCTCCTGCACTCGCTGGGGTTCTCCATCAACGTGCCCGAAGTCACACCTGTGCCCCTCTCAGAAGCTCCTTTCCATAGGAGCGGTTCTGGACTCGGCACAGTTTTGGGTTTATCCCCCCTGAACAGCGGGTTCGGGATATTCAGGCTCAGATTCCGATCTTTCAGCCTTTATCCCGGGTCTCGGTCAGGTTGACACTGCGGCTCCTGGGGCTGATGGCCTCCTGCATCCTTCTGGTGCATCATGCCAGGTGGCGGATGCGGGCTCTGCAATGGGACCTGAAGTTTCAGTGGGCACAGCATCAGGGCAACCTGTCCGACCACGTCCTGATCTCGGAGGGCACTGCGAGTCAGTTACAGTGGTGGCTCACGAACCGCGATTGGGTCAGCGGCAGATCTCTCTCCCTACCCCAACAGGAGCGCGTAGTGGTGATGGATGCATCCCTCCTGGGATGGGGGGCCACATGGGAGAGAGGGAGATCAGAGGCCTCTGGTCTCCAGCGGAATCCTGGCTCCATATCAACCTCCCGGAGCTGCGGGCAATCCGACTTGCCCTGAAGGCATTCCTTCCCTCTGTCCGGGGAAGTGTAGTGCAGGTGTTCACGGACAACACCACCGCCATGTGGTACTGTAACAAACAGGGCGGGGTGGGGTTGTGGACCCTTTGCCAGGAGGCTCTGCGCCTCTGGCAATGGTTGGAACATCAGGGCGTGACCCTGGTGGTTCAACACCTGGCAGGTTCCCTGAACGCCAGGGCAGACCAACTCAGCCGCCGGTGCATGATGGTTCACGAATGGCGTCTGAACTCGGACGTGGCGCAAGGTCTCTTTCAGCAGTGGGGAGAGCCTTGGTTAGATCGATTCGCCACCGAAGAGAACGCGCAATGTCATCAGTTCTGCACGTTGGAATTTCCAAAGCAGCACTCGCTCGGGGATGCTTTTCGTCGCGAGTGGAGCTGCGGTCTGTTGTACGACTTTCCGCCTATACCACTTCTGCCCGGAGTGCTGAAGAAGATCAGGCGAGACCGGGCCCAAGTCATTCTTGTGGCTCCGGACTGTACACTAAGATACTGGTATCTCGAGCTACTCAGCATGTCAGTCGATCCCCCGATTCGTCTGCCTCTTCAGGAGGACCTTCTGTAGCAGCAGCAGGGGACAGTCCTCCACCCGAACCTGTCCAGTCTCCACCTACATGCGTGGAGATTGAGCGGCGGCAGTTGATGCCATTTGACTTGCCTCCTGAAGTTTGCGATGTGATTCTGGCAGCCAGGCGTCCCACCACAAAAACGGTATACGCCTGTAGGTGAAACAAATTTGTGGTATGGTGCCCAGCAAAGGCTGTGGATCCACTCTCTACCCCCCCTTTCAGAGGTTCTCCTCTTCCTTCTTTCTCTTGCCCAGCAGGGCTCAGCTCTGGGCACTATCAAGGGTTACCTCTCGGCTATTTCAGCCTTCTTAAGGCTTCCTGATCAGCCTTCTCCTTTCAAGTCCCCTGTTGTAAATAGATACTTGAAAGGCATCACACACATGTTCCTTCCTGTTCCCTTCGTAATGCCTCAGTGGGACTTGAATCTTATTCTAACGTATCTGATGTGCGCTCCTTTTGAGCCACTTCATAACTGTCCTCTTTGTCTTCTGACTCTTAAGACTGCATTCCTGGTTGCCATCACCTCTGCCAGGAGAGTGAGTGAGCTCCAGGCTTTCCTCTCTGTCCATCCAGACAAGGTTGTTCTAAGGACTCGTCCTTCTTTCCTGCCCAAGGTGGTCACAGCCTTTCATATCGGGCAGTCCATCACCTTGCCCACCTTCTATCCTCCTCCGCATCCCTCGAAAGAGGAAGGGAGGCTCCACCGTCTGGACCCAAAAGGTGCGCTCCAATTCTATCTGGACCGCACACGCCAGTTCCGGGTGGATGACCAGCTCTTTGTTGGTTACGTGGGTGCAAAGAAGGGACGGCCGGTGCACAAGCGGACCATCTCTCGGTTGGACATCTTGTGCATCAAGGTTTGCTACTCCTTGGCTAAAAAGGAGGCTCCAGTTGGGCTGCGCGCCCATTCCACTCGGGCCACGGCAGCTACTACTGCCCTGGGTCGGGGAGTCCCCTTGCAGGACATCTGCC
This sequence comes from Lissotriton helveticus, assembly GCF_964261635.1. Taxonomy (NCBI): domain Eukaryota; kingdom Metazoa; phylum Chordata; class Amphibia; order Caudata; family Salamandridae; genus Lissotriton; species Lissotriton helveticus. The sequence goes on along the minus strand of NC_136062.1, from coordinate 115,501,166 downwards.
AGGCAGCTACGTGGGCCTCCCTGCAGACGTTTGCTAGACACTACTGCCTGGGCAGCCAAGTCCGGAGAGATGGCTTTTTCAGCCGTTCCGTTCTCCAGGACTTTCTGGTGTGAGCTTGATTCACTTCCCACCACCGGGGTTGGTATTGCTGGGGTATCTATTCTAAGGTAAGGAATCTAACACTAACCTGTTTCTTTCAGATGCACAAGTTACTTACCTTCGGTAACGATATATCTCTAAGAAACAGTAGTTAGTGTTTCATTCCTTACTGCCCCACCCATCCTCCCCATTCTGCGAACCGATATCTAGGGTTAAGGACATCCCTTTCAGGGCCCTAGTTTCATGGCACCAGTTTTTAATTTAATTTAAAAAAGAATTTATAAAGCGCACGTACACTGAATCAGTTTCATGGCGCCGGTGTCGGTTTCTATCATGGCTCTGCGTTCCTGGCACGGAAATCTGTGTACAGAACTGACGTCAGCACGTGAGGGCGGCATCTAAGTACTCTGACGACATCCCGGCAATCACGACGCCGACAACGGACGCGGAGCTGCAGACGACTCCTAGCGACGCGCAGGGGTACTGCTGACGAAAACTTTCTGGATCCAGTCTGACGCCTGGGGATATTCTAAGGTAAGGAATCTAACACTAACTACTGTGTCTTACAAATATATTGTTACCTTGTGCTTTAGGTGTCCTTGTAAGCTGGATCCCAATGAACTACAGTCAGAACACACTGACAACAGGCAGAAAATGGAGGTATCTATGCCAGAAAGATCCTACTTTCCTACAGTGAGGTTGATATTATCGGAGTCTCTGTCCAGCTGATGCCTTTTTACCCTCTGCGAAGAGGAATTTCAAACTTGTGACCAAGACGGGGGCATGCCTACACTTACTTACAGGTAATGGGGAGTCACATCATCCATTAGGGGATTCTTGCCACAGCAACCGCCGTAGGCAAAACACAGACACACACAGACACACACAGACACACACAGACACACACAGACACACACACACAGACACACACAGACACACACACAGACTCACACAGACACACACACACACACACACACACACACACACACACACACTATGGGGTACAGGGGTAGTTTTAGGTTATGGGGTACAGGGGTAGTTTTAGGGTTCAGGGCTAGGTTTAGATTATGGGGTATTTTAGGGTTCAGGGCTAGGTTTAGCTTTTGGGGTACAGGGTTATTTTTAGGGTTCAGGGCTAGGTTTGCGTTTTGGGGTATTAGGGTTATGGGGTATTAGGGTTCAGGGCTAGGTTTGGGGTTCAGGGGTATTAGGGTTCAGGGCTAGGTTTGGGTTTTGGGGTACAGGGGTATTTTTGGGGTTCAGGGGTATTTATGGGGTTCAGGGCTAGGTTTGGGTTTTGGAGTACAGGGTATATTTATAGTGTTAAGATGGGGTAGTGTTTAAGGGTGTTGGGGTATTTTAAGGAGTAAGGGTTGTAGGAGAGTGGGGTCTGCAATCCTATGGTCACCCCAGATTTTTGCTTTTTGCTTCACTGGTTTACGACTTTCCCTGGCTGTGGGCCTGCTAATCAGACCCACAGCCTAGCTGTTCTCTCTCTAAATTGACATCCATGTACTTTAGGTGCATTTACCAATTGGTACTGGGCCACCTTATCAGTCCCTGTACACAGGGCATAGGTGTACCCAGGGCCTACCAGGGGCTGAAGCATGGATTATGCCACCCCTGGCTGGCCATCTAAATCTGACACAACTGTCTGCACGACAGCTGGGGCAAGGTGGTGTAAACACCCTTTGCTGTAGATATAGTATACCTATATCTAACCCTAAAATGGACACATAGATTCCTATCAGTCACTCCTATGGAAGGCCTCATCAATCCTGAAGGCAGAGTGCTTGGAATTATGTGAGATGGTGCTCTGGCATGAGCTGAGCCCGTTTGCAGCTTGCGGAACCAAGTCCTAATAGCTGTTCCATGATAACGCTATACCATATACTCTTAAGTGCATTATCAACCTCGCGGTTAAATGCTAACTCTGGTATAACATTATCAAAACATGTCGAGTAAGGTGTCATACGGATTGGAATACTACCCCCTCGCCAATTCTGGCGACGGGGGTAGCATTCCACCCTTCTAGAGGGACACGACATGTATGTAACTGTGAACCCTGGTTAAAGTTAACTCGAGCCTCAGCATCACAAAATGGATGCTGCCACCACAGACACAAGTCTGACCTCCTGCTGCTGGGAGTCCTTCCAGCGAGGATGGCTTGGACAAAGGGTTTCCTGCCTTGGGAGGTGCTAGCACCACCCCAGACAGGATTTTGTGTATTGAGGTAGGGAGGCCTGAAAGGAATGAGACATGCCTGGGGCACACAAGGTGCCCTGTGCATACACCGGTTCAAACCAGTTGCTGGGGCATCCCAGCCCCAGCTCTGGCGGTAAACCGGACAAAGGATAGGGGGTGTAGCCACCCCCCTTCCTGGTCCCACCCAGGGGAGGGACCTAGTCAGTAGTGCAGCCCCCTTTAGGAGAATAAAGGTAGGAGCTGGTCCCATTCCAAATGAGATTATCCTGAACTATTCAACAAGAAGAAACTCTGGCCTTCGACGTTCTGCTCCACAGAAGACTGAAGAATCTCCCTTGTGGACAAGGAGTGTCCACCCTGCAACTGCAGGCACCATCAAGCGTCCGGCGGCTTCCCTTTGTCGTCTTCCCTCGAGGATCCAGACTTCAGAGCCCGACGAGACCCGGATTCCCAGACCTCTCCGACCTCAACCTACATCTGCAGCACAGCTGAGATCCGTGGGTGCGACGAGACACGTGGGACCGGCCATCTTGGAAGAAACTGCACTTCGCTTCCAGCATGACTCCCGAGGTAAACTCGACCAAGTGCTTTGGGGACTGAGAAGCCCCAGCCCCGAGCAGCCCCTGCACCGAAGATCAGCCCTCCAGCATCCACGAGATCTGCGTGGGGCCCTTCTGCTTGTTTGCTGCTCGACGCGTGGTCTGCTCACTTGCCGGCTGGCTAGTGGCCTCCTAGACGATGAACCTTTGAATCTTTGCTGCTGGTCTGGTTGCTCCAGACTGGCCCTTGCTCCCTTCCAAAAGAGGGGCACCCCGACTCTCCTAGTCCGCACCAGACGCTTTCTTCACTCACCGCGTGGGTTGCCTTTGCCAAGGCCTGTTGAGTCCAATCCCGGATCCGACACCGCCGACAGCGAGAGCCTGCGTGGGACAGCTCGTGCCTCCATCCTGGTCGTCGAAGACACCTCCTGGTCCACGTGGCTGCAGAGTCAAGCGTCCACTCTTCACCTGATCGCGACGACGACATCTGGTTCCTTCCTGGTTCCACTCCAGTCACTGGCTAGTGACTGTGAAGATTGTCCCCTCTGCTTTCAGGTCTCCTTCTTCAACAATCCACCCTTGGATTGCACCGGACATCTTCCTCCTGGTCGCCTGCAGAATCTTTTCTTTCAGGCTCTATTGACTTCAACGCGAGAACCCGACGCACTTACTTAGTATATGGTTTGTCGTGCCCCTAGGGCACCATTGTAATTTTGTGCAACTTGTAGTATTTTTCGTAAGAGATTGTCATGTGCTTAGCCCTCTGACCTCATAAAGAGTTCAGAGGTGTTGTTAATAATAAATATACTGTTTATTTTCATAACAACCTGTGTGGTGTCCTTTCAATTGGTATTCAAGGGGTTATATTGTGGTAAAACAGCTGGCTTCACATGCCAAAAGAGTTTAGCCTAAGACTGCTTTGTCCATGCTACCATTAGGATAGCTGGTCTATAAGGTTGACTTACAACCAATCACCATAAGGGTTGTTTGGACTGATACAAGGTGATCACTAGAACTAGTGAGCATCATATATCAGGCCAACTTCTCACATTGGTGTGCAGTGGTTGGGATTTGAGCTTGCTGTTGTTTTTACCACGTATAATCTTGAAATATCATTTGAAAGATCACATAAGGTACCTAGGTACATATAACAAGCTTAGAAATACTCTGAGTTCTACTGAACCAGCTGTTGTAGTAGAAAGGGCCTAGCACACCCTGACTACAACTCTTAGCAAGGGATCAGTAGGAAAACCCATAGTGTAGGTAAGTGCATCACTTGCACCTCACTAGAAAGCATGTCTACCCATGGAGAGTCTTCAGAGACTCCCCAAGTGGTTGGTGACCCTCCACAGGTCCTTTCCAGATATGCAGCTCTCTGTTTCCAGGAGATGAGACAAGTGTGTACCTCCAGGAAATTGAAACAGGGTTCTAACCCTACCACTCCTTTTCTGTTAGGTCTCTTAGAGATATACGATGCTAGAAAGGCTTCTAACACAGATGGGAGCATGCCAGCCTTAGAGGGTACCCTTGGAGATTCAGACCTCCCTGAGAGAATGTAGAAGAGGAGGAGGAAGAAGAGGACACCTCTGGGGATGAGGCAGACAAAGGTCCTGAGTTAGTCAGCAGACTTACTAGGGCCAACTTAGACCTACATAGGGAAGGATCTGGGGGACCCCCAGTACTGACCCTGAGCAGGCCTAACTTTGGAGTTAGAAGAGATAGGTCTCATTCTGTGCACTCTCATGCCTCTGCCCAGAGGAGAATGACTTCTCCCCAGAGGAGAATGACTTCCCCTCAGAGGAGAGAGCATGAAGCAAGGATGAGACAGGCTAATCTGAGGATCCATGTAAAAAAAGTTCATTCGGGTCGGGGACAATCGATATTTGCCCGGCGGTATTGCCTCTGTGACCCTCTAGTTATTTAAATCAATGAAGAGGCAGGCGCTGGAGACTGGAAAGCAGGAAACAAGGTTTTTTTATTCTCTCCGGAGGAGAACACAACGAAACGGACAGAAGGTATCGTTCTGAGGTGCTCTAACTGTATTTCTGAGGCCTGGCCTCTTATATCCACATTTATGACTTTATTGCAGATTACACATACATGTTTAAAGCTTTGATGTGCGGAAAAGACATTCTCGGAACTCCCCTTTGGGCCCGTTCCCACACACATTTACAGTTAAAGTCCCCGCCCTAGTCACAACAGGTGATGAGCATCGCGCAGCTGGATAATCCGCCGATTCACGGAATGTGGGGAGTCTGATCGGATCTCATGGGGTGGGGGGGCTTTGATCAACCCGGGGATTCTTTGATGGGGGAAGCTTTCTATTGTACGGGGAGGGGCAAGGATGGTATCGGCAGAGCTGGGTGTCGGCTTGGGAACGGGGAGGACAAAGCGGGCACACGGGGGAAAAGGGGGTTTGCATCTAAGGGCCGGAGATCATGAAAGGAAGGCGGGGAGGTGTCGCGCTGAGAACAGGATGAGGGCCGGGGGCAGAGCAGCGCCGAAGAGGGGTTTATGACTCAAGGCAGGTGCAAGCAGGGGGTGGTCAGCGTGCAGGCGTAGTGAAGGCAAAGGGCTATGTCAGGGGCCAGCGGCATGCAAAAGGGTTTGTTCTGACCGGGGCATCTTAAAATGGCGAGCGCACGACAAAAGTGTGGCATCAGGGGAAGAGGCAAGATGGCGCAGATAATGTTCACCAAAACGCACTAATTTTCCACAGTCCCTCCTTTAACATATCCAAGACATCTTGCTGGTTCATTTTCTACTCTGGTCTATTGTGGTGGGCATGAGAAAGAAACCGGTAGGAACCCTAGAAAAAGAGTTTGTAAACAATACATTTTGAGGTTTCTAGTTTTAGGAGGTGCACCTATTTGATAAACTTTGATAAATTTGTTCAGCAGGAAAGTCATAGGAATGAAATACAAAAAACGGCGAGCAGCAAGTACATATCATAACGTGAACTGGCAGGTTAATACATATTTCAGATTCGGTTTGGAGCAGGATCAATACAATGGCGGCTGGGAGAGAAATGAGGCAAAAAAAAACGGTGATTGAGGATGTCAAATGTTCGAAGTTTTACGAGTTCTCATTGTTCTTTGTGGTCTTTCGTTGGCGCTGTTGAGCACCGGCGGTGGAGCTACAAGTCCAGCTCTGTTCTAAGTTCTGCGTTGCAGGGCACGACCCTTTCCTCGCGTTTCTGGTCGGAAAGGTCCTTTTCGCCCTGTGTCCTTTGAGGTGATTGTCAGAAAGTTCCGATGGAAGAAGAGCGTTCAAAACAGTCCATAGGGTAGGTCAGAGGAAAAAGGGGGATGGAGCAAGGCCAAATTAGGAACAAACTAGCGGAACGAGAGACTTCAAATAGGCGGGCGTGTGACGGAATTCAGAGAGCGGGGACTTGTCGACAGGCACTGGACGTCGAGCAGGGGCATCAGGTCGACCCTTTCTTTTCACGCTGTCGAAAACAGTGCCTCGTCCTGCAGCTCTTTTCAGTCGTGGTCTCGCCTTGACTAATGTCGCAGGTGTCCCTTAGTCTGCAGTCGGGCCTCGTGCTCCCACATCCGGTCCTTCTCTCCTCCAACAGCAGTACCCTTAAACAAGTTTGAAAAGACAGTCTTTTAGAAAATTTGCGGATGAAGATAATCAAAAAGTCTATTTCTCTCACAGCTCCAGGTAAAGAATGAAAAAGTCTGTTACATTTAATGTTCACAACCGGCATATGAATGACCGGTGGCGGACCTGCTGGATTTACTATGACTTTCCTTCATAATCATTTATTACAGGCATGACAGTTCATCTGATGGTATCCCACCTTCGGGAGACAAATCTGGCAAAGATATGCCGTTCTCTAGAGTTTCACATTTACAAAAGGGTACAGTGAGTCGTCAACATGGTACTACACAGGTATTTTGCTGAGAGACGAACATGGCTAAACATTTCCTTTCTATCGGTGCATCCTGTTTTTCGACTACTGCGGGGTTCATTTTGACGATTTCTTTACCTTGGCCTAGTCTGTTAACCTTGTAAAACATCATTCTGGGTCCTACGTAACCTTTTACAGCCCGGTTACTTAACTAGGAAGGACAGGGGTTTTATGGGAAACAACCAGGGACATAGACAGGGGAGGTAACGGGGGTGATCGTCTTTCTGGTTTGGGTATTGCGGCGTTTCGGGGAGGGGAGGGTCGCGTATTCTGAGGTCCTTGTTTTATACTATAGGAGCCGTTGACATGTAGTTCCCTCATTTCGGGCCAGATTAGGGAACCTCTGTCGTCTTACCTGTCCTTTCCCTTACGGCCCAACCTGGGTTCATTGACTTCTATCGGAAAAGGAGAGGTAATGACGCGGCCTCAGGGAGATTGTATTAAAGACAAGCGTTTGTGCAAATACTGACGGTATTTGAAGCCAATTAGGTGGTGTGCTAGGGGTGGCAATCTGCCAATTTCGGGGCTAACCACTCGGGAGAGTGGTAGTGCAAAAATAGAGAGAGAGAGAGAGAGAGAGAGAGAGAGAGAGAGAGAGAGAGAGAGAGAGAGAGAGAGAGAGAGAGGGGGAGAGAGAGAGAGAGAGAGAGAGAGAGAGAGAGAGAGAGAGAGTGCAACGGCAGGCTAAATAGTGCACGTGCAACGGAGAGGGCGGCAGTGCATTCAAGAAAGGCTATTTAGTGCATTACACAGTAAAGGGTATTCACGAGTCCACGGTAGAATCTTGTAATCATGCAGTTTGAGCATTAGGCAGGGTAGAGGGGACGTGCTTTGAGAAAAGGAAAGAAGAAAAAGGAGGTACCATTTTGTCGCACTTTCTCGCATTCTCGGTCCTTTGATCAGTTGGGTCAACGCCTCAGTCACACACACACACACATTCCCTCACAGTTTCGCATCATACGTGACATGGTTTCATTCTTCCGGTCTGGTTTAAGGGTGGTCACTTTTTATCAGGTTGTGCTAATTTTTCGGGCTTGTTCGATACGTGAGTAGTTTGCAGGCGTGCTTGGGCACCACCCTGCGGCGCTAGTCCGTTTCGTGTATTTAGACATGGCAAGGTCTCAGATCTTCGCCACACCTTGGCCGTAATCTCTGATGTAACCTGCAGAGGGAGGAAAAAAGGGGGGGGGTGGGGGAGACAGCATTCGCGCGCATTCAAATACATGGATTCATAAGTCTTTTACTTACCTCTTACTCGTCTTTCCTCCTTGGGGCAGGGTCCCCGGGGATATAGTTTTCGGAGTCGGGGGGCGGTAGTGTGTTCATGTAGGGCGTGTGCGGGGAAACATAAGAAGGAAACCAGAGGTGCCTAGTGCGAGGTATCTAGTCAAAGGATATATCTCACTATCGGGATCCTTAAACCTCTTTCAACGCTGTGGCGTTCTAAAGTTCTTCGGTTCTTGGGTCCCTGCTACTTCGGAACGTTGTACTTTACAATATTTACATTATTTCATTTTACCCTCCTTTTACATTCCCTCGTTTACACCATTCGTTTTACCCATCCTTGGAAGTCACGGTCTTCCTCTACGCGAAAGTTCATGAGTCAGTCGCGTACTTTTAAGACGGAGTGTCGTGTTGTCGATCCGATCCGTCCTCCCGGGCTGGGCAACCATCTTCCTTTAACCTTAAAGAGAGAGCAGAGTAGGGTGCACAGAAAAAGAACTTTCCTACCCATCCCATATTGTTTTAAAATAAAGCATGCAATACCCGTTCATAGTTTCAAAGACTTTATTTTGCAAATTCATTTCAGCATATGGATTAGGAGGGTGTGGTCGTATTTGGTCGGTCGTGGCAATGGCTAAAGTGCGTACAGTGGGGGGGGTGTCGTTTGCAACAGTAAAAACATCGGAAAGTTTTACTCATTCATTTGTAAGAGACTAAAACGTCTATTAATTGGCTGGGGGTTTGGGGGCATATATTTTCATAATTTAGAAACATAATCATAACAGTTGTAATCAGATTTCCTATATGCATACCGTACGTATGCATCGTAAATGAGGTTTACATTAGTTATAAAAATATAATACATTGTATATTCGTAATCAACATTTGTAACGGGGATCTTTTCATACTGTTCGTCGAGTGAGCTCTCCTTGTCTTTTCTAGCCAAGTGTACAAAGGATCACAAAAATCTCAGAACATCAAGTTTATATTAGTGCGAAGGGACACCACGAGGTGTTCGTAAGTTCCGATTGATACCAGCGCCATTTTGGGCGGGGCCGGCACAGTCCGGAAGCAGCATCAGGGGGAAATGTTTCCATTACTGGCAGTTTGGACCAGAGTCCTTTTCGGCAGTTCTAGAATTCACGCTAACAGAAGGTGTGGCAATGTCATGTTTGTTTCGTTGGCGATCGAAGCAGCCGTCCCTTACCGGAAACCTGCAAAGGCCGAAGGCTCCGCCGGGGACCTTTGTATGATCTTCAAGGCTGCGGAGATGCTGTCGGAGATGGGGGCTCGTGCTCCATGGGACAAATGTTCGAGTTGTATGGCTGGCCAGAGTTACTCTAGTGGCCGGGGCCCGCCTTCCAGCGGATCCAGACGCCATTTTGAGGCCCTACAGGGGCCACTCTCGTCGAGTTTGCAAGAATGGAAGAGACCCTTCGGAGTGAAAGGAAGAGGTCCCTGTTTTGTGAGAGCGGGACGTTCAGCTGGGGTGCAGCTGTGATGCCCTCACCTGGGGGGGGGCAAGGGAGACTCGTTCACATCGTCTCCTTCTCCCGGTGCACTCCATGCCGCTCCTTTTCATCGCCCCGCATGAAGGCCTCTCCACATCCGGTGTTCCCCGAGTGCCACCATTGTACGTTCGGTGCTGCGCAAATACTGGGGTGCCACCATTGTGTGTTCGGTGCTGCGCAAGTACTGGGGTGCCACCATGGTGTGTCCGGTGCTGTGGAAGTATGGGCACCATCGCCTGACTGGGGGTGTTCGGCGCCGGCTGGGGGCTGGGAAACCTCCTACCGGTGGAGGTGGGAGAGGCTCGTCCGCGTCGCCTCTCCCTCCCAGCCCAACTTGGACAGATTGTTGTGGAGGTACGTGCAGGACATCCCGCCGTCCAGGACTGCTACGGCTGTGACGGAAGAGAAAAGGAAGAGGCGCCTCGCTCTCCTCTTGACATGTGGCGGGACTACCTTAGTCTTTCCAGGCCCGTTGCGGCCGGCCAAGGAGACATGTGGCGGGACTACCTGCAAATGCCCAGGCTGCGGGCTCCTGCCTCTCCTCCGGCTCCCCCATACGTTAAGATTTCCTGACCAAGAGTTGGCGGCGGGGCTCGCCTTATATGGGTTGCCGTTGGTTGGGCGTAGCCGTAACCCTGCCCTACTTTGGAAGGTTCCAGAATGGGGGGGGGGCGAATGTTCTGTTTGACTTCCATTTTCTACAGTTTATCGTTATTATTCCTTGTTTGTTGTGTTAAATTAAAAGTTCAAGTTTATTAATGTTCTACGGATTTTGTTTTATCATTTCTTTCTTTCCAGGTTGCTTTTATGCTAAGTTTCTGCTAACAGGGGTCGAGTAACACGGAAACACGTGTAGAGGGGTGACGCAGATTTGTACATTACATATACACGAACTCAGACGGGGGACAGTACAAGTACGACATACAAAGACCCAAGACAAATATAAAAACAGTTATTGGTCATAATTATCTCTTTCCGTCTGTGAATTTTAAACGAGGCTGGGTTCCCGTCTTGACATTGGCCGACCTAGGAGAACTTGATCATGCCGCTGAGATTTTCCTGGCGAAATCTGTGCCATCGGGCATAATCAAACGCGGTAGTTCTGTCTGGTCTGTCTATGTAAGTCGGGTTCTTCTCTGTCTCGCGCCTTTTCTCGTACTGTCGGTCTGTCGTTCTTGTCGGCCCTTTGCCTTTACTCACGCTCAGTAGAGTCGGGCATTGGGCTTTCCAGTGTCCGACATACCTACAAAAAGCGCATTGGTCTGACCCTAAGTCTGGTCGTCCTTTGTATAGTGTCGGGGGATAAGTTGTGGGTAGCGGTGTCCTGGGGTTGTCCTGTCGGTATATTTCCCTACTTGGTTTATCCTCGTCTTTTCTCTGTCGTCTCGTAGCCTCTCTGCGCCACATACCGAGACTGTCGAGCATAATTGGCGTCGTCTTATTATTTCGAAGGGCTATTTCTAACGTTTCTATTTTATCAAGGTCAAAGGATCCTGCCAGTGGCCACTGTTTGTCTTGGCTATCTTCGGTATACCTGTGCCATAATTTATTATAAGCTATGGTGACTAACCCATAGTTTATGAACATGTCCTTATTAGGGGTGCCTTCTAGTGGAGCCATATGGTCCACCTCTAACACCCGGTCCGGGCTAAACAGGCTATTTATCAATGGGGAGAAGACAGACATGACGGCTCGTAACGAGGGACTAAAAAGTCAGCACTGCCTATCTTATCACTAGGTGCAAAGACTAGACAGAATATTTCTATTCTACGTTGTTTGCAGGCAGTGAATACCTCATGGAACCAAAAAAACCAAAAGACCAACAAAATAACAATGGGGAGAATGAGTAGGACCGCAAAGATCTGCGTTACCTACCCTTTTCACTATCTGCAAAAAGGATGGTCTCTTCCCTGCTTGCAGACAGAGAATCTCCAGGAAACAATAGTTTGTGAACAACAGTTCAGTTTCAAGCAATTATTGAGTGGGGGAGAAAAAGAACAAGCACGGCTGCTACCCTACTTATCCTCCACTGCTTGCAAAGGGAGAGAGAGCCTGTTGCTTCTCCGTTTGTAGACAGTGAATCTCTAAATAAAAATAAACAAGGCAATACTAGTATTTTTTGACAATCAATCAAAACAAATTCTTTCGCAATTTGTCGTGGCAACACGACCTTACCCGGACCATGTGGACAGTTTCTTGTCTTCCGAATCCAGCGCCCGATCGTCCTCTTTTTCTCGTATTTCTCACGGCACTCCTGATGGTTCCCAGTCAGGACCGTAGATCACTCGAGAGAGGTCTGTTCGGAACTAGTGAAGTTCGGATGATCGGCTGCCAGACGAGGGTCTATTGGGCAAGAGCTCTCCCGATCGTTGCAGTCGTTCACTCTGTCGTCGGGACCTCTCCCACTGGATCCACGAGTCGCTGATGGGCCCCACGCTTGGGACGCCAATTGTAAAAAAAGTTCATTCGGGTCGGGGACAATCGATATTTGCCCGGCGGTATTGCCTCTGTGACCCTCTAGTTATTTAAATCAATGAAGAGGCAGGCGCTGGAGACTGGAAAGCAGGAAACAAGGTTTTTTTATTCTCTCCGGAGGAGAACACAACGAAACGGACAGAAGGTATCGTTCTGAGGTGCTCTAACTGTATTTCTGAGGCCTGGCCTCTTATATCCACATTTATGACTTTATTGCAGATTACACATACATGTTTAAAGCTTTGATGTGCGGAAAAGACATTCTCGGAACTCCCCTTTGGGCCCGTTCCCACACACATTTACAGTTAAAGTCCCCGCCCTAGTCACAACAGGTGATGAGCATCGCGCAGCTGGATAATCCGCCGATTCACGGAATGTGGGGAGTCTGATCGGATCTCATGGGGTGGGGGGGCTTTGATCAACCCGGGGATTCTTTGATGGGGGAAGCTTTCTATTGTACGGGGAGGGGCAAGGATGGTATCGGCAGAGCTGGGTGTCGGCTTGGGAACGGGGAGGACAAAGCGGGCACACGGGGGAAAAGGGGGTTTGCATCTAAGGGCCGGAGATCATGAAAGGAAGGCGGGGAGGTGTCGCGCTGAGAACAGGATGAGGGCCGGGGGCAGAGCAGCGCCGAAGAGGGGTTTATGACTCAAGGCAGGTGCAAGCAGGGGGTGGTCAGCGTGCAGGCGTAGTGAAGGCAAAGGGCTATGTCAGGGGCCAGCGGCATGCAAAAGGGTTTGTTCTGACCGGGGCATCTTAAAATGGCGAGCGCACGACAAAAGTGTGGCATCAGGGGAAGAGGCAAGATGGCGCAGATAATGTTCACCAAAACGCACTAATTTTCCACATCCAGAGGGAAGAACTTGCCCTTGCCAAAGAGAAGCTTGCCTTTGCTAGAGAGCAACAGTTAAGTGGGGTAGTCCCCACTGGTGGCAGCACTATCCCTAGGGATAGAGACAGGAGTTTTGATAATAGACACCTGAGTAAAGTAGTGCCCCCCTATAAGACAGGGATGATATCCACAAGTGGATGACTGCTTTGGAGAGAGCCTGCAAAGTACAGCAGGTACCACAGAGTCAGTGGGCAGCTATATTGTGGCTCTCCTTTGAAGGTAAAGGTAGAGACAAGCTCCTCACTGTTAGAGATGAGGATGCTAATGATTACCAAGTCTTGAAACTTGCTCTGATTGATGGGTTTGGCTTAACCACTGAACAGTACAGGTTGATGTTCAGGGATACCCAGAAAACTCAGGCTCAAGATTGGACTGACTTTGTGGATTGTGCCACTAAGGCTCTGGAGTGCTGGTTACTGGGAAGTAAAGTTACTGATTACACAGGATTGTATAATCTAATTATGAGAGAGCAAATCTTAAATAATTGTCAGAACCAGTTGTTGCATCAGCACTTGCGTGACTCAGATCTGACCTCTCCCCAAGAATTGGGAAAGAAGGCAGACAGATGGGTCAGGACAAGGGTCAAGCAGCAGAACCAGAACCAGGGTGGTGGCCAGAAGAAAGCAGACCAGAAGGATAATGAGAATAAGCAAAATGACCAGAAGTCTTCAACAGGGCCCCAACAACCTAAGGAGGGTGGGTCCCAAACTTCCCAAAAGAAGAATAATGATGGTCCTAAGAAACCATGGTGCCAATACTGTAAAAGTAAGACTCACTGGTTTAGTGAGTGCACCAAGAAAGGCCGAACTCCTACCACTACTGTCCCTAAGACACCTGCACCCCCTAGTACAGTTAGTAGTGGTAGTGTACCTCCCAAGGCTATAGTTGGGTTAACCCTGGGAACTGAGGTGGGTTCTGACTTAGTCAGAATTCCTACTCAGGCAGTTCTTGTTTGTACTGGGGACATGGATATGACCCCTACTGTAAGTCCTAGTACTCTGGGCAAATACAGGCAAACGCCTTTAATCAATGGAAAAATGGCTCAGGCCTACAGGGACACATGTGCCAGTGTCACCATGGTGACACCAACATTTGTGGACGCTGACCAGATCATGCTAGGTTCAGATTACCTAGTGACCAATGCTAGCAATGTCACTACCAATCACAGTATGGCAGTTGTTAATTTCTCCTGGGGAGGGGTAACTGGCCTCAAAAGGGTTGTAGTTAGTACAGACCACCCAGTAGATTGTCTTTTGGGCAATGATTTGGAATCCTCACTGTGGTCAGATGTGGAGTACAGGACTCATGTAGAAATGCTAAGTCTCTCCTCACATGTCCTTGCTGTGACTAGGTCACAGGCCAAGAAATGCCCAGCTGAACAAGTGCTGGATCCTGGAAGAATGGACCAGACACTACCCAAGAGAAGGAATGGTAGGGTTAAGGCAGAGCCTTCCCCCCTGCCTCAGGTTGAGGATCAGCCCTCTCAGGAGGCTGACCCAGAGACCCCAGAAGGAACTGTCCTAGAAGAGCTTGAGCCTGAACAGGTTGAGTTTCTTGGGACAGGGGACCTTCCAGGGCAGACTTGAGGCAGGCCCAATTAGATTGTTCCTCTCTTGAACCACTCAGACAGCAGGCTGCTGTTGAGGCTGCAGGGAATGCTACAGGTGCCCATAAAGTGTATTGGGAAGATGGACTCCTATACTCTGAGGCAAGAGACCCCAAGCCTGGTGCAACCAGGAGGCTGGTCATCCCCTTGTCTCTTAGAGGTTTCCTTCTCACCTTAGCCCATGAGATTCCCCTTGCAGGTCACTTAGGCCAGAACAAGACTTGGGACAGGCTTGCCCCACACTTTCACTGGCCTCATATGTCTCAAGACACAAAAGAGTTTTGTCGCTCATGTGTCACCTGTCAAGCCAGTAGCAAATCAGGTGGCACAACAAAGGCCCCCCTTATGCCACTACCTGTGGTGGGGGTTCCCTTTGAAAGAGTGGGGATTGACATTGTTGGAGCAATGGACCCCCCAACAGCATCTGGGCACAGATTTATACTGGTGGTAGTGGATCATGCCACCAGGTATCCAGAAGCTATTCCCCTTAGGACCACTACAGCTCCTGTTGTGGCCAGGGCCCTACTTGGAGTTTTCTCCAGAGTGGGGGTTCCTAAGGAGGTTGTCTCTGACAGAGGTGCAAACTTCATGTCAGGATACTTGACTGCTATGTGGAAGGAATGTGGTGTCAATTATAAATTCACCACACCTTATCACCCACAGTGCAATGGGCTTGTTGAGAGATTCAACAAGACCCTCAAAGGAATGATAAAAGGATTACCTGAAAAGCTCAGGCGAAGATGGGATATCCTTTTACCCTGCCTCCTGTTTGCTTACAGAGAGGTCCCACAGAAGGGGGTTGGTTACAGCCCTTTTGAGCTTCTGTTTGGGCATCCTGTAAGAGGACCCCTATGTCTTGTGAAGGAAGGATGGGAGTTACCTCTCAAAAAGCCTAAGCTTGACATAGTGGACTATGTACTTGGTCTCCGCTCCAGGATGGCAGAGTACATGGAGAAGGCATCTAAAAACCTTGAGGCCAGCCAGGAACTTCAAAAAGCTTGGCATGACCAAAAGGCTGTCCTAACTGTGTATCATGCAGGACAGAAGGTGTGGGTGTTGGAGCCAGTGGCCCCAGCAGCTCTCCAAGACAAATGGTCTGGACCCCATACCATCATTGAGCAAAAGGGAGAAGTCACCTACTTGGTGGACATGGGAACTCCCAGGAGCCCCCACAGGGTGCTTCATGTAAACAGGCTCAAAGCATTTGTCAACAGGGAGGACATGGGCTTGCTCATGGCCACAGATGAGGGGCAGGAGGAAGAGAGTGACCCTCTCCCAGACCTGCTCACTCAGAACCCTGATGATGGGTCAGTAGATGGTGTAGTCTTTTTTGACAGCCTCTCTGCCCATCAACAAGAGGATTGTAAACAGGTTCTTCAATCCTTCAGGCAAATGTTTTCACTGACCCCCAGTCAGACAAACTGGTGCACCCATGAGGTGGACACTGGTGACAGCCTGCCTGTCAAGAATAAAATCTACAGGCAACCTGACCACGTCAGGGACTGCATAAAGAAAGAAGTCCAAAAGATGTTGGAATTGGAAGTCATTGAACCCTCAGAGAGCCCTTGGGCTAGTCCTGTAGTTCTAGTGCCTAAACCTCACCCCCAGGATGGTAAGAGAGAGATGAGGTTTTGTGTAGACTACAGGGGTCTCAATGCTGTCACTAAGACAGATGCCCATCCAATACCTATGGCAGATGAACTGATAGACAAGTTGGTTTCTTAAGTACATTTGACCTAACAGCTGGTTATTGGCAGATCAGGTTAGCTGAGGAGGCCAAGGCCAAAACAGCATTTTCTTCCCCAGGAGGTCATTACCAATTTGTGGTGATGCCCTTTGGTTTGAAAAAGCACCTGCCACTTTTCAAAGGTTGGTGAACCAAGTTCTCACTGGGTTGGATGACTTCTGTGCAGCATATCTAGATGATATTGCTGTCTTTAGCTCCACCTGGGAGGATCAGCTGATCCACCTGAGGAAAGTTTTGGAGGCCCTGCAAAAGGCAGGCCTCACTATCAAGACTACTAAGTGCCAGATAGGGCAGAGTCAGGTTGTGTACCTGGGCCACCTTGTGGGTGGAGGCCAGGTTCAACCATTGGAGAGCAAGATACAGGCCATAAAGTACTGGGCTCCTCCAACCACCCAGACACAGGTCAGAGCTTTGTTGGGCCTGTCTGGTTACTATAGAAAGTTTGTCAAAAATTATGGGTCCATTGTGACACCACTTAATGACTTGACAAGCAAGAAAATGCCAAAGAAAGTTCAGTGGACAGTTAGCCGTCAGAAGGCATTTGATGACCTAAAGCAGGCCATTTGTACTGCACCTATTCTCAAGAGTCCTGTCTACTCCAAAACATTCATTGTCCAAACAGATGCATCTGAGTTGGGTGTGGGAGCTGTTCTTTCTCAACTGAATATTGATGGTCATGACCAGCCCATTGCTTTTATAAGCAGAAGGCTGACCCCTAGAGAGAAACGTTGGTCAGCTATTGAGAGGGAGGCCTTTGCTGCGGTTTGGGCCCTGAAGAAGTTGAGACCATACTTGTTTGGAACTCACTTCAAGATTCAGACCGACCATAAGCCCCTCTTATGGCTAAATCAGATGAAGGGTGAAAACCCCAAACTTCTTAGGTGGTCCATTTTCCTACAGGGGATGGACTTTGTATTTCCACTTAGAACAGGAAGACTCACCTGGTCAAGGGTAGTTTAATGTCCCTAAGTTTGGGGAGGGGTAATGTAGGAGAGTGGGGTCTGCAATCCTATGGTCACCCCAGATTTTTGCTTTTTGCTTCACTGGTTTACGACTTTCCCTGGCTGTGGGTCTGCTAATCAGACCCACAGCCTAGCTGTTCTCTCTCTAAATTGAGATCCATGTACTTTAGGTGCATTTACCAATTGGTACTGGGCCACCTTATCAGTCCCTGTACACAGGGCATAGGTGTACCCAGGGCCTACCAGGGGCTGAAGCATGTATTATGCCACCCCTGGCTGGCCATCTAAATCTGACACAACTGGCTGCACGACAGCTGGGGCAAGGTGGTGTAAACACCCTTTGCTGTAGATATAGTATACCTATATCTAACCCTAAAATGGACACACAGATTCCTATCAGTCACTCCTATGGAAGGCCTTATCAATCCTGAAGGCAGAGTGCTTGGAATTATGTGAGATGGTGCTCTGGCATGAGCAGAGCCCGTTTGCAGCTTGCGGAACCAAGTCCTAATAGCTGTTCCATGATAACGCTATACCATATACTCTTAAGTGCATTATCAACCTCGTGGTTAAATGCTAACTCTGGTATAACATTATCAAAACATGTAGAGTAAGGTGTCATACGAATTGGAATACTACCCCCTCGCCAATTCTGGCGACGGGGGTAGCATTCCACCCTTCTAGAGGGACACGACATGTATGTAACTGTGAACCCCGGTTAAAGTTAACTCGAGCCTCAGCATCACAAAATGGATGCTGCCACCACAGACACAAGTCTGACCTCCTGCTGCTGGGAGTCCTTCCAGCGAGGATGGCTTGGACAAAGGGTTTCCTGCCTTGGGAGGTGCTAGCACCACCCCAGACAGGATTTTATGTATTGAGGTAGGGAGGCCTGAAAGGAATGAGAGATGCCTGGGGCACCCAAGGTGCCCTGTGCATACACCGGTTCAAACCAGTTGCTGGGGCATCCCAGCCCCAGCTCTGGCGGTAAACTGGACAAAGGATAGGGGGTGTAGCCACCCCCCTTCCTGGTCCCACCCAGGGGAGGGACCTAGTCAGTAGTGCAGCCCCCTTTAGGAGAATAAAGGTAGGAGCTGGTCCCATTCCAAATGAGATTATCCTGAACTATTCAACAAGAAGAAACTCTGACCTTCGACGTTCTGCTCCACAGAAGACTGAAGAATCTCCCTTGTGGACAAGGAGTGTCCACCCTGCAACTGCAGGCACAATCAAGCGTCCAGCGGCTTCCCTTTGTCGTCTTCCCTCGAGGATCCAGACTTCAGAGCCCGACGAGACCCGGATTCCCAGATCTCTCCGACCTCAACCTACATCTGCAGCACAGCTGAGATCCGTGGGTGCGACGAGACACGTGGGACCGGCCATCTTGGAAGAAACTGCACTTCGCTTCCAGCACGACTCCCGAGGTAAACTCGACCAAGTGCTTTGGGGACTGAGAAGCCCCAGCCCCGAGCAGCCCCTGCACCGAAGATCAGCCCTCCAGCATCCACGAGATCTGCGTGGGGCCCTTCTGCTTGTTTGCTGCTCGACGCGTGGTCTGGTCACTTGCCGGCTGGCTAGTGGCCTCCTAGACGACGAACCTTTGAATCATTGCTGCTGGTCTGGTTGCTCCAGACTGGCCCTTGCTCCCTTCCAAAAGAGGGGCACCCCGGACTCTCCTAGTCCGCACCAGACGCTTTCTTCACTCACCGCGTGGGTTGCCTTTGCCAAGGCCTGTTGAGTCCAATCCCGGATCCGACACCGCCGACAGCGAGAGCCTGCGTGGGAGAGCTCGTGCCTCCATCCTGGTTGTCGAAGACACCTCCTGGTCCACGTGGCTGCAGAGTCAAGCGTCCACTCTTCACCTGATCGCGACGAAGACATCTGGTTCCTTCCTGGTTCCACTCCAGTCACTGGCTAGTGACTGTGAAGATTGTCCCCTCTGCTTTCAGGTCTCCTTCTTCAACAATCCACCCTTGGATTGCACCGGACATCTTCCTCCTGGTCGCCTGCAGCATCTTTTCTTTCAGGCTCCATTGACTTCAACGCGAGAACCCGACGCACTTTGACACCTATGCACCAGCGGCCCGTGGGTGAGGAAACACAAGCATTTCAGTGCTCAAGGGGAGTTTAACTGTCCTAGTGTCGAGTTCAACAGTCGTTTTAGTCCTACCTAGTCAGGATTGTCTGTACTCACCTTTAACTTGAACTGTACTGTCCATAGACGTTGTTACGCATCTCGCTTGTGAGTTCACACTCTGCACACGCGTTCCGTGGGCCTCCTATTACTTACCTGAAGTTAGTATAGCGTGGTCCCATCGATCCTACAGCCTCTGGACAGCTCCATTCCAATTATCGACTTTCACATTCCACTTACTTAGTATATGGTTTGTCGTGCCCCTAGGGCACCATTGTAATTTTTTGCAACTTGTAGTATTTTTCGTAAGAGATTGTCATGTGCTTAGCCCTCTGACCTCATAAAGAGTTCAGAGGTGTTGTTAATAATAAATATACTGTTTATTTTCATAACAACCTGTGTGGTGTCCTTTCACTTGGTATTCAAGGGGTTATATTGTGGTAAAACAGCTGGCTTCACATGCCAAAAGAGTTTAGCCTAAGACTGCTTTGTCCATGCTACCATTAGGATAGCTGGTCTATAAGGTTGACTTACAACCAATCACCATAAGGGTTGTTTGGACTGATACAAGGTGATCACTAGAACTAGTGAGCATCATATATCAGGCCAACTTCTCACAAGGGTGGGTTATGATTATAGGGTGCAGTGGTATTTAAAGGGAGCAGGGTGGGATTAGCACACGATATGAGACGGCATGATGGGCGGAACGTACCATACGCCCCCAGCACACACCCACAGCACAACGCAGACACGCCCACAATGGACTACTTTGCTGGCACGGTCCTTTTACCTTTTAAATGTATATGGTGGGTGTCTGCATAGCCTATGTCCTTCTGCTGCAACTGACCTTTCCAATGCTGTATTGGGTGTTGTGATTGGTGCTGTGGTTCCTGAGATTACCCGCCTCAAAGGTTTGGGCTCTCTCTTTATTATATTAGTATAGATATATACACAAATACAATGTATCTGAAAGAGACTATTAGTTATGGATTGCTCACCTTAGAATTACCCCCAGGCGTCAGACTGGGTCATGAGAATTTTTCTTCAGCAGTACCCTTGCAAGTCTGTCGACTCCACGTTCGCTTCATGATCGCCGGAATGATGTCGCTGTATCTACTTAGATGCCGCCCCTGCGTGCTGATGTCAGTTCTTTCTTTATCTGCGCCAGCCAGTGCGGATCCGGAGAGAGCAGTACCTCGAGCCACTTTTTGACTCTCTTTTTGCAACTTTTTTTCGACATCTTTTCGAGTCCTCATGACTCCTGGTGCGCACCCATGTCATTGCGGCCGCCTGTACTCAAACCTTGTGGCTCCTGCTACAAACTGATATTGGTGATGGACCCCCATCTCATATGCCTACGGTGTCTGGAGCGTGACCTTTCCGAAATTGTGCTCCGACTGCCGAAAGCTTCTGGAGGCCTGGCAGTTGGCTCCTCGCTGTTCAAGGTCCCAGTCGAGAGGGAGGTCGTGGGACCGGTCGCGGAGCCATCACCACTACTCCAAGTTGAAGTCTTCCCTATCCTTCGGCCGACCGGCGTGCGTGGCAGAAGGTAGTCATCTGGCTACGCCCGCGGAGCCTGTTGGGTCGACTCCGAGTCTTTCTACTTTTCCGGGAGCCGGAGCGACCCTTGCCCAACTTTGTAGCTTTTACAAAGCCCTCCACTTGATCTTTGGCGTGCCTTCGGGCTCTGTGGACCCGGCTGGGGGCTCTAGGCCTTCAATGCAGGCGGCTTCGGCTCTGGTGCTGCAGGGATCCAGGCCTGAATCCGGATCGGCTCCGAACGACCTCGTGACACTTCCGCCGGCACCAAATACAATGGCGACACCTCCATCCCCTCCAACGCTCGTTGTGTCCCCAACCAACGTCAACCCCCTCGATGTGGACACAGAGCCAGACTGACGTTGGCCGACGTCAGTACCGGCACCGACCAGTACTTTTGTACCCCTGCTCTTCCCTATCACCCTGAGTGGCTATCAGAGGAGGGTGAGGAGGACTGAGAGGGGTCTATGGACCCTCTGGCAGACCAGTTAGAAGAACCGGACTGGAAAGAGGAGTTGGGTGACCCACACCTTGGCATGCTATCTCCCCCTACCGTGGAGGATGGTGCATCCTAAGTAGTGGTGTTGCGTAGGGCGGCTGAGGCCTTAAACCTTCAGCTTCTTATGGTGGCAGTCAGGACTAACCTCCTGACCGAGGTGCTTTCGCCGGCAGCAGCCTCTTCGGAACCCCCGCTGCCGTTCAGTGGGGCCCTCACGGACATCTTTTTGGGCACCTGGTCCAAGCCCAACACAGGGGCTCCTTTGGATAGGATGATTGCCCGACGCCAACGCCCGGCCCCAGGAAACACCATTTTCCTCTCCCAACACCTCACCCCTAAGTGCTTGCTGGTCCAAGCCTCGACTTCCAAGGGTGCATTCCCTAACGCACCACCTGATAGAGAATCCAAGAAGCTGGACCATCTTGGTAAAAAAATGTTTTCTAGATCGAACTGCCTGGCCAGGTTCTCCCTGGACTGGAAACAAGTATCCTAGGACTAGCAGTCTTCTCCCCACCGTTTGAGGTCCAGGGGTCGATCATCATTGCTCCTAGGGGTCGAAGTCTTCATACTCTGAATCGGGTAAGAGACGTCATAAGAAGAAGTCAAAGAAGCGCTTACGCTCCTGACGTGCCCCCGTCTGTCTCCGGACGCGAACGAGGGGCCAGGGGTACTTCGCCCACGGCTCCGTTGGAGCTGGTGAATCCCGCTGTCTACCCATCTTATCCGGGTCCGTCGGTGACTCCGGCCCAGGTGCAAAAATGTCTTGCTGCCATGGACTGCCTTTTAAGGCTTTGGGCTTCCGCCGGTGTGACTTTGAGCCCGCGGTCCCAGCTGTGGGCCATTGCTTGCCGCCGGCTCTGCCATCGGCGACTGTGGCCCCGGCGCCGCAAGGTCCTCCGCCGGCTGCTCCGGCCTGGCGCCTCCCGCGGCTCTGTTCCCGGCGCTGCAATGGGGTCCGTTCGTCCGACCTCTGCCCTTACCCCGGTTTCCGGACAATTTTGCTCCGAGTTGGGACCCTAATTGGAACATGGAGGCGGATCGGCGCCGTTCCCGGTGCTGTTGGACCATTTGTATTCCTCAAGTCCCTCCCCACCACAGCAGCCTGTGCCTAAGGCGGTGGAGGAGGGTGACGACTGGGAGGGGTCTGAGGACCCTCTTGCACTGCAGTGCGAGTCTGAACAGGAGTGGGCGGAGGAGTCGGAGGTGCAGGTGGCCTTGACCTCTTCTCTGAGCCTCGTCTTCTCTCTCCTCCTGCTGTCATGGAGGAGGGCGCCACATATACTGTGGTGCTCCGTAGAGCAGCTGAGGCCCTTGACCTTGATCTGTAAACTATCACTCTCAAAACCAACCTCCTTACTGAAGTTCTTCAGCCGGCGGCAAGTTCTGTGGAGCCTCTGCTTCAGTTCAATGAGGCTTTAACGGATGTTTTGATGGGCACCTGGTCTAGACCAGCCACAGGTGTTCCTGTGGATAGGAACGTGGCAAAGGAGTCAACGCCTGGCCCCGGGTGACCCTGGCTTTTGATGAACCCTCCAACTCTAGAGAGCCTGTTCATCCAGGCCTTCACTTCCCAAAGCGCATTCCCTACCGCCCGCCGGATAAGGAATCAAAGAAGCTGGAGCAGTTTGGCAAGACATTGTTTTCCTCTGCCAGCTTGGGGTTGCGGTCAGTCAACACCACAAGCCTCTTAGGCCGCTACTCTCACGCTGTGTGGGACACGGTGGCGCAGACGCTGCCCCAGTGTCCGGAGGAGGTTCGGCCTGTTGCGGAGGAGAAAGACGGTGCAAAGTTCGCCATCTGGTGTGTGCTGGACACCGCGGAGACACTGGTTAGGACAATCTCCACAACAGTGGCCCTACGTTGCCATGCCTAGCTGCGATCCACTGGGTTTTCAGGGGATGTTCAGAGTTCCCTCATGGACATGCCCTTTGATAGTACTCACCTGTTTGGCAATAAGGTGGACAGTGCGCTGGAGCGTTTTACGGCCAAGTCCTTGGGTCTCTCCACAACGCGCCCGACCGCATCTGCCTTTTGTTCCTTTTGTGGCCACGGAAGGGGCTTCCCTACACATTCGTTCAGCCAGAAGCAGAACCAACCTCACCGCTGCCGTGGACGTGGGGCTGCAGTGGCGGCACAGGGGGCCATCGTGCGTGTCAGTCCACCTCCGCTCCCGCAGCATCCGCCTCAAAGCCTTCCTATTCCGAGCTTTGGGGTGCACCCCACGCTGGTGGGCTGCAGGATTCAACATCACCTCCCCCACTGGCGTTCTGTCACTTCGGACAGGTGAGTGCTGTAAATTGTCCGAAGGGGCTTCGCCCTCCCCTTGGAGTCTGCCCCCCCAGCCATGCCACCTCAGTTCCACCGCATGTCGGGGTATCACTTTGCACTTCTCCAACAGGAGGCCATTGAGCACGTTCCTGGGCCAGAAGTAGGACGTGGTTGTTATTCACACTACTTTCTGGTTCCTAAGAAGGAGAAAGAGGACTTGCGCCCCATCTTGGACATCAGGAACGTCAATCGCTTCCTCCAGAAGGAGAAGTTCAAGATGTTGACTCTGGCTCAGGTCTTGGCTGACCTCGACCCTGGAGACTGGATGGTAGCGTTGTACTTGCAGGATGCATATTTTCATATCCCCGTCCTGCCAGCCCACCGGCATTCCCTGTGGTTCACGGTAGGCCAGGAGCATTTTCAGTTTGCCGTGCTCCCCTTCGGCCTTACCAGTGCCCTTGGGTGTTCACAAAAGTAATGGCGGTGGTCGCAGCACACCTGCGCAGATCAGGGGTTTCAGTCTTCCCCTATCTTGACGACTGGCTGTTGAAGGCGGGCTCGCCCCAGGCAGTTGCTTCTCACCTCCAGACTACGGCCGACCTCCTCCATTTGCTGGGGTTCTCCATCAACGTGCCGTAGTCGCACCTGATCCTTTTCTGAAGCTCCCCTTCATCGGAGTGGTTCTGGATTTGACGCGGTTTCAGGTTTATCCTCACGAGCAGCGAGTCCGGGTTATCCAGGCTATTATTCCGATCTTTCAGCCTCTATCCCGGGTTTCAGGGTGACCCTCCTGCATCCTGCTAGTGCAACATGCCAGTTGGCATATACGGGCTCTGCAGTGGGACCTGAAGTTCCAGTGGGCACAGCATCAGGGCAACCTGTCTGATCACGTCCAGATCTCGGAGGGCACTGCACAACATTTTGCAGTGGTGGCTCACGAATCGTGATTGGGTTAGTGGCAGAGCCCTCTCCCTTCCCCAACTAAAGCACACAGTGGTGACGGATGCATCCCTCCTGGAATGGTGCGGCCTCTTGGGAGAGGTGGAGAACGGAGGCCTCTGGTCTCCGGCGGAGTCCCAGATCCATATCAACCTTTTGGAGCTTCGGGCGATCTGACTTGCAATGAAAGCATTTCTTCCCTCTGTCCGGGAAAGTGTGGTGCAGGTGTTCACAGACAACACCACTGCCATGTGCTATTGCAACAAACAGGGGGGTGGGGTCGTGGACTCTATGTCACGAGGCTCTGCGCCTCTGGACATGGCTGGAACATCAAGGCATTACCTTGGTGGTTCAACACCTGGCAGGCTCTCTGAATGCCAGGGCGCACAACTCAGTCGACGGTGCATGATGGATCACGAATGGCGTCTGAACTCGGACGTGGCACAAGGTATCTTTCTGCAGGGGGGAGAGCCTTGGTTAGATCTATTCGCCACCTAAGAGAACGCGCAATGTCATCAGTTCTGCGTGTTGGAATTTCCAAGGCGGCACTCACTTGACATGTCATCAGTTCTGCGTGTTGGATTTCCAAGGCGGCACTCGCTTGACGACGCTTTTCGTTGCGAGTGGAGCTGCAGTCTGTTGTACGCCTATCCGCCTATACCACTGCCCAGAGTGCTGAAGAATATTCGGCCCGACCACGCCCAAGTCATCCTTGTGGCTCCGAATTGGGCACGAAGATACTGGTATCCCGAGCTACTCAGCATGGCGATCGATCCCCGGATCCGACTGCCTCTTCGGGAGGATCTTCTGTCACTGCAGCAGGGGACGGTCCTCCACCCAAATCTGTCCAGCCTCCCCCTCCATGCGTGGAGATTGAGCTGTGACAGTTGAAAGCTTTCGATCTTCCTCCCGAAGTCTGTATGTCATTCTGGCAGCCAGGCGTTCCTCCACTAAGACTGTATACGTCTACAGGTGGAACAAGTTTGTGGCATGGTGCACAGCGAAGGCTGTGGATCCCTTTTTGCCCCTCTTTCTGAGGTCCTTCTGTTCCTTCTTTCTTTGGCCCAGCAGGGTTCAGCTCTGGGCACTATCAAAGGTGATCTTTCGGCCATCTCCACCTTTCTGCGGCTTACAAATCAGCCTTCTCTTTTTAAGTCCCCGGTTGTTAACCGCTTTCTCAAGGGCATTACACACACGTTTCCTCCCGTGACTTTCATAATGCCTCAATGGGACTTAAATCTTGTCTTGACCTATCTTATGTGTGCTACCTTCATAACTGTCCATTACATCTTCTCAATCTAAAGATGGCTTTCCTGGTAGCTATCACCTCTGCCAGAAGAGTGAGTGAGCTCCAGGCTCTTTCTTCTAAACTTCCTTTCCTTTTTGTTCATCCGGACAAGGTGGTTTTACGAACCCGTCCTTCTTTCTTACCAAATGTTACGCCCTTCCCCATCGGGCAGACCATCACTTTACCCACCTTCTTTCCGCCTCTGCATCCTTCAAACGTTGAAGAGAGGCTCCACCGTCTGGACCCAAAACGTGCGCTCTATCTGAAGTGCACACAACAGTTCTGGGTGGATGGCCAGCTCTTTGTTGCCTACGTGGGCGCCAAAAAGGTCGGGCCGTGCACAAACAAACCATCTCTCGGTGGGTCGTTCTGTGCATCAAAGCATGTTACTTTTACTGGCCAAGAAGGAGCCTTCTGTGGGGCTGTGTGCCCATTCTACCAGGGCAACGGCAGCCACTACTGCCTTGGGACGTGGCGTTCCCTTGCAGGACATTTGTCAGGCAGCTACGTGGGCCTCGCTGCACACGTTTACCAAGTATTATTGCCTTGACAGTCAAGTCTGAAGAGACAGCTTCTTTGGCCGTTCTGTTCTCCGTGACTTTCTGGTGTAATTCTGTTCGCAGACCCACCTCCGGGGTTGGTATTGCTGGGGTATCTATTCTAAGGTAGGGAATCTATCACTAGCGTGTCTCTTTCAGATGCACAAGTTACTACTTGTGTAACGATATATCTGTAAGAGATATTAGTTAGTGATAGATTCCTTACTGGCCCGCCCATCCTCCCCGGTCTGCGAACTGATTTCTAGGGTTACGGTCATCCCTTTCAGGTTCCTAGTTTCATGACACCAGTGGCCACTTTCTTGCATGGCTCTGCGTTACTGGCGTGAAAAGTTGTGTACAGAACTGACGTCCGCGTGCATGGGTGGCGCCTAAGTAGTGTCCGTGACGCCATCTCGGCTTTCTTACGACGCCAGCGGCGGACAAGGAGCCGCACAACGCCACCTACCGACGTGCAGCGGTACTGCTGAGGAAAAACTTTCCGGACCCAACCTGACGCCTGGGGATATTCTTAGGTAATGAGTCTATCACTAACTACCCAAGTAGTAACTTTTTCATCTGTAATAACTTGTGCATCTGTAAGAGACTTAGGTTAGTTATAGATTCCTTACCTCCCCACCCATCCTCCCTGCTCTGCGACCTGACTTCTAAGGAGAGGAACTCAATTAAAGGGCCCTAGTGTGGCGTGCCAGTGGTCAGTGTCTTTCATGGCTCTGCGGTTCTGGCATGGAAAGTCACGTCAGAATAGACGTCAGCGCGCAATGGGGTGTCTAAGTAGGCACCGCGACGTCAGCCCGGCGACCACGATGCCGACGACAGACGTAGAGTCGACCAACGCCACTTACGGATGCGCAGGGGTATTGCTAAGGAAAAAATCCTCCGGATCCAGTCTGACGCCTGGGGGTAAATCTAAAGGTAAGGATTCTATAACTAACCTATGTCTCTTACCGATACATCGTTACCAAAGGTAAATAACTTGTTAATCCATATCCCAATCACTAAACTGAGAAAACTACTGTTTAAATAACTGAACAATGTAGGTTCTTGCATCACCCCCTAGCGAATCCCCAGTACGCTGAGATTGGTTATCCACATGTGATTTTCGATGTTCTCCATCGTTTGGGAAATCTCCCGCAATTTGCCTTCAGGATGCCCAACTTGGTTTTAATTGCTTGGGTTGACTTCACAAGGCTAAAGGATTATGATTCAATATCATTCAGATGACAATGTATTATGTCCATGTTTCTAAATATCTAGCGGAGAACTAGCTGTGTTTCAAGTTGTGAGGTTTTTAAAACCATAAATTCCAACTTCTATTCCTCCCTATGAAGTTGGAGAAGATAGTAAATAGATGATAGGGAGGGGAGGTCTGATGTGACAACAACTGGTTCCTTTTCCACCTGAGTAGTCTGCCTTGCCGGCAGAAGAAGGCTCAGTAGACCGGTCAGAGTTTGAAGTATTACCAGAAGTGGGCAGACTCAGATATGAAAAGGCCCGAATCTCTGGCTGAATATTATTGGTGGGAGTCTTCTCTATTCCCTGTGAAATCCTGAAGTATCTCATCCTGGTTAGCACCTCCCATGTTACTCCTGTTATGAGGACCATCAGTGGCTCTATATGCTCTGTTTGCTCTGAACATACTGACCTGGCCTCGTTGACTTGTGGCACCGTGATTTCAGCCATTTTTATCGTGCTGTTTCGGAACTTACCCCCTTACAGCAATTTCATTATTTGACTCCAAGTCATATTTGGAGTCTGAATCTGAAGTAATGAAGCTACCAGACTCTGATATTTTGGATAAAGAAAAGAAAGCATTCAGCGCATCATGAGTCTCTTGGCCTTCTGGTGCCATAACATAGAAATGCGGAACATGATTGCTTGGGTGCAGCCTCGATACGAGCCATTGCATTCATTGTGAGGTAGCCCCCCACTTAACACCTACCTCAGCAGGAGTGGAGGTAAACATCATGGTTCTACCGCCCATACTGAGTGAAATTGAGTTTGATCCCGATTTGACCCCTAAAATAAGTGAAACACAGACAACAGCTGCAGCAGTAACTGTATTGGTGCAAGCTACTTCATTAGAACCACTATAATTAATATTAGACTTAGTATTATCAATAGGGACCCCAATTATAGCGCAATTAACAGATGATGTGGAGGTGCAAGCAGTCTGTGCAACAGACTGAGAGATTGCGAGGCTAGCCAATTCCCCTCTGCCACCAGTGGGATTGTAGAAGCCGGACACCCTGTTCTTTTAGAACTAAAAAAGCCCGCCATTTGTCACACGTTGAGTATCCTCGGCGTTGGAGTGATGCTAGAAGGGGTCCACCTCTCAATAGCTCCTAATCTGAAAGCTATTACAGCACAGACTATTAAAGTGATTAAGTGGGTGATATCTGCAGGGGGGAGATCTGTAACAGACAATACACAATTACTGTGATCTTAACTAATAAGTTCTTCTATCACTCTCTCTGTCTCTCCTCTCTGATTCCACCTCTATATACTCCATTCAATAGCTATACCTGTAAACAAAAATGACCCGAAGGCAAGTTCAGTATTTGCAGGCTGTCTTCTCAGTGTTTGTGCTAGTCTGATTAAAAGTGGTGAGTCGATATGTACAGGCAGAAGAAAGAAAATTAGGAACATGCTATTTCCTTCATAGTATCCTTCATTCAAAAAGAGTTCCACTGATTCGAAATAAGTCTCAGAAATGTATGGGAATCCAAAGGCAAAAGACGGCTCCCTCTTTAGATACCCAGGGGTAATGAAAATACCCTTAGACACAGTAACAATAGTCTAGCTCCCAGCTGCTGGAGTGGACCTCACTCCTTCGGGTTCGTGAAATATAAGTAAATACCAGAAGGCTTGGATCTCGTTGATTGTATACCTTACTCTCCGCATGAGCTTCAAGGAAAGTCACCAATGGAGAGAAAAACACCCTTTACATTACATAAGGGAACACCAACCAGCATTTGTTCTCCCCTCTGCATGAGTCTCAGCCGAGACCCGCCAACAGAGGAGAACACGCAATGCTTACAATCACAATTTGCACAGGAACTGCACCGCACTATTCCTCAAAGGCTCCCACCTCAAGGCAGACCCGCCCCCCACCCCCCAAGGGTATTGCGGCATGGATCAGCAAATTTAACGGCACAAGTATGGAAATTTAGCGGCACAAATATGGAAATTTAACAGAATTTTTGCAGCACTTTATTTTACTTATAATCATTCATTTTTGGTCTGAAATCAATGGAAACTGTTTCAGCAGAATATTCAACTTTGCAATAGGCATGTTTAAAGTGTCTGCAGCTCTACGAAAGCACAGTTCTAACCTTGTGGGAGGGAGCTGGATTTCTCCCTGGGATGTTCTAGTGCTCATGTATGCACCCTGCCGGTTCACCGCTGCCTCCCAGATCTGTGAGGCAGGATACCTCTTCCTCAGGCACCCTTGGGCGCAGGATCATAGTGTCTGATCCAAATTAGTGAGACAGACTGCATAGGGAGGTCACCTCTTGCTTACTGGTTATTTCACCAAGTTAGTGTTTTACTTTTCTCTGTTAATTTGAAGTGCATAGATTAATTCAAGCCATTCCAATAAACACATGGTAAGACATAAAAGACTATTTCTTTTTGATCTCCGAGTGTTTAAATTATTTTTGTGTATTTATTAGGGGATGAACAGAGCTGCTGCCAACCTGCTGGCACCAGTTTCACGTTTAGCAAACCCTGTGTTTTTTGTTATTAACCTACACCCGTCTGCGCGCTGGAACACATACACCCAATACTTAAAATGGGAGCGTAAAACAGAAAATACCATTGTGTTGATGACTTATTTATAGATCTGACTGAAGGTCCTTAGAGTGGCATGACGATATAAACAGTCTTGTTCACAGTCTGGTTAAAATGAGTTAAGGAACGTTGGGTGACCCACGTTTTGTAAGTACTGAGTGGTCAACCAAAAATATACCAGACAATCATAACAAAATACACTGCTACAGACACCTATAACTTAGAATGAGGACATGTATCTAGAGTGGAAGAATAGACTTTTACAAGGGTTGTACACCAGAAGCTAATTTCCCAAAGACGAAACTGCCTGTTGGCCTGTAAATTTGTTTTTTTTCTTTTTTCCCCAATTTGAGTCTTCCTTACTGCTTTCAAAAATCTGCATTCAAATTGAAAGTGTTATTTTCAGGACCCACTGGGAACTGTGAAGTTGAAACTTTGTCTGATTTTTATTTTGCTGACATTTTTATTTCACAGTCAAGGGCTTTACTTTAGCTTGCCAGATGATGCCGAAATGATGATGCCTAAATTAGTAGCACAAATGATTTGGTTTTGAAAGCAGGTAGCTCTGTGAATTAAAATATTTAAAATCCTTCCTGCATTAATTGACAGATTTATGTATCCCAACATTGTTTTTTTACTTTGCATGGCAGCACTAAGATTGGCCCTCTACAGGTGTTCAGTGCAGCATACAGACTCCTGAAGTCGGGCGGCTTGCTGCTGAAATCTCATGCAGTGCTGAGTACCAAAGTTCCCTTGATATGATCTGCTATGGCCGATTGAAATTAGCACAAAAAGGATAGAATTAATGATTTCACCTCAGAACATTTACAGTAGAGAAACAAAACATGGCTGAATAAATCAAGGCCCAAGGATAGAGGGTTTACAGATAGGTAAGTATGCTTCCACGAGTCAACGCCGTACATTCCTCCCACCTCCCCCCCAGCTCGGCGTTAAAGAAGGAAAATCAGTCAATAAGGACTAGATAACATACAGATTATGCTAGTCCAACTTTGCTCAGCAGGCGCTCACTACCCAGAGAAACCCCGGCAACATGTAGCGACGTGTAGGCCGCGTGCAACCAATAAGAAGCCTTTATTATTTCCTTTCTTCAGGGAGACCATTTTTAGCTGCCAGATCAGCAAATATCGCGGCTATCGGGCTAATCTGCTGATGTCGCGTTTTTTTGGTAAAGCGCAAAATGCTGGAGGGTCTGTCAAGGGCACTAAACAAATAGTAAAGGTGGTGTGGAAAGCACCCTTACCAGACCAGCTCACCAGATCTCCGTCTGTCGGCGTACACAGAGTAATCTGCAGCGGTGAGTGCCCTGGAAGAGATTATGAGGACACCAGGTTATTGTGATGACGCTGCGCATCTGTGTACACATGGCATCATGAGAAATGAAGTCCACTAGGCTCTCGATGTCAGTGTTCTAGAATGCTTGTGTGTGTCTCCCTGGTGGGATTTGACAGTACATCCCTTCCCAGGACAACACTAACAGAGACAAGGTTTCTACGGATTCCATTGATGGAACAGTTTCTTCAGCCTGGATGCAAGTGTACCAGAGGATGGTTCCCAGGAATTTTCGTTCCTCAGCCCCATAACCCTTTCATGCTACCAAGTACCAAAGCTTTTTTCTCTTGATTTTGGAATCAACTAATTTCTTGACTTTGTATTCTTGTTCATTATTGTTAACACAAATGGGTTTGGGTCTTTTCCTTACAGGGACAAGAGAGGGCTTCAATAGGGATACATGAAATACAGGGTGTATGCGGAGGTTGGAAGGTAATGCTAACCGAACTGCAACTGGATTTACATGTTTAACCACTCTGTAAGGTCCAATGTATTTAGGGTTGAAGATACTATATCTCTTGAACAGTATGTTTTTTGTGGACAGCCATTCTCGATCCCCTTTTTGATCCAGAGGGTTAGGCCTTCTGTGCTTATCAGCTTGTTTTTTATAGGTTAACTTGGCCTGTTGCTGGGTATGTGAATGGAATAAACCTTGGATGGAAACCATACGTGCTGTAAAAAGGGGAGTTATGGAGAGATGCATGTATGGCACTAATGTAAGCTACTTCCGCTAGCCACAACCACTCCACCCAAGTCTCTGTATTTTTATCTATATAACACCTAAGGTATTGTTTTAGGGTCTGATTCAGACGTTCGGTTTGACCATCAGTCTGAGGATGGTAACTAGTGGATAAGGCGGCTGAAATATATAAGGCCTTACACCACACCCTCCAAAACTGGGCTGTAAACTGTGCTCCCCTGTCTGCCACAATAACTCTCGGGAGACCATGCAAACTCACAATGTTAATTAATACCAACATGGCCAATTGACCTGCGGTTGGGAGTTGTTTGCATGCTATGAAATGTCCCATTTTTGTTAAATAGCCCACCACCCTCAGAATCATGGTGCACCCCTGATCCTTGGGCAACCCCACGATGAAGTCCAGTGATAAGTTTTCCCAAGGAGTGGTGGGGTTTGGGAGAGGGCACAACAAACCTAGTTTTTTTATGGTGTAAATTTTTTTTGGGGCACACACCTCACATTTCCCGACCCACACAACTACGTCCATCCATACACTAGGCCACCAAAACTGACCCATCACTCTATTTTGAGTTTTTTCTATGCCATTATGACCTGCACATAGTACCGCATGACACCATTGAAATACTTGTTGCCTTAATCTTTCCGTCTGTATCAACACTTGTTGGCCACAAATGGGTATCCCATGTTTGATCTGCCATTCTGTATGACCTTTCAACCAAGTTCTGCAAGTGAAAGTCTGGATCCCTTGAGCTACTTGTTTAAAAAAGGGGTCGCAGTGAATGAGCACTTGCTGGGGATCAATAATGGCTCTTTTGGGCATTTCCTCTGTTTCTTTTGCTGCGTCTTGTCGTGTGTGGGCGTCTGCCTTTTTGTTTTCACTGTCAGGTCGGTATGTTATCACCAAATTATATTCTGTGTAGAATAGCATCCATGTGAGCTGTCTCGGAGTAAGCTGTCAGGCAGCACGCATGAATTGAATGTTGCGATGGTCGGTGATCACCGTGATTACATCCCTGGCCCCCATCAGCCAGTGTCTCCACTCAACAAAAGCATCTTTAATCGCCAATAACTCCTTCTCTGCGATTAAGTCATTCCTTTCGGTTTCATTCAACTTCCTTGACATGTAGGCCATGGGATGCATTTGTCCTGTGGTTACTGCCCGTTGAGACAGGACAGCTCCCACAGCCACTTCAGAAGCGTCCGCTTCCACGATGAAGGGTTTATCAGGATTTGCATGAGTTAAGACAGGGGCGGAGATAAAGGCGTATTTCAGTTCATCAAACGACTTTTGAGCATCTTCTGTCCAGTGGAAAACAGATTTCTTGTCTAATAGTTTGGTTATAGAGGCTACTAAATGAGAAAACTGATTTGAGAAAAAAAAAACCTGGACATCACGAACTGCTTGTGGGCTCGGCCACTCCTTCACCTCCAGCACTTTCCGCTCAGCCATCTCATGTCCCCGGGGCAAAAGCATCACCCCCAAAAATTGTACAGAAGATACATGGAATTCACATTTTTTTAACTTACAAAAGAGAAGATGCTTACGGAGGGTGCGAAGCACTGCACTCACGTGTTCAACATGGCTTTCGTCCGTAACTGAGTATATGAGTATGCCAACAATATACACCACCACGTATCTGTCCAGATACTCACGTAAGACGTCAATAAGGAAGAACTGGAACTCAGACGGAGTATTACACAGCCTCACCAGATACTCATATAATCCATAACGAGTTTTGAATGCGGTCTTCCATTTATCTCCCTCTCTCATGCACACTAAATGGTAAGCCCCTTTAAGATGCAACTTGGTATACACCACCGCTTTCTTCACTTGTTTCAGAAGTACAGGCATTAAAGGAAGAGGATACTGAATTCCTCACCGTGATTGGGGCCAGTTGGTTTCAGCCACAAGCTTCCAGAAGGCATTTAAATAAACCACGTGGTCTTTATTTCCCTGTCGTAAATCAAGCAATTACTTGTGAACTAAAAGAGAGGCTGATCTCCTATCGAATACCTTTTCAAGATCTATTTTAAAGGCTTCCCAATAATATAAAAGGGGATCATCTCTCCGTACCAGGGGTACTGCACCACTGAGCTGCTTCTCCCGCTAAATATGAGATTAAAAATGCCACTCTGGCTTGATTGGTAATAAAGGCTTTATATTTGCATGTAAAGTGTAACACAACTTGAGTAAGTACTGTACTTTACTAGAGTCTCCGTAAAACTGCTCTGGGGGGGATAAGGTAATGGGTGTAGGTACTTCTTCTACTACAGGATTGGTGTGAGCCTGGGATCCACCCCCTACCTCAAACAGGTTACGCTGCATATGTTCTACTTTGCCTGAAGTGCAGCGGTCTCTGTACAAGATAATGCACCTTCGATCTGCACTGCAGAAAGAGTCGTTATGACGTCTTCTAAAGTGGCCATCCTATATCAAACCAACCAGGAGGACACCAGTTCGTGGGCCGATTATTCAGTCAGATGTTGAGTATCTTTGGGGTTTGAAGTCATGCTAGTAGGGGTCCACCTCTCAATAGCTCCAAGTCTGAAAGCTATTACAGCACAGACTATTGAAGTGATTACATGGTGGAAGGAAAGGTAGGGATCAGCAGGGAGGGGGATCTGTAACAGACAATACACAATTACTTTGATGTTAACTAGTAAGTTTGTCTCTCACTCTCTCTGTCTCTCCCCTCTGTACCAACTCTATATACTCAATAGCAATACCTGTAAACAAAAAATACCCAAAGGCAAGTTCCATATTTGTGCTAGTCTGACTAGAAGTAGTGAGGTGATATATACAGCTAGAAGAAGAAACATTAGGATCAACATGCTATTTCCTTCATAGCACCCTTCATACAAAAAGAGTTCCACTGATTCGAAATAAGTCTCAGAAATGTATGGGAATCCAAAGCAAAAGACGGCTCCCACTTTAAATACCCATGCATAATGACAATACTCTTAGACACAGTAACAATAGTCTAGCTCCCAGCTGCTGGAGTGGACCTCACTCCTTTGGGTACGTCTTTAACATGAAATTTAAGTATATACCAGAAATCAATCAATCAATCAATCATAGCACTTGTATAGCGCTACTCACCCGGGGGGGGTCTCAAGGCGCTTGGGGGGAGGGGTCCGCTACTGCTCGAACAGCCAGGTCTTGAGTTGTCTCCTGAAGGCGAGATGGTCCTGGGTCAGTCGAAGGTGGATGGGGAGGGAGTTCCATGTTTTGGCCGCCAGGTAGGAGAAGGATCTGCCTCCGGCGGTGGCTCTTCGGATGCGTGGAACGGCGGCGAGGGCGTGGTTGGTTGATCGTAGCTGGCGGGTGGGAGTGTAGAAGGTCAGGCGGTCGTTGAGGTACTTGGGGCCCAGGTCGTGGAGAGACTTGTGTGCGTGGGTGAGGAGCCTGAACGTGATCCTCTTGTTGACGGGGAGCCAGTGCAGGTCCCTCAGGTGGCCGGAGATGTGGCAGCGTCTGGGGATGTCCAGGATGAGTCGGGCGGAGGCGTTCTGGATGCGTTGGAGTCTTCTCTGTAGCTTGGCTGTGGTTCCGGCGTAGAGGGTGTTTCCGCAGTCCAGTCGGCTGGTGACGAGTGCCTGGGTGACCGTTTTCCTGGTTTCGGTCAGGATCCATCGGAAGATCTTGCGGAGCATGCGAAGGGTGTGAAAGCATGATGAGGAAACGGCGTTTACTTGTCTGGTCATCGAGAGGGAGGAGTCCAGGATGAAGCCCAGGTTGCGTGCGTGGTCTGTTGGCTTGGGAGCGGTGCCCAGGCGGGGGGCCACCAGGAGTCGTCCCAGGCGGAGGGTGATGGTCCCAGGATGAGGACTTCCGTCTTGTCTGAGTTCAGTTTCAGGCGGCTGGTCTTCATCCACTCGGCGACGTCTTTCATCCCTCTCGTGTAGGCTGGTTCTGGCGGTGTCGGGGTCCCTGGTGAGGGAGAGGATCAGCTGGGTGTCGTCGGCGTAGGAGATGATGTTGAGGTTGTGTTGGCGTGCGATGGCTGCAAGAGGTCTCATGTAGACGTTGAAGAGGGTGGGACTGAGTGATGATCCTTGTGGTACGCCGCAGATGACTTCGGTGGCCTCGGAACGAAACGGGGGAGGCAAACTCTCTGTGTTCTTCCGGCGAGGAACGAGATGATCCACTCCAGTGCCTTCTATTGGATGCCGATGTTGCTGAGGCGTTGAACTAGGGTGCGGTGGCAGACAGTGTCGAACGCTGCAGAGAGGTCCAGGAGGATGAGTGCCGCTGTTTCCCCGTTGTCGAGCAGGGCTCGGATGTCGTCGGTGGCTGCGATCAGGGCGGTCTCGGTGCTGTGGTTGGCTCTGAAACCGGACTGCGAGGGATCGAGGGATCCGTTCGTCTCGAAGAAGGCGGCCAGCTGTTTGTTGATGATCTTCTCGATGACTTTAGCAGGAAAAGGGAGGAGCGAGATGGGGCGGAAGTTCTTGAGGTCGGTGGGGTCCGCTGTTGGTTTCTTCAGTAGGGCGCTGAGCTCGGCATGCTTCCAGCTCTCCGGGAAGGTGGCGGTGTTGAAGGAGGAGTTGATGATGTTCCGGAGTTGGGGTGCGATGGTGGAGTCGGCCTTGTTGAAGACGTGGTGGGGGCACGGGTCGGTCGGAGATCCGGAGTGGATGGTGTTCATCGTGCGGGCGGTGTCTTCGGTGGTTACTGTGGTCCAGGTGCGGAGGGTGGTGGTGGGGGGCGTTGGTTCGACGGTTGGGTGCGTGGGTGGTGCGCCGAAGTTGTTGTGGATGTCGGTGATCTTGCGGTGGAAGAACGAGGCGAGAGAGTCG
Organism: Lissotriton helveticus; assembly: GCF_964261635.1. Taxonomy (NCBI): domain Eukaryota; kingdom Metazoa; phylum Chordata; class Amphibia; order Caudata; family Salamandridae; genus Lissotriton; species Lissotriton helveticus. The sequence goes on along the minus strand of NC_136062.1, from coordinate 115,464,118 downwards.
CAGAGATCTTGTGACGGAGTGATGTCGTTGTTGCCGGTGCTGGGGTTGGAGAACTCCTTGACGATGCTGAAGAGTTCCTTGCTGTCGTGGGCGTTGTTGTCCAGTCGATCCTTTAGTGATTTCTTCTTGGTGGTGCGGATAAGCTGGTGGTGCTTTCGGGTGGCTTGTTTGAGGGCGGTCATGTTGTCTGTGGTCTGATGGAGGAGCCAGGCTTTCTCGAGGGTGCGGCAGTTCTTCTTGGAGTCCTTGAGTTCGTCGGTGAACCAGGAGGCCTTCTTGCTTCTGGGCCTGCTGGGAGGGTTTTTCAGTGGAGCGAGGTCGTCGGCGCAGGCGGGCCGCCACTGTGTGAAGTTGCGGGCTGCTTCGTTGGGGTCCGTTGTGCTGGCGGGTGGGCTCTGGCTGAGGGAGGTAGTGAGCTGGTCGGCGGTGATCTTGCTCCAACTCCTGTGGGGTACCTGTTGCGAGTGGTGGTGGGTCGTTGTTTTTTTGAAGCTGAAGTGGACGCAGCTGTGGTCGGTCCAGTGGAGTCGGGTGGCGTGGCTGAAGGTGATGTACTTGCTGGAAGAGAAGACGGGGTCAAGCGTGTGGCCGGCGTAGTGGGTGGGGGTGTTGACCAGTTGCTTGAGTCCGAGGTTGGCGAGGTTTTCCAGCAGAGCGGTGGTGTTGCGGTCCTTGTTGTTCTCCAGGTGGAAGTTGAGGTCCCCTAGGAGGATGTAGTCGGCGGAGGGAAGGGCGTGCGGGCTGACGAAGTCGGCGATGTCTTCGCTGAATTGTGTGCGTGGTCCCGGGGGTCTGTAGACGAGGGTGCCTCTGAGGGTCGTCTTAGGGTCGGTGTGTATCTGGAAGTGGAGGTGTTCCGCGGTGGTGAGGGTGTCGTTGGCGTCGGTCGTGATGCGGATGGTGTTCTTGTGGACGATGGCGATGCCTCATCCGGTCTGGTTGACGCGGTCCCTCCGGGTGATCTTGTAGCCGTCCCGATGGCGATGGAGATGTCGGGCGCTGAGGAGGCGTTTATCCAGGTTTCCGTGAGGAAGGCGACGTCTGGGGATGTCGAGCCGAGGAGGTTCCAGATCTCCACGGCGTGTCTGTGGACGGAGCGGGTGTTGAGCAGGATGCACTTGAGGTGGTTGCTGCTGGGGGTCGGCTTGGCGGGTGCAGTGCAGGTCCGTATGCTCGGTAACTTGCAGGAGTGGCAGGTGAAGGGTCCGTGGGTGCGTCTCGGGGTGGCTCGGTAGCAGCCGTGGGTTCGGCCGGTGTTGAGTGCGTTGAGGGTGGCGGCGTCGTAGGTTCGTCGGGGGCCAGGGGTCCTGGCGCTGGGCGCGGTCCAGGCGCGGACGGGCGCAGACGGGCTTGCCTTCGGCGCGCCTTCGGCGCACAATCGGTGCGCGTGATCGCTGCGCGTTCGTGGGGGCGTCATAAGAAGGGAGCCGGGAGGGAGGGTCCGCTGGGTGGCGGGAGCGTGGGAGCCAATCGGCTGTCGGGGGCGGGGCCGCAGGGAGGCAGCGGCGGGAGAATCGAGTGCGGGCTGGCGGGCGGCTGGGGCGCCTGCAGGGGATTGAAGTCTGCGGCAAAATCAGGAACCAGGAACAGCAGTGAGCAGGAGGCAAGAGGAGCGTGGGAGCGACCAGGCCTAGAAGGCTTGGATCTCGTTGATTGCTTACCTTCCTCTCCGCATAAGCTTCACGGAAAGTCGCCAACTGAGAGAAAAACCCCTGCCCATTACATAAGGGAAAACCAACCAGCACTCGTTCTCCCCTCTGCATGACTCAGCCAAGACCCGCCAACCGAGGAGAAGACTCAATGCTTACGATCACAGTTTACACTGGAACCGCATCTCACGAATCCTCAAAAGACTCCCGCCTCAAGGGCACTAAATAGATAGTAAAGGTGGTTGGAAACCACCCTTATCCGACCTGCTCAGCAGACCTCCGTCCTTCAGGGTACACAGACTAATCGGCAGCAGTGAGTGCCCCGGAAGAGATTATGAAGGCACCAGGTTAACGTGATGACGCTGCGCGTCTTCAAATGCATGGCATCATGGGTAATGGAGTCCACCAGACTCCCGATGTCGGTGTTCAAGAACTCATGTGTGTGTCTCCCTGGTGGGATTTGACAACATTGTCTTTTGCAGAGAAGTTGCCGAGAGATCGATTTGCACCAACATCTCTTTCCCCTTTTACTTAGTAGAAGGTATATTTGATTGGGCACCTGCTTGGGGTGTTCTTGATGCTGGTTGCAGTCTAGCCATTCCCACACCCACTGGGTAGGCTGTTTGGGCTTCTTGTGCACCCATCGCCATTTGGGCCCTTTTTGACAACTTGCCAGGGTGTGCTGACAATGGTCTATTCTCCTAGTCCAGGCCAGTAGTCCACTTACCTTGAGCATGGTATGGTTGTGAAACGACCAATCCGCTAGCATCTGGCCACCATGCTGAATCTGCTTTCCTGGTCATCACCGTGGATTAAGTAGGCATTCCCTGCCAGCAATGTGATGAGTCACGAAGAGCTGGAGAAATACTCACCTGTCCAAATCTGGGTGTGAGAAACAGAACTTGGCACACTTCAGATAAGCAGCGTGTTGACAAGAGATTTCTAAAGGGTTTTACGAGTGCCGCCCTCCTCTCGTCTCCATGATTTGTTCCTTGCTTTGAGGATTAATCTACATTCCCAACACAGCAAGAAAGTCCCTGTAGCCAGAGCAGGCGAAATCAGCTCAGTGCTGCTATTTTCACTCCTCGCTACCTCAGTAGTATTCCATTATCCTGTTGTTTTGTCTTTCAGTCTTTATACGTTTGCCAAATCAGCCATCCCTTTTCAAGTCACCTGTTTTGATGTATTTCTTAAAGTGATGGATCCATGTTCCCACCAACACTTTTCATGAGGTTGCAGTGGGACCTTCATTTGATTTTCACTTCCCTCATGTCTGCTCTCTTTGAACTGATACGCGGCTGCTCTCTGTGTCTGTTGACCATAAGTGTTCCACATCACCATGTCCTCTTCCTAGTAGGTGTTCAAACTCCACACCTCGTCTGTGCAACAAACACATAATCTTTCTTTCCAGACAAAAGCAGTATTCTGGCCTAAGGTAGGGATGCTCTTTCACTTAGGACAATCCATCAGCTAGCTGGCGTTCTGTGCCCTGCCTCACCTATCCAAGGAGGAGGACCAGCTCCACGACTTGACCCAAAGAGGGCCCTATAATTTTACATTGATCGGATTATAAACTATTTTATTTATTTATTTATTTTGAAAGTTTTATAGAGCGCAAGACCCTTGCGGGTATCAGAGCGCTTTACAGTGAATTAGTTTAGTTACATCATACATGAAAGATATGCAGGACCAAAATACATAACATCATAGGGAAAACAAAAAGCAAATCAAACAGGATGCAGAGCAGGAGCGGCCTGATGAGTGATGGTAGTACAATAAGGATAAGTAAGTCAAATATATAAAACATCAACTGAGCAGACAAAAAAGCAAAGCAAGGGCGGACTGTTGAAGCATGGTAATGGCCACTATATTGATTAGGTTGACAAGTTTGCTAAAGGCTATGGAAGTTCTCACGGAAACATGGGACTTTGTTTAAGTGAATTTTGCCATAAGGATGCCTTTTACTTCCAATTTGAAGGAAGAGGTGGAGGGGTTCAGTCTTGTTTCCGGGAGAAGGGCATTCCAAATCCTGGGTGCCATTCCTGAGAAGGATCGTTTATACGTTTTTCTCTTGTTGAATTTTTGTGGCTTCAGAAGGAGGTTTTCCGCACTTTTTGTGGATCTTGTTCCACCGGATATTGTGAGTTTTTGTGAGAGATAGCTGGGTGCATTGTGATGTAAGGCCTTATGCGTCATACATGCTATTTTCAGGTGAATTCTGGCTTCAAATGGCAGCCAGTTTAGAGACTTTAGTTCAGGGGAGATGTGGGCCCTTCTTTTCGAGCCAGTGATGAGTCTTGCTGCCGCATTGGTAGAGGCTCTTAGGGGAGCTGTAGTGGCATTGGGGAGACCGCATAGCGAGACACTTCCATAGTCCAGCCGAGGTAGAACTAGAGCTTGAACCGCCATCTTGAAGTCATTGGCAGGTAGGAAGGGTTTCAGCTTCCTTAGTGTATTAATCTGAAAGTTTGCTCCTTTGTTGCGTTACTAATGTGTTTCTGCATATTGAGATTGCAATCCAGAGTTATACCCAATGATTTCGCTGAATCCACAATGGTAGGTTGAGTGCTGTAAGGTGTTTGATCCAATCGTGCATTATGGGGACTTTGGCGAGTGGGGCAATTAGGAGGAATTCAGTTTTTAGTATTAGATGTTTTTATTGACCAAAAAGGAAGAGAGCTAGAAAAAGGACCGCTGTCCATTCCGCCTACAACCCAACGGGCCGGCATGGAGGGGACAGTGCACATACAAATCGCAAATCAGGGGGAACCATTGTTAAACACAGCAAACCGCCTACAACCCAGCATGGGACGGCCGCGTCATAAGCCAGTTGAATACACTAGAAGTCCCCCCAGGTGTGTCGTCTGTCCAGCATCGCCGGGAAGGTGCAGGCCAATCACCCCCACCAAACCCCAAGGGCTATCCTGCCGCTCCCTCGAAACAACACTGCTGCTGTACCACCCTCCAACCAGCCTGAGCTAAGTTGCACCTCTGCCTGTTAAAGTGAACGAAGAAACGGAACCCCCAAACCAAACCCCCTTCCCACCCGGAGCCCAACTGGAATTCAGTTTTTAAAGCATTCAATTTGAGGTGATTCTCTGCCAGCCATGTTTGGATGGTCTTAAGAGTAGTGTTAAGCAAATTAATGTCGTCAAGGGTGTTGATCTTAAGGTACAGTTGGGTATCGTCAGCGTACATGTGAAATTGCACGTTGGGCGCTTGTAGCAGATCGGTGAATGGTTCCATGAATAAGTTAAAAAGTGGTGGGGATAGCGAGGAACCTTGTGGGACTCCTAGCGTAACTGGAACTGGTTTGGACAGGGTGTTGTTGATGTTGAATTTTTGTGTCCGGTTTTGCAGAAAAGAGGTAAACCAGTTAAGCACTGACCCTGATAGATCCATTCTGTGATTCAACAGCTCTATCAAGTTCTCGTGTTTGACCGTATCGAACATTGAGGAGAGGTCTAGTAGGATAAGAAGGCATGTTCCATTTTGAACAAGTATTTGTAGTGGATCATCAATGATGTGTGTCATGGCTGATTCCGTGCTGTGATTTGCACAGAAGCTGGATTGGTGTTTGTTAAGAAGGTTGAAGTGATCAATATGTTTTGTCAGTTGGTGGTGAACAAATGTTTCCAGAACTTTGGCCAGGGTGGGAATATTGGAGATAGGGCGGTAGTTGTTTAGGTCCGTGGGGTCAGCTGTGGGTTTCTTAAGGATGGGACCCCACCTTTAGGGAGTCAGGGATGCAACCTTGTAGAAGTGAACTGTTGATGATTTTGGTCCAGAGAGGTAGAAGCAATGGGATAAGTTCTTTAACCGCATTTGCGGCGTGAGGGTCGGTGAGGTGATTGGCAGGCGTCAGGGCATAGAGAAATTTGCCTATAGCGTCTTCAGAATAGGAGTAAAAGGATGACCATGCTGCGTCATTTTTTAAAACAAACTTTGACTGGATTTGTTGTGTTGAGCTGAAATGGGAAAAGCAGTGCAAAAAAAAAACATCTTCCAATCGATTATCTTGCATTGAGAACTGCTATGGGCTGCATATAAAGCAGTCCCAAAAGACTTGTGTTCATTCCACCAGAGAAAAAGCTGCTTCCACCTCATAAGTGCACTGTATGCCAATCTCAGACATCTTCCCGGATGCTACATGGATGTGCCTCCACTTGTTCACAAAACAATACGGCATGAATTTCCAGGCCCGCTTGATGGGCATTTCACCCGATCTGTCTTGCAGGATTTCCTGGTTTAAGCCATTCCAGACTCACCATCTAGGTAGGTACTGCTTTGTTATATATTGGAGAGATAAGGAATCAGCAGTTAGAAGTCTCTATGAGGCTTTTCTGGTTGAGACTCTAACCGTAGATACCTCACCCACCCACCTTCCTCCCTTTTTAGTGAAATGGACTCATACAGTCCATTAACAAGTTCCCAATCAAGAGATCTGCACTCTGATGATAATAATGAGATTTATAAAGCGCATAGCTATGTCAGCTGACGTGACCCAGCGCTGGGGTATCAGTCCTATAGACCAGAGCATGAATATGAGAATCCTAATCTAAGTTAACCTGAAAAACCGTGTTTTTGAATTCTTGCGGAAAGCTATTTCAGATTTTTCTTTCCTGAGCCAAAAGGGTAAGGAGGTTCCACATCTTGGCTGCCAAGTAGTTGAAGGCATGCCCTCTAATACGAGCTCTTTTGATTCTAGAAATGAATGCAACAGAGGTGTCAGCTGATCTCCGATGTCTTTTAGGAAGGTAAGGAGTGATCAGAGTGTGTGTATCTATTTAGCGCCTTTTTGGTTGTGAATCTTGTGGCAATAGTACATGGCTTAGAAAGACACCTGATGCCTTAACGGGAGCCAGTGCAGCATTGCTTGAGCTGGGGCCGATGGTGAGCATCTAGGCATATTTAATAGCAGCCAAGCTGCTATATTCTGCACCCGCTGTAGTCTTCTTAACTGTGCCTGTGGCACCCCGAGTTACAGGACACTGCAGTCTCGACATGATTTAAGACTGGACCACTATCTTTCTGGCAGAAAGGCAAGTTTGTTTTTTAAGGTCTTTAAGATCCCAATGCATTGCCCTGCGAGACTCATAATTTGATTGTCAAAAGATAATTCTGAGTCAAACCGGATTCCTAGGTGTTTCACTTCAGCTTGGCTATAGGTCACTTGCCCAGAGAGTCAGGCTCCCAGGCCATTGACCAAATTGTAGGCTGTTTTCCAAGGATGTGGACCTCAGTCTTCCTTGCGTTAAGCTACAAACTGCTCAGGCTCATCCTTTGGCTACCCCTGATTAGCAGGAAAGGCGCTTCTCTGCAGCATTAGAAGCATCTTAAGAAAGCGTGATTATCAGCTGAGTATCGTCTGAGTATGACACAATGGAAAAGTTCTGTCGCTTGATAATATCAGCTAGGGGGCGCATATACAGGTTGAATAGTGTCAGGCTCAGGGAAAGGCCCTTAGGCACTCCCTGCTGTAGTGAAAAGACCTTTGAGAAGTATGGTTTTTGGGCCAGCTGCAAAGACCATCTTGTAGGAAAAAGGCTATCCACTTCAAAGCCTTTCCATTAATTCCATGGTTGAAGCTGGTCAAGAAGTAGGCAGAGGGACAGTCAAATGCTGCGCTAAGGTATAGTAGCTGCAAAGCTGTGTTGTCTCCCCTTTCTCCTGCCTGGCAGATGGAATCAGAGATAAACAGGGGTGCTGACTCTGTGCTGTGTTGAGCCCGAAAGCCAGACTAAGTCTTTTGCAGGATGTACGCAGAAAGCTGTACGTTTGTGTATTTTTCTTTTACTTTTGACACAAAGGGGAGCAGTGAGATAGGTTTGAAGTTCTCTGGTTTGGTGGCGTCCAACGAAGGTTTCTTTAATAGTGGCACTACAACAGTGTATTTCCAGGTTTTGGAAACCTTTCAGATCCCGAAGGAGTTGTTTAAAAGATCACATAGCACTGGGGCTAAGCAGATTGTACCATGCTCCAGAATACTGGGGGGTGCAAGATCTGAAGGCACACAAGATTTATTGGAAGACATAATCAAACTAAGTTCCTCTGATGTGATAGCCTTGAATCTAGACATTGCTTCCGTATCATCTTAGAGTTCAAACCATGCTTTAAGGCATGGGCTGTTTCTGGCTTTATCAGGAAAAGAGGTGTAGATGGAGACAACCTTGCCATAGAAGTACTCAGCAATGCTGTTACAACTGTATTCGGTTGGGGGGACTATTGCTGAGACCCACTCTAAAGAGGAAAGTTACTTAACTATGGAAAATATTCATCAGAGGAGTTTTGTCCCATTTTTATTTTTGCTGCTTAGAAATTGCACTGTGTAATCTTTATCGGTCTGTGATACTTCCCTAAGGCAGAGCGGTAACTACATTTCTCAGAAGGATTAAAATGTTCGTGCCAATTTCGTTCTAAGCTCTTGCAATCTTTTTCAAAGTGGCTAACTCCTCACTGAACCATGAGGCTGGCGGCTTCATCCTTGGCATGGTCAGTAACGGATGCTATCTGATCTAATGCACCCTTAATCCAATCTGTCACTTGCGAGTTGGCTGAGTTAATGCCATGATCAAGCACCAGATAGTCCTCCTTCAGTGCTTGCATAAAAGCCACTGACCACTTTGGCCCATCTACTAGCCTTTGAAGGCTGACCAGAGAAGTATGTAGGTGGTGAATAACGCATCGGAATACAAAAAGATTAAGCAAAATGGTCTGACCAGGGGAGCTGAATAGGAGGGTCCACCACTAGATTGGTGGGATTAGAGAAAACTTGATCAAAGGTGTGATACAACATATGGGTTGCTATTCTTACCATTTGCACTAACTGGAGAGCTTTTAAGTCTGCAACTAGCGCAGCAGCCACCTTAAAATCAGGAACTTTAACATGGAGTCAAAGGTCTCCAAGTGCTGTAAAGTTAGAGTTAAATTGTAGTTTGGCAGTAAGTTAGCTAAGGAGAGAGTAAACATTGAGGATGAGTCAGGTGACCTACATATTAAAAACCCAGTTAGGACAAAGTTGCCTGCTATTGCAAGTGAGAAGAACACCGCCCAATAATCTGAAATAGCAATCTCTGAGAAGGTTCTCTGAAAGCTTTACTTATAGATAATGACGGTCGCCCCTCGCTGATTGATAGGTCTATCTAGTCTGACAATAGCATGTCCCTGTGGGATGGCTGTAAGGACATCTGGGGATGAGATTTCTGACAGCCAAGTTTCAGTTGGAAAGATAGTGTTTGGAGAGTGATCAATTATAATTTTGTGTAGTTCCATATTGTGTTTGGCTAATGAGCGGCAGTTCACTGAATAAAAGTGAGCTGACTAGTGCTGAGATTGTTTTGATTTATGCTCCATTGATACTTTAACCATAAAACCACACTCAACGCACTGATGTATTCTGATTTCTATGGGCTCCACTTACGACCGCCAAGACTGAGATCAGAAAGAAACTGACTTCAGGCCGCATAGGTTGCAAAGATACATTGGCCCTGACGTCACATCCGGGGCAAGACAAATCCGAAGTGGAGCAGCATGAGGCCACCTACCTACATGCGAAAATTCACCTCCGGCATTCAAAAGACGAGGAACCTGTTGTTAAAGTGGCTGTAGGAGAGTAGGGTCTGCTATCCTATGGTCACCCCAAATTTTTGCTTTTTGCTTCACTGGTTTTCGACTACTGAGGCTGTGGGCCTGCTGATCAGACCCCCAGCCTGCTGTTCTCTCACTAAATTAATGATACATGTGCTATAGGCACATACCACAATTGGAAATGGACTCCTTGTCAGCCCCTGTATAAAGCACTATAGGTGCCCAGGGCATAGGGGCCACCAAGGCCTACCAGGGGCTGCAGCATATCTTTTGCCACCCCTGGCTGGTTCTTAAATTGACACAACTGGCTGATCACTCAGCTGGGGTAAGGTGGTGTAATCACCCCTTACTTAGATATAGTATACCTATATCTAAACCTATATCTGGACACATATAAACCTGTGAGCCACTCCTATGGAAGGCCTCATCAATCCTGGAGGCAGAGTGCGTGGTTTAATGTGAGATGGAGCTCTAGCATGAGCTGAGCCTGTCTGCAGCTGTCGGGAACAACTCCCTAAGCTGTTTCAGGATAATGCCATACCATATACTCTTAAGTGCATTATAATCCTCGCGGTTATATAGCAACTCTGGTTTGGCTTTATCAAAACATGTCGTGTAAGGTGTCATACGATTTGGAATACTATCCCCTCGCCAGTTCTGGCGACGGGGATAGCATTCCACCCCTCTAGAGGGGTAAGACATGTTACTTTACTTTAATGCGGTTAATTTCTAAAAGGGCCTTAGATCCACAAAATGGATGCCTCTGCCACAGACAAGAGTCTGGACCCCTGCAGCTGACCGAAACTCAGCCAAATGGGGCCTGGACAAAGGGTTTCCTGTCGCAGGAGGGTGTCACCACCCTCCAGACAGGAGATAGTGGATTGTAGCAGGGAGGTCTGAAAGAAACCAGACACTGCCTGGGGCGCACAAGGCTGCCCCTTGCATAATCCGGCCAAACCGGTTCTGGGGCACTCCAGCCCTCGTGCCAGGGCGGCCTGGATCAAAGGAAGGGGGTGTATCCACCCACTTCCTGGGTCCCACCCATAGGGGGGGACCTAGCAGGTAATCACGCCCCCCAGATTCGAATAAGAGTGGGAGCAGTGCCAATGCACTTCAGATTATCCTGAAGAAACATAAGAAACGAAATTCTGGACCCTTCGACATCCTACTCGACGTAGAAGCCCGAAGAATCTCCCTTGTGGTCAAGGAGTGACCACCCTGTGCAAACAGGCACCATCCAGCTATCGACGTCTACTTTGTTGCGGTCCCCGCCGGAACTCGAGCGACAGAGATCGACGAGATCAAGCCTGCCTGCTTTCCAACAGCCCGATCCACAGTCCCTGCAGAGCTGAGACCCGTGGAGGCGACCGGAAGCGTGGGGCACGCCATCTTGAATTGACCACGAGACGCTGACTGTGCAGCCCACGAGTGACCCTCGAAGCTGTACACCGGGGTTTGAGAAGCCCCAACCCTGAGCCACTCTTGCACCGAAGCTCACCCCTCTACACTCATCGAGTGCTGCGTGGGGCCCTTCTGCTACTTTTGGCTCAACGCGTTGGCCCGGTCACTTGCCAGCCGGCTAGTGGCCCCTGTGCCGACGAAAACTTGAAATCGACTTGTGAATCTGGTTGCTCCAGATCTGCACCAGCTCCCCTGAAAAGGAGCCCCCACTCTGACCCTCCTGGTTCGAGTGAGAAGCAATCTCCCGGTTCCGCGTGGATTGCGTTTGCCAAGTGTTGTTTGCTCCAATCTTGAAGCCGACGGCGAGAGCCTGCGTGGGACAGATCGTGACCTGCTCCTGGACGTCGTAGATGCCCCCGTGACAGCGGAGAGAAGCACCTCGACAGCGACCTGATTGCGCCCGACATTGCCTGGTTCCGTCCTGGTTCCACCCTGGTCACTGCTGAGTGACCCAGACTCTGTCCCCTCTGCTTTCAGGTACTTTTCGACTCGAGTCCACCCTTGGACTCCACCGGACACTTTTCTTTCACCCCGCCTGCAGCCCTTTCAGCTTCAAGCACCAAGAGCCTGCGGACGAAACCCGACTCAACTTCGACCCTGTGCACCCGCTTCCTGTGGGTGAGGTAACTTTGCTCCGCCGGTGTTCCCACACTGGTACACATCTCTAGGGTCTATGTCTTAAGTTTTGTTCCTCTAGGTTCAGCGGAAGTGTCCTTAAACTTTAACTTTGTAACTTTTACGCACCATTGGTTAACATTGGTGCATGCGTGCGCTTTCCGCACTGCTCCCGAATCCCGTGGGCCTCTCCCGACTTCAGCACTGCTTGTCCTGACTGCTCCCAGCGATTCCCTAGGCCCTAGGCCTAACCACTGTTCGATTGGTATCTCTTATACCACTTGTTTAGTATATGGTTTGAGTGGCCACCCGCCCTCATCCATAATTGTGCAACTTGTATGTTTAAACTGTGCTTTTGATTTAACGCTTGTGCCCCTTTATTCATAAAGAATACTGGGGATTGTTTTTAGTAATAAACACATATATTTTTATAATATATACTTGTGTGGTGTCCTTTCATTTGATATTACAGGATTGTATGTGGTAAAACAGCTCGCTTAACACGACCTCTTAAGTTAAGCCTTTAGGCTGCTTAATCCATGCTACCCCTAGGATAGCTTGTCTAACAAGGTTGACTTACAACCTGACACCATAAGGGATTGTTTGGTCTGATAACAGGTGGTTCCAGAATTGGAAACATCACCTATCAGGCCAACTTCTCACATTGGTGAGCAGCGGTGCGGATTTGAGCTTGCTGTTGTTTTACCATTGCAATCTTTTATCAAATTGAAAGATCACATCAAGTACCTCTAGGTACATATAAAATCAAAAGCTTAGCATACTTAAGTTCTACTGAACTTAGTAGTTGTAGATAAAAGGGATTAGCACACCCTGACTACAACTCACTAGCAAGGTACAGTAGGAAAACACTTAGTGTAGGTAAGTGCACCACTTACACCTCACTAGCAGTCATGTCTGACACAGGAAAAGCCTCAGGGTCTGCTCCTGTGACAGTTGACCTTACCAAGGCAACTTCCAGCTATGACAAACTAAGCCGAAAGGACTTGATAGCCTTGTGCATATCAAGAGGGTTAAAAAGGGGCAGAAGTCCCACCTGTCCTATCCTGATAGCCATTCTAGAGCAGGATGACTTAGAGAAGGGAAATGAACCCCCCTTAGAATCAGGAGAAGGAGTGAACCCCCCTGTAACTGATACCACTCCAGAGGAGGAAGAAGAAGAGGAAGAAGAGGAGGAGGAGGAGGACTCCGATGTAGAGGACCCAGAGAATCAGGATCAGAGGGGTAGCCAGGTTCAAGTTGCCAGGCTTAACCAGGCCAACTTAGACCTACTGGGAAATGGAGAGGGCCAGCACATCCCCAGATCCAACCATGTCATTCTCCCAGGCAACAGAAGAGTGAGATCTCCCTCAGGAGACTCTCATATTTCTAGTGCCTCTAGAGAATCTCAGAGAGGCATGACTGCTTCTCAAAAGCTAGAGCATAGGGCCAGAATGAGGGCTGTCAAACTCCAAATAGAGAGGGAGGAGGTAGCCTTGGCTCAAGCTAGACTTGTCTTGGCAAGAGAGCAGAAATTGTGTGGCTTAGATGCCACTGGTGGCAGCAATGTTCCTAGAGAAAAAGACAGGAGCTATGATAATAGAAACCTGACAAAAATTGTGGCCCCCTACAAGGAAGGGGATGACATCCACAAATGGATGACTGCTCTTGAGAGAGCCTGCATGGTACAGCAGGTTCCTCAGGATCAGTGGGCTGCAATTTTATGGTACTCCTTTTCTGAGAAAGGGAGGGACAGGCTCCTCACAGTTAGACCTGAGGATGCCAAAAACTACACTGTCTTGAAGAGTGCTCTTATTGAAGGGTTTGGCCTAACCACTGAGCAATACAGGTTGTTGTTCAGAGACACCCAAAAAGCACAGACTCAAGACTGGACTGATTTCGTGGATTGTGCCACTAAGGCTCTGGAGGGTTGGTTGCAGGGAAGTAAAGTTTCAGACTATACAGGATTGTACAATCTTATAATGAGAGAGCAGATCCTTAATAACTGTACAAACCAGCTGTTGCATCAATACCTTATTGACTCTGATCTGACCTCTCCCCAAGAATTGGGAAAGAAGGCAGACAAATGGGTCAGAACAAGGATTAAGCAGAAACCCCAGAACCAAGGTGGTGACCAGAAGAAAACAGACCAGAAGGGTGGAAATCAGAAAGATAAAGAAAAAGACCAGAAGTCTTCAGGCCCCCAAACTAATAGTAAGGAGGGTGGTTCCCAGAATGGAAACAAAAAGAAGAAGAATAATGGCCCAAAGAAGCCTTGGTGTAATAACTGCAAATCGGTTTCCCACTGGGGCAGTGAATGCACCAAGACAAATACAGTCCCCACCACTCCAGCTCCTAAAGCAACTGCAACCCCTAGTCCAGTAAGCAGTGGTGGAACACAGTCCAAGGGTGTAGCAGGGTTGACCCTGGGTATTGAAGTAGGATCTGGCCTAGTCAGAACCCCTACTCAGGCAGTTCTCCTATATGATGTGGACCTAGCTTTGTCCACTACAGTGAGTCCCAGTAACCTGGGCAAATATAGGCAGACGCCTTTAATTAATGAGAAACTGTCTCAGGCCTACAGGGACACATGTGCCAGTGTCACAATGGTGACACCTGACTTTGTGGACCCTGGACAGATTGTACTAGGTGAGAGTTACCTAGTGACCAATGCCAGCAACTCCACTACCCCCCATAGTGTGGCAGTTGTGAACTTCTCCTGGGGAGGGGTAAATGGCCTAAAGAAAGTTGTTGTGAGCGCAGAACTCCCAGTAGACTGTCTGTTAGGCAATGATCTTGAAAGCTCAGCTTGGTCAGAAGTGGAGTACAGGACTCATGCAGAAATGCTAGGGATTTCAGAGCATGTCCTTGCAGTGACAAGGTCTCAGGCTAAGAAGTGCCTTCCTGAACCAGTGGTGGATCTTGGAACAATAGACCAACCACAACCCAAGAGAAGGAGCAAGAGAGGAAAGGCTGAGCCTTCCACCTTGCCCCAGGTTGAGGATCAAGTTTCAGAGGAAACTGATTCTGCAGTCCAAGAGGAGACTGTCTCTGAGGAACTTGAACCTGACCAGGTTGAGTTTCTGGGGACAGGGGGACCCTCAAGGGCAGACCTGAGGCAGGCTCAATTAGATTGCCCTTCCCTTGAACCCCTCAGACAGCAGGCTGCTGCTGAGGCTGCTGGGGATTCCCAAGGTACCCATACTGTGTATTGGGATGATGGACTCCTTTACTCAGAGGCTAGAGACCCCAAGCCTGGCATGACCAGGAGGTTGGTTATACCTCTGCAGTTTAGGGGGTTACTCCTTACCTTGGCCCATGATATTCCCCTTGCAGAACACTTAGGCCAGAACAAGACGTGGGACAGGCTTGTTTCACACTTTCACTGGCCTCATATGTCAGAAAATGTCAAGGAGTTTTGTCGCTCCTGTGTCACTTGCCAAGCCAGTGGTAAGTCAGGTGGCACAACAAAGGCCCCCCTAATACCACTACCTGTGGTGGGGGTTCCCTTTGAAAGAGTTGGAATTGATATTGTGGGTCCCATGGACCCACAAACAGCATCTGGGAACAGATTTATACTGGTGGTAGTGGATCATGCCACCAGGTATCCAGAGGCTATTCCCCTGAGGACCACCACAGCACCTGTGGTGGCAAAAGCCCTCATTGCAGTTTTCTCAAGAGTGGGCTTCCCAAAGGAGGTATTATCAGATAGGGGCACCAATTTTATGTCCAGCTATCTGAAAGCAATGTGGAAGGAGTGTGGGGTAAACTACAAGTTTACCACCCCCTACCATCCACAGTGCAATGGGCTTGTGGAGAGATTTAACAAGACCCTAAAAGGCATGATAAAGGGATTACCAGAGAAGCTCAGGCGGAAATGGGACATTCTTTTACCTTGCTTGCTCTTTGCTTACAGAGAGGTCCCACAGAAGGGGGTTGGCTACAGCCCTTTTGAACTTTTGTTTGGCCACCCTGTGAGGGGTCCATTGTGTTTGGTGAAGGAAGGATGGGAGTTACCTCTCAAAAAGCCTAAGCTAGACATAGTGGACTATGTACTTGGTCTCCGCTCCAGGATGGCTGAATACATGGAAAGAGCATCCAAAAACCTGGAGGCCAGCCAAGAATTACAAAAAGCTTGGCATGACCAAAAGGCTGTACTGGTAGAGTTCCAACCAGGACAGAAGGTGTGGGTACTGGAGCCAGTGGCCCCAGCAGCACTCCAGGACAATGATAGGACCCTATCCTATCATTGAGAAAAAGGGAGAAGTCACTTACTTGGTTGACTTTGGAACACCCAGGAGCCCTCGCAGGGTAATCCATGTGAATCGTTTGAAAGCATTTGTGGACAGGGAGGACATGAGCTTGCTCATGGCCACAGATGGGGATCAGGAGGAAGAGAGTGATCCTCTCCCAGACCTGCTTTCTCAGAACCCTGATGATGGTTCAGTTGATGGAGTAGCCTTGGCAGGCAGCCTCACTGACCAGCAACAGATGGACTGCAGACAAGTTTTGCAGGCCCACGGGCATTTGTTTTCACTCACACCCAGCCAGACTGACTGGTGTACCCATGTGGTGGACACTGGTGACAGTCTGCCTGTGAAGAATAAGATCTACAGGCAACCTGACCATGTCAGGGATTGCATCAAGGCTGAGGTGCAAAAGATGTTAGAGCTTGGAGTGATTGAGCCATCAGAGAGCCCATGGGCCAGCCCAGTAGTCCTTGTGCCAAAACCTCATACCCAAGATGGAAAGAGAGAAATGAGATTTTGCGTGGACTACAGGGGTCTCAATGCTGTCACTAGGACAGATGCTCACCCCATTCCAAGAGCAGATGAGCTCATTGACAGATTGGCTTCTGCCAAGTTTCTGAGCACATTTGATCTGACAGCTGGCTACTGGCAAATCAGACTAGCTGAGGAGTCAAAAGCCAAAATAGCATTCTCTACCCCTAGTGGACATTATCAGTTTGTGGTAATGCCCTTTGGTTTGAAGAATGCACCTGCCACTTTCCAAAGGTTGGTGAACCAAGTCCTTACTGGGTTGGATGACTTTTGTGCAGCATATCTAGATGATATTGCTGTCTTTAGCTCCACCTGGGAGGGATCACCTGATCCACCTGAAGAAAGTTCTGGAGGCCCTGCAAAAGGCAGGCCTGACTATCAAGGCCACCAAGTGCCAGATAGGGCAGAGTAAGGTTGTATACCTGGGCCACCTAGTAGGTGGAGGTCAGGTTCAGCCACTGGAGAGCAAAATCCAGGCCATACAGGACTGGGCTCCTCCAGTTACCCAGACACAAGTCAGAGCCTTCTTGGGCCTGACTGGGTATTACAGATAGTTTGTGAAAAACTATGGGTCTATAGTGACACCATTAAATGACTTGACATCCAAGAAGATGCCAAAAAAGGTTCAGTGGACAGTTAGCTGTCAAAAGGCATTTGATGACCTGAAGAAGGCCATGTGCTCTGCACCTATCCTGAAGAGTCCTGACTACTCCAAACAGTTCATTGTACAGACAGATGCTTCTGAGTTGGGGGTGGGAGCTGTGCTCTCACAACTTAATCAAGATGGTCAAGACCAGCCCATTGCTTTCATTAGCAGAAGGCTGACCCCTAGAGAGAAACGTTGGTCAGCCATTGAGAGGGAGGCCTTTGCTGTGGTTTGGGCCCTGAAGAAGTTGAGGTCCTACTTGTTTGGAACTCACTTCCTAGTTCAGACAGACCCCTCTTGTGGCTCAATCAGATGAAGGGTGAAAATCCCAAACTGCTCAGGTGGTCCATTTCCCTACAGGGGATGGACTTTACAGTGGAGCACCGCCCAGGGACTGACCATGGTAATGCAGATGGTCTCTCCAGGTACTTCCACTTAGAACATGAAGACTTATCTGGTCAAGGTTAGTTTAATGTCCCTGCGTTTGGGGGGGGGGGGGTTGTGTAGGAGAGTAGGGTCTGCTATCCTATGGTCACCCCAAATTTTTGCTTTTTGCTTCACTGGTTTTCGACTACTGAGGCTGTGGGCCTGCTGATCAGACCCCCAGCCTGCTGTTCTCTCACTAAATTAATGATACATGTGCTATAGGCACATACCACAATTGGAAATGGACTCCTTGTCAGCCCCTGTATAAAGCACTATAGGTGCCCAGGGCATAGGGGCCACCAAGGCCTACCAGGGGCTGCAGCATATCTTTTGCCACCCCTGGCTGGTTCTTAAATTGACACAACTGGCTGATCACTCAGCTGGGGTAAGGTGGTGTAATCACCCCTTACTTAGATATAGTATACCTATATCTAAACCTATATCTGGACACATATAAACCTGTGAGCCACTCCTATGGAAGGCCTCATCAATCCTGGAGGCAGAGTGCGTGGTTTAATGTGAGATGGAGCTCTAGCATGAGCTGAGCCTGTCTGCAGCTGTCGGGAACAACTCCCTAAGCTGTTTCAGGATAATGCCATACCATATACTCTTAAGTGCATTATAATCCTCGCGGTTATATAGCAACTCTGGTTTGGCTTTATCAAAACATGTCGTGTAAGGTGTCATACGATTTGGAATACTATCCCCTCACCAGTTCTGGCGACGGGGATAGCATTCCACCCCTCTAGAGGGGTAAGACATGTTACTTTACTTTAATGCGGTTAATTTCTAAAAGGGCCTTAGATCCACAAAATGGATGCCTCTGCCACAGACAAGAGTCTGGACCCCTGCAGCTGACCGAAACTCAGCCAAATGGGGCCTGGACAAAGGGTTTCCTGTCGCAGGAGGGTGTCACCACCCTCCAGACAGGAGATAGTGGATTGTAGCAGGGAGGTCTGAAAGAAACCAGACACTGCCTGGGGCGCACAAGGCTGCCCCTTGCATAATCCGGCCAAACCGGTTCTGGGGCACTCCAGCCCTCGTGCCAGGGCGGCCTGGATCAAAGGAAGGGGGTGTATCCACCCACTTCCTGGGTCCCACCCATAGGGGGGGACCTAGCAGGTAATCACGCCCCCCAGATTCGAATAAGAGTGGGAGCAGTGCCAATGCACTTCAGATTATCCTGAAGAAACATAAGAAACGAAATTCTGGACCCTTCGACATCCTACTCGACGTAGAAGCCCGAAGAATCTCCCTTGTGGTCAAGGAGTGACCACCCTGTGCAAACAGGCACCATCCAGCTATCGACGTCTACTTTGTTGCAGTCCCCGCCGGAACTCGAGCGACAGAGATCGACGAGATCAAGCCTGCCTGCTTTCCAACAGCCCGATCCACAGTCCCTGCAGAGCTGAGACCCGTGGAGGCGACCGGAAGCGTGGGGCACGCCATCTTGAATTGACCACGAGACGCTGACTGTGCAGCCCACGAGTGACCCTCGAAGCTGTACACCGGGGTTTGAGAAGCCCCAACCCTGAGCCACTCTTGCACCAAAGCTCACCTCTCTACACTCATCGAGTGCTGCGTGGGGCCCTTCTGCTACTTTTGGCTCAACGCGTTGGCCCGGTCACTTGCCAGCCGGCTAGTGGCCCCTGTGCCGACGAAAACTTGAAATCGACTTGTGAATCTGGTTGCTCCAGATCTGCACCAGCTCCCCTGAAAAGGAGCCCCCACTCTGACCCTCCTGGTTCGAGTGAGAAGCAATCTCCCGGTTCCGCGTGGATTGCTTTTGCCAAGTGTTGTTTGCTCCAATCTTGAAGCCGACAGCGCCGACGGCGAGAGCCTGCGTGGGACAGATCGTGATCTGCTCCTGGACGTCGTAGATGCCCCCGAGCCCCCGTGACAGCGGAGAGAAGCACCTCGACAGCGACCTGATTGCGCCCGACATTGCCTGGTTCCGTCCTGGTTCCACCCTGGTCACTGCTGAGTGACCCAGACTCTGTCCCCTCTGCTTTCAGGTACTTTTCGACTCGAGTCCACCCTTGGACTCCACCGGACACTTTTCTTTCACCCCGCCTGCAGCCCTTTCAGCTTCAAGCACCAGGAGCCTGCGTGACGAAACCCGACTCAACTTCGACCCTGTGCACCCGCTTCCTGTGGGTGAGGTAACTTTGCTCCGCCGGTGTTCCCACACTGGTACACATCTCTAGGGTCTGTGTCTTAAGTTTTGTTCCTCTAGGTTCAGCGGAAGTGTCCTTAAACTTTAACTTTGTAACTTTTACGCACCATTGGTTAACATTGGTGCATGCGTGCGCTTTCCGCACTGCTCCCGAATCCCGTGGGCCTCTCCCGACTTCAGCACTGCTTGTCCTGACTGCTCCCAGCGATTCCCTAGGCCCTAGGCCTAACCACTGTTCGATTGGTATCTCTTATACCACTTGTTTAGTATATGGTTTGAGTGGCCACCCGCCCTCATCCATAATTGTGCAACTTGTATGTTTAAACTGTGCTTTTGATTTAACGCTTGTGCCCCTTTATTCATAAAGAATACTGGGGATTGTTTTTAGTAATAAACACATATATTTTTATAATATATACTTGTGTGGTGTCCTTTCATTTGATATTACAGGATTGTATGTGGTAAAACAGCTCGCTTAACACGACCTCTTAAGTTAAGCCTTTAGGCTGCTTAGTCCATGCTACCCCTAGGATAGCTTGTCTAACAAGGTTGACTTACAACCTGACACCATAAGGGATTGTTTGGTCTGATAACAGGTGGTTCCAGAATTGGAAACATCACCTATCAGGCCAACTTCTCACAGTGGCTTATAAGAAAGTGCATTACTAAAGGTTATTAACTTGTCCATGCTTATCATTATTGTAATCATATATTTCAGTCCAGCAATAGTCTCGGAGCTTTCTCAATGCGTCATTGTCCCATTCACACGTGTACTCTAACAATGCACTTTTGTCTTGATTGCTAGTAAGATGTATTATACCTTCATGGTTCCAAAAACCATGGCCAAGTACTGGAACGCCCACAAATATGTTTCTTTTTCAGCTTTCAATCTAAAGGTTTTGCTGTACTGATACATGCTTTGAAATATTTTAGTCATGAATCGACTATCACAAACCCATAAGACCGTTACCTTCTACTTCAAGGAACTATAGGCTATGAGCACTATAGCTTCTTAAACATGTACAGCCCAGATACTAACACCCCTTCTTTCTACGATGATCTTCTGATGGATACTTCCACCTGCAGAATCCTCACCTGCAGTACAATCCTAGGTGTCAGATTAGATCTGAAAAACTCAAAGCTCTAACGTTGCCGGTAGGGTGTGCTGGCTTTATATTGATGCTGGAAGTAGCACCTGGTGACATTTCTGCACCTTTGACGCGGATCTAGAACTCTCTCTCTGAGGAATTATCCTCTCACAAAAATTGTAAGCAGTGCAACACTATGTCCCTTCCCAAACAATTGTGGTTCACACCCTCCCAAAGGAACAGATGTCAATAATAGTCCGCCATGTGGATCATCTTTGGTGCCTGGCTCCCAGGCCTGTACTTCTTGTCAAAGAATGCACCCCAAGACATCCCGGGCATTAATCACCAGGCCATACAGCCTAACAGCAGACTCATCCAAAGGTCCTAAAATACTATCTAGGGTAAAATGGGAATGAGACCCGAATGTAGCTCTTAATGATGGAACATGGAAATACTATTGTCAGCATCTTCAGAGTACCTTGATCAAGCCAGACTCTTGTTCTGGGCAGGTGACTGCTGAGAAGGAGAGTGTCGCCGTTTTATCGTGCAGTTATCTTGGTACAGGAAGAAGCACTGTTAGAAAGCCTTTCTAGTATTGGATCACACCCAGAATGCATCCGAAGCACTCGAGGTACAGGAAGAAGCAGAAGCTCAAAGAAGTATTGATCTTTGCTGAAGTAGCTCCAGCCCTAAACAAGAGGCACACAATACCTCATGAGAGTGTGACCTTATTATCTGTAATGTTATATCTTGGCATCGAAAAGCAGTCTTGGCACAGGGTTCTCTAATGCAGCATTTTACTGCATAGTACTGTCTGTCACCTGGCACCATTCTACTCTTTGTGGGTAGTACACATATTGGTTAGATTCCTCCTATCATTCAGACCAGGAGCTGCAAAATGTACCACACCCCTCCCAACCACCTGTTAACCAAGGTCATGGTTTGCCACTATACTGATCTACATCTTTCATTGAGATTTCTTCCTGTATGTTCAGAGTACAAATTTGAGACCCCAGTAACCTATGTGGCCAAAGTCCTGGTACAGCTCCCACTGACTATAGAGCAGGCCACTCTCTATTTGCTAAATCTGCGGTGCAGCTTAAGCTTTCCTGAGTACCAGCCTTTGGCACAAGTACCACTGTGTCATGTGATCACTGCTAATCCAATCCAATGAAATGCAGTTCTGATCACACCTGCTGGTCCTTCCGCAGTAAATTATTGTCTGCATGAGGGCTCTCCTAATACAGCTGGACTCTACCATGTAGTCAAACACTAGACTTTTAGAGGCAGTATCAATGCTGAAGAATAAGTTTATCTATGTTTTGGCAAATGCAACTGTGACATGACCTAGAAACCTAAGGTTTGAAGTACAAGTTTTCAAAGAAGCAGTCCTCGGAGGCCTTGATTTCCAAAGCTTGTAACACCAAGTACTGGACTCCCAAGGGGTGCGCAGTCATTGTGTTTGTGAATCCACCGGCTCAGAATGTGGCAGTGCTGCCAGCTTCCCTCAAAATCAATATAACAATTTGAGAGGCAACATCTTATAATCAGTTACATAAATAATTCTATAGGCCAAAGCAATAGGGCTTTCCCACCACTATCTCCTGTAAACCCATTAAAAGAAAGACTCATTGATGCTATCCACCATGAACGAGGGATGTGCTCTACAGCTGCCACAGATGCTTCCATCGAACTCACCTCGGCCAAATGTGGCATCTTAGAAACTTTTGTCTGAGCTAGAAAGGCTCCCTTTCTAAAGAGTCTCCTCGCAGGAAAGCATCAGGAATACCAACTACTCCAGCTACTTACTTGTAAGGGAAAATGGATCTTTATGATCTTACTCCTGTCCATCCTCATGCAGAACTTTAAAATGATAACTCTGGCTCATGTTTTGGCTTCTGTATACAATGCCAATAGGATGTGCTAAGTGGCCCTAAAGTATTCCTGTGTTCTTGTCTTGGGGAGCAAAGGAAGTACCTCCAGTTCAAGGTGAGAAACTTTTTCAACCAATACAGCACAGTACTGTTTGGTGTACATGATGCATCTTGGCTCTTCACTAAGACCCTGGCCATTAGTTGCTGCTTTTATGTTGAGAGTATGCAGATACCTACCTTCAGGCGACTAAACAAGACACAGATGCATTCACCGTATTTTCCACACCTCTACACTGCAGCCACTGCTTTTTGTGAGCGGGCTCCCGACCTGCGGCGGCCGCCTTGGCGGTGACCACTACCAGGAGGCCCACCCACGTGGCATGGCTCAGGCCTGATCCTCGGCGTTGATTCTGGAGGCCTTCTGCTGCAATCAGCTTGAGGCACGCTGTTGTGGCTGCGGTCGACGACCGTTCCTCAAGGACAGGTACACCACTCACTGCCACCTGCTCTCCCACTGCATGACTCTCGGCCATCATCCTATCTCCATCGCCCTCCTGACGAGTCCATTTGAGAGAATCTCCGTTCGCAGTGGCCTGCTGGACTTACTACTGTACCCCTCAGCCCAGCGGGAAAGCCAGGCAGGTGCCCTCACAGCTCCACAACCCACGCTCTCCTCCCTGACGCTGCTCGCCTGGAAACCTGAGACAGCCTGTGCAGCGCCCTGAGAGACTGCTCTGCCTGTGGCCCCAGATCACGGTGCTCGCATTGCGGCCCCTGCTGTGCGGTGGCACTGAACATTTAGGACTGGGAGTCTGGTCACCAGCTGTGATCGAGATCCTTCCCTCCACACCAGAGGCAGTACTCCCCCCCCCCCCCCCCTCCCCACCCCACTATTACCGCATGGCCCTGGAGAGGCACACTTAACTAGTAGGTTGAAACCCGCAACCATCTTCCGCCAGACTCTGCTGAAATACATTGGTGTCAAGACAGTACCAGCCTGGCGCCCCGTGGATAGTGGAAGCTGACACCCCATTAAGGAGCCACTGCTCTCGTCACTACTACTGCTCACTCCATTGCGAAGTGGCGGCGACTCCGCAGCTTAGAAGACACCCCACAGAGCGCGCCTCACACCACTAACTCAATTGACCTCTCATCACAAGCCCCCTGGCAATTACCCATTTTGGTGGGGCTGCCATTGCCACCCTCTCAGCGCGCGGTCGCTCTGGTGGGCTTGACGTTCGTCCTCCAGGTGTTGAACCCGTGCTGCTGGTGCTACACAACGCTGGCTGTAGTGTAAATCATTGGTGAGCCTTGACACTCAACTCTTAACCGTCGGCTGGTATAGCAGGTGCCCCAAACCGTGGGCCAACACAGCTGCACACACTTACAAATACCTGCCATCTGCTATAAGTCAATGATATCCCCCCAGAAGCTTGCCATGGGACGCCTCCGCACAAATACACAGCAACAGGCCGCGAAGACCAACCTGCCGCACTCGTCACCTCCAGGAGATGAGGCAGCCCCGGACATCTCAAGTGTCACACTTACTTGCAGCCAAACTGGACTCCGTGTTAGCAGCCGTTGAGAAAATCAGGGCAGATTGGACCAGACTAGGATGTCTCTTGAGTCACTCATTGACAGGGTCACCAGAGACTTCACTCTGTTGCGCGCCTACCACCATAAGCTGGCAGAGAAAGTCCAATCAAATGAGCACCTGCAGCAGCCCACACAGAAGCTGATCTCCGGCAGGCCCGACAACCCCCTGCTGACATACCGGCTGCAGTGGAACATCCAGGACACAGCGCTGCGGTACCTGCTTCTGACGCCTAACGTCTGGAGATACACTCACCCAAAGCCACACTGCAGCACTCCAAGACATACTGGACTGCGTACATGCACTAGAAGACTGAATCGAAGATTCTGTTGGGCGCTCTCGCTGCAATAATATCTGCATGATGGGCCTTCTGGAGGGCGAGGAAGGCCGGACTCCGGAGCTCTACGTGGAGCGGTGACTGAGGGATCTCCTCCCTGTAGGGACACTATCTCTGCATTTCGTAGTGGAATGCGCACCTCGCGTTCTGGCACACAGACCACCCCCTGGAGCCCGTCTGAGGCCGTTCCTTTTTAAACTTTTGAACTACAGAGACCACAACCCAGTCCTACGGGAAACTCATAAAATCTCCAACCTGCGGGTGGGCGGCAGCCAGGTCATGTTGTTCCAGGACTACACAGCGCTGGTACAGAGGCGCAGAAGCACCTACAGCAATGCGAAACGTCAGCTACGTGCTCTGGACCTCACATACTCCCTACTGTTCCCTGCCAGACTTAGGGTGGTGGCCGGCGGAGCAGCCCGCTTTTTTGACACGCTTGAGGACGCCTGGGACTGGCTGGAGAACTCAGGATTGTGGTCAGGGACCCGACTCACCAACATGGACGCCACCAGGCGCAGCCGCAGAGGACCCCCTTGTTGTGGGCATCTGAGGAAAACAGGGAACGCAAGCACAACTATGGCAGCACCGGACCCAGGACAAAGCCGAATAGTGCCGTGATGTCCTAAAAGTGGCGGCGGCGCTGGGAACACAAACGTACCGGAGAGCCACGAAGCAGGCTCTTCCGAATCTGCCACAGCTAGCAGATCTCCCACTCCCAGACCTGAACAACTAGACATAACGCCGCAGACCGCGGACGTCATGCCGCAGACCGCGGATGAAATCATATGATTACAGCAGCGGCAACAAGACCAGAATGTACTACTGCACACGCAAGTAGAGACTCTCCCATTGCAACACACCCCACAATGGCTGGAATCGCCAAGGCGCGCAAACAATGTAATCTGATGGAGACTACTAGCCTCAGATTCCTTACCGTAGAATTATCCCCAGGCGTGAGAATGCATCCGGAAATCTTTTGTCCAGCATCCCTGTGTGCCAGGGGGACGGCATTACGCGACTCCGCCCAGGCGTCGTACGCGTACGTGCCATCAGCAAGGTCACATAAGTCCTACCCCGGCGAGCCTACGTACGTTTTTTCCTTTTTCGCGTGCAACGCGGATCCGGTTCTTGCTGTGGGCCTGTTTAGGCCCCTTTTTCCTTCGATCTTTTGTGTATTGTGGGAACAGTGCGGATGCCTTCGGGCTTCAAAACGTGTTTGTCTTGTGGACGCTTGATGTCGGCGACAGACCCTCACCTCAATTGCATGTGGTACTTGGGGGAGGATCACGACTCCACGGACTGTGAGGTGTGTCAGCGGTTGAGGCCGAAGACGCTGCGGAAACGCCACATGAAACTCCTCTCGGCTTGCATGTTCAGATCGTCTTTGTCAATTGATAGAAACAAGGACCCCCTGAACCATGAATAAAATGATTCCTAGGACAGGGAAATAAATGTATGAAAAGTAACAATCCTAGGCAATCAAAGATAGTCTTCGTCTCCTCGCTCAGCTTCTACAGAGGGTTTTTGGAGCGGCTGTCATCGCCGTCGCCCTCATCCATCTTCTGTGCCGCAAAAGCATCGCTCCCCTGTGGGTAAGTGTCGCAGTTTGTCCCCGAGGGCTGGTTTCCGGCCTGTTGGGGGCGTGGGCTCTCCGCAGGTGATGTGGCCCGTGTATCATCCCTCTATCCACCGTTTCCCAGTGAGGGGGTGTGGAAAGCCCACATGGAGACAGACGTGGCAGCTTTGCAGGCTTTGCTGGCTTCTCCTTCCCCTTCTTCACCTCCTTGGACGTCGGCGTAGCCCTTGCGCCCTGTGGGGCCCTCTGCAGCGTCACCGGCGGTTTCGGCTGACTGGTTCGGCTCCAGGTTTGGAGGATGTGGTGCCGTTGGGGTGCGGCCCTTCGGGTGTCCCTCCTTTGGACCACGGCGCCACTGCCTCACCGCAAACTCATGCGGTAGTCCCTGTGGCTCTGGTGGGAGGGAGCTGCTGCTCCCCTTTGAAGGTTTCCTCCATTCTTCGCTGACGGGGACTTGGGGGCGCCCTACCACGGGGATCCGGTGCCCCAACACCTTCTGCACCGGCACCTTCCAGCGCCGCATGACCCGACGTGTCTTTCCCTTCACCCCTCTGCCAGTGGCCCCCTCTTGCGGAAAGCCTTTCCTTCCCAGCCGTCGCTGTTGGCTCCACCTTCCCGGGAGGCCCTCTGGCTGGACTCCTGGGGCCGCAATATATTTGCCTCGACCACTGCGGCTCTGCGGGCCCTTAACACCGTATGTGTGCTGGCTAGGGCCACGTCTTGCTTGTGGGACTCGGCGGAGTCCTTTGGATCTGCTGCTTTGCAGGAGGGTGCTGGGGTTGACTTGCAACACCATGCACTAGATGGCCGGGAGCTGGCGGCGTTTATTCTCTGCTCCGCTCTGGATATCTCGAAGGTGCTGGGTCGTGCCATGGCCTCTTCAGTTGCCCTTCGCCGCCATGCTTGGCTTCGGGACATTGTGTTCCTGGAGAATGTGCAGGAGCAGCTGGTGGATCTTCCTTTTGATGGCACTCTCCTGTTCCACGCCCCTGCGGATTCGGCCATTCGGAGGTACTTGGCAGGGCTCCATCCTCCTTCTCCTCCTCCTCCTCCTCCCCCTCAGTGACCTGTGGGTTGGTCTGGATTTTGTGAGCTGTTCTTTGGTTGCGGCGAGTCGCCCCAGTTGCGTGATCTTTGTGCTTTCTGTGCCTGAGAGTCCTCCTTGCTGGGACTGTGGCTTTGTTGGCTGCTGGCCAGCCCTTCTTCTGTGTGTGGTTTGTTGAAATCTGTTCATACCAGGTTGGCACTGAGACTAGGCCTCCTGTTCTTTTCTTGGCTGCTTGATAAGCCTTTGGCGGGGATTTTTTTCCCCTGTTGTTCTTTCAGTTGTCCTCTGCTGCGGAAGTTTCTTCCTAAGAGCGTTCCCACGTTGGGACTAACATACCCTATGTGGGGTACTGGTAGCTGGTATATAGCTTGCTATGTGCTGGGGAGTTGTGGTCGCCTTCGGGTCTCTGCCCTCCGTGGTGCTTATGTACGTACGGGTGCAATTCCTTGGACTGAATGTGATTATCTGGGTGGCACCCCTAGGTGTCTTTCTCTGGGGTTGCTGCGCTATTCGTCAGGTCTGGCCTGCTGGTTGCGGCCTTGCGTCGTGTCTCTGGTCTGCTCCCTTTGGGTCATATGTGCGTACCTCTTTTTGTGGTGTGTCCGGGCCTTCTTCACCCTCATGTTCGCTTGCCTGGGGATTGGGAAGGTTCTTGATGGGTCTCGCCTGGCCCAGCACATGCCCTGGTCAGGCGAGACTTTTAGTGAGGGCTCAAAAAATGCTACCATGGCCGCGCTAGAGCTTCAGTGCATGTGAGCGGGCTCGCGCTTAGGAGCAGAGGCGCCATTCTTCGTCATGCTCTTTAAGCACCTGCTTTCACTTTCGCGGCATCCCTTTGATGTTCTCAGTGAGCTGCGCGACCAATGGTTGTTCTGCCAATGCTGGTTCTCATTAATAAAACTTTTTTTAAGCAGCGTGGCACACCTCCTAATCACCAACAATGGTGCCCACAAAAGGCTCAAGCGACTGACAGGTGCCTTTTCTCACAGTGCTTATGGGCAAACATTCATGCATAAAAATATATATTCTCCCTCCAGCAATTTGTATCGCTGTTAATTATGGAAATATGTTGTTTACGGTTCTGTCATTTAGCAGCCGCAAATCAAATCTTTAATAATTTACAAGTGGACGGTGGAGTGAATGATTCCTTGTCTAAAAAGTAGATATCCGCTCGTGAAAACGTATCGGAAGTTAATTGCACGAACCGCCGATATCAATATTAAATGCTCTGGAATGTGGGAATCATTTTAAAACTTCAGAATCACGCAAAGGAGCAGTTGAAAAATGTGAGCGATTTGCAGCATACTCCAGAAGCCCATTGGCAAAGGGAACAACTTTAACATTCCATTTAATGTTTGAATGACAGTCCATCTTTTCATTGCTTTGGACTCATCTGTCAGGGTTTCTTAGAGGGGAAGGGTGGCATGATTACTGAACAAGGATCCACTGCGCCCCCTTTCCGCAACAAACTATACTCACCCTTAGAACATCCCTCACCTTCAGCAAGTTTACCACATGTGCCATACACACACTAATTACCATTACATACAAACCCCCAGCCCCAGATATTCACTGCACTTAACACACACACCACTCATCAAACGCCCCCGAGCTGATTTAAGGTGAGCTCAGACAGACTTCATCAAACACACCGCCATCATTCCTAAACTTGAATATGGAGTAAATGTAGCACTTTCCACGACAACATGTCATAGAATGCTTTTATCTAGCATTCGACAAAGCCCATCTCCACAACAGTATACATATATACCATTTAACAACATTTACATATGAGTGCTTGTTATTTATTCACACGAGGCGGCCTTTTGGTGCACGGCAGTAGCACAGCTCTCCAGCAGAGAGCAACTCTGACAGAGATGCCTTGCCAACGTACCTCCTAAACAGGCACGGACAGATTCGCTCTGAAGTTGCAAGGCAGGTCACTTTTAATAACTTTGTTTATGTGTTCTTACGTTATAGCAAGATCAGATCAAAGCGATGAGGTTTTTCCTAATCCATCTTGCATTTTGAGTTCAGCTGTTGTGGACGGATTCTCTTGCCCACTTACCAATTTAAATCGTAATGTTGCAGTTGAATAATGGCTAATACTTTGCTTTCCAAACAATCACTTAAAAAAAATTGGGAGACTCTTTCATATTAATAACATGGGTGCCGCGCTTTATGTTGCAGCAGGTCACCTGCTTTATATTCATCCTCTCCCATGTCACAGCCCCCAAACCCCGTCTGACCCACCTATATAAACTTCAACATGCCCAGGCGCCTTGCTTTTAGCTTTCAGCATGGCGCCCACTTACAAACGTTGTTCCCTTCCCCAACTAATTTGCCACTATCTTACATACGATTTCACTCCCTCAGCGCTTCCTGCTTATACATACGCTTCCATACTTTATAGCGTGCACTTACTTTCTTTAAACAAGCATTTGCAATGCAATAGGTCTCGCAGTTATGCAAGTTTAAGCTATTGGCATTGCAAATGACAATGCCTTTTAATTATGTTTTAAAAATGAAAACAAAAATAAAAGGCATTGTTATTTGGAATGTCAATAGCTCAAACTCGCATAAATGTGAGACCTATTGCAATGCAAACGCTTGTGTTCCTCCTCTTTTTGGGACGCAACCTACCAGGCTTCCTGGGTAACCCGGGCTGTTCTTTCTTCTTCCTCCCTGTCTTCTTGGAGCCTCTGGGTTGCTCTTCTTCCTCTTCCTTGCCTTTGCTAGCGGTCATGTTGTCCTGTAAGGACGTGGGGTGCTTTGGCTTCCCCTTTCCTTGCCTTGTTTCATCTGTTAAGTGAAATGTGCTTCCTCTTTTCTCCGTTTCTTCTTCCCCCACCCCCGTGGGATCGGTGGTGTTCGGCTATGGGGGTTTCACCTTGCCTGTGGGGATGAGGCTCCTCGCCTTGTCCGTTGGCCTGGTCCCCTGTGGGGTCCTCTGTTATGTCCAGGGCAGTGGGGCCCTTTTGCAGACCCTCCTCCCCGTGGGTATGGCTAGGGTATCTATTCTACGTTAAGGAATCTGCGGCTAGTAGTCTCTATCAGATGTACGAGTTACTTACCTTCGGTAACTATGTATCCGGTAGAGACGATTGTAGCCGCAGATTCCTTCACGTCCCGCCCTTCCTCCCCGTTCTGCGAGGGCCATTGGCTTGATCTTCTGCACTCGCCTCACGGTGGGTGGCTGTATCTTCTGTGAGTTCATTCTTTCGCTCTTTTGACACGAAGTTTTGTTTTGTTCTTGTTCCTTCCTCCTCTTGACTCTTTGGAGGATGGAGTTATATGTTCACCTGTGCCCCTCTGCTCTGGTCTAGATTAGGGGCTTGTCTTCACTTTCTCCCTCCCCTCCCTCTACCCTTGGTTACTGAGGGTTCTGGTCCCTTTGCTGCCTTCTGGGTTGGGGTCATCTCACCGTGCCCTTCCCCTTCTTCCTTGGGGGGGGGGGGGGAGAGGAAGGGGGGTTGTCGCACTCTGTGCTGGGGTTCCCCTGGAGATTTGTCGTTCCATTTTGTCTTGAGACCAGTTTCCACTTCGTTGTTCCTGGTTGTAGTCCTGCTGTATGTTGTCGTGACAATTTTGCATGTGTTCCTTGTCTCCAGAGGGGGCTGTCTACATCCTGGCAAGGTGGCTGTTTCAGGGCTGTACGCTGTTCTTTTTCTTTCCTTGCCTTTGGCTACTGCAGTGTTGGTACTGCTCCTTATGGTGTTGTTCGTCACCATTCTTTTTCCACTTTTTCTGCTTTTTCGCGCACTGTTCCCATAATCCCACAGTTTTGTCTGATGGCTCAACTTTGTGGCGCAGAAAAGTTCTCCGAAGAAAACTGATGTAGGTGACCTGGGGTGGGGCTTATGTGACCTCGCTGATGTCACGTACGCAGACAACGCCTGGGCGGAGTCGCGTGATGCCGTCCTCCCGGCCGTCACGCAGGGATGCTGAGCAAAACATTTCCGTATCCAGTCTCACGCCTGAGGATAATTCTACATTAAGGAATCTGCGGCTAGAATCGTCTCCACCAGATACATTGTTACCAAAGGTAAGTAACTCGTACGATGTGCATAAGCGCGCGGGTAGGGACACGGGTGACTGCTCTGCGTCATGGAGGGTGCGCACAATGGCTATGCCCGCAAGGGCGCGCAAACAACATAGATAAGCATCTGCACATGGGTCAGGACACAGGTGACAGATCCACATTACAGAGGGATGCGCATTGCTCCCATTCAGGCACACATCCCACCCCTGCATCAGTCTCTAAACTGACGTTGCTATGGCCGTTGTTGGGCTGGATATAGTTTAGACAAGCCCCACTCGGGCGTTCGCCCTATATGTTAACAAAGTTTAATTTACTGCCTTATGTTTGGTTTTTTAAGATTGGCCCGAACCTCCTCCACACGACACAGATCCGTGGCTCAATGGCGCACCCCTCCCTACCTAGTTCGACACACTAATCAGACATGACACAGGTACAAGTGGTCACGTTGAACATATCGGGCATGCACACACCTGTACGACGCTATTCTATCTTTTCATACTTGCAACACCGTAAGGCGGAATAGCGATGCTACCATATCTGCGGTAGCGGCCTGATGGAGCGGGATTCCCTGGCTTCGGGGGGGGGGGGAAGGGGGTTCAACTAGGTTTTAAAATATGGACCTAGATAGATCGTTCCCGCCCCTGAACAGAACCCGCTCTGCATCCAACGCGCAGGCCCTCTCTGGTTGGCTGACACACTGGGCTCTACATTATGTGTGGTGGATTTTAAACCCCACTGCCCGCATATATTCTCATAACTCAGCAGTACACAGACTTCACATGCACCTCGATCGGTTGGTGACCTCGCCGGTGCTGCTCCCGCGGATTCAGACTGCAGAGTATCTAGGGCCGACCCACTCCGATCATAATCCCTTGCTGTTGCAGTTGCGCTGGGAGCCTCACCGTCCCCCGGTCCCCATGTGGCGCCTGCAGCCACAGGCCCTGGAAGACTCTGCTTTCAGGGCATCGCTGGGGACATCGATTTTGTAATACATTGAGTTGAACGAGGATACAGCCAGTGACGTGGTCATCGAATGGGAGGCGTTTAAGGTGGCGATCAGGGGCCATTGTATAGGGGAACATACGTAAACAATTGTCTGATTCCCTTACACAGATAAAAACCCAGCTGATATGGTATAAAAATACAGGTGAAGGAGTGGGTCGCGACTTGCGGTGCCTGGAAGCGCTCCGTTCTGAAGACGCAGACTACATGGAGCAACTCCGCTGCCACAATTACACTGCTCACACAACCTGTACCCACACAGCGGTGGATAGGGCGGGCAGGCTATTAGCCTGGTTGATCCGACAAGAACACGCCTGCGCCTCTATAGGTACAAAAGGGGGTGGTGATAGACGGAGCATCTGAACCAATCAAACACTCACACCCAGTCAAAAGATCTGGGTTTGATCCATCACCATTCTTTAGCCCACTCTGCCACTCCAGTTCAGACATGGCTATATGCAAATCAGTCTGACCCTGTGCCTCATGGGAACAGTCCAGCCCGAACTGCCAAGCCATGCCTTCCCTGGACCGGAAACAAGCTTCCGAGGACCGGTTTCTGGCATTCCAGCCGTCTTCAGCCCGGCTTGCTTGAATCCAGTGGCAAAGTGAGCAAGGGACTCACGTCTGAGCATACCCTGCCACACTTATGGCGGCCAAAGCGGTACAAAAGGGGGTGGTGATGGACGGAGCATCTGACCAATCAAACACTCACACCCAGTCAAAAGATCTGGGTTTGATCCATCACCGTTCTTTAGCCCACTCTGCCACCCCAGTTCAGACATGGCTATATGCAAATCAGTGTGACCATGTGCCTCATGGGAACAGTCCAGCCCGAACTGCCAAGCCATGCCTTCCATGGACCGGAAACAAGCTTCCGAGGACTCTCCGCTCTCCCACCGGTCAGTTGCTAACCACGCAACAAGATATACATGAGGCCCTGACGCAGCATTATGCCCGCCTTTACCAGTCCCATTGTCGTTGCACTGAAGGGGATCTTGTCTGATTCCTTGACCCCTTACAGCTACCCACAGTAACAGAGGAGCATCGCGAAATGCTCAATGAGCAGATATCGCAAGAGGAAATTGGCGCGGCCATTCAATCCCTAGCGTCGGGAAGAGCCCCGGGACCAGACGGGTTGCCATCCGAATAATATAAAGCATACCGGGTCTCACTGGTGCAGCGCCTCGATACGGTATTCGCTGCGGCCCTAGAGGCGCAGGGCCTCCCTCCCTCGATGTGCGTGGCGCCTCTGATTTCCTTATTAAAGCCAGGCAGAGATCCGGAGGAGATGGGTTCCTATTGTCTCTTGGCGCTACTCAATGCAGACTATAAAGTCCTCGCAAAGGTACTGGCTCACAGGCTAGCGCAGGAAGTCCCAGGATTGGTCCACACAGACCAAAATGGATTTGTGCCAGTGCGCAGCACTTCCCTCAATCTGCGCCGCTTCTTTCGAGTAGCCACCTATGCAGTACAGGAGTGGCCAAGAGCAGGCTGCCTGGTGTTGGACCTAGAGAAGGAGTTTGACTCCCTGGAGTGGCCTTACTTGTTTGCGGTGCTCGCAAAATTCGACCTAGGCCCAGTGTTCATTCACCTAGTGCTCCTTCTTTACACTGACCCCACTGTGAGAGGCATGGTATGCCCCTACATCTTGGATTCCCTCCTCGTACAGAGAGGCCCTTGCCAGGGGTGCCCCCTGTCCCCGCTCCTGTTTGCGCTCTCAATGGAGCCATTGGCGGATGCATTGCGCACCCAACTGGCGGATGGGGTGCCCCTAGGGGATGCTACCCATCACGTGTCGCTCTATGTGGACGACCTCCTCATTTACTTAAGGGACATTGATTGCGTTCCAGCACAGCTAAATCGGCTGCTGGAGGACCTTGCTGCACTTTCCGGGATGAAAGTAAACGTAGGTAAATCTTGTCTCTACCCCTTCAAAGAGGGGCACCCTGGTGCGCTGGACGCCCAATACATTTCGTTATCTGGGACTACAAATTTACTGCCAAGCGCAAGATTTATACGATAGGAACCTCAGTAAAGCAGTGACATCCATAAAATCACAGATGCGCTTTTGGAGCACATTGCTATTAGCCGTGACAGGCAGGATAGCACTCGCCAAAATGGTGGTCCTCCCGTGGCTCCTATACTATTTTACTAACTTTTTCACTGCCTTTGAGAGACATCTCAGAGATTTTATCTGGGGTAATGATAGACACAGGGTGGCACTGAAAAAGCTGTACCTACCCAAAGACCAGGGCGGACTGGCAGCCCCCTGCCTCGAACATTGCTACCTAGCTTTTCAGTTGCAGTGGATAGCTTGGTGGCTCTCCAATCGCAACTGTGCAGATACAGCAACTACACAGCCGCCTTGCCCCCTGGAACACATAGTTCAATTGTTTCTCCCTGAGGCAGAGCCCCTACTACTTGTGGTAGCCTACAGGTGTTTCCGCAGAAGCTTGTTTCTGACACGCAGCATTACCCCCTACGCACCAGTGCTACCCAGGCCCGGCTCCAGGAATTTTTATTTGGGTGGGCCAACTGCGCATTCGGGTGGGCCACTGCGGGCCCAATTTGTCGCTTCTGGAGGTAGCCTACAAGCCCTGATTACATCATATGTACTTGCAAACAGGCAGCATGATACAACGGATTGCTGCTGTGTGTACACAGAGCATGTGGAGAGTAATTTGAAAGTAAGACCAAGGTTTGGACCTAACTGCAACCCTCGAATTCCAGTAGGTCAGGCTTCAACACAAGTACTTGAATGCTAAGCATATTATAAAGCGTTCAAGATTAAGGAAGTCCCTATTACTAAACGAAAGCCTTGACACCAGTGCCCCTCATCGCTCCAAAGCACCTCCCCCTCATGACCTCCTCCTCGGATTCCCTCATTGCCATCCTCCAACACTGCCCTTGATCTCTCCGTAGCGTCTTCCCCTCATGACCTCCTCCTCAGACTCCCTCCCTACCACCCTCCACCAGTGCCCCTCACCGCTCCATAGCCCCTCCTCCTCAGACTCCCTCCCTACCACCCTCCCCCAGTGCCCCTCATCTCTCCGTAGCTCCTCCCCATGAAATCCCCTCATACTCCCACCCTACCACCCTCCACCAGTGCCCCTCATCTCTCTGTAGCTCCTCCCCATGACCTCCCCCTCATACTCCCTCCCTACCACCCTCCACCAGTGCCCCTCATCTCTCCAGAGCTCCTCCCCATGACCTCCCCCTCATACTCCCTCCCTACCACCCTCCACCAGGGCACCTCATCGCTCCAAAGCCCCTCCCCCACATGACCTCCTCCTCGCATTTCCTCACTGCCACCCTCCACCAGTGCCCCTCATAGCTCCATAGCCCCTCCCCCATGACCTGTTCAGACTCCGTCACAAACAACCTCCACCAGTCCACACATCTCTCCGTAGCTCCACCCCATGACCTCCTCCTCAGATTCCCTCATTGCCACCCTCCACACAGTGCCTAATTTGAGCAGGGGCTTTCCGGTGCTCAGCACCGGCACCTAATCCTCAGCACCGGTGCTTATAGCACCAAATAAGAACCTACTCATTTGGAAGACAGGCAATTTTCCCCATAATCACAGGATTTTGAGCCAAGCCAAGACTCGAACCCAGTTTCCCAGCTCCGAAATCGGCAGCTCTAGCCACTAGGCCCAGTCCTCTCCAGAATGATAAGTGATGGGGCTCTCGTCAGGAGGCAGTTTGCACCAGCCTATTTCTCCTGTTAGCACTGCCTCCTGAGGAGAGCCCCGGCACTTTTTATTTTACAAATTAACCACTGCCTCCACAAGTGCACCTAAGCGCTCCATAGCCCCTCCCCCCATGATGTCCCCCTCCGATTCTCTCATAGCCACCCTCCAGCAGTGCCCATCATCTCTTCGTAACCCCTCTCTCATATGCATTTTATTTGTTGTCTAGAGCTACGGGTAGTGTAGGGTGTCACAGTACTTTACATCACGCTCACATTATGCTGAGACAATGAATCATATGTAAATCAGCCTATAGGGAATGTCACATAAGCTAATGAGGATTACCAGGTGTAGGAATCACATGTCATCCATACTGCTGGGCAATATGTTTTAAGAGGGTTAGGTCTGGAGAAGCACAAACCCAGGATTTAAAGCATACCCCAGTGGTTGGGGGTTGGCTTTACTGATTACAATGAATAATGCCCAAACAAACTCTTTATTGCAACATTAGAATTATCAAAGACTGGGAAAATGTGAACTAACTAGCAAAACAAAAAAATCTAATCATACCATTCTGGTTTGAATGCAGGTGTTTGATGACAGTCCATAGGTCACTGTCCTATGTTAGGATTGTAACTTCTGAACTGCAAGTAATCAAAGGATCTCCGTGACAAAGGCAGTAACCCACTGAGCTATCCACGTTAACTACAGTTTTTCTGCATTTAAAAACTACAAACAGACAAAAGATTGCTGTCCAGCAGGATCATTAATCCCCAGAGTTATCTGGACATTTTAATAGTTGTCGTGCCTTCTTGGCAGAACAAGTCATGAGAAGGATACTAACGATTTAAACAAACTATTTAAATAAAATATACACAGCACACAAAGTATATCTTGCTCACAGAGGGAAAAAAAATGCAATAGCCACACATTCTCTTACCTGCTCCTTACAAACTCTGTCAGAGTCCGATCTGATAAGGAGTTCAAGGGGTCAGGAAAATGAACCCGCATAAACAAACTCCTCTTCACCAGCGCTGAAAAGAATGAAATATCCACTCAGCAGGACTGTACACAAATCCAGTGCCAACAAAAGGATTTCTCACCTTTGCATTGCCCCTATTGTACGTGCACGAGTGGGCGGGGACACAGCCCACCTTTCTAATAGGAGGTGCAGATAAGTGGTTGGGGGAGCGAGCCCATGCCCAATCAGGCACCTCCTCAAGAAAGAAAGAAAATAACGTTCAGAGAACGTTTTAAAATGCAGTGGCCACTTTCTGTTGGCCTTGCTGATGTCACTGCCAGGGCCAAGGTTCATGTTTGGGTGGGCCAGGCTCATGTTTGGGTGGGCCTGGCCCACCCGGCCCACCCTCTAGAACCGGGCCTGGTGCTACCCCTAGAGGGCACCCCCAGCGGACACTCTTTACTGACGGCACCCATACTTCGTGAATGGCATGACAACGGCATCCGCAAAGTGGGGGACCAATACCATGACGGGACACTCACACCCTATGCAACCCTGGTGGAAGAGGAAAGGCTACTGCCTGGGCAGTTCCTTACTCACTGTGCACTGGTGGCCTCACTCACCACAAAATGGGGAGATATCACAACAGAACTGTGAACGCACCTCACCATATAATATCTACATATTATGGGACTTGGCAGGCATTTGACGCGCTGGTTTGCGGCCTCAGTCCGAACTCACGCAGCACTCCGCCTCGCCCCTCTACGCCTCAAGTGGGAAGAGGACCTGAATAGCCAACTCACAGATAGGGAATGGGCTGGAGTGCTTAAGAGCCCCACAAGCATCCCTAGGAACATGCGCTTCTGTCAGATACAGCTTTACATTATCCACAGTGTGTGCCTCACGCCTGCGAAAATCAATCCATACTTTAACCGCGGAGATGCAGCGTGCCTGCGGTGCGAAGATGTAGGGGCCGATCTACTACACATGTTTTGAGCCTGCCCCAGGGTGGGTGAATAATGGAGGGATGTAGCCAGTCTGCTACACGAAAGTACTGACAGGGAGCTGCCCTTCACTTGACCCACATATTTACTACACAAATTCCGCAGAACCCCTAGTACGAAGGTTACATCTAGATTTATAGATCTGAGGCGGATAGTGGCCAAGCGACTGATTAGTAAAAGATGGAAAGCACCAGACCCCCCACACACACAAGCTTGGTGCTATTCTATGCTTGCGTGGGCCAAAGTGGAGAGCTTTGCTATTAAGCGCGAGGAGATGCTGGGTCTACGTTTAGGTCCCTATTGCCATACACTGGGATACAATCTACCTCGCACTACAACACAGCCTGGGCACGCTGACCGCGGACATCTCTGACACGCCAGCCTTGGGCAGTGCTTAGCACCGTGAGCAACAGCAGGGTGTGCGCCACATCAATCTTCTACCGATGGGCACACACTACCTGTGGAACTCAGACTGCACACACTCTAGGTTTGGGGTAACAGTCGATCGCTGTTGAGCATGTGAGCTATGAACCATGCAGTGTACATATACACAAAGAGGGGGGCCACGGGCTAAATGTTAACTGTTTGCTGTTTACACTGTGCACTCCTCCTTTTTATTTCTTTTACCCCTTTTCTTTTTCGCATGCACAGTTCCTAGTTTCTGTCGTTAACAATGAATCTGTTATTGGTACTCATTTGCAGCTGAGCACCAGTGCTCCCACTGGTTTCATGGGACTGTCCCATGGCACTGCAAGTATGTGCGGCAACAGACACTCGCCAGCATCTATGACCTGGAAGGCACCCAATATGTGCACAATGATGAGATCTTTCTGCCTTCCTATTCTCCTAATTTTCCTGTCTCTCACTCCTCACCTGCCCTCTAGTACGGGCCGCAAATATATCTATCAGTCACATGCCTGACCGCTTTGTGCATAACTCCAAATGTGAGCTGTAACAATACTATATGATATTACTGAACCTTGTATGTTGACTGTGGCGCCCAACACGGCTCACTATTTCGTATCACCTAAGTTGTACTAATGTCAAAATTCAATAAAAAAGTTTCGCGAAAAAAAAGAAAGTATGCACATACCTAGACCAAAGTGTATATCTGGAAGGTTTTGGAGAGCCCCTTCAAACTTAAGTTCTCATTGAAGTACCCAACATCCTTCCTCCAGAAGCATTTAGTCAATAAGAGCAATTTTACACTCCTGCTGGGCGAAGGCCTTCCCTCCTCCTAAGATGGTTATGGCAGTGAGCCAAGCAATGAACTAATTTTTGTTCTAAAGAATGGCTATAGCTTGGTGGTTCCAGAGGCTTTTAAAGTTATAAGCATCCTGTCTTAGGATGTTACGCCCATGCCATGCTCTGAACCTACTAATGGGTTGCCTTTGCGCCTGCCTTGTTTGGATCTCTGGGTCACCACGATTCTTCAGAACACATTTGGGGGGCACACTGCAGGGACCTGTCTGTCAGTGTATTGTGAAACCAGATTAGACCTGTCCCAGCACAAGAACATGATGGAGCGTATGACCATGTTTTTTTTCACTGAGAGAAATTCTTCCTGGTACGGTCTAGGATGAATAGTTCCACTCAGACAGGGTCACAGCCCACTTTTACATCAGGGAACGAGACATCATGCAATCTTTTTGGTACATATTGAGCTAAATCAGTACTTTAACCCCAAAAGTGCCTAGACACAAATTTTGACTTTCTTCGCTTCATGGAGTTAGACGGTTTTGACGAGACCTAGGAAACTCTGTTATTGTCATGATGCTTGCACGTAGAGACATCACATTGAATTGGTGTAATTCATTGACGACAGACTCAGACGGCTGGAGGGAGCGGACTGGATTAGTGCATGGACATTGAAATCTTAACTTATGAGGGACGAGAATGTACCAGAAAATAGGGAAAAACCATAAGTATTCAGAAAACTGTTATATGATGAACTCGTGTCTGGATTTTTTTGCCGTATACCACATGGGGTTGTTTACAGTTTAAGTGTAAATCTCTGCTCCTCGTACTGTCTTTAGAATTGAATATGCTTATAAATGCAATAAATATTGTGCTAAAACATACACTCATAAACAAAATTGAGGGGACCAGTGGGGACGTGCACATAATCACCAATAGGGCTGTGCTGTGTATGGCATACACATTGACGTGCTGAGCCTGCATATGAAAGGTGTGTATTAAAGAAATACAGAAGCAGTTTCTGCTCCAGTCATCATTACACGACTGGCATTCCCACAAACTCTTAATGGGAAAGTATATACGAACTATGAGTAGCAGTTAACATAAAGGTAACTTTATCCTTCACAAAACAGTAATTTTAGGGAATTCACTTTCTGTCCCTGTCAGAAAAATGATCTGATATGTAGAAAATATTTGCACATTTTAACAAATCGAGATGAGAGAGAGAAATGCATAGTTAACTATAATTCAGTAGGATGACAATGTCAGTGTTTGTGGGAGGCAGAAATTGTGAGAAAGTTCCACATTTAAGTAAGTCACTATCATCTCCAAACCCAAACAGAAGCTCTGCCTCTTTTATGCAATAAAGCTTTGAGTGGATGTTTAATATGTGATTTTCCCGTGCAGGCTGTTCTGTTGATGGACTCTGAGAAAAGGATCCGATTGCTACAGTTTGTAACTGGCACATCCCGTGTACCCATGAATGGGTTTGCTGAGCTGTATGGTTAGTATTTCTTATGATAGTCGCCTAGATCGTTTAGCACAATTAAAAGCTTGTGATTTGTCGCTGTCTGACCAAGCATTTTTGTTTTTTCTATTTCATCCACATCTGTATATTGTTTTGAGCACTGGGTTTTCCATTAAACCTAGGAACAGAATGTATCTATAGCATAAGTGTTTCAGTCGTGCTCATTCTTAATCCTTGAGCATAACAGTAAATAGGCTTCAGCTTCTATATTTAAGAATCTACGCTGCATAGAATTTCTTTTAAGAATATTGTACTGCATTGCTTCAAACTAATAAAAAGCCCATAAATTAATGGGCAAGACGATGTTATAATAAAGATTATGGTGAAATATTAGTGTTCTATAGGTGCAAAACTGCATTAAGATTGTATTTCAGCTGATATTCCTTGGAATGCTAGTAATACTAAAAATCATAAATACACAATATCTATAGCATGTCTTATTAAAAGCAAATCTATGTGTATTTTGTGATCTTAAAGCATAGCAATATATATTATCTGAAAGAGACACGTTAGTGATAGATTCCTTACCTTAGAATATCCCCAGGCGTCAGACTGGATCCGGAAATTTTTACGTAGCAGTACCCTTGCGCGTCGGTAGGCGTCGTCTGCGGCTCCGCATCCATCGTCGGCGTCGTGGGCGCCGTGATGACGTCGTCGGAGTACTTAGACGCCGCCTCCACGTGCAGACGTCAGTTCTTCTTTTTTCCGCGCCAGCAGCGCAGATCCGGAAAAAGTGGTACCTTAGTCACTTTTTGACTAAACTTTTTTGATCTTTTGATCATCCTTTTTCGAAGTCTTCGACTCCGAACGGTGCCGGTAGGGATGCCAGGTTTTAAGCCCTGTGAGGATTGCGACCGGCTGATGTCGGTCACCGACCCTCACCGTCGGTGTCTCCACTGCCTCGGCGTCGATCACGACGACAAGACCTGTTCCGACTGTCGGGCCCTGACTTCGAAGGCTAGAAGGGAACGGTCCGTAAGTGGCTCGAACTCCGACAGTCGGCCCCGCGCCGTGAGAGGTCCCGGTCCGGACGGAGGTCGAGGGACCAGTCGCGGGAGCGGAGCCATCGTAGCTCCGGGAGTCGACATCACTCCTCTGGGTCGAAGTCGTCGGGTAAGCACAAGAAGTTGAAGAGACGTCATCGCTCTTCCGACGCCCCCCGACGCTCGCTCGACGCGGCCAGGGGTTCGGGTGACACCGCCCACGCTGCTCCGTCTGAGTCGCAGGCGCCGCGTCCGGCTCTACACCATCCGGTCCCTGGGCCTAACGTGACGCCGGAGGAGATCGAGCGGTTCCTCATGGCCATGAGGTCCCTCTCTCCTCCGACGGGCTCCACGACGCCTTCGGGCCCAGTGGTCCCGTCTGGGGGTCCTAGCGGGTCTGGGGCTTCGGCCCCGACGCCGCCAGCGCCTTCGGGCCCGGCGCCTTCGGGCCCTGCTTGATCCGGTTCCGGATCCGGGTCGTCGCCGGTGGACTTGACTACCTCCCCGGCGCCGACCCCTCAGGTGTCACCCCCGGTGCCGTCCTCGGGCGTCCCCGATACCTCCCTCGACCCGGTTCCGGAGCCGGAGCGGCGCCGCTTCAGACGCCGTTCGGAGAGTTCACTTTCCATGAACCGGCCCCATCATTTGCTAACCCTGAGTACCAGGAGATGGGTGACGAGGAGGATTGGGAGGGGTCTGAGACGTGAATGTCAGTCCCAGGAGGACTGGACAGGTGAACTTGGGGATGCCAGTGGTCTGGACACTTCGCCGGACACTGGCTTTGTCTCACCTCCTACCGTGGCTACGGAGGAGGGGGCAACCTACAGTGTGGTGTTGATGAGGGCGGCCAAGGCCTTGGGCCTTGAGCTCCCCGTCGCGGCCGTGAGGTCTAACCTCCTCACTGAGGTCCTTAAACCGCAGTCAAGCTCGGCCGAGCCTCTGCTGCCGTTTAACGAGGCCTTGACCGACGTTCTTTTGGGCACTTGGTCCAAGCCTGCTACAGGTTCGCCTGTAGATAGGAACGTGGCCAGACGCCACCGCCCGGCACCGGGCGACCCTTGTTTCCTGTCCACCCACCCCACCCCTGAGAGCCTGGTGATCCAGGCCTCCAATTCCCAGACCGCATTCCCGTCAGCGCCGCCTGACAGGGAATCCAAGAGGTACGAGCAATACGGCAAGAAGGTATTCTCTTCCCTGAGTCTGGGACTGCGGTCTTCCAACACTGCATGCCTCTTGGGCCATTACACCCACTCTCTGTGGGATACGGTCGCGGACGTGCTGCCAGAATGCCCGTTGGAGGTACGGGCTAAACTCGGCCAAGCCCTTGTGGAAGGCCTAGATGCGGCACGTTATTCGATCCGGTGTGGACTGGATACCACCGACTCTCTGGGCAGAGCGATGGCAACGACGGTGGCGATTCGTCGCCACGCCTGGTTGAGGTCCGCCAACTTCTCGGCTGATGTCCAGAATACACTCATGGACATGCCGTTTGATGGCCGTCGCCTTTTTGGCGACAAGGCAGACTATGCGCTTGAGGGCTTTAAGTACTCCAGGGCTACGGCCAAGTCCTTGGGCCTCTCGGCCCCACGCCAGCAATCGGCTGCCTTTCACTCCTTTCGTGGCCACGGAAGGGGTGTACCCACACGTGCTGCCAGCCACGATCCGCTGGGTAATATCCAACGCGGTGGCGGCCGTGGAAACCGCCGTGGCGGTGGTCAGGGACAACGGCGAGGTCAGTCCACACCTTCCCCCGCAGCATCCGCCTCGAAACCCTCCTAGTCTGTGCTTTCAGGCCCATGTGATGCCAGTGGGGGGCAGGGTTAGCCATCACCTCCTCCACTGGCGCACTGTCACGTCGGACAGGTGGGTGCTGCAAATCGTCCGAAGGGGCTACTCCCTCCCCTTCGAGACGACCCCTCCAGCCATGCCACCGCAATACCACCGAGTATCGGGGGATCATTTGCGACTTCTGCAGGAGGAAGTTATGGCCCTCTTGGCCAAGGGGGCCATCGAGCGCGTTCCTGGGCCAGAAGTAGGGTGTGGTTGTTACTCCCACTACTTTCTGGTACCCAAGAAGGGCAAAGGGGGCCTACGCCCTATCTTGGACCTAAGGAACGTCAACGGCAGGAGAAGTTCAAAATGCTGACACTGGCTCAGGTCTTAGCTGCCGTGGACCCAGGAGACTGGATGGTAGCGTTGGACTTGCAGGACGCTTATTTCCACATCCCCGTCCTGCCGGCCCACCGGCGCTACCTGCGGTTCACGGTTGGCCACGAGCACTTTCAGTTTACCGTGCTCCCCTTCGGCCTTCCCAGCGCCCCACGGGTGTTCACAAAGGTGATGGCGGTGGTCGCAGCTCATCTGCGCAGGTTAGGGGTTTCAGTCTTCCCCTACCTCGACGACTGGTTGTTTGAAGGCGGGCTCGCCCAAACAGTCGTCAGCCACCTCCAGTCAACGGCAGACCTCCTGCACCAGCTAGGGTTCTCCCTCAATGTGCCGAAGTCACACCTGTACCCCTCTCAGAAGCTCCTCTTCATCGGAGCGGTTCTGGACTCAGCGCAGTTTCAGGTTTATCCTCCCGAACAGCGGGTCCGGGATATTCAGGCTCTAATTCCACTCTTTCAGCCTTTATCCCAGGTCTCGGTCAGGTTGACGCTGCGGCTTCTGGGGCTGATGGCCTCCTGCATCCTACTGGTGCATCACGCCAGGTGGCGGATGAGGGCTCTGCAGTGGGACCTGAAGTTTGTGGGCCCAGCATCAGGGCAACCTGTCTGACCACGTCCTGATCTCGGAGGGCACTGCGAAACAACTGCAGTGGTGGCTCACGGACCGCGATTGGGTCAGCGGCAGATCCCTCTCCCTTCCCCAACCGGAGCACGTAGTCGTGACGGATGCATCCCTCCAGGGCTGGGGAGGCCACATGGGAGAGGCGGAGATCAGAGGCCTCTGGTCTCCGGCGGAGGCCCGGCTCCACATCAACCTTTTGGAGTTGCGGGCGATTCGTCTAGCACTGAAAGCATTCCTCCCCTCTGTCCGGGGGAGTGTAGTGCAGGTGTTCACGGACAACAGCACCGCCATGTGGTACTGCAACAAACAGGGCGGGGTGGGGTCGAGGTCCCTTTGCCAGGAGGCTCTGCGCCTCTGGCAGTGGCTGGAACGCCAGGGCGTGACCCTGGTGGCTCAACACCTGGCAGGTTCTCTGAACGCCAGGGCGGACGAGCTCAGCCGTCTGTGCATGATGGATCACGAATGGCGTCTGAACTCGGACGTGGCGCAAGGCCTCTTTCAGTGATGGGGAGAGCCTTGGTTAGATCTATTCGCCACCGAAGAGAACGCGCAATGTCATCAGTTCTGCGCGTTGGAATTTCCAAGGCGGCACTCGCTCGGAGACGCTTTTCGTCGCGAGTGGAGTTGCGGTCTATTGTACGCCTTTCCGCCTATACCACTTCTGCCCAGAGTGCTGAAGAAGATCAAGCGCGACCGGGCACAAGTCATCCTTGTGGCTCCGGACTGGGCACGAAGGTACTGGTATCCCGAGCTACTCAGTATGTCAGTCGATCCCCCGGTTCGTCTGCCTCTTCAGGAGGACCTTCTGT
This sequence comes from Lissotriton helveticus, assembly GCF_964261635.1. Taxonomy (NCBI): domain Eukaryota; kingdom Metazoa; phylum Chordata; class Amphibia; order Caudata; family Salamandridae; genus Lissotriton; species Lissotriton helveticus. The sequence continues at coordinate 115,419,259 of NC_136062.1, read as the reverse complement.
CGCAGCAGCAGGGGACGGTCCTCCACCCGAACCTATCCAGTCGCCACCTCCATGCTTGGAGATTGAGCGGCGACAGTTGAGGCTATTTTACTTGCCTCCTGAAGTCTGTAACGTCATTCTGGCAGCCAGGCGTCCCTCCACAAAGTCGGTATACGCCTGCAGGTGGAACAGATTTGTGGCATGGTGCACAGCAAAGGCTGTGGATCCTCTTGCTGCCCCTCTCTCTGAGGTTCTTCTCTTCCTTCTTTCTCTTGCCCAGCAGGGCTCTGCTCTGGGCACTATCAAGGGCTACCTTTCTGCCCTTTCAGCCTTTCTAAGGCTGTCTGATCAACCTTATTTGTTCAAGTCCTCTATTGTAAATCGTTTTCTAAAGGGCATCACACACACGTTTCCTCCTGTTCCGTTTGTGATGCCTCAGTGGGACTTGAACCTTGTTCTTACGTTTCTGATGTGCACTCCCTTTGAGCCACTTCACAACTGTCCTCTCCGCCTTCTTACTCTGAAGACTGCTTTCCTGGTTGCCATCACCTCTGCCAGGAGAGTGAGTGAGCTCCAGGCCCTTTCTTGTACTCCTCCTTTCCTTTCTGTCCACCCGGACAAGGTTGTGTTGCGTACTAAGCCATCTTTCCTGCCCAAGGTTGTCACAGCCTTCCACATCGGGCAGTCTATCACTATGCCAAACTTCTTCCCGCCACCGCATCCCTCTAAAGAGGAAGAGCGGCTCCACCGTCTGGACCCAAAACGTGCGCTCTCATTCTATTTGGATCGCACACGCCAGTTCCGGGTGGATGACCAACTCTTTGTTGGTTACGTGGGCGCTAAGAAAGGGAAAGCGGTGCACAAGAGGACCATCTCCTGGTGGATCATCTTGTGTATCCAGGCATGTTACTCCTTGGCTAAGAAGGAGCCCCCTGTTGGATTGCGGGCTCATTCCACCCGAGCCACGCGGACTACAACTGCCCTGGGCCAAGGAGTGCCCTTACAAGACATCTGTCAGGCAGCTACGTGGGCCTTGCTGCACACGTTTGCAAGACACTACTGCCTGGACAGCCAAGTCCGGAGGGATGGCTTCTTTGGCCGTTCTATCCTACAGGACTTTCTGGTGTGATTATTGGTTCGCAGACCCACCACCGGGGTTGGTATTGCTGGGGTTTCTATTCTAAGGTAAGGAATATATCACTAACGTGTCTCTTTCAGATGCACAAGTTACTACTTGTGTAACGATATATCTGTAAGAGACATTAGTTAGTGATAGATTCCTTACCGACCCACCCATCCTCCCCGTTCTGTGAACCGATATCTAGGGTTAGGGTTTTCCCCTTCAGGGCCCTAGTTTCAATGGCACCAGTGTTGGTTTTTAACATGGCTCAGCGCTTCTGGCGCGGAAAAGCTGTGTCTAAGAACTGACGTCAGCACGCGGAGGCGGCGTCTAAGTACTCCGACGACGTCATCACGGCGCCGACGACGGACGCGGAGCCGCAGACGACGCCTACCGACGCGCAAGGGTACTGCTATACAAAAATTTCCGGATCCAGTCTGACGCCTGGGGATATTCTAAGGTAAGGAATCTATCACTAACTAATGTCTCTTAGAGATATATCGTTACACAAGTAGTAACTTGTGCTTTAATGGAATATTTCATAAACTCAATCCTTGTGCGACATGTATAATTTGGGAAGAGTTTAGCAGTATATTACCGTATAACAACGTTTACTAAATTGTGGGTTGCAATCTGAATTTTGGTGTATCACGAAAGCCCATGTCTATATTTTATATTTAAAATGGTTAGCCTTATATGATAGAGACTTTTAGCCGCTGAATCCTTACCTTAGAATAATCCCCAGGCGTCAGACTGGATCTTGAAAGTTTTGATGAGCAGTACTGCTGCGCGTCAGTAGGCATAGTCGTTCCGCTCGGTGTGGCATTGTCCTCGCTGTAAGGGATGTGTGTGGTGTCTATATAGGTGCCACCCCAGCACATTGATGTCTGTTCTTTTCTTTCTGCACCAGTTAGCGCAGATTCAGATAGAGCTACCGCCAGTCGCTTTTTGACTGACCTTGTAGATTCCTTACCTTAGAGTTTCCACCAGATGTAAGGCTGATTCCAGAAATTTTTAGCAGTATCCCTACGCATCGTTAGGTGTTGTCGGTTGGCACCACATCTGTCGTCAACATTGGGTGCACCGGAAATAATGTTGCGGGACGTACATAGACGCCGCCCAGGCACGCTGATGTCAATTCTTTGTTTTTCCACACCAGCCTAACTGCAGATCCTTAGAGAGCTTCCCCTTAGCCATTTTTTGGCTATCCTTTTTTCGACTTTTATTGATGTTTTTCTCTGAGTCTTGGACTGCTGGTGGCATTGAGTTGCCCCAACGTAGGACTGGATTCAAGCCCTGCAGATCATGTCAACGGATGATTTCTGTGTTGGATCCGCCCCTCGTGCCTCTGGTGCTTGGAGCGTGACCATGACCTGAAGTCACTCCGAGTGCCAGGCCATGAATCTGAAAGCTTTGTGGGAGCAGTCCCGAAAGCTGTTGGAGGCCCGGCGCTCAGCTCTGTGCCGCTCTCATTCTCAATTGAGAGGAAGGTCCAGAGAATGGTTGCAGAGCCTGCACTCCTTGTCCCATTCTAAATCTTCGGGACATTCATATAAGTAAGCAAAAGAAGAAGTCGAAGAAGCATAGGCGCCCTTCGACTTCACCACATCCGTCGGCCGATGTGGCGTGGTAGACAGAGCCACGTCTCACTAGGCCTCTGTTCCCAGAGCCATCGCTCCAAGACATCACAGCGCCTCCCCACTTTTCCAGAAGCCGGAGCATCTCCTGCCCAATTGCAACAGTTTTATTAAGCAGTACACCTCATCTTTATGCAGCCCTGATTCACTGGTGTGCCTTCGGGCCTTGCGGAGTCGTTGGGAGCCCCAGCCTTCGATGCCAGTAAATCGGTATGGTCCCCGTGGATCCGTTATCGGATCCGAACCGACGTGGGTCGTTCCAACTCGACCTTCCTTGACATTGATTCCAGCAGTGGCGCTTCTGACGCCAACCGAGCCCCGAGTCAGCGTCAAACCCATCCCTGTCCCCGACTTGGACAGGGAGCTGGATCGGCTTATGTCCCTGTGTTCGTCCCTGGTGTTGGTTTTGTACCGAGAGGTGATGAAAAGGACTGGGAAGGGCAGGTGGATCCTTTAACAGACCAGCTTGAATACTCCATGGACTAGTGGATGGACCTGGGTGAGGCCCGTTGTTTGTACAGGCTTGCTTTCTCCCCTTACCATGGCTATGGAAGAGGGGACAATGGTGGTGAGAAGGGCAGCCGAGATCCAGGACCTCACGCTCCCTTTGGTGGCAGTCAGGACTACCCTGACAGAGTTGTTTCAGCCTACTGCTTCTACCTCCTAACCTCTTGTGTCTTTTAATGAATGGGAGAGGATGTGGCCTAACAGCTAGGGCGGTCAAACTGAAATCTGGGAAACCAGGTTTGAGTCCCAGCAACAAAGCTCATCATCCTGTGATTCTGGGCAAATCACTTAATCTCCCCATGCCTAACAAAAATGAATGTGTCCTTATGTAACGCAACTGGTGCTCATGTAGAGTGCTCTGATACCTGATACCTTTGGGTCAAGTTTGCGCTATTTAAAACTCAGAAAAAGAAAAGATGAAGCCCTCACTGATGTCCTCTGGGCACTTGGTCGAGGCCAAGCACAGGGGCCCCTGTGGACAGGACACTCATCCCCCACCATCGCCCCACTCCGGGCGACCCAGCGTTCCTTTTGCAACATCCTTCCCCTGAGAGCTTGGATGTTCAAGCCTCATCTTCCAAAGGTGCATTCCCTTCTGCTCCCCCAGATAGGGAGTCCAAGAAGCTGGGCCATCTTGGGAAGACAATGTTTTTCTTTCTCCAGCTTGGCATTGCGGTCGGGGACTACTGCTTGCCTCTTGGGCGGACACTTCCATACCATCTGCAAAATTGCTTTGCAGGTGCTGCTTCAGTGCCTGGAATAGTCCCGGGCTGTTGTTTCCCAGGCGGTAGTGGACGGAAGAGACGCAGCAAAATTCCCCATTCATTGTGGAGCGGACACCACGGACTCACTGGGCAGTACGGTTGCCTTGTCAGTAGCATTACGACGCTACGGCTTTTCAGGGGATGCCCAATCTACTCTGATGGACATGTCCTTTGGCACTCGCTTTGTTCGCGAGAAGGCAGACTCAGCGCTTGAGTCTTTCAAGGAATCTAGGGCTACAGCTAGATCCTTGGGCCGCACGGTTCCAACCCCTCCCCCTCAGTCTGCCGTTCATTCCTTCCGTGGCTACGGAAGGAGCGTCAGACTCGTCCTGTCCAACAAAGCCACCAAGTCACTCAAGCTATCTAGCTTCTGCGTGCCCGTGGGACCCACTGTCCTCGTTGGTCAGGAACCCAGCATTAGGGCCAGTCCACCCTTTCCCCCTCTGTCACTGTTTCCAAACCCTCCTAGTCTAACGTTTCAGGCCCATCAATGGCCAGTCGGAGACAGAATTCGCCATCACCTCCTCCTTTGGCAGTCCATCACGTCGGAAAGGCAGGTACTGCAAGTAGTCTGAAGGAACTACTCCCTCCCCTTTAAGACTAACTATCCCTTCATGCCACCCTCTTATGACCGTATGTCAGAGGATCATTTGGCACTTTTCTGCGAGGAAGTTATGGCTCTCTGCCCAAGGGCACCACAGAGAGGGTCCCTGTGCCAAAAAAAGAACAAGGTTGTTATTCCTCCAATTTTTGGGTGCCCAAAAGCCTGCGTCCTATTCTAGACCTCTGGACCCTCAACTTCTACCTTCGGAAGGAGAAGTTCAAAATGCTCACTTTAGCCCAGGTCCTTTCTGTCCTCGACCCAGGAGAATGGATGATAGTGTTGGACTTGCAGGACTCTTATTTGCATATCCCCGCCCTGCCTGCCCACAGACGTTACTTATGGTTCTTGAGCACTGTTAGTTCACTGTGTTCTCCTTTGGCCTTACCAGTGCCCCTCTGGTGTTCACGAAAGCGATGCTAGTGGTCGCAGTACAGTTTCGGGCCTATCCTTCCAAGCAGCTATGATTCTGATGTTTCAGCCTTTATCCTGGATTTCAGTGAGAATGACTTTGAGGCAGGCATCCTGCTGGTGGATCATGCCATGTGGCATATGCCAGCTCTGTAGTGGGACCTGAAGTTCCAGTAGACACAGCATCCAGGGAATCTTTGCGACTACGTCCACATCTCGGAGGGAACAGCGAGGGGAGGGAGGGGAGAGGGGAGAGGAGCTGGCCTAACAGCTATGGCGCTCGACCTCGGACCTGGGGATCTGGGTTCGAGTCTCGGTAACGACGCCAAAACCTCCTGTGATTCTGGGCAAATCACTTAATCTCCCCGTGCCTAAAAATGAAAGTGTGTCCTCATGTAAAAAAAAAACGTAACTTGTGCTATGTAAAGCGCTCTGATACCTGATTCGGTTCGGGTCTAGTTCGCGCTATATAAAAATCCACACAAAAAAAACAGCGCACCACCTGGGACAGAGGCAGATGCCTTTCCCTTGCCCCAACTAGATCTGCCTGTAGTGACGGATGCGTCACTTCTAGGATTTGATGGCCACCTGGGAGAGGCAGATATCAGAGGCGTCTAGTCTCCACCGAGTCCAGTCGCCATATCAACCTTTTGGAGCTCCGGGCTGTGGCACTGTAGGCATTCCTTCCCTCTCTCAAAGGGAAAGTAGTGCAGGTGTTCACAGACAACACCACGGCCATGTGGTACTGCAACAAAAAGGGCGGGTGGGATCATGGACCCTTTGAAAGGAGGCTCACCGCCTCTGGGCATGGCTGAAACATCAGGGCATATCCATGGTGGTTCACTACCTGGTGGGTTCTCTGAACTCCAGAGGGGACAAACGCAGCCGTCGGTGCCTGATCTATCATGTATGGCGTCTCTATCCAGAGGTGGTGCAAGGTCTCTTTCAGTGGCGGAAAGAGCCTTGGTTAGAGTTGTTCGCCTCCGAAGAGAACGTGGAAAGTCAGCAGTATTGTGCGTTGCAGTTTCCAAGGCAGCGCTCGCTTGGCGATGCTTTTCATCTAGAGTGGAGCTTCGGCCTCCTCTACACCTTTCCGCTTATAGCACTTCTGCCCAAAGTGCTCAAGAAGATCAAGCACAACTGGGCTCAAGTCATTCTTGTGGCTCAGGATTAGACGTGAAAGGTCTGATATTCCGACCTTCTGAGCATAGCCTTCGATCCCCCAGTCAAACTGCCTCTTCGGGGGGATCTTCTATCACAGAAGCAGGGGACGGTTCTTCACCAAAACCTGTCCAATCTCTACCTCCTTGCGTGGAGATTCAGCTTTCGACCTTCCACCCAAAGTCTGTGATGTCATCTTAGCGGCCAGGCAACCCTCCACTAAAATGATATATACCTGTCAATGGAACACATTTGTGGCATGGTGCATAGCAAAAGCTGTTGATCCTCTTTCTGCACTTCTTTCAGAGGTTCAATTGTACATACATTCTTTGTCCAGCAGGGTTCTGCTTTGGGCACCCGTAACTCGTTCCGTGCTCGCGTCGGCCGTTGGGCGACACGAGCACTACCTCCCAGGTGCTACGCACGACCAATGGCCGATGCAGCCCCGCCCACTGTGTCGAACGCCCGCACCACGGCAGAATGTCTGCCGCGGTAAACGGGTTAAGGGTTATCTTTCGGGCTAGCTCTGCCTTTCTGAGACTTCCAGATCGGCCTTCTTTGTTCAAATCTCCCTTTGCCAATAGGTTTCCTTTGTCTCCTTTCATATTGCCCCAATGGGATTGGTCATGATTATTCTTATGTGTGCTCCCTTCAAGCCTCTTCATAATTACCCTCTCAGGCTTCTGACCCTTAAGACTGCTTCCCTAATTGTCATCACCTCTGCTCGTAGTTAGCAGGCTCCAGGCTCTATCATCCAAGCCTCCCTATCTGTCTGTCCATCCAGACAAAGTGGTACGTCAAATAAAAGTTTTGTTCCTTCCTAAAGTGGTCACACACTTTCTTGTGGGGCAATTCATTACCCTGCCAAATGTTTACCTGCCCCGCGTCCCTCCAAGGATGAGGAGAGTATCCACCACCTGGTCCCTAAATGTACGTTGTCTTTCTATCTTGAGCGTTCCAATGACTTCCAGGAGGACGATCAACTCATCATAGACTATGTGGGTGGCAAAAAAGGTTGGGCAGTGCAGAGAAGGACCATCTCTAAATGGGTTGTCCTCTGTATTCAATTGTGCTACACATTGGCAAAGAAGGAACCTCGTGTCAGGTTATGTGCTCACTCTACTAGAGCAACAGCGGTAGCCACTGTATCTGAAAGAGACATGTTAGTGATAGATTCCTTACCTTAGAATATCCCCAGGCGTCAGACTGGATCTGGAAAATTTTGTGTAGCAATACCCCTGCGCGCCGGCAGGCGTCGTCCGCGGCTCCGTGTCCATCGTCGGCGTCGTTAGCGCCAGAATGACGCCGCCCTCGCGCGCTGACGTCAGTTATTCTTTTTTCCACGCCAGCTAGCGCAGATCCGGAGAAGCTCTACCCCTTAGTCTTTTTTGACTAAAACTTTTTGATCTTTTTGATCATTTCTCTACTGGAGTCTTCGACTCCGACGGTGCCGGGAGGGATGCCCGGGTTTAAACCCTGTTCCAAGTGCGACTGACTGATGTCAGTTACCGACCCCCATCGCCGGTGCCTCAAGTATTTAGACCTCGACCACGACGACCGCACCTGCTCCGACTGCCGGGCCCTGACGTCTAAAGCTAGGCGGGAGCGGTCCCGCAAACGACTCGAGCTCCGGCAGTCGGCCCCGCGCCGCTCCAGGTCCCGGTCCCACAGGAGGCCGAGGGACCGGTCGCGGGGTCGGAGCCCTCGCAGCTCCGGGAGTGGACATCGGTCGTCAGGATCCAAGTCCTCAGGTAAGAGGCATGAGAGGTCGGAGAGACGTCATCGTTCCTCTGACCCACCCCGACGCTCGCACGATGCGGCCGGGGGTTCGGGTGACACCACCCAGGTGGCTCTGACAGAGTCGCGGACGTCGCTGTCTGCCTCACACCTTCGGGTCCCTGGGCATGACGCGACGCCAGAGGAGGTCGAGTGGTACCTCATGGCCATGAGGTCCCTCCCTCCTCAGCCGGGTTCTGTGGTGCCTCCGGGCCCAACGGCCCCGGCTGGAGGGCCTAGCGGGTGGGGTGCTTCGGCTCCGACGCCGTTGGGTGCTTCGGCCCCGGCGCCGCCGGCAACTTCGGTCCCGGCGCCGCAGGTCCTCACTGGATCCGCTTCCGGATCCGGGTCGTCGCCGGTCGACCTCACGACCTCACCGCTGCCGGCCCTGCGGGTGTCACCCCCGGCGCCTGCTATGGACGCCGTCCCCGATCCTACCCTCGGTCCGGTTACGGCGCCGGAGCGGCGCCGCTCTTGACGTCGTTTGGAGATTTCTATTTCCATGAACCGGCCCCCTCTGTTGACCCTGAAATGCAGGAGATGGGTGACAAGGGTGATTGGGAGGGGTCTGTGGACCCTCTGGCACAGAAGTGCCAGTCTCAACAGGACTGGACAGATGAGCTTGGGGAGGCCAGTGGACTTGACACTTCGCCAGACACTGGATTTGTCTCCCCTCCCACCGTGGCTATGGAGGAGGGGGCTGCTTACAGTGTAGTGTTGACGCGGGCGGCCAAGGCCTTACACCTTGAGCTCCCCGTCGCGGCCATGAGGACTAACCTCCTCACTGAGGTCCTTAAACCGCAGGCAAGCTCCACTGAGCCTCTGCTGCCGTTTAATGAGGCCTTGTGTGACGTTCTTGTGGGCACTTGGTCCAAGTCCGCCTGTGGATAGGAACGTGGCCAGACGCTACCGCCCAGCCCCGGGCGACCCTTGCTTTTTGTCCACCCATCCCACCCCCAAGAGCCTGGTCATCCAGGCCTCCACTTCCCAGACCGCATTCCCGGCGGCCCCGCCCGATCAGGAATCCAAGAGGTATGAACAATTCGGGAAGAAGATGTTCTCGTCCCTGAGTTTGGGACTCCGGTCACTCAATACCGCATGCCTCTTGGGCCGCTACACCCACACCCTGTGGGACACGGTCGCGGATGTGCTGCCACAATGTCCGGAGGAGGTCCGGACTAAACTCGCCCAAGCCCTTGCGGAGGGTCGAGCTGCAGCGCGATATTCCATCCGGTGTGGGCTGGATACCATGGACTCACTAGGCAGGGCGATGGCAACGACGGTGGCGGTTCGACGCCACGCCTGGTTGAGGTCCGCCGATTTTTCGGCCGATGTCCAGGCCACTCTTCTGGACATGCCATTCGATGGCCGTCGCCTCTTTGGCGACAAGGCAGACCATGCGCTTGAGCGTTTTAAGAACTCCAGGGCTACGGCCAAGTCCTTGGGCCTCTCGGCCCCACGCCAGCAATCGGGTGCCTTTCGCTCCTTTCGTGGCCACGGAAGGGTCGCCCCCACGCGTGCCGCCAGCCACGCACCGCAGAATGTTCAACAGCGCGGTGGCGGCCGTGGAAACCGCCGTAGTGGCGGTAGGGGACAACGGCGAGGCCAGTCCACACCTTCCCCCGCAGCACCTGCCTCAAAACCTTCCTAGTCCGTGCTTTCAGGCCCATGTGACGCCAGTGGGGGGCAGGGTTTGCCATCACCTCTTCCACTGGCGCACTGTCACGTCGGACAGGTGGGTGCTACAAATCGTCCGAAGGGGCTACTCCCTCCCCTTCGAGGCGACCCCTCCAGCCATGCCACCGCAATTCCACCGCGTGTCGGGGAATCACTTGTAACTTATGCAAGAGGAAGTCACTGCCCTCTTGGCCAAGGGGGCCATCGAGCGCGTTCCTGGGCCAGAAGTAGGGTGTGGTTGTTACTCCCACTACTTTCTGGTACCCAAGAAGGGCAAAGGGGGCCTACGCCCTATCTTGGACCTGCGGAACGTCAACGGCTTCCTCTGGAAGGAGAAGTTCAAGATGCTGACTCTGGCTCAGGTCTTGGCTGCCCTGGACCCCGGAGACTGGATGGTAGCGTTGGACTTGCAGGACGCTTATTTCCACATCCCCGTCCTGCCGGCCCACCGGCATTACCTGCGGTTCACGGTAGGCCACGAGCACTTTCAGTTTACCGTGCTCCCCTTCGACCTTACCAGCGCCCCACGGGTGTTCACGAAAGTGAAGGCGGTGGTCGCAGCTCATCTGCGCAGGTTAGGGGTGTCAGTCTTCCCCTACCTCGACGACTGGTTGTTGAAGGCGGGCTTGCCCCAGACAGTCGTCAGCCACCTCCAGACTACGGCCGATCTCCTGCACCTGCTGGGGTTCTCCATCAATGTGCCGAACTCACACCTGTGTCCCTCTCAGAAGCTCCTCTTCATCGGAGCGGTTCTAGACTCGGCGCAGTTTCGGGTTTATCCTCCCGAACAGCGGGTTCGGGATATTCAGGCTCTGATTCCGATCTTTCAGCCTTTATCCCGAGTCTCTGTCAGGTTGACGCTGCGGCTTCTGGGGCTGACGGCCTCCTGCATCCTTCTGATGTATCACGCCCGGCGGCGGATCCGGGCTCTGCAGTGGGACCTGAAGTTTCAGTGGGCCCAGCATCAGGGCAACTTGTCCGACCATGTCTTGATCTCGGAGGGCACTGCAAGACAGTTGCAGTGGTGGCTCACGGACCGCGATTGGGTCAGTGGCAAATCACTCTCCCTACCCCACCCGGAGCACGTGGTTGTGACGGACGCGTCCCTCCTGGGCTGGGGTGGTCCACATGGGAGAGGCGGAGATCAGAGGCCTCTGGTCTCCGGCGGAGTCCCAGCTCCACATCAACCTTCTGGAGCTGCGGGTGATCCGACTTGCACTGAAGGCATTCCTCCCCTCTGTCCGGGGGAGTGTAGTGCAGGTGTTCACGGACAACACCACCGCAATGTGGTACTGCAACAAACAGGGCGGGGTGGGGTCGTGGACCCTATGCCAGGAGGCTCTGCACCTCTGGCAGTGGCTGGAACATCAGGGCGTGACCCTGGTGGTTCAACACCTGGCAGGTTCTCTGAACGCCAGGGCGGACGAATTCAGCCGTCGGTGCATGATGGATCACGAATGGCGTCTGAACTCGGACGTGGCGCAATGTCATCAGTTCTGCGCGTTGGAATTTCCAAGGCGGCACTCGCTCGGAGACGCTTTTCATCGCGAGTGGAGTTGCGGTCTATTGTACGCCTTTCCGCCTATACCACTTCTGCCCAGACTGCTGAAGAAGATCAGGCGCGACCGGGCCCAGGTTATCCTTGTGGCTCCGGACTGGGCACGAAGATACTGGTATCCCGAGATACTCAGCATGTCAGTCGATCCCCCGATTTGTCTGCCTCTTCGGGAGGATCTTCTGTCGCAGCAGCAGGGGACGGTCCTCCACCCGAACCTGTCCAGTCTCCACCTACAAGCTTGGAGATTTAGCGGCGACAGTTGAGGCCATTTGACTTGCCTCCTGAAGTCTGTAATGTCATTCAGGCAGCCAGGCGTCCCTCCACAAAGTCGGTATACGCCTGCCGGTGGAACAGATTTTTGGTATGGTGCACAGCAAAGTCTGTGGATCCACTCTCTGCACCCCTTTCTGAGGTTCAACTCTTCCTTCCTTCTCTTGCCCAGCAGGGCTCTGCTCTGGGCACTATCAAGGGGTACCTTTCTGCCCTTTCCGCCTTCTTAAGGCTACCTGATCAGCCTTCCTTGTTCAAGTCCCCGATTGTAAATAGTGGGACTTGAACCTTGTACTTACTTACCTAATGTGTCCTCCATTTGAGCCGGTCCATAACTGTCCTCTCCGTCGTCTTACTTTGAAGACTGCTTTCCTGGTTGCCATCCCCTCTGCCAGGAGAGTGAGTGAGCTCCAGGCTCTTTCTTCCACACCTCCTTTCCTCTCTGTCCATCCGGACAAGGTTGTGTTGCGGACAAGACCCTCTTTCCTGCAGTCCATTACCTTGCCCACCTTCTTTCCGCCTCCGCATCCCTCGAAAGAGGAAGAGAGGCTCCACCGTCTTACTATCTGGATCGCACACGCCAGTTCCGGGTGGATGACCAACTCTTTGTTGGTTACGTGGGCGCTAAGAAGGGAAAGGCGGTGCACAAGCGGACCATCTCTTGGTGGATCATCTTGTGTATCCAGGCGTGTTACTCCTTGGCTAAGAGGGAGCCCCCTGTTGGATTCAGGGTTCATCCCACTCGGGCCACGGCGACTACCACTGCCCTGGGCCGAGGAGTGCCCTTGCAGGATATTTGCCAGGCAGCTACGTGGGCCTCGCTGCACACGTTTGCAAGACACTATTGCCTGGACAGCCAAGTCTGGATGGATGGCTTCTTTGGCCGTTCCGTCCTCCAGGACTTTCTGGTGTGATTATTGGTCCGCAGACCCACCACCGGGGTTGGTATTGCTGGGGTATCTATTCTAAGGTAAGGAATCTATCACTAACGTGTCTCTTTCAGATGCACAAGTTACTACTTGTGTAACGATATATCTGTAAGAGACATTAGGTAGTTATAGATTCCTTACCGACCCACCCATCCTCCCTGTTCTGTGAACCGATATCTAGGGTTAAGGTCATCCCCTTTCAGGGCCCTAGTTTCATGGCACCAGTGGTGGTTCTATCATGGCTCTACGTATCTGGCGCGGAAAAGCTGTGCATCAGAACTGACGTCAGCGCGCGAGGGCGGCGTCTAAGTACTCCGACGACGTCATTCCGGCGCTAACGACTCCGACGACGGACACGGAGCCGCGGACGACGCCTGCCGGCGCGCAGGGGTATTGTTACGCAAAATATTCCGGATCCAGTCTGACGCCTGGGGATATTCTAATGTAAGGAATCTATCACTAACTAATGTCTCTTACAGATATATCGTTACACAAGTAGTAACTTGGGCGTTAGTCCCGGATATTTGTCACGGGGCAACATGTGCTTTTCTGCGCATGTTTACCAGGCACTACTGCCTTGACAGCCCAGTCCGAAGTGAGGGTACTTTACCCTTTTGGTCCTCTGGGACATCCTCATGTGATCTTGGTTTGCAGACCCTCCTCCAGGGTTGGTATTGATGGGGTATCTATTCTAAGGTAAGGAACCTACAACTAGAAGTCTCTATCAGTTGAGCAAGGTACTAACCTTCTTTAACAATGTGTCTGGTAGACACATGTTCTAGTTGCAGATTCCTTCCACCCGACCCCTCCTCATCTCTCTTTAAACTGATTTCTAGGGATAGGGACTCCTCTAAATGGCCCTAGTTTTGACGCACAAATGGTCAGTGTCTTTCATGGCTCTGCACTTCTGGTGTGGAAAGTTGTGTTAAGAACTGACGTCAGCACATATGGGCGGCATCTATGTAGGTCCCCAACATCATTTCCGGCACGCACAATGACGGATGTGGAGCCGACCGATGCCACGTAATGGCGCACGAGAGTACTGCTAATGAAAAATCTCCGGATCCAGACTTGACGCCTGGAGGAAATTCTAAAGTAAGGAGTCTACAACTAGAATATGTTTCTACCAGATATATTGTTACCGAAGGGAAGTAACATGCTCTTCTTGTGCCCAATAAGGACTGCGGCCTTCATTCTATCTTAGACATTTGCCCTATCAACCTTTGTCTGAAAAAAGAGAAATTCAAAATGCTTACGCTTGCATAACTCCGGTCTGCCATAGACCTGGGATAGTGAATGGTAGCAGTAGACTTACAGGATGAAAACTTCAACGTCCCCACTTGCCCAAAGACGTTACCTGTGGTTCACGGTGGGCAAAGAACGCATTCAGTTTGCTGTGCTCCCCTTCCGCCTTACTAGTGACCCTCTGGTGTTCACAAAGTGATGGCAGTGGTTGCAGCCCATCTGCAGAAGTCATGGGTCCAGTCTTTTCCTAGCTCGACGATTGGCTGCTGGAGACAGGCTCCAACCAGTCTTCTCCCACCTCCGTACTGTGGCAAACCTCATGCACTCGCTGTTGTTCACTATCACCATGCCAAAGTCACATCTGACGCTCCCCTTCATTGTAGCTGCTCTGGACACAATGCAGTGTCAGGCCTGTCCTCTCAAAGTGCGAGTCCAGGACCTTCAGGCCTGGGTTTCGGTGAGACTTACTCTGAGGTGTTGGGCCTTGTGGCCTCCTGCATCCTTCTAACTTATGCCTGCTGGCAAATGTGGCCTCTGTAGTGAAACCTGATGTCCCAGTGGGTGCAGCATCATGGAAGTCTCTCTGACATGGTCCAGATCTTGGAGGGAACTGAAAAGGACCTCCAATGGTGGCTGGCGTATTGCTATTGGGTCATTAGCAGCCCCTCTCTCTTCCCTAACCAGAGCTAACTGTAGCGAACAGATGTGTCACTCCTGGGCTGGGGAGGTCACGTGGGAGAGGTGAAGATCAGAGGATTCTGGGCTCCGGCGGTATTTATGCTCAACATCAACCTGTTGAAGCTTTGAGTGATCCATTTGGCATTGAAAGCCTTCCTTCCTTCAAGGAGGGAAAGATTGATACAAGTGTTCACAGAAAACTCCACCACTACGTGGTATTGCAAAACAACAGGGTGGAGTGAGATCGTGGACTGTTTGTCAAGAGACACTGCGCCTCTGGACATGGCTGGAACACCATGGTATATCCCCTGTGGTTCAACACCTGGTGGGTTCTCTCTATGTCAGGGTCTACGAACTCAGCCATCAATGCCTAGCGGTTCACGCGGAGGGGACACACAGTTCTTTCAAGAGTGGGGAAGGCCTTCCTTAGATCTGTTCACCACCACAGAGAATGCACAGTGTCAGCAGTTTTGCCCTGTGGAGTTTCCAAGGCAGCTCTCGCTCAGAGACCCTTTCTGTCTCGAGTAGAACTCCGACCTCCTGTATACCTTTCTGCCAATAACAAATGATAAGAGATCTCAAGAAGTTAAAGAACAACTGAGCTCAAGTCATTCTTATGGTTCCAGATTGGGCACAGGTACCCGGAGATGTTAAGCATGAGCATTGGCCCTCTGATCAGGTTGCTTCTTCTGGAGTATCTTCTGTTGCAGGAACAGGGCAGGGTTCTGCATCATGGACCTGAAAACGCTTCACCTTCATGGCAATTTTATTTTGGCAGCTAGGCGTCTCTCCACTAAGCCCCTGCTGTCGAAGCAAATTTGTGGCAAAGTGTACAGACCCAACGTCATATGCAGACATAATTATCATCTTATGGTGCAATAATCAATGTTGTTTACAGTTTTTCGAAAATACCCAATGCATTTCGGGTCAACAAAGCAGGACCCTTCATCAGGGGTCTGTAAAGAAATGAAACAGGACCTGATAACATACTCCACTAAATGATAAAAAATCAGAGATAAATACAATGTTCATGCCGAAAGTGAATAATGTGACAACCTTGCCGAAACTGATCGAGTGAATCATCTCCTAAAGAGGGTGCACAATCATAAAGCAGTGGTTTACTCTACTGATTTAGTGAATCACTTGAATGAACACGACCAATGTGCTCGGGAGATACCTGGTACGAAGACTAGCATGCACAAACCTTTATAATTAAATGCGAGACATGCTGGATTGCAAAAATTTACAGGCGGACGCTAACTTAAATTTGTCACTACGACATGCTATAACGCACAAGGTATATGCCTAATTTAGTACGCTAACTGGAATGACTTACATTGCACTGGATCAAGCTGTGTCTCTACTCCTCTCGAGAATAATGGCATTCAGGAAGTGAATTTACGCGCGAGTTAAAGTGTAGTGAAAGATGGACTGCAAACGATCACCTGACCGGAGTGACTACCAATGAGAAACGCGAAGGACGCGTAATGCGCAGGTCATGTGATAAGAGTATGCTGGCTTCATGAGGAAATGAACAATAATACATTAATAATAAAGTTATATTTGAAGCGCAATCTAATGTCCACATGCAGAACGACAACGTATTATGGCAAAAGGTGTTCATAATTAAAACAATGCAAAAGAAAAAGTGATTCTATATACATGAAAAACATAATAGGATCAGAACAGCTCAAGTTCAGTAAGCATGAAATCAATCAATTAGCGGTTGATTATGATATGTTGATGAGGAACACCGAAACAGTCTTGAGTCAATGTAGAGTTAAAGTGACCTTATATTAAAGAAAGCAAGAATATTCTATCCGATCATTTAACCCCATGGGAAGGGTAGAATTCAATTTTTTAATCCAAAAATATTCGGCCCTTAGTCTTTGTTTAACAGGATCCCTGTCACGGTACTGCGGAATGGTCTCCAAAACCATAAAGCGTAATTGAGAAATCTGATGTCTTGCATCATTCCAATGGCTGGCTACTGTGGATTTCTTGTTTGCTAGTCTTATATTGCTTTTGTGTTCCGTTATGCGTACTTTCAATTTGCGTTCCGTTTGACCCACATATGTTTTGCCACAAGGGTATTTGATCATGTAGATGCAATTGGTGGTGTCACAAGTACTAGTATGGTGTAGTTCAATTTGGTGACCTTTCGTTGGATGTGTCAATTTGTTGCCAGTTATGACATTACTGCAGTGTGTGCAGTTTTGACATCTTAACATACCTCGCCATTTAACATCCTCTTTTTTGGGTGCATTAAGAAGTTCTTTTAAATTTCTTGATCTTTGAAACGCAAATGTGATTTTGTCATAATACAAACCGATGAGATCGGGTTCTGATTGTATCAGTGGCCAATGGTTGTTAATGATTCGTTTTATCCTGCTCGATTCAGTGGAATATTTCAACACGCACACGGTTTTTTGATCTTGAATTTTTGTTTTTTCTTTCAACAACAGTTCTCTGGATTGAGTTGAAACTTTTGCCAAGGATGAATCAAGAATATCTTGTGGATAACCCCGTTGACGATATTTTTTCGATTGTTCTTTCAAGGAATCTTCTAAATCTGAATTATTGGTTGTAATCCTTTTCAATCTTATGTATTGCGAAGTGGGTAGATGCTTTTTTAGCGGCTTGGGATGAAAACTTTGAAACAAAAGACTTGAATTTCTGTCTGTCTTTTTAGTGTAAACTTTGGTGCTAATCTTGTTGTTTTGCAGCACTATTTGCACATCCAGAAATACAACCAATAATTCAGATTTAGAAGATTCCTTGAAAGAACAAACGAAAAAATATCGTCAACGGGGTTATCCACAAGATATTGTTGATTCATCCTTGGCAAAAGTTTCAACTCAATCCAGAGAACTGTTGTTGAAAGAAAAAACAAAAACTCAAGATCAAAAAACCGTGTGCTTGTTGAAATATTCCACTGAATCGAGCAGGATAAAACAAATCATTAACAACCATTGGCCACTGATCCAATCAGAACCCGATCTCATCGGTTTGTATAATGACAAAATCACATTTGCGTTTCAAAGATCAAGAAATTTAAAAGAACTTCTTAATGCACCCAAAAAAGAGGATGTTAAATGGCGAGGTATGTTAAGATGTCAAAACTGCACCCACTGCAGTAATGTCATAACTGGCAACAAATTGACACATCCAACAAAAGGTCACCAAATTGAACTACACCATACTAGTACTTGTGACACCACCAATTGCATCTACATGATCAAATGCCCTTGTGGCAAAACATATGTGGGTCAAACGGAACGCAAATTGAAAGTATGCATAACGGAACACAAAAGCAATATAAGACTAGCAAACAAGAAATCCACAGTAGCCAGCCATTGGAATGATGCAAGACATCAAATTTCTCAATTGCGCTTTATGGTTTTGGAGACCATTCCGCAGTACCGTGACAGGGATCCTGTTAAACAAAGACTAAGGGCCGAATATTTTTGGATTAAAAAATTGAATTCTACCCTTCCCATGGGGTTAAATGATCGGATAGAATATTCTTGCTTTCTTTAATATAAGGTCACTTTAACTCTACATTGACTCAAGACTGATTATGTGTTCCCCATCAACATATCATAATCAACCGCTAATTCATTGATTTCATGTTTACTGAACTTGAGCTGTTCTGATCTTATTATGTTTTTCATGTATATAGAATCACTTTTTCTTTTGCATTGTTTTAATTATGAACACCTTTTGCCATCATACGTTGTCGTTCTGCATGTGGACATTAGATTGCGCTTCAAATATAACTTTATTATTAATGTATTATTGTTCATTTCCTCATGAAGCCAGCATACTCTTATCACATGACCTGCGCATTACGCGTCCTTCGCGTTAGTCATTGGTGGTCACTCCGGTCAGGTGATCGTTTGCAGTCTGTCTTTCACTACACTTTAACTCGCGCGTAAATTCACTTCCTGAATGCCATTATTCTCGAGAGGAGTAGAGACACGGTTTGTTCCAGTGCAATGTAAGTCATTCCAGTTAGCGTACTAAATTAGGCATATACCTTGTGTGTTATAGCGTGTCGTAGTGACAAATGTAAGTTAGCGTCCGCCTGTAAATTTTTGCAATCCCACATGTCTAGCATTTAATAATAAAGGTTTGTGCATGCTAGTCTTCGTACCACGTACCTCCCGAGCACATTTGTCGTGTTCATTCAAGTGATTCACTAAATCAGTAGAGTAAACCACTGCTTTATGATTGTGCACCCTCTTTATGAGATGATTCACTCGATCAGTTTCGGCAAGGTTGTCACATTATTCACTTTTGGCATGAACACTGTATTTATCTCTGATTTTTTATCATTTAGTGGAGTATGTTATCAGGTCCTGTTTCATTTCTTTACAGACCCCTGATGAAGGGTCCTGCTTTGTTGACCCGAAATGCATTGGGTATTTTCGAAAAACTGTGAACAACATTGATTATTGCACCATAAGATGATAATTATGTCGGCATATGACGTTGAATTTGAACGATGAACTAAATCAAGAACTTTCAATGGATTACAAATTTTGAACTGAATAAAATTGAACTTTGTGAAGAAACCTGGGAGTTTCATGATATACTGTGCGCACATTTCTGGTGGGCAGGTGACCCTCCCCACATCACGCTTTGACATTTAAAGGCACGGGTAGACGACATGCGACAAATGAGGCGCCAACCCTAACAGATTTAACCATTTGGAATAACCTTTGAACAAAACGAGTGCACGGGGATAACACTTATTTCTCTTTTCAAAGTGTACAGACCAACATGTTGAACCTCTATCTACGGGAATAAACAAAACGGTCCTTGACAATAGATTTACATGAAAATAAATTCAAATATGAACATTCATTACTGTGAAAAGATTATTCTACAACACTTTCCTGAATAACTAAACAAGAACAGTTAATATTGTGTGCATGTAATATGCTCTTTTTGTAGATGCATACATCAATAGACCACACCTAATAGAGCAGAGCTTTCCAAAGTGTGTGGCGCGACACAGTACTGTGTCACCTCCCATGTGTGGGTGTGTCGCGACGATGACGTGACGTCGTGGGCAAATTAGGGCGAATGCTTGCATTTAGTGACGCAGTACAGTACAGCGATGTACGCAGAGGAAGAAGTTGAGCGCGCGCCCTTGTTCCCTTTCTGACACAGAGACGACGGAGCCGCCTCTGCTCCCCAGGTGCTCGGTAAACCTAATCTTCGAAATTTTAACACTCTGTTTAGGCCGCACGGGGATTGCATTTACAGGTGGGCCAGATTTCAACAAACCTTGTAATTAGTGGTTGGTTTAAAGACCGAACTACCCCTCCCCTAGCCCCAACCCCCTCCAGTGTAGATTTCAGCAGGTCAAATCTGCTTGGCTCCTTCAATCAATCTGGCATATTTGTAAAAGCGCGCTACTCACCCGCTAGGGTCTCAAGGCGCTGGGAGGGGAGGGATCCGCTACTGCTCGAATAGCCAGGTCTTGAGTTTTTTTCTGAAGGAGAGATGGTCCTGGGTCATTCGTAGGTGGATGGGAAGGGAGTTCCATGTCTTGGCCGCCAGGTAGGAGAAGGATCTTCCTCTGGCGGTGGCTCTGCGAATACGTGGGACGGTGGCGAGGGTGAGGCTGGTCGAGGGGAGCTGGCGGGTGGGTGTGTAGAATGTGAGGCGGTTGTTGAGGTACTTGGGGCCCAAGTCGTGGAGAGCCTTGTGTGCGTGGGTGAGGAGTCTGAACGTGATTCTCTTGTTGATGGGGAGTCAGTGCAGGTCTCTCAGTTGGGCAGAGATGTGGTTGTGGCGGGGGATGTCCAGGATGAGTCATGCGGAGGCGTTCTGTATGCGCTGGAGTCTTTTCTGTAGTTTGGCTGTGGTTCCCGCGTAGAGTGTGTTCCCGTAGTCCAGTCGGCTGGTGACGAGGGCCTGGTTTCGGTGGGGATCCAACGGAAGATCTTTCGGAGCATGCGCAGGGTGTTGAAGCAGGATGACGAGACGGCGTTGACTTGTTTGGTCATCGTGAGAGAGGAGTCCAGGATGAAACCCAGGTTACGTGCGTTGTCCGTTGGCTTTAGGGCGGTGCCCAGGGCAGGGGGCCACCAGGAGTCGTCCCAGGCGGAGGGGGATGATCTCAGGATGAGGACTTCCGTCTTGTCTAAGTTCAGTTTCAGGCGGCTGGTCTTCATCCATTCTGCGACGTCTTTCATTCCTTCCTGGAGGCTGGCTCTGGCGGTGGCGGGGTCGTTGGTGAGGGAGAGGATCAGCTGGGTGTCGTCAGCATAGGAAATGATGTTTAGGTTGTGTTGGCGTGCGATGGCAGCGAGGGGGCTCATGTTGACGTTGAAGAGGGTGGGGCTGAGCGAGGATCCTTGAGGTACGCCATAGATGACTTCGGTGGCCGCGGATCGGAACGGGGGGAGGCGGACTCTCTGGGTTCTTCCGGTGAGAAACGAGATGATCCACTCCAGTGCCTTCCCTTGGATTCCGGTGTTGCTGAGGCGCTGTATTAGTGTGCGGTGGCATACTGTGTCAAACGCTGCTGAGAGATCCAGGAGGATGAGGGCAGCTGTTTCCCCGCTGTCAAGCAGGGATCTGATGTCGTCGGTGGCTGCGATGAGGGCGGTCTCGGTGCTGTGGTTAGCTCAGAAACTGGACTGTGAGGGGTCGAGAGATCCGTTTGTCTCGAGGAAGGAGGCGAGTTGTTTGTTGACGGCCTTCTCAATGACTTTGGCAGGAAAAGGGAGGAGCGAGATGGGGTGGAAGTTCTTGAGGTCTGTGGGGTCCGCGGTGGGTTTCTTCAGGAGGGCGCTGAGCTCGGCATGCTTCCAGTTCTCCGGGAAGGTGGCGGTGGCGAAGGAGATGTTGATGATGTCCCGGAGTTGGGTTGCGATGATGGAGTTGGCCTTGTTGAAGACGTGGTGCGGGCAGGGGTCGGTTGGGGATCCGGAGTGGATGGTGTTCATCGTGCGGGTGGTGTCTTCGGTGCTGACCAGGGTCCAGTTGCAAAGGGTGGTGGTGGGGGGCGCTGGTTCGGTGGTTGGGTGCGTGGTCTGTGCGCCAAAGCTGTTGTGTATGTCGGCAATCTTGCGGTGGAAGAACGAGGCGAGTGAGTCGCAGAGGTATTGCGAGGGTGATGTCGTTGTTGCAGGCGCTGGGGTTGGAGAGCTCTTTGACGATGCTGAAGAGTTCCTTGCAGTTGTGGGTGTTATTGTCCAGTCGTTCTTTGAATGTTGCCCTTTTGGTGGTGCGGATCAGCTGGTGGTGTATGCGGGTGGCGTTCTTGAGAGCTGTCATGTTTTCTGTAGTCTGGTCGTGGCGCCAGGCTTCCTCGAGGGTGCGGCAGTTTTTCTTGGAGGTTTTGAGTTCGTTGGTGAACCACGAGGCTTTCTTGCTGCCAGGTCTGCTGGGAGGGTTCTTCAGTGGTGCGAGGCCATCGGCGCAGTTGGTGAGCCATTGTGTGAAGTTGCGGGTCCGTTGTGTTGGTGGGAGGGTTCTGGCTGTGGGAGGTGGTGAGCTGGTCAGCGGTGATCTTGCTCCAGCTCCTGCGGGGAACCTGTTGCGGGTGGTGGTGGTGGGTCGTGGTTCTCCTGAAGTTGAAGTGGACGCAGCTGTGATCAGTCCAGTGTAGTCCGGAGGAGTGGCTGAAGGAGATGTGCTGCTGGAGGAGAAGACGGGGTCAAGTGTGTGGCCGGCGTAGTGGGTGGGGGTGTTCACCAGTTGCTTGAGTCCGAGGTTGTCCAGCAGGGCGGCGGTGTTGCTGTCATTGTTGTTCTCCAGGTGGAAGTTGAGGTCCCCTAGGAGGATGTAGTCTGAGAGGTGAGGGCGTGCGGACTGATGAAGTCTGCGATGGCTTCGCTGAATTGTGTGCGTGGTCCCGGGGGTCTGTAGATGAGTGCCTCTGAGGGTGGTCTTGGGGTCGGTGTGTATCTGGAAGTGAAGGTGCTCGACGGCGGTGAGGGTGTCTTCGGAGTTGGTCGTGATGCGGATGGTGTTTCTGTGGACGATGGCGATCCCTCCTCCGTTTTGGTTGATGCGGTCTCTCCGGGTGATCTTGTAGCCTTCCGGGATGGCTATGGCGATGTCGGGGGCTGGGGAGGCATTTTTCCAGGTTTCTGTGAGGAAGGCGACGTCTGGTGATGTTGTGTCGAGGAGGTTCCAGAGTTCGACGGCGAGTCTGTGGACGGAGCGGGTGTTCAGCAGGATGCACTTGAGGTGATTGTTGCTGGTGCCTGGCCTTGCGGGTGCGGTGCAGGTCCGGAGGCAGGTGAATTTGCAGGCTTGGCAGGTGAAGGGTCCGTGGGTGCGTTTCGGGGTGGCACGGTAGCAGGCGGGGTTCCGGCCGGCGTATGGGGATGCAGGGGGATCCGGGGGTCCTTGGTATCAGATCTAAACGGGTGTGATGAACCAAGAGATAACCATCAAAATCAGGTCCCTTGTCTGCCTGAAAAAAGTCCGAAAGGGAGTTGTAGGCTGCTGGGAAATGGGGCATGCAGTCATGGCAAGGTCGGTGAGTGGAAATAAAAACGTGTGATCCTGGGCTTATTTTGAACCCTGCTGCGTTTGCCAAAGATGAGCAGAAGCACCGTTTCCTACATCTGTGCCCTGTGAGGGGTGGGAGCAGGTGGGATTTTGTCCTCTGTCTTATGTGATAAGATACGATGCAGAGTGCTGGGAGAGGGAAGGGAAGTGTGCGCATATGGCATGGTTGATTGAGGGGTTGAGCGAAAGTGCCTGTGTACTTTGTGTGTCTTAGAGAGAAAGAGCTGTACGTCATCTCTGAGTGTCTAAACGTGTGTTCTGTACGAGAATAGAAAAAGGATGTGCTTGCGTGCGCTATGTCTGTGCAGAAGTGGTTTGTTTGGGGTACATGCTATGCTATGCTTTCGTGTGTGTGTGCGTGGTTGTTTGAGCAGTGTTTATGTTTGATTTCAGGGATACTGGGTTTGGGGTCAGCAGATCCCTTGTCTGCCTGAAAAAAGTCAGAGGAAGTTGTAGGTTGCTGGGAAATGGGGCATGCAATCATGACCTAGTCGGTGAGTGAAAATAAAAACGTGAACATTGCACTGCGCAAACAGCCATATCCACGTAGCAAGCCCTACACAAAAAGACATATATTCTTTGATTTTAATTGGACCCTCGCTCCCTGAGCCCCGGTGGCCCCTGAGGTGGTTCGGTCTCGCTGCGCTCGCTCGCATTACCGTGTTGCAATATGAAGATTGTTGAAAAGGTGCGTCACCAACATAAAAAGTTTGGAAAGCTGTGTAATAGAGGTAGAAAATACTCAATTTATTCAAGGATTAATCCAAATATGCATTTTAAATCATCATCGGTTGCGCGCGAAAAGGAGAAGGATAGATATAGTGGGGTAGTGGTGGTAGGTAGTGAAAAGTATAAGTCAAGAGGATTAGAATAAAACAATAGAAATATTCACAAATCACTGGTAACACAGACCAGACTGTTTTTGACCTGTCCAAATGATAGCTTCAATTTACATGTATTCTGTAAATTACAATGTGCATTAAATGCATTTTCATGAGATAACAAGAAGGATGTAGGTACAAGTCTGTCCAGGGGGAGTGCGTCGACGTTTCGACTCGACTGGTGCAAGAGGGGTCCTTTGTGGCCTCCGCTGCGAGTCTTCTACAGGACAAAAGGCGACAGCCTATGGTTGAGAATACTGTGTTAGATAGAGGCGTGGTCTATGTGTGGTTAAAAAGAGACAATAAGGTCTAAACTAACCTAAGCCTGGTGCCAAGCCTGGCTACACAGGTAATTGCTCCAACGGTGATGAAGGGCCCAACATCGCCAGGATCCACCTATAGCAATGGTACTATTGAAGCCAATCCATGCCTTACATGTAGTTCATCTGTAATAATTCGAAAGAGGTCCTCTTCCTGTAAGAAGGTAAACCCAGGTGTCAGGTGCATCAGAGAGTGGGAATGGTACTCTACACCATAGTCACAAGATTCAATCGGCAGATTTAAATAAGGCCTGGCCAGTACTCAAGATGTCTCGGGAGCTATATATGTTGAATGCCAAGGGGAGCCCCATATATATCACGGGGGTTAAACATTGGCATGTATCACCGAGGTTATGAAACAAAATTGTGCCAGCCATGATTATAGGGGAACCAACATGTTCTAACCGGGGCGGTGCATCCGCTAAGTTAATTACCTGAAGAAGGGCCTCAGTGACTCCGTCCTGTTTACGATCGGTCAAAGCAAGGAATGAGGAGCGGGCGGCGCCGGTAATTAAGCCGGGCGCTCGACCGCAGGCGGGGTGCACGTCGCCGTGAACCGAGCCCAGATGTTCGGATCGAGCGTCAGACCTGGAAGCGCGATGAACGAGTGAGAGTGACTGCTCCTTCGTTCATGCGCAGACTAGTTGAGCAAGTGCAAAAGAATGTACAGTGAGGCTACGAGATAGCCGTACTCCGTGTGCGATGTCAGATAAGAAACCAGCTATTACATGAGCTATTACAAGAGTGCCTGCATTGACATAAACAGAAATGCACAGACAGATTGGCATGAGTATGTCAAGGGACAATACTAAAAAGTTCCACAAGTGCTGCATCTATCCGAGCTGAAAGTACAGATGGATAGACTACCATTGAGAAGGTGGATTCAGAATGAGACAATACCCCCATATAAAACGCTCCGGGGGCTGATCGAATACAGTACAACTGAAACTAAGTCAGCCGCAAATTCGCTGCTTGCCGGGCAATTTCCTCATATTCATTCAATCCCTTGAGTATGGTATTAAAAGTGTGAATCCATTTACATTCACGGTAGTTTAAGTTGTGAGCGAGACACCCTCCTCTAGGATTGGTGTGTACCCTTCCAATGACCCACCGTCTTATGCTGTCTGCAGTGTGTCCGAATTTCGTGAAATGCTCAACAAGAGGTGCCCCTTGTGTAGCGCATCTGATCTTACTACAATGTTGTAGAATCCGACGCTTAACTTTTTGTGTCGTCTGGCCTATGTATAGAAAATCACAGGGACATAGGATGGCATATATAACTCCAGAGGAGTTACAGTTGGTATGATCTTTGTGGGTATACGTGTAGTTGTTGTGGGTGAAAGAATGTACTTCTCCAGTATTAGGGGTGGAGAAGTGTGGCTCACCGGTTAGAGGCGGCAGACCCAGAAGCAGAGGTCGGCCCGGGACCAGGGTTCAATTCCCGACGCGGCAGGGTACAGAACCAATGTCAGCGGGTTCGATAAATCTCTCCTCGGTGCCTCTCTAACCATGGGTCCCACGCTGCAACTCTGGGCAATAGCTTGCTTAATCTCCACAACGGCCCCCTCGCTGCTGGGGATGCCTGGCTTCACCTTGGGGATGCCCAACAGGGACCATCTCACAGGGAAAGCCAGGACGGGTTCCCCAGCGGCACACAGCGCCAAGAAACCATGCGGTGAACGTGCGCTCTACAAATTCAGACTAACATAACATAACTGTTTCATAGATTCACATGCTTGAATATTCCCCGTCGTCGAAGTGGGAGTCCAACGGTATATAAAACAGTAGTAAAATATATATACATATAGAAAATATATAATTATACATATACATATGAAACGTAATACGTATAAAGTATAGAAATAAAGTTAAAAGTACCATAGAACTAAACAGGCCCATAGAAGCCTTAAAGGAAGAATTCACTTTAGTAACATATCAGAGTCATTATAATAGTCCGCATTCCAGCCAATCAGGCAGCAGCACCCTCTAGAACCTTCTCCTTAGAAGCTCAGGCCCTCAGATTTTCTACCGCACGTCGTATGAAGGGAGTCTCCCTGAGCTCTGCTCAGTTTTTTGTCTACTTTCATTGCTATTTAAACTCTTAAGATGTCTTCAACTAAAAAATCTTTATTCAGGCCATGTTCCTCTTGTGGAAAGCTTCGCCTTTTTCATGAAGATCCTCACAGTAAGTGCATTTACTGTCTTTACCCGGATCATGAGGTAAAGAACTGTAAGTTCTGCAGGACTTTCTCTTCCAAGACTTTGAAGGACAGAGAGGCCCATCTCCTTCTGTGGCTACAGAAGTTGAAGACTTCCGAAAATCCAGCTTCTGATATGGAGTGTGTGTCTTCATTCCATTCTAAGGCCTCTCTTAAGCGTGGGTCAGAGACAGAGATGCCTTCTCCTTTTCTGAAGAAAAAGAGGCTTTGTCGACGTCTCTAAAACTGTTTCCCCACGGGATCTGTCAGCCTCTACGCCTACGGGACCTGGTTCTCTGGTGTCGCAGTCCCAAGCTGTGCCCTCGTCATCAAAAACGGGCGCCGTCTCGTCGACGGGCTCGTCGACGCATCCCTCGACGACTACGAGGTCCGTCGACACTGTACCGACCATGTACGCCGACGACGTCTACTTCGTCGACGACGCTTCCAGAGGTGAGACCGATCTCCATTATTAAATCTCGTCGACGACCATCAAACCTGTCTCGTCGACGGCTTTGACTAAAAAGCATTCGTTGACGAAAACTTCGTCGACGCGTTCTAAGTCGACGACGGTCCCATCTTCGTCGACGACAACATCATTGTCGACGGTGACCAGCCCGTGCCATCTACGCCGACGATACCATCTACGCCGATGATACCTCTTCGTCGACGACTGGCTCGTCGACGGCGAAACCAATGACAACGGCATCCTCTTCGGCATCGACGGCACAAAAATCTACGTCGACGAAAGAGAAGAGGAAGACACTGTCACTGTCGACGGATCCAAAACGTTCGTCAGCGGTTCCCGCTTTGACTGTACCATCTACGATCACCTCGTCGACGGGATCGTCGACGACGCACCATTCACTTGCTACTGCAACTACTTTTACAGTGGTAACAGCTTCAGTGGTCAAACGTCCAGCTCCACTACACTTGAGTCCTATTGCTAGTGGTGCTAGTCTTCCGGCACAGCTATTTGAGTCTGCAGGAGAGGACTACGATGATGGTTCCTATGTACATGACGTTTTTCGTCCTGCGTCCAGTCCCTCTGACCTTAATATAAAGTGCCAAGAAGATGAAGATGACGATGAGGAAGAGGGGAGTGCTCTCTTTCCCGTCCATGTCTATCAGTCTGATGCGCCTCAGAGGAACCAATGACGCAAATACCGTTCTCCTTGGTGTCCAACCTGCAACATATGCTGGATGATTATAATCGCAGATTCCCTCCGTCTGCGCCCAATTCACCTACTCCGCAACCTCCGGCGCCAGCTTCAGTACCTGCTGTAACTCCGAGATCACCGGTTCGTACACAACCGGATACAGATAATGATGACAATGTGCATCAGGACACAGAACAAGATGACGATGATGTCCTCACGGATTGGTATAATTATAGGGCTCAAACGCCTTCTACGCCACCGACATCACCCTTGGATTCCCCGCCAGTGGACATCGGAGGTTTCCACAATCTAATGGTCGTGCTGCCAAACGTTTCCATTTAACCTTGGCGATGCAACAACAAGATTGCTTCCTCTATGATTTCAAGGACCAGCCTCTAAAGCAGACCCATACCATACCAATAATTGACTTTATTTGGCAAGAAGGTCTTAAACTTATGGAGCGGCCAAATTCCATCCCGCTGCACTGCCACGTCTTGATAAAAAATACAAGGCGCCTGCAGATTCACCAGCATGCCTTGTTTCACATCCAAAGCGGACTCAGTCATCACGCAGGGGGCCCAGAAACGCGTAATCCTGTCACTCCGCTAACTTCTCCCCCGGACCAGGAAGGGCGCTGATTAGACTCTATCGGTAAGAAATTCACCACCATGACTGCCACGACTGTTAGAGCAGCCAACTCCCTGGCCATCCTCGGACGATATGACCGTCAAATGTGGTCTGAAATTGCAGCTTTGGTTACACAGCTTCCAGATTCCGTCCGAGCCGAGGCCCAGACAATTGTCCAAGAAGGAGAGAAGATCTCTTCGGAGATTATTGATTGTGCTGTTGACATCTCTTCAACAGGATTCAGGCAACTTGCTGGAGCTGCTGTTTTAAGACGCCAAGGCTGGCTCAAATCTACAGCTTTCCGCCCTGAGGTACAGGCGAGAGTTCTTGACTTGCCATACGATTGTAATTCCCTTTTTGGCAAACATGTCGAAGATGCCCTGAAATCCATCAAAAAAGACACGGATACTGCCCGTGCCTTAGGAACCCTCCAATACAGGAAGCGGCATTTTCGGGGAGCACGTGGCAGAGGCAACTCTTCAAATTTTCGTGGCTCCTCCCAGTATCGTTCCTATGGCGACAACAAGCAGAGGTACAACTACCAGTCTCAAAATCGCCAATCCGATTCAAGACCTTATCAGAGAAAAAACAACTACAGAGGCGGTACCACCTCTAAAAAGCAGTGACTTTCCCTGGATACAGTGTTCTCCGACTCTGAAAATTGGAGGTCGAATCTCTCAAAAGCTCTACAACTGGTCACATATCACTTCGGATCGTAGGGTCCTAGATGTCATCTTAAAGGGACACGTTCTCGAATTCACAAAATTTCCCACAACCGCCCACCTTCTGGCCCGCCCCCAGCTCATCTGCAAGAACTGTTGGCTCAAGTCAAGATCATGATACAAAAAGGGGCTGTCGAAGTGGTTCCTCGAGATCAACAGGGCAAGGGCTTTTATTCCCGTTTCTTTTTAATCAAGAAAAAGTCGGGAGAGTGGCGCCCCATTCTGGACTTACGAGCCCTAAACAAGTTCATCAGATCACAAACATTCCGAATGTTAACTTTATTGGAAATTCTACAGTACCTCAATCCCGGAGAGTTCCTCTCCACAATCGACCTCCAAGATGCATATTTTCATGTGCCAATATTCCACAAACACAGAAAATATCTTCGCTTCACTGTCGGATCGAAGCACTTCCAGTTCAAGGTGTTGCCATTCGGCCTTCGCTCGGCACCGAGAGTTTTTACAAAGGTCATGGCTCCAGTCGCAGCTTTCCTTCGCCTGCAGGCCATTCAATTTTACCCTTATTTGGACGATTGTCTGATAAAGGCTCAGACATTACAAGCAGCAAGGCAACACACTCAGACTTGCCTGTCACTTTTTCACACCCTGGGCCTTCCTATCAATCAGGAAAAGTCTCATCTTTGTCCCTCTCAACAGAGAATCTTTCTAGGAGCCTTGATCGATTCTCGTCTGTCTCACAGGAGCGACAAGCTCGCATACTCAACATGGTCGCTTTCCTAGGATCAAAAAGGTCCGTTTTAGTCCGGATGTTGAAATCCTTTCTGGGCATGGCCTCCTCTTGCATTCATCTGATTCCGCACTGCAGGCTTCATATGAGAGTCATACAAGAGGAGTTAGACAAACAATGGAAACAGGTCTCGGGGTCGTTCAACGACAAAATCTGCCTGAACCCCCGCATTCAAACAGCATTGGAATGGTGGGCTCACCTTCCAAACATCGCCATCGGGCGACCCTTCCAGGATACAGCTCCTACGCTTACCCTCACAACGGACGCATCCTTGGAGGGTTGGGGGGCACACCTCGAAGGGATGTCGGTCAAGGGCAAATGGACTGCAATTCAACGCACATGGCATATAAATCGCCTAGAACTCTTGGCCATCTTCCTCACCCTCAAATCTTTCCGAAGACTGGTACAAGGCCAATTGCTGCTGGTGCGGACAGACAACACCACCAGCATGCACTATCTCAACAAACAGGAAGGAACAAGGTCTCTTCTGCTTTCCAAGCAGGCACAAGAAATCTGGGAATGGGCGATTCACCATCAGGTCCACCTGTCAGCAGTTCACGTGCCGGGTGTCTCCAACGCTCTTGCCGACTCTCTCAGCAGATCACTTGCAGACAATCACGAGTGGGAACTCCACCAACCAACTCTGGAATATGTCTTTCGTCAGTGGGGCCAACCACAGATGGACTTGTTCACGACTCCGACCAACCGCAAATGCCTAGGCTTTGCAAGTCGGCATCCCCACAGAGAGTCCAGCAGGAATGCGTTTTCAATCAATTGGTCGAACTAATTCGCTTACGCTTTCCCCCCGCTCCCTCTAGTTCCGTGCCTGTTGCACAGGATGAGGCTTCAACCCTGTCACATCATACTGATTGCGCCCAGATGGCCACGTCGCCCATGGTTCACGGACCTCCTCCTATATTCCCAGTGCGATCTGATTCTTCTTCACCCTCTGCCTCACCTGCTAACCATGAACCAGGGACGGATTTGCCATCCGGATCCGGCATATCTCCAACTGCATGCTTGGAACCTGAGCACAATGAGTTCTCACGTTTGAATATTGCTCCTGAGTGCAGGGAAGTGCTGGCTCATGCACGCGCTCCTTCCACCGTTAAGACATATCAACTGAAGTGGAAGCAATTTTGTTTCTGGTGTCACAAGGAAGCCCTTGATCCGATGCACGCCAAGCAAGAGCAAATCCTCCCTTTTTTCCTATCTCTAGCGAAGTCAGGACTTTCGCATTCCACTCTTAAAGTCTTTCTGGCAGCGATTTCTCGCTTTCTTCATTATGGCTCCACATCACTGTATTCCTCTTGAATCATCCAACAGTTCTTATGGGGCCTCTTTCGAATGCATCCGCCCATACGTCGTCCACCGCCTGCTTGGCGCCTGAATCTGGTTTTACCTCAGCTCCTTCTACCTCCTTTTGAACCCATCCATTCAGCGGACTTAAAATTCCTCACATGGAAGGTTGCTCTCCTACTCGCGCTTACATCCTCCAGGCGAGTAAGTGACATTCAAGCATTCACAATTCAACCTCCATTTCTTCAATTCTCCAAAGACGCTGTTACTTTGCGTACAAATCCATAATTTATACCCAAGGTTCCTACGGATTTCCATCTTAATGAGCCTATCATTTTCAAGACTTTTTTCCCAAATCCTCAGTCTCCTGCTGAGCGTTCTCTACATTCTTTGGATTTTAACCGTTGCCTGAAATTCTACATTCAGCGCACCGCTACTTTTCGAAAATCAGACCAGCTCTTCGTGGCCTATGGCCGAATGCGCAAAGGACAACCAGTCACTAAACCATCCATTACTAGATGGATTTCTTCTGCCATCTCCTTCTGCCATCAACGGGCTGGAAAGCCTCTTTCTGCTCTGGTGCGAGCACACTCAACAAGGTCTGTGGCATCATCTACCGCCCTCTTTGCCGGAGTGCCTCTGCACCAGATCTGCAGAGCTGCAACGTGGTCGAGCAGACACACGTTTACGAGGCACTATTGTCTGGATTCAGCGGACGCTGCAGATGCTGCTGTGGGACAAGCGGTGCTACGAAATTTTTTCAACTAAGGTGAGCCTCTGTTGCTTCCCGCCTCCTGTCATAAAAGGTTTTGCCATATGTCTAAATTTATGATATCTTCATATGTGCATTGATTTTACTCACTTTGGTTTTCACTGCCTTTTATGACTTATGTATTAGTTACTGCTTTCTATTCTTATTCAAGCATGTGAATCTATAAAAGACACCCCTAATACTGGAGAAGAACATTAGTTACTTACCTGTAAACTGGTTCTCCAGTATTAGTGTATTTCATAGATTCATGTGCGACCCACCCTTCCTCCCCTCAGAGGCCCTCTTCTCCTCATGTACTATGGCTCACTTTGGTGCTGCGAAAATCTGAGGGCATGAGCTTTCGGAGGAGAAGGTTTTAGTGGGTGCTGCTGCCTGATTGGCTGGAATGCGGACTATTATAATGACTCTGATATGTTACTAAAGTGAATTCGCCCTTTAAGGCTTCTATGGGCCTGTTTAGTTCTATGGTACTTTTAACTTTATTTCTATACTTTATACGGATTACGTTTCATATGTATATGTATAATTATATATTTTCTATATGTATATATGTATATATATTTTACTACTATTTTATGTACCGTGGGACTCCCACTTCGACGACGGGGAATATTCAAGCATGTGAATCTACGAAAGACACCAATACTGGAGAACCACAGTTTACAGGTAAGTAACTAATGTTCTTCTTTAGTGAGGGTGCAGGCCTTACAGCTCCCACACTTATAATGACCCTTCACGGGAGGAATGTCCCAAAGATGTGTCTGGGCATTGGGTTTTTTGGAAGGAAGTAAGGATTGAACAAGTGAGTTCCTAAGGATTTTGCCTTTGCGGAATGCGTGCATGGGAGGTTCAGGCATATTGAGATCCTCTGCAACCATGTGCCAGTATTTGTTAATCATTTTCTTGATTGGTTACTTTTACTACAGAATGTAGTGACGCATGTAAGCCTTTCTTGAGCGGTGTTTTGTTTGTCCCTAGGTGTTAGGAGAAATTCCCTGTGGTTGTACCACGCTCTTTTTTGGGCCTTCTTAAGGAGCCTCGTAGGGTACCCTCTATCTTTCAATCTATTGAGTAAGTCATGGGATTTGAATAAATTGAGTATTTTCTACCTCTATTAGGTGAAGTCTATTGATGTATGCATGTACAAAAAGAGCATATTACATGCACACAATATTAACTGTTCTTGCTTAGTTATTCAGTAAAGTGTTGTAGAATAATCTTTTCACATCCATGAATGTTCATAATTGAATTTATTTTCATGTAAATCTATGGTCACGGACCGTTTTGTTTATTCCCGTAAAATGCCCAGGTCCGGTTGACTGATTGTGTTACCCCATTACAATATAATGGTGAAACTCTATCTGCATCCCTTTCCCAAATTCTCCTTTTTTTCCTTTCCTTGGCCCAGCATGGCTCTACTTTGGGACCGTTGAACTTCTGTTGAAGGCTATATTTCTGCCATTTCTGCAGTTACCAGACCAACCGTCCTTCTTTAAATACCCCATTGTACATAGGTTCTTGAAAGGTCCCCTGCATATATTTCCACCAGCGTCCTTAGATTTTGGTTCTTATATTTCTGATTTGCACTCCCTCGGAGCCGCTTTACAACTGCCTACTCTTAGCCATCAAAACAGCCTTTCTAGTGGCGATAACATCCATTTGCAAATCCTCTGTACGTCCATACCTTACCCTCTATCCAGACAAGCTGGTCCCTGGACCACGAGCATCCTTTTTACTGAAACTGGTAACTCTTTTTCATGTAAGCCAGTCTTTCGCTCTGCCTAATTTGCCTCGTCCCTTTAAAGAAGACAGACTCCTACTAAGAGCATTGTTGTTCCATTTCAACTCTTCGTGGGATATGTCTGGCCAAGAAAGGAAAGGCAATCTTGTGATGGATAGTGCCCACATCTTATTCTTCTACTCATTGGCAAAAAAAAAACCATGGGGGGCTTTCATGCTCACTCTCGTAGAACCAAGCCTGCGACCACTACATTATCCTGCAGAGCTCCTGTCCTGGATATCTGTCAGGCAGCAACGTGGGCTTCTGTGCATACGTTGGCGAAGCACTGCTATCTGGGAAGTCAGGTCCAACGCGATGGCCACTTTGCCTGTTCGGTCCTACAGGACTTATTAGTCTAATCGTGTTGCAGCTCCACCTCCAGGTAGGTATTTCTTTGGTATCTGTTCTAAGGTAAGGAATCTGCGGCTAGAAGTCCTAATCAGATGAACAAGTTACTTACCTTCGTTAACACCTTATCTGGTAGTGACTCTATCAGGCGGCCGATTCCGTACCAATCCTCCCCACTATGCGAACGGATGATAGTGTAGAGGATTTACTCTTTTTAACGACCCTAGCGTTGCACACAAGTGGTCAGTGTTCCTCGTGACTATGCATTTCAGGCATGTAAAGTCGCAAAATGAAACTGATTTCAGCATGCTAGGGTGGCACCTATATAGGCACCGCAGCAGTCACTTCTGACGTGGTTGTCAATGCCACGTGGAGCTGAACATCGCCACCTACTGTTGCGCAGGGGTATTGCTCATTAGAAGTTTCCAGATCTAGTCTGACGCATGGGGATTATTCAAAGTTAAGAAATCTGCAGCTAGTTAGAGTCTCTACTACGTAGGCGTTACTAAAGTTAAGTAACCTTTTTGTTTGTACACTGGTGTAAAGGTACTGAACAATGTACCCAAGTCCAGTTTTAAAACAAACCCTTGCAGGTATTATCAAGCAATACTTTTGGTGAAACTTACAGCATTTGTTGTTGCTGTGTTTTTTTACACCACAAAGCTATTTCAACAGAGAATGTGCTTATTATATGCGATTATATGCAACCATATCTGATAAAGACTACTAGCAGTAGATTCTTTCACGTAGAATTATCCCCAGGCGTGAGACTGATCCGGAAAACTTTTTGCCACAGGATCCCTGCGCGCCTGGGCGCTGGGCAGCATCATGCGATTCCGCCCAGGCGTCATCCGCATACGTGACATCAGCGAGGTCACATAAGCCCCACCTCGGCGCGCCTACGTCAGTTTTTTACTTTTCCACGTGCAACGCGGATCCGTTCCATGCTACGGGCCTGTTTTGGGCCCTTTTTTCTTCATCATTGTCTCTTCTTTTGGTGGAACAGTGTGCGAATGCCTTCGGGCTTCAAGACTTGCACGTCGTGTGGGCGTCTCATGTCGGCGACGGACCCTCACCTCATTTGTATGTGGTGTTTATGGGAGGATTACGGCATCACTGTTTGTGAGGCGTGCCAACAGTTGAAGTCGCAGCGGGAGCGCCGGATGAAACTACTCTTGGCGCGTCTCTCCAGGTCAGCTTCCTCTCCTCGGTCAGCCACTGCAGACGGCTTCAGATAAGGCTGTTATCGCCGTCCTCGCCCTTCTCCGATGTCGCACGAGCGTCGCTCCCCGGTGGGTAAGTGTCGCAGTTTGTCCCCGGGGGTTGGTGTTAGACCTGCCCGGGGTGTGGACTCTCCGCGGGTGATGCGGCCACCCATGTCGTCCTCCTATCCACTGTTTCCCGGTGATGGGGCGTCAAGAGTCCAGATGGAGACATACGCGGCGGCTTTGCAGGCCTCGCTGGCGTCTCCTCCTCCTTCCCCTCCTGGGGCGTCAGCGGATCTCGTGCCATGCGCAAGGCCCTCTGCGGCGCCGCTGACGACTCTGGCCCCGGCGCCAACTGGTTCGGATCCAGGCTTGGAGGATATGTTGCTGTTGGGGTGCGGCCCCTCAGGTGTCCCTCCTTCAGACCACGGTGATTCTGCCTCGCCGCAAACTCCCGCAGGAGCCCCTGTGGTGTCGCGGGAGGTCACCGGGGCTCGGGTCGCATCCCCGAGCCCTGCTTGGCTCTCTGGGCAGGTGAAAGCCTCGTCCACGGCTGAGCTGACGCCACCACGGTGCCGGTGCCGGTGCCTGCTCCTTTGGGCGGCGCCACAGGGGTCGGTGACCTCTCTTCGTCCCACTCTAGGTCGAGGAGAGGTGGGGACTCCTCGTCCCCCTCCGGGCCCCTCTCGTTCCTCCCCGCAGGTGGCTGCCTCGTCGGAGGGTGGGTCGGAGGTTGAATCGTCCCTGGCGCCGCCGCATGGGTCGCCAGGGCCACCTCCGCCACATTCTGTGACGATTGCAAAAAACACAGTTGATGGACAGAATGTAGAACAATGTCATACATTCATCCCAGTACAAGGATCTGGGCCTAAATCCATCGTTTTTTTGCACTCCACACCACCCTGGGTTAGACACTGGCTATATGCAAATCAGCTCTGACCCTGTGCCTCATGGGAACAGTCCAGTCCGAACTACCAAGCCATGTGTTTCCCAGACCGGAATCAAGCATCCAAGGACCGGTTTCTGGCTATCAGCCTTCATTCAGCCTGGATAGCTTGACTCCAGTGGTGTGGAGAGCCTGGGACTCACGTCTGAGCATACCCAGCCCACTCGGGGTGAAAATTGCAAAAAACACAGTTGATGGACAGAATGTAGAACAATGTCATACATTCATCCCAGTACAAGGATCTGGGCCTAAATCCATCGTTTTTTTGCACTCCACACCACCCTGGGTTAGACACTGGCTATATGCAAATCAGCTCTGACCCTGTGCCTCATGGGAACAGTCCAGTCCGAAATACCAAGCCATGTCTTTCCCAGACCGGAATCAAGCATCCAAGAACCGGTTTCTGGCTATCAGCCTTCATTCAGCCTGGATAGCTTGACTCCAGTGGTGTGGAGAGCCTGGGACTCACGTCTGAGCATACCCAGCCCACTCGGGGTGAAAATTGCAAAAAACACAGTTGATGGACAGAATGTAGAACAATGTCATACATTCATCCCAGTACATGGATCTGGGCCTAAATCCATCGTTTTTTGCACTCCACACCACCCTGGGTTAGACACTGGCTATATGCAAATCAGCTCTGACCCTGTGCCTCATGGGAACAGTCCAGTCCGAACTACCAAGCCATGTCTTTCCCAGACCGGAATCAAGC
This sequence comes from Lissotriton helveticus, assembly GCF_964261635.1. Lineage (NCBI taxonomy): Eukaryota > Metazoa > Chordata > Amphibia > Caudata > Salamandridae > Lissotriton > Lissotriton helveticus. The sequence goes on along the minus strand of NC_136062.1, from coordinate 115,382,687 downwards.
ATCCAAGGACCGGTTTCTGGCTATCAGCCTTCATTCAGCCTGGATAGCTTGACTCCATTCTGTGACGAGGCTGGCAGAGGGCTTTGTGTCACTCCCCCGGTCCCTCTTGTTCTTCCACGCAGGCGGCTGCCTCGGCGGAGGTCGAGTCGGCGTCGTTCTGGTGCTGCCCCTTGGCCACTCCGGCTTTTCTCCGGTCCCCGGCGCGGTGTGACTTGGAGGAACTCTGTCCGGTGTCTACTTCGGCGCCAGATGGTGTTGTAGCCCTGCCTCAGACGGCGGACCCTACGGCTCCACACAGGGGGTCATGCCACGGATTTGTCTTCAGACGCATACTCTTCTCCGGAGGTCGGCTGCATATTGGTGTCATCCTCCCCGGAGACTGGACACCGTGTGGTGTCTTTTTCACCGGCGTCGTCGAAGGGTGGCTCACCGCCATTTCTGAGGCAGAGGTGTTCGTCGGAGGAGCTGCAGGTCCCCCATTCTTTGGTTCTTTCTGACTTCCAGGTCTGGACTTTGCCCGTCCTGCTTGGCTTCGGGGATGGCCGCCTTAGTTTGCAGCAGTCGCCCATGGAGGAGCTGCTTTCTCCACCGTGGGGCCCTACGGAGGCTGTTGCGGCCATCACTCACGCGGTGTCCACGGCTGTGTGCATTCTGCGCATGGGTGACCCGATTGCTCACTTCCCGGCGGACCATCTCTTGGAGGTTCTCCACCAGGGCTCTGGTGGGAGGGAGATCTTGCTTCCCTTTGAGGGTTCGCTCCTTTCTTCCCTGAGGAGGGCTTGGAGGCATCCTGCCGCAGGGGATCCGGTGCCTCAACACCTGCTGCACCAGTACCTACCGGCGCCGCGTGACCCGGCGTGTCTTTCCCTCCACCCCTCTTCCACCATTCCATTTTTGCGGACTGCTTTTCCCTCCCTGTCGCCATTGTTGACTCTGCCGTCCTGGGAGGCCCGCTGGCTGGACTTGTGGGGGCGCATTATGTTCTCCTCGACCAGTGCTGCCCTGCAGGTCCTTAACACCTTGTGTGTACTGGCTAGGGCTTCCTCCTGTTTGTGAGACTCGGCCAAGTCCCTGGGATCCGCAGCTTCCCAAGAGACTGTTCAGGTGGACTTACGGCATCATGCGTTGGATGTCCGTAAGCTAGCGGCGTTTATTCTCCGGCGTTTATTCTCCGCTCCACTCTGGACATTTCGGAGGTGCGGGCCGGGCCATGGCTTCCTCAGTCGCCCTCCGTGGCCATGCTTCGGGACAGCGTGTTCCCTGACAATATTCAGGTGCGGCTCATTGATCTTCCGTTTGATGGCAGCCAGTTGTTCCATGCCCCGGCTGACTCCGCCATCCAAGGGTACCTGGCAGGGCTCCGTCCTCCTCCTTATCCTCCTCCTCCTCCTTCCCCTCCTCAGTGACTGCTGAGTTGAGCTGGTTCTGGACCTTCTTGGGACGGTCGCTCTTGCTGTAGAGTGTGTTTTCTGGCCATTGGGTCCTCCTTGCTAGGACTTTGGCATTGCTGGCTGCTGTTCGGCCCTTTGTTCACTGTGTGTGTTTTTGCTGGAGTTGTTACACAGACCTGGCCCTAAAATTGGGCCTTCTGTTTTTTTCTTAGGGCTGCTTGTCAAGCCTTTTGCGGGGTTTTCACTGTGGCTCTTTTGTTTTCCTCTGCTGCGGATGTTCTTCAAAAGAGGGTTCCCATTTCTTGAGACTTAACGTACCCTATGTGGGGTAGTGGTAGCTAGTATAAAGCTAAGCTCTGCTGGGGATTTCTGGTCGCCTTCGGGTGCCTGTTCTCCAGGGCGTTTATGTATGTTGCTATTGCTTCCTGAGGTCGTGTGCGCGGCCCCTCGTGGTGGTGTGTCCGGGCATTTCCTCACCTTCCTGCTCCTGTCCTGAGGGCTGGGATGATTCTGTGCTCTCCCTTGTCAGGTGTCGCCCTCCTGGTCTTCCTGGGGCCCGGGCTGTTTTTTCTTACTTCTGGTGGCTTCTGTCTGTTTGCTCCTCTCTGGTTGGCCTGTTGCCTTCCATCTGGGTCGGGCTTGCCTTTTTTTCGCTCGTTTCCTTGGGCCCTCTAAGCTTCTCCTCCTGGCTTTGGATGGAAGCTTTGTTGCCTTGGAGGGGTGTGGGGTGCTTCGGTCTCTCTGGCCTTGCCCTTGGTTCCTCTCTTATGAGTGTAAGGGCCTCTTCAGTCTTCTTTTTTCTTCCTCCATCCCTCTTGGGGTCGGTGGTGTTCTGCTTGTGGGGGCTCCTCTTGCCTGGAAGGGACCAGGTTACTTACCTGGTACTCAGGTCTGGTCCCCTGTGGTACCCTTTGTTCTGTCCTGGCTGGTGGGGTCCTTTCGCAGACCCTCCTTCCCCATGGGTATGGCTAGGGTATCTATTCTACATGAAGGAATCTGCGGCTAGTAGTCTCCATCTGATGTACCAGTTACTTACCTTCGGTAACAATGTATCTGGTAGAGACGATTCTAGCCGCAGATTCCTTCACGACCCGCCCTTCCTCCCCGTTCTGCGAGGACCCTTGGGTTGGTCTTCGATACTCGCCTCCCGGTGGGGGCTATGTCTCCTGTGAGTGCCATATTGCTCTTGATGGATGGTTCCATCTTGTTGCTGTTCGTTCCTCCTCTTGGTTCTTTGGAGAATGGAGTTACAGTGCTTCTGTACACCGCTGCTGTGGCTGCTCCAGGTTTGGGGCAGTTTGCCTTCAATCTCTGCCTCCCCTCCCTTACCTTCCTCTTGCTGCTGGTGGTCCTGGCCCCTCTGCTAACCTCTGAGTTGGGGTCATCTGGTCATGCCTTACTTGGGGGGTGGTTTCTTGGGGGGTGGTTGCACTCTATGCCGGGAGGGGTTGGAGGTTAGTTGTTCCTGTCCGTTTTGGGACTGGCTCCCCTCCTTGTTTTTGCATGGGGGTTGTAGCCCTGCTACATGTCTCATGACTTTTTACGCATGTTCCTTGTATACGAGGGAAGGGGGGGGGGTGGCTATTTATCTACTGGCAGGGTGGTTGTTCAGGGCTCTGCTCTCTTCTTCTTCTGCCCCTGCCTTTGGACACTGCAGTGTTGCACTGTTCCTTATGGTGTCTTCCTCTTTTTCTACTCTTTCGCACACTGTTTCCATGCTCCAACTGTTTTTGTCTGGTGGCTCCACGTTGTGATGTGGAAAACCTCTCAGAAGAAAACAACACATAGTCGCGTGGGGTGGGACTTATGTGGCCTCGCTGACGTCACATAGGCGGACGACGCCTGGGCGGTCCGCCCCCCGGCGCGCAGGGATGCTTTGGCAAAAAGTTTTCCAGATCCAGTCTCACGCCTGGGGATAAATCTACGTGAAGGAATCTGAGGCTAAAAATCGTCTCTACCAGATACATCGTTACCAAAGGTAAGTAACTCGTACACCACTTCTGCATGACTTTCACACATAAATTGAGATAGATGGATGAGGCCCAGAGCTGCAAACTTTGGATTTGGGGAACGAGGTTTGAGTCCCATTGATGATCACTTATTCTTCTGTGCTTCTAATAAAATGAGTCTGACCTTGTGTAAAGTAATCAGGTGCTCATGTACAGTTTTCAAATGCCCTTGGGCCATGTTTGTGTTATATAACTGCAAGATATACAGTGCAGCAGTGGACCTCATTTTTAACACAAAAATTGATATAAGGCTTTACCCCATACTCTGCTACAGAAGGGGTTGCTCAAGTTTTGTTCAACTCTGAGATGAATCCAACAAAACCTTGACCCAGATTGCGTCCCATGCAAGCCCTGACATAGTGCTCCATCCTCATTCTGACTCCGATAGAACGTTACCAATAAATAAGAGCCACAACAAGCATTCGACAATTTTTTTGGCTCTGATTCAAAACATATTCAAAACGTTTTGGGTGAAGCCAGTGGAGATGATGGGGATGATGCTTCCCCCTATTATTCTAATGGACCTACAAGAGGCCAGTGGTTTAGACACCTCCCCTGACACTTGGTTGAGTTCCCCCAGCCCCTCCATGGAAGTATCAGCCTGTTTTGCTGTTGTCATCTGGAGTACAGTCAAAGTCAAAGGCTATCATCTATTAAGTACAAAACTAACATACTAACTGAGTTTCTACAACCAGGCAGACCTCCACTGAATGGCTCCTCCCTTTCAACGATGATGTTGTGGACACTCTACTGGCACCTGGGTCAAACTGCTCTTGCCTGCCAGTAAATAAGAAAGTGGCTAGAACACACAAAGCTTCCCTGGTAGACCATCGCTTTCTTACTCAACATTCTACACATGTGAATATGGTGGTCCAGGCATCTATGAGTAGATAAAACCTTCATTTGTTTCCTACACCTCCTCCTGATAGAGAGTCTAAATGTATGGGGGCATTTCAGAAAATAATGTTTTCCTCTGTGAGTCTGACCCTCCATTCAGGTAATACCACATGCCTACTAGGTAGATACTCACACACCTTGTGGGATATGGTAAGTGAGATCTTGTTGACAGTCCCTGACTCGTATTGTGCCAGTTTGTCACAGATCACCCAGCATTGCCAAGATGCAGCAAAATTTCATCTGCTCTGTGCTGGATAATACTGGCTGGTTAAGGATGGCAGCCAATACCAGCGTTGTGCTTTGGCTTTACACTTGAATGAGATCCACAGGTAATGTTCAAGCATCAATGATGTATATGCCCTTTGGCAGTGTCCGGCTCTTCAGAGACAAAGCTGACTCGGCACTGGAGCCACTTCAAAGAGACCAGGGCCGCATCGCGTTCTCTCTGCATGTGCCCATGCAGCAGTAGCCTCAACAAATTTGCAAATTTCAAATATTCAGAAGGGGTTTGGCTCCAAGACAACACCAAGGCCTAGACCCTACCAAAAGACCACCCCGTTCCTTTTGAGGCTGGGATCGGGGATCCAGCCGTCAACATCCAGGTCCTCAGAGGCAGTGTGCTGCACAGTCCCCCCACACCTTCCACTTCAGATTCCAAGTTGCTTTGATTTGCTCTCGGTTGCACATACCGACCAAGTAGAAAGCAGGATACATTATTACCTCCACAGGTGGCAGGGTATTACATCTGAAAAATGCCTCAGCGAGTCCAGGATCTACAGGCTATGATCCCAATGTTTAAGACCTCGTGGGTCTAATTGACAGCGGCTCAGAAGCTTCTTGGCCGCCTGCATCCTGCTTGTGGGCCACACCAGGTGGCCCATGTGGGCTCTACAGAGGGTTCTAAAGTCTCAGCACAAAGGGTACATTTTATATTCCATCTGGGTATCCGGGGACGTCGACAAAATTGCAGTTGTGGCTGGATCAATGGCAGACCCTCCTTGAGCTAACAGTCATGACATTTACAGGAGGAGTTGGGAGAGTTGGAGATCAGATGACTGGTCTCCGGCATAGGTCTGTCTCTACATTCTCTCTCCATTCTTTCAGCTCTCCATTCTTGGATTCAGCCATTGAGGTATCAATTTAAAGAATATATATTTTATAAATGTGGCCAATGAGGGTTCTTATATAGGTGGTTTAGTCTTCCACTTATTATCACTATATTGTGCACTTATTTTAAATAAAATAATAAAGAACAATAAAGTAGCCCGCAATACGCTTAACAATTTTAATAACGTGTATATTAAAGATCACTGTTATGTATTCGTGATTGACTTGCCCTGTATGTTATCTGACGTTAGGATAGTTCTCTGTTGGTCTCCACGCGTGCTGGGCGTTTGTTTATTCTTTTACTTGACACCAAATGCGGGGATAACTGTTATACTTTGTGAAGTCTTGCATTTATTGTTTATTTCGAGGACATGGAGTGTTAGTGTCCTTTTCTGAGATTATCTTTCTCTGTTTCCCAGCCCTGAAGAGTTGTGGAATACTGTTTTCTACAACGAAACATGTGTCGTCTGGCTGTTTGTATAACTGTACCTGATACACGATTAAAAAAGACAAGATAAGAACAAAGATTCTACCGCCTGGATTGTCCTAATTTTCTCTACAAATTCATTCATCGGATTTATGATTATATATGTGTGCGCAGGATTTGTGTTAAACTCTACATCAGCCTGTTGGAGCTGCAGGCGATTTACTTGGCATTGAAGGCCTTCTTCCCATGTCTAAATGGAGAACAGGTGCAGGTCTTCACGAGCAACACCATCGCAATGTGGTACTGCAACAAGCAAGGCAGAGTGGGGTCGTGGGCCCTGTGCCATGAGGCTCTGTAGGATCTGGCAGGATCTAGAGGCAAAGTTAGACAAACTCAGTATTGCCTAGCTAATTATGCATGGCATCTGCATTCAGAGGGGGCTCAGGGTATCTTCAAGCAATGGAGAGAACTCTGTCTTGATCCCTTTGCCACCGTCAAGAACACGCAGTATCCATACTTTTGTGCATAGGAGTTCCCACAGCTAGTTCTTACTCTGAGACACCTTTCATCTGAATTTGAGCTCAAGACTCCTGTATGCCTTCCCTCTGCTATCCCCCCTGCCCAAAGTTTTGAGAAAGACCAGGCACAATGAGCCCAAGTCTCCCTAGTTGCTTTGTACTGGCCATGAGAATGTGGTATCCAGAACAACCACTGACCATAAGCATTTGTCCACCAATCCAACTGCCCCTTCAGGAGGACCTTCTGTTGCTGCAGCAGGGAAGGGTTCTGCACCCAGGCCTTTGCAACTCACACCTCATGTTTGGAGATTGAGGTGTGACCGTTGTCCTCCCAAAATAGTGGATATCATTGTGCCAGTGATGCGTTCCTCCACTAAAACCATCTATGGGAGAAGTTGGCCTAAGTTTGTTGCTTGGTAATTTTCCCTGTATACCCAACCATTAGAAGACCAGTTGTCTGGTCTACGCCTTTTCTGTTCTGATTGAACTGTAGATTCCTCACCTTGTGAATAATCCCCAAGCGTTACACTGGATCCGAGAACCTTTACAGCATTTCTCATGCATGCCACTAGGTGGCATTGTGCGGCTGCACACCAATGTCATTCAACTCCAGCAGTGATGAGCGTATCCCTATATTAGTTTGTGCTGATGCAGATCCAGAGCTTTTCCCTGATCTTTGACCTGATTTTTACCACAATTTAATCATTATGCAAGGAAATGTCACCCACTGAAACAACAGGGTTCACACCCCACAGGGACTGTAGGAAGCAATGTCTATGATGGACTTGCATAAAGTCTATTTCTGGTGTCTGGGGTCGGACTAACACCCCAAGGCCTATAACATAACATTACGTGTATTTGTAAAGCGCACGTTCACCCTTGGGTATCTTGGCGCTGAATAACAGATGTTTATTGTTACCCAACTCAATGATACTCATTTTATCGACCTCAGATGGATGAAAGGCTGAGTGCACCTGCCGGGATTTGAACCTGTGACCATGTTATGTTATAGAGAGATTTATACCGCGCACTAATACTCTGGAGTGTCCTGGCGCGTAAATGGGCTGTGGCCTGCGTGAGCAGAAATAATTAAGGCAGCTGTTTAAACAGGAAAGTTCTGAGAAGTTTTTTAAAGATACGGAAATCCTGAGTATGCTGCAGGTCAGTCGGAAGAGCATTCTACATCCCAGCTGCCTTAACCGCTAAGGACTGACCACCAATCCGCGACCGACGGAACCTAGGAACCACCAGCCAACGTTGGAAAGAAGAACGCAAAGGTCGCAAAACCGCGTTCTGATGTAAACCGGGCCAGAGCCGTGGAGTGCTTTATGAATCATTGTCAATGCTTTAAAATGCACGCGCTGGGCCACGGAGAGCCAGTGAAGGTCCCTTAGCTGCTGCCGGACTCTGGAACGCCTTGAGATCTTGACCAGTAGTCTGGCCACTGCATTCTGTATAACCTGAAGTTTCCTTAAGAGATAGCCCGGTATACCAATGTAAAGAGCATTAGCATAATCTAAGCGGGAAAGAATAAGCGCCCGGGCAACCATTTCCCTAGCAGTGTGCGACAGCAAAGGAAAGAAACGCCTCAGGGCTTTAAGAGAGCCAAAGCAGACTCCTGTGAGTTTTCTGATATGGTCGTGGAAACAAAGATCTTCCCCAAACCATATTCCTAGATTCTTAGCAGGCCCTCCCTCAGACTTAGGGCAGGAAAAGTCAGGGGGCCAAAGTGTCTCTCTGAAGGCAGGAGGAAACTGGCCATAAAGGAGCACCTCGGACTTGTCTTCATTGCATTTGAGTCAAGCGTGAGCCAGCCAAGAGAATACCGATGTGAGGCACTTATGAGCAATGTCAGTTTGGAGATCAGAGTCCTTCCAAGTAAATAGGAGCTGAGTATCATCGGCGTAGGCCATTATTCAGGCGCCCAGCTCCTCAGCTAGGAAAATCAGAGGTGTCAAATAAATATTGAAGAGCAGGGGGCTAAGAGTAGACCCCTGCGCGACCCCCGTGGACAGTTTTCTTACTGATGATGAAAAAGTTGGCATTCACACCTGCTGGGTTCGGCAATCGGGAAAGGATTTAACCCAGTCCCAAGCCAGGCCCGTGATGCCGATAGCGGACAATCGGGTGAAGAGTTGCTGGTGGGGTACCGTATCGAAGGCGGAAGAGAGGTCTAATAAAATCAGAGCCGCTCACGTCCAGGCACTCCCTAATAGCCTCAGTTATCTCAACCAACACCGTCTCATTACTATAGGATGCCCTAAACCCTGATTGAGCAGGGTGAAGAGCACCCGAGGACTCAACGAACTCATCCAGTTGCCTAAACACCACCTTTTTCAGACCTTAGCCAAGGCCGGTAAAAGAGAAATGGGGCGGTAGTTAGAGGAGATGGAAGGATCAGCAGAAGGCTTCTTAAGGAGAAGGAGGAGTTTGGCTTGCTTCCATTGCTGGGGGACGGTGCCTGACTGAGCGAGCTGTTGATGATAGCTGCAGTCTCAAAATGTACTGCCTCGGCCACCCCGCCCAGAACTCTAGCCGGACAGGGGTCCGAGGGGGATCCTGATTTCAGGGATTTAAGGATGTCTAAAACATCCCGCCCCTCTGCAGGCCTGAACTGAGTAAGAAGCTGGCTAGGTGCTCTGGAGCAAGGGAGAGAAGGAAAAAGAAGAGTACTCTGCTCTCAGGAGGCAGTCCCGAGGCTATCTTGGATCTTTTGGATCTTATTAATAAAAAAGGTAGAAAGAGCTTCACACCATTGCGATGAGATGGGAAGGCTTGTTTGTTCTGCGCGAGGGGACAGAAAGCTACAAACAATGAAAAACATTTTGTTGCTGTTATTATTAGCTTTGGCAATTCTCTCTGCATAAAAATTGCCTTTAGCTTTCTTAATGGCTACATAGTAATCCCGCTGGGCGGCGCGGAGTGCCGCCTTGGCTAGAGGGCAATACCCACGTCTCCAGCGCCGCTTTAACTTTTTACACCCTAGCTTAAGTTCTTTGAGGGAATCCGTGAACCAAGGTTTTGAGGGGGCACCACGTGGTTGACATCTGGAAGAGGGCTAGATAAAGAGTTAACCGCTTGGCTAATACAAGCAGGGAAACTCTCCACTGCTCCTTCCAGATCTAGGGCGGCTGCCGGACGGGCTGATGACAATGCTTTTGACAGTGCCAGGATATTAATGTTCTTGGGCAAAGGGCACGTTGACAGTGGGGGGGAGGGGAGTGGTTTTCCAAAATCCCATGAGAACCTGATCAGAAAATTATCTGACCACGTGACAGGCATGGTATCCGTACCAGAAAGATCAAAGTTGGAGCAAACTATGTCAATCAGATGACCGCATTTGTGCGTCGCACCCCTGACCCACTGGGTCAGATGGGCAAGATTACAGGTATCCAGCAGATCCCTGGTCCCTGGGGCCTCCAGGCGGTCCAGGTGGATGTTGAATTCTCCTAACAGAAACTTAGAAAAACGAAGCGCCCGCGAGGCGATGATATCGTCGAGTGATTTTAAAAAAGCACCGGGAGGGCCAGGGGGGCGGTAGACCAAAATGCCACCCAGCGTGAAGTGGGGGGACATAACCAACGAGAACTCCAAAGCCTCGCCGTCCTCAAGCTCCTTGGAAATCTCACGGGTGAGTGACCATATATCCCCCCACTGCGACGCCTCCCCCTCTCCCAGACTTACGATCGCCTCTGGCAATTTTAAAGCCCCGTGGGATAGCTAGTTCTACCACTGGTGCGCAGGATTCGTTCAGCCAGGTTTCAGTAATGAATAAAAGATCAAGCTGTTCATCTATGAGCAATTCATGCACGTCAGGGGCATGCTTGGCCATTGAATGCGCATTAATGAGAGCTGCCTGAATCGTAGTCCCTCGTGCTAAATGAGGTGAGAGAGCAGGCTGCAAAGTTTGAAAGCAAAAGTGACAGGAGGGGCAAGTCCTGGAAAGACTGTGCAGAACTGCCAAATGGCTACCTTCATTACAGGACGTAGTATCTAACCTCAGGAGTTCCTCCCAATTAAATGATCTCCTGCCAGCCCCGTCCCCGGCCGCGAATCGGCCAGCATTACTGGCGCTGTGCGCTTCCGGGGCTCGGAAGGGCGGAGACGGGCTTGCCTTTGGAGCGCCCGCTGCGCGCCCGGGAACACATGTGCAATTTATGGCGTGCTCCCACGACCAGCTGGACCGCTAACTTCGGTCCAAACGCGCTTCGGGACACACTAAAGATGGCGCCCTGCCCTCCACACAATCGGCACGAACAGCCGCGGTGGAACAGGGCAGGGGAGAGCACAGAAGGAAGTGTAGTTAAAATAAAGTTATTTTTTAAAAATAGAGCTCAATGCAGTGCAAAACGGCAAGTGAATAAAAAGAACTAGCACCTACATCGTAGTCATGCAGGAGTTGCCAGCATAATGCCAATTTCAATAAAAAGTAGCACAGTGAAAGATAATGCCCACACGCTGCCACAGTACCCACAGCGGGTTATCAGGTCCTGCCACCACCTGATCTTACCGCCATGAGGTCGAACACAGGCCCCTGCAATGGACGCATTAGTCCGGTGAGCCACCAGACCCGGCCTGTGTTGACATTACCAGGATGAACTGAAAGCTACATGCAGACAAATTCTGTTGTCAAGCACAAGTAGAGTTCGCACTTTGGTTGAAATCCAAAGGAAATTCTTGTTCCTGCTCTTGAAGTCGTTCCCATAGTATGTCCTCTTTGTGGTTGAAGTCTTTAGGTAAGTCGCAGAAACAAACATAAGACATCCAAGTGCGAAGCAGCCGCTTCCCGCCAATCTGAGAGTACACAAGGGTATCAATGTGCCTCCTGGTCTTGCTCCTCATCTCCATTGAAGCCAGTTCTCTCTCTGGTCCTGACGCACCCTGATTTTCCAGTACCATTTTGACTTCACAACAAGTAGAAACCTTCAGGGAGGCTAAGATACAGATCTTTGGCACTTTACCAGCTACCGCAGTTGTGCCTTCTGGGGCCTCCAGGTAGACTTCTGCTGATTCTGGTGTTTACTTAGACTCTGACACCATCCCCTGTCAGGTCCTGATTGCACTTGTGCTGAGAATATCCATCCTATCTGTGAGAAGTTGGCCTGATATATGATGCTCACTAGTTCTAGTGATCACCTTGTATCAGTCCAAACAACCCTTATGGTGATTGGTTGTAAGTCAACCTTATAGACCAGCTATCCTAATGGTAGCATGGACAAAGCAGTCTTAGGCTAAACTCTTTTGGCATGTGAAGCCAGCTGTTTTACCACAATATAACCCCTTGAATACCAGATGAAAGGACACCACACAGGTTGTTATGAAAATAAACACTATATTTATTAATAACAACACCTCTGAACTCTTTATGAGGTCAGAGGACTAAGCACATGATAATCTCTTAAGAAAAATACGATAAGTTGCACGAAATTACAATGGTGCCTTAGGGGCACGACAAACCATATACTAAGTAAGTGGAATGTGAAAGTCGATAAAAGGAATGGAGCTGTACAGAGGCTGTAGGATCGTTGGGACCACGCTACACTAACTCTAGGTAAGTAATAGGAGGCCCACAGAACGCGTGTGCAGAGTGTGAACTCACACGCGAGATGCGTAACAACATCTATGGACAGTATAGTTCAAGTAAAAGGTGAGTACGGACAATCCTGACTAGTTAGGGCTACAACGACTGTGGAATTGGACACTAGGACAGTTAAACTACCCTTGAGCACCGAAATGCTCTCGTTACCTCACCCACGGGCTGCGGGTGCATAGGTGTCAAAGTGTGTCGGGTTCTCGCGTTGAAGTCTATGGAGCCTGGAAGAAAAGATGCTGCAGGCGACCAGGAGGAAGATGTCCGGTGCGATCCAAGGGTGGATCGGTGAAGAAGAGGACCTGAAAGCAGAGGGGACAGTGTTCAAAGTCACTAGCCAGTGACCGGTGTGGAACCAGGAAGGAACCAGATGCTGTCGTCGCGATCAGGTGAAGTGTGGACGCTTGACTCTGCAGCTACGTGGACCAGGAGGTGTCTTCGACGACCAGGGTGGAGGCACAAGCTGTCCCACGCAGGCTCTTGCTGTCGGCGGTGTCGGATCCGGGATTGGAGTCAACAGGCCTCGGCAAAGGCAACCCACGCGGTGAGTGGAAAAGGCGTCTGGTGCGGAATAGGGGAGTCCGGGGTGCCCCTCTTTTGGAAGGGAGCAAGGGCCAGTCTGGAGCAACCAGACCAGCAGTGAGGATTTCAAGGTTCGTCGTCTAGGAGGCCACTAGCCAGCCGGCAAGTGACCAGATAACGCGTCGAGCAGCAAACAAGCAGAAGGGCCCAACGCAGATCTCGTGGAAGCTGGAGGGCTGATCTTCGGTGCAGGGGCTGCTTCGGGGCTGGGGCTTCTCAATCCCCAAAGCACTTGGTCGAGTTTACCTCGGGAGTCGTGCTGGAAGCGAAGTGCAGTTTCTTTCAAGATGGCCGGTCCCACGTGTCTCGTCGCACCCACGGGTCTCAGCTGTGCTGAAGATGTAAGTTGAGGTCGGAGAGGTCTGGGAATCTGGGTCTCGTCGGGCTCTGAAGTCTGGATCCTCGAGGGAAGACGACAAAGTGAAGCCGCTGGACGCTTGATGGTGCCTGCAGTTGCAGGGTGGACACTCCTTGCCCACAAGGGAGATTCTTCATTCTTCTGTGGAGCAGAACGTCGAAGTCCAGAGTTTCTTCTTGTAAAGTTGTTCAGGATAATCTAATTTGGAATGGGACCAGCTCCTACCTTTATTCTCCTAAAGGGGGCTGCACTACTGACTAGGTCCCTCCCCTGGGTGGGACCAGGAAGGGGGGTGGCTACACCCCCTATCCTTTGTCCGGTTTTCGCGCCAGAGCTGGGGCAGGGATGCCCCAGCAACTGGTTTGAACCGGTGTATTCACAGGGCACCTTGTGTGCCCCAGTTATGTCTCATTCCTTTCAGGCCTCCCTACCTCAATACACAAAATCCTGTCTGGGGTGGTGCTAGCACCTCCCAAGGCAGGAAACCCTTTGTCCAAGCCTCCCTCGCTGGAAGGACTCCCAGCAGCAGGAGGTCAGACTTATGTCTGTGGTGGCAGCATCCATTTTGTGATGCCAAGGCTCGAGTTAACTTTAACCGGGGTTCACAGTTACATACATTCGTGCCCCTCTAGAAGGGTGGAATGCTACCCCCGTCGCCAGAATTGGCGAGGGGGTAGTATTCCAATTCGTATGACATCTTACTCTACATGTTTTGATAATATTATACCAGAGTTAGCATTTAACCGCGAGGTTGATAATGCACTTAAGAGTATATGGTATAGCGTTATCATGGAACAGCTATTAGGACTTGGTTCCGCAAGCTGCAGACGGGCTCAGCTCATGCCAGAGCACCATCTCACATAATTCCAAGCACTCTGCCTTCAGGATTGATAAGGCCTGCCATAGGAGTGACTGATAGGAATATATGTGTCCATTTTAGGTTTAGATATAGGTATACTATATCTATAGCAAAGGGTGATTACACCACCTTGCCCCAGCTGTCTTGCAGCCAGTTGTGTCAGATTAGATGGCCAGCCAGGGGTGGCATAATACATGCTTCAGCCCCTGGTAGGCCCTGGGTACACCTATGCCCTGGATACCTAAGGTACACTGTACAGGGACTGATAAGGTGGCCCAGTACCAATTGGTAAATGCACCTAAAGTACATGGTTGTCAATTTAGAGAGAGAACAGCTAGTCTGTGGGTCTGATTAGCAGGCCCACAGCCAGGGAAAGTCGTAAACCAGTGAAGCAAAAAGCAAAAATCTTGGGTGACCATAGGTTTGCAGACCCCACTCTCCTACACTAACATGCTATCCAACTCCAAACTGAATCTGCCACGCTGAAGATCCGACCTGCGCACATCCTCTTGGCAGTCCCTCTGACATCAACCCCTTACCACATGGAAGCGTCCAGACTTTATATAATTTATTTGGAACAGGTTCTAATAACTACAATTATGATGACAAGGACAATTATGTTCCCCAATTTGATGGGGAAAACTGGTATGAAGAGCTTCAGAATGGCAGTGGGCTTGACAGTTCACCTAATACTTGGCCTTGTGCATCCGCTGGTTCCTGCTACAGAGGAAAGTGCCTCATTCGCTGTTGTGATGCGAAGGGCAGATAAAGTATTAACCCTACAATTGCCAGCCATGAAAGTGAAAACAATTGTGTTGACTGAAGTTTTGCAATATGGCCGCTGTTACCATTTGATGAGGCACTTACTGACACTCTTAGGCACCTGGCTAAGCCCTTTTAAGGGCCACCTGTTACTAGGTTGCTCATCACTATTACCCTTTGTCTGGCAACCTGGTCTTCCCCCTGCTCTGGGCAATCCTGTCTTCCTAACAAAACATCCCTTTCTAAATAGTATGATGGTTCAAGCACCCACCAGAAGGGTTAATTTTGATGCTTTTCCCACCACTCTTCCCAATCGGAAGTCCAAACAAATAGAGACTTTTGGAAACGTATCTTCTTCTCCACAATACTTTTTCTAAGATTGGTCAATACCAGTTGTCTCCTTGGCCGTTATTATGTGCCATTGGGAATCTGTCATGCAGGCTATTCAGGATGGCCATGATGCAGAGGAATTTGTGATATGCTCAGGACTGGACATGACGGATTGACTAGGATGTGCCATGGGCACCAGTATGGCTCTCTGCCTCCTGGCCAGGGTCCCGCTCTCCACCCAAGTAGCTCGGACATAGCCTAGCCTGCCGCTGCCTCAGACACCTCTCTCCTGGAGATGTTTGAAGCCCTCCTACACCCAGAGGCTCCTGCCTGTGCCTCATCCCTGGTGGTCCAGTGGGAGAGCCTTGCTCTTTTGCTGCTCCACTTCTGTCTGTCTGCCTCTGTTTTGCCCGTCTTCTGTTGTGGTGTTCTTTCCGATTTTTCTCTGCATAATGAGCTGCTACGCACTGGCAAAAAAATATCCCCCTGAATTCTCACAGGCCCATTTCACAAGAACCAAAGCTGTTTCAACTGCTTTAGCATGTGGTGTGCCTTTCCTGAAACATCTGTCTGGCATTTTGGGCTTCAATACACCTGTTCACTACTTCCTCAACAGTTATGTCAGTCGACAGGGGCATTTGCCCACCCATACATGCAGGTCTTTTTATTATGAGCCAGTCCACAGACCAACTACCTAAATGGATACTCCTTTGTTATCTATTCACAAGGTGAAGAATCTTCAGTAAGAAGTATCCATCAGAAGAACAAGTCACTTGCCTTTGGTATCGATCTTTCTGGTGGAAACTCTAACAAATTCCTCACCATCCTTCCCACCTCTTTTCTCTATGAACTGGACTATTTTTGCATCTAAAAACATCCCAGTCTAGAGATCTGCACAGTGGTCATACCAATTTGCCGAAGGGCTCTGCATCGGAGTGAACAGACAGCCTAAAAAGCAACTAAGGTCAGCGCGCCAGAGTGCCCATATTGGTCTACTTGCACATAGGAGAACTGCTCTGAAAGATTTTGGATCCAGTCTGTGCCTGGGGATTGATTATTCACAAGGTGAATAATCTGCACTTAGAGTATCCAACCAGAAAGATAGTTACCGAAAGTAAGTAACTTGTTCTTTCCTACTACCTCCCTTTTAGGACTTTAGCCTTACTTAGTCCCTGCATGTAGTAGTTTGTTTATTGGTAGATGACTCTTTGGACCATTACAACTATGATAGTGCTATTCAGCCTGTGCCTCTGTGGGCTGATGAGACTTGTACTTACTTTAGCACAATAAGTTATCTGAATTTAGGTTCATGATATTCCTAAGCAGATATTGAATCATCATTAGGTGAGGAAAATACGTTGTCTTTTCTGACTCATTCTGTGATGGATAGTGCGAGTGCAGTAGCAATTTAGAGATCTATACCAATCATGTAAAGGTGAAAAGAGTCAACCTTGCATACTCTCTTCTGACACTAGCTCTTGGTCAGAGGACAGAAGCACTGATATTAACTAATGAATATGTTTGCTAACCGTACAACTTAGCATGAAAATGTAATCATGGCTTTGGCCTAGACCAAAGAATAATGCAATTTGGACAATCACTTTACCTCTGTGCATCAATTTCAGATATTCTTATTAGAAACTCTGTAATTTAGTATTAATCTAGTTAAATGTTAACACCCACTCTTCCCAGTGCCACTTGGCACCTAATGTTAAAATGCTCCTGCTCTATACAGCTGTAAAGTACTGTGCTTCAATTTGGAGCTAGGTCTACATTATATCAAATAGCTTCAGATGCTTGAAAATAATGACTATGTACCGCGTGTTTGGTTCAAAATGACTGGTATTTTCTTCAGCACCAAATATCTATGTAGACCTGCAAACTGGGAGGTATCCAAGTGGTTATAATTCCAATATATACTAAAATTGAGACAATTAGAGCATCCAAATGAGTGTGAATCCATAAAGATTTCCTAATAGGTGAAGAATGTACTTGACCAGTAACAGTTGTTATACCCAAGAGGAGTAATGTCTGTGGGTCTGCTTACCCCCTACAATTTGTTTGCTACAAGCAGGAGGGTTTAAAACCTGAAATCAGGTGTAATGGTATATTGAAACATGTTGAAGGGACAGGGACATTTCTGATGGATTCCATCCTTTGAATCATTTCAGCTGTATACATGGTCTGGGAACTTTGAAAAAGTTCTCAAATGTCGGTAGGTAGTGCCACATCATTGTCTTGCCTCCGAAAACCACCATGGGGATGAAGTCACTGACTCGCACAAGGTGCCACTTCAATGCCCCAAAGTCAGTTGTTTTTGGTCTGGAGCCTTTGACACGGACCTGGAGTTGCTTTTCTAGAAAAGTGTTCAAAAAGATATATCTGAAAGAAACAGGTTAGTATTAGATTCCTTACCTTAGAATATCCCCAAGCGTCAGACTGGATCCGGAAACTTTTGCGTAGCAGTACCCTTGCGCGTCGGTAGGCGTCGTCTGCGGCTCCGCGTCCGCCGTCTTGGCGCCGGGATAACGTCGCCGGACTACTTAGACGCCGCCCTCGCGCGCTGACTTCAGTTCTTCTGTTTTTCCGCGCCAGCAAACACCGATCCGGAAAAAGTTGTACCCTAGTCAATTTTTGACTAACTTTTTCGATCCTTTTTATCATCTTTCGAAGTCTCATCGACTCCGACGGTGCCGGTAGGGATGCCCGGGTTCAAACCCTGCGTCGACTGCAGCCGACTGATCTCAGTTACCGACCTCCCATCGCCGGTGCCTTCACTGTCTGGGCCCTGACCACGATGACAAGTCCTGCTCCGACTGCCGGGCCCTGACGTCGAAAGCTAGACGGAGCGGTCCTGCAAGCGACTCGAGCTCCGGAAGTCAGCCCCGTGCCGCTCGAGGTCCCGGTCCGCGAGGAGGTCGAGGGACCGGTCCCGGGGCCGGAGTCACCACAGTTCCGGGAGTCGTTATCGGTCTTCTGGCTCGAAGTCCTCAGGTAAGAGGCACAAGAAGTCGAAGAGGTGACATCGCTCTTCTGACTCCCCCCGACGCTCGCACGATGCAGCCGGGGGTTCGGGCAACACCGCCCCCGCGGCTCCGGCGGAGCCGCAGGCGTCGCGGCCTGCTCCACACCTGCCGGACCCTGGGCAGAACGCGACGCCAGAGAAGATCGAGGCCTTCCTCGTGGCCATAAGGTCGCTCACTCCTTCGTCTGGTTCCGCGGCGCCTTCGGGCCCAGCGGTCCCGACTGGGTCCCCACGCGGGCCGGGTGCTTTGGCCCCGGCGGTTCCTGGACCTCACCGGCGCCGGCCCCCAGGGTGTCGCCCCCGGTTCTGTCCCAGGCCGGCGCCGTCCCCGGTCCTACCCTCGATTCGGGTATGGCGTCGGAGCGGCGCCGTATTCGACGCCGCTTGGAGATTTCTATTTCTACGACCCGGCCCCATCCTTTGCACTGAGTACCAGGCGATGGGTGACAAGGGGGATTGGGAGGGGCCCGAGGACCCTCTGGCACGCGAGTGCCAGTCTTCTCAGGACTGGACAGGTGAGCTTTGGGAGGCCAGTGGTCTGGACACTTCGCCCAACACTGGTTTTGTCTCCCCTCGTACCATGGCTACGGAGGAGGGGGCTGCCTATAGTGTGGTGCTGACGCGGCTGCCAAGGCCTTGGGCCTTGAGCTCCCCGTCGTGGCCCTGAGGACTAACCTCCTCACTGAGGTCCTTAAGCCGCAGGCAAGCTCGGCCGAGCCTCTGATGCTGTTTAATGAGGCCTTGTCAGACGTTCTTCTGGGCACTTGGTCCAAGCCCGCTACAGGTCCGCCTGTAGACAGGAACGTGGCCAGGCGCCACCGCCCGGCTCCGGGCGACCCTTGCTTCCTGTCCACCCACCCCACTCCCGAGAGTCTGGTCATCCAGGCTTCTAACTCCTAGACCGCATTCCCGGGGGCTCCCCCCGATCGGGAATCCAAGAGGTATGAGCAATACGGAAAAAAGGTATTCTCCTCCCTGAGTTTGGGGTTGCGGTCCGTCAACAGCGCATGCCTCTTGGGTCGTTACACCCACGCTCTGTGGGACACGGTCGCGGACGTGCTGCAACAATGTCCGGGGGAGGCCTGGACTAAACCCGCCCAAGCCCTTGCGGAGGGTCGAGATGCAGCGCGGTATTCCATCCGGTGTGTGCTTCATACCACGGACTCACTGGGCAGAGCGATGGCAACGACGGTGGTGATTCGTCGCCACGCCTGGTTGAGGTCCGCCAACTTTTCTGCTGATGTCCAAAACACCCTTATGGACATGCCGTTTGATGGCCGTCGCCTCTTTGGCGACAAGGCAGACCATGCGCTTGAGCGCTTTAAGGACTCCAGGGCTACGGCCAAGTCCTTGGGCCTCTCGGCCCGCGCCAGCAAACGGCTGCTGTTGGACTTGGGCCCTTAGGGCAGGTTTACCCCTAGACTTTTTGCGTGAAATGGTGACCTGGCAATGGTGATTTTTGGGATTCTGCGCACTTTCACTGTGTCCCAGTGGAAAGTGCGTGCGCACTCTGAGTGCATGTGCTGAGCTAGGCCTGCCCGCCCATAGGAATGCATGGGGAATGTATGTGTCCCCGGTAGTTCCTGATGCGTGGGGTGTACAGGCTTGAGTCTGGTATGTGTGAACTCGTGTGAGTGAATGCTGCGCAACGGTGTATGCAGCATGTATGTGTCTAGTAGGGAAGCGCCATTTCTAGACATGGCTGTACGTGTGCTGTGAGGGTGCTGGCGTGTGATTGGCTGGAGCTGGCTGGCATGCCAGGCTCCAGGAAGTCTGGATGGGTCTGCCCGGTGGTGAGTGGGAGATCTGCATGAGTAATGTGTGGGAGGAGTGTACCTGTGTCCTGGATGGGCTGGGTTTTTCCCACACAATGCTGGCTCCGCCCCCCTGTGGTGTGTCTAATGACCCAAGCCCTGCCAGTGAATAGAGAGGGTGGTTGAGGTAAACAGAGTACTCAAGAACCAGCTGCGACTGGTTCCGCCCCCACTCTGCACCTTCAGACAAAGGGAAATGGTGTATAAAAATGGGGCTGTGTCCCCACAGATGTGGTTCTCTCTTTTCCAGGATCCTGAGGGGGCTGTTGCTGCCGCTGGGCCAGAGGACCGCCACTTGGGGTGTCTCCCTGCCTGGAGACCCAGTGTGCTGGCTCTGGGCCCAGCCTTGCCCCCCCTGCCTTGCTGAGGGGCTCTGCCTGGACTTTGGGGGCCTGAGCTCTCCCCTAGCGCTTGGGAGCGCTCGATTTCGGCCCCAGCGCTTAATAGCGCTTTATTGGCTACTTTTGTGCAGGAGGCGCTTTAAAAATTCAGCTAGCGCAGGGAGCGCTTTAAACCGCCTTTTAGCGCTGAGGAGCGCTTTGCCTGCCTATCGAGTGCCCACCTCGATTCCTTGATAATTGCCAAGCCGGTGCCACCCGGCATCTGCACCAGATTCCTGCAGTGAAGCCTTCCCGCGGGCCGCCGTTCTGCCCACGGCGACCCGGAAGCAGCTGACAGGCCGGCCAATCGCTGCGCGGCCTGCCCGGAAGTCCCGCCCCCGCAGCCCGAAGAGAGGAGGTCGTCCGAGGGTGCAGGCAAGGCTCCGGTGCTTTGTAGAGGGAGCCCCGCCCGCCGCCTTTAGCAGTACCTGGCCCCCAGGAGCGGGACCGGGTGACCAGAGAGAGGACGCCGCCTCCACAGACCGGTGAGTGGGGCCGGGGTTCCTGTCCAAGGAGGGGGGCGTCGCCGGTGCCCACCCCCTCCCTGTTGTACCCTTCTCACTTTTTGGCACACCCTGCTGGCATTGGTGATCGTTCTTGGGCCCATCCGCCTGAAGGTACGAGTCGCACAGGCTTAGTACGACTCGTACCCCTTCCCTTGTCTGGACCGGCTGCGGTGTACGCATCTCACGCCAGATGCGTGAGGTTTGGTAGGGTCCATTGCCGGTAATCGTAGGGAGCGCACAGGAGCGTTCCAGAGGACCCAGACTTTGCAAACACAGTACCTGGGCCCTAAAGACAGTGCCTAAGCTTTAGAGAAGGGGTCATTGCCTTTTTGAGTCCCCAGGAGGGGGACTCCAGCAAAGAGGCTCACAGTTGTTTTCAGAGCCCTGAGAGGCTCCTACATTTCAAGGGGCATTTCTTTAACCCTGAGTGCCCCCATTGCTGTGTGCAAGAGCCCTGAGAGGCTCTGGGAGGGCCATTGTTGCTTTGAGCCACGAGAGGCTCTTGAGGGGCACATCATGAGTTAAGAGCCCAGAGAGGCTCAGGCGACCCCATTTTGTTTTAGAGCCCTGCGAGAGGCTCACAGCCCACATTTGTTTAGAGCCTAGAGAGGCTCTTTGGGTGCCATGTGTGTTTAGAGCCCAGAGGAGGCTCCAGGGGGCATTTCCTTTTGCCCACCAGTGTGCTTGAGCCCACAAGGCTCCATCGTGTTGCCCCATCTTCACCCAGCTGCCCAGCACTTTGTGGGCAGCTGCCACGTTTAGGACCCTGACACTTTGGACACAGGGCGTCCTAGCCCCAACAAGGCCAGAGGGCCTAGGGACAGTCACAGGTGGTGACTTACATGAGTTTGGCGCAATTGTACTTTCTATGCACCTCTGAATGTATTGTTTATGCGTCATGTGCCTTTACACCTCTGAATGAATGTTATGCATTGCATCATGTGTTATGTTCTTACACCCCTACAGGTATTGTGATGTGTAGGTGGTTGTTTTCTCCCTAGTACAGGTGGTGCTAGTGAGATCCTGGTTACCAGTAATTACTGGTTGTGCGCTCTATTTTTATATTGTGTGCTATTTTGTGCTAAAGTAATTTTACTTTCTAAGTGCTATTTCTGAAAGTGCTACTTCTGATTCCTGACAGTGGTCCAGGTGGCCCTGTCTTGTAAATATCCCCTGTAAATTCTGCCCGTGCCTCTGGCACATTGTAAAGTGTGTGTTTTATCTAATGTGTTTTGGGTGTAATACAAAGGCTATTTTTATATAACCTTGTGTGGAGTTTCCTTTGTGGTGGGCCTTTGGTTGTTGTTGCTGGGGTGCATGCGCAAATACTTAACTTACATCGCCTCCAAGTTTAGCCTTGCTGCTCGCGCCACGTTACCTAGAGGGTGAGTAGGGGTTCTCTTGGCGTGTAACTCCCTTGCCCTGACTTGGTGGTGGTGGTCTCTGACTGACTTTGGCGAAAGCCCTGGCCAGCCAGGGATCCCATTTCCAACAGCTGCCTTTCGCCCCTTTCGTGGCCAAGGAATGGGCGCCCCCACACATCCTACCAGCCACGGGCCGCAGACTACCATCCAGCACGGTGGCGCGCGTGGAAACCGCCGTGGCGGCGGTCGGGGACAACGGCGAGGCCAGTCCACACCTGCCCCTGCAGCATCCGCCTCAAAACCCTCCTAGTCCGTGCTTTCAGGCCCATGTGACGCCAGTTGGGGGCCGGGTCTGCCATCACCACCACCACTGGCGCACTATCACACCAGACAGGTGGGTGCTGCAAATCATCTGAAGGGGCTACTCCCTCCCCTTCGAGGCGTCCCCAAGAAGGGCAAAGGGGGCCTACGCCCTATCTTGGACCTACGGAACGTCAACAGCTTCCTTCGGAAGGAGAAGTTCAAGATGCTGACTTTGGCTCAGGTCTTAGCTGCCCTAGACCCAGGAGACTGGATGGTAGCGTTGGACTTGCAGGACGCCTATTTCCACATCCCCGTTCTGCCGGCCCACCGGCGTTACCTGTGGTTCACGGTAGGCCACGAGCACTTTCAGTTTACCGTGCTCCCCTTCGACTTTACCAGCGCCCCACGGGTGTTCACGAAAGGGATGGCGGTGGTCGCAGCTCATCTGCGCAGGTTAGGGGTTTCAGTCTTCCCCTACCTCGACGACTGGTTGTTGAAGGCGGGCTCGCCCCAGACAGTCGTCAGCCACCTCCAGACTATGGCCGACCTCCTGCACCTGCTGGGGTTCTCCATTTATGTGCCGAAGTCGCACCTGTGTCCCTCTCAGAAGCTCCTCTTCATCGGAGCGGTTCTAGACTCGGCGCAGTTTCGGGTTTATCCTCCCGAACAGCGGGTTCGGGATATTCAGGCTCTGATTCCGATCTTTCAGCCGTTATCCCGAGTCTCGGTCAGGTTGACGCTGCGGCTTCTGGGGCTGATGGCCTCCTGCATCCTTCTGGTGCATCACGCCCGGTGGCGGATGCGGGCTCTGCAGTGGTACCTGAAGTTTCAGTGGGCCCAGCATCAGGGCAACTTGTCCGACCATGTCTCGATATCGGAGGGCACTGCAGGACAGTTGCAGTGGTGGCTCATGGACCGCGATTGGGTCAGCGGCAGATCCCTCTCCCTACCCCAACCGGAGCACGTAGTTGTGACGGACGCGTCCCTCCAGGGATGGGGAGGCCACATGGGAGAGCCAGAGATCAGAGGCCTCTGGTCTCCGGCGGAGTCCCAGCTCCATAGCAACCTTCTGGAGCTGCGGGAGATCCGGCTTGCACTGAAGGCATTCCTCCCCTCTGTCCGGGGGAATGTAGTGCAGGTGTTCACGGACAACACCACCGCCATGTGGTACTGCAACAAACAGGGCGGGGTGGGGTCGTGGACCCTATGCCAGGAGGCTCTGCGCCTCTGGCAGTGGCTGGAACATCAGGGCGCGACCCTGGTGGTTCAACACCTGGCAGGTTCCCTGAACGCCAGGGCGGACGAACTCAGCCGTTGGCGCATGATGGATCACGAGTGGCGCAAGGCCTCTTTCAGCAGTGGGGAGAGCCTTGGTTAAATCTATTCGCCACAGAAGAGAACGCGCAATGTCATCAGTTCTGCGCGTTGGAATTTCCAAGGCGGCACTCGCTCGGAAACGCTTTTCATCGCGAGTGGAGTTGCGGTCTATTGTACGCCTTTCCACCTATACCACTTCTGCCCAGAGTGCTGAAGAAGATCAGGCGCGATCACGCCCAAGTTATCCTTGTGGCTCCGAACTGGATACGAAGATATTGGTATCCAGAGCTACTCAGCATATCTGTCGATCCCCCGTTTCGTCTGCCTCTTCAGGAGGACCTTTTGTCGCAGCAGCAGGGGACGGTCCTCCACCCGAACCTGTCCAGTCTCCACCTCCATGCTTGGAGATTGAGCGACGACAGTTGAGGCCATTTGACTTGCCTCCTGAAGTTTGTAATGTGATTCTGGCAGCCAGGCGTCCCTCCACAAAGTCGGTATACGCCTGCAGGTGGAACAGATTTGTGGCATGGTGCACAGCAAAGGCTGTGGATCCTCTCTCTGCCCCCCCCTTTCTGAGGTTCTCCTCTTCCTTCTTTCTCTTGCCCAGCAGGGCTCTGCTCTGGGCACTATCAAGGGTTACCTTTCTGCCCTTTCCGCCTTCTTGAGGCTACCTGATCAGCCTTCTTTGTTCAAGTCCCCGATTGTTAACAGATTCTTGAAGGGCATCACTCATATGTTCCCCCTGTTCTTTTCGTGATGCCCCAGTGGGACTTGAACCTGGTTCTAACTTACCTGATGTGCGCTCCCTTTGAGCCGCTTCATAACTGTCCTCTCCGTCTTCTTACGCTTAAGACTGCTTTCCTGCTTGCCATCCCCTCTGCCAGGAGAGTGAGTGAGCTCCAAGCTCTTTCCTCTAAACCTCCTTTCCTTTCTGTCCATCCGGACAAGGTTGTGTTGCGGACAAGACCCTCTTTCCAGCCCAAGGTAGTCACAGCCTTTCACATCGGGCAGTCCATCACTTTGCCCACCTTCTTTCCGCCTCCGCATCCCTCTAAAGAGGAAGAGCGGCTCCACCGTCTGGACCCAAAACGTGCGCTGTCATACTTTCTGGATCGCACACGCCAGTTCCGTGTGGATGACCAACTCTTTGTT
This sequence comes from Lissotriton helveticus, assembly GCF_964261635.1. Classification (NCBI taxonomy): domain Eukaryota; kingdom Metazoa; phylum Chordata; class Amphibia; order Caudata; family Salamandridae; genus Lissotriton; species Lissotriton helveticus. The sequence goes on along the minus strand of NC_136062.1, from coordinate 115,357,996 downwards.
GGTTACGTGGGCGCTAATAAGGGCGGGCGGTGCACAAACGGACCATCTCTCGGTGGGTCGCGTTGTGCATCAAGGCATGCTATTCTTTGGCTAAGAAGGAGCCTCCTGTTGGGCTGAGGGCCCATTCCACTCGAGCCACGGCGGCTACTACTGCCCTGGAGTCCCCTTGCAGGACATCTGTCAGGCAGCTACGTGGGCCTCGCAGTACACGTTCGCAAGACACTACTGCCTGGACAGCCAAGTCCGGAGGGATGGCTTCTTTGGCCATTCCGTCCTCCAGGACTTTCTGGTGTGATTATTGGTTCGCAGACCCACCACCGGGTTTGGTATTGCTGGGGTATCTATTCTAAGGTAAGGAATCTAATACTAACCTGTTTCTTTCAGATGCACAAGTTACTTACCTTCGGTAACGATATATCTGTAAGAAACAGTAGTTAGTATTAGATTCCTTACTTCCCCACCCATCCTCCCCGTTCTGCGAACCGATATCTAGGGTTATGGTCATCCCCTTTCAGGGCCCTAGTTTCATGGCACCGGTGTTGGTTTTTATCATGGCTCTGCGTTTCTGGTGCGGAAAAGCTGTGTATAAGAACTGACGTCAGCGCGCGAGGGCGGTGTCTAAGTACTCCAGCGACGTCATCCCGGCGCCAACGACGACGGACGCGGAGCCGCAGATGACGCCTACCGATGCGCAAGGGTACTGCTACACAAAAGTTTCTGGATCCAGTCTGACGCCTGGGGATATTCTAAGGTAAGGAATCTAATACTAACTACTGTTTCTTACAGATATATCGTTACCGAAGGTAAGTAACTTGTGCTGCAGTGTTAAAAAGAGGAATTGTCTCCTCTAAAACGGGCAGGCTTTAAGGGGTGCACTCTGGTGCCAGGCCAATGTCACTCTTGTATTTTACACAATGTCTGTATTTTGAGGCCTGATCCCCAAGCATGAATATAAGTCTTGTGAGAAGTGCAGCTGCATGCATGCCACGGCCATCATGATGCAGAGGCTAAATTGTTCTTGGCACTGGCCCAGGATTAACATTGGGGTAAGCAAATCTGCTTCAACTCCTTCGCTGGGTCTACCTCTAGCTCATGTTTGACAGGCAAATCCTTCAAGCAGGTCCCTTTCAGGGATAGAGAGAGGTGCTGCAAGAGGGCGCACAGGAAATACTCATTGTCTCTCCAGCATCTTTCTCATTCAAGGAGTAGGCTTCCTAGTCTGCGCCATCTTTTACCAACTCTGGACTGTAAGGCAACTTTGAACCCAGACTTGGTGGGGGACACAGCACTAAGCTTTTACACCGGCTTTGGCTCTGGAACTTTCTGATCCTCTTCCAGCTTCTCCAACCACTGACATTGACCCTGCCTTCCCCCATACGATACTGCCTTCTCCCATACGATACTATCTTCTTTAGAAAGAACTCCAAGCCGGATTTGTCCAATGCACCTCTGGGCCCCTGGCTCTCTGGCCTTCAAAAAGCTTTTATAGCCACTGACGAAAGCCAGCCGGTGGTGCCCACCCATGGCATTGTTTGAGTGCAGCCAAACTGATCCCTCAACCGCAATGCCTTGCCAGCTGCCACACCACTGGCACCTGCATGAGCGATGCTGCTGCTATCTTGGGATCCAGTGGAAACGCTCAATTTTCCTAGGCCTAATGCTTACTTTTTCAGATGCAGGCACAGGACCCAACAGTTACTGGGTGAGGTTCCTTACGAATCTTGCTTTGCAGCAAATATTTTAGCAGGCTTGGGAAGCTCTTTTAATTGGATTTGGATCCCATTCAAATGCCTAAAATTGTATTTCATTATTATGACAAGGAGCAGTGAGGTGGGACATCATCCTCGACTGTTCTGACACAGATGCCTTGTTGGTTTTTCAGAATGCTAATAGCCTGAAGCCCTCAAGCTAACAATAGAAGAGAACAAGGCCAACTTGGCTCAATGCGATTTTTTCAGCCTACCTCTTCAACTTTTGAACCAATGCTTCTCTTCAATGAGGAATTGAAGGACCCCATCTTACTGATATGGGATAGGCCAATATCTGCACTGGAGATTAACTGCCAGTGCACAAGATTCCATTGTTTGGCAACTAGGGACCCAAAGTTTCTGACTGCTCACCTTTCCCTAGCGGACCTTGAATCCTGTACTCTCTTCCTCAAAGCAGAACCATGACTCCTTCTCGACTTTCCCCTCCAGGAATGGAATCAAAGAAAATTGAGGCCATGGGGAAGGTGGTCTTTTCTTCAGAGAGCCTTGCTAATAGCTACACAAATGTGACTTTCTTCGTTATGCGCTACTTTCATGATTTTGGGAACTGGCACATTCTGATGGATACATCTTCCTGTGGATTCCTCACCTTGTGAATATCCCCTGCACCAGCAGCATTCGGAAATTGTTCGTAGCTCTCCACGCCGACGAGGACGACGTCACAATAGCATGGCTCCGCTCGCGGCTCCGCTGACGTCACCGGAGGCATAAGAGAGCCTCGTCGGCGTGATGATGTCAGTTCTGTTTTTTCCACGCTGTCGACGCTAACGGTTTCCTGGGACTCTCCGTACTTGTGTAGCTACTTTGTATTTTTGGCTTTTTCTTCTTGTTGCCATTTTGGAAGATGTCATAGAGAAGTCTGATTTCAAACCCTGTAGAGAGTGTGGGGATCATATGTCGATCATTGACCCCCACGAAGACTGTGTCTGGTGTTTATCATCAGACCATGATGTCGAGGGTTGCTCTTGCTGTCGCGGGTTGCTCTTGCTGTCGCAAGATGAACCCTAAAGCTTTAAAGGAAAGAGAAGCCAAACTCTTTATGACAAAGATGAGAAAGGAAAAGAGGGGTCGGAGGAGATCAAGATCAAGGTCGAAGTCGTCATCTGGTCATGGTTCGAAGTCGAAGAAGCACAAGAAACAGAAGAGACACGGCTCTCAGCGCCGTTCTGACAAGGATGCGGCTCGAAGTCGACTTTTCCAGCTCCTCGACTTAGTTTCACCATCTCCTTCAGGCTCGAATCAGGTATCTCCAGTTCGTTTAGCTTCGCCTGAAAAATCTCCGGCTCACTCTCCGACGCCGGTTCAGTCTCCTGTCCCGGTAGATGGAGTTCCAGTTCCTGAAGAATCTGCGGCTCCATTGGCTTCACCGTCTGCGCCGGTTGGCCCGAGTCTGGTAATGCCTAAATCGGAGAATGTCCCGGGAGCCTACCCACCTTTCCCTGGCACAGATCCATCACATTACTTAAATGCGATGTATGGAGTCTTCACTAGAGCCATGTACCCCTCTTGAGTGCCTTTGGGTGCCATAGGTTAGTGTCCTTTAACCTGGGAGTTCTCAGGCTTATGCTCAGGCTCCATTTATGCCGTTTTTACCTGCGGCTCTGTCCTGACAATTTGCGGTGCTGAGTACGCTGTATCCTTCCTCTCCGGGGCCTTCAGCTCGACCTCGTTCGACTCCGATTGTGCCTCCAGATCCAAGTTCGAAGCTGGCTCCGGATCCGTCGGAGTCGCTTCTGGCGCCGCCCATGCCGAGGATGAGGTCGAGGCGAGAGGTGCAGAGAATTTTGGAGGAATAACATTATCAGGCAGAAGAGGAACTGGAGGAAGGTGAGCTTGAGGAGTTGGAAGACTTGTTTGAGGGGCTGAAGGAAGCTAGTGAATTGGATATGTCCCCGGAGTGGGAACTTTCGCCTACTGCAGATGCTCCTTCTAAGGATGTGGCTCCTTACCACACAGTGATTAGAAAAGCAGCAGAGCTTTTAGATCTGCAACTTCCAACGGCTGAGTTTAAATCTAACATTTTAACTGAGGTACTGCATTCTCTTTCTACTGTGATAGAACCATTATTGCCCTTTAATGATGCTATCACTGAACCAGTGTTGGAAGTCTGGGGTAAACCCTTTTCGCTCCAGCAGGAGCTAGGAGATGCAGGACAGCTCGAGGAGACCCGGATTTCCTTACATCTCACCCTTCTTCTGAGAGCCTGGTGGTACAAGCTGTATGTTTTAAAAAAATCTTCTGGGGCTTTTCCTCAAGTCCCTGGGGACAGAGATTCTAAGAGACTTGAGCATTCTGCTAAAAAGGTATTTTCATCAGCAAATATGGCCTTGAAGTCCATGAATGCCACTTGTCTATTGGGCCGTTACATACATGCTCTTATGGACTCCGCGAAGCAGCTTGTTCCGAAATTGTCTGAAGAGGACAGGCTGAATTTTGGCGGATACTCAGGCGGCTGCACGCCAAGTTATACAGAGAGGTCTGGACACTGCGGACTCGGTTGCTAGAATCATAGGCTCTTCTATTGCCACGAGGAGAAGTACTTGGCTCCAGTCATGAGAGTTCTCTCCTGATGTGCAGCCAACTCTTCTTGACCTCCCTTTTGATGGCTCCAGGCTGTTTGGTGAGAAAGCAGATTCAGCCTTGCAGAGGTTAAAGGACAGCAAAGCCATTGCAAAGTCTTTGGGCCTGCAGGCGCAGCATAGAGGCTCCAGCTACAGAAAATTTCGGGGATTTGGAAGGTCTTCCTTTCTGACATACAGGCAGTCTCAGCAGCAGCAACAGCAGCAGAATGCTCTGTATAAGACCTACAGAGGCAAGAACAGAGGTCGTCCATGAGGTTGTCAACCCTCCTCCTCTTCCTCCCATCTTATTGCCGGTTCAGCAAAGCAGCCCTAGATCCACCATCCTGGATCAAGTGGGTCCTGTGGGGGGTCGGCTTACCCATTTTCTTCAAGATTGAGAATCGGTCACTACGGACCTTTGGGTTCTAAATCTTGTGGAAAATAGGTATGCCCTTCCCTTTCGGGAATTCCCTCCAAATTACCCTCCTTGCCAAGGGGCATGTCAGAGGACCATCATCTACTTCTGCAGGAAGTCTTTACATTGCTAAAGAAAGGTGCGATAGAGGTGGTCCCGGAGCGGGAGATGGGTCAGGGATGCTACTCCCGGTATTTCCTGATTCCCAAAAAGGATGGCAGGCTATGTCCAATCCTGAATCTCAGGATCTTGAACCTTTTTCTGAAGCAGGAGAAGTTCAAGATGCTCACCCTTGCGCAGGTTCTTCAAGAGCTGCAACAGGAGGACTGGATGGTTTCCATCGACTTGAAGGATGCTTATTTTCATATTCCTATCCTGAAGTCGCGCAGGAAGTATCTCAGTTTTACGGTAGGGTCGCAACACTATCAGTTTGTGGTTCTCCCGTTTGGACTTACTACTGCACCTCGAGTCTTCACCAAGGTGATGGCAGTGGTGGTAGCCCGTCTCAGGAGATTGGGGATTCTAGTTTTCCCCTATCTGGATGACTGGCTGCTCAAAGCGGAGTCGCCAGAAAAGGTGCTTCATCATCTGTAGGTGACAACCCAGCTGTTGTACAAATTGGGTTTCTCAATAAACGTGCCCAAATCTCACCTGGTGCCCTCTCAGCTCAACCTGTTCATAGGGGTGGTACTGGACACTGCTGTGTGTCAAGCATTCCCACCTCCACAAACGATTCTCGACATTCAGGAAATGATCCCTTTATTCTACAATGGAGCGGTTGTTCCAGTCCTGAAGGTCCTTCGCCTGCTCGGTCTGTTTGCTTCCTGCATTCTGGAAGTCAACCATGCACGCTGGCACATGAGGGCACTCCAGTGGTGCCTCCGCAGGCAGTGGTTTTAACACAATGGGGATCTCAGGGAGTCCATCAGGATTTGCTTGGTGGAGCATGGAGGGCAATCTGTCTCAAGGAAAGCCCTTCCATCTTCCTCCATCTGTGGCCACAGTGATAACGGATGCATCCACTCTAGGGTGGGGTGCTCATCTGGGGGACCTGGAGATCAAGGGTCTTTGGTCACCAGAGGAAAGGTTGCTTCACATTAACCTTCTAGAGTTGTGGGCGATACGTTTGGCGCTCAAGGCCTTCCTCCCCTCCCTTCGCGGTCGGTCAGTTCAGGTCCTGACTGACAACACCACTGCGATGTGGTATGTCAACAAGCAGAGAGGAGTAGGGTCGCATTGTCTCTGCAGAGAGGCTCTGCGTCTCTGGTCCTGGGTTCACGACCACCAGATTTGTCTGATGGCAAATCATCTGGCCGGAGTTCTGAACGTGTGTGCGGACAGTCTGTCGGCAGTTCTCCCCCGACCACGAGTGGAGGCTTCATCCAGAGAAATCTTGTGGAGGTGGTGCTGGATAGTCAGACAGTGGAAAAACAAATTATAAACTTTAGATTGTATATGGTAGAGTCAGTGGGCCTCTCCATTCACATCTACTGCCATTATAGAATGCATTCCACCGGGTTCTCAGGTGTTGTCCAAGCGAATCTTGTGGATATGCTCAACAACAGTGTTCACGTTTTCGATAAGGTGGACTTCATGTAGGTTTCTTTTCTTGGGGCTAGCGTCCATCGCACACCAGTTCTACCAGCAGTACCTCAAATTCAGTTGTTATTCTCATGATCTGTCCACTGTGTCAACTCTCACAGGCTGTGTAGCAGCCCAGTGGCATAGTGGGAGCTGTTGTGATCAGCAGTAACAGGGCTGTTCCTTCCCAGGTTTCCTGCAAACCACAGCTGTCCCTTCCCAGGTTTCCTGCAAACCACTTTACCACATGTGCCCTGTGGCGGAAGGGTGTCCATCACTATGCACTCTTGACAGTTAATCAGATTTCACTGCTGGGTCCTGCAGATTGTATTTGGAGGCTGCGCCCTTTGCTTCCAGGACTTGCCAACTTCCATTCCCCCACCTTTTCATTCAGCTTGGATGACAATGTTCGCATTGTGGATCAGGGCGTTTAGGCTCTTCTTAGCAAAGAGGGTGCAGTGTTGGTTCTGGAGACGATGTGCTAGGGATGCTGTCCATGATACTGTCTTGTTCCCAAGAAAGATGATGGCCTCTGACCTATTTTGACCTTCCCATACTGAATGCACGCCTCTCCAAGAGGAATTTCACAATACTGTCTTCGATGCATGTTTTCCTGGCTCTGCAGCTGGAATACTGGATGATGTCTCTTGACTTGCCTGGTGTGTATTTTCACCAACTGATCTTGCGATCGCCCAGAAGGTACCGGTGCTTAGTGGTATGTTCCTCCCAATATCAATTTTTGGTCCTACAATTTCGGTTAACATCTGCAGCTCAGATTGTCACAAAAGTGATGTTGGTGTGATGGCACATCTTTGCAGGCTGGGGATCTCTGTATTCCTGTACCTCAAATAGTTGATGAATTTGAGTTTGCCACAACTAGTGTCAAACCACCTGCAGGCCCCAAACTTCCCACCCTTTGACCTGAGGTTTTCCACCAAGCTCCCCAAGTCACACCTCCAGCACTTCCAGAATCTCTTCTTCACCTGAGCAGAGCTGAATAATGTTTCCGGCAGGGCTTCCACCTCCTCAGCAGGTGTGGGACATTCTTTTTCCAGCCCTGACATTCTTGCATCTTCTAGGCCTTCCCACTTCATGCTCGCTGGCATGTGCGTGCATTCAGTGGTGTCCACGCTTATAGTGAACCCAGTACTGTAGAGTTCTCACAGACAAATCTGGATTTCTCCAAAAGCGGGTGGGGAACTACATTGGTAGCTGATGATTGATAACATCATATTTGAGAAGTGATTTTGCCCTCGACCGGCAATGGTCATGGAGTTGGCCGATGCCTCCCACTTGGTCTGGGGCTATCTTTATAGCATTGGAGAGGAGGAGCCTTTAGTCTCCCTCAAAGGGAAGTCTCATATCAACCTGCTTGAGACTCACCTGATCTGCTTCGCCCTCAAGGCACTCCTGCCCTACATCTGTAGTTGGTTGGTTCAAGTATTAACGGACACAATGACTGCTGTGTGGTGCGCTAACAAGTCAGATGGTATGAGTTCATGCCCCCGGAGCCTGTAGGTGCTAAGGTCATGGTCTTGGCCTCAAGTTCACAATATCTGCCTTATTTTGCACCATGTGGTGGGCTTCCTGAACCTGGGGGTATCATTTGGTGCCATCTTGCCTACCATGAATTGATTCTTAACCCAGAGTAAGTTCAATCCATCTTTTGGGGAAGGGATGGGGGTTGGGGGAGTGGGGGGGTGGGTAAAAGGGAAGTTCCTATATTGTTCGGTACTGCTTTCAAGGACAAGGTAACTATACAAGAGGCGGACAAGGTGCACTTCACCATCCTCGCTGTTGTAATGAGATCGGCCGATTACTGGTCTTGATATGTGGATTTTCATGAATAAGGCGAATAAGATGTATGTCTGTACCTTACTTGATTTATTGTGCTGGAGGTGTAAATTGAAAAACATGACAAATAAAGCTTAAAAATAAAAGTTGAATCCATCTTTACCTTCTGATGAATACTTGTACCCGCATTTTCTTCATCTTGTGAATAGTCCAAAGACATCAGACTGATTCAAAACGTTTCAGCAGAACTTTTGCGGTGGTTGGCACTATGCTACTCCCCACTGATGTCATGCTCCGGACTTAGGTGCGGAACTGATGTATGTGAATTAATGGAAAAACAAAAACTGAGAAACCACATTAAGGAAAACCTAATCATGGAAAAACTAATTTAAAGAAAAACTATTTTTCAGAACCAGATTTTATTATGTTGTTGAAAAATCGCATAACAAGCACAGCGCCCCGGGAACCGGAGGAGCTGCGAGCATTGGAGTAGAAATCACAGTCAAGCAATTCAATCAACAGTTCAAGGAAAGATAATGCAACTAAGACCCCCCTCCCTCCACCCTCCCACTCCCCCAACCCGGATCCCCCCTCCCACCCCCTGCACAGTGTCTAAGTAGTCTACAAACACAAACATATCAAGAAGTGTATAGTGTGTATGTCTCATGACCCGGTATCAGCATCCAATTGTCCTTCCTGAGGTCCATCAGGCGCTGGCGGTTCCAGCCACAGCCCACGATAATCTGCCCATCTCTTCCAAATTTTATAATGTTTCCGAGGGCAGCCCCTGGCTGCAAAGATCGGGCGTTCCAGTCCCATGTAAAAGTCCAATCCCCTTTTCCACACTCCCACCAAAGGGGCCCTGGGGTTTTTCCAGGCTCGTGCCACGTCTCTCTTAGCCACAGTTAGGCCCAACAGCAGCAGATGTCGTTTGTAGATATTTCCCCCCACCTGTTCCATGACATGGAGAAGACCCAACTGTGGCGAACAGGAGAGCCCCCAGCCCAACACCTCGGACAGGCACTCCCACACTCCAGACCAAAACCTCTGCAGCCCGGCACACGACCACACTGTATGTATAAACGTGCCCACCTCCCCGCCAAATCTCAAACAATCCGGGGACTCAATCAGACCTGCTTTCCACAACCGTTCCCTTGTATAATAGGCCCTGTGGAGATACTTGAATTGAATGAATCGCAGACCTACCGCAATGGCCGCTCCTCTCGGGGCCTCAAGCGCTTCCCTCCAGTCCTCCTCCTCAAACGCACCAACATCCCTCTCCCATTTATTCCTCAGGCCATCTAGGGAAGTTGAGCAATGTGTTACCAGTGTTTGGTAGATAGTAGATATCTTTTTACTTTCCAATTCCCCCATGAATACCTTAGTCTCCAGTGGGCTAAACTCCGGCAAGGAGTCCAGTCCCCTTAGGGTGGGTGCAATAGCGTGTCTAAACTGCAAATATCTATAGAACTGGGCCTGGGGCATATCATATTCCTAGCGTAGCTCCTGGAACGACTTGAGGGTCGGGCCCCTGACAACGTGCACTAAGGCTGATATTCCAATCGCGTCCCAGCCCCGAAACCCCGGCAGGGACGTCAACGCCGGTAGGAGCCCATTCTGCCATAGAGGAGTTTCCCTCGTTAGCTTATTCCACCACCCCATGCGGCGGAGTGCTCCGGGCCAGATATGATACACTATTTGAGTGACTACTGGGAGCCTCTTCCTCTTACTTGCCGAGTAAAGTATGGTGTGTAGCGTGTCTGGGTCCATCAGGTACCTCTCCAGGGCATAGGCCGGGTCGCCCCGGTCCCCATACCACCACTCATTCAATATTAACAGATGTGAAGCCTGATAATAGGACAGAATGTCCGACGTCGCCAGGCCGCCACAATATGTGGAAAGGAAGCATGTGCGTAGTGCCACTCTTGCCACTCCCCCGGCCCAGAGAAACCGACTGAGTGCCGAGTTTACTTGTTTGAACCACTGCGGTGAAATGGGATATGGGTGGTTCTGTAGTTGGTACAATAGGCGCGGGAGGGCTACCATCTTAAATATAGCTGAGCGGCCGTACACATTTAGGGGCATGCGGGACCAAGTGGTCATGTCAGCGCGGACGCGCTCCCACACTGGCACAACATTGCACGACCAGGAGACTCCACACAAATCTGTCAGGAATACACCCAGGTATTTAAGGCCTCCCGTCGCTTCTTGCAATGCCGCCGCCCAGGACCCCAGACCACGGCGCTCTCCCGCACCCACATCACCGATTTACGTTGGTTTAGGCGGAGGCCCGTCACCTCCCCAAATATCCGCATTATATCAAGGACCCGCGGTCCAGATTTGTTCAAGTCTGTGAGGAAGAATAGGACGTCGTCCGCATAGAGTGCGATTCTATCAGAGGGTCCCGCTTGCCACTCGACACCCCGCATCTGAGCGTCAACTCGCATCCATGCTGCCAGTGGCTCCATGACCAGGGCAAATAAATAGGGCGATAGAGGGCATCCCTGCCTGGTGCCCTGACCTATAGGGAAGGAATTGGACACTGCTCCAGCCACTCTCACCGACGCAGTGAGGTCTGTGTACAGTAGGTGTAGGTCTGACAGAAAGCGGGGCCCGAGATTCAGGCGGGACAGAAGTGCACGGAGGTAGACCCAGCTCACTGAGTCGAAAGCCCTATCTATGTCGGCCAGCAGGAGTGCCGCCCGGGCCGCATCCACCACCACCTGCGCGCGTCTAATATTGTGTCGTGTTGCTCTATGGGGCATAAACCCGGCCTGATCGGGGTGAACCAGATCGGCAATGTATGGGAGGAGGCGATTGGCTAACGCCTTCGCCAGTATTTTCGCTTCGGTGTTCAATAGCGATATTGGTCTATAGGACTCGGGCAGATCAGGGGGCCTGCCCGGTTTGCAAAAGACTACAATCTCAGCATGTTGCCAGTCTCTCGGGAGCCGGCCGCTCTCCCTGGCCGCCTCCAGAGCTCTACCATAGTATGTTCCTAGCTGGAGATGGAATGTTTTAAAGAATTCACAGGGGAACCCATTGGGTCCTGGGGCTTTTCCTACATTTAATTCTCTGAGGGCGGTATCCAGCTCTTCCGCCGACAAAGGGAGTTCGTCGAGCACGCCCTTCATCCGAAATTGCTCGTGGCGGGAGGTCCGCCAAGAATTTGTCCACCTCTTCCGCCGGGGGGGCATATTGGGCTGCATAATATTGTGCAAAGCTGGCCGCCAGGGCCGCTGGGGTTGTCATGGGCGTTCCCGCCTCGTCGCGAAGGCATGGTAAGGACTGTGCATGGAAAGTGCTCTGGCAGAGCCTGTATAACATCGAGCTGGATTTATCGCCCCATTGGTAGATCCTACTCTGAGTCGCCAGCCACATCTGCCTAGCTTCGTCTAACAACAGGGAGGCGTACGACTGTTGCGACAGCAGCAGTTGACTCACAGCCTCCTCACTCCCACCCGCGCGGCACCTTTCCTCCTGGTCACTGACCCGGTCTGCAGCACTTACAACTTCCTCCCTACGTGCCTTACGGGCAGCCGCACACCAAGCGATATCTACCCCTCGGAGTGTGGGCTTCAGAGCCTCCCAGAGAGTCATGGCATCTGTGTCAGGTTTATCATTGTCATTCCAGTAGTGAGCAATAGCCTCCCTCATGTGTGTTAGATAGGGTTCTTGCTGCAGATGCCACGTGGAAAGACGCCATCTGAACGGCTGTCGTCGTCTGTCGAGCAGTATGTCTATCGCTATCGGGGAGTGGTCTGACAGACCTCGTGGCAGAATGGACGTGGATTCCACCCTCCCAACCCAGGCATGAGGGACAAATAGGTAGTCGATCCTGGAGAAGGACTTATGTACCGCTGAGACATATGTGTACTCACGACTTTGGGTGTGTTGGTGTCGCCACGCGTCTACCCATCCCATCCCTCTCACCATACCGCTCAGTTTAGTAGGTGTATCCGGGGGCAGCTCCCCTCCCAGCCTGTGTCTATCCATCCGTACATTCATTACATCGTTCCAGTCACCGCCAATCACTGCCATAACATCAGGTATCTCAGCCCATACGCCGAACAGTTTTTCTATGAGAGCTCCCTGCAGTGAAGGTGGGGCATACACACTCCCAAAGACTATCGGTTCAGTGCCTATCTTACCCTGGACAAACACATATCTGCCCTGTGCATCAAGCCATTGAGTCTCATGAACATAGGACAACCTACGGTGTATCAAGATTGCCACTCCACGGGATCCCCTCGCAAACCCAGCATGATACACCTGTTGAAAGCCGTAGCGCAGTAAGCTAAGGGTCTTAGTACCCATCAGGTGAGTCTCCTGCAACAGTAATACATCCGCCCTATCTCTCTTCCCCTGTTGCAGGACCGCCCCTCTCTTTATCCTGTCCAGCATCCCCCGCACATTCCAGCTCAGAACACGCATCGACGCCCTCTGCAGGCCCGATTCAGGAGTATCAACCGCCATCTAATGGTAGAAAAATGGATAGCCCGGGCATCCGAGACCACACACATACATCTCGCCTCGACATAGCATGTAAGAGCACTGTGCAACTCAACGCCTCCCACCCTCCCTGTCCCCCCTCCAACAAACCCCCAACAAGCCCCCCCACCCCCACCTCCTCTCAAATCCTTCCAGCAACGACCCCACTGCCCCCCACCCCATACCTCAAAAACGTTGAAGTACCTTTCGCGGTATAGGTCAACTCCGGCCCCCAACGGGAGGCCAGAGATCCACTATCCCAATGGATCACCATGAACTTCCCACTCCGTTCCAACTCCCCCCTCCCCAACAAAACTCCTCTAAATTGAGGGGTTACCGCCTTTTAGTCCATCCCCCCTCACTCAACCCGCCTCCCGTGTCTGTAGATCCACATTCGTCTGTCAGTGTTAGTGTTACCATGAGCGTAGATCATCCCCAACCAGGTCTGCAATATCCGCCACGTGGCCTGTACTGTGATAAACAAATCAAACAGGTACCCCCCGTCTTTACACTCCTCACGGATCCACTGTCGGAGAGTCTGGGGGTTTAGTCTCCTCCGCCGTCCCTTTCTTGGCTGGAGAGCGTTTCGTTGAGCGAGATCTCCAGTTGCTCCTGCTGCGCGAGCGTCTGGGCGTCCGCGGAGGTGCTGCCGAAGAGGACGAATCTGAGTCTCTAGACGGCGGCGTATGTGGTCGGACACGTACTGTTTCGTCCGTCCATGCAAATACCTCTTCAGGGGAATTGAAGAAGAGGGTGCGGGACTGAAAGACCACTCGTAGCCGAGCCGGATAAAGTAGAGCGTATTGGATCTTGAGGCCCCGCAGGCGGGCCTTAGCAGCCTTGAAGTCCCGCCGTTGTTGCTGCACCAATCGTGTGTAGTCCGGAAAGATCATAATCCGCTGATTATTCCACAGAAGGGGCTCTTTCAACCGGGCTTGCTTCAGTATCGTGTCCCGGTCATGATAGTTAAGCAGCTTGGCTATCACCGGCCGCGGTCGTTCACCAACTGGCGGCTTCTGAGTGAGCGCTCTATGGGCCCGTTCGATGATGAAGCAGCGGGAGAGGGACTCCGGGGGAGCCAACCCTCCAGCCACTCAGTGAGAAAGGCTTCCATGTTTCCCTTCTCACAGTCCTCTGGAAAGCCGACGAATCGCAGGTTGTTGCGTCGAGCCCGTCCTTCGGCATCCTCAGCTCGGTGAGCTAGACCCTTTTGTATGCCCTCCATGTTAGTCACTCTTTTCTTCAAGGCCGCCATTTCGCCCTCCACTCCTGTAATCCGGGGTTCTGCCTCTGTGATGCGGGCCACTGCATTCCGTAAATCCTGACGCAGCAAGGTAACATCAGCCCCAACGGCCCCAATTTTTGCATCTAATGTGTCACGGGATTGGGTGATTGCAGCCAGGAGAGCAGCATTGTCCGGCCCAGTGGCCTGTTGACCTCCCGAAGCCCCAGAGTTTCCACTCGGGCCCACGAATTTATCGATAGTCCCCTGTTTCGAGGCCCCACCGCCACTCCCGCCTCTGGTCATGGTTAATGATTGAGAGGGCAGTTGTCTGGTCACCCTCCGCAGCTCTCCTACAGGCTCCGATAGTGGTCAGCAGGGAGTCCGGTCCACGCTCGCCAATTGCGGCCTCAGAAAGTGTCCTCGGCGTCCTCCCTCCGGACTCGTCGAATTTCCCGGTGAAGAGCGTCCACCCACCAAGGGCCCCTTCGTGACTGACCGTTTGGATCCAGAGTCGTATATCTGAGGCCTCGTGGATACCCGGGCACAGGCCGCCCCAGGCTCGTTGTGTTCCTCCGGGCTGCCGCTCCTCCTGCTTTCCCTCCGCTACTTCCTCTGCAAGATGGCCGTCTCAGGGGCTCGACCCTGGGCGCTTGCCACTGTCTCCCGCCACCAGATGGGGCTCATATGTTGATGCGAAGGCCTGCCGTCCACAGCCCGTCTCGGCCACCAAAATGACGGACCGCACTGAGCGTGCGCCCACCAACGCCTCCCGCCTCAAGTGCGGCGCACTCACGGCTCAAGAACTAGGTCCACTGCGGTCCAATCTGACCACCGGTCCCCCACGGTCTCTCTGTCACTCCTCTGCGTCTCGAGGCTGCTGTCGTGTGCCCCCGTGCACACGCACCATAGAGGTCGCTTCACCGGGCCCAAGCCTCTCCCGGGGTCCTCGCCCCCACTTCCGGCCAGTAGGACAATTACGTGTCAGCCGCGGCCTCCCAGTAGTCGTTGGGCCCCCGCAGTGCAGTGTCCGGCCCAATGCAGAGTATCGTCAGCGGGCGCTCACGATAGCCGTGTCCCAGGTAGGGCCGGGCCGCTACGCAGCCTCGTTCCGCCGTCCGCCGTCAGACTGCATCCTCCCCGGGCACCCTCAAAATTGAGGTCCCGGCGTCACTTTCCATGGTTTAAACGATACAGGGACTGTCGCAAACATATGTCTATGACAGACCTGCACAAAGTCTGTTCGTGGTGCCTGGAGTTGGACCGTGACTCCTTGGTTTGTGGCGATTGCGCTTAGGTGAACCCAAAGACCATATGAGGACGGGAAGCCAAATTCTACGTCTCTAAGCACAAGATGACCCTCGCTATGTGCTCTGACATTTAGAGATCCTGCCAGGTGTTAAACGACCAGGAAGATGTCCATATGTTCCAGCCATGTCCAGAGGCGTAGGGTCCAGTCCACGACCCCACTCCATCTTGTTGCCAGCAAAACCACATGGTGTTGGTGTTGCCCAAGAACACCTGCACCAGCCTTCCCTTGATGGATGGGAGGAAGGCTTTCAACGCCAAACTGATTTGCTCCCAGCTCCAGAAGATTGAAATGGGGTTGAGTCTCTGCCGGAGACCAGAGTCCCCAGATTTCTGCCTCTCCCAGGTGGCTACCCTTACCCAGAAGGGATGCATCGGTAACTGTATGAGTAGGATCTGCTTCTTATAGTTACCCCCACTTTTTGCTGATGTTTCACTGTTTCCGACTTAGTCTGGCTGGGATCCTGCTATCCAGGACCCCAGCCTGGCTGCTTTCTCCTCTAAATTGATTGCATGTACTTTAGGTACACCAGATTGTATTCTGGGGTAACCTTGTGAGTCCCTAGTATATGGTATTCTATGTACCCAGGGCATAGGTACCCCAGAGGCCTCTCAGGGGCTGCAGTATGTATTATGCCACCCCTGTGAGACCATTCAAAATGACACATCAGGCCTGCTAATGCACCCTGTACAGTAAAGAGGTTGGCTTGATATTGTTTTGTTCAATTCACTGTGAATTACGTGTGAAGGCTGTAACAGTACTGGCGCTCTGTTGTTAATTGATGTTATAAGGCTCAGCCTTGCTGCTTAAGAGCCAAACCCTGTGTTGGTCTTTGGTTACATTCCTTTGAGACTTAACCTGAAGGCTGCTCCCACAGCTACCACTAGGATAGCAGTCAATAAAAGTTGTCTTTAACCTAATCATCAATAAGGGTTATTTGGACTAGTACAAGGTGCCCACTATAATTAGTAGTCCGCATATACCAGGCTAACTTCTCACATTGATGTGCAGCGGTTGGGATTCAAGCTTGCTATTGTTTTACCAGATAATCTCATTGAGTGACTAACTGAAACCCACTTAAGGTACTTAGGTACATATAAATCAAGACTAGAATAAAGTAAGTTCTACTGAACTTAGAGTTGGGTAAGTCAAGGGTCTAGCAAACCCTTTGTCCAACTCAAGAGAGTTTAGTAGCTCCAACTAGGTTTAGTAGGTGCCTACACCACATAATACTAGTATGTCTTCTAGGCCAGAAGCCAGTGGTCCTCTGCCAACTAAGTATGACTGTTACAATTGGGGGTCTCTGGTTGGCGCAAGTATTCACTTGTGGCAAGCAGGGACCCTCTCCTCTAAGTCAGGGCGAAGGATGACCTCTTAGAATTACCCTTACTCACCCTCTAGGTGCGTGGCGTGAGCAGCCAAGGCTATTCTTCAGGCGTTATTCAGTTAAGCATTTGTAATAACACACACAGTAAAATGTACCAATCCCCCCACAAATGGACACCAGGCTGTGAATATATAAAAATACGTTCCTTTATGTAAAAATATATATATATGAGCAGTTCAGACGTATCACAAGACAAATAACCTTTTTGTTGGGCCACAGATTTAAAATAGGCAAGCGTTTCTTCTTTACAGTTCAAAATAGGTGTTTCGTTTCAATTATTCCCAAAACAGTTCTCTGTTCCAGTTACTGCGTGATCTTCCACTCCACAGTTTCCCTTTTCACTCCCTCAGGGGCTCACGGCCAGTCTCTGGGCGTCTGAGCACTTCGCAGCGCTTCCGTGCATTCAGCGCGGGGAAAACGGAACACCCTACCGCGGCTCACGCATCCGGCGTGAGCACTCGTACGTGACGTACACTTCGCCAGCCAAAAGAGGAGCGTACCGCCGCGAGTCTCGGCCGTGAAGCGCCCACGTCCCTCGTGACCAGGAAGGTGCCCTGGTCGCTCTCTCACCTGCGGAGTGTGGCTAGCAGGGAGGCAGGTGACGGGGAGGGCCGGTGCGCTAGGGGGAGAGTCGTACTCCCGGTTCAGCAGGCGGAAGCGGCTGGTGCGAGGAAGGGGAAATAAAACGTTGCGGGCCCCTAGCCCGGTGTGGATCTCAGGAAGACTTCTTTCCTTCGGGGTTGGGCCGAGTCGGGCACGAACAGCGCGACTCGGTCCGGACAGCGCCTTGGGGTCCTTTCTGAAAGCGGAGGATCTCCGGGAGGCGAAGCACAGCACGTGAGCCTCAGTACCGCCGGTACAGAGGGGGGCTCCCTTCACAGTGCGGTGCGGCCTCTCCTGGGGGGCAGAGCACAGCGGGGCAGCCGGGTGCAAAAGGAATGCACAGGCGGCTGTCCCGGCTGCAGGCTGCTCGCGTCCCCGGGATTCCGGCGGGAGGGGCTGAAATCGCGCTCAGGCGCTCCGTAAAGCAGGCGGGGGTAGAGGAGCGGCCGGCCTTAGCCCTGGGGCAGAGAGCGACTCCGAGTGGAGCGAGGCTCTCAAGGGCAAGAGGGCAGTCTGGCTCCCGGGTACCATGGCCCTAGGAGGGGGCGAGAGGGGGCAACTTCACCTCCGGCGGGAGGAAATACTCGGCCTCAGGCAGGGGACGAGCCAAAGCACAAGAGAACCCACTGGTCCTTGGGTTCAGTTCAGGGGGCAAGCTCAGTCAAGCCCTTGGAGAATGTTTCAAAGCACAAGTCTGCAAAGTCTTTTCAAAAGTCTTCTCCTCTCCTTCCTCAGCAAGGCAAGCAGCAGGCCAGTCCTTCCAGCGTCGTCTTCTCCTTCTAGTTGGGCAGAGGTTCTTTGTGGGAAACAGGATTCTGATTTACAAGGAGCAGGGCTCCTACTTTTATACAGCATTTCTTTTGTCTTTTCAGGCCAGGGGGGCCTTTGCATAGCTTCTCTCAGTCTCTGAGCACTTGTTGGGTGTACTTCTGGCTTCTGCTTTCAGTGTGAGGGGCAGGCACATCAGACGCTCCACAGGAGGTGGAGCCAGCATTGTGTGGACAGGGGCAGCCAGGAGTACCTTGTTGACAGTGCTTCGCCCTTCCTGGGCCAGGTGCAGGCTGAGTCATCAGTCGCTCCCCAGGGGGCGGAGCCAGCATTGTGGTGGCAGAGCACAGCCCTATTAAGAGTCCAGGGGCACTCCTACCTCCCACTAAGGTGTGATCCATGCATTCACCACCTGTCATCCCCCAGCCCTGTCACTCACACATCCCAGACAGTCAGATACACATACTAGCAGAGGCGGGCTGAAATGGTTAGGCAAGCAAATGCTAGCTTTCTAAAAGTTATGTAAATACAAGCCCTAGGAAACCCAGGGCTGCTAGTCGCACTGCAATTGGGCAAAACGCCTCTATAATTTAAATAGTATTTTTCACAAATATTCAAGTTTCAAGTTAACATTTATTTTTCAAAGAAAAGTTATCTTTCTCTTCCACATTATACATCACAATACATTTTTGTATCTGCTTGTTTCACAAAATATTCATGGTCGAAAAACATGAAGCACTTGAAAATATTAACACAACATATTTTCAATGCAGGTAGAATTATTATAATAGCAATTCAACAGTAATTGAAATTCAAAAAACAAAACCCAATGCATTTCGGGTGCTTAATGCACCCTTCTTCAGGGGATTAGACAATTACAAACGAAATTCAATGGTCCTTGAGTGACTGATCTCTCAGATTGCGGGTTCAACAGGATCTAAAAAGCAACCAACCAAACTCTGGTAAGTAATTTCATATGTACAAGTTGCATCTCGCAAAAACGTACTGGAGAGAACACTGAGAAAGAACTATCAAAAGTCCACGCCACCATAAAACACCCGTGTTTCGTAGAGCCATCACTGAATGCAAGGTGTGCAGGTCTAAACAACTTATAAAAGAAAGAAAGTTTAAAAAGGAATATTTACTCTCACAGAAATTTAGAAGCATGATCATGGCTATATCAACCTATAAAAACATGCTACGGGTAATTACACCAAGATTACTAATATGGTCGATTTTTACCCTTTAGTCCCAAAAATTACCTAAAGGAACATGAAGAAAGCAAAAACGTACGTACGGTCCTGTAAACAAGTTTCCATTGCTCTTAATTGCATATCCAGCGAAAAAACCTCTCTGTTCCAACACCTGAATAATATATAAGTACCGGTGTATTACTACTACCGTCCAACCTGCTTTCAATAAATCACTGCTTAACTTCGGCCAAGTACCCTCTCTTACCGCCACTCGTACATGCCAGTCCACACGCTGTTCAAAAGAATCGCCCTGCTGCTCTCTATATTCAAATAAGAAATACCACATGAGAAATTTGTTATGCGGCAGCCACCCTTACCTAAGTATTAAATTGTCTCTTCATGCAAACACTAACCTTGCGCCTCCAACAACGGCGTCCTGAATGATTTCCCGGTGCGAGTCCGCCCATCCGATCACGTGGTGCGGAACTCGCCCGGTTTTTACTATCTTACTAGATACAAAGAAGGGACTATCTAAGCGTTACAGTGATTCTCCTCATTACTTATGGCAGTCTCATAGTTTACTGCCTCCTACGTGCTGTACACCTCAAGATGATCTTCAAAGGGCCCTATAAAGTATTATTAAGTGTTGTGAGGTACTACGTCATGCTGTAATCAAAACGTGATTCTGGATATATCCGCATGTAATTATGTTACACTGTTGTGTGGCAACCTCTGCCCTGATAGCGGAACAATTACGCTATGTAAATACCCAGGTTCTACAAATTTCTTAAAAAAGCAAACTGAATGTGAAAAGGGTGCGAAAATAAATAAAAATTGCAAGTGACTAAAAAGACTCAGGTGTAAAAAACCTCTAAATGCCACTGGCTCAACCATACTGCTGTTAGCTTAATCGTGTACTAGCTGAAACTGCGAATAAATTGGAAAGGAAAAGAAAGAAAATAGCATAAGAAGGTTTTAAGACTCAGTGTTCCTCCTTACAATCTGACATAAGTTCTGTTATGGAATTCATAGAAAACACACAAGTTCGTAATGATCATTTAAACCATTCGGATTAATTGTTCTTAAGAATTTAATCCACTGTGTTTCCCGTCTAGCTTGAAGTGTATGCAAATCCAATCCTGGACTACGCTCTATACATTCTAAGACTGTGTACCTTAATTGGGGAATTGTGTGTTTGGCTTCTACCCAATGTCTTGCCAATGGGGAAGTTGTAGTGCGATTCCTGATGCGACTTTTATGTTCTACTATGCGAGTCTTTATTTTACGACTCGTGCGCCCCACGTAAACTAGTCCGCAAGGACACTTAATCGCGTATACAACTCCTTCTGTGTTGCAATCTGCATTATGTCTTAATTTGATGCTCACCCCTGAATGCGGATGAGGAAATTGATCACCTGTGATAACGTTACCACATTGTCCGCAGTTGTAGCATTTCATCATGCCCCTCTCTCTTTGTCGGTTGGTTCTTTTTTGGGGTTTCAAAAGTTCCCTAAGATTCTTGGTTCTGGTATGTGCGAAAAGGGGACTACCATGAAAGACTGTTTTAAAATCAGGTTCATTTTCAATTAGTTCCCAACGATTTTACCATCCACAAAACCTATTTGAAATATTTAAAATAGTGAGTACAGGAGTGCAGTTCCACCCCAAACCAATAAGAGCTTTCTAAAAGTAGCATTTGCAAACACAGGATATTAAAATAAACTTTACTAAAAGAAGTATTTTATTATTCTGAGTTCAGGCATACTAAACTTTATTTTCTACCATGTTCCCTGAGCCTGCTGGGATTATAGAGTGTAATAATATCAGCAGCCCATCTGGCCTAAAGAGAACAGGTAGCCTTACAATAGTGAAAAACGAATTTGGCAGTAATTCAATATTAGGACATGCCACACTCATCAGAGCATGTCCTACCTTACACTTACAATGCACCCTGCCCTTGGGCCTACCATAGGGGTGACTAACATGCAGTTAAGGGAAGGTTTAGGGGCTGGCAAGTGTGTGCACTTGCCCAGCCAGCATAACAGTACCAGACTGCACGCAGGTTCTGCAATGGCAGACCCTAGACATATTTTAAAAGGCTGCTTCTGTGGGTGGCGCAACCAGCGCTGCAGGCCCACTAGCAGTATTGGCATTCACAAGCCCTGGCACTCCTGGTGCACTTTACTGGGGACTGACAGTAATTCCAATGAACCAATCAGGGATATCAATCACAGTTACACTTTACATAGGGAGCACTTGCACTGCGGCACGGATTGGCCGTGGCACAGTGCCCTGAGCAGCGGACACCAGCAAAACATCTGAGGAAGGGAAACTCACGCCAAGGTGCCAGGTCTAACAATGACAATCTCTCATTCCAAGAATTGAGAACATCTAGGACACTGAAGACAGGGAGACATGCAGGCACTCAACCCCTCATAGAGGCTTTGCATTTAGATGACCTCAGAAAGACTCCAGGGTCTGATGAGGCAGCCAAATTGGGTGGGGCAGCAGAGGAGGAAAGGCCAGGAAGTGAAAACTTCTATGACATGGAATCCAATGCTGACCAGGAGGATCAAGATGATTCTAACCTGGATACTCCAATTCTTCCTAAGGATGGAGGAGAAGGCCCTAGTGGTCCTCTCTTCACTCCTCCAGGAAGAGTTAGGAGTTTACCAAGAAGATCAAGATCTCCTTCTCAGGAGTCTGATCATTCTGGTTCTTCTGTAGGGACCTCAGCTTCTCACAAAAGAGAATCCTCTTATGGATGCAGACTGTTTGAGTTTCTGAAAGCTAAGCTTAGAATCAAGAGAGAACAGTTGGCCTTAGACAGGGAATCCCTAGAGCTCCAGAGAGCTTCTAGAACATTGCGGCTAGAGCCAAATGGTGGCAACAACAGTGTCCCTAGAGTTAGAGAGCATACTCATGACCATAGGAACCGGAACAAGATTATCCCTCCCTATCAGAGTGGGGATGACATCCACAAATGGATAACTGCACTATAGAGGGTTTGTAAAATACAGAGGGTCCCTCAAGAGCAGTGGGCGGCAATCTTGTGGCTCTCCTTTGCAGACAAAGGTAGAGGCAAGCTCCTTACTGCAAGAGAATGGGATGCTGATAATTACAAATGCTTTAAGAGCGCTCTGATTGATGGGTTTGGCTTAACCACTGAACAATACAGGATTACGTTCAGAGATACCCAGAAGGCACAGACTCAAGACTGGGTTGACTTTGTAGATTGTGCTACTAAGGCTCTGGAAGGCTGGTTACTTGGCAGTAAAGTGTGTGATTTTAAAGGATTGTACAATTTAATTATGAGGGAGCAGATCCTTCATAATTGGCAAAATCAGTTGATGCATCAGTACCTGATGGACTCTGATCTGACCTCTCCCCAAGAATTGGGTCAGAAGGCAGACAAATGGGTCAGAACCAGGATGAGGCAGAGGGTTCAGAACCAAGGTGGTGACTCCAAGAAGAAAGATTCAAAACCCTCAGACAAGGGTGGGGAGAAGGGTAAAGACCAGAAGTCTTCTAAAGGGCCCGAATAATCTTCATCTTGTGGGGAGTCACAATCCAGCAAGGGTAAAGGCAAGAAGAAGCCATGGTGTCAAATCTGTAAACAGAAGACCCATTGGACAAGTGATTGCAACAAGTCCACGGACTCAACTCCTACCACCACTGCCCCTAAGGCAACTGTTCCCCCTAGTTCAGCTCTAAGTGGTGGTACTCAGAATAAGGGTGTAGTATGGTTAACCCTGGGATCTGAGATGGACTCTGGCCTAGTCAGAGTTGCCACTCAGGCTGTGTTGATCTGTTATGTTATGTTATGTTATGTTATATGTTTATTTTTATAGCCCACGGCTACTCCAGGGGAGTGTCCCGGCGCTTTATCAGGCAGCTCAGAATAAAACAACATGGAGGCATGGATATTGCCTCCTTATTCGTCAGTCCTAGTAATCTGGGCAAATACAGACAGCAGCCTTTGATAAATGGAAAATATGCCTTGGCATTCAGGGACACAGTAGCAAGTGTCATCATGGTGACAAAAGATCTTGTGGCTCCTGAGCAAATCGTACTTGGTGAGATGTACCAAGCGACCAATGCTAGCAATGTCAGGACAGACCATTCCTTGGCAGTTGTTAATTTCACCTGGGGAGGGGTAACTAGCCCTAAGAAGGTTGTGGAAAGTGTGGACCTCCCTGTTGAATGCTTGTTGGGAAATGATTTAGAAACTTCAGCTTGGGCTGAAGTGGAAGTCAGGACTCATGCAGAAATGTTGGGTATACCTGCAGATGTGTTTGCTATGACTAGGGCACAGGCAAAAATGTCTTCTACTGAACAGGCCCTGGATCCTGGAAAAATGGACCAGGCGCCTTCCAAGAGAAGGAGCAGGAGGGGTAAGACAGTGTCTTCCCACCTCACTCAGAATATAGATCAGTCTCTAGAGGGAGATGATCTTAGTCCTGAAAAAGGAACTGTCCCAGAGGAGCTTGAGCCTGATACGGTTGAGTTATTGGGGACAGGGCAGATTCAAGCCAGGAGCAGCTAAGCTGCCCCCCCTTGAACGCCTCCGACAGCAGACTGTTGCTGAAGCTGCTGGGAGTGCCAGTGGGTCCCATAGGATCTACTGGGATGATGGACTTCTATATTCAGAGAGTGGAGACCCGAAGCCTGGTGCTACCAGGAGGTTGGTTATACCCCTGAAGTTTAGAGGCTTCCTATTGACTCTGGCACATGACATCCCATTAGCAGGTCACCTAGGCAAAAACAAGAACTTGGTACAAGATTGTCCCTCACTTTCATTGGCCTCACATGTCTGAAGACACCAAGGAGTTTTGTCACTCCTGTATCATCTGTCAAGCCAGTGGTAAGGCAGGTAGTACTACAAAGGCCCCCCTGATACCACTACCTGTGGTGGGGGTTCCCTTTGAGAGGGTTGGGATTGACATTGTTGGTCCCATGGAGCCTCAAACTGCATCTGGGCACATATTTATGCTGGTGGTGGTGGACCCTGCCACTATGTATCCAGAGTCAATTCCCCTTAGAACTACCACAGCTCCTGGTGTGGTTAGGGCTCTCCTGGGAATCTTTTCCAGGGTGTGCTTTCCTAAGGTGGTAGTATCAGACAGAGCTACAAACATCATGTCTAGTTACTTGACTGCTATGTGGAAGGAGTGTGGAGTACATTACAAATTTACCACCCCTTACCACCCACAATAAAATAGGTTGGTTGAAAGGTTCAAACAAAACCCTCAACGGTATGATGAAAGATCTCCCAGAAAAGCTTTGGCGCAGATAGGACATACTTTTGCCCTGCCTTCTCTTTGCCTACAGAGAGTTTCCTCAGAAGGGGGTTGGTTACAGCCCATTTGAACTTCTGTTTGGACATCCACTTAGGGGTCCATTGTGTCCGGTGAAGGAAGGATGGGAGTTACCTCTCAAACTCCTTAAACAGGATATTGTGGACATTGTACTTGGTCTCTGCTCCAGGATGGCTGAGTACATGAAGAGGGCAACTAGGGGCGTGGCTTGGACGGCAGAGCTGATGGCTGCCTGATCCTGCCGCTCCGCTAAAAACGGAGAAAACACACCTAAATACTACAACTGATATTGTCTAAAAGGGGCCAGGATCAGAAAATCGTGTCGGAAGGGACCGTACCAGAAATGCTTCACCCTCCGAAGAAGTAGATGCCAGAGGAAACAAGAAAAAGTCTGAAGTGAGGAAAGCGAAACAAGAAGGTACGTGAGGGGGAAAATGGCGACACCCCAGCCCACTGTACCGAAGCCAACCACGGAACAGAGGGACGGCGTCTGGCTACCCCTAAATGCACCAGGTACCACCCACCGGCAGAGAGGCACAAACACTGAGGGCAGGGACAAAGCACACGCAGCGGCGACAGACTGAAGCAATAGGGCGAAAGTAATGGCCGCAGCGGCAGACAACAAAGGCGCCCTTAACACTTGAAACCCGGTGTGACCCACACGGAAGACAGGGACATCACACGTGGGTGCGGGAGCCGCCTGACCCCATAAGTGACACAATTGTCATAAGGGAATAAGGGGGCATTTAACCTAAAGACGATAAGTTCATGATCCCCCTCAACCTGAAAAACGAAACTGAAATCGAACAACAAGACTGTACGGACTTCATCTAGTGGCGGCCGAGGCGACAGAACCAAACAAGCCCGCATGGATACCTCAAAGAAGCAGGACTGGATTTTAGGGGGACACAATACAATAGGGGGCTAACAACGAGAGAGTAAAAGCCCTTGATGGTACGAGCACCGGCAAACACAACACTAGGGGCTACAGTGCATCGCGCCACTGTGAAGTCTGCAAAGGCTGCCGCAACGCTAAATATTCACGCCCAGTTAGAAGCGTTGGGTGCTAACCAGCACAGCTCGGCAAGCCCTCCAATTGGAATTAAGTTAAGCTCACCCTGCTTTTAAGTGTTTTCAATAAAAACAAACACAGAAGAGGGCTCCAAGCTACAAGTTATAGGAGACTCATAACCTACACACCTCTTGCAGAGCAAAAACCAAACCGGCAAGTGGACCAATGAGCAGTGAGCCAACCCGGTACACATTTGAATCTGGCAACTGCCCTTTCAACGAAGACCATGGGGTAGATACTTATACTGCACAGGGGGGTCTAGCTCCACTGGCTCACCCACGTACACACTAAAGAACGTAACCCCAAATAACAGCACAGCTGGCAAAGTGGGGGGTGCAAAACGCAGAGTGAACTCAGTGAGAGACACCAGGGAAAACCCAGGATTACACAAATCCTAGCAAACCAAGCAGGGTCAGACGATAACCGCTTAAACTTTGCGGTACCCAGTATTGCAGTAAGGGACCAAGCTGGAACGCGCAAAAAGGAAAATGCACTACCCACAGATGTAAGCAGACACATTCTAGGCTCTATGGCCGCACACTGCCACATATTGCCTCCTCCCGCCTCGCACTAGGCTCGTAGGAACCTGAAGGAACCGTAAGACCAACAGCTGTTGGACGCAGAGGTCGACGTGAGGGTTATCTGCATCACTCCAGGAGAAAAGACACCCAGAAGAAGCTACTAGAAAAAGACAAGCAAGCAGATCGCTGATGATAGCCTTAAGGCACCAAGCAAACATGACGGACAGAGAATCAAGAGTACAACAACATCTAAAGAAGAGCAAAGGTGAGCCGGCGATGTCTGACTCCCCTATCAAACAAAAGTCAGGCGTCAACAACACACTAGAAATGATCCTAAAAAAGCTAGCCGAGGTACTAGACTTCGAGAAAGCTACAAAGCATACAACGGATACGATCCAACTAGAGATTGCATCAGTCAGAGCAGATCTGAACTCAGTGATCATCAGACTCGCAGCAGCTGAACAAAGGATCAGCGATGTAGAGGACTCTACCCACAGCTCAAGCAAGGAGATGAAAATAATATCGAAAATTACCGCGTCCCAAGGACCTGACGAACTTCCTGGATGGTCCAACAGCTCTAGACATGGAAACGCCACAACCCGGCTCCACCAAAAAACCGTCGCCGGATGCCGAATACAGGGTGAACAGCAGCTCTAAAGGTAGCTGCTTCAAGAAGGAACCAGCAACCATATCTACTTTAAAGTTACCAAGCTCTACAACCAATATCTACCTCAATATCGATGCAACATCTACCTCTATTAGCTTACGTCAATAGTCCTCAACAGACTCGCTAACAGTCCTCAACAAGTTCGCAAAGATGAAAGGCCAACTTCAAGGAGCCACTGTAAGCTCAGCATCGTATTCTTTTTGGACAATTATACTTATAGGGTTTATACCCACAACGCCTTGTATGTATGTATCGTAGATAACAATGCTTGCATGGGAGCACGCCAATTACCGGACAGCAATTCTCCGTGAGGCGGAACAGCGATTCTGCCGTCGCACCTCCGACATGGGATGTGAGGGTGGAAGGGTGGGGAGAAATCCGCACTAGGGTTTCTCAGTTCTCCGTCTTCTGTATTTTCTATCTTTTTTCCTATTTCACAACTCTTTTTTCACTACAAATTGTATCTGGCAGATCCTAATAGCCAACGCATGTGGGAGACCACCCAGACGTACCCAACTGGTGTAAATTATTTTTGGCTGGCAATACACATGGGGAGCTTAGACACACACCCCGTGAGAAAGGACCTGAGAGGCAAAATACACCTGATTATTGGACATACAGAACCGCCACACCACACTATAGCTGATGGCTCTTAACAACACACTCACCCTGACAACGGACCTCAACATAGTGCCCCTCAGTGTCAAAGGTCTGAATCACCCTATTAAACGCCGGAAGAAAATAGACTACCTATCTAAAACTAAAGGCGATATAGTCCCCCTACAGGAAACCAAACTATCCATGGAGGATGCCAAACTAGTCCGAGGCAATTGGATTGCACAGATGGCGTGCTCACCAGCCGACAAAAAGAAGCGAGGGGTCTTGACCTTAATATCCAAAAGATCAAACATAACAATAGACTCACATTACCACGACTATGAGGGCAGACTTCTAGTAACACATCTGAGGAGGGGGGAGGAGCGGATCCACGTAGCGAACATATACGGCTCCAATGCAGACAACCCATCCTTCTGGGCGGAGGTGTCACGCATGCTAGACAGTTTCCCCCAAAGCTAACTCATGGTTGTGGCGGGGGATTTTAACATCCCACTGCATCACAAAATGGACAGACAATCCTCCTGTCAATACCACCCCACTTACACGCACCCTATACTCCAAATCATCTACTCCAAGTTCAATCTTAAAGACGCATGCCCTCTACAGCACAGGTAACACGATAATAAGGGAGACAAGACGGAGGTCCTCATCCTCGGACACAGCCTCACAGCCTGGGACGACTCCTAGTGGCCGACCGCTGTAGGGATAGCACCGACACCAACCGACCACGCACGCAACCTAGGATTCATCCTCTACTCCTCCCTCTCCATGTCCAAACAAGTCAACGCCGTCTCCTCCTCCTGCTACAACACCCTACGCTTGCTCCGCCGGATCTACAAATGGAACCCGACCGAAACAAGAAGAACGGTGACACAGGCCCTCATCAGCAGCAGACTGGACTACGGCAACACACTCTACGCAGGAATCCCAGCCAAACACCAACGGCGGCTACAACGCATCCAAAACGCCTCCACCCGACTGATCGTCAAGGCCCCCCGCCGCAGCCACATCACCCCCCTCCTGAGAGACCTGTACTGGCTCCCCATCGACAAGAGGATCACCCTCAAGCTCCTCACTCACACACACAAGGCACTCCCAACGCCGGACCAGCCTACCTGAACAGCAGACTCCGCTTCTACAACCCCACCCGCCAGCTCCGCTCCGCCAGCCTCGCCCTCGCAGATGTCCCCCGCATCCAACTTACAACCGCCGGCAGCAGATCCTTCTCTTATCTCGCCGCCAAAACCTGGAACACCCTCCCAACCCACCTACGTCAGACCCAAGACCTACTCGCCTTCAGAAGACTCCTCAAGACCTGGCTCTTCGAGCAGTAACGTGCTCGCCTTGCGCGCGCCAGATGTCTGCGACGGATCCTCACTCCATCTGCATGTGGTGTTTGGGGGAGCACCACGACTCCACAGACTGTGAGGCGTGTCAGCAACTGAAACCGAAGTCCCGGCGGGAGCGCCGGATGAAACTCCTTTCGGAACACATGTCTAGGTCGGCATCGTCACCGCGTCCGTCCCCCGCGGATGGCTTTAAGAACCGCCGCCTGCGTCTCCGACATCATCCTTCTCCCAGGCCGCAAGAGCGTCGCTCACCTGTTTGTAAGTGTCACAGTTTGTCCCCGAGGGCCGGTCCCCGGCCTGTTTGCGTGGGTTCTCCGCGGGTGGTCCGGCCCCACCCCTCACAGCCCTATCCGCCGTTTCCCGGTGCGGGGCGCCTAGAGCCCAGATGGAAGCCTGCTATGCGGCGGCATTGCAGGCCTCGTTGGCTCCTCCTCCTCCTTCTCCTCCAGGGACGTCTGTGGATCCCTTGCCGCATACTGGGACTGCTGCTGCGTCGCCGGCGGCTCTGGCGCCGAAAGGTTCGGCTCCAGGTTCGGAGGATGTGGTACCCTCGGGGTGCGAACCTTCGGGGTTCCCTCCTTCGGACCACGGCGCCTCTGCCTCACCGCAAACCCTTACGGGGTCCCTCTGGTGTCGCGGGAGGTTGCCGTGGCTCTGGCGTATCCCCAAGCCCTCCTCGGTGCTCCGGGCAGGCGGCGACCTTGTCTGAGGCTGAGGTGACGCCGCTCAGGCGTCGGCGGCTGCTGGCCCTGGCGGCACCTGCAGGGGCTGGCTAGGGGTA
Source organism: Lissotriton helveticus (assembly GCF_964261635.1). Taxonomy (NCBI): domain Eukaryota; kingdom Metazoa; phylum Chordata; class Amphibia; order Caudata; family Salamandridae; genus Lissotriton; species Lissotriton helveticus. The sequence continues at coordinate 115,328,577 of NC_136062.1, read as the reverse complement.
GGGGCGTGTCCCCGGGCCCCTCTCGTCCCTCCACGCAGGGGCTGCCTCATCGGAGGTCGAGTCGGCCCCTTTTCAGCGCCATTCCTTAGCCGCCCCGGCTCCGACCCAACCTTGGGCTCCTGCACCGCGCGTAATGGCTGAGGTCGTCCAGGCGTCTCCTTCGACGCCGGTCGGCATGGACCGGTCGCGGACCCTACGGTGCCGGGTCGTTGATTCATCTTCGGATGCCCCCTCTTCTCCAGAGGTTCGGCGGTTGACGGTTTCATCTTCTCGGTCGCCGCATCATGGCTTTTTCCCCGGCGTCTTCTAAGGACGGCTCTTCGCTGCGGCCACAGTCTTTGCCAGAGGCGCCTCAGGTCCCCCATTCCTCAGTCCCCCCTCACCCTTTCCGGGATTGGCCTTTCCTTGCTCCGGTTGGACTGGGGGATGGCCGCCTTAGCTTGCAGCCGTCGCCCACTGAGGAACTGCTTTCTCCACCGCTGGGACCTACGGAGGCGGGTTCTGCCTTCGCTCGAGCTGTTTCCACGGCTGCAGGGATCTTGCGCATGGGCAATCCAGCTGCCCATTTCCCTACGGATCATCTTCTGGAGGTCCTCCATATGGGTTCTGGTGGTCAGAAGCTGCTTCTTCCCTTCGAGGCGTTACTCCACACTTCTCTTTTGGGGGCTTGGGGGTGACCCGTGGCGGGGGACCCGGTGCCATGACAACTTCTGCACCGCCACCGTCCTGCACCGCATGATCCTGTCTGTCTTTCTCTCCACCCCTCTACCAGGGGCCCTCTTTTACAGACTGCATTTCCCTCGCTGCCATCGGTGTTGGCTCCCCATCACGGGAGGCCTACTGGTTAGATTCATGGGGGCGCAATATCTTCGCCTCCACCAGCGCGGCCTTGCGGGCCCTTAACACACTGTGTATTGGCTAGGGCCACTTCTTGCTTGCGGGATTCAGCTGAGTCCCTTCTGTCTGCCGCCGTTTCTTGGGAGGGTGCCTGTGTTGATCTGCGGCACTATGTGTTGGATGGCTGGGAACTGGCGTCTGTGGCCCTTCGCCGACATGCCTCGCTACGGGATAGTGTGTTCCCGGAGAATGTTAGGGAACGGCTGGTGGATTTTCCTTTTGATGGCACTCTTTTGTTCCACGCCCCTGTGGACTCTGCCATTCAGAGGTTTCTGGCGGGGCTTTGCCCTCCTCCTCAGTGACCGGTGAGTCATTCTGTTTTTTGGGAGGTATTCTTCCATTGTGTTCTGGGCCTTGTGGCGAGTAGCCCCGGTTGTGTGTGTTCTTTGTGATTGTTCTGCCCTCCTGTCCTTTTGTTAGGACTTTGGCGCTGTTGGTCTGGCCCTTTTTGATTGTGGTTTTGGCTGATTGGTAAACCGTGTTGGCCCTGAGATTAGGCCTTCTGTGTATTCTTGTTGGCTGATTGGCAAGCCGTCTGTGGTTCCTCCGCAGGTCTTTTTGTTTGTCCTCTGCTGCTGATATTTTTTCCTAAGAGGGTTCCCATGTCTTGGGACATAACATGCCCTATATGGGGTATTGGTAGCTATTATATAGCTCTGTCATGTGCTGGGAGGTTGTGGTCGTCCTTCAGGTCCCTGCTCTCCCTGGCGTCACAGTATGTCGTAGGTGCTACCCTCTTACTAATGGTTTTGGAGTGGGTTGCGTTGCACCACGGTCTGTACTTCTCTGTATCGCTGTGTCGCTAGCCTGGGCTAGCCTGCTGTCTGCTTTTTTGCTTGTAACTCTGCCTGGTCCCACTTCTCTCGTGGGCCCGTGTGTGACGTCCCCTCCCATGGGGTGTGTCCGGGCCCTTCTTGGCCCTCCCAGCCTCTAAATTCGGCTGGCGTCTGGCTTGTCCCGGGGGCACCGTTCCTTGGTGCTGGCTGTGCATGCCAGTGCAGCCCTGTTGTTCATCTGCACCATTGTGCCTTGGTCCTTTCTTCTCCCGTCTACCTTTTTGCTGAGGCGCCGTTCGGCCTTGTCTGTGGCCTTCCGGCGCTGACATGCTTGGATGCTCTCTTCACTGGGTGTGTTCCTGGTTGGGGGGGGGGGGGTAGGGTGCCTGCCTTGGTTCTACCTTTTCTCCTTGGAGTCTCTGAGTAGCTCCTATTTCTTGTTACCCCTCTGCCCCTCTGCGTTGCCTATGTCTCTGGGACTTCTGGTGGAGGTCCTTGGTACTTTCACTGGGCTCGGGGTGCTGTGCCCCCCTCTTCACTTTGTCCTTATTCCTCCTGCTGGGGAGGGCAGGGTGCCTCCTGCTCGTCTTACCACATCCCCTCTGGAACTGGTGGTCTTCTGGATGAGGGGGTTCTTTTATGCCTGGGGGGACATGGCTCTGTTCCTTGTCTGGTTGACTCATCCCCTCGGGCCCTGTCTTGAGTCCAGGCTGGTGGGTCCTTTCGCAGACCCTCCTTCCCTTTGGGTATGGCTAGGGTATCTATTCTACGTTCAGGAATCTGCGGCTAGTAGTCTCTATCAGATGTACAAGTTACTTACCTACAGTAACGATGTATCTGGTAGAGATGATTCTAGCCGCAGATTCCTTCACGACCCACCCTTCCTTGCCGTTTCTGCGAGGACTCTCTGCTTGGGTTTCTGCAGTTGTCTCCCTCTGGGTACCTTGTCTTCTGTGGGTATCCTCTTCGTTTTTTTCCGGTCAGGCTTCCCTCCAGCTGGTTTCTGTTCAGCGTGGGGGCCTTCCTTGCTCTTTCTCTCTGTTGGAGTTTCTGATCCCCACATGGTCTTCGTCGTGGGGGTTTCTTTTACCTGTCCGTGGCCTCCTGTTCCCTTCAGATGGCACTGTGGTCCGTGGATGGGTTTCCCGTCCTCGGCTCCTCCTCCTTTCAGGAGGAATGCCCTTCTTTGGCAGGGTGATCTGGGGTTGGGTTACTTCTGTTCCTCTTTCCCGGGGGTGTGACCCTTCCCCTTGTGGTTGTAGTTGTGGTCTTTCTTCCTCTTTCTCTCTCTCTCTCTTTCTGTCCAGGCGTTTTCGCGTGCTTGTGCCTTCAGGATGGCTCTATCCTTGGCTTGCAGAGTGGTTCCACTGAGTGGTGCTTTGCGCTTTCTTGCTATGGCTTTGCTGCTCTAGTCTTCTGGTGCTTTACTGCCGCCCAGTGCTTTTGCCTTGGCTTGCACGAGTTATTCCTTAGTGTGGTCCTCTGCCCCTTTTCTGCTCTGGCCGGCTGTGGTCACCTTTTGGAGCCTTGGGGCCGTCAAGTGGTGTGCCTCACCTTTTATTTCTCTCTATTTGTTCTCTGGTTTTCGCACACTGTTGCCATGCCCTCCTCAGTTTTGTTGTCATGGCTCCGTGTTGTGCCGCGGAAAAGGTCTCCGAAACAAACTGACGTCAGTGCCTTGGGGTAGGGCTTATGTGACCTCGCTGACGTCATGCCCGCGGAGGACCTTGTGCGGAGTCACGTGGCACGGCCCCCCTGGCGCACAGGAATGCTGGGCAAGAAAGTTTTCCGGGTCCAGTCTCATGCCCGGGGCATATTCTATGTTAAGGAATCTGCGGCTAGAATCGTCTCTACCAGATACATCGTTACCAAAGGTAAGTGACTTGTATGTCATCCCCAAGGAGGGTAAAGACCACTTATCACCAAAAACTACAGACCCATATCCCTCATTAATGTGGACTGCAAAATCAATGCCAAAATCTTGGCACTTAGACTAAATACGGTTCTCCCCAAAATAATAAGTAACTCCCAGGTCTGATTCCTGCGCAACCGATTGTCTAATGATAACACCCGACTTCTCTGCCACATATTGGAACAAGTGTCCACTAAACCGGGACCACCAGTAGCTATCGCATTAGATGCAGAGAAGTACTTTGATAAAGTCTCCTGGGCCTTCCTAGAGTACTGCACGCAATCCGCAGCCGCGTAGCTAGAGGGGTGCGGGGGGGGGGCGGTCCGCCCCAGGCGGCACCTTTTTTGAGGCGGCACCTTTCCTGAGGCGCCTCGCTCACACACACTAGTCCAGGGCTGTCAATCAGTGGTAGCGTGCGCGGTGCGCGCGAGCGCAACCAATGACGGCCCTGACTGTAGGACATTTTTAGCCAGCCCCCTCGCCGCACCGTAGCAGTGTGACGCGTTATGCGCTCACTGCCCCCTACACTCGGCTCGCTCGCCCCTCGCCGGAGTCAGGAGTGCGTGGAGACCACCATTCTGTGACTTGATGTGGAGCTTAATTCAAGGTGAGACAGACTGAGAGAAAGAATCCGTCCGTGGTGGCCCAATTACAATGATTGCACGACGGCACCAAATTACACTTTTAGTCTTTATTTCCAAAATAAATTCCAACAACAAGCACGCACGCACCCAGACTCGTTTTGCACTCTGCAGGCCGCGGCCCGTGACCGCGTTAGATCGCATTCTAGGCCTGGCCTCCTTGTATTCAGTCAATCTGTCATGCGCGGCCTTTCGGTTTTCTTGCGCACACCCCCCTGTTATGATGGAGAATTGGTGCCCCAGTGAAGCTCTATTTCCTTGGGGAACGCCAGCACTGTAAGCTTGTCGCCTTTACGAAAATTTTGGCAGCAGCACTGCTCAGAGGTAGCTCGGTCGAATCACCATTGGGTAGATTACTCCTCCTGTTTTGTCATCCTAAGGCTGCCCCCTCCACCCCACAATCACCCCCGGCTGCTGATCTGCTGGTGTTTATCTCTGGCGTCTTTCAGGGTCAATTCTCATTGGGCGATGGGGGAGCATGCATGCTTAGTGCTGTTGGGGGTCTACACACAGGTAATACGCAGGCTACAGCCGTCTGCGGTAACCACAGCGTTGTCCCCACTTTGCAGACCTGCTCATAGCCCTGCCGGTGCGGTCCAGAGTAATGTGTCGGCAGCTGCTGTGAATGGCTATTCTTTCCCGAGGCATTGTGCTTGAAGTAATAGGGCCTTTAACACCAGCAGGTGCACGTTGAGTTCTGATGATATTCCCCCATATCCCCCTCCCCCCCTCCCCGGTGTTAGCAATTCTATCTCCGTTGGATCGGCATACACTAGGCCTAATGTAAGACTGACTAGGATGATTGCTGGCCTGATCATCATCAAAGTAGTGTACCTGTTGGGGATATCTGAGATGCTCAGGGGGTAGGCAGTAAAAGGGCAATTTCTAGGTCAAAGAGTAAGAATAGAATAGCGATTAAAAAAAATCGAAATCTGATTGAAAATGGTAGTCGGGCTGAGCCAAGGGGGGGCGTCGAATCCGCACTCATAATGTGACAGTTTCTCTGTGTCTGGGTTGTTTAGTGGTAATCAAAACCCGATGGTGATGAGAATTGTAGACAGGGCTGCCGTAAAAATCATGAGTATAAGTGTGATCAGGTTCATTGTCTTTTCTTAGATTTTTAACTAAGGTCTAATAATTGGAAGTCATTTATACTGGTTGTGCTAAAAAGACAAGATCCTCATCAATAGATTGAGACGTAGAGGAATAATCACACTACGTCGACGAAGTGTCAATATCAGTCTGCTGCTTCAAAAGCCGAAATGGTGGTTAAAGGTTTGCTAACATTTAACATTTAACATGTAGAGTGGAATTTAATTTGTCGTAATAAACACACAGATAGGAAAAGGGAGCCAATTATCACGTGCAGACCGTGAAACCCTGTTGCAACAAAAAAAGTTGAGCCGTAGACTCCGTCTGCAATTGTAAAAGGGGCCTCGTAGTATTCTATGGCTTGAAGAGAGGTAAAATACAGTCCTAGGACAATTGTTAAAAATAACGATTGAATAGCCTCTTTTCGGCTTCCTTGCATGATGCTATGATGGGTCCAGGTCACTGTCACACCGGAGGCTAAGAGGACTGCAGTGTTTAAAAGGGGGACTTCAAACGGGTGGATGAACCAGTCCTCGAGTTGACAAGACATTGTTTTGTTTTTTTCATGCTTGTTCAGGCACAATAATCTGCGTGTGCTTTACCGTGAAAGAAACTGCAACTCCTGTTATGCTGGAGTGCCCAAACACCGGGTAACCTCACTGTTCTGGGTAACTGCAACAAAGTCTTCAGCGACTTCCTTTGCTTTTAAGCAGGAATAAAGTTAGGCCGTAGACCCTGCAATTGTTGCATCTGCACCAGAATATCCTCTTCACTCTCCCTCACACTGAACTGTTTCACCCTTAATTGCTTCAAGAAAAATAAGACAATCACCAACCAAACCAAATATTGTTTTGCACAAGGCTGTCAAGAGTCTCAGTGACATGTGATGCCATTGGCCAGTCCTGACTTTCCACTCAATATGATCTTGCCTTATGGGGATTGCAGTTTTGCTTTTAACACAATCTCAATATGGGCTAAAAAATCTGAAATGAATTAAGTGATGATTTTTCAAAGTGATTTAGTCCATTTCGAAAACATGAATCATTTCATATGAAAAGTGTATGCCGTTTATCACTAACACACCACACAGTCCCAACATGGACTGTAGCTATTCAAACTGTCCTAAAAGACAGAAATGATACCGTACAAATAGTAGCATCAGACCCAGCTGCACACGATTCCATCACCGACATAGAGGAAGGACAACACTGGTAGCAAAAGTGTGAGCTTCCCTTCCTCAGAGAATGGGTACAACTCATGCAAGTGGCGTAGCTAGACCTAATGCCACCCAGGGCATACCCTAAGTTTGCTGCCTGGTGCAGGTAAGGGGGGAGCCGGCCGATTGGCGACTTATCCCGTGGGCAGGGGGGGCTGGTGGTAGTCGACAGACATGACTTGCTCACCTCCGCCACCACCAAAAGCAGTGCTCGACCTTCCCCCAGCTCCCCTAGCTATGCCAGTGGGAGAAAGGAAACGTGGGGTGAGGTGTGCCTTCGTAACAACAGATCTTATGCATATGAAAATTATATAGTGGCGTCCGAGCCTCAATGTACCAGCATGTGGCTGTGTGCAGCGCTCCGGGTCCCAAACATGGGAAGTGTTAAAATAACCTACAGCAATCCCATGACTTCGGAAGCTGAAAGCAATGCATGCATACTAAAATCACTGTCTTTATCACAGCAATACTCCTCACAGAAGAAACAGAGGGACATCTATGTCATAAAGAGTGTATCCTGTTTAAGGCCTTCGGCTTCACGCTTAAGCAAAAGCTGAACTAATTGTGGCCTAGGTTACATCAGGAAATAATTTACCCACAATCAGCCCTGGGGGTTTACTCCGGCCCTGCACACAACATTAGTATTAGTTAATATAAATTGAGAGTGTACCTCGGACAGGCTTTTCCTGAAGGATCCAGGCAAATTTGGCCGAGGAGTCCCCACATTACCAGGCTGCAAAACATCACAGTACATGACCTGGGGGTGTAACATTGTGGAGTATTTTTTATAACTACTTGTGTGGTGTCCCTTTGTAGTGTTCTTCACTGTGTTACTGTGTATGATCATAAATGCTTTACAGACTGCCTCTGAGATAAGCCTAGCTGCTCGTGCTACGTTACCACAGGGTTGAGCAGGGGTTATCAAAGGGTGTAGCCCCCTTACTCTGACTTAGGAAGAAGGGTCCTCACTTGGACAGTGGCCAGCCATTGCCAACTAGAGACCCCCATTTCTAACAAACAACCATTCCGATTTTGAGAGGAGTAAACATCTCAATGCCCATTAGATTCCCCATGTTAGACTAATGTTCTGATTTGTTGCCTTTGCCTCAAACTGTAAAGCGCTCTGATATCCTTCGGGATCAAGTTCGCGCTATATAAAACTTTATAAATAAATAAATGTAAGTTGCATGATCGAGGTAACTGTTAGCAGCAATACTACATGTCTCTCCTCGGAGACTCGGACATCTTTCAAGTGCTCACCGTCCTTTTTCCCCTGCGGAAAAAAGGCAATTGTAAGCATTAGGAAACTAAGATTGGATAAAACCCAAGGAGTGGTAAACCTAGTAGACTTTAGGTTGTACCAATTAAATTTTCTAGCAAAACAGGGCTCATACTGGATTTCCCCGCCGGCCGACTACATACCAGTATGGCTTCAGGTAGAGAAGGCCATCTTGAACAATCTGAGCCCACTGGCCCTTCTAACAGCTAATAGATATCACCACTCATCCAAACCTTTCTTTAAAAGCACAAAAATCGCACTACAAAAAGTAGACAAGAGGTTTGAGGCTAGTAGTAAAGTGTCTAAGATGGAATCACTTTGGGCTAATAGCAAGGTTAAACACAAGGGTAAAAGCCTTACCTTCGATACCTGGCTGCTGAAAGGTTTTTACTACCCGTACCAACTAGAGAATGGGTTTGAGACTCATGTTCTTGGTTAAGGAATCTGCAGCTAGATAGTCTCTCCCAGATAAGGCATTACCAAAGGTAATTAACTTGTTCATTATTACTTGTAAAATGTATATCTCTGAAACCCTCCAGTGGATCTTTTTCGTTCTAGTGTTTAAATTCTTATAAAAATATATTTATTTTTATAAATCTCTTGCGTATCATGTCGATTTTCTCTTCAGTTGTTTTGGTTCTGGTCAAATGCTTAACCCTAGTTCCTCTCTGCAAGCTGTGCAGCTTAGTGACACAGCTACCCAGGGTTGAGCTGAGGGTTTTGCAGACAAAACTTACTGGACCTAAAGGGATTGGAAAGTGTAACAACAACACCATATAATACACCCCATTTCCTCACAATGACAACTTCAATTTGGAAGACAACCTATTGTGAGGCTGACTTCATGATTAGGCCCATAATCACCCATCAAATCTTGAATGACAGCGCAGTCTTTTGCTGCACTACTAGGAGAGTCATCGCTCGCTCACAGGTTGCCTTCGGGTGCATCGACTGACTGCGCTGGCCCTGGAGTTGTGGTCCGACCTGAGGCACCAAAGAAAAACCAAGTGGGACGCACAACCTAAATGGTTGCGCGCTTGTGAGGCTCCAGCCCAGCCGAGCCAGAAAAACCCCTTCATGCCCATCTTACATCACCAATTTCAACTGAAACGGGTGCTCTGAGAACCAGCTCGTCCAGCTGATTCCAGCAGTACCAAACTTGTGCCCCTTGCCCGTGGTACGAGTGTGCAGGACCGAGTTGCTGCGGGACACGGGGAATAGACTGCTGCATCCAGAGCTGTGCCGCGGCCCAGGCGCCTAGGAAACACCAGGGCTGTGCGGGCCCCGTGGCCGGAGCCGTGCAGAGACAGAGACTGCCGCGTCGGAGGTCCGGCGAAGAGCTGCAATGAACGAAGCCCTCAGACACCGTTAGGATATTGGAGGAGCTGCCTACACTTGCTGCCGCTGCACCTGGGTCCGCGATAGCGCTGCGGAGGGACGGAGAGGCGCGACCCTGCGGTGCGGCTGGAAGCACTTAATAACGTATCGGAGGTGCGGGGAACAAAAGCCTGATATTCCTGTGCTGCCTGAATTTCACCTTTGTGGTGCTGGCGCTGTGCCTACCCCCCGCACTGCTGCCTGGAGGGTCTGGGATCTGGGGAAGTGCATGGCCGCCATTTTGAGAATGGCGAGAGTTGGCCCATGAAGGCCTGGAAGCTTCTCTAACACCCACGGAGGGCACAGCGAGAGTAAGGCAACTGCTTGGACCTGACCTCGGGCCTGCCTGGCCTGAACCCCACATGCTGGCACTGGCGGCCTAGCTGCTCCGACTTCATCTTTTAGGCGCACATTGACTGCCGGGGGTGAGTTACCTATGCGCCATTTTGTACAACCGCGCTAGTAATTTTATCGGAGTCTGCTTGGGCACCTACAGATTATCTGGAGCTCCTCAGGGCCTGCGGTGACACGTTTAATTTGACTGACATACTTGGATTGCGCAAGCGAAGATATCACTGGGCGCTGGGCATACCCTCCCCTGCGTGCTACTGACCGGCCGACACCATGGGGCGCTCGGAGGCTAAACAGACCATAATCCCATTTGAGGCGCGTAAGACCCCCAAATCGCGCACGGAGGACCAGGAGGACACAGACAACACAGAAGCGCCTGAGGAGGATTGGAAAGGGATTCTAATTGGTATGCAGCAGAGCCTCTCATCAATCGACGCCAAGATGGACACGATGACTGCCCGGATAGACTCTGTGGTGGCTGAGCTGGGGCAACACGAACAATGTCTCAAGGAGGCAGAGTCTAGAGTGTCGGACTTAGAGGATGGGGCCTCCACGAGCAAAAAGCAGGTTTCGCAGATGGATAAACTACTTAATATAATTGCAGTTAAAAAGGAGGACTTAGAGGCACGTTCCCGACGGAAAAACGTGCGTATCCTTGGCCTGGCGGAGTCAACAGCCACAGGACACATGGAAGACTTCGTAGAAAAGTTGGTGCTAGACCTCTTAGGCAAAGAAGCATTTTCGGCCCATCTGATAGTCGAAAGGGCTCATAGATCCCTAGCCGCCCGCCCCCGGGAGCTGCGCCACGCCCTGTGATAGCCCGTTTCTTAAACTATTGCGTCAGGGATGCAGTGCTACGGCTTGCCCGAGAAAAAGGCCAGGTACACTATGAAAACACGACACTGTCCTTCTACCCAGACTAGACGCAGACGGTGCAGGATGCTAGGCAAACGTTCGCGACAGTCAAGAAAAAACTACAGACGCAGCAGATTCCATATGCCATGCTGTATCCGGCGAGGCTAAGGATCAATCATCATGGATCACAGCACTTCTTTTCTAATCCTCAACAGGTTGAAGATTATTTATGACGCCACCGCCGTTCAGATACCATTGACTCTGACACTAGAGAACGCAGATCTCCGTTGCTCGGACCTGACCCCCGCTGAAATATGAACTGCATGTAATTGATAGCTGGAACTTTACTACTTGCTGGACAACAGGCGAGACTTACGCCACTGGTGATGTATTATTATATGTTCTTTATGACAGATAACTGGTTCGGCGACTTGCCTCCGTCCCACCACAGCTGACTGCCCGAGGGCGGTGCACCGGGTGGGTGAGAGTATGGAGGGAAGTGGGCAGGTAGTGAGCCCCTAACGTGTACCTGAGAGGGCGGTCCCCTGGAAGCAGCAGTTATGGGGAAGGTAGATGAGGTTAAAGGGTTGGGGCATTTGGAGGGGTGGGGACTTGTGCCCGGCAAGTTGGGGAAGCCGGTGTGGGAGGGGGGAGGTTTTGGGTTTGTGATTCCACAAATGTTTGTCCAATCCAAGGGGACTGTTGTCACGCTGATTTTTGATACACACCACACTGGAAATAATGGCTAGTGAGGCACGAGGCAGTACTACTATTACTGTCGCATCATGGAATGTGCGAGGTTTAAATGACCCGAGGAAAAAGCGGCAGATTCTAGGTTTATCTTGACAGGCATCACGTCGCAGTAGCACTGTTGCAAGAGACCCACTTGAGCCCTGATACCACTCCCCAATTTGCCTCGAGATGTGCAACACACCGCAGCTTTGCATCATATTCTACATATTCCAGAGGGGTGACCATATTGGTGAGGATGGGGGTTGCCTTCATCCCTGGCGGCTCTGTGGCCGACGAGGGGGGCAGGTTTTGCCTACTCTGGGGCAGGCTTCACTCCTATGATGTTACCTTTGCCAATTATTATGGGCCTAATGTAGATGATCCACAATCTCTCCTCCGTTTATGGGACAGAATCCAGGAGATTGGGTCCACTTACATTATCTGGGGTGGGGACTTTAACACGGTTATGCATCCGGCAATGGATAGATCACAAGGCACACCAGCGGATCACACAACCACACAGAGAACGCTATGCGCCATTATTTTTTTTTTTTTTTTTAAACCTTTATTGACTTTTACAGTTACAGTCCAAATCAGACAAACGACCCAGTGAATCAAGGGTGCAGAGGTAATACAGTCAAACAATGTAAATCAGGATTAAAGCCATAGTACCCCGCACAATATCAATGTACAACGCAGGAGAGCCAACTGAGACCGGGTCACAGGATCAGAAAGGTTACATTTTGTCTTTTTTAAAGGAGGAAAAACAGGATCGGATAGCACATCGTTACACATCGCCAACACTAGGGGTACACCTATGACAGGATTTCCATGGCAAGGTCCTCACGGGCAGGGAATACATAACAAAGCAGACCGTCAGGATAATCAACTAAACAGAGCAGACCCCCGCCCAGACAATACCCGCCCGCAATTCAATTGAGCAATAGAACAGAGACCCCCGTACCGAACTCAAAAACCGCACAGGAACGTGCCTAACATCCGACCCCAGAAAAGGAAAAAGAAGGGAAAGAAGTGAAGAAACACAGAAAAAATCAACATAAAAAAGGCCATGGAACTAAAGGGAATCAAAAACAAAACCCCACCCCCACCCCCCCACCCTGCACCACTGCACACGGCCACGGCCCACCCCCCTAGCAGCGTGCCTGTCGCCCAGAGCTAAAACCCGAAATATAGAAGAGAGAGCGAAGAGGAAAGAGAAAAACCAATATTCAACACAAAAGAGGGAAAAAGAGGAAAAGAATCAAATACCCCACAGAAGGGGAGAAAGCTATGGGGGGCCCCCCAACAAGGAACCCGACCTCCCCCCCCCCCCCGAGTCCCGCATCCCCGTAATAAAACTGTAGCAACATTGAAACACAGAGATCATATGCGGGGACACCACCAAGTAAACGCCCACCCTCGCAGCTTATCAGGCAATATGCAGAACTCTCAATGTCAGTGGAAAGGGCGCCAAGCGTCAATGTCATACATACAGCATGTCGGCCCGAATAAAGACAGGGCACAAAATACAATCAGGATAACACAAGTGAAGCAGCGCAGCAAACGGACATGCCAAGCCAAAAGAATCGAACGCCTTCCAATGTCACAAGAAGCAGCATCGTCCGAGGCGCCGCCGCCATTTTGCGCCGTCCTTCCTCGATGATACAAATCGAATGAAGCAAAAGATGACGGGTCCGGAGGAGAGCACTTACGAACTGGGGCACTCAAATCAGTCCAGAAGAAACAAAAGTCTCGTAGAAGCACAATAGGCGGCCCATCGACCGCCAGCAACCGCCACCCCCGGGGCCAAATGCAGGATAGTCAAGTCACGATGAGCCAAACAGGAGTATCAAAGGAACCAAGGCTATACTGCAGCCTCCATGCAGTCCCATACAGTACTGGCCATCGCCCCATCCCGGGGGACAGCAACAGATGTCTCGTAGCAGTAGCGGGCAAAACAAGTGATGGCTCGTCGGTAAACATCGGGCATAACTGACCAGAACAGCACCACGACATCACCAGCATAGGAAGAAACAGGACATCAAGGATAGTATTCCGCCCATTCTCGTCATCCAACACACCCGTCTGCCGCCACCCCAGGAGAGAGTCCACCAAGCCGCCATTTTCCAGGATGCACCCTCACCATGTAGCACGGCATGGCCAAAAATCGCCGGCCTCCATCAGGAAAAAGATTCACCGATGTCAAATCACCGCGTAGCATAGGATAACAGGCACCCCCTCCACAGAATAGCATTCACAGGACCCCCCAGCATGAAAACGACACGGCACTATCGTGCCCACCGGTACACTTAGGCCGGAACGTGCAGCACAGTCCAGTACACGCAAGCATTCAATGCGCCCTGAAGGAGACAAAGCGCCGTTACCTGGGACCGGCTGCCGATGAAAAGTGCTGGGGGGGAGGGAGGGGGGCAAAGCATCCAAAACGGAGCGGCTGCGCAGCGCTTCCTGAAGAGGGCTCCGGCGGTGTGGGGAGACTCATCAAGCCTCATGGTGGAGGAGCGGCTTCACAGAGGAGACTGTAGCTGCCGGGACGGAGCCAGCAGCCGGGCACATAGCCACGCGAGGCCCCGGCCGCCCGCAGCAGACGGGCCGCCCAGAGCGAAGGAGGATATCTCGGTCCCTGAGACTTCAAATTTCACCGCCATCGGGTGCCCCATCGCAGCGTCCCCTCCGACACACAAAAGCGCCGGTAAAGCGCGGGGCGGGTGAACGAATCGGAAGGCGAAGGGAGAAGGCCGGCGGAGCCGGGACTCCGTGCGGCCATCTTGGTCGCCGTCCCGGCTCCGCCCCCCCCCTATGCGCCATTATTACAGAGAACTACTTACTTGACTCGTGGATGCATTTACATCCCACACACCGGGAGGGAACACACTTTTCGGCGTACCACTCCACCTGGGCCCGGCTGGATTATGTATTCGTTTCCAGAGGTATTGCCCATTGGCTGGGACGAGCGACCCACCTAGCGCGCACACACTCGGACCATTCCCCAGTCATAGTCGCCTTGCATGTGCCCCTCAATCACTCCCCATATAGTGGCTGGCGCCTTAACCCGCTGCACTTACAGGACGTGGCGTTCAGGACAGAAATGGAGCAGGACATCAGAGACTTTTTTGATCGTAATCTTGACTCGGTCCCTAGCATTACGACTGTCTGGGAAGCGTTCAAAGTCACAGTCAGGGGCTGGTGCACTTCTAAAGGGGGGGATTCTGAAATCACTGCGTTCCACCTTGACCGCTTTAGAGAGAGAACTTAAGCAACTGGAAAGTGAACTGGGCTCAGACTCTGGGGCTGATGGGGTCAGGGCTACCATATGAGAAAAGCTTACAGAATATGGGGACATAGCAGATAGGGAGTGCAGGTTTTGAGGGAAGCATCACGTGGCGAGGGTGTATGGTGAGGGGGACCTCCCCGGTCGGGGTTTGGCAGCCGCAGTTCGCCCGCCTAGATTCTCGAACTACGTGACTGAGCTGCAAGATATTCATGGAGATATACATAGGAATCTCCCTGACCAACTGTGTGCCCTCAAAGATTTTTATAGTAACCTCTACTCTTCCCATAGAGGTACCCCCTTACACCTGCCTGACTATTTCGAAGACACTGCTCTGGCCAGGCTGGGGGACACACAGAAGACGTTTCTTAGCTTTGACCTAGAGCTCGACGAAATAACGGATGCTATTGTGCAGATGAAATCTGGTCGAGCTCCGGGGTCTGACGGACTGCCCATAGAGTTTTATAAAACATATGCCAGTGTGCCGGCACCTATACTGAAAGACGTGTATCATGCAGCATTGGAAGAAGGCAGCCTACCCACTACAATGCGCGAGGCGCTTATAATGTCCTTATTAAAACCGGGGAAACCTGCGCATTGTTGCGATTCCTATCGACCTTTATCCCTCCTAAACAGCGATACCAAGATACTAGCCAAAGTTCTAGCAACCCGACTCAACCTGCTAATGCAACGCCTGGCACTGCCCGACCAGGCAGGCTTCATCCCAACCAGAGCCACGTCGCACAATCTCCGCACTTTGGCAGCGGTACTTCAGGATATAGACCCGAAGTGTTCGGCGGTGGCAGTATTCCTTGACGCTATCAAAGCGTTTGACTCTCTGGAGTGGGACTACCGGCTGGGAACACTTGTACATATGGGGATGCCACCAGTCTTCCTCCAATGGGTCCAGTTGCTATATACCCACCCAATGGCCTCAGTCCTCCTGAATGGAGCTAGATCCACTCCTTTCCCTGTATCTAGAGGCACGAGGCAGGGTTGTCGCCTGTCCCCCATTTTATTCGCCCTGGCCATCGAGCCCCTAGCCGCTAAACTACGACAACATCACAATCATAGAGCGCTAATTTACCCATCACGACAACTACTCATCTCCCTATATGCGGACGACATGATGCTATATGTCCATAAGCCGCAAGAGAACCTAAACCCTATACTCCGGGAGATCACTACATTTGGAGCAATCTCTGGAGTGCAGATCAATTGGTCCAAATCTGCAATATTCCCCCTCACTGATAATACTCCGCAGCACCAGTTGGATTACCCACTGGCTTGGGAAGATGACGAGGTGAAATATTTGGGCATTCGGATTACCAGAGATCGGGACATGCTCATGCGGCTTAATTATGGCATGGCTGTGGATAAAATCACGGACAATATCACTAAATGGCTGCGCCTCCCGCTCTCCATGGCAGGAAGAATCTCCTTAATTAAAATGGTCATACTCCCCAAATTACTGTACCTCTTCATTAACATACCTTACCACCCCTGGCCCTTCTTTTTTAAATCGCTTAACTCACAACTTATTAGGCTTATTTGGGGAGGGAAGCCGGCACGGCTGAAGCTTAACACCTTAATGCTGCCGTACCATCAGGGAGGGTATGATGTCCCTAATTTTGAGATATATTACTACTGTGCACAAGCGTATTTCGCCACGTACTGGTTCCACCCCCCACCGTTCATGCCTCACTTGGCAGTGGAGGATGGCTATATGGCCCTGACGCCTACGACATACTACCTCTTCACGGCTGTGAAACAGAGGGAGAAGGACCCCTCTACGGTGGACTGCACTATACTGGCGTGGCAACGTATTGCTAATAGGCTGGAAATACCCATGTTGTACTCACCTAAGATGTCCCTGCAGAGCAACCCGCTGTTGCAAGTTACCTACGAAGGGCTTTGCCGTAAGCTGCTAGAGACACTTAACTTCCATAGCTGGGGGGATCTTTATGTGGAGGGTTGCTTCCGTACCAAAGAACAATTCTGTGACTCACATGCCCTGTCATATGGATGTATTCATGTATACCCGGCTTCGACAGAGTGTGAAAGCCGCCACCCCCGACAGACAACCCTCAGCACACCGTATCTCTCCTATACGGCCATGCATGCACCCCACCTTCACCCTCATACGCAAGAGCCAGGCAGGAATGGGAGATAGATTTGCAGGTTACACTGACTGACGACCAGTGGGAACTTAGCTGTGCGCAGACGGAGGCAGTGACTGGCAATAATAGGCTACGACTTATTCCCTTTAAATTCCTACACCGCCTATACCACACCCCAGCTAGGCTTTACAGGTTCCACCTTCGGGACAACGATGCGTGCATGCGATGCGGCCAATGCGGCGCAGGGTTCTTCCACTTAGCATGGAGCTGCATCCAGGTGAGGGAATACTGGACACACACATTTCAGGGACTATCAACAATGCTGGGCACCCAAATTGACACATGCCCCCTCACGGCTCTTTTGGGCCTGACTCAGGAAACTCAGACAAAAAATTTCTAGCACTGGGGCTACTGTTAGCAAAGCGCCAGGTGGCATGCCGATGGGGGAGAAACATACATCTGCTTGGTAATTTCCCTACAAGGTTTAAAACCCAGAGTTTTGTTAGGAGACCTATCCCGAGCACACTGGAAGCAGTAACTAAAAAAGAGTTGGCTAAAAGGTCGAAAAGGTGGTAAAAAATTGTATTGAAGTAGCTCTCCGTGTACGCAGTGTTGCCATGGAAAAAGCAACTGTCAGCGCCCCGGAGTGGCGTCTATATGGCACTATTAATGTTACTTCGGATGCAGACGATGTTGATTTGGACCACTGATGCCACAGTGCTCAGAGGTACTGCTCAAGATTTTCCAGATCCAGTCTGACACCTTGGGAATATTCTTAGGTGAGGAATATGCGGTTAGATAGAATATCTACCAGAACACTCATTATCAAACGTAAGTAATTTGTTCTTCCAACCACTGTTGAACTCCAGAGAGAGCGCAATGGTGTCAACCTGCCTCCCGGTCTCACTCCTGATCTCCATTGGTTCCGATTCAGAGTCTAGTCCTGACACACCTTAAGTTCCGAGTCAGCAATGTTGCAGCAAGTGGAAATCTTCAGTGAGGCTCTGGTCTACCTTCTCTGCCAGCCCCATTTGCCTCGATGCAGATGTTATCAACAACAGCTTTATTGCTATCTGACTCTGAAATGAATCCACCACGAACTTGACTCAGCTCCTTGGCAATCCTATTTACTCTTATGCCTTGCCCATAACACATGGTAGCGTCCAAACATTACAACTTATATGAATACCTTCAAGATGCCAGTGGGCTTGATGTTTCACCTAAAACTGGCCTAATGTTTCCCCCAAGTCCTGCTATGGAGGAAAAGCTCCTCTTTCGCTTTTGTCCCTCTTTTGCTATCATAATGTGAAAGGCAGCCCTGAAATATTAGACCTAAAATTGCCAACCATGGAGTAAAAACTAAAGTTTTAATCGAAGTTTTGAAACCTGGTCAGGCTCACAGTGAGCCACTCCTTATTTTCAATGAGACACTTAGTAACACCCTTTTGGGGAACTGTCTGGGGATTTAGGTATCCACCAGCTGGGTCAATCTGAATGCTTTTCCTACTACTCCTTCTGACAGTGAATCCAAGCGTTTGAGAATTTTGACAGAAAAAAGTTGTCCTCTGTGAGAAGTTGGCCTGGTATATGATGTTCACTATTCTAGTGAACACCTTGTACCAGTTCAAACAACCCTTATGGTGATGGTTGTAAGTCAACCTTATAGACCAGCTATCCTAGTGGTAGCGCTGACAGAACAGTCTTAGAGTCTTAGGCTAAAAGACTCTTGAGGGCGTGTAAAGCCAGCTGTTTTACCATATGTAACCCCTTGAATATCAAATGAAAGGACACCACACAGGATATATATAAAATATATGTGTATTTATGTACTAACACACTCCTCTGAACTCTTTATGAGATCAGAGGCCAAAGCACATAACAAGTTACTTAGTCAGAATATGTTAAGTTGCACAAATTACAGTTAGGCTCTAGGGGCGAAGCAAACCATATATTAAGAAAGTGGTATAAGTACCACGTCACGAGAAAAGGAAAGGCCTAGGGCCTAGGGAATCGCTGGGGCTACACTATCTGAACCTTAGGTTAGAAGTAGGAGGCCCACAGGCGCGCGTGCAGTGTCTTTACACACACGCGAGAGTCAATGTTAAGTCAATAGGAACTTAGACTTTAGAAAAAGAAGGATTTAGGACACTTCCGGTTTAGCTAGGAGGAAACAACTAAAAAACTAGACACTTGGATAGTCAATACCCTTGGGAGCACCGAAGTACTCGCGTTACCTCACCCACAGGAAGCGGGTGCATAGGTGTGAAGATGTGTCGGGTTTCGCGGTTGAAGCCTATGGAGACCTGGAGGAAAGATGCTGCAGGCGACCAGGAGGAAGATGTCCGGGTGGATCCAAGGGTGGATCGAGGATGAAGAAGACCTGAAAGCAGAGGGGAGGGAGTCTGGGTCACTAGCCAGTGACTGGTTGGAACCAGGAAGGAACCAGACTACGTTGAGGAGCAATCAGGTGCTGTCGTGAAGCTGGACTCTTCAGCCACACGGACCAGGAGGTGTCGGACGACCAGATGCTGGAGAGGAGCTGTCCCACGAAGGTTCTCGCAGATGGAGGGGTCGACTGCCGGATTGGAGTCAACAAGCCTTGGCAAAGGCAACCCACGCAGGATTCAAAGAAGGCTTGTGATGCAGACCAGCAAGGTCTGAGGTGCCTCACCTTTGCAGGGAGGCAAGGGCCAGTCTGGAGCAACCAGACCAGCGAGTTGGTTCAAAAGGATTGTCGTCACAGAGGCTACTAGCCTGCGGGCCAGCAACCGGACAACGCGCCGAGCAGAACACAAGCAGAAGGGCCCCACGCAGAACTCGTGGAGTGTGGAGGGCTGATCTTCAGTGCAGGTGGAGCTCGGATTCGGGGCTTCTCAATCCCCAGTGCACAGCTTCGAGGATACCTCAGAAGCTGCACAGTTAGCAAGTCGTAGACTTTTCAAGATGTCCGGTCCCACGTGTCTCGTCACCTCCACGGATCTCAGCTATGCTGCAGACGTGAAGAGAGGGTCAGAAAGGTCTGGAAGTTTGGGTCTTGTCAGGCTCTGTACTCCGGTCCCGGCGGGAGCGTCGACAAAGCAAGCCGTTGATTTGCTGGATGGTGCCTGGTTGCCCAGGGTGGTCACTCCTTGGCCACAAGGGAGATTCTTCAGTCTTCAGCTTCAGCAGAATGTCGAAGGTCCAGAGTTTCGTTTCAAGTTTCAGTTCAGAATCAAATCTAAAGTCATAGGACTCAGCTCCTACCTTTATACAACTACAAGGGGCTGGATTACTTTCTAGGTCCCTCCTATGGGTGGGACCAGGAAGGGGGGTGGTTACACCCCCTTTCCTTTGTCCAGTTTCACGCCAGAGCTGGTTCTGGAGTGCCCCAGCAACCGGTTTGAACTGGGGTATGCAAGGAGCACCTAGTGTGCCCCAGGCAGTTTCTCAATCTATTCAGCCCTCCCTGTCCCAATACACAAAGTCCTGTCTGGGGTGGCGCTCGCACCTCTCCAGGCAGGAAACCTATTGTCCAAACCTCCGTGACTGGAAGGACTCCCAGCAGCAGGAGGTCAGACTTGTGTCTGTGGCAGCAGCGTCCATTTTGTGACGCTGGGGCTCTGGTTAACTTTAACCGGGATAGTCAGCAACAACATGTCTTCTCCCTCTAGAAGGGTGGAATGCTACCCCCGTCGCCAGAATTGGCAAGGGGATAGTATTCCAAAGTGTACGACACCTTACACGACATGGATAGATAAAGCCAAACCAGAGTTAGCATTTAACCGCGAGGCTCATAATGCACTTAAGAGTATATGGTATGGCAATATCATAGAACAGCTATAAGGATATGGTTCCGAAAGCTGCAGACAGGCTCAGCTCATGCTAGGGCACCATCTCACACATAACCAAGCACTCTGCCTCCAGGATTGTTAAGGCCTGCCATAGGAGTGAATTATAGGTTACTATGTGTCTATATATAAGGTAGGTATAGGGATACTATACCTAAGCAAGGGGAGATTACACGACCTTGCCCCAGCTGAGTGATCAGCCAGTTGTGTCAATTTAGGTGTCCAGCCAGGGTTGGCATAATATATGCTGCAGCCCCTGGTAGGCCTTGGGTGCACCTATGCCCTGGGTACCTATGGTACACTTATACAGGGACTCACAAGGGTGACCCAATATCCAATTTGGTATGTACCTACAGTACATGGAGTCCATTTTACAGAGAGAGCAGATAGCCTGGGGTCCTGAATAGCAGGATCACAGGCCAACTAAGTCGAAAATCAGCTAAGCACTAGGCAAAAAGTTGGGGGTAACCATAGTCAGGTATCCACCTTCCTACTTCCTCCCTGAGCCTTACTCTCCGATCGGCCAATGCCAGCATTGGAGACTGGATGGGGGCATTGGATCTGCAGGACACCCTGCAGGCCCACAGGCGATACCTGCAGTTCGCAGTGGGCCAGGAGCATTTCCAGTTTGCAGTGCTTCCTTTTTGCCTTACCGGTGACCCTTGGGTGATCACGAATGTGATAGGCGGTGGCTGTAACACACCTTGAGATTTGTGGTTCCAGGTCTTTTGCTTACCTTAACAACTTGCTGTCGAACGGCACCTTGCCCGTGGCAGTCGTAAACCACCCAAGACAATGGTGAACCAACTAACATCGTAAGGGCTCACTATCAACGTGCCAAAGTTACACCTTGGCACAGCACCAAGGCAACCTATTAGATTCCACCCAGGTTTCAAAGGAGACTGTGCAAAAGATCTGTAATGGTGGCTACTCGACTGTGATTGGGCCAGTGGCAGAGCCCTCTTCTTCACCCATCCAGAGTGGATGGTGCTCATGGATGAGGCACTGTTGGTTTGGGGAGGCCATCTGGGAGAGGTGGAAATCGGAGTTCTCAGGCAGAAATAGTCTCATGGTCCGGAATCTGTGGTTAGATAGAGTATACACCAGAAAAAGCGATACCAAAGGTAACTAATTTGGTATGATTTTGAGGAAAAACTCTGGATGATACTGCTGTCACAATTGACAGAAAGAACGAAATTCATGTTCTCGTTGAATGAATGAATGAATATTAGCTTTATAAAGTGCAAACTTTGCCCGAAGGCGTCAAGGCGCTGCAGAAAGAGCCATCAGATGGAAATGCACGTAGAGCTCATACTGGTGGACTGGTAAAGAGCCAGGTCTTCAGGACCCTACGGAAGAGAGAGTGAGAAACTTGTCCAGAAATTGAAGAAGGGAGGGAATTCCAGAGCCTAGCAGCGGCAATGGAGAAGTCCCTGCTTCCCCATCTGACTCTCTTAAACCTGGGAACTACCAACAGATTTTTACTGGCAGATCTTACCTGCTTGGTAGGGACATATCGCCGAAAGAGCCCTAATGTCTTATGAACCTAGACGGTAAAAAGCCTTATGAGTAAGACAAAGAGCCTTAAACAGAATTCTCCGGTTTGGAGGGGGCCAGTGCAGCTCACTGACAGAAGCTGAGACTGAATGGGATTTAGGAAGGTCCATCAACAGCCTGGCCGCAGCATTCTGCACCAGCTGCAGACGATGAATAAGCCCTTCATTAATACCCAAATAGAGGGCATTACAATAGTCCTGTCTAGATAACACAAGGGCAATGACTGCCTGCTTTCAAGAGGCGAAAGAAAGAAATTGAGACATTTTCCTGAGAATCCTGATGATCCCAAAGCAGATGGACATAGTTCTGTTAACCTGGGGGCCCAGGGAGAGAGAATTGTCCACTATAACACCAATATTTTTTCCTTTGGACACTGGGCAAGGGCAGGGGCCAAGCGTGTCAGGCCACCAAGCATTGGACCAAATATGCTGTTGGTTTCCAAAGATCAAAACCTCTGTTTTGTCCCAGTTAAGTCTCAAATAGTTCTCCACCATCCAAGAGGAAACTGCCTGCATGTAGTTTTTAAAATTGGTGGCAGAGGCCTGTATTCTGAAAACAAAACCTGCCGCACACTTATATAAAAGTTCAAGCCAAAAGGATGTCTCAATGGACATAAAGTTCAAATTTCATGGGCGAAGGAGTGGACCACCAGAGTTTCGGTTCCTCTTTTATTGTTCATAGAAAGCCAGCCGACACGTGTTTCGTCGCAAGAATACACACTGTTTCCGTGACTCCTCAGGGGTGTGGGTAGTGGATATGTAACCACAGGTCGCGGTGCCGGTGATAATTCCGACCCGGCTCCGCTCGAGACCGGGTATCAAAGTCAGTCAGAATGTGGTTTCACAAATATCGACAGTAGTTTTCTCCAGCGGGTATGTGGAGATTCTTTAGTGAAGAATAATGCTACATATTATGGTCATCGGGGTAAGAAATTCCAGAGTATCTCTGGGTCCGCGTATTGGAAGCACGGTAAGTGTAGAGACTTGTGTAGCAATAAGTCCCCGTAGTGCGGGGGGTAATTCAGCGGCGAGACGCTCAAGTTCGCGTTTCGGTTCCGGGTGCGGTCACCGCATAATATGTAGCATTATCCACTACCCACAGCCCTGAGGAGTCGCGGAAACAGTGTGTTTTCTTGCGACGAAACACGTGTCGGCTGGCTTTCTATAAACAATAAAAGAGGAACCGAAACTCTGGTGGTCCACTCCTTCGCCCATGAAATTTGAACTTTATGTGCATTGAGACATCCTTTTGGCTTGAACTTTTTTATAAGTGTGCGGCAGGTTTTGTTTTCATTGTATTTAATGTGTCCTCAAAACACATTTTGAGGGGTTACAGGGATTTGCCCCTTACCTGCATGCACCTTCTGCCTTACAGTATCTTCCTGTGCGTTAACCTGAGCAGGCGCCCAGCATTTCCCTCACACCTGAAACCCTGTTCTTTGTCGTCATATGAGGCCTGTATTCTGTTGGTGATGGGCACCATAATTTGGGTATCGTCCGCATAGGACAGCCCCTTCAATCCGAAGGCTCTGGCGACCCTGGCCTGAGGGACAACATACATTTTAAAGAGAGTTAGACTCAATAAGGAGCCCTGAGGGACTCAACAAAACAAATGGTTAGGGGCCGAGTAAAATTGATCCATTTTTACTATATGTGCTCGATCAATAAGAAATGAAGTGAGCAGCCTAAGGGCACCGCCCCACCCTCATTTCCATGAGCCGATCCACCTATCTCGTCTACAAAAAGAAGGGTCCCCGCAAGGAGACCGTGTTGTGTGCTACACACACTGATACAATTTAGAATCGAGTTAGCCTCAAAAAAGGCAACATCAATCAGAAGTACTTGTGAAAGGTATTGTCCTTTATTTTACAATACCACATTTCACTTATGAAAGAGCAAACATATTTACATTAAGTAATTAGCCCCAGTTGGGTAAGAAAGGGAGGGAGGGATGTGCTCAGGGCAGTGTAAAGTCACAGAAAGGTAAACACAATCAAAAAAGAAGTGAATAATAACAGTCTTAACTCAAATTTGAAACAACTCAAATGCAAAGCCTGAACAGTTAGGGCTTCAATTGGAAACTGTTAAGCTAGGGACCTTCCGCGGCCACATACATAGTTCAGAATAATCAGGGGCATGTGCCGGAGGTACAAAATGAGGGAAAGGCCGTTGACGTTTCGACCCCTAGCCGTAGGTTACGTTAGATCCTTTAACGGGGTCTTCATCAGGACAAGTGCAGGAAGGGAAAGGCGGGGGTAGAGTGGGGCAGTTCGATCTGAAAATTAAAACCAAAGGTCAGACTAATTTAATTGTGCGACCTATTAAATGTCGTTTTATTTAACAATATTACAATGCAAAAACTGCCATTACCATGGAGTCCGGACCCAAAGGGGCCTCCAGACATGGGAAATGAGTAAAACCAAGCCGAAGGTCATGGTTAGACTCCCAGATATTCATTATTCACAACAGAGGAAAAGAAACCAGTATTGGATTATAAGGATTATTCTGTCAAACAATATTGCACCTCAAAGATGAACTTACATCGGATTTGGACACGCAGTCAGGAAAGTGATGATGGTATAGATTACCAGTTGTCGTTATCCAAACCGGACAGAGTGTCAAGTAAGTGCACAAAATCTGGGTTAAAAGGAATTATGAGACTAATTTAGTAACATACCATTATACCTACGAGACCTGCACTATAATGTCATCTCGTCACTTACATTAGACACACTTGGGAAAGCACTGAAGGTCTTGACAACAGGCAAAATCAGTTCTGATCAGGCTTAACGGCGTCACTTTGACTGTGAAAATAAATTATATTATAAATCTATGTTATATTAAAAGCCCTGCTGGTAAACGGTTACTTAACCCCACCAGTTCAATGTGAGGCACGTTGTTATTTAGAAAATTTGTAACTTACATTAGATTCGGCATAGGTGTGCACCGAAGGTTAAGGCACACGAGCAGTCTTTTTCGGAAGACGCAACTATAAAGATAATGAAAGACCTTGTCGGTGACAGGCTGAATACAAGGATTACCCACTTAATCATAAGCAAGACAGAATGTCACATACCTCTGAAACTGTCTCCGTACGCTTATATAGATCCCAACGTCTTTTTGCTCGGTCTAAGGATCAGACGGGGCGTGGATTAACCATCGACCGACGTAATGCTTAAAAGCCACTACGCTGCTTTATGAAAAGATTTAACCGACCTCGCGGTGATTTAATCCTGCGGGAAAAGAATTGCCCGTCAGGAAAACAAAGCTAAGGTCTTCTGTAACAAAATTCGGCAAAGGCCGCAAATATTTATAAAAGACACTGCTAATTACCGGCTTATGGAGAGGCCGCTGCAGTCCAACGCACGTCTGCACAAACTCCGTCAAGCTGCTTCGCGGAGTTTGGAGGCGGGGTCAATACTACACTCACTAAATAGACATGGAAGAGTTACTAGACCGCTGCTGCCCGCCTAGCACTATATCAATGGACTCAACAAAAAGATAAAAAAATATATACTTCGGCCCGATCAGGAAACTTAACAAGGGCACTGATTACAAGTTTGATAATAATAAGACATGTAAAGAAACTACAAATTAGACATGTAAAAAACTACAGATCAGACATGTAAAAAAACTACGGATTAGACATGTAATAAAACAAAAAATGTGACCCATCTCGAGCAACTCTCTCACAGGAGGTTGTACTCGAGTAATTCTAAAAAAACATTATGGAAGAGCATTATTACGAATATTATGTCTAAGCAGGCCAGGTGCTGTGTGTAGTGTCTAATACCAAATATTGTGATTACCAAACTCGTGCACTTCTCCAACATGAGAGTGAAGACGAGCGACATCAGGTGTATATTGATGTGGTATTATTCGTCAAAAAAGGTTTAAGGCAATCCGTGCACTTCTCCAGCATGAGAGTGTAGACGGGTGTGATTAATATTACATACTATCTAATCAGGAAATGTCGATGAGAGTACTCAAAGGAGCTGCACAAAACCAAATAATGATACTCAAGTCCTTCAGCCCAGAGCTGCCAATTGTGCCAGGCTACTCTCCTGTTCATTGAGCCCATTTTTGATTGTGTCTAAAAGGGACATCCATTTGGATTCACGTGTATTGAGAGCTGTCCGCAAGTTACCTCCTCTTCTCCCCAGGGATACTTTTTCAATGACCAACCATTTTAGGTCAGACACCATATGTCCTGTCTTTTGCCAATGTTCTACCAGGGGGGCACCTAGCACTTTACAGCGCAGTCTGCTACAGTGAGAAGAAATGCGAGATTTTATTTTCTGTTGGGTTTGCCCTATATATACATGATTACATGGGCATTGTATCATATAGATCACACTGGTCGAGTTGCAGTTTGTATAATGCTTTAGGGTATAGACCCGTCCACCATGGGCAAATGACTTGGTCTGGATGGTGGTGTCACATGCCGTACATGTGCCGCATCTATAATGTCCAACCACTGGCGGTAAGTTCCATAAGGTGGTTAGGGTTGGTTGACTCCCTGGTTCCAGGTAGGAGTGGACCACCATGTCTCGAATATTTTTTGCCCTTTTAAAAGAGTGAAGGGGGAGATGTGGTTGTTTGATCTCATCAGCTACCAGGGGCCAATTCTTATTGATAATTTGTTTTATCTCATTGCTTCGTGTAGAGAAGGTAGTGACACAGATAATACGTTCTGATTGTGTCTGATTATTGGTTTTTGGGTTCAGCAGACTATCGCGTGGATTATACCACGCCCGTTTCCTAGCACGTTTCACCATTCGGGCTGGATATCCCCGAGAGATGAGGCGTTCATTTAGGATCTCCGATTCCTTGATATAATTTGCTCGGGTGGAGCAATTTCGCCTAATTCTGAGAAATTGCCCCACAGGCAAATTGTCCTTGAGGCCTCTGGGATGATGACTCCCATGTTGCAACAGGGAATTCCGCTCTGTGGGTTTTCTAAACAAAGTAGTCTGTAAATGGTCACCATTCACATAAATTGAGATATCCAAGAATGGTATAGTCTCATTACTTGATTCCATAGTAAATTGAATATGGGGATTCCTTAGATTGAGCCAATCATGAAATTCTTGCAGTTGTTGTTTATTGCCCTCCCAAATACAAAGTACGTCGTCAATATATCTGACCCATAGGGTCAGCCTAGTCTGAAAAGGATTATTAGGTGAAAAGATGTGCTGTTGTTCGTAATGGTCCATAAAAATGATAGCCAGATTTGGGGCAAAAGTAGCCCCCATGGCTACTCCCTTGGTCTGCACATAGAATTCATCTTGGAAGATAAAAAAGTTTTGTTTCATAGCAATACTTAGCAACTCAATTATAAAGTCAGTTGGAACTTGGACAGGGGCCGGTCTTTTCTCTAACGCTTCTCTCATCACATCCAAAGCATCCTGTTGAGGAATGCTAGTATACAGCGATACAATATCGCACGTCACCAGGAGTGCCGTATCTGGGTCAAAGGGTCTCTCATCTATCAGGTTAATGGTTTGCGTAGTATCACGGAGATAAGTCTGGGTGTTAAGAGCGATGGGCTTTAGAAAGAAATCAATATATTTGCACAACGGCTCTAACATGGACCCACAGCCTGACACGATAGGACGCCCTGGAGGACTGTCCAGATTTTTATGGACCTTTGGCAAAGTGTAAATTGTAGCTAATCTTGGGAATTTCTGATTAAGGAATTTAAATTCCTGCTCGTTTAAATAACCATCGTCCAAGCCTTTTTGTGTGGTATTCAGAATCAAAAGAGCTAAGTCTCTTGAAGAGTCTTTGTAAATGGGTCTTTGTAAATATAAGGAAGAAATCCTTAGACAATTATCAGATGGTGTCAGCTACCAGCTACTCCCTAGCGACCCTTCAAGAGACTTAGCTCTTTTGATTCTGAATACCACACAAAAAGGCTTGGACGATGGTTATTTAAACGAGCAGGAATTTAAATTCCTTAATCAGAAATTCCCAAGATTAGCTACAATTTACACTTTGCCAAAGGTCCATAAAAATCTGGACAGTCCTCCGGGGCGTCCTATCGTGTCAGGCTGTGGATCCATGTTAGAGCCGTTGTGCAAATATATTGTTTCTTTCTAAAGCCCATCGCTCTTAACACCCAGACTTATCTCCGTGATACTACGCAAACCATTAACCTGATAGATGAGAGACCCTTTGACCCAGATACGGCACTCCTGGTGACGTGCGATATTGTATCGCTGTATACTAGCATTCCTCAACAGGATGCTTTGGATGTGATGAGAGAAGCGTTAGAGAAAAGACCGGCCCCTGTCCAAGTTCCAACTGACTTTATAATTGAGTTGCTAAGTATTGCTATGAAACAAAACTTTTTTATCTTCCAAGATGAATTCTATGTGCAGACCAAGGGAGTAGCCATGGGAGCTACTTTTGCCCCAAATCTGGCTATCATTTTTATGGACCATTACGAACAACAGCACATCTTTTCACCTAATAATCCTTTTCAGACTAGACTGACCCTATGGGTCAGATATATTGACGACGTACTTTGTATTTGGGAGGGCAATAAACAACAACTGCAAGAATTTCATGATTGGCTCAATCTAAGGAATCCCCATATTCAATTTACTATGGAATCAAGTAATGAGACTATACCATTCTTGGATATCTCAATTTATGTGAATGGTGACCATTTACAGACTACTTTGTTTAGAAAACCCACGGAGCGGAATTCCCTGTTGCAATATGGGAGTCATCATCCCAGAGGCCTCAAGGACAATTTGCCTGTGGGGCAATTTCTCAGAATTAGGCGAAATTGCTCCACCCGAGCAAATTACATCAAGGAATCGGAGATCCTAAATGAACGCCTCATCTCTCGGGGATATCCAGCCCGAATGGTGAAACGTGCTAGGAAACGGGTGTGGTACAATCCACGCGATAGTCTGCCGAACCCAGAAACCAATAATCAGACACAATCAGAACGTATTATCTGTGTCACTA
Organism: Lissotriton helveticus; assembly: GCF_964261635.1. Taxonomy (NCBI): domain Eukaryota; kingdom Metazoa; phylum Chordata; class Amphibia; order Caudata; family Salamandridae; genus Lissotriton; species Lissotriton helveticus. The sequence continues at coordinate 115,299,676 of NC_136062.1, read as the reverse complement.
CCTTCTCTACACGAAGCAATGAGATAAAACAAATTATCAATAAGAATTGGCCCCTGGTAGCTGATGAGATCAAACAACCACATCTCCCCCTTCACTCTTTTAAAAGGGCAAAAAATATTCGAGACATGGTGGTCCACTCCTACCTGGAACCAGGGAGTCAACCAACCCTAACCACCTTATGGAACTTACCGCCAGTGGTTGGACATTATAGATGCGGCACATGTACGGCATGTGACACCACCATCCAGACCAAGTCATTTGCCCATGGTGGACTGGTCTATACCCTAAAGCATTATACAAACTGCAACTCGATCAGTGTGATCTATATGATACAATGCCCATGTAATCATGTATATATAGGGCAAACCCAACAGAAAATAAAATCTCGCATTTCTTCTCACTGTAGTAGACTGCGCTGTAAAGTGCTAGGTGCCCCCCTGGTAGAACATTGGCAAAAGACAGGACATATGGTGTCTGACCTAAAATGGTTGGTCATTGAAAAAGTATCCCTGGGGAGAAGAGGAGGTAACTTGCGGACAGCTCTCAATACACGTGAATCCAAATGGATGTCCCTTTTAGACACAATCAAAAATGGGCTCAATGAACAGGAGAGTAGCCTGGCACAATTGGCAGCTCTGGGCTGAAGGACTTGAGTATCATTATTTGGTTTTGTGCAGCTCCTTTGAGTACTCTCATCGACATTTCCTGATTAGATAGTATGTAATATTAATCACACCCGTCTACACTCTCATGCTGGAGAAGTGCACGGATTGTCTTAAACCTTTTTTGACGAATAATACCACATCAATATACACCTGATGTCGCTCGTCTTCACTCTCATGTTGGAGAAGTGCACGAGTTTGGTAATCACAATATTTGGTATTAGACACTACACACAGCACCTGGCCTGCTTAGACATATTATTCGTAATAATGCTCTTCCATAATGTTTTTTTAGAATTACTCGAGTACAACCTCCTGTGAGAGAGTTGCTCGAGATGGGTCAAATTTTTTGTTTTATTACATGTCTAATCCGTAGTTTTTTTACATGTCTAATCTGTAGTTTTTTACATGTCTAATTTGTAGTTTCTTTACATGTCTTATTATTATCAAACTTGTAATCAGTGCCCTTGTTAAGTTTCCTGATCGGGCCGAAGTATATACTTTTTTATCTTTTTGTTGAGTCCATTGATATAGTGCAAGGCGGGCAGCAGCGGTCTAGTAACTCTTCCATGTCTATTTAGTGAGTGTAGTATTGACCCCGCCTCCAAACTCCGCGAAGCATCTTGACGGAGTTTGTGCAGACGTGCGTTGGACTGCAGCGGCCTCTCCATAAGCCGGTAATTAGCAGTGTCTTTTATAAATATTTGCGGCCTTTGCCGAATTTTGTTACAGAAGACCTTAGCTTTGTTTTCCTGACGGGCAATTCTTTTCCCGCAGGATTAAATCACCGCGAGGTCGGTTAAACCTTTTCATAAAGCAGTGTAGTGGCTTTTAAGCATTACGTCGGTCGATCGTTAATCCACGCCCCGTCTGATCCTTAGACCGAGCAAAAAGACGTTGGGATCTATATAAGCGTACGGAGACAGTTTCAGAGGTTTGTGACATTCTGCCTTGCTTATGATTAAGTGGGTAATCCTTGTATTCAGCCTGTCACCGACAAGGTCTTTCATTATCTTTATAGTTGCGTCTTCCGAAAAAGACTGCTCGTGTGCCTTAACCTTCGGTGCACACCTATGCCGAATCTAATGTAAGTTACAAATTTTCTAAATAACAACGTGCCTCACATTGAACTGGTGGGGTTAAGTAACCGTTTACCAGCAGGGCTTTTAATATATCATAGATTTATAATATAATTTATTTTCACAGTCAAAGTGACGCCGTTAAGCCTGATCAGAACTGATTTTGCCTGTTGTCAAGACCTTCAGTGCTTTCCCAAGTGTGTCTAACGTAAGTGATGAGATGACATTATATTGCAGGTCTCGTAGGTATAATGGTATGTTACTAAATTAGTCTCATAATTCCTTTTAACCCAGAGTTTGTGCACTTACTTGACACTCTGTCCGGTTTGTATAACGATAACTGGTAATCTATACCATCATCACTTTCCTGACTGCGTGTCCAAATCCGATGTAAGTTCATCTTTGAGGTGCAATATTGTTTGACAGAATAATCCTTATAATCCAATAGTGGTTTCTTTTCCTCTGTTGTGAATAATGAATATCTGTGAGTCTAACCATGACCTTCGGCTTGGTTTTACTCATTTCCCATGTCTGGAGGCCCCTTTGGGTCCGGACTCCATGGTAATGGCAGTTTTTGCATTGTAATATTGTTAAATAAAACGACATTTAATAGGTCGCACAATTAAATTAGTCTGACCTTTGGTTTTAATTTTCAGATCGAACTGCCCCACTCTACCCCCGCCTTTCCCCCGGACTCCATGGTAATGGCAGTTTTTGCATTGTAATATTGTTAAATAAAACGACATTTAATAGGTCGCTCAATTAAATTAGTCTGACCTTTGGTTTTAATTTTCAGATCGAACTGCCCCACTCTACCCCCGCCTTTCCCTTCCTGCACTTGTCCTGATGAAGACCCCTGTCAAAGGATCTAACGTAACCTACGGCTAGGGGTCGAAACGTCGACGGCCTTTCCCTCATTTTGGACCTCCGGCACATGCCCCTGATTATTCTGAACTATGTATGTGGCCGCGGAAGGTCCCTAGCTTAACAGTTTCCAATTGAAGCCCTAACTGTTCAGGCTTTGCATTTGAGTTGTTTCAAATTTGAGTTAAGACTGTTATTATTCACTTCTTTTTTGATTGTGTTTACCTTTCTGTGACTTTACACTGCCCTGAGCACATCCCTCCCTCCCTTTCTTACCCAACTGGGGCTAATTACTTAATGTAAATATGTTTGCTCTTTCATAAGTGAAATGTGGTATTGTAAAATAAAGGACAATACCTTTCACAAGTACTTCTGATTGATGTTCCCTTTTTTGAGGCTAACTCGATTCTAAATTGTATCAGTGTGTGTAGCACACAACACGGTCTCCTTGCGGGGACCCTTCTTTTTGTATACCACATAGCGCCCAGGTCCCCGCGACTGCATGGGTTCAACCCCCTCTTGTGTAACGATCCACCTATCTCAGCGGGGATATAGTGTCGAAGGCTGCCATAAGGTCAAGAAGAATCAATAGCGTGGTATGGCCAGCGTCAACCTGAATGCGGATGTTGTTGAGTGTGGAGGTTAACGCCGTCTCCGTGCTATGATCACTTCTAAAACCATGCTGCGAGCCCTAGAGCAGCTGATATTCCCCAGATGGGAACTAAGGTGAGAACTCGGATGTTTCTCCTGAATTTTTGCTCGGACAAATAATAGCTAGATGGGGCGGTAATTTTTTAGTTCCGCAGAGTCCAGAGAGAGCTTTTTTAAAAGAGGTTTGACAACCGCTGTCTTCCAAGAAGTAGTGTACTGTCCAGCTGAAATAGCTACATTAAGTCCTGAGGTAAGGTTGGGTACAATAACCAAATAGCCAAATGTGATTCCACCTTTCCGGCGGTGCGTGTCCTCTTGTGACAGCGGAGTAGTAAGTAAATTGTCTGCCTCCGCCGGAGTTACTGGATTATTAAAAGAAAGGGGGGTGTTTGCAGAGACTAATTTAGGGGTCCAGCGTTAAGAGTTTCCAAGGAGGAATATATTCCGTGATCTTAGAGCGGACAAAAACTAGACATTCTGTAACAAAGGTCCTGGGAGGTGTCAGTGTGGACAGGAGGAGGAAAGAGACTTAATTAAATTAAAAAGCTCCCTAGGAGCTCTAAGGGATTCTGTAACTTTGAAATAAAATAATACTTTTCCTCTATGATGGAGATTTTATATTCCCTTAATCTTTGTTTTAGCAAGTCTCTTCCCGCAGGGTTGAGGTCTAGACGCCAAATCCTTTCCTGATCCCGGCAGGATTGTCTTAGTTTTCTCAGCCTGTCAGAAAACCGGGGGCAGAGGGCTTTTATCTAGCCGCATAATGCTCCTTAAGGGGAGCTAGGCTGTCCATGGGTACTAGAAGCCAGTTGGAAAAATATGTGGCTTCCAAATTAGCATCAGAATGAGGGAGCCATTGATGGTTATTAAGTGTGTTAAGTAGAGCCTCCTTGCTGATACAACTGAGGTTTCTCTTCTCCATTTTCTTTGTCTTATTTAGAGCTGTATAAGATACCGGGATCTGGAGGTTGAAAGGAATGGCATAATGGTCTGACCAAGAGAGTTGTATAGGTTCTCTTACCATAAGCCATGTTACCATAATAGTCTGTGTCTTGATTGTTGATGAAAGGAGGTCACAACAAAATGTCAAATTAAAATAATTTCCTATTTTGTTTTAGGTTCAAATGGACCGCAGTTGTTTACGGTTGAACAGTGGGGTACCCCTGAAAAGTTACCCAGAGCTCACACTTGGTAAGTCTATATTCATCAGAATTCATATATCTCAACTTGATACCAGGCACTTGTATGATAAAGTTCTTCTCTTTGTTTGGCAGCTTTAATCGACTGGATTTGCCACCCTACGAGTCTTTTGAAGATTTATGGGAGAAACTTCACATCGCAATTGAAAATGCTCAAGGTTTTGATGGAGTTGATTAGAGACAATATCCAAATCTACAGACCTTAATTTCCAGTTTACAAATTAAATTCCGTATAATTTTTCTTGACAGACTATTTCCACCGTTTGGCTGTCGAAACCTGATACGTGTTCGTGTATTTATAGAAGAAAACGATATTTACACATACTTTCACATTCAGTGCGCCCAGTTCTGTCATGGTGCTCAAGTAATAGCCTAGGCTGGCAAGCCAAAAGTGAAAAATCTTACAACCGTTACCTCGGGTCTTGCCAAGTGCTCAATTTCACACAAACTGCTGAAACTCTAGATGTGTGACTTGCTTGCAAATAGACTCGCTGCTGCCTTCCTGCATCCTTCTATCTGAACGTGTCAGAGAATTCAGTATTGTAACACACCTCTTTGTGAGCTACTGAAAGCTGTTTTTTATATGCACAAACACGTTTCGGATCATATATGTTGTTTATCTGGAAAGGATATTTGCATTTCACTATGTCGGTTGGAATGCATACAATTATTCATCTTATCGTATAACCAACATATTTCCTACTTAAGTTCATTGAAGCAAACATATTTTTGATACCAGAAATGCATTAATAATTATGATTATATATAATGTCATTAATGACAGACCATGCTATGAAAACATGTTCTCAATTTGAGAAAGACAAAAATATATCGCCTTTATTTAAGGCTTTTTGCAACAAAATATATATTTATAGGTATAATCTGCCGGGATGTCCACACAAGTTAGCCAATGTATATTTTTTCTGATACGTCACTCTCATGACAAACATGAACTGCGTTATATACAAATATAATCATACAAGGCCTTGAAGGAAACTGCAAGCACAACATAAATTAAGTTTTCGCCCAGAGGATGCTGGATGGTAGAGGAAATGCGAATCAGGATCGCCAGGTTTTGCCTCTCCAGCGGGATGTATGACGTTACAACGCATACATTTACATCGTGGTATATTACATTGAGGTTTTTACAAACCAAGTCGTTACAACGACTTGCGTTGGAGGGCACTGGACTTAGGAGTAGTATAATTTACTATTCCAACTCCAGTCTACATACAGTAGGGAAGGTGGTGGATAGTAAATTATACTATTCTTTGTCCTAGAGCGCCATCCAGCGCAAGTCATTGTAACGACTTGCGATGTGAAAACGGCGATGTAATAGCATCGCGATGTAATTCCCGCGTTGTAAACGATGTTTCCCCTCCAGGGAAATGTATATGGAATATGGGGTAATGGGAGGGCTCAAGAGGGAAGACTTGGGGCTGCGGGCGGGCAGTAAAGGCTTCATTTTGTCACTCTTTGGGGCCATTTCCCTTTCACATGTGGTCAATTGGAAATTGTGGGTACAAACATAAAGTATGTTTTTTTAGGGTGAAAGAAGCAGCAAGTATACATGAGAGGCTTGTGCTCATGTTGTATTACAGTGCACAGGCCAGAGCGCAGGACTAAGGAATGAAAGTATGCTTTACAGTTCCATTGTACCTTTCCCATGTTATGCTATCTTTAAGCCACGGGATAAAACCTAGCCTGACCTATGTCTGGTCGTATGTAAATATATCATTATTTTGTTGCTAATTCTCGGGACTCAGTTTTTCGAATTGTGCTAATTTGAAATGTTCTTTCCATGAAAGGCTTTTACACGTATGATATATGTGCCACTACAAGCGCCTTGAGACCCTCCGGGTAGGTAGTGCGCTCTATAAATGTCCTTGATTGATTGATTGATTGATTGTGCCAATAAAATATCGGAAATTAATCAGTATTAACATTTTGCAACAGTTTATAGTGTTTGCCAACCTACCAGAGCTTGAATTATTTCACATCAATGCAGTAAAAACATGTTTACAGGGTTTTCCCATTTATTGGTTCCCTAGATTTCACAGGGAGTGTTTTTATGTTAATTCTTATTTCAATTAATAGAATAACCAAATCATTTGTTCAAATAACATTATTACCAAAGTTGTTACGTCTGTGCAGTTTTTTGAACTTCTGCAAACTCCTCTAGAGGATTTATTGACTATTTTGGTGTTAACTCTGGTGTTCTTCATTGCTAAAGCTTATCGTGATCCCCTTCAGTATGCCGATCTTGACAAAAATTGTGGTTTACTTGATATTAGTTTAATCTGCTTCAGGCTAGTGTTGATCTGCTGTCCAGCATCTTGAATATCCCTGCCTGAGGCCAATGAAACCATTTCGGACTCGTTTTCCAACATCGGTATACATACTGCCTCAAAACATACATGATGTACAGTTCTCTTAACACAGTATCATGCTAAAACGAACAACTCTGTACTTTGTTATTCGACAATTCATTCATTCATTGTTTGATATTAGTTTCATTAGTGTTCTCTTTTTTAGAGGCTATGAATGCCACATGTCTTCTTAGAGAGTTCTGTAAAATCTAGCTTCATCCAGATTCATATCATTGGCGCTCTTGGCTAATGCTGTGGTTCAAATGTACCTTATTGTGTAGCTGCTGAATTAGTTGAAGATATGAAAACTTCTTATGTTCGGAAAATTCCTCTTTTGACTTTAAGGAAGGTGTTCTAAAGTGTTTGTACCTGTTGTCTTCTCTTGATTTATTGACGTGCTTGTCCAATGTGGAACCCGGAACGATTCACTATCCTTTATTCTGCTTTCCATTCTGTTGGGATAAAATCAGCACTTTTCACAACCCTTTGTAGCGCATTGTTGGTTGAGACCAAAATAAACCTTTCACCTAAAACATTGTGCTATGCAGTGCCCAGACCTCAGAGATGTGCATTTCATTTCATCTGATCTAATGGAACAATGGGCATTCTGAAGGACACCTCTAACCACAGATTCCACTTCTTTAGAATACCCTCAGGCGCCAGACTGGATCCCGGAGAATTCTTCAGCAGTGCTCCTACCGTGCTGTGACAGAGTGAATCTGCAAAAAAAGACACCACCACCTTAGGCTGTAGTCCGTTCTTTTCTTTCCATGCCCTTCGATGTCAATCCGGAACTAAGCTCCACACTTTGTCAGTCTTCCGACCACTCAAAACCACTTTTCTACTGTGTTCTAGGGAACGTCTCGCTCAAAAACAACAGGATTTAAACAGTGTGGAGACTACAGGAAGTAGAACCTGTTTAAGATGCATGAGCTTTGGTCACAACTCAATGTTGTGCTATAGGTGTGGCCTTATGTTCCTAATGGAGATCTGGGAGTTGGAAGTAGAGCTCTGTGTCGCCAAACATAAGAAGGGGGTTGCAATTGAAGCGCAAGTCCTGCTCAGATTTGCTGTGCCAATCCCAATCTTGATTAAGAGTTTGGTCCCATGCGAAGTTGTGTCCTGCTCAAAGTCTTCCAGTAGACCAAAGTTGTAAACACACCATTAGTGCAAGAAATCCAAGTGGACTCAACCCCTTCCCGCGATTATGAGTCAGACAAGACAATGCCAAGGCATTATTCGAAAGATCAGAACCTCGCTAGCATTCTCTGACTCTGGGCTGGTCCTTCACCTGGATCTAGCATGCTTCAAATTTCCCAGGCAGTTGTCTACTCCGCAGCAAATCAAAAAGGCTACGCTGCTAATTTTTCAGGTGTTTGTTTCCCTCAGGCTTCCCTCAGGACACATTACTGAACTCTCACTGATGCCGGTCCAGACTTCTACCACATCACCCAGATTCATGCCAGTTCCTTCTATGCTGGTGCACTGATACTGGCATCTGCAATGCCTGCACTACCATATTCTGATCAGATTCTGATGCGTTCATTGAATACCAAATGCCCCCCCCTCAATTCACCAATAATGACGAGGGAGCAGGCAACCTGCTCCCGGCTCCCTATAATCATGAGGGGCTATAACTGGTATTGCAAAATGCAAGTCGACCAGATACATCCCCAGTGGCTGAGCTAGCCTCATCACCTGGACCACCATTGGATGAAAGTGCCTCTTTTGCAGTAGTAGTGCAAAGAGCAACAGAAGTTCTGGACTTACTGTTGCCTCAACTTGAAACTGAGGCACACGTATTAATATTGTCATTTATTGAGGTGCTCTCAGACATTTTCATGGCTATTGGTCTTAAACATGCTCAGGCCCACAGGTCAGTCGACCCTTGGCCACTCATCATAGACCAGTCCCCAGTGAGCTGACTTTTTTAACAAACCACCCTACCCCCTGCAAGCCTGGTGGTACAGGTGTTAACAAGTAAAGCTAGTCCAGATTTTTTTCCGACCATCCCCCCCAGCTGGAGCTTTGAAATGTATTGATGCCTTTGCAAAAAAAATGGTTTCTTTGGTAAGTTTGATCCACAGATCTTTGAATGCAGTGTATTTTCTTAGCAGGTAAACCCATGTCTTATGAGACATGGCCAGCGAGATCTTGCCGGTCGTCCCAGAAGACCTCCAGGCCTAATTGGCACAAATTATCTTAGTCAAGATGCGACAAGGTATGTTGCATGTTGGCTTGGACAACACCGGTTGTGTGGGCTGAGCTGTTGGCACCAGTTTGGTGCTTAAACAGCATGCCGAGGGGCAGTCACCCAGACTTTTAGAAGATGCTTGAGCTTTTCTTATGAACATGCCCATAAACAAATCACAACTGTTTGAAGAGAAAGTTTATTTGACGCACAAACAATTGAAAAACAGTTGCAGTGCTGCACAATTTTTGGGGTTGTGAACCCCAGTCAGGAAGTTTCACCAGTGGTATTAAAAATTCAAAGGTTATTCGAGAGACCAACCTTACTTGCATTAGTAGCCTTCCCAACCTATGTATATGCAGTAGATCCAACCCTTTCAGGGGAGATGACATGGTGGTGGCTGTGGCCTTTGACACCAGCAGAGGCAGGAATCTTCCAATTTCTCCTCCCTGCTACAGCAGCTTTTAAGCTGCTTTGACGTGCCCTCAAACACCCACAACCAGCCTGGAGGGGACATGATGTGACATTTCGTTCTTGGTTTTAGAACCATCACAATAGGCAAATGTGCTTTTCAAGTTGATCAAAGAGCATACACCCTACATTTTCTTTCTTCCCTGCCCTGTATCCCCTGAATACCAGAACAAATTCTGCTGGATTACTTTGCAAACTTGGTGCAAGAAGTCAATCACTTCATGGCCAGGGGTGCTATCAAGAGGGTGCAAGATTCGAAAAGAGAAGAAGGGTGCAACTTGTGCTACTTCTTTGTGTCAAAAAAGACAAAGACCTTGGGCCTAAACTGGACCGCCAACCATTGACTGCCTTTCCAAGGAAAGGCCTATATCTCCAGCTCACAAAGGGGCTGAAACATTTCAACTTGCTGTGCTCCCTTTTGGCCTTAGCCTCGCCCCTCAGATGTTCACTAAACTGATGGAATTAGTCATGGCTTATCTTCGGAGGTTGGGGAACATGTATTCCCAAGCATTAATGACTGGTTGCTTGTCATAGTCAGTCATGGACCACTTCTGGATAAAACTGAGCTCCTAATCTCCATAGGTTTGTCCCACCTGAGACCTGTGCGGAAGATTTTATTCGTAGGTGGCTGTCCTAGGTACAGTGCTATTCAAGTTTTTTCCTCCATTGTAGCAAGTCTGGAACATTTCCGATATGATTTGGATGTTTCGGGCTCAGTCCTAATTCTAAGGATGATAGTTCAGAGGCTTCTAGTGTTCCTACCCTCATGCATTCTCTTCATCCTTAGAGACTGTTGGTAGGAGCGGGCCCTGCATTGGAATCCCAGGTGCCCGTGGGCCCTTCATCAGGGCTTCTTGTCCGATTTTATCCAAATCTTTTTATGGGAGTTGGCTCAGCATCTTCTTTGGTGGCAAATAAGCGACAACCTGGCCTGTGGTTGCCCACTCTCCCTTCCCACCCCTGATTTCACAGTCTGTCTGAGGGGTCTACTGAGTGAAGTGGGGATCAGAAGATGCTGGTCTCTGGAGCAGTGACAGCTCCACTTCATTAGCCTGGATTTCGGTAATCCATTTGGCCCTGAAAGTGTTCCTCCTCCCTATCAATGTGAGGCTGGTGCAGGTCTACACGACAACGCAATAGCTGTGTGGTACTGCAACAAACAGTAAGGAGTGGGGTCCTAGATCCTTTGCAAGGAGGCTATAAATCTCTGGGATGGCTGAATGAGTAGGAGAACATTCTGGTAGCCAACTAGTTGAGCAGACATTGGCTGGTGATCACATGGTGGCACAGGACATCTTCGATCAGTGGGTCATGCCCTGGGTAGATCTATGTGCTGTCACTGAGAGCATGCAGTGTCGTGTCAAAGCTTTTGCACATTGACATTTCCTACAAGACTAGCACTAGGAGGCTTGTTAGGTCTGCAATAGTACTCATTTGATATCTGCACATTCCCACCTCGACCTTTTGTTCCTCAAGTGCTGCGGAAAAGTAGGCTAGATTGGGCAGAGGTTATCTTAATCACCCCTAACTCGGCCAGGGGAATATGATATTCAGAGACCCTGAGCACTTATTCTCCTATTCGACTACTCTTTCAGGAGGGTCACCTATCTCAGCAACATGAGAGATCCTGCACCTAGATCTCCACAACCTACACCTACATCCTTGGATATTAAGCACCAAGAATTAAACTCCTTTGAGTAGTATTCAATCCTTGCAGCCGGGTGCCCGCCCATTAAATACATCTACCCTGCATGTGCATATCTTTTGAGCCAAGGCACAGCTGGTCTGATGGATACTTCTAACTGCAGATTCCTCCCCTTTAGAATAACTTCAGGCATCAGACTGGATCGGGAAGATTTTTCACTATAGTCCTTGCATGCCAGTAGGTGACTTCTGCGACTCTGCATCGACCTCACTCCGCTCCTGATGTGATGGCTGAAGCTGCTTGTAAGCGCTACCCAAGGGCACTCACAACAGTTCCTTCACAACAGTTCCTTCCTTTCCATGCCTTCATCGCAGATCCGGAGCTAATTCCTAACATTTTATTGTCAGTTGACAAGTTATTTGACTCACTCGCAGCCTATTTTGATAATAAAATTAAGGCTATCTATTTAACATTTGTGACTTCTTCACCTGGGATTCACCTAATTGGAGAGGCACCTTTCTGTCACTCTTCCACCTCAAGCTACACTCAGTCCCCTTCCTTTTTTTAATTTGAGCCCACTAACACCGTGGAAGTATTAGAAACTCTTTCGAAGGTGAAATCTGGTTCTCCTACAGACTCTTTGATCCCGCGGAGGTGTAATGAGATTTTTCCGTCACTCATTAACTCTCTTACCAACATTTTTAATGCTTCTTTTGATCGGGCTCAGTTCCCTAGTTGTTGGAAGGTGGCTCAGATTAAGCCCATTTTGAAAATATCTAACAGTGACCCCACCATCCCATCTAATTATAGGCCGATCTCGCTTCTGCCTTACTTTGGTAAGGTGCTGGAACATCTCGTCAATAAGCGAGTTTCAACCTTTATTGAAGAACAGGGCCTCCTTGATTCCTCGCAATCGGGGTTCCGGGCCTCCCACGGGACCGAGACTGCAGTGTTGGAGGTAGTGGATAATATCCGCCTCACTCTCGATAAAGGTGAATCTGCAGTTATTGTCCTTTTGTACTTGTCGGCTGCCTTTGACACCGTCTCCCACAGTATTCTCCATCAACGACTGTGGGAGATTGGTGTCAGAGGCAAAGCCCGTGCCTGGTTTGAGAGCTATCTGACAGGCCGATACACCTACATAAAGGTCGATACTCTGGAATCTAATAAGATCCCCCTTTCCGTGGGTGTCCCTCATGGATCAATTCTAAGCCCCCTGCTTTTTAATCTCTATCTTACCCCTCTGGCCAACATAATAAAATCTTTTGGCTTTTCCACTGTGTCATATGCAGATGACACGCAGGTGTTGATCACCTGCAGTCTGGACTTTCTTGACACTCGTTCCAGATTTCAGAACTGTATGATCGCGATAAAGGACTGGATGAGTACCAACAAACTCCAACTGAATTGTAGTAAGACAGAGATTATGTTGTTTGGTAAGGCCAAGCAGATATGGACACAGGATTGGTGGCCACAGGATATGGGACTCTGCCCGGAGCCCAAAGAAGTGGTACGCGACCTGGGAATCATGATTGAACCCACTCTTTCTATGAAGTCTCGCGTCAACTCGGTGTCCCGCACTTGCTACGGCATTCTGCGCAGGCTGCACAAAATATTTAAATGTCTCCCCCTTGATTCTAGGAAACCCCTTATCCAGGGTCTTATTTTAAGTCGTCTCGACTATGGTAACGCTTTGTTCGCCTCTATAAATGAGGGCCTGCTGGCCAAGCTACAAACGGTGCAGAACACCGCAGCCCGTTTGGTGCTTGACTTGCCTCCTAGGTCACCATCATTGCCCAGTCTCAGGGAACTACACTGGCTCCCTGTGCTCCATAGAAGCCATTTTAAGATACTTAGTATCGTCCATAAACTTCTAAAGGGAATTGGCCCCTCTTATCTTGCTAAGAAACTTGTCTGGTATAACCCTTCCAGAGCTTTGAGATCTAGTTCTAAACGTCTCCTGGTCCTGCCTAGGGCCAGGACTGTGAAAAATGGTTGCCGGGCTTTCTCTTATATTGCCCCCCTACTCTGGAACAAGCTCCCCCCTCATCTGTCTTCCATCTCCAATCACTTGGCCTTTCGGAGGTGCTTGAAAACATGGCTCTTTCCTAACTAACTGCGTCACTGTTTTAACTCAGGGTTGTTGTCTCTTTCTGCTCAGCGCCTTGAGACCTTTCTGGTGAATCGTGCGCTTTATAAGAACTTTTGACTTTGACTCTATTTATGACAAAAAAATCTCTTCCAATTTGCGAAGGACTATTACAGGATTTAAGTCTTGTAGAGACTGTCATAAACAGTTGTTTGTGACAGATCCCCACGAGGTATGCCTTTGGTGTTTGGGTTTGGAATATTATCACAACTCCAAGTCATGCAAAGAGTGCTTTTATGCACCCGAATGTGATTTGGGATTGTGAAGGCAAGCACTACATTGCTGAACACCGGAGGAAGTTGAGCAAGTCCTGTTCCAGTTCGAAGTCGAGAGTACACACCTGTCCCAACTCACAGAGCCACACCTGCAACATGTGTTCATTGCAGTCTTAGTCTTCCGGTAAGTCGAAATCTAAAACAATAGAAAGAAAAAACATAAATCTAAGGGGGGCTCATCCCAGCCTCGCCACTCTCCCTCTGAGAATTCACATGGGCGTCAAGGTGCTCTCCGATCTTGTTACAGGTCCCCTGCTGAGGAGCCTATTCCGCAGCTGATCCTGAAGCACTGTCAGTGACACCACAACAAGTTGAGACATTCAAGGATGCCATGCTGCTAATCTTTAGAACCATGCATTTGCGCTTCTATGTTACGCTGAGTACTCAAGTCCTGTTTCCCACAAACCCATTTTCGGTTCCACTCCGAGCCAGCTGCACAACAGGCACCACGATCCACACCAGTTCCTGCCATGTCAACGCCAGCTTCAACGCTGTGACACTAGAGGAGGACACCGCTCCTATTGTCCTGGCCAACTTCAAACCAAAATCATCTTAACCTCAATGAGGTGTCCTGGGTCAGTCCCAATAAGATTGGCCCCTTTCAGTCTGGCTTAGACAAAACACAATTGCTTAGGAGCCGCTTTCCAGTGCTCCAGCACATTTTCTGACCAAAACTAGGCAGCTTTTGTCAATGATGAAGACAATTGCTAACTTGACCAACAAGAGGCCAGTGGACTTACGCTGACATGGGTCTGCGGTGTCCCCTGGTCCCTCAACGGAAACGACAACCTCATTTAGTGTGGTCATCAGACAGGCAGCTAAAGTCCTGGACTTACAATTGCTGTCTATAGAAGTAAAAATTAATGTATTCACTGAAGTTCTGCAGCCTGGTCAGGCCTCTTCTGAGGTCTTTCTGACTTTAACAAGATCCATGACTGATGCCCTCATAGGCAGCTGGACTAAACCTCTTTACTGCCAACCTGTAAATGGACAGGTTGGCTGCCGCTGCAGACCTTCTCGTGCTGGCCCTGTTTTTTTAACAGACCACCCAACTCCAGAGAGCCTGGTACTTCAGTCTTCCACTAGCAGGATCAACCCAAACTCTTTTCCTAATGCCCCTCCAGATAGGGAATCGAGGAGACTTGAGGCATTCAGGAAATTAGTGTTTTCATCAACTAGCCTCATTCTTTGGTCAATCAGTGCTAGCTATTTTCATTCTTGGTACTCCACTGCATTATGGAGCTCGATCGTGGACATCTTGCCAGCAGTCCTGGAGGAGTTCCATACCAAATTGCCACTGACCATTCAGAATAGCTAGGACATGGACAAATATGTCACACAGTCAGGCCTGGACATAATTGACTTTTTAGGCAGAGCAGCCAGAACTAGCATGGTGCTCCAGCGTCACTTGTGGATGAGATCCGCTACTTTCTCAGATGACGTTCAGACGTCTCTCATGGATATGCCTTTTGGCAGGTCTCCCCATTTTGACAAGAAGGCCAATTTCGTCTTAGAGTTCTTTAAAGAAAGTATAGCTACAGTGTGCTCCCTAGTTCTCTCCACGCCTGCAAGGCAGTATCTCAAAGATTTTTGCCTATGGCAACGCCAAGGCTACCACTCCAGCAGCAGCAGGCACTGCAGTCCTGTCTAGAACGGAGTAGGGGATCCAACAGACAGCATCCAGGCTCGCAGAGGTAGCAAACCTTCCAATTACCCGCCCCCCCTGGCAGCGGCCTCCAAGTCGCTTTAGTTTGCCATTAGTAGCACATGACCACCCTTTGAGGGAAACAGTCATTTTTTTCACAGAGGTCAAGCCTTAGCATCCAACAGTTGTGTCCTTCAGATAATTTGAGAGGGCTATGCCTTGAATTCCTTTTAGACCTGCTGGCCTTCCACCTACTGAAGTACTCAACAAAAAGTGATGGATGAATGCTTGAATTAATCACATCTAATGGTAATTAATCTAGGCATCATCTCAGTCCATCATCATTTTGCACACCATAAAACGCCTGTTTGGACACTGCGATGGGCAAATAAGTCTTGAGACTGCTGCAATAGGAAAAGTCTGAACTGCCAGGCCAGGTCCTCCGTGAACCAGAACAAAAACAATTGAAGACCGTTTTTTCCATGATTGGGGCATGTCATTTTAACGCAGCTTGGTTACAGTGGCACAGTGGGCACAGCACTCACATCAGGACATACCCATTCCACTAGTGTACACAAGTGATTGATGGAATGCTTGAATTAATCTCGATCCCACGGGTAATCGCAGTCCATCATTATTTTGCACAACATGCCACCTCAGATTGGATCTAGCCAAACACAAATCAGTCTCGACTCTGCTCCAATAATAACAGTCCAGCCGGAACTGCCAGGCAATCCTCCTTGAGAGAGTCCTGGGCTCAGAGATCATAACTGGATGTTGCTACAGTTATTTTTCCTTTGAAAAAGGACAGTGGCTTTCATGCTATTTTAGTTTGTCGACCTTTCAATTTTTTCCTGCAAAAGGACAAATTCAGTATGCTCATGCTGGTTTAATTGTCCTGGATCCAGAGAGTGAATGGCAATGTTGGACCTGTAGGACGCCTATTTCCATCATCTTTTATTGTAGGCCCACAGCCTCTACTTGCTGTTCAAGGTAGGCCATGAGCATTTTCAGTTTGATCTGCTCCATTTCAACCCAGCTGTGCCCTTGTGTGTTTGCGAAGGTGTTGGCGGCAGTGGCAGCATACCTTTGCTGGTCGGATATACCAGTCTTCCTCATTCTTGAGAGCTGACTGTTTAAGGTGGGCTCAGTCAGCCATGGACCACTTCTGGACAAGCGTAAACCTGACATGCTTGGGGTTACCTTTCAACATGCTGAAATCACACCTAACTCCTTCTCAGATGCTTTCTTTCATCAGGAACCATCCTGGATAGAGTGTGTAACTGGGCTTTCCTCTGGAACAGATAGTCAATGCGATTCAGGCTATGATCCCAGTGTTTCAGCCTGTAGCCTGGGTCTCGGTGAGGGTGGTTCTGCCATGTGGCCCAGCAGTGTGATCTGAAATTTCAGTGGCCCAGCATCAAGTGAAACTGTCAAATTCCATCAAGGTCCAGAGGAGAATGCAAAAGGTTTTCAATGGTGGATGCTTGACACACCATTGGACCAGCAGCAGACTCCTCTCATTATCCCTCTCAGATCTGATGGTAGGGACGGATGCATCACTGCTTGGTTGGGGCGGTCTCTTGGTGAAGAAGTGGACATCAGAGACCTCTGGTCTGTGGTGGATACCTGTCAGCACATCAAACTTTGGAGTTGCGGGCCATTTGCTTGTTGTTGTAAGCCTTCTTGCCGTCCATCAAAAGGAGGCTGTATCTGAAAGAAACAGGTTAGTATTAGATTCCTTACCTTAGAATATCCCCAGGCGTCAGTCTGGATCCGGAAACTTTTGTGTAGCAGTACCCCTGCGCGTCGGTAGGCGTCGTCTGCAGGCGTCCCCTGCGGCTCCGCGTCGTCGGCGTCGTGCGCCGTGAAGACGTCGCTGGAGTATATAGACGCCGCCTCCGCGCGCTGACGTCAGTTCTTCTTTTTTCCGCGCCAGTTAGCGCAGATCCGAAGAGCAGTACTCCGGTCTTTTGACCTAGTTTTGTTAACTTTCACTCTTCTTCAAGGTGCCGGTAGGATGCCCGGGTTTAAGAGTTGCGACGGGTGCGACCGAATGATGTCGGTCACCGACCACCATCGACTCTGCCTCCGGTGTCTGGGCGCGGACCACGACGTCGAGTCTTGCGTCGACTGCCGGGCCTTGACTGGTAAAGCTAGACGGGAGCGGTCCCGCAAGCTGCTCGAACTCCGAGTGTCGGCCCCGCGTCGAGAGCGGTCCCGGTCCGGTCGGAGGTCGAGGGAGCGGTCGAGGGAGCGATCGCGGAGCCGCCATGAGCGCTCCGGGAGTCGCCACCATTCCTCCGGTTCATCAGGTAAGCGTCACAAGAGGTCGGGGCGTCATCATCGTACCCCCCGACGCCCGCGTGATGCGGCCGGGGGTTCGGGTGGCCCCACCCCCGCGTCCCCGCGTGGGTCGCCGACGCCGTCTGCCCCATACCCGTCGCGCGAGGAGATTGAGGCGTTCCTCATGGCTATGAGGGCGATGTCTCCTCCGGCGGGGCCTACGGCGCCTGCGGGCCCGTCGGTCCCGTCTGGGAGCCCGAGCGGTTCGGGTGCACCTGCCCCGACGCCGCCGAGTGCTCCGGCCCCGGCGCCGCCGGCGGCTCCGGCCTCGGCGCCGCTGGGCCCTTCAGGGTCGTCGCCGGCTGGTCCTCCGGCCTCCCCGGCGCCGATTCCGTTGGGGCAACCCGTGGTGCCGCCTCCGCGCGGCGCCGTGACTCCGCCGTCGGTTCCGGCCGGCGTCGGGTCGCCGGCGCCACGCGGCGCCACCCCCGATCCCTCTCTGACTCCGGACGCGGAGTCGGACCGGCGTCGTCCGACGCCGAGTCCGGCGCCGTTGGGGCCCATTGGCTCCGAGGAGCCGGTTTACATCGTCGACTCGTCCTATGGTGATGAGGACGAATATGGAGAGGGTTGGGAGAGGTCTGAGGACCCTTTGTCACGAGCCTGCCAGTATGACGTGGACTGGGTAGGTGACTTAGGTGAGGCCAGTGGTCTGGACGATTCGCCCAACCCTGGGTTTGTCTCTCCTTCCCCTGTGGCGTCGGAGGCGGGGGCTGCCTATTCGGTGGTCCTGATGAGGGCTGCCAAGGCTTTGCGCCTTGAGCTCCCCGTCGCTAAGGTGAAACCTAACATCCTCACCGAAGTATTTAAGCCGCAGTCGTGCCCACAGGAGCCTCTGCTGCCATTTAATGAGGCCCTGACGGATGTCCTTTTGGGCACCTGGTCCAGGCCCGCTTCCGGTGCACCGGTTGACCGGAACGTTGCCAGGCGTCACCGTCCGTGTTCGGACGACCCTGCCTTCCTTTCCACCCATCCCTCCCCGGAGAGTCTGGTGATCCAGGCCTCCACTTCCCAGTCCGCATTCCCGTCGGCTCCGCCCGATCGGGAGTCGAAGCGATATGACCAATTTGGCAAGAAGGTCTTTTCGTCTTTGAGTGCTGGACTGCGGTCTTGTAATACCGCATGCCTCTTGGGCCGCTACACCCACTCTCTGTGGGACACGGTCGCGGAGTGTCTGCCGCAGTGCCCGCAGGAGGTGCGGGACAAGCTCAACCAGGCCTTGGTTGAAGGCCGGGACGCGGCGAGGTATTCAATTAGGTGTGGTCTTGACACGACCGACTCGCTGGGACGGGCTATGTCCACGACGGTGGCGATTCGTCGACATGCTTGGCTGAGATCCGCCAACTTCTCGCCGGATGTCCAGACTGCCCTCATGGACATGCCTTTCGATGGCAGTCGCCTGTTCGGTGACAAGGCGGACAACGCGCTTGAGCGCTTCAAGGACTCCAGGGTCACGGCCAAGTCCTTGGGTCTTTCGACCCAGCGCCAGCAGCAGGGTTCGTTTCGCCCCTTTCGTGGCCAAGGAAGGGGCGGTCCCACGCGTGCTGCCAGTCACGCGCCGCAGAACGCTCCCCAGCGCGGTGGCGGCCGTGGTTTCCGCCGTGGTGGCGGGAGAGGGCAGCGGCGAGGTCAGTCCACACCTCCCCCCGCTGCAGCCTCCAAATCTTCCTAGTCCGAGCTTTCGGGCCCATGTGACGCCAGTGGGTGGCAGGGTTCGTCTTCACCACTCCCACTGGCGCACGATTACATCGGACAAGTGGGTGCTGCAGCTCGTCCGAAGGGGCTACTCCCTCCCCTTCGAGTCCACTCCTCCAGCCATGCCACCGCAGAACCACCGTGTGTCGGGGGACCACTTGACACTTCTGCAGGAGGAAGTTATGGCCCTCTTGGCCAAGGGGGCCATCGAGCGCGTTCCTGGGCCAGAAGTAGGGTGTGGTTGCTACTCCCACTACTTTCTGGTGCCCAAGAAGGACAAAGGGGGCCTTCGTCCTATCTTGGACCTACGGGACGTCAACGGCTTCCTCCGGAAGGAGAAGTTCAAGATGTTGACTTTGGCTCAGGTCTTGGCTGCTCTAGACCCACAAGACTGGATGGTAGCGTTGGACTTGCAGGATGCGTATTTTCACATCCCCGTCCTGCCGGCCCACCGGCGTTACCTGCGGTTCACGGTAGGCCACGAGCACTTTCAGTTTATCGTGCTCCCATTCGGCCTTACCAGCGCCCCACGGGTGTTCACGAAAGTGATGGCGGTGGTCGCAGCTCATCTGCGCCGGTTAGGGGTTTCAGTCTTCCCCTACCTCGACGACTGGTTGTTGAAGGCGGGCTCGCCCCAAACAGTCGTCCACCACCTTCAGATGACGGCAGACCTCCTGCACGAGCTGGGGTTTTCCATCAGTGTGCCGAAATCACACCTGTGTCCCTCTCAAAAGCTCCTTTTCATCGGAGCGGTTCTCGACTCGGCGCAGTTTCGGGTTTATCCTCCGGAACGGCGGGTCCGGGATATTCAGGCTCTGATTCCCATCTTTCAGCCGTTGTCCCGGATTTCGGTCAGGTTGACGCTGCGGCTTCTGGGGCTGATGGCCTCCTGCATCCTTCTGGTGCATCACGCCAGGTGGCGAATGCGGGCTCGGCAGTGGGACCTGAAGTTTCAGTGGGCCCAGCATCAGGGCAACCTGTCCGACCATGTCCTGATCTCGGAGGGCACTGCGAGACAGTTGCAGTGGTGGCTTACAGACCGCGATTGGGTCAGAGGCAGATCCCTCTCCCTTCCCCAACCGGAGCACGTGGTTGTGACGGACGCGTCCCTCCAGGGCTGGGGTGGCCACTTGGGAGAGGCGGAGATCAGAGGCATCTGGTCTCCGGCGGAGTCCCGGCTCCATATCAACATGTTGGAGCTGCGGGCGATTCGCCTAGCACTGAAGGCATTCCTCCCCTTTGTCAACGGGAGTGTAGTGCAGGTGTTCACGGACAACACCACCGCCATGTGGTACTGCAACAAACAGGGCGGTGTGGGGTCGTGGACCCTTTGCCAGGAGGCTCTGCGCCTCTGGCAATGGCTGGAACGTCAAGGCGTGACTCTGACGGTTCAACACCTGGCAGGTTCTCTGAACGCCAGGGCGGACGAGCTCAGCCGTCGGTGCTCGGTGGATCACGAATGGCGTCTGAACTCGGACGTGGCGAACGGCCTCTTTCAGCAATGGGGAGAGCCTTGGTTAGATCTATTCGCCACAGAAGAGAACGCGCAATGTCATCAGTTCTGCGCGTTGGAGTTTCCAAGACGGCACTCGCTCGGCGACGCCTTTCGGCGCGAGTGGAGCTGCGGTCTGTTGTACGCCTTTCCGCCTATACCACTTCTGCCCAGAGTGCTGAAGAAGATCAGGCGCGACCGGGCCCAAGTTATCCTTGTGGCTCCGGACTGGGCTCGAAGATACTGGTATCCCGAGCTACTCAGCATGTCAGTCGGTCCCTCGATCCGCCTGCCCCTTCAGGAGGACCTTCTGTCGCAGCAGCAGGGGACGGTCCTCCACCCGAACCTGTCCAGCCTCCACCTCCATGCGTGGAGATTGAGCGGCGACAGTTGAGGCCATTCGACTTGCCTCCTGAAGTCTGTGATGTGATTCTGGCAGCCAGGCGTCCCTCCACAAAGTCGGTATACGCCTGCCGGTGGAAAAGATTTGTGGCATGGTGCACAGCAAAGGCTGTGGATCCCCTTTCTGCCCCTCTTTCCGAGGTTCTCCTCTTCCTTCTTTCTCTTGCCCAGCAGGGCTCTGCTCTGGGCACTATCAAGGGCTACCTTTCTGCCCTTTCCGCTTTCTTAAGGCTACCTGATCAGCCATCCTTATTCAAGTCGCCTATTGTACTGAGATTCTTGAAAGGCATCACGCACATGTATCCTCCTGTTCCGTTCGTGATGCCTCAGTGGGACTTGAACCTCGTTCTGACATTCTTGATGTGCGCTCCCTTTGAGCCGCTTCATTCCTGTCCTCTCCGTCTTCTCACTTTAAAGAAGGCCTTCCTGGTTGCCATCACCTCTGCCAGGAGAGTGAGTGAGCTCCAGGCTCTTTCTGTTAAACCTCCTTTCTTGTCCGTCCATCCTGACAAGGTGGTTCTTAGGACTAGGCCTTCTTTCCTGCCCAAAGTAGTTTCTGCTTTTTTCACATCGGGCAGTCCATCACCTTACCCTCCTTCTTCCCGCCTCCGCATCCTTCAAAGGATGAAGAGCGGCTCCATCGTTTGGACCCAAAACGTGCGCTTTCATTTTACATGGATCGCACACGCCAGTTCCGGGTGGATGACCAACTGTTTGTTGGCTACGTGGGTGAGAAGAAGGGAAGGGCGGTACAGAAACGAACCATCTCTCGGTGGGTCGTCCTGTGCATCAAAGCATGCTACTCTTTGGCTCGGAAGGAGCCTCCTGTTGGGCTGAGGGCCCATTCCACTCGGGCCACGGCGGCTACTACTGCCCTGGGCCGGGGAGTCCCTTTGCAGGACATTTGCCAGGCGGCTACGTGGGCCTCGCTGCACACCTTTGCGAGGCACTACTGCCTGGACAGTCAAGTCCGGAGGGATGGCTTCTTTGGCCGTTCGGTCCTCCAGGACTTTCTGGTGTAGGTTTGTATTGGTTCGCAGACCCACCACCGGGGTTGGTATTGCTGGGGTATCTATTCTAAGGTAAGGAATCTAATACTAACCTGTTTCTTTCAGATGAACAAGTTACTTACCTTCGGTAACGATATATCTGTAAGAAACAGTAGTTAGTATTAGATTCCTTACCGCCCCACCCGTCCTCCCCGTTCTGCGAACTGATACCTAGGGTTAAGGTCATCCCTTTCAGGGCCCTAGTTTCAAATGGCACCAGTGTTAGTTCTCACATGGCTCTGCGTGTTCTGGCGCGGAAAAGCTGTGTGCAAAGAACTGACGTCAGCGCGCGGAGGCGGCGTCTATATACTCCAGCGACGTCATCACGGCGCACGACGCCGACGACGCGGAGCCGCAGGGGACGCCTGCAGACGACGCCTACCGACGCGCAGGGGTACTGCTACGCAAAAGTTTCCGGATCCAGACTGACGCCTGGGGATATTCTAAGGTAAGGAATCTAATACTAACTACTGTTTCTTACAGATATATCGTTACCGAAGGTAAGTAACTTGTTCTTCAGGACCTCATGGACAACACCACTGCTATTTATAATGATAATGATTTCTATTTGTAAAGCGCGAACATATCAACCCCTGAAGGGTTTCAAGGTGCTGGGGGAAGTCGGGGAAATTAAGTGAGCTATTGCCCTGAGTCACATGGTGCTAAGCTACCACCGTTGCCAGGGATTGAACTGTGAGTTCCGTGTTCCAGAGTCTTGTATTGCAACAAACAGGGCAGAGTGGGTACTGGACCCAATGTCAGGAGGTCTTGCGCATCTGAAAATGGTTCAACCATCAGGGCATTTCCCTGATTGTGCACCACCAGGTGGGATGTTTAAAAGCCAGGGAGGACGAACTTAGCAGATCATGAATGGCAGTTGCATCCAGAGGTGATGCAGGGCTTATTCCAACAATGGGGAGAGCACTGGCTTGATCTCTCTGCCCCTGTCTGGAACCTGCTTTGCACACTGGAGTTCCCAGGAAGACTCTTTCAGAAATGCATTCTACCTACAGTGAAACATGGGACACCTGTATGCCTTCCCTTTGCCTAATGTCCAGCCCTAAGTTCTGAAGAAGATCAGAAACGACTGGGCAGGTCGTCCTAGTGACTCCAAGCTGGGCCAGTAAGGTGTGGTACCTAAATCTCTGGGCATTAACATCTGTTCTCCCATCAGGTTGGCACTTCAGGAGGATCAACTGTCACTTCACCAAGGCTGGGTCTTGCACTCCGGTCTACGCAATCTACGCCTCCGCATGTGAAGATTGAGCGGTGGCAGTTGACCTTCAATCTTCCTCCCAAACTTGTGGATGTCATCCTTGCTTTTATGCATTCCATTGCAAAGTCTGTTTTCGCTGGGAAAAGTTTGTGGCTTGGTGTGATAATAATACTGACTGTGTTGCAGGCCTAGTTATTTGTGTTATCTCTAGCCCAGAAATGGCTTTCAGTGGGCATGATTAAAGGTCATCTGTTAATTTTTTCAGCCTGCCTGCATTTACTGGACAGCCGTCCTTATTCAAAACGCCTGTTGTGATGCAATTTCATAAAGTTTAATCCACATGTTTCCTTCTAACCCCTTCATCATGCAACAGTGGCAACTTGGTTTGGTTGTTACTTTTCTTATGTGTTTCCCTTTTTGAGCTGTTGCACATCTGTCCATTACGTCTCCTGATGTTGAAGATGGTCTTTCTCATCACAATAACCTCAGGACGTCGCATAAGTGAGCTTCAAGCTCTGTTAGCCCAGCCGCCCTGCACCACAATCTTTCTGGGTAAACTGGTACTGAGGACAAGAATGGCATTTCTACCTAAGGTTGTAACCCCCTTTCTTGTCAGGTAGTCAATCACCCTACCAGTGTTCTTTGCTTCGCCTTACCCATCGAAAGACGAAGAGAGACTCCATTGTTTGGACTCCAGAAGAGTGCTGAGCTTTTACACTGATCGTACCAAAGATCATCGGGTGGATGAACAGCTCTACATGAAGAATCTCTGGGGCAAAGAAAGGTACAGCAGTGCAGAACAGGACTTTGTCCAGTTAGATTGTCCTCTGCATTAAGATCTGCTACACGTTGGCTAAGAAGCAGCCGCCATGGGTCAGGGCCCATACCACCATGGCCAAGGCTGCTGCCACTGGGCTGTCTTGGATATTTGTCAGACTGCGAGGTTGGCATCAGTGCACAGATTTATGAAGCATTAATGCCTTGATTGACAGATCTGATGGAAAGGGCATTTGACCGTTCGGTCTATAGGACTTTTTCATCTCAATCATTCCACAGACCCGCAACCAGCAGACTTACTGCTTTGTTATCTGTTCTAAAGGTGAGAAAATGTGTGTTTAGTATCCATCAGAATGTCAAGTTACTTGTCTTCGGTAATGCTCTTTCTGGTGGATACTCTTATCTAACCGCAGCTTTCTCAATGCCCTCCGACCTTCCAGTTCTGTGGAATCAATTTTGTTGCATCCAAAAGTTTCCAAATTAAAGATCTGCACACTGGCACAAATGAATGTTATTTTGAGCTCAGTGTCTGAATGCTTGTACTGTGTCAATAAAGAAAATAATCTCATGCTCATATGCGACTGCAGGCATCACTTCTGGGGTGAAGCGAGGTCAACACAGAGCTGCACGACACCGCTTACTGGCACACAGGGGTTATGCTATAAAATCTTCAGTGTTCAGTTTGGCACTTGGTAATATTCTAAAAGTGAGCAATCTGCAGTTGGTCTCCACCAGAAAGAATGGTTCCAAGCGTAGGCAACTTGTTTTCACTTCAACTTCTGCTGCATTACATTGGCACTTCGCATAAGTCAACAGCAGATCAGATACCCTCAGTGCAACCTCTGTACACCTCCTTCTGTCCTGAAAAATTGGTGCTGGAAACTCGGGCAGGCTTCTTGTTTAAAGTTGTGGTACCTCTTTATGTTGGCCAATCAATCACACTACCGATGTTTATGCTCCAGCTTACTCTTCGAATGAAGACGAGAGGACTCATATTGGCTCGAACCTAAAAATGCTTTGACTTTTTATATTGACTGCATTAGAGACCATTGTGTGGATACTCAGCTATTTGTAGGCTTCTCTGGAGAAAGGAAAAGGAAGACAGTACAAAAGAGGACCTTGTCCGAGTGGAACGTCTTTTGCATCACACTCTACCATGCAGTAGCAAAGAAACAACCCCTGCAAGGCCCACACGCTCATTCCACAGGAGCCAGAGCCAGTAAAACATCATAGAGGAACTTGAGTGCCAGTTTTGGACATTTTCGGTCCTGCGACATGGGTGTCAGTACTCTAGAAATTCAGGTCCAGTATGAGGACAATGTACCCTGCTCGATCCTGCAAGACATCCCAGCCTGAGTTACCTCCCCAGACCCTCCTTCTTTGGTAGGGACTGATGTGGTATCTGTTCTGAATTTGGGGAATCTGTGGTTAGACGTATCCATCAGAAGAACAAGTTACTTGCCTTCAGGAACGCTCTGTCTGGTGGCTACTCTAACTTTAGCTAGCTCAGTGCCCTTCATCCTCCCTATTCTATGGGGTAGACTCTTGTACATCATAGTAAGGTCTGTCACTTCCGGGTGGTGTGGAGTCCCTTTGGAGCAATATGGGGCCACCTGGCAGCGCTGAAAAGCCTTCCAATAGTATCTTCCAGATTAATTCTGGCACTTAGGAATATTCTAAAAATGAGAAATCTGCAGTTAGAATATCCAACATAAAGAGCATTGTCAAAGTTAACTAGCTTGTTTGTTTCTGTGGGTTTACTCATTATTTCTGGACAAAGTGAATATTTCCAAGACCATTGTACAATTCCTGTGCGTTTTTAAGTTCTATTTTCTTTGGCTGTAAGTAGTATATAATTCTTTCAAGTTACAACTTGTATTCATTTATCCTAACATTCGGAAAGTTTAATTTCTAGTTTAGTCTTATATTTTAATTACTTGTTTGTTCTTTAATTTTTGCTTCATATTTAATTATGTCTTAGTATTGAATGTTTTCATAGTCACTCAAAATGTAATATTCATCTCTTTGTAGGTTCTGAAGTGGGCTTGCTAAACGGTAGCCAATGTGTTAAGCAATAAGTGTTACAAATATCTGCAACTCTGCAATTTATAAATTAAATATTGATTCCTGTAAGTCTTTTAAACAAAAGACTATTGAAAAAGGGGATATTAATGTTTTGACTTCTGCTAGTATATAGGCAAAAGTTGCTGTCTGTTTCCCTGAATAGTTATTCGAAACAGGCTAGGTTGCTGAAATTATCAACCAACTGCAGCCAGAACTATTTTTCTAAACGTGAAATTTGATAACTCATCTGTGAAAATTAAAAGAGAAAAAGCCTTCATTAAGTGGCCATTTACAAAGAAAAATAAACCCAGTGTACCTCCTTGGAGATTTCCTACTGAGGCAAAAGTGTCAATGACAGTTGCCAGTTGAATGTTATTGATGTCACTGCAATAAAAACGAAAACGCTCTTAGTCAAACTGAACAAAAATGCAACTTCCATAAATTCAGTCTTGTGTGTCCCTGGCTGTAATTGAGACATGAAGATTTATTTCCGAAATTAGTTTTGGCCCAAATATCTTTAGGGTCACATTCAACTCAGAAGACTTGAGAGTGGTCAAGGGTGCCTCTGTCATTTAGGAAGTATTTCTTCCATTCCTACCTATCCGTAATAGAGGATATCTTTATTTTGACATTTTTGACTACTGAAATGTTTGTTGGATCCTGCACCCCCTTCCTTTATAGTATTTCAATATTTTGAAGTATATTTTAGAACGTCATCCTATCATGACAAACTCCTGCTTCATCTTCAATTTTCCATCTGAATGTCTGAGACAAATTGCATAGATTGTCACTAGCTCCCTGCCTCGGTTTTATTTTTTTCACGTCACAAAGCACAGCACTAATATTTCCTTTGTCATGCAAACTAGAATAATTTCTTTTGTTTTCAGAAAGCAACCTTCAAAGTAACCTATATGGCATCTCCTTTTTTAATAGAGCCTTGTGCTTGTGGAATAGCTATGCTTCACTGTAAAAATTGAAGTAAACTGTCATAGTCTGCGTACATCAGTGTTCATACTCTGCTCATTTTTTATAGAAGTCCAGCTAATCAGTTAAATTTAAAAATAGATCTATTATCACAGATGGAAGGGACTCATGAATCCAAATTCATATGTTTTACAATTTCTTTAATTAATATTCTGATATTTGATTCTTACTCGAGACTGTACAGTATGCAGAATTTGTAGAAATCGATCATACACACAACTATGTTATCAATTCATATAGAAAATATTAAGGATTTGTGAAATTTCTAGGGATTTCCTTGTTTGCTGTCTTAGATTTTTGACTGTCCTCCTTTACTTTTGCTCGAGTGCCAGTCCATCAATACTTTCCTTTTATTTTAAATTGTTTAACCATTACAGGCCAGCCCAGAAAAAGTATCCTGCTTAATCTCTTTAAAATGCTAGATGTTTATGATTAGATAATGGTCTGCAAAGACTAAATGTCAGTTTTTGAAATAGTTATTAATATGAATAAGTATTCTGTGTTTGTGCACTTCTACATTTGGCAGATAATGATGTGCAGCACAGGGAGAACATGCATTTTGTACATTTTATCTGCAGTCTTCTTGGGATACATCAACACCATGCCCTTTTCACCATTTTCTATATTAAGGCCAAACAGACTGATTGATACATTCTTTATCTTTTTAAGCTTTTATAATACATTATTGCTGGTTGAAAACTTTGAAACTGAATTAAAGACATGATCATTAGACATTTGCTGCATAATGAAGCAGTGTGGCCAATGTAGAAAGATGATTAGCTCAACAAGATATGCTTCGGATGAAGCATGTTACAGTGTTAGTCAAGCTAATCTGATCTGTTTAGGCCAGCCTATTAATGTGATTCAAGTTCCTTCTTGGTGAGTGAGATTACTTTAATGCCATTACTTATACTGAAAGTTAATAATATTTATATAATTTTTATTGTGAGGCAATTTTCCTAAAATAGTCGTTATTTTCATTTAAGACACCGTCTTTTCCAGTTGTTTTTTATTTTTTTAATTTCTTGTATTGTGGTAGCAAATTCGTTGCATACCCTTGAGAATAAAAGAAATGAGGCAATTGGATGATGCAATCCCATAATGAATAATGATCTTAAAGTAAACCACTCATATCTAGGTTATCATTAAAACACAAATGGCTAATATTCCTGCTAAACCTTTGTAGGGATAAAAGAGATCCTGGGCCTGATTCTGATGCGGTTAGGAAATGGTTCCTGGCCGACTCGGATCGGGAGAGTCCGACCGACCGAGTATGATGCATCTGGATGCTTCCAGATACAATTTGGTTGGACTCCCATTGACTTCTTTGGAAGCCTTTGGAAGACACGTTCCCGCTCGTATTTGGAAGGAGCAAATGCCATTAGGAGGCGTTACTAACCGCATCGTAATCAGGCCCTAGGTGGAAATGCTTTCCTAACCGGATCGGAATCAGGCCCCATATAGGGAAACTGTTGTTGTAGGTAACTAACGTCCTCATTTTCATATGCACTTTCCAGTAAAAATACCTTGCTATGCTGTACCAATTTCTTTTGAGACTATTTGATCACTCGGTGTTATAATTATTTTCAAATATCACAGTTCCATTTATTGTGATTTATGTCTTTATAAATTAAAAGAAGTATGAGTCAAATTTAAGTGTTCCTTCGGGGCAAAGTCTGCACGTAAAACAGGTTCTTCAATCAAACATAGAGAAGCTGAATCTTCAGTTGAAAAAGCATTGATTTAGCTGAAAGGCAGGCAGTGGTATATTTTTCTGTATGTGAATTGTGATATCTCTACCTACCTAAGAAACACACTGCTGATTTTTCCCAACTGTTGAAACAATTAATATTTTCCTAAATTGAACTTATGTAACACCATGATAATTTCTG
Source organism: Lissotriton helveticus (assembly GCF_964261635.1). NCBI lineage: Eukaryota > Metazoa > Chordata > Amphibia > Caudata > Salamandridae > Lissotriton > Lissotriton helveticus. The sequence continues at coordinate 115,270,559 of NC_136062.1, read as the reverse complement.
CAGTCTCGAGGCAACTGATTTGATCAGCTTCAGATACAGGGACCAAGGTATTATTTTGTACTTCTACTAGGTCCAGGCCTTTGTGACCTGATGTAATTTGTCTAGGCACAAGAACCTCTTTGTGTTGTGTAGAAGGACTATTGTGAAAGTTGTACTTCAACTACAAATAGGAATGAAGCACGCTTGTGCAAAATATTTCTAGAATACTATGTTTCAACTTGATGACCTGTAAATAGAACTGTATAGTTCTTTCCCACCCATTTTCAGTACCTGTGTTTCATAGAGATGGCCAAAACCTCAGGCGGTGCCCAGTTACTTTAGTATGGCACAGTTCCCCTTCAGAACACCAGCATGCTCTACACACATTTTTCTGTTTGGAAATAGGACAGATTTGTGTTGCCGATAACATTGGGACTGAAATGTCTTGCACTTGTGTAGCTTGCAATCAACACAGAAAAGTTGGAGATTAGTCATGAGCCAAGTTTTGTTCGGTATGTCTTTCCATGCTCCTCACATTTTACTGTTATGTGGAGCTTTATCTTACACAGTGGCGTGGCCTACTTGTGACTATCGCTCCATGCCTCAGTCACCCTGAGCATAGCGAGGGTGAGTTTCTCTTGTGAAATCCATATTTAAGAGGCCTATTTATGGGGATCTAACCAGATAAATATAGCCAATAAATTACCTGAAAGTATTTGTTTCTTAGCGTGACATGCTACGAACAAGAGGATGTACCTACTACCTAAACGACCAGAGTCTGACACTCACTACTGTCAATTTAAATGTCTTAGGAAGTAATAGTTGTTGTACTAATAACTGTTGTTACATTTGACTTACTTCTAGTCATATCAGTGGGCGGTTAGTGCTCACCCTTTATTGCAAGGGTACTTTTTTCAGGCTCACAAGGGCATTCTTTTAATATTGTATTGGATAGCTAGCACCACAGACCATTTTTTTATTGTAAAATATATTCAGCCTTAAATCTGTAGACTAAGTCCGGAACTTCTGGCATGTCTCTTAAAGTATTATTTGAAGTATCACCTTATATTGTATCAGCAGTCTCTACAAATTTTTCATTAAGCAACAAAAGTTAAATATGATTGTACTCTGTGCTTTTATAGACTGCATCATTTTTCCCCACAAACCCTTCTTGCAGAAAAAATATATTTGGTCTTTAAATTTGACTAATATATTATGTTTGTCTCCTGTTATTGCTACACCCTTTGGAATACTTGGACTATTTCAATTAATTTCTATTGTTCTACACTCATTTGTAGCACTCTATTATCAACAGCGTAAAAAGTATAAGTGGGATATCAAGAGAACATGTAAATTTAGTTTGGCTCAGTCCAAGGAGTTTCGTTTTCACAGGATCTGTTTGTGGTGTTCCTGAACAGCATCTATTCAGGCATCTTAAATTTAAGTTTCTCATATATCCTCACTATCCTGATTTTTTTGTGCATGTGGTGAGATTATTGTTTGGCGCCAACAGAGTTATGTCAGCCTTCAGCTCCATTTGCAAGCTCACCATATGGTGCTCCTGGCAATCCTTTTACGTGTAACCGTTTGGGTTGGTTATCCTCGTTGATAGCATGTACACAAGGAAAGATCTGCCTGACCAATCAAATTAGTTGTATTGTCTAATTCTGGATTATAGCTGGACCATTGATGTGGTGGTACCCTACATCAGATATATATATATATATATATATATATATATATATATATATATATATATATATATATATATATATATATATATATATATATATATATATATATATAATTGTCCTGTTGTGTCATAATTTCAGAGAATAGTAAGTTCCCACTGTACCATCATGCCAATGTAATGGTTAATAATTCCTAAACTAGAACCTAAAATTGAAGGCATTGGGATTTTATTAGTACCTTGATGGGAATTAAATTCAATATATGAAAAACAAAACTACAGAAAAATGGAAGCCACTTCTACCTGCATGTTTTCATGATGCCTAATGACTCCCCATTAATAATCAAAGTGGTGATGCACTGTGACAACACTGGATATTAAAAATATAGTTGAATGTAACATATTTCTTGCATTTGCACATGCTGCTCTTGTCACACACATTCTTTAACTCAAATAGTGTAACTTTTGACCATTAAGTTACTATGCATATGTTGTTCATATTTAAACGGAGTTAACAATTTGCACCTTACTTTCGAAATTATAATTCTACTGCAAATGGTAGGATTTTACAATATGCTTACTTGTATTTTCTCACTGTGATGCATTTTAATGCTGTAATTAGTATATGTAAATAAAGGCTAATGTATATTAAACTGATTTGTTACTAATATACCTTTTTTGTACAAATCTAGTCATGTTACATTGAAATCATACCAATATAACTGCTATACACTTTGAAGAAAGCTAAAATATTCACAAATAAAAAAAAAATCCGAATCAATAAATAAAGGTTTGTTCTGCTAAAATAATTGTGATTACAGCGTAATGTGTTTTTTCACAAATTAATGTTTTTAATGCATACAACATGCTCTGCAAAGTATTTCATGTGAACGTCACCATACTTGGTTATTGCTTTCTAATCTTCAATAGAATTACATATATTTTCCAATTGGTCACAAGTGGAAACCTATTATTTCCTAATGTCTGCTGATGTAATTGGCCGTCCATTAAATGACATATTTTATAGTAGCTCCCATGGGGGTAAAAATTCCTTCACGCTGTACCCTATCCATTCCTGTCTTCCCCTAACGTCTGGGGTCACCATCCTCTGCACGTTTGGTCAGTCATTAGTGTAGATGGCTTTTGAGAAGTCTGGATGTTTTAAATAGACAACTCACACATTTTAGTTATGAACACACTTTAAAGTGTACCCACTATTGTATTTGTATTACTCCTATAAGGAGTGGAGGATGGCATTGAATTGTGCAAGTAAATGAAAGCAGACGCTCGTCTCATAAACAGACAATGCAAGCCTTCAAGATCTGAAAGAAACAGGTTAGTATTAGATTCCTTACCTTAGAATATCCCCAGGCGTCAGTCTGGATCCGGAAACTTTTGCGTAGCAGTACCCCTGCGCGTCGGTAGGCGTCGTCTGCAGGCGTCCCCTGCGGCTCCGCGTCGTCGGCGTCGTGCGCCGTGATGACGTCGCTGGAGTATATAGACGCCGCCTCCGCGCGCTGACGTCAGTTCTTCTTTTTTCCGCGCCAGTTAGCGCAGATCCGAAGAGCAGTACTCCGGTCTTTTGACCAAGTTTATTGTTAACTACTTAATCTTCTACGGTGCCGGTAGGATGCCCGGTTTCAAGGGTTGCGACGAGTGCGACCGCCTGATGTCGGTCACCGACCACCATCGACTCTGCCTCCGGTGTCTGGGCGCGGACCACGACGTGGAGTCCTGCGTCGACTGTCGGGCCTTGACTGGTAAAGCTAGGCGGGAGCGGTCCCGCAAGCTTCTCGAGCTCCGTGTGTCGGCCCCGCGTCGAGAGCGGTCCCGGTCCGGTCGGAGGTCGAGGGAGCGGTCGAAGGAACGATCGCGGAGCCGCCATGAGCGCTCCGGGAGTCGCCACCATTCCTCCGGTTCGTCAGGTAAGCGTAAGAAGTCGGGGCGTCGTCATCGTACCCCCGACTCCCCCCGACGCCCGCGTGATGCGGCTGGGGGCTCGGGTGGCCCCACCCCCGCGGCCCCGCGTGGGTTGCCGACGCCGTCTGCCCCATACCTGTCGGTCCCTGGGGAAGGCGCGTCGCGTGAGGAGATCGAGGCCTTCCTCATCGCTATGAGGGCGAGGTCTCCTCCGGCGGGGCCTACGGCGCCTGCGGGCCCGTCGGTCCCGTCTGGGGGCCCGAGCGGTTCGGGTGCTCCTGCCTCGACGCCGCCGGTGGCTCCGGCCTTGGCGCCGCTGGGCCCCTCAGGTTCGTCGCCGGCTGGTCTACCGGCCTCTCCGGCGTCGGTTCCTTTGGGCCAAGCCGTGGTACCGCCTCCGCGCGGTGCAGCGACTCCGCCGTCGGTTCCGGCCGGCGTCGGGTCCCCGGCGCCGACGCCACGCGGCGCCACACCCATTCCCCCTCTGACTCCTGACGCGGAGTCGGACCGGCGTCGTCCGACGCCGGATCCGGCGCCGATGGGGCCCATTGACCCCGAGGTCTATATCGTCGATCCAGAATACGGCGATGAGGACGAGTATGGAGAGGGTTGGGAGGGGTCTGAGGACCCTTTATCCCGTGCCTGCCAGTATGATGTGGACTGGGTAGGTGATCTGGGTGATGCCAGTGGTCTGGACGAGTCGCCCAACCCTGGGTTTGTCTCCCCGACCCCTGTGGCGTCTGAGGCAGGTGCTGCCTATTCGGTGGTCCTGATGAGGGCTGCCAAGGCCCTGAGCCTTGAGCTCCCTGTCGCGAAGGTCAAGCCGAACATTCTGACCGAAGTGTTTAAACCGCAGTCATGCCCCCAGGAGCCTCTGCTGCCGTTTAATGAGGCCCTGACGGATGTCCTTTTGGGCACCTGGTCCAGGCCCGCTTCCGGTGCACCGGTTGACCGGAACGTTGCCAGGCGTCACCGTCCGTGCTCGGACGACCCTGCCTTCCTATCCACCCATCCCTCCCCGGAGAGTCTGGTGATCCAGGCCTCCACTTCGCAGTCCGCGTTCCCGTCGGCTCCGCCCGATCGGGAATCAAAGCGGTATGACCAATTTGGTAAAAAGGTATTTTCCTCTTTGAGCGCTGGACTGCGGTCTTGTAATACCGCGTGCCTCTTGGGCCGCTACACCCACTCCCTGTGGGATACGGTCGAGGAGTGTTTGCCGCAATGCCCCCAGGAAGTGCGGGACAAGCTCACCCGGGCCTTCGTTGAAGGCCGGGATGCGGCGCGGTACTCGATCCGTTGTGGTCTGGACACGACCGACTCGCTGGGACGGGCTATGTCCACGACGGTGGCGATTCGTCGCCATGCTTGGCTGAGATCTGCCAACTTCTCGCCAGACGTCCAAAATACACTCATGGACATGCCATTTGATGGCAGTCGCCTGTTTGGTGACAAAGCGGACCACGCGCTGGAGCGCTTCAAGGACTCCAGGGTCACGGCCAAGTCCTTGGGTCTTTCGACCCAGCGCCAGCAGACGGGTTCGTTTCGCCCCTTTCGTGGCCAAGGGAGGGGCGGTCCCACACGTGCTGCCAGCCACGCGCCGCAGAACGCTCCCCAGCGCGGTGGCGGCCGTGGTTTCCGCCGTGGTGGCGGTAGAGGCCAGCGGCGAGGTCAGTCCACGCCTCCCCCCGCTGCTGCATCCAAGCCTTCCTAGTCCGAGCTTTCGGGCTCACGTGACGCCAGTGGGTGGCAGGGTTCGCCATCACCACTCCCGCTGGCGCGCGATAACATCGGACAGGTGGGTGCTGCAGCTCGTTCGAAGGGGCTACGCCCTCCCCTTCGAGTCCACTCCTCCAGCCATGCCACCGCAGAACCACCGTGTGTCGGGGGACCACTTGACACTTCTGCAGGAGGAAGTTACGGCCCTCTTGGCCAAGGGGGCCATCGAGCGCGTTCCTGGGCCAGAAGTAGGGTGTGGTTGCTACTCCCACTACTTTCTGGTGCCCAAGAAGGACAAAGGAGGCCTGCGTCCTATCTTGGACCTACGGAACGTCAACGGCTTCCTCCGGAGGGAGAAGTTCAAGATGTTGACTTTGGCTCAGGTCTTGGCTGCTCTAGACCCACAAGACTGGATGGTAGCGTTGGACTTGCAGGATGCGTATTTTCACATCCCCGTCCTGCCGGCCCACCGGCGTTACCTGCGGTTCACGGTAGGCCACGAGCACTTTCAGTTTATCGTGCTCCCCTTCGGCCTTACCAGCGCCCCACGGGTGTTCACGAAAGTGATGGCGGTGGTCGCAGCTCATCTGCGCCGGTTGGGGGTTTCAGTCTTCCCCTACCTCGACGACTGGTTGTTGAAGGCGGGCTCGCCCCAGACAGTCGTCCACCACCTTCAGATGACGGCAGACCTCCTGCACGAGCTGGGGTTTTCCATCAATGTGCCGAAATCACACCTGTGTCCCTCTCAAAAGCTCCTTTTCATCGGAGCGTTTCTCGACTCGGCGCAATTTCGGGTTTATCCCCCGGAACGGCGGGTCCGGGATATTCAGGCTCTGATTCCCATCTTTCAGCCGTTATCCCGGGTTTCGGTCAGGTTGACGCTGCGGCTTCTGGGGCTGATGGCCTCCTGCATCCTACTGGTGCATCACGCCAGGTGGCGGATGAGGGCTCTGCAGTGGGACCTGAAGTTTCAGTGGGCCCAGCATCAGGGCAACCTATCCGACCATGTCCTGATCTCGGAGGGCACTGCGAGACAGTTGCAGTGGTGGCTTACGGACCGCGATTGGGTCAGAGGCAGATCCCTCTCCCTTCCCCAACCGGAGCACGTGGTTGTGACGGACGCGTCCCTCCAGGGCTGGGGTGGCCACTTGGGAGAGGCGGAGATCAGAGGCATCTGGTCTCCGGCGGAGTCCCGGCTCCATATCAACCTGTTGGAGCTGCGGGCGATTCGCCTAGCACTGAAGGCATTCCTCCCCTTTGTCAACGGGAGTGTAGTGCAGGTGTTCACGGACAACACCACCGCCATGTGGTACTGCAACAAACAGGGCGGTGTGGGGTCGTGGACCCTTTGCCAGGAGGCTCTGCGTCTCTGGCAATGGCTGGAACGTCAGGGCGTGACTCTGACGGTTCAACACCTGGCAGGTTCTCTGAACGCCAGGGCGGACGAACTCAGCCGTCGGTGCTCGGTGGATCACGAATGGCGTCTGAACTCGGACGTGGCGAGAGGCCTCTTTCAGCAATGGGGAGAGCCTTGGTTAGATCTATTCGCCACAGAAGAGAACGCGCAATGTCATCAGTTCTGCGCGTTGGAGTTTCCAAGACGGCACTCGCTCGGCGACGCCTTTCGGCGCGAGTGGAGTTGCGGTCTGTTGTACGCCTTTCCGCCTATACCACTTCTGCCCAGAGTGCTGAAGAAGATCAGGCGCGACCGGGCCCAAGTTATCCTTGTGGCTCCGGACTGGGCTCGAAGATACTGGTATCCCGAGCTACTCAGCATGACAGTCGGTCCCTCGATCCGCCTGCCCCTTCAGGAGGACCTTCTGTCGCAGCAGCAGGGGACGGTCCTCCACCCGAACCTGTCCAGTCTCCACCTCCATGCTTGGAGATTGAGCGGCGGCAGTTGAGGCCATTTGACTTGCCTCCTGAAGTCTGTGATGTAATTCTGGCAGCCAGGCGTCCCTCCACGAAGTCGGTATACGCCTGCCGGTGGAACAGATTTGTGACATGGTGCACAGCAAAGGCTGTGGATCCCCTTTCTGCCCCTCTGTCTGAGGTTCTCCTCTTCCTCCTTTCCCTTGCCCAGCAGGGCTCTGCTCTGGGCACTATCAAGGGCTATCTTTCTGCCCTTTCCGCCTTCTTGAGGCTACCTGATCAGCCATCTTTATTCAAGTCCCCTATTGTGTTAAGATTCTTGAAGGGCATCACGCACATGTATCCTCCAACTCCGTTCGTGATGCCTCAGTGGGACTTGAACCTGGTCTTGACTTTCCTGATGTGCGCTCCCTTTGAGCCCCTTCATTCCTGTCCTCTCCGTCTTCTCACTTTAAAGACGGCCTTCCTGGTGGCCATCACCTCTGCCAGGAGAGTGAGTGAGCTCCAGGCTCTTTCTGTTAAACCTCCTTTCTTGTCTGTTCATCCTGATAAGGTGGTCCTTCGGACTAGACCTTCTTTCCTGCCCAAGGTAGTCTCTGCTTTTCACATTGGGCAGTCCATCACCTTGCCCTCCTTCTTCCCGCCTCCGCATCCTTCAAAGGATGAAGAGCGGCTCCATCGTCTGGACCCAAAACGTGCGCTTTCGTTAACATGGATCGCACACGCCAGTTCCGGGTGGATGACCAACTGTTTGTTGGCTACGTGGGTGAGAAGAAGGGAAGGGCGGTGCAGAAACGAACCATCTCTCGGTGGGTCGTCCTGTGCATCAAAGCATGCTACTCTTTGGCTCGGAAGGAGCCTCCTGTTGGGCTGAGGGCCCATTCCACTCGGGCCACGGCGGCTACTACTGCCCTGGGCCGGGGAGTCCCTTTGCAGGACATTTGCCAGGCGGCCACGTGGGCCTCGCTGCACACCTTTGCGAGGCACTACTGCCTGGACAGTCAAGTCCGGAGGGATGGCTTCTTTGGCCGTTCGGTCCTCCAGGACTTTCTGGTGTAGGTTTGTATTGGTTCGCAGACCCACCACCGGGGTTGGTATTGCTGGGGTATCTATTCTAAGGTAAGGAATCTAATACTAACCTGTTTCTTTCAGATGAACAAGTTACTTACCTTCGGTAACGATATATCTGTAAGAAACAGTAGTTAGTATTAGATTCCTTACCGCCCCACCCATCCTCCCCGTTCTGCGAACTGATACCTAGGGTTAAGGACATCCCTTTCAGGGCCCTAGTTTCAAATGGCACCAGTGTTAGTTCTCACATGGCTCTGCGTGTTCTGGCGCGGAAAAGCTGTGTGCAAAGAACTGACGTCAGCGCGCGGAGGCGGCGTCTATATACTCCAGCGACGTCATCACGGCGCACGACGCCGACGACGCGGAGCCGCAGGGGACGCCTGCAGACGACGCCTACCGACGCGCAGGGGTACTGCTACGCAAAAGTTTCCGGATCCAGACTGACGCCTGGGGATATTCTAAGGTAAGGAATCTAATACTAACTACTGTTTCTTACAGATATATCGTTACCGAAGGTAAGTAACTTGTTCTTTGTGCTTATACACATAGACAAAAAAGGACAATCCTTACTTTTATATCTTCATCTGGGGACACCAAAAGCTGTGGCACACAGCCTATTTAGTAAGTCTCTTAATTGTATTTGTCCACCATTCTGTGCCCCTCCTATTTTCTAATTTGTTTATCATAATCATGACTTAGCATGTATGTCAGTGTGCTATTTTCTGGTGCCGATGGAGGACGAAATGCCCATATATACTTTCTCACCTCATCTTTTCAGCACTTTTAGCTATCCTCCAGTAAAATCCATTGATTCGGTCTGTGTCTAAGCAGCCCAGCGTCAGTTATCATTGCCATCTTTAGGATACTTGTTAAGTGTTTGATTGAGCACTATAAACTCCAGGTGTAAATTCTCACCCTCCAATTCACTCCTGCACTACATCCTTGATCTTTTATCTCTGTGTGCCAGTCGTACGATACCCTGTTAAAACATTCCTGCCATTTCAATCAAACTTAGCTAGGTAGCAAAGTATCCACTGAGTTACGCATTTCATAATGGCATTGCTCTTTACATATTTACAATGGTATTACATTTCACACATGTTTACCTTTTTATACACCGGTTGTTGGATGGTAACCCTTTATAGAGTGAACTTAAAAGAAGTCTACTGTGCGGAGAGTCTACTGAGTCCCCAAATGGTTGACCGAGGCAAAAGTAGATAATACTAATGCTCTATTTGTGGTAGCGTGGGTGAGCAGTTAGGCTGATCAGAGAGTAGTGCTAAGCATTTGTTTTACTCACAGAGGCAAAAAATGAGTCACACTCTCAAAGAATAAATCTGAGACTAATTTAGGAAAATAATTATTTTTATCTATATTTTCTAACCAAAAATTACATTCAAAGTTAAGTACTGTATTTCTTATACATTTTTAAAAATAAGCAAATAGTTCAAAGTTGTGCGCAATTACGCATGGGAGGAAAAAGCAGGTAGGTAAAGAACGCAGCACAGACAGTTGTAAAGGTTCACCTTCTAGGTTTAGAGTAGTAGGAAGCCAAGGTTCAATGTTCTACCATCAGGTCGTCAAGTGTGTCTCGAATTTTGCCAGGAGCAGGGAGTTCCTGGAGTTGCTAGCTGCCGCGTTACGGGAAAGGGGGCCATTCTAAAAACAGTCTGCACAAGGAGACTTGCAAGCGAGTCCAAGAGCTCCCAGACAGAGGCTGGGACAAGGGAGCACAGCCGGTTCGTCATTACCCAGGCTGGGGGCAGAGCAGGTAGGTTGGCCGGCCCTGGGGCTTCTCACAGTCAAGGGCTAACAACGGGCAGGGGCGAATTCAGGACTTCTGGGCCACTCTCAAAGTGGGTCTCAGGAGTCCTGATGTTCCCTCAGCGGCTGCTGAGCTCTGGTACAGTTCAAGTCCCGACTGAACTCTAGTATAAGGGAACTCTAGAGATTGGTACTGCATAGCTCTGGTCGGTCTTGGTGCCTTCACACTTGGGGGAGGGGCTTGGTTTGGAGACAGATCTGACCTTCCAGAGCACGAGTACCTCTTTGTGGTCAGTTGCTGCGCCGGTCGGGTGGGAAGCTGCAAGTTGGTGGTCCGGACTCTGCAGTTTCGTTGTCTTCAGTCTGCAGAGGAGTAGCTCCTCTACTCTGAGGGAGTTCTTGGGCAGTTGGCAAGGCTGGTAGTCCTCTGGGGTTCTTAAAGATACACAGCAGCAGGACAAGACAGTTCATCTTGATTGGCGAGTCTTGAAACAGCAGGCAGGAGTTTTCACCAAAACTCTGCGGCAGGCAATCAGTTCTCAGATTCAGCGGCTCTTCTTTGTCCTCTTCGCCTTTAGGTCAATCAAATCTAAAGTTCTGGGTCCAGGGGTGCCACCTAAATACACAATTTAGGGGTGCTAAGGGAAGTACCAAGTTTTAGCCAATGGGCTACCTACCTTTAACCCCTTGCCTGCGGGGCTAATTCCCCCACTGTGCTGGGGGGCGGGGGCGCGCACAGTGCTCGTCACGGCCACACCCGTTTCTGTAGAACGTTCAGCACAGCGGGGGAATTAGCCCCGCGTGCAAGCGTTATGGCCGTTATGACGAGCTGAGCTCGTCATTAGCCCACGGCCATCGTGGGAGTTTGTGTATGTTACGTAACTCAAAGTTCTTTATTAAAATAAATACGAATTTGCAGATTTTACGACTCCACACAATACACTCATTACCTTTTTCACAGAGACATGGTGTAGGGAAGTGGGTTTCTGTTGCAGTAACCCCCCTACTTTTTACCTGATAACTGATGCACTTTACCTTGGTGTGCCGAGGGTCCCTGCCAATCAGGTACCCAGGGCCTGTGTTCCTTCCCTAAAAACTGTACTAAAGCCTAAACCCAATTGGCATCTCTGGCCACTGGTAAGCCTTGGAAAATGGTACCCTAGGTACCCAGGGCACTGTGACCAGAGAAGATCCCTAAGGGCAGCAGCACTTATTGTGCCACCCTTAGGGGCCCTGTACCCTGACACAGACACACTGCCTTTGCAGGCTGAGTGTATTGGTGCAGAACTAAACAGAGTCGACATGGCGCACATCCCTGTGTGCATTGCCCACAAACACACTGCCCTGGCATACCTCAGTCACCCCTCTAGCTGGGTGCACTATGCCAGTGGTGTGGGCACAGGTGCATGAGCTCTGTGCCCCTACAGTACCCAGGGCCATTCCTGGGCACTGTAAGTGCAGTGATGCCATTAAGAGTATATGGTGCTGGGAGGTTGTAATTACGAACTCCACAGCACCATAATGGCTACACTAAAGACTGAGAAGTTTGGTATCAAACTTCTCAGCATATTAAACCCACACTGATGCCAGTGTGGGATTTTATGTAAAATGCATGACAGAGGGCAATTTAGGGTTGCCCCCTGAACCTAACCCACAACCAGTGTCCTGACTGAGAGGCTGCCTAGGCTGCCACACAGCTGACCTGTCGCTGGACCCCTGGGTAGAGAGCCATCCGCTCTCCTGGGCCTGCAACAATGCACATCTTGGGTCGAGGTGCTTGGTCTCCTCCCCCAGGATGGGCAGGGGGAGCTTCAAAGGCATGTTGCCTCTGTGAGCTTCCCCAGGCCACTTGCTGTACTCAGCAACTGGCCCCCACCGGTTCTGACCCCCACTCTGGTGGGAAAAACAAAGGAAGGGTAGGGGGTGTGCCAGCCTCTGCCAACCCAACCCCTCAGGTGGGGGAGGCGAGGTAACTCACAACTCCGGGCTCTTGCCATTTTGAGAATGGGGAGCCGTACCCAATCAGAGATAGACTTCTGACCCCCTCCCACAGGAGAGGAGCAGGATAGGGGGTGTACTCACCCCAGGACAGGGACCCAGTGGTCCCTGCCCTTACCCTACCTGTAATGCCCCTAAATTTAGTATTTAGGGGCACACTGGACCTTCCTTCCTCAGATCCAGATACCGAAACAAGCAAGAAGATTCAGAAACAAGAAGACCTGCCGTTCAGCTGCTAAGATGAGGACGACACCAACTGACTTGACCCCGGCCTTACAGGCCTGTCAACCCTCGAACCTGCTCCTGCTAAACCCCAGCGCATTCAGTGATCAGCAACCTCAAAAAACCCGAAGGACCTTACTGCCTTGTGACTCTACCAAGACTGGGACTCCCACAAGCAGTGGTTCTGCTCAAACAAGCATCACCCCTGGTGCCAACCAGGAACCGCGAATCCAGCACACTCTGCACATGCCGAGCCCGGCCTGTGCCTTAGTGGACAAAGACCACGAGGACTTCCCCCCGGCGATTGTGACCTCGAATCCAGTGCCCAAAGACCCTCCTCGACGACCCAGACGACGTCTGCAGCCTCACAACAAGGGACCTCTCCAAACCGCGACCAGCTGAGGGTAAGATTTCCCGACGTCAAAAGACACCCGAGGACACGGCCGCCTGTGCCCAACTCCTGGGTGTCTACCTATACTCCAAGATCCCAGCTTACCTCTCGAAGTGGTGGTCGCACCTGAAGAATCTCCGTCCCTGAGCTTACAGCCTTTGTTCAACTTCCAGCTTTCCCATTGAATAATATTGAGCGCCCGACGGCTCAAAAGCTCCCTGCACCCAGCCGCCCAAGTGCCCTTGGGAGTGCAACCTTTGTCCTAATCTACTTCCCCATTTGCCCTGAGCAAGTGACTAGGAGTCCAGCTCCCACAGCCGCGTGGCCTGCCTGCTAGCAGCCAGCAGCCAAAAGCCCCCTATAGGATAACATTGGGCCTACTCTCTCTGCACATGTCTGCCCCTGTGCCGCTGAGGCTTAACCAACTGTACCTACCTGACCCAGGGAGACCCCTGTATCTATGCCCATAACCTTAACTCTGCCAGTCGAGTACTTACCAAAAAAGCCGATAACTCACTTTTCTTCCATAGGGTAACATTGACTGGTTTCACTTAGAAGTTCTTCTAAGTGTGGACTTTTGAAACTTTAAAATATTCACCTAAAATCAGCCGAATCACGAAAACGAAAATACTCACCTGTTATCAGGAGAGATCCCAGTGCTGGATCTTGATGCCCAACACTGACCCTGAAAAGTAATAACTGTACTTATTGGCAACTTGAATTTCCTCCCATTGGATAACATTGCCTGGTTTTTGCTGAAAAAGTTTTTAAGTGTCGATTTTTGAAACTTAAAAATCGCTTGTATGACAACAACGCATTCTTTCAATTGTTTACTGGAGATGCACCAGTGCTGGATCCAGGATCCAACACTGAGTAAGAAAAAGTAACAATAACACTACTTACCTGCTAAGTGAATTTCCTCCCATAGGATAACATTGGTGATTCCATGTGGAAAAGTTTGTCAACTTTTAAAATACAATTATATTCCTTAAAAATCACAACTATAACCAAAACGCTTTTACTCAACTGTTTTCAGGAGATGTCCCAGGACTGAATCTAGGATCCAGTCCTGTGGTTAGAAAAGTATTCCATAAAGTAATTAATTGCATTTAACTAGAAATTCTCATTTAGCTCAATGTCACTTTGTTTGAAATTGTGTTGCCTATTGCAACAACTGTAACTGTTGTACTCAAAAGTCTATTGCCTATTTGAAAAGTATTTAACTAAAGTAACTCATTCTAAGAAAGTATATTTTGATACCTAGTGTTGGTTCTAAAATAATACAACCATATATTTTTTATACAAACCATTGGCCTAGAGTTCAGTTCTTGAGTGTGTGAGACCATTTACTGATTGAGTGTGTACAACAAATGCTTTACACTGTCCTCTGATACTGCCTTACTGCTCGACCAAGCTCCCACCTTAGAGAGTAAGGTTATATCTAACTTTAGCCTCTGCCAAACCTCTTGGGACTGTGGACTCTGTTCACACTGTACCTTACTTTGGTTCTGTATATATAGAGCCACTTTCTTACACATAGGCAAAAAGTGTTTCAGACCCCGATATCAAAATTGCGATTCCAACAGGCTACAATAATGAACGATTATATAGAACAGACAAGAAAGGCAGGGGAGTTGAGATTGTGTTCCGTAACTAAATCAAGGCCAAATTTCAGCCCATATTCTATATGGACTGTGAAGCACTTGGCTTAAGTCTGAAATTGAATAACATATTCACTTTTCATGGACTATTAATCCATCGGCCACCGGTCCCGAGGGCCAATTTTATTTTAAAAAATCAAGACTTCATGGATCTTGTGTAAATTACCCTAGTTTTATGTTAGTGGGTGATTTTAATTTTCACCTGGAGCTTTTGAATAATTAGGATGCAGGCCATTTGTTCGATACTCTTAGGAGTTTCGACTTAAATCAGTTAATAAGAGAACCCACCCATCTTGCCAACCAAACCCTGGGTGGAATATTTACAAATTATCAGGAGCTAAAAGTAGAGAAGATCCTGCCAGTAGCATGGTCAGACCATAACACCTTCTTTTTTTCAATTAAGGGCCCCCCAAGCAAAGATACTAGTAATAACAAACCCAGAACCATTAAATACTGGCCCTGGAAAAACCTTAGTGTCGAGGAACTGAGGGACATCCTCTCCAATTCTAGGCCCGTTCCAGATAGCAACGTGAATAACACTGAAATCAACTACACTCACTGGCGAAACTTAGCAACTCTTAGATTGGTGGTGCTGGAATAAATATTAAAAAGCTGCAGGAAAAATCCATCAGTCCTTGGTTTTCACAAGTTAAAAAAACTTTTCAAGTGAGATGCAGGCATCAAGAGCGCATGTTGAGGAATTAATATTGTCCGAACTAAAAAGTAAAATATAAAGAATTGCTTGTGTAGTATAGGGGTCTAATCAAAGCAGAAAAAACTAAACAAATTCTGAAAAAATAAGATCAGCAAAAAACACAACCAGGGAGCTTTTTAAAACAGTTGAATCTTTTTCAAAATGGAGCAACAGCAGTACCTTCAGTCCTAACGAATCTTTCTGCAATGAGCTGGCAGTCCCAAGTCAATTCTATCTTTCAAAGTTTTTCACCCTCTCAAAACACGCTGTGCATAGAAGATGCTTCAATCCATGCATATGAGCTGGACTCACAGCAAGCTCTTTTCCCTCTAGATATTCCACAATTTGAAACATTCTTCTCCTTCACCATCGAAAAATGAATTGCTCTTATCAATTCTATTAAAGGTGGGGTCCAATCGAATCTGTGCCCCCTCAGGTACTTAATCTAGTAGCTAGCTCAGTTGGCGGTCCTTTCATGGAATTACTGAATGAAATACTGACCGCAGGGCAGTTTCCAAATATATGAAAAGAGGCGTCTATCCTCCCACTGGTGAAAAAACCCTCTTTGGATCCAAAGATGGCGGGAAGCTATAGGCCTATATATCTGACAGAGACATCTAGCTGCACGACCCCGCCCTGATGTCGTCCAAGGATGTGACATCAGCGAGGTCATATAAGTCCCTCTCGGCGCGCTGACGTCCGTTTCCTTCTTTTCTACGAGCAACGTGGATCCGGAGTAAGCGGTTCCTCTGGCGTGTTTTCAGGCCCTCTCAACGCTTTTGCGTCTGGAACAGTGTGCAATGCCTTCGGGTTTTAAGACGTGTGCCTCCTGCTCATGGCAAATGTCCGCGACGGACCCACACCTTACCTGCATGTGGTGCCTGGGCGAAACCACGACTCAACGGATTGCGACGCGTGCCAACAACTCAAGCCGAAGCCTGTCCCGGTCGGTGTCGTCTCTGCCTCCGGCCTCCTCTTCGGCGGCAGGTCCCAGTAGCAGAGGGTTTTGTTTGCGGCGGCGGTTGCCATCTGGTTCCCGTGTGCATCGTTCGCCCGTCCCTGGTAAGTCCTGTCGCCGAGGTCAATGTCCTTCCTCCTGTTGTAGGGGGCTCTAGTTTACTGACTTCTCCGGACGTGCGCCCCTGAGTGTCTGCCCTCCCCTATCAGCCATTTTTCTGGTGTGGGGGCTACCCGGACCCAGATGGTGGCTTATGCCGCTGCCCTGCAGGCCTCCCTTAGGTCCCCTCCTCCCTGGGGCCTCCTCGGATCCCCCGCTGCGTGTGGGGTCTCCGGTGGACTCGCTGGTTTGCCCCCAGCGCAGACTGAGCACCTTGGCTCAGGTGATGGAGGTATGACGTTGTCAGAGCACGATTCGGCTGCTCCCCCTTTTTGGCCCTTGGCAGCCCTAACGCATCACATAGTCCAGTGGGGATCCCTGTGGTGTCGCAGGTGGTCGCTGTTACTCGCAACTCATGTCCGAGTCCCCTTCGGCCATCCGGGCGGGTGGCTGCCTTTTCAGAGGCTGAGCCGGTGCTGTAGACTTGCCTCCCCGGCTCCGGCTCCATTCTTTACTTCAGAGCTGGAGCCTGTTGTGGTTAAGGCCGGGGCGCCGGTCCAGCACCGTAAACTTGCCTCCCCGGCTCCCGCTCAGTTCCTTACATTGGAGCCAGAGCCTGTTGTGGTTGAGGCAGAGTCAGCGCCGGTCCGGTGCTGTAGACTTGCCACTCCGGCTCCGTTCCTTACTAAGGAACCAGAGCCTGTTGTGGTTGAGGCCGAGTCGGTGCCGGAAGAGGCTGAGTCGGCGTCGGACGAGGCCGAGTCGGTGCCGGCCGAGGACACCCAGGCGCTTCCTCTACGCCAGGTCGTCGACTCCTCTCTGGAAGGTCGGCGTCAGATCATCGACTCCTCTTCTCAAGGTTTCTCCCTTGTTCCTACATGTTCTTCAGCTGTTGTCCCTTGGAGCGTCTTTTCAGTGTGTTTCCACACGCTTCTTCCAGGGCTGCCGCCCTTCCACCGATGCATTAGGCGGGTTCCTGCAATGGCGCCCGCGACTGCGTTGGTCTCGTGGCTCGCCTGTTCTATATATACCCGCATGTTGATTACCTCTGGGTATCCCTTTTATACACCATCGCCGTTCTTCTTTTTTGCGAGGTGTGGTTCTATATCCCCGTCTATCGGGGAGCAGTTAGGTGCCTTGTACTCAGGTTAGCCATCGTTCTACACAGTGCCGTTTTTTCTTTTACTCGTTTTATGTACGCTTCAGTGCCTTTTTATGCTGCTACGCAACAAGGGTTCCCATGGTTCCGCTCCCCGGGGTGAGCCTCCTATTCTGGCTGCTCTTCTTCTTGGTGGTCTTGCCTGTCCCGTTCATGTACTAAACAGTCCTTCTCTTCTGTGGGGGTGCATTTCTCCTCCCAGTCAGAGGTTGTTCTTCCGTAGATATGAGATTTCTGCGTGCGAATATTTGACGTTGCTTCTCTTCCTGTTGAGCGAGGCTTTTTGCTTTCACCTTCAACAGGAGATTCTCTCTTTCCCTTTCTCTGCTTTCCTCCACTCTGGCCTTCCAGTGTGGCGTCTTCTCCTGTTCTTTCCCCTCCCTCCCACCTTCTCTATCAGTTTAGGGTACTTGTCTCCTCTGCAGTCGCATCTTTTGGGATCTATTGGGCTGTGCCTTGGCTTTTCGGTCTCAACAGAGGAATGCGCCATTCCTTGTAATGTTACCTCGCAGTGGATTATTGTTCTTCCTGTTACGGGCGTTACGGAACCTGCGGCCGGCCCAGTTCTGCGTTGTAATGGCAGCCTTGCTGTTGTCTATCGGGACATTCTTCCCTTGTTACTCGGCCTCTGGGGAGGGTCTGCGCTTCACTTTCTGGGGTTGCGTTTCAGAGTGGTGCTCTGGCTTCCTGCTTGTTTTTTTGGTTTACAGTGTCTGACACTGTTCTTTATGATGCTTTATGCACCATCCGATTTCTTTGTTTTACGGTTTTGTCGGTGGCTCCGCGTTGTGCCGCAGAAAAGTTTCTCCGAAGAAAACTGACGTCAGCACGCCGGGAAGGACTTATATGACCCTGCTGAAGTCACATCTGTGGACGACGTCAGGGCAGAGTAGTGTGTCACCGTCCCTGGGCGCGCAGAGGTGCTGCTGCAAAAATTTCCCGGATCCAGTCTGACGCCTGGGGATAATTATAAGTTAAGGAATCTGCGGCTAGACAATGTCTCTACCAGATACATCGTTACCGAAGGTAAGTAACCCGTACCTCGCCTATGGTTCCCTGCCAAAATACTAGAAAAAGCACTGATTGAGAAAATGCTAGCATTTTTAGATGCTAACCTGCTGCTAGATTCCTCACAGTATGGCTTCAGAGCAAATCATTGCACTGAACTGGCTTTGGTAGCAGCCTCAGAGGAATTAAAAATGGTATCATGAACCCCAAGGTACCCCAATATAGGCCTAGGTAGTTACATGACTGTTTACCTATATCTGTCCTACCATTGTTCTACATAAAGTCTGGCGCTGACCTTTTACCTAGTTAGGTGCTACATGACTGCCGTGTGGTTTTCTCCGAAAAACTAGCATCATGTATTATGCATGAGGATTCTCAGTATCACAGCAGGATTACCATCTTCTGCATTATAATTCTGTATAAGGATGTCCTCTATTGTCATCTTTGCCCGACATGCCCATAGTACACTTCTAGGTAGAACCCCTGAGGGTACCTTTCAGGTATTTAAGCAGCACATCTTCGCTGGGCAAACTAGAGGAGAAAAAGACTTCCATGCTGACACTCAGACGCGAGACGTTGAGGTGCCGGCACGCAGACACTCCTGAACGCAGTGGCCGGACATCCCTCGCGGAGTGTCCATTTCAAGACCAAGATGGGGTCCTTCGCTCTCCCACATAGGGTAATGGGGTTGGCTCTATCCTAAAGGGATTCTTGGTTCTATACCTACATGCAAGCTAGGTACACTTAGGCACATCTAGTTAGGGTTGCATTGTAGGAGTACACATTTTTATTGTCCTGTATTCAAATGCCTGCATATATTCATTGCTTCAGCACTATGATAGCATTCTACCTTTTCTTTTCTGGGCTGGTGCTTATAATCTTATATATCTGTTTCTGTCTCATGGTTGTTGAAGCACACATATTTTATACTAGAATGACACTGTTTCAATAAATACTTATTGAAAATGTCCCCATTGTTTATTCTGTTTATCTCTCTGATACAAAGTGAGCATGATTGACAGGAAACAGTCTTTCTTCGGAGTACATTCACCACGCATTTTAAACATCAATTACACTGTTTCCTCGCTAGTCTTTACTTCGCAAGACTTTATCACATATTTGGAACACAAGGTGGCAGTGTTCCACCATAAAACATATAGGCCCAGATGTAGGTAAAATAGATTTACCGATTTTTAATTACCGAATTTTACCGATTCGGTAATTAAAAATCGGTAAATCTAAGGGGTGGATATGTAGGTATTCCAGATGTGCTGGAATACCGATTCTGAAGAATTCGGTATTTACCGATTCGGTAAATACCGAATCGGTAATGCCCATTCATTCCTATGGGCTTTGAAGCCCATAGGAATGAATGGGCATTACCGATTCGGTATTTACCGAATCGGTAAATACCGACTTTCACAAGGGTGCAGGGGGTGTCACTTTGACACCCTCTGGCCCCCCAAAACAGGCTCGGGTGCCATGTGGCAGGCATACATGCCCTAAGGGCAGGTCGGCCTGTCATATGGCATAGGTGTCCATGCACACATGTGCATGCACACCGGAATCGGTATTTTACCATCAAATTGGATTTGATGGTAAAATACCGATTCGGTAAGGCTTGTGGGACTCAGAAGAGTCCCACCTACATCTCAGATTTACCGAATCGGTAAAAATACAGATTCGGTATTTTACAGAATCGGTAAATTTACCGAATCGGTAAATTTACCGATTCTGTAAAATATTGCCCAAAAACCCATTTACCGGTCGGTAACGGCCGAAATCGGCCGTTACCGGTCGGTAAATGGCCTGAAACGGCCACCTACATCTGGCCCATAGTGTATTTTAACATCCCAAATAAATAGTTATGCCTATTAAATACAAAATAATGGGACGGAGTGCAAAATGTTTAGTGGCTATAGGTGTGAATGTAAATGTTGAAAAAAGTTCTTCGGTTATCACAATATCTTCTCCCCCAATAAAAACTTAACCTGGAAATGAAAGATTTCATTTTTAAAAAAGTGTATTTGGTTAATACCAAATAAATAGTTCTGCATGATGCCTATTAATTATAAAAACACCGGACGGGGTGCAAAAGGTATAGGGGTAATAGGTGGGTAAGTGTGTAATTTTTTAGGTATTTGTAAACATAAATAAATACCTGAGTATTAAGTTATTAATTTATTATTAAAAGATGTTAAGCAGTATACTTTCAGGATGGGGTGCAGTAGGTTTAGGGCTATGGGTGGGTAAGCATGTTAATACTCTGGTATTTTCAAACATAAATACCTGAGTATTAATTCATTAAATTATTATTAAAATATTTTAAGCAGTATACTTTCAGGACTTTCAGGACAGGGTGCAGTAGGTTTAGGGGCTATAGGTGTGTAAGCGTGTTAATATTCAGGTTTTATATTAAAAAACAGTGCATTTGTTTCATACCAAATAAATATTTCTGTATGATGCCTATAAATAAAAAATACCGGGATGGGGTGCAGAAGGTATTGGGACAGTGGGTGGGTAAGTGTGTTAATACTCCGGTATTTTTAAACTTAATTAACTACCTGAGTATTAATTTAATAATTTACAGATTAAGCTACTCAGGATTAATAGGTAGTTGATTTAGGGACTATGGGTGGGTAAAAGAAGCTGAGTATTAATTCAATACCAAATAAATAGTTCAGTCTATTAAATTAAAAAATACCGGAACGGGGTGCAGAAGGTATAGGGGCAGTGGGGGGTTAAGTGTGTTAATACTCGGGTATTTTTTTAAACATAAATAAATGCCCAAGTATTAATGTAATAATTTATAATTTACAGATTAAGCTACTGAGGTTTAATAGGTAGTTGATTTAGGGACTATGGGTGGGTAAAAGAAGCTGAGTATTAATTTGATACCTAATGAATAGTTCAGCCTATTAAATATAAAAAATACCGGGATGGGGTGCAGAAGGTATAGGGACAGTGGGTGGGTAAGTGTGTTAATACTCAGGTATTTTTAAACATAAATAAATACTTGAGCATTCATTTATTAATTTATAATTTACAGATTAAGCTACTCAGGTTTAAGAGGTAGTTGATTTAGGGTCTATGGGTGGGTAAAAGAAGCTGAGTATTAATTTGATAGATACCAGATAAATCAGCCTATTAAAATAAAAAATACTGGGACGGGGTGTAGAAGGAATAGGAGCAGTGGGTGAGTAAGTGTGTTAATACTTGGGTATGTTCTTTAAAAAAATACTTGAGTATTTACATTACAACAAAATTAAATTAACAGATTAAACATGATGTTTTCAGGATGGGGTGCATGAAGTCTAGGGGCTATAGGTGGGCAAGTGTGTTAATATTCAAGTTTTAAAGAAAACAGAGTATTAGTTTGAAATCAAATTCATATTTGTGCATTATGCCTGTTAATATAAATTTAAAAATGGGGCAGGATGTACAAGGTATACATTTAAAGTATATTAGAACAGAGTCAAGCTCCCGGTCGTACAACTTTCTGTCATCCAAGGTGGGCTGGCTCTCCCTCATTTTAAAACATATTATGAAGCAGCTCTTTTCGATATAGTGGCAGGATTATTAAGAATCAGACAGTTTAGAGACAATTTCTTTTGAGATAAAATGTTAGAGGAAGCAGGCTCCCAAATGTTTTTCTTTTTAAAAACTGCAAAGCTGCCTAAAAAAACAAGATATAAGACATTGCTTGTATACTCATCAAGATTACGGCTTTTATATAAAAAATGCGGTTCAGATGGTTCTAGGTTTTTGAAATTATTAGAATGTGGTAAAATGGGACTTAAGATATCCCGGAGTCACCTGCAACAATGGGAATCAGCTGGATTTGTGGAAATAAGACACTTATTTACTCAACATGAGATAATTAGCTGGCAAACGGTGGTAGATAGAGCATATCCCAGGCGGCTTATGTTTTTTGATTATTTACAATTGGTTTATTTGATAAGAAAAGAGATAGGGGGTTCTGATACTTCATCTAATGCCTTGCTATCAGCCTTATATGGGGAAAAACATAAGGGTATAGGATTCTGGTATAAAAGGCTACTTCATTCAGGACCTTCTCAGGTTATTGCTAATCATCTAGATAAAATAAGCCTCAAGACACAGTGCGTCTTGTCAGAAAAAGACTGGGAAGTGATATGTCAGCTAGGAAATAAAGCACTCCGGGCAGCTAATTATAAACGAATGTCCTTTCTCTCCCGCTGGATGGTGTATTATACCCCGGAGGTCTTGCAGAGAATATTCCCTGAATATGAAAATAAATGCTTTAGATGTAAAATCAGTGGTCAGGGTGGTTGGCATCATATTTTTTTCTCCTGCCCAAAGCTAGAATCCTTTTGGAAGGGGATTTTTGCTGACATGGAACTGTCAACCGGGAAAATATTACCACCTGAAGCAGAAGTGGCTCTTTTTGGTATTTGCAAAGATAGGAATAGTTTCAATAACTCAGAAGAAGCATTTATTTTTATTTCCACTGTCGTAGCACGATCTATGATTTTACAAAATTGGAAATCTGAGGAAATCCCATGTCAATTAAAATGGGTCAATAAAATGAAAAGAACATATAATTTTGAGAGAGCGTATGCAGGCAGGGTGGGTGCGATTACAAGATTTGAAAGGACTTGGAAATATTTTGAGAAGTTGGAATCTATTAAAGGAAATTGATATTTTATTGTTGTTTTATTCCAGCTGCTATTGTACTTTTCTTGCACTTTATTCTGTTATTTTGCACTACTCTTCACTGCACTTTAAAGCAGCAGCACTTTAACAATTGTAATAATAATTGTTCATGATTTAAGTGGCAGGTCTTGTATATTTCTAAATTAGCATTTAATGAACCATTTCGCATTATCGACGTAGGTTGTTTGCACTGGCACTTTAGAATAGTATTTTTACTATATTAGATGCGGATGTATTTTAATCTACTAGGGCCATAGGAATTATAATAGAAATTTGATTGTTCTACCTTAGCCTTCTTTTGTATACAGCCAATTTTGCACGATTTCGCACTAGCACTTTAGTATGGTTAAAGTATTTTTCAGTTCTAAATTAGTAGCATATTGCACTTCACTGTACTTGTATTTGAAGTATTATATAGCAATTTTGTTGCTGTTTATCAATTTTCAATTAGTGGTTTTTATACTGGTTAACCGTTTATGTCTTTGCATCTGCACTTTAAAAAAGGGTAAAGATATCAACCTTTCACGTCTTTGCATTAGCACTTTAAAGAAGGATAAAGATATATTTGTTGTGTTAATTTGCTTTGCTGTAAGCTTAAAAACATAATAGGAATTTTGATGTATAGGATTAATTTGCCCTCCTGCTTTTTTTTTTTTTTTTTTTTTTTTTCTCCTCTCTTTTCTTTGCACTATTGTGCACTAGCATTAGCATTTAAAGATTGGCTTACCATGCCGTAGTAATGTATACTCTTAGATTGTCTCTGGTATATTGTATGAAATCTTGTCTAATGTCCAAGAATTAATGTACCAATGTCTTCCTGCTGTCTTGTTCAATAAAAAAAAATAAAAAAAAGAACATTGGAATGTGGAGCACTCCATTGAACACAATAGAGTGCTTGGTGCTTTTACGGGCCGGTAAAGGCCCGCAGAGCAACATTCCAGTGCTGTTTGAACAAAGGCCTCTTGGAGCCCTGGGGGATTTCAGTCCCCTCGTGCTCCGAGAGGCCTTTGTTTTATTTGTTAGAACATT
This sequence comes from Lissotriton helveticus, assembly GCF_964261635.1. Classification (NCBI taxonomy): domain Eukaryota; kingdom Metazoa; phylum Chordata; class Amphibia; order Caudata; family Salamandridae; genus Lissotriton; species Lissotriton helveticus. Next base: position 115,246,633 of record NC_136062.1, on the reverse strand, counting down.
CTGTCCCCTAGTGGCAGAATGTTTTAATAGCCTTGTAGTCCTTCGTAGCTGGGCTATACCGGCTATTAAAGTCTTGCTCCCTTGTTAAAGGCCCACGCCTTTGGCGCGGGCCTTTAACGCTGGAGCGTGCCTTTAATAGCCGGTATAGCCCGCTACGGCAGGCTATAAGGCTATAATATTACAAAAAAAAAGATTGCACATGGTTTATGGGTAGTACGTTGGAAAGTTTGTGACAATCTTTTGCACACCAAAAAATGTAAATTACATTTATTTTGCAACTGGAATAATTTGATTAATCCATTTAAAGAATAGAATAACATATTAACAAAAAATTAACAAAAAAGTCGTTCAATAAATAATAAGAAAACAAACCTGATGTTACTCAATTAAACGTATTTATTTAAGTTTACCCCAAGTTGTAAGTAAGAAGAAACATGGTAAAAGCAGTACATTTTCACTTTCTATGACTATTCAAAAATATTGGTCAGCGTCTCTTTGTAGAGCAGATACAGCACATTTGAGTCAGATGGACGAATGTATCCCAGAGAGCTGCATGTAGGTAATTTTAATTTACATTCTTTAAAAAATGAAGAACATTTACATTAAAGAAGGAAGGAGTGAGGTTTAGTAGCGTTCTTAACTAGCATACTCCATTACTTGTACATCTGTCACAATTTATAAAAAACATTACAAACTGCAAACATACTGGTTCCTGGTTTTGGAAACAAATTCATAACAAGGTCACGTTTCAAGTGTTCATCAAAATGAAAATAGTATCTTTCCAAATAGTTTTTTTAAAGAATCTTACTCTGTTCCAAAGGTAAGGCTAAATTTAAAGTGAGAGACTTTCTTAAGGACCGACATGGTGAACCAAAGAAAAGCAGACAAAGAATGTTATTGTTTCTTTAAAATCAATAGGGAAGTAATCCTATGAAAAAGTACAGTAAAATATAAAAAATGCAAAATGTAGGCAATATTTTCAAGGTAGTCTGCAGATACAAGAAATCTAAAGTGTTCAATTTTTGCAGCTAATCTCTTTGCCATTTCTCTACTTGGTAATACAAGGCTGCAGGCTACCTGTTGAAGACTGTGCGTGCCTCATTTCTTAAAAACTCTACTCTTTTTGTAAACTTTTCAAGAAAGTATAAATATGCGGATGACTTTTGCCAATAGCGTGATTAAAGGAGTTATGCCAACCTTCTATAGCTTTATTTATTTTTGCTTCACCAGCTAAACAGGTGGAGTAGCAGTTCCAACTTTCAATAGGGAAAAGTTGTTTACGCCTACGTCCAGACCTGTTTAGATAACCAATCCATGTCTCTTCGAAATAGTTAAGAAGAGGGGCCAATTTCTGCTCATTTTGAGAAAAATAAGCAGATTCAACAATTACAGTGTAGTATTCATCCACATATTCTGGTGGGACAAAACATAAAACAGTAAGTTTTTTTAGTTCAAATTGCATTTTACTGCTCGAAAAATAGTCATCTAATAAGGCTGATGTTTGGACCTTACGCCTATATGCTTATGTGAAATGGAAAGAACAACCTTGAATTTGAGTTTACAGATTTTAATAATTTGAATTTCGAAATCAATAATTATTTTGGACGGGATTTTGTGAAGTGTTTTTTTCTTTTACAATTGAAAGAAATTCACTGTATGTAGAAGCCTGTTTATTGGGAAGTAATGCATAAATAGTGGTATAGTGGGATTGTTAATGCTAGCTTGACTTGTGTATATTTGTGAAAATGGATGAGGGGTGCATTTGAAAGTTCCATCCATTGCCCAGATTTTACAGTTCTCAAGAGTAACCAAGTTGCGAGGAGTGGAGAATATTAGTAATCTTTTTTCGGCATTTTCATTATCATACAACAAAAATTGTTCATTGGAAAAAGTTTTTGTTAATTCTAAATAAATAATTAGGTCAGAAAAGGTTCGACAAGGTTGGAGATGTGGATTACTAGCCTGCTTTTTTTCGCAGTATCATTCTTTGCAAATTAGGAATTGCAGACATGCTGCATGCAACATGAGGTGGGATATTTTGGGAGACCTCCCTCAAAACTGAGCCACAAAGTTCACTAGAGGTAGTGCTTAAGTCTTTTATTTCGTGAATTGTTTGCCTCACTTCAATTTCTGTTGCAAAGGCAAAGTGCTTATGCTCTGTTGCTTTTAACACAAGATCACCTAGTGTAACTGCTCTGCCTCTGCAACGTGCGGCAAAGTACTCCACACACTTCCAGTGTCTCAATGGCTCAGTTTCTCTTTCTTTGCAATAAAGGTACCCTTGAAATTTAAGCAATCCATTGCCACGTCTGGATAGAATATAGGCTGCCTCTCTTGTCATAATGAGAAAGCCTGAAAAGAAAAATACAAAGGTGAGTGAGGCAAACATCAGAAAATCTACACTAAAGCATACTGTCAGGGGCTTGCACTGTCTTGGGGTTGGAATAGTAAATCTTCCCCAGATCCCACTGTCCTGCACCTGCCCAGGGGTATGCACTGTCTTGGGGTTGGAATAGTAAATCTGCCCCAGATCCCACTGTCCTGCACCTGACCAGGGGTTTGCACTTTCTTGGGGTTGGAATAGTAAATCTGACCCAGAGTCCACTGTCCTGTGCCTGCCCAAGGGTTTGCACTGTCTTGGGGTTGGAATAGTAAATCTGCTCCAGAGCACTTAATTAGAACATTACCTACAAAACGTCGAGTAACACGTACATGTTGAAAAAAGTTCTTCAGTTCTCACAATGTCTTCTCCCCCAATAAAACTTAACCTGGAAATGAAAGGTTTAACTTTTTTTAAAACAAAACAAACATTTTCTAATTAACCAAAATAGGATACACGCTCATTTCCCAGTGTGTTGCTTTGGAATGCACACAAAATGGTGGAGAGACAACTTTATACGTGTATTCATCATACAACCAATTTTGAAACTAAAATATGTTCTGAAAATGATTTATTTTCGTTTTTTAATACATGACTGAACCTTTTTTTGATATAATCATATTATATATCTCAATTTCACTAGACGGTGCATCTCATATATCGGCATCTGCCATCTTGGACTTAAATTTTTAAAGAGAATCATAAAAGACAATTTCTGATTCTATTTGCAGCATATCTAAAAGGTTTGCATACTACAGATGAACAATATGTAACAAAAAATAAATACGAAGTACTGGTATGTTTAAAGTAGATGTTTCCGTTCTAGTTGTTTGCGTGGTGAAGGCATTTTCCATTGCAGACAATACAATTCCGGATTAATGGTCTGCGTGGTTAAAATTGTGATGTAAAGCCGAGTGTTGTAAAACCACACAATGTAATGACATACATCCATGATTGACTGAGCGAAAAGTACTGTACTGCTTCCACGATCCCTGAGGGGTCAGGTTTGTCATGTTGGATTGGATTGTTGCCAGAAGCTATTCGCTCCTTGGTAAGAGGGGCTTATAGTGACACTGTGAGGTAGCTGGACTAACAGACGGACATATCCTTTGGGGGTGTATTGAATCAGTCTGGACACCAATCCCTTAGTTTATGTTGCCTAAATGTGCAGATCCTATATAGATTTGTAGGAACTACACAACAACTGTAATCGACAAGGGTGGCTACGCTACGTTGATTTTATTAGATTTATCTGCCACTTTTGATGTGGCTCACCACGCACGCCTCATAGAACGGCTCCATTCGCTAGGTTTTGGAAACTCTGTACTGGCCCTGTTGAGTTCATTTTTAGGTAACAGGCAACAGCGTGTGGAGATGGGGTACATGAGTTCTTCGCCGTTTTTTCTCCCCTGTGGTGCCCCCCAGTGTTCTTCCCTCACCCCCATCTTCTCAATATTTATGTTAGCCCCCTCATCAACCTCATTGGTAGTTATGGTTTAGCTGTATTTTTCCTATTCTGATGGCAGATAGTGGTGTCTATCTCATCGGATGAAAGCTAGAAATCTTCTTTGACACAAAATTATGCATGAGAAAGAAACATGTTAGTTATAGATTCCTTACCTTAGAATTTCCCCCAGGCGTCGGACTAGATCCGGAAAGTTTTTCGTCAGCTGTACCTCTGCGCGCCAGAAAATGGTGTCGGTCGGCTTCGCGTTTGTCATTGGTGTCATTCCGCCGGGATCAAGTTGCGGTAGCTAGTTAGATGCCGCCCTCGCGCTCTGATGTCAGTTCTTTCTTTTTCCGCGCATGCCAGCGTAGACCCAGAGAGAACGGTACCTCCAGTCACTTTTTGACTGAACTTTTTGAGCGACTTTTGTCAACGTCTTTTTGAGTCTATTACTCCTGGTGCACATAGGGATGCCGGGCATCAAGGCATTCGGTACCTGTAGTCGACTGATGTCGGTTACGGATCCGCACCGCATGTGCCTCTTTTGCCTGGAGTGCGACCACGACCCGAAGTCGTGCTCCGACTGCCGGTCCATGGCTCCGAAGGCTTTGCGGGAGTGGTCCCCAAAGCTTCTTGAGTGCCGGCAGTTGGCTCCACGCCGTTCGAGGCCCAGGTCACAAGGGAGTTCGAGGGACAGGTTGCGGAGTCATCATCACTCTTCCAAGTCTTCAAAGTCTTTGCACTCGGGTCGGGTAAGTCAAAGAACAAGAAGAAGTCAAAGAAGCATTGTCGCTCTTCGACTTCTCTCTGTTCGTCGGCTGACGCAACAAGGGATGCGGGCGGTGCCCCTCCCGCGGCTCTGCGCGTGGAGCCCTAAGAGTCGACTCCGGGTTTTCCTCCCTTCCCGGGACTCTGGGTGACTTCTGACCAGCTGCGTAAATTTTACGTGGCGAAATATGCCATCTTTAGGCAGCCTAAACATGTCAACACACCTCCAGGCCCCTGGAACTCGGTAGGGGGACCTAGGCCTTCGCCGACGGCTCAGGCGCCGAAGGCCCCTCTTAGATCTAAGCCTGGATCCGGATCGGCACCTTGTTACGCCTTCACCGGCGCCGCTTCATCCAGCACCGCTACCGCCTTCGACGCCATTTGGCCCCCCTGGCTAGCGTCGATCCCAGCCTCCATCCTCATGTGGACCCGTAGCCAGACCGGCGTTGAGCGGGGTTTTTGTGCCCCTGGTCACTCCTGGGTCCTTTTTCAGCCGGATTGGCAGCCAGTGGATGAGGATGAGGACTGGGAGGGGTCAGTTGACCCTCTGACTGATCAGCTAGAATCTGAACAGGACTGGAGAGAGGAAGTGGGGATGCCAGTGGTCTAGACACCTCCCCTAACCTTGGCATGTTGTTTCCTACTGCGGCTACGAAGGAGGGAGCGCATACGCAGTGGTGATGCGTCGGGCGGCTGAGGCTCTCAACCTCAAGCTTCCTACGTTGGTTGCTCTAGAGCGTTTCACGGGCTACGGCCAAGTCCTTGGGACTTTCAAGCCGCCCTGCGCAGTCTGCTTTTTGCCCATTTCGTGCCTAGAGAAGGGGTGCACCACTACGTCCTGGCCTGAGACACAGTTTCCCAATCTTCGCGCAGCCGGGTACATGCGAACCACCAATGTGGTTCAGGGTGCCAGTGGGCAGGCCAGTACACCAACCCTCTGCTGCAGCCGCCAAACCTTCCTAGTCCAACTTTTCAGGCCCATCAAACGCCAGTGGGTGGCAGGATCCGCCATCACGTCCCCCACTGGCGCACCATCACGTCGGACAGGTGGGTTTTGCAGATAGTCCGAAGGGGCTACTCCCTCCTCTTCGAGGCTATCCTTCCAGCCATGCCACCACAATACCACCGCATGTGGGAGGATGAACTGGCCTTTCTCCAACAGGAAGTTTCTGCTCTCTTTGGCCAAGGAAGCCATTGAGCGCCTTCCTGTCACAGAAGTAGGTCGTGGTAGTTATTCCCACTACTTTCTGGTTCCCAGGAAGGACAAGGGCCTGCGTCCTACCTTGGGTCTCAGGAACGTCAACCGCTTCCTCCGGAAGGAGAAGTTCAAGGTGACGCTTGCTCAGGTCTTGTCTGCCCTCGACCCTGAAGACTGGATGGTAGCGTTGGACTTGCAGGTTGCTTATTTTCACATCCCGTCCTGCCGGCCCACCAGCGTTACCTGCGGTTCACAGTGGGCCACAAGCATTTTCAGTTTACCGTGTTCCCCTTTGGCCCTACCAGCGCCCCTCGGGTGTTCACGAAAGTGATGGCAGTGGTCGCAGCTCATCTGCGCAGATCGGGACATACAAGCTTCCCCATTGAGACGACTGGTTATTGAAGGCGAGCACACCCCAGGCAGTTGTCTCCCATCTCCAGATTACAGCCGACCTCCTTCATTCGCTGGGGTTCTCCATCAAAGTGCCGAAGTCACACCTGATTCCGTCTCAGAAGCTCCTCTTCATCGGAGCGGTTCTGGACACAACGCTGTTTCGGGTCTATCCTCCCGAACAGCGAGTCCCGGCTATGATTCTGATCTTTCAGCCTCTATCCCAGGTTTTGGTCAGGATGACCCTGAGGCTACTGGGCCTCATGGCCTCCTGCATCCTTCTGGTTGATCATGCCAGGTGGTATATGCAGGCTCTGCAGTGGGACATGAACTTCTAGTAGGCACAGCATATGGGGAATCTGTCTGATTGCGTCCATATCTCGGAGGGCACTGCACGACAATTGCAGTGCTCGCTCATGAACCAGGATTTGGTCAACAGCAGATCCCTCTCCCTTACCCAACCAGAACACACAGTGGTGATGGACACATACACTCTGGGACGGGGTGGCCAAATGGGAGAGGCAGTGATCAAAAGCCTCTGGTCATGATGGATCACGAATTGCGTCTTCACACGGAGGTGGTGCAAGGTCTATTTCGACAGTGGGGTGAGCCTTGGTTAGATCTATTCACCACCGAAGAGAACGTGCAATGTCTACAATTCTGCGCGTTAGAATTGTCAAGGTGGCACTTAACTTTTTGTCACGTTTGGAGTTGCGGTCTGTTGTACACCTTTCCGCCTATACCACTTCTGCCCAGAGTGTTGAAGAAGATCAGGCTTGACCGGGCCCAAGTCACCCTTGTGGCTCCGAATTGGGCACGAAGATTGTGGTATCTGCTCAACATAGCCATCGATCCTCCGACCCTTCTACCTCTTCGGGAGGATCTTCTGTCGCAGCAACAGGGGGAAGTCCTCCTTCCGAACCTGTCCAGCCCCCACCTCCTTGCATGGAGTTTGAGTGGCGGCAGTTGATGTCTTTAGACCTGCATCCCGAGGTTTGTGATGTAATCTCGGCAGCCAGGCGTCCCTTCACTAAGATGGTATACGCCTGCCAGTGGAACACATTTGTGGCATTGTGCACAGCAAAGACTGTGGATCTCCTCTCTGCCCCTCTTTCTGAGGTTCTCTTGTTCATCCTTTCTTTGGCCCAGTAGGGCTCTGCTCTGGGCACTATCAAGGCCTATTTCTCACCATCTCTGCCTTCCTTCGGCTTCCAGATCAGCCTTCTCTTTTCAAGTCCCCGGTTGCAAATCGTTTCTTGAAAGGCATAACTCAGCTCTTTCCTCCTATTCCCTTCGTTATGCCTCAGTGGGATTTGAATCTAGTCTTGACTTATTTAATGGGTGCACCCTTTGAGACGCTTTACAACTGTCCTTTGAGACTTCTGATGCTTAAAACTACATTCTGGTTCCCATCACATCTGCCAGAAGAGTGAGTGAGCTCCAAGCTCTTTCATCTAAGCCTCCTTTCCTGTCTGTCCATCCGGACAAGGTAGCTCTCAGGACTCGTCCATCCTTCCTGCCCAAGGTTGTCACTGCCTTTCACATCGGGTAGACCATCACTTTGCCCACCTTCTTTCTGCCTCCGCATCCTTCGAAAGAGGGAAGAAGGAAGAGAGGCTCCACCGTCTGGACCCAAAACGTGCGCTTTCCTTTTATCTGGATCGAACCCAACAGTTCCGGGTGGATGACCAGATCTTTGTTGGGTACATGGGCGCCAAGAACGGGCCGTACACGAGCGGACTATCTCCCGATGGTTCAGTTTGTGTATCAAAGCCTTCTATTCTCTTGCGACGAAGGAGAAAATGATCACATTTATTTGTTGGAAAGTTTTTTATCAGCAGTACCTCTTCGCTTTGGAAGGTGGCATCAGTGGGCTCCGTGTTTATAGTTGGCATCATGTCGCAAGGATGAAGTTGCGGTAGCTACTTAGACGCCGCCATCGTGTGCTGATGTCAGTTCTGTAGACAACTTAAAAATTTATAAATCTCCAACTGGTAAATTTTCTAGAAGAACAACAACTATTAGACCCCACCCAGACGGGCTTTAGACCTAAACATGGGACTGAGACCGCCCTTCTTATGGTCACAGAGGAGTCCAGAAAGATCCTGGACCAAGGAGGATCAGTGGCAGTGATCCTCCTTGACCTCAGCGCGGCGTTCGATACGGTCAGCCATGACATCTTGCTGCACCGTATATCTAACGCCGGGATCAGGGACAAAGCCTGGCTGTGGTTCAAATCCTTTTTAGAGGATAGATACTTCCAAGTCTTTGAGGGTGAGTCTACGTCCACCTGTAGACCTTTAAAATGCGGGGTTCCTCAGGGCTCTTCTTTGAGCCCCGCACTGTTCAACATATATATGAGGCCACTGGCTGAGGTCGTCCGCCCTTTTGGGATTAAGATCATCTCCTATGCGGACGACACGCAGCTGGTGGTCTCACTGGCGCAGGAGGCCAACATACCTGCATCAGGCGGCCTCAAAGAATGCCTAGATAAGGTCAAGGGCTGGATGTCCTCTTCATTTCTTAAATTGAACGGGGACAAAACGGAGCTGATGCTCCTAGGTTCCCCTGATCCCTACTTCCCCGTTACCCTGTGGCCCCCCTGTCTAGGCCTTCCTCCAACCCCAAAAAACAACATCAAAAGCCTTGGGGTCTGGTTGGATAGGTCCCTATCATTTAGCACCCAGGCCACAAAACTCTCGGCCGCCTGTTTTGGACTCATGAGAATGTTAAACAAAATCTTCCCTCTCCTCCCTGCGGAGGCAAAGCAGGTGGCTGTACAGGGTCTAATACAATCACGCCTGGATTTTAACAACGTGCTCTACCTGGGTGCCCCAGAATATACTATACGCAGACTCCCGTTGGTGCAGAACTGCGCAGCACGCCTGCTGCTCAAGATCCCACGAAGACAATCGGTGAGGGCCGGGCTGGCTAGCCTTCATTGGCTACCAGTGCGTCGCAGGATTCTGTTTAAGGCTATGTGCATCGCACATCAGGCCTTCTGGGATATGGGCCCCAGGATTACCCGGGACCTAATTACCCACTACCTTCCCAGCAGAACCCTCCACTCCAGCCAGACTTTCTTGGCCACCACACCAAGAATAAAAAGATCCAGCTCTGGCGGCAGGACGTTTGCCTACAACGCATCCAGGGCATGGAACAAACTCCCCCTTCACCTGAGAGCCAACTGTGATTTGCCCACATTCCGCAAACAGTTAAAAACTTTTCTTTTTAACCTGCCCCTCTAATTTCCAGCTAGCCTCCATGTAGGTTTTTGGTTATTCTAGCGCTTGGACGCCTTCGGGCAGCAATTCGCGCTCTATAAATCTACATCCATTCCATTCCAACTTTCCGCGCCAAAAACACAGAGCCATGCAAGATACTGACCACTGGTGCACAGCCGTGCAAGACACTGACCACTGGTGCACAAAACTAGGGCCCTGAAAAGATACCCTTAACCCTAGAAATCAGTTCGCAGAACGGGGAGGATGGGTGGAGAAGTAAGGAATCTATAACTAACCCATGTTTCTTACAGCTGTATCGTTACCGAAGGTAAGTAACTTGTTCATCTGAAAGAAACATGTTAGTTATAGATTCCTTACCGTAGAATAGATATCCCAGCAATACCAACCCCAGAGGCGGGTCAGCAAACCAAGATCATACCAGAAAGTCCTAGAGAACAGAACGGCCAAAAAAGCCATCTCTCCGGACTTGACTGGCAAGGCAGTAGTGTTTTGTAAATGTGTGCAACAAAGCCCACGTAGCTGCCTGACAGATGTCGTTCCGAGGAACGCCTTGTCCCAGAGCATTAGTTGCTACCGTGCTTAATCTGCGATTTATAAACTCCATGCATTAGAAGTGGCCAGTAACTTTTCAAATTACATTTTTGTGCTATACTATTTTCTCAGGTAAGCTGGATTCCAGGTCCTAGACTTCCGATAACACTTCCTTTACATTCCAGGCAGACACTTGGGACACCCATACTTCTCTTACCATTTTCTTTAGATTTTTTTGGGGGGGAGGGAGTTTTATATAGCACAAAACTAGACCCAAAGGTATCACAGCGCTTTACATAAGCACCTCTTGCTAGAGATGGACACATACATTTTTTTTTTTTTGTGACGCACGGGGAAATCAATTTGCCCAGAATCACACGACGTTGAGCGTCCCTGCCGAGATTCTAACCCGGTTCCCCAGCTTCGAGCTCAACCGCCCCATCCCTCAGGCCAAGATTGAACATAGCCTTTGATCTAGCTGCAAGCCGTACATCTATGAGGCATGTCTGTCCCAGTGCGCCACTGGCTCTGCTCCACTTATCCAACAATTTCAACATTAGATACCAGTCAAGAAGGATACAACTTATAGCACGGCGAGGGAAAGCAGGCATCATGGGATATAAGTATGCTATTGATAGAATATAAGTATGCTATTGATGGAATATAAGTATGCTATGGATCGAGTATAAGTATGCTATTGATTGAATTGCCATAGGTAGGTTGTACAGATGAGGCAGATTTCATAATGCAGAGATGCAATGGGAAAGAGCAGTAGGACTTTACTATGTTACCTTGTTGCATATACAACAGCTTTTGCTGATGGGTACTTCTACCTGCAGATTTCTCACCAGTAGAATAATCTTAGGAGTCAGACTGGATCCAGAAACTTTAAAGCTCTCACGTTGCTGATTGGGGGCGCAGACTTTGCATCAATTACAGAAGTCACATCAATCAATCAATTAATCAGAGTACTTGTAAAGCGCGCTACTTACCCATGAGGGTCCCAAGGTGCTGAGGGGAGAGGGGGGTGCTGCTACTGCTCGAAGAGCCAGGTCTTGAAGAGTCTTCTGAAGGCGAGTAGGTCTTGGGTCTGCCGTATGTGGGTAGGTAGGGTGTTCCAGGTCTTGGAGGCAAGGTAGGAGAAGGATCTGCCACCGGAGGTCATTTGTTGGATGCGGGGGACAGCGGCGAGGGCGAGCCTGGCGGAGTAGAGCTGGCGGGTGGGGGTGTGGAAGCTGCGTCTGCTGTTCACGTAGGCTGGTCCGGCGTTGTGGAGTGCTTTGTGTGCGTGGGTGAGGAGCTTGAAGGTGATCCTCTTGTCGACGAGGGGCCAGTGTAGGTCTCTCAGTTGGGGGGTGATGTGGCTGCGGCGGGGGACGTTGACGATCAGTCGGTCGGAGGCGTTTTGGATGCGTTGTAGTCGTCGTAGGTGTTTGGCTGGGTTTCCTGCGTAGAGTACATTGCGGTAGGCCAGTCTGCTGCTGACGAGGGCCTGTGTCACCGTTCTTCTTGTTTCGGTCAGGATCCACTTGTAGATCCTGCGGAGCATGAGGAGGGTGTTGTAGCAGGAGGAGGAGACGGCGTTGACCTGCTTAGACATGGAGAGGGAGGAGTCGAGGATGAATCCTAGATTGCGTGCATAATCGGTGGGTGTTGGTGCTGTTCCCAGTGTGGTCGGCCACCAGGAGTCGTCCCAGGCTGAGGGGGTGGGTCCGAGGATGATCACCTCCATCTTGTCTGAGTTCAGCTTCAGACAGCTGCTCCTCATCCAGTCGGCAATGGCTTCATTCCCTCGTGGAGGTTGGTTTTGGCGGTGTGCGGGTCCTTTGTGAGGGAGAGGACAAGCTGGGTGTCCTCAGCGTAGGAGATGATTTTGAGGTCGTGATGGCGGGCCACATCAGATGATGTCACTGCAGCCATATACCACCTACTCTGGCATAACAATCTCAGCTTCCTTTTTCTTATGGAGACTTCTAGTTGTAGGTTCCTCATCTTGTGAATATTCCCCAGGCATCGGACTGGATCCAGAAACTTTTTCAAATTAGCTCTGCGCACAAGAAGATGGAGCCCTGCAGCTCTGCAAGTCCGTTCCACTCCAGAAGTGAGGTGCGAGCACTATACAGGCACCACTTCTGCACGCTGACATCACTACCTTTCTTTCTGCGTCTCCAGATGCGGTTCCGGAACTTCTCTCATCTTTCAGAGACCACTTTTTCTTCATCAAGTTTCTACAGTGTTCAAGAGATGCCACCGCCTAAGATGATAGGTTTTAAACCCTGTGGGGACTGTTGTAGGGACTGTTGTAAGCAGATGTCTCCAACAAATGCCCGCCAGGTCTGCCTGTGGTGTCTAAGGTCGGACCATGATTTCAAAACCTTTGGAGACTCAACGTTAATCATCCTGAAGGCCATCAGGGAACCCGAGGTGAAACTATATGCTGCCTAAGTGAAAGTTGTGACGCCGTTTCACATTAGTCAAACCATCACCTTGCCGGCATTCTATACTCTGCCTCAATCCTCTAAGGAAGAGGAGAGACTTCATTGATTGGACCCCAAGAGAGCACTCAGCTTCTAAATTAATGGTACCAAAGACCACAGGGTGGACGATCATCTCTTTTTAGAGTTCACTAAAAAGTGAATGCTGTGCAGATGCGTACCATCTCACGCTGGATTGTACTCTCCATTAAGATCTGTTATGCACTGGCAAAGAAGCAGCCTTTGCAAGGACTGCATGCTCATTCCACTAGGGCCAAAGATGCACCACTGTGTTGGCACGTGGAGTCCATGCCCCAGACATCTGCCAGACCTCTACGTGGGTGTCACTCTATACGTTCACCAAGCACTATTGTCTGCAGAGCCAAGTACGCCGATAAGTTATCTTTCTTCACATGCTTGATCCTGCAGGACTTTCAGGTTTGAGTCCATTACCAGCCCACCTCCTGTTAAGTACTCTTGTGGTATCTATTCACTAGGTAAGAAATCTGTGGCTTGAAGTCTCTATCAGAAGAGCAGATTACTTACCTTCAAGAACACTCTCTGGTAGAGACTCAATTCCTACCCGACCCTCCCTCTCTCCCTGTTCTGTGATTGGACTCTACCCATTAATAAGATCCGATGTCTAGGAATCTTTCCACTGCTTTATCAGTTTTCTTTTGTGGCTACATGTCTGGAGGCATGGACGGTGTCCGAAAAGTAACTGACAACGCACAGGGGTGGTGTCAATATAGACCCCGCACTTCACTTCTGGAGAAGAATGGTGTCAGTGCGGAGCAGCATGGCACCACCTTCTGACGCACAAAGGTGCAATGGAAAACATTTCCAGATCCAGTCTGACGCCGAGGGAATATTCACAATGTGAAGAATCTGTGGCTAGATAGTCTCTATCAGAAAGAGCATAACCGAAGCTAAGTAGCCGTTTCTTTTTGCACTTACAGAGTCATGCGTTTTCCTCACATTAAACTTACCTTAGTGCAGTATGAAATGATGAAATGATGAAATGATTACGCACTTGTATAGCGCACGACTACCCGTAGGCATCTCGGCGCTTGTACGAATACCGCTGAGGAACCTTTCCTGGCCTTTCCCTGTGAGGAGCCCACTCCTGGGCACCCCCAAGGTGAAGTCAGGCATCCTCAGCGTTGTTGGAGCCGTTGTAGAGATTAAGCAAGCTATTGGCCAGAGGTGCAGAGTGAGACTCATGATTAGAATAGGCACCGATGCGAGAATCATCAGGTCCGAGGAAATTGAGCCCGAGACCCGCCGAGGCGGGAATTGAACCCTGGTCCCGGCCGGACTACTGCATCAGGGTCTGCCGCTCTAACCATTGAGCCACACTTCTCTACAGTACCATGATTCTGACAAAATGTTTAGGCTTTAAGCCCTGTAGGGATTGTGAGGGACAGATGTCAAGTAACGATCTGCACACTATCTGTTTGTGGTGCTTGAGGTTGTACCACAATACCTGCTCTTAAGACTCCTGTACAGGAATTCACCCAAAGACCATCAAGGAGTGCCAGGCCAAGTTTTCATGGCCTGGGCTCAGGATAACCAGAGGAGCAGTCTTTCCAAATTTCCCTCCTCACACTCTTCAGGAATGCAGCAGTACAGGAAACACATGGAATAGATGAGCCTCTACGATGACCCCGGTCTGCCACAGGATCTTCATCCTCTGAGTCTTCTGACCTTGCTCCGAGACAGCCCCATGCCTGCTCCTCAGCCGCACCCACCCTTGGAGCTGACTTCACCGTCTCCGTCGTCCCTAGACCAATTGGCCCGAGCTCTGACAATGCCTAACTTTCCAGAGCCATTTACAATCTTCTCAGAATTCCCAGTGCTGGGTCCTTTCCTGATTGATACTTTTACCTGCAGATTCCGCCCCATTGATACATTCTGGAGCTCTCCAAATATCCTCAGGAGTATCAACCTTGCATCCTATTTAGGTGCAGTTTTCCTTCACAATGTTGCCGCTCTGTTGGGCAGGTTTCAAACCATGTCAGGACTGTGATGGGCTGATGACCATTACAGCCACACACAGTATCTGCCTTTGGTGTCTAGGATCGACTATGGTGTTGGGTCCTGTGTGTCATGCCAGAAAATGCACCCAAAAGCACTCAAAGAACAAGAGGCCACCTTGTTCATTGGTAGAGAGTAGGAGGAACGATTCAGAAGCCCCAAGCCTCAGCCGAAGTTGAAGTCCCCAGTATCCATTGTCTTCAAAATTATATAGGAAGAAGCACAACAAGAAAATACACTAATCTTGCTGTCATACGTCGAGAAGCACGTCGCCACAACCTTCAACTACACCCTACCGGTGCAGGCCCAAAGACCAATCGAAAACCATAAGGAAGATCTGGTACCTGCGGCTAAATATGACCCGGTGCTTAGTCCAGACACTTGACCGCCTGTGGTCCAGCCCACAAAGCCCCAGCCTTTTCAGTTATACTCATATATTCAGCAGAGCCTGGTCCTCGCTAGAGCATCAGCTGGCCTGTTGGGTTGGGTCCGATGGCCTACTCGTTAGGAGGTTTCCTGACACCCAACCTCTTGGCACCCTTCACACCATTTCTGCCATTACCTGCTGTACCTTGGGCAAGCCTGAACCCTAACTCCAACAATGCCAACCGGATAGACGCAGAAAGTGACTTCACCTCTCTTTGTCTCCCCCACCTTGAGTCGTTCTCTGAACGGGACTCCAACATCCCTCAAACACCGCAAACGGCACCCCAGATAATGACACCACAACCACTGTCTCTGCCTCCCGAAGGGCACCACTTCTGACTCAGCTGTAGAATGTGCCACTGATGCCCCAACACTCCAGAAGAGAGGCACAGAGGATAATGGAAGAGGGCAGATATTGTTTGGGGAAATAGACCCTCAGGAGGATCGCAGTGCAGATACTAAAGAGGACGGCTCATTGGACTTTGTGGATTGAAAGATGCCTGTGGGCTTGATAACTCCCCAGAGTAGGAACTTCTGCCTCCGACAGGCGTTCAACTTTCAGAGGTGACCACATATCATATGGTCAACAGGAGGTCTGCGGGTATGTTGGACCTGCAGCTTTCATTCACAGTAGTCAAATTGAACATTTTAACTGAGGTCCTGCATTCCACCATACACACGGCGTAACCCTTGCTTCCGTTTAGCAATGTGTTGACAGAACTCATTCTATCCACATGGGAGAAGCTGATGACTTCTACTGCCATCAGAAGAACAATTCCCCAGTGATAAACTGGCTCCGGGAGATCCCATCTTGTTATCAGCTCAGGTGTCTTCTGAGAGCTTAGTGGTGCAGGCTTTTTGTTCTTATAAGTTGACTGGGATCCTTTCCCTCTAGACCATCTGACAGCAAGTCAAAGAAGATAGAACAGTTTGACAAGAAAATGTTTTCTGTGGAGAACATGGCACTCAAATCTATTAATGCCACCTGTCTTCTTAGTAGATATGTACTTGCTCTGATGCATTCCACACAGGCAGTAATTTCCACTCCTTCGGACAACCTGCAAGCAATCTTTATTGAGCTGATTTGGGAAGGTCAGCCTGCCGTGAAGCAGGTAATACAATCTGACCCAGATACTGCTGCCTAAGTAGCCAGAGCCATGGGGACATCCATCCCGCAATGTCATCATGTCTAGTTATGAAATTCTGTGTTTTAGCAAGATGTACAGACCACAATAATGGATCTCACTTTTGACGGATCTCGACTCTTCAGTGCCAAAGCCAATTCTTCACGGAAGGGATTTTATTTATTTGAGTTTTATATAGCGCTGGCTAGACCCGGAGGTATCAGAACGCTTTACATGAGGATCAGAGTTACAGGTTACAAGTTACATTTGTTCCAAGAGCAAAATCAAACCTAGGAAAAAGCAAAGTTACGAAAATTCGTGAGCGGTGAGGGAGGGAAGGTGAAAAAAACAGGGAGACAGGGAGAAACTGTGCCCAATGTCCGGCTGGGTAGGTGACGGCCGAGGGGATGAACCAGGGCCGATCACCTATATAGCTGAACCGAGCAGCTCCACCCGGCATTGGACAAAGTGTTCGGACTCCGCTGTCAGGATAATGATCAGGTGCAATTAGAGAATGTCATAATAAAGCAGGGGAATTGGGAAGATGAGATACCGCAGCCCGAAACAAAATCCAGATGCCATCTTGAGGTCAGGCACTGTCCTGAGAGGGCTCTCTAAGCAATATTTCGGCTGAGAAAAAAGTGTGTAGGGGGACCCCAGCACCTCCATAGTGATGCCGCTCCACCACTTCCCGGTGGTGTTCCTACTTCTTCAAAAGAAACAATCTTGTGCCCCTCCCCAACACTGGGGACCAGGTTCAGCACCTGCAAAATCCAAAGCCGGCACCCATTCCCACCGTTGCACCTCTCAATAACTCGTATCTTAGCCCGCTGTGCCCACTCATTGTTGTTACTGCCTCTGGTCAGGGAATTCCGCTGGAGGGGGTGTCTCAAGGACTCTCACAAGTATTCAGCGAAACGTTATGGTATTGGCAGATTAAAAGAGAACAAACCCACAGCTAGATCCATTGGTCTCCAAAAACAAACTAGAGACTCCTATCAATTTTGTGGTTTAAATTTCTTCATTGCATTTTAATAACAGCAATCCAGGACCAAAAAATAAGTCAGGGGGTATAACCTCTGCTGATGACAGTTAGTTGCATAACTTCGCCCCACCCAACCCGGACCTGGTGTTGTAAACAGAGCAATGAAAAGAAAGACCCAACCCCGCATATCAACGGTTATTAGTTAGAGCGGTGTCAGACTCTCCAGATGGAGTAAGCGTAGGGACTTAGGGCAAGTGAGTTCCCGGAATTCGGTCGTAAGAAAGGCTATAAAAGGATTCCAAAGTTTGGGGAAGGATGAGCTTTGGTTCGTCAGAGTAAGGGTAATCAACTCAATCCCCATTACGTGCCAGAGTCTTTGTAACCAGCCTAAGTGGATGGGAATGTTTTGAGTTCACCAGTGTGCTAGTATATTCTGAATAGCTTAACCGGTGATAATTCCAACCCGGTAAGGGTATCTGTTGAAGTCCCAAATATCCTGGATGTTCGCTCCTTTAATCCTTGAGATGCGAAACTTTATAGCCTGATTGACCAGGCTGGGCAGAATAGGAGATCTACTGTGAAATAGCGATTCTATCGGTACACGTTGTTTTTAGGACTTTACGTTTGGATCACAAAGATTAATCCTGTTCCGCCCTGTGATTAATACGGCTATCTAGAATTGGTCAATCAGGCTATAAAGTTTCGCATCTCAAGGATTAAAGCAGCGAACATCCAGGATATTTGGGACTTCAACAGATACCCTTACCGGGTTGGAATTATCACTGGTTAAGTGAAATACAAAACGCGCCATCATTAGCAGAAAGCCCTGAAGAGTCAGAGCAATCTGTACTCTGGCGAAACACGTGTCGGCTGGCATGATTTTGCTTGAGCAATAAAAAGAAAAATTGCTCACACAAGAAGAAGTGGAAACTAATTTTATGATCATACTGAATGAAAGAATGTTCACAATTCTATACAGTATAAATAATTTTGTGTGTGCATAGGAGATTGTGTTTCATAGTTATTAGGTGTTGTTTTCAACACCTGTGAAAGGGTTGAAAGGGTTCCCCTTTTTCTATAGCACCACCAACCAAAGCTCTTATCCGTACAGGTAGTCAGTAACTTAGTGGAGCGCAAGTATTCCCTGTAAGTCAAAATCCTTTTTCTCGTTGCAAATATTCTGAATAGCTGCCAGCAATGCAAGGCCAATGTGCCTCCCTCTTCTGGACTTAAATGAGAATGTGAGTGCATTGGGGAGGCCAAGTAGGATGTATGCTGGGAATCTGGGGATTTCTGTCTCAAGATGCGTGTCTATGTCCTTTAGGGCTTGTTCCCAGTATGTGGCTATGTTTGGGCATTCTCCCAATATGTGAAGTAGAGTACCTGCGGAGCTGCATTGGCGCCAACAATCAGGAGTGGCATATAGTTTATATTTATGTAGTCTACCAGTATGTATTGATTTTTGTAGTTGTTTCCCCCCCGGAATGTTGCGGGCTGCATGTCGAGCACGGTAGTAGATGTCGTCCAGTTCTTTCAGCGACAGTAACCTGCCATTCGCCGCCTCCCATTGCTGTTGACCCTGCGAATTCGCAACAGGACGTTTTGAGGTCAGACATTTGTATAGATGGGTAATGAGGAGCGTGGCTGACGTGCTGGAAAGAAGCCAGCTTTCATAAGGGGTGAGGTGACGTTGCGCCCCAGGCCGGACCGAGGGCTGAAACACCCAGTGGTGAATTTAGGTATAGTGCCAGCGTTCTCCTTCAGGGAGGTCATGGTCCCGGAGGAGGGAATCAAACGGAATGGGACCTTCTGTGTTACAGATGACTCACAGATCTACAGCCTGCCTGGTTCCAATGATGGAATCTGGAATCTGAAAGAGCCCCAGTAAACTCTAGGTTCCCCACACAAGGTGTTAAAGGAGAGGGAAAGGAGATAAGTTGCCTGCGTGTTGCTACATTGTCCCTAGCCACCATTGCTGGTTTGGTAATGGAGGAAAGATATAGGTTAGGGGGACGGGCATTCTTGGGGAGAATGGGAATCTTCCATAGGGCCAATCCTGCAAACGCTTTTTTATAAAGAGCCAGTGTTTTTCGGACTCTGCTCTTGACCATTTGCCAAAGATTCTGATCTGTGTTGCTTGCAAATAGCGGAGAACGTACGGGACCATCAAACTGCCCTCCGATGGGGGTCTATAGATTAGATCTCTTCTTTACGGGGCACTTATCCACCCAGATGAAGTGGTTTATCTTGTCCTGAAAGGAACGAGTTGAGGTGGGTCCAAAGGTAGTACCTGGAAGAGATGTAGGATCTTAGGCAAGATGGCCATTTTCACAGTGGCCGTCCTCCCAAGCCAGGAGAGGGAATGTTGTTGCCAGCAACGTATATCGGAACATATCTGCTGGGTTAACGTATGGTAGTTGAAGGTCACCGTTTCGGACATTGTGGGAGCTATCTGGAGTCTCGGGTACCTCATGGATGAAGTGGCCCACTGGAGAGGAAAGTTCTTTTGAAGGATGGACAATGACCCATGAGACATGGTTAAGTGTAACTCCTGCGACCAATGGGTATTTATTTTAAATCCTGCGACGTGGCCAAAAGAGGCAAGCTCTTCAGCAGGGATAAGACTGGGTCTTCAGTGTCTTCTGTGGGCCATCGGCTCCATATATAGGGCAAAAGGCAACTGCGATAGCAGGCAACCTTGCCTAGTACCTCTATGAATAGAGAATGGAGAGGAGGTATAGCCGTTTATCTGAATGACTGTGGTAGGGCCTTCATAGATGCTAGCTATCCAGCTCCTGAATCTGTCCCCATGCCAAAGTGTTCTAAGGGATGTCCGGCTTCTGAGCAGGAGGTTCCTGGAGCCGACTGATGTTGGTGATGGATCCGCACCGGATGTGCCTGTTCTGCCTGGAGCGCGACCATGACCCCAAGTTGGGCTCCTCGCCGTTCGAAGTCCCGGTCACGTGGGAGGTCGAAGAACCGGTTGCGGAGTCGTCATCATTCTTCTTCTTCTCAGTCTTCGCACTCGGGTCAGCTAGGTTGAAGCTCAAGAAGAAGTCGAAGTAGCATCCTCGCTCTTCGACTTCTCCCCGTCCGTCGGCCACCGCAACGAGGGATGAAGTTGGTGCCCCTCCTGCTGCTCCACGTGTGGAGCCCGACGTGTCGTCTCTGGGCTTCCCCCCCTTCACGGGACCTGGAGCAACCCCAGCCCAGCTTCGGCAATTTTACAAAGCGATGCATGCCATCTTTGGACAGCCCGACTCCACCGGCGCGCCTTCGAGCCCTGCGGACTCAGCTGGGGTCCCTGGGCATTCGATGCCGGCAGCTTCGGCCCCGGCGCCGCACAGTCCCCTTGTATCTAGGCCTGAATCCGGATCGGCACCGGTCAACCTAGTTTCACCTCCCCCGGCAACGATTCCACCGACACCATATCCGCAGCTGGCATCGACTATGAACCCGGCCTCCACCTTGATGTAGACACAGAGACGGACCAACGCCGGATCCGGCGCCGACGGGTACTTTTGTGCCCTTGTTCTACCCTGGCTCTTTTACACCAAATTGGCAGCCAGAACAAGGTGAGGAGGACTGGGAGGGGTCTGTAGACCCTATAACTGACCAGTTGGGCTACAAGAGGAACTGGGGGAAGCCAGTGGTCTGGATACCTCACAAGATCTTGGCATGCTGTCTCCTCCTACCGTGGCAACGGAGGAGGGAGCGTCTTACGACCTTGGTGTTGTGTAAGGCGGCCAAGTCTCTCCACCTCGAGCTACCTACGGTGGCAGTCAGGACTAACTTCCTGACAGAGATGCTTCAACCGGCAGCAAGCACTTTGGAGCCCCTGCTACCATTTAATGAAGCCCTCACTGACATCCTTTTGGGCACCTGGTCCAGGCCCAACACAGGGGCTCCTGTGGATAGGATGATTGCCCAACGCCACCGCCTGGCCCCGGGCAACCACTCTTTCCTCTCTCTCAACACCCCACCATGAGAGCTCGGTGGTCCAAGCCTCAACCTCCAAAGGTGCATTCCCTAATGCACCACCCGATAGGGAATGCAAAAAGCTGGACCATCTTGGGAAGAAGATGTTTTCTTCCTCCAGCTTGGGACTGCTGTCGGTAAACACTGCATGTCTGTTGGGCCGTTAAACCCACTCCGTGTGGGATATGGTGGCGCAAGTGCTGCCCCAGTGCCCGGAGGAAGCCTGAAGCAAGAGACGCAGAAAAGTTTACCATCCGTTGTTGGCTGGATACTGCCAACTCCCTAGGCAGGATTATTTCCACGTCGGTAGCCCTTCGACGCTATGCCTTGTTGAGGTCGACTGGTTTTTCACGGGATGTCCAATCCACTCTTATGGACATGCCCTTGGATGGCTGTTCCTGATTCGGCGACAAGGCAGGCAACGCCCTGGAGGGCTTTAAGGACTCTCGGCCTACAGTCAGGTCCTTGGGTCTCTCCACCACCTGCCCTGCGTAGGCCATCACAGGCTGTTCAGCCCCCAGCGTGGCCAGGGATTTGGGAACCACTGCCGTGGTTCTGGGGGCTAGCGGGCGGGCCAGTCTACCACAGGCTCCTCTGCCGCAGCCTCCAAACCCTCTTGTCCGACCTTCCAATGCCACCAATCGCCAGTGGGCAGCAGGATTCGTCATCACCTCCCCCACTGGCGCACCATCACATTGGACAGGTGGGTTTGCAAATAGTCTGAAGGGGCTACTCCCTCCCCTTCGAGACTACCCCTCCATCCATGCCACCTCAGTCCAATTGCATGTCGGAGGATCTTCTGGCCCTTCTCCAACAATCTTGGCCAAATGTAAATGTAAATATCATGGTACTTATAGAGCGCACTGTCACCAGACGGTCACCTTGCGGTGTCGCCTATTCGGCTTCCTTGCGCTGATACTCATACTGCTGTGGAACCCCTCCTGGCTTTCCCTGTGAAGTGTCCACTCCTGGGCACCCCAGGGTGAAGCCAGATATCCTTAGCGCTGTTGGGGCCGTTGTGGAGGCTAAGCAAGCTATTGTCCAGAGTTGCAGCGTGGGGCCCGTGATTAGAATAGGCACCAAGGCGAGAATTAACAGGTCCGAGGAAATTGAGCCCGAGACCCCGCCAAGGCGGGAATCGAACCCTGGTCCCTGGCCAGAACTCTGCATCAGGGTCTGCCGCTCTAACCATTGAGCCACACTCCTCCAAGGGAGCCATTGAGTGAGTTCCTGTCCCAGAAGTAGGACGTGGTTGCTATTCCTACTACTTTCTGGTGCCCAAGAAGGACAAGGCCTATATCCTATCTACGCAGATAAGGGGTTCCAGTCTTCCCCTATCTCGACGACTGGCGGTTGAAGTTGGGCTCACCCCAGGCTGTCGTCTCCCACCTCCAGACTACAGCCGACCTAGTGCATTCGCTGGGGTTCTCCATCAACGTGCCAGAGTAACACCTGACTCCCTCTCAAAAGCTCATCTTCATTGGAGCGGTTCTGGACACAACGCAGTTTCGGGTCTAGCCTGCCTGTAATTGCATATTTGATCACCTGTGTTGTGTTTTAAACTTGTGGCTTTCCCTGCTCATGATTGCCTTCATTTAGAGTGTTGAATTGAGGAATTTGCAGTCCAGCCTCCTTAGTTTGTCCCTCACAATCCTTGGTGACAATTCTGTTTTCCCTCCAAATTTCTCCTTTGCTCTGTGCTAAGACCTGTATGTTAAAACAGTGCACTCCCAGCCACCATTTTGTGTTCACAAGCCAGTGAGATCAGCCCCCCTGCCTCCCTCCCCGCAACAGGGATTTCCTACATCAGAGGGTGCTTCTGTGAGCTGTTTAAATTGTATTTACTAGGGCCAGTGCACTTTGCTCTTTGGCCAGCAGAGGCAGTAAAGTTTTGTTCAAACAGTACTGTTAGATTTCAAGTTAGTGAGGCCCTTACCTGCTGAAGTCCAAAGTGTGGATTGAGTCTGTCTGTCTCCTAGGAGATTCTGAACAGGAGCAGCAGCTTCCCAGCCCCCACCCCCAGGCCAGCAGACCATTGGCTATTCAGCTACCAGGCGTCTGATCCCTCCTCTCACACCTGCCCAGGCCCCTTAAGGCCATGCTGGGTGCACCCCAAATCATTCTCCTCCATCTTGTGAGTTGCAGCCTACCTGTGCCCCAGATTGCAGTGAGCAGAGTCCAGGAAGTGGTAAGGTCACAGAGTTGTAATGTCTCTTCCCAAGACAAAAAGTTGTTTAAAAAACAAATTTCACTTTCTGTTTTTACTGTATTTGCTTGTGGTTGTTACAGTTAAAAATTGTAGTTTTAGCCTGTCTGTAATTGCATATTTGATCACCTGTGTTGTGTTTTAAACTTGTGGCTTTCCCTGCTCATGATTGCCTCCATTTAGCGTGTTGAATTGTGGGATTTGCAGTCCAACCTCTGTAGTTTGTCCCTCTCATTCCTTGGTGACAATTCTGTTTTCCCTACAAATTTCTCCTTTGCTCTGTGCTTAGACCTGTATGTTACAACAGTGCACACCCAGCCACCATTTTGTGTTCACAAGCCAGTGAGACCAGCCCTCTGACCCCCCCGACCCCAAGCAACAGGGATTTCCTACATCAGAGGGTGCTTCTTTGAGCTATTTAAACTGTATTTACTAGGGCCTGTGCACTTCGTGTTTTGGCCAGCAGAGGGAGTAAAGTTTTATTCAAACAGTATTGTTAGATTTCAAGTTAGTGAGACCCTTGCCTTCTGAAGTCCAAAGTGTGGATTTAGCCTGTCTGTCTCCTAGGAGATTCTGAACAGGAGAAGCAGCTTCCAACTCCCTGGCCAGCAAACCTTGTCTGAGGTTGCTGTGACCTTATATGGTCTGCTAGTGGTTGGTACATGTCTACACTGATTGGTGGTTGTATCTGGTGTTTATATTGGATTAGGGTTAATGTCCTCATTGCTTGGGTATTTGAGGGTTCTGATTGGTTCCTGTTCTGTGATTCAATCATTGTAGGGTTTGGACTAGGGCTAGGGTTAGGATTTCTATTGGAAGTAGGGACTAGGGCTTCCTATGTAATTGGTTGTTGCGAGTAGGGTGGAACTAGGGCTAGGGTTAGACCTTTAATTGGAAGTAGCGATTAGGGCTTCTGGTGTGATCGGTTGCTGGACTAGGTGTGGGACTTGGAGTAGGGTTAGGATTTCTATTGGAAGTAGGGACTAGGGCATCCTATGTTATTGGTTGTTGGGAGTAGGGTGGGACTAGGGCTAGGGTTAGACCTTTAATTGGAAGTAGCGATTAGGGCTTCTGGTGTGATTGGTTGCTGGACTAGGTGTGGGACATGGATTAGGGTTAGGCTTTCTATTGGAAGTAGGGACTAGGGCTACCTGTGCCATTGGTTGCATGGACTTGTTTTGGAACTAATGGTAGGGCTAGGGCCTTCATTGGACGTAAAGATCAGGGTTTTTTAACTGATTGGGTGCTTGGACTAGGGCTAAGATTGGGTGTACGGTCCTGGTCTCCTATTGGTTCTAGATTTTAGGGCTAGTGTTGTGATTGGACAGTGTTAGTGTTAGGGTTCCCATTGGCTGAAGGGGTCACCTGATTACTAGGGCTATAAAAAAGGCCAGGGTTAGGGCGTCTCAGCCCGGGTGTCGAGGCTAAGGGCAGAGAGGACAAGGGCAGTTGCCTGTAAGAGCCTGTTAAGGGAAGAGAGGACAAGGGCAGTTGCCTGTTAGAGCCTGTTCAGGCAGAGAGGACAAGGGCAGTTTCCTGTTAGAGCCTGGTTGGGACTAGGGCCAGAAATGCTGCCCTTTTTCTCATTTAGCAATACCCAGCCCACACCATCCACATCCACAAACATAGCAACACACTCACACCAAATGTACACCACGCACAACACTATGCACAGATTAATGTACCAGCATGCACTACAAACCCAACCAAACCACAATCTACACACCCTACTGTCCCAACTACCACACATATCCACCATCACCTACAAACAGTACACAACTCTATCCTATACCACTAACCAATACAGTCATCACTAACACTACGCCAATCAACACCATACACAACTACATCCCATTCAGACATACTCTCCCTGCTGTAATTACACCTAACAGACAACCTTTTATCACTAACAAACATATAATCATCTTTCCATCAGTTGTCCAACAAACATCCTCCTCTCCCTTCTACCATAATTACACTAACACACAACACACACACTGCACACCACCACACTTAGTAACTCCTGCAACAAAACAGTCTAAGATAAACACTCTCACCTCTACTTCATTCCCTCTTACACACAACATACACTCTACTCATAAACCCATCACCACCCCCTCTACGTCACAACCTTCTCTCACAAACAATACTACACAACCAAATCCATTGCATGAAACATACACATCAGCACCCTTTTTCACTACTCCTCAAAAGCAAAACATATCACACACACCAGCACAACAAGTCCTTCAAAGCGCGACACATCATAATACTTACCATCACATAATACAAACATATACCCACCTTTCAAACCACACAAAGGAACAAACTCCAATGCCAAGCTTTCACTCTTCCACCACACCTAACACAGATACAGCAATACAGCACCTCTCTTCTAACCGCCTTTCATCCATTGGACAATTTAGAACATTACTACATGACCCACATGCTGCACCACCTCCCCTGACTCATACACCTTCCGCCTTAAACAAACGCAAAAAATATAAGCAACATGCCACACCTCACAACTTTTCTTCCCCATGTCTACTTGACAACAATGTTATACCACAAAAGCAATACATCAATCCAACTCACTCTCAAACACCATCTCCAACACATACACATGCCGACCCATCAAAATGCCTTCTTAGCATGCTGGATGAGGAACACGATACAGAACAGCTACACGATTGCTATCCTAATACAGCTAATACCAGCACTAAAAACACACCTGCTACAAACCCAAACAATACTGATCACTCTTCTACCAAACAAAGTCCCACTATCACCAAAGGCCACTCACTAAACTGTCTACTAATAAATGCTAGATCCCTCTCTAAAAACAAGCATCACATCTACGACCTTCTCACCGTTGCAAAACCAGACATACTATTCATAACCGAATTATGGTTGGGAGAAGATATGGCTCCAGTCCTCCATGAAGCCATTCCTCTAGGCTATCAAATAATCACCCAAAATCGTATAGCCAAAAAAGAGGTGGTCTAGCTGTTGTATTCAGGCAAACAATACATATCACTGAAATTGACAACATCTCCATAAAGAATTGTGAGGCTCTTCTAACAAGATGCAATCCTACACCGTCTTCCTCCTGTAACTTCCTGCTCCTTTACAGATCTCCACCTAGCAAGGCAACATTCCCAGACGCACTTCTAGACACAGTTTCAAACCTGATAACAATACACTCCAACCTATGCGTTCTGGGTGACCTTAACATTTGGTTTGATAAACCAAATATGACCCATCCAAAAACTATAATCACCGGCCTAGACGCATTGAACCTGCATCAGATTGTCCATAAACCGACACACACCGCTGGACATATCCTAGATGTCATTTTTGCTAATACTGAACTAGTTACCTTTCAAACTATAACTCCAGTCACATGGTCAGACCACCACTTGCTTGCCTTCCAACATAAAACAGTGCTAAACGACTCACCTAAAACGACCTTACATCCATCCACCTATCGCCCGTGGAACAAACTCAATTTTGAACACTTGGAAACACAACTAACATCCAGTACAAATCTGGAAACCATAAATTCTGTTCAAAATCTATATGAGTGGCTAAAGGAAGCTTTTGACATCCTGATACCACTCAAAACCACACAACAGAACAAAAGAAAAAAAGCGCCTTGGAGAAACATAGAAATAAAAGGCATAAAACAACAAATTAGAAAGCTGCAACGTACCTGGCTCAAAACAAACGCCAAACAAGACAAACTTCACCTACAGAAAATTAACAATCTGAAAGAGACACGTTAGAATTAGATTCCTTACCTTAGAATATCCCCAGGCGTCAGCCTGGATCCGGAATTTTTGCGTAGCAGTACCCTTGCGCGTCGGTAGGCGTCGTCTGCGGCTCCGCGTCCGTCGTCGGCGTCGTGGGCGCCGTGATGACGTCGTCGGAGTACTTAGACGCCGTCTCCGCGTGCTGACGTCAGTTCTTCTTTTTTCTGCACCAGCAAGCGCGGATCTGGAAAAACCCTAGTGAATTTTTGACTAACTTTTTGATCGATTTCTGATCATTTTTCGAAGTCTTTTCGACTCCTATTGGTGCCGTAGGGATGCCCTGCTTTAAGCACTGCGAGGATTGCGACCGCCTGATGTCGGTGA
Organism: Lissotriton helveticus; assembly: GCF_964261635.1. NCBI lineage: Eukaryota > Metazoa > Chordata > Amphibia > Caudata > Salamandridae > Lissotriton > Lissotriton helveticus. Next base: position 115,219,308 of record NC_136062.1, on the reverse strand, counting down.
CGGATCCTCACCACCTGTGTTTAACTTGTCTAGGCGTCGATCACAACGACAAGGCCTGCTCCGACTGCCGGGCCCTCTCTTCGAAAGCCAGGCGGGACTTGAACTCCGGCAGTCGGTCCCGCGCCGCGAGAGGTCTCGGTCCCACGGGAGGTCGCAGGACAGGTCGCGGGCTCGGAGCCACTACAGCTCCGAGAGTAGGCCGCACTCCTCCGGGTCGAAGTCGTCATCAGGTAAGAAGCACAAGAAGTCCAAGAGGCGTCATCGCTCTGCGGACTCCCCCCGACGCTCGCGCGATGCGGCCGGGGGTTCGGGTGACACCGCCCACGCGGCTCCGTCGGAGTCGCGGGCGCCGCGTTCAGCCCCACACTCTCCGGTCCCTGGGCTCAACACGACGCCAGAGGAGATCGAGCGCTTCCTCATGGCCATGAGGTAACTCTCTCCTCAGACGGGCTCCGCGGCGCCTTCGGCCCAGCGGACCCGTCTGGGACCCCTAGTGGGTCGGGGGTTTCGGCCCCGACGCAGTCGGGTGCTTCGGCCCCGACGCCGCCGACGCCTTCGGGCCCTGCGCCGCAGGTTCCCGCTCTCCCGACGGCGACGGCGCCTTCGGGCCCGGCGCCGCGGGGTCAAGTTGTCCCGGCGCCGCCGGCGCCTCCGGGCCCGGCGCCGCGGGACGCCGCTAGACCTTCTTCGGGATCTGGATCGTCACCGGTGGACCTTACGACCTCCCCGGCGTCGGACCATCAGGTGTCGCCTCTGGCGCCGTCCTTGGGCGGCGCCGCCCCCGATGCCCCCTTCATTCCTGTCAGGACGGCCCGATGGGCGCCGCTCCAGACGTTGTTTGGAGAGTTTCACTTCTATGAACAGGCCCCATTAGTTGAGAAACCTGAGTTTCAGGAGATGGGTGATGAAGAGGATTGGGAGGGGTCTGAGGACCCTCTGACCAGAGAGTGTCAGTCTCATGAGGACGGGGCAGGAGACCTTGGGGAGGCCAGTGGCCTGGACACCTCTCCAGACACTGGTTTTGTCTCCCCTCCTACCGTGGCTTCGGAGGAGGGGGCTACCTACAGTGTGGTGTTGATGAGGGCTGCTAAGGCCTTGGGCCTTGAGCTCCCCGTCGCGGCCGTGAGGACTAATCTCCTCACTGAGGTCCTTAAACCGCAGTCAAGCTCGGCCGAACCTCTGCTGCCCTTTAATGAGGCCTTGACCAACGTTCTTCTGGGCACTTGGTCCAAGCCCGCTACGGGTTCGCCCGTAGATAGGAACGTGGCCAGACGCCACCGCCCCGCCCCGGGCGACCCATGTTAACTGTCCACCCACCCTACCCCCGAGAGCCTGGTCATCCAGGCCTCTAATTCCCAGACCGCATTCCCGTCGGCACCGCCGGACAGGGAATCCAAGAGGTACGAGCAGTACGGCAAAAAGATCTTCTCGTCCCTAAGTCTGGGACTGCGGTCTTCAAACACCGCATGCCTCTTGGGCCGCTACACCCACTCTCTGTGGGATACGGTCGCGGAAGTGCTGCCAGAGTGTCCGTTGGAGGTACAGGCCAAACTCGGCCAAGCCCTTGTGGAGCGCCGGGATGCAGCCAAATATTCCATACGGTGTGGGCTGGATACCACCGACTCACTGGGTAGAGCGATGGCAACGACGGTGGCGGTCAGACGCCACGCCTGGTTGAGGTCCGCCAACTTTTCGGCCGATGTCCAGAACACCTTGATGGACATGCCGTTCGATGGCCGTCGCCTCTTTGGCGACAAGGCAGACCATGCGCTCGAGCGCTTTAAGGACTCCAGGGCTACGGCCAAGTCCTTGGGCCTCTCGGCCCCACGCCAGCAATCGGCTGCCTTTCATTCCTTTCGTTGCCACGGAAGGGGTGTACCCACACGTGCTGCCAGCCACGCTCCGCAGGGTAATACCCAACGCGGTGGCGGCCGTGGGAACCGCCGTCCCGGCGGTCGGGGACAAAGGCGAGGTCAGTCCACACCTTCCCCCGCAGCATCCGCCTCAAAACCCTCCTAGTCCGTGCTTTCAGGCCCATGTGACGCCAGTGGGGGGCAGAGTTCGCCATCACCTCCTCCACTGGCGCACCGTCACTTCGGACAGGTGGGTGCTGCAGATCGTCCGAAGGGGCTACTCCCTCCCCTTCGAGGCGACTCCTCCAGCCATGCCACCGCAGAACCACCGTGTATCGGGGGATCATTTGCGACTTCTGCAGGAGGAAGTTACGGCCCTCTTGGCCAAGGGGGCCATCGAGCGCATTCCTGGGCCAGAAGTAGGGTGTGGTTGCTACTCCCACTACTTTCTGGTACCTAAGAAGGGCAAAGGGGGCCTACGCCCTATCTTGGACCTACGGAACGTCAACGGCTTCCTCCGGAAGGAGAAGTTCAAGATGCTGACACTGGCTCAGGTCCTAGCTGCCCTGGACCCAGGAGACTGGATGGTAGCGTTGGACTTGCAGGACGCTTATTTCCACATCCCCGTCCTGCCGGCCCACCGGCGCTACCTGCGGTTCACGGTTGGCCACGAGCACTTTCAGTATACCGTGCTCCCCTTCGGCCTTACCAGCGCCCCACGGGTGTTCACAAAGGTGATGGCGGTGGTCGCAGCACATCTGCGCAGGTTAGGGGTTTCAGTCTTCGCCTACCTCGACGACTGGTTGTTGAAGGCGGGATCGCCCCAGACAGTCGTCAGCCACCTCGAGACTACGGCAGATCTCCTCCATCGGCTGGGGTTCTCAATCAATGTGCCGAAGTCACTCCTGTGCCCCTCACAGAAGCTCCTTTTCATTGGAGTGGTTCTCGACTCGGTGCAGTTTCGGGTTTATCTACTCGAGCAGCGGGTCCGGGATATTCAGGCTCTGATTCCCATCTTTCAGCCGTTATCCCGGGTCTCGGTCAGGTTGACGCTGCGGCTTCTGGGGCTGATGGCCTTCTGCATCCTGCTGGTGCACTGCGGGCTCTGCAGTGGGACCTGAAGTTTCAGTGGGCCCAGCATCAGGGCAACCTATCCGACCACGTCCTGATCTCGGAGGGCACTGCGAGACAGCTGCAGTGGTGGCTCACGGACCGCGATTGGGTCAGCGGCAGATCCCTCTCCCTTCCCCAACCGGAGCACGTAGTTGTGACGGATGCGTCCCTCCAGGGCTGGGGAGGCCACATGGGAGAGGCAGAGATCAGAGGCCTCTGGTCTCCGGCGGAGGCCCGGCTCCACATCAACCTTTTGGAGTTGCGGGCGATTCGTCTAGCACTGAAAGCATTCCTCCCCTCTGTCCGGGGGAGTGTAGTGCAGGTGTTCACGGACAACATGACCGCCATGTGGTACTGCAACAAACAAGGTGGTGTGGGGTCGTGGACCCTTTGCCAGGAGGCTCTGCGCCTCTGGCAATGGCTGGAACGCCAGGGCGTGACCCTGGTGGCTCAACACCTGGCAGGTTCTCTGAACGCCAGGGCGGACGAGCTCAGCCGTCGGTGCATGATGGATCACGAATGGCGTCTGAACTCGGACGTGGCGCAAGGCCTCTTTCAGCAATGGGGAGAGCCTTGGCTAGATCTATTCGCCACCGAATAGAACGCGCAATGTCATCTGTTCTGCGCGTTGGAATTCCAAGGCGGCACTCGCTCGGAGACGCTTTTCGTCGCGAGTGGAGCTGCGGTCTACTGTACGCCTTTCCGCCTATACCACTTCTGCCCAGAGTGCTGAAGAAGATCAAGCGCGACCGGGCCCAAGTCATCCTTGTGGCTCCGGACTGGGCACGAAGGTACTGGTATCCAGAGCTACTCAGTATGTCAGTCGATCCCCCGGTATGTCTGCCTCTTCAGGAGGACCTTCCGTCGCAGCAGCAGGGGACAGTCCTCCACCCGAACCTGTCCAGTCTCCACCTCCATGCTTGGAGATTGAGCGGCAACAGTTGAGGCCATTTGACTTGCCTCCTGAAGTCTGTAACGTCATTCTGGCAGCCAGGCGTCCCTCCACAAAGTCGGTATACGCCTGCAGGTGGAATAGATTTGTGGCATGGTGCACAGCAAAGGCTGTGGATCCTCTTGCTGCCCCTCTTTCTGAGGTTCTTCTCTTCCTTCTTTCTCTTGCCCAGCAGGGCTCTGCTCTGGGCCCTATCAAGGGCTACCTTTCTGCTCTTTCAGCCTTTCTAAGGCTGCCTGATCAACCTTCTTTGTTCAAGTCCCCTATTGTAAATAGATTTCTTAAGGGCATCACACACACGTTTCCTCCTGTTCCGTTTGTGATGCCTCAGTGGGACTTGAACCTGGTTCTTACATTTCTGATGTGCGCTCCCTTTGAGCCACTTCACAACTGTCCTCTACGCCTTCTAACTCTGAAGACTGCTTTCCTGGTTGCCATCACCTCTGCCAGGAGAGTGAGTGAGCTCCAGGCCCTTTCTTGTACTCCACCTTTCCTTTCTGTCCATCCGGACAAAGTGGTGTTGCGTACTAAGCCATCTTTCCTGCCCAAGGTTGTCACGGCCTTCCACATCGGGCAGTCTATCACCTTGCCAACCTTCTACCCGCCACCGCATCCCTCTAGAGAGGAAGAGCGGCTCCCCCGTCTGGACCCAAAACGTGCGCTCTCTTTTTACTTGGATCGCACACGCCAGTTCCGGGTGGATGACCAACTCTTTGTTGGTTACGTGGGCGCGAAGAAGGGGAAAGCGGTGCACAAGAGGACCATCTCACGGTGGATCATCTTGTGTATCCAGGCATGCTGCACCTTGGCTAAAAAGGAGCCCCCTGTTGGATTGCGGGCTCACTCTACCCGAGCCACGGCGACTACAACTGACGGGGAGTGCCCTTACAAGCCATCTGTCAGGCAGCTAGGTGGGCATTGCTGCACACGTTTGCAAGACACTACTGCCTGGACAGCCAAGTCCGGAGGGATGGCTTCTTTGGCCGTTCTGTCCTCCAGGACTTTCTGGTGTGATTATTGGTTCCCAGACCCACCAACGGGGTTGGTATTGCTGGGGTATCTATTCTAAGGTAAGGAATCTAATACTAACGTGTCTCTTTCAGATGCACAAGTTACTACTTGTGTAACGATATATCTGTAAGAGACATCAGTTAGTATTAGATTCCTTACCGACCCACCCATCCTCCCCGTTCTGCGAACCGATATCTAGGGTTAGGGTTTACCCCCTTCAGGGCCCTAGTTTCAATGGCACTAGTGTTGGTTTTGTGACATGGCTCTGCGTTTCTGGCGCGGAAAAGCTGTGTCTAAGAACTGACGTCAGCACGCGGAGGCGGCGTCTAAGTACTCCGACGACGTCATCACGGCGCCCACGACGCCGACGACGGACGCGGAGCCGCAGACGACGCCTACCGACGCGCAAGGGTACTGCTACGCAAAAGTTTCCGGATCCAGTCTGACGCCTGGGGATATTCTAAGGTAAGGAATCTAATACTAACTAATGTCTCTTACAGATATATCGTTACACAAGTAGTAACTTGTGCGATTATACAAGTCTGCTATGAAAAAGCTAAGAAAAGGTACTCTTCAGACAGAATTCAAAACTCTAAATGTGCAAATAAAGAATTCTATAAAATACTCAATGAATTTCGCAAACCAAATTCCTAGAAGGAACTCATCCTGTTACTCAAGATTTCACAGACAAAGTGGCAAATCATTACACGGACAAAGCAGACAGGCTGGAATCGTACTTAAAACAGAAACAAAGCACCGGCAGATCCCTCTCCCTTCCCCAACCAGAGTATACAGTGGTGACCAATGCATCACTTCTGGGATGGGGCGGCCACATCGGGGAGGCTGAGATCAGATGCCTCTGGTCTTCGGCGGAGTCCAGGCTCCACATCAACCTTCTGGTCCTTGGTGCGATTCGTAGTGCAGGTGTTCACGGACAACACCTCTGCCATGTGATACTGCAACAAACAAGGCAGGTGGGGTTGTGGACCCTATGTCAAGAGGCCCTCCACCTCTGGACATGGCTGGAACATCAGGGCATATCCCCGGTGGTTCAACACCTGGTAGGTACGCTGAACACCAGGGCGGACAAACTCAGCAGCAGTTGCATGATGGATCACGAATGGCATCTTCACTCGGAGGTGGTGCAAGGTCTCTTTCAACAGTGGGGAGAGAGAGCCTTGGTTAGATCTATTTGCCACCGAAGAGAACGAGCAATGTCAGCAATTCTGCGCTTTGGAATTTCCATGGTGGCACTCGCTAGGCGACGCTTTTCGACGCGAGTGGAGTTGCGGTCTTCTATACGCCTTTCCACCTATACCACTTCTGCCCAGAGTGCTGAAGAAGATCAAGCGTGACCGGGCCCAAGTCATTACTGTTGCTGCGGATTGGGCACGCAGAGTCTGGTATCCCGAGCTGCTACACATGGCCATCGATACACCGATCAGACTGCCTCTACGAGAGGATCTTCTGTCACAGGGGACGGTCCTCCACCCGAACCTGTCCAGCCTCCACCTCCTTGCGTAGAGATTGAGCAGCAGCAGTTGATGCCGTTTGACCTGCCTCCCGAAGTCTGAGATGTTATCTTGGCAGCCTGGCATCCTTCCACTAAGACGGTATACACCTGTAGATGGAATACATTTGTGGCATGGTGCACAGCAAAGGCTGTGGATCCCATTTCTGCCCCTCTTTCTGAGGTTCTCTTGTTCCTCCTTTCTTTGTCCCAGCAACGCTCCACTCTGGGCACTATTAAGGGCTAACTCTTGGCCATTTTAGCCTTTCTTAGGCTTCCTGATCAGCCTTCTCAATTCAAGTCCCCTGTTGTAAATTACTTCCTTAAGGGGCAACTCATCTTTTTCCTCCTGTTCCCTCCGTAATGCCCCAGTGGGACTTGAACTTGGTTCTTACATATATTATGTGCGCTCCCTTTGAGCTGCTACATAACTGTTCTCTCAGGCTTCTGACCTTAAAACCTGCTGTGCTGGTGGCCATCTCCTCTGCGCACAGCGTGAGTGAGCTCCAAGCACTTTCTTCTGAGCCTCTTTTTCTGACTGTTCATCCGGATAAGGTTGTCCTTTGAAATCATTCTTCCTTCCTGCCCAAAGTTGTTACTCCTTTCCTTATTGGACAGACCATTCCTTTCCCCACCTTCTTTCCACATCCTTTCAAAGAAGAGGAGCTTCAAGCTCTTTCTTCCAAGCCTCCCCTTCTGACTGTCCATCTGGACATGGTCGTCCTTAGAACTAGACCTTCCTTTCTTCCCAAGGTGGTTACTTCTTTCCACATTGGCCAAACCATCACTTTGCCCACCTTCTTTTCACCTCCACATCCTTCCGAAGAAGAGAGGCTCCACCGCCTGCATCCAAAATTTGCGCTTTCCCCTTTCTTGGATCGCACAAAACAATTCCGGGTAGATGACCAGCTCTTTGTTGGCTACGTGGAATCTGCCAAAAAAGGTCGGGCCATGCTGAAATGGACCATTCTATGCATTAAAGCTTGTTTTTCCTTGGCAAACAAGAAGCCTTCAGTGGGGTTGCACGCCCTTTCCACCAGGGCGACGGAAACCACCACTGCTTTGGGACGTGGAGTCCACTTTAATGAAATCTGTCAGGCAGCTACGTGGGCATCGCTGCACACGTTCACAAGACACTACTGCCTGGACAGCCAAGTCCGGAGAGACGGCTTCTATGGCCGTTCTGTTCTCCTGGACTTCCTGGTGTGAACTTAGTTTGCAGATCCCCCTCCGGGGTTGGTATTGCTGGGGTATCTATTCTAAGGTTAGGAATCTCTAACTAACTGTTTCTTTCAGATGAACAAGTTACTTACCTTCAATAACGATATATCTGTAAGAAACATAGGTTAGTTATCGATTCCTTACCGCCCCACCCATCCTCCCCGTTCTGCGAACTGACTTCTAGGGTTAAGGATTTACTTTCAGGGCCCTAGTTTTGTGTACCAGTGGCCAGTTTCTTGCATGACTCTGCACTTCTGGCATGGAAAGTTGTGTACAGAACTAATGTCAGCGCTCGAGGGTGGTACCTATGTAGCTACCGCGATGTCATCCCAGCGACCACGACACCAACGACGAACGTAGAGCCGACCGACACCACCTTTCGATGTGCAGGGGTACTACGGACGAAAACCTTTCCGGAGCCAGTCTGACACCTGAGGGTAATTCTAAGGTAAGGAATCTATAACTAAGTTATGTTTCTTACAGATATATTGTTACCGAAGGTAAGTGACTTGTACTTCAGCATCGACTGATAAAATCATATGCTCTTGGCCATATCTCTGTGCCTTCTCAATTAGGTGGAGGACCCTGCGAGTATTATCCCCGCATTGGCATTGTAGTACAAACCCAGCTTGGTCCGGATCAATAAGACCCATGAGTAGGGGATTAAGGCATGCTGCTAAAATACCAGAGAATATTTTAAAGTCTTTATTTAAGAGGGGAATCGGCCTATAGGAAGAGCATTGGGTCTTTTCTTGATTTATGCTTTGAGTGTGTGTCTCATTTATTACCTCTGTGAGTACAACAAATGCTTATCACTACTCTCTGATAAGCCTAACTGCTCGCTCACATTACCACAAAAGAGAGCATCTGATAGAGACATCTAGCTGCGAATTCTCCCCAGGTGTCAGACGAGATCCGGAAATATTTCTTAGCATTATCTCTGCGCGCCTTGGTGCGGTGCCGTATGACTCTGTACTCTTAACATATTTTTATTGATTTTCTCAACATTACAAGTCTCATAGCCAGGGCCGGACCGACAATTCTGGGCACCCGGCAATCCCCCGGTAGGCTGGATGGGGTGGGGGCCGGTTCTGTTGCTGGAGGCCGATTTGGCCATGTCAGACCGACCGTACAAAGTAAAGTTAAACATAACATTGCATTAAGAACAACCCTCCGTGACGTGAGCAGTGACCAGCCGGCCGATTTCAATTTAATTTAGGCAGCAGTTGGCAGCCTACTATACCGGACTCATAATTTATTTAATAAAAACACCTCACCATGTGACCATTGATGATGAGTGACGTAGACGCAGGCAGCGCGCAGATCTCACCTCCTCACGTCTGCGTGCTGTGGCTTTAGTTAGTTGTGGGGTCTGCTGCCTGTGATGCTCATGCGCATTTGGCTCACGCTATAAAAAGTGCCCGCAGCGTGACTCCGAGGTCATAATGTGGAGTGTCAACTAACATTTTTCCCTCTTCCCATGCAGACTTTGTTACGGTGCCGGGTCAGCGCAGTCTGACATCGGTCATGGAGCCATTTTCAGTACTAATGGTTTCTGTGGAGATTTCAAAGGACCAATTGGGGGAAGAATGTGATGAGACGCCCCCCCTTGGAGCAGCCAATATGTGTGGCTCCTATGTTGGACAGCTAGATTGTCGAGCTGGGTGAAGCCAGTGGGCTAGATTCATCCTCTGTTTCATTTCTTTCATCGCCTCCTGGCCTCAGAAGCCAGTTCTTCTTAGGCAGACGTTTTGAGAAGAGTGGCTAGGGTATCACATCTCACTCACTGGAGAAGGCTACGGTCCCTCTCATGGAGGTCCTTCACCCTGGTCAGTCGAAAGTTTTTGCAAGGCATTGTCTGATACTTTATTGGGGGTGTTGGCAAAATCTGAGTCAGGTGTACCAGTGGACCATGCTATTGCCCACAAGGGGATTCCACTTGCCTAATCCAGCAGCCGACCCACCGCAGCTTCGTGGTCAAGACCATTATACTGTCCCCTGAGATGTAGAACATTCCCCACTCCCCCCTTGATAAAGAGTCCAGGAGGCAGGATTCTTGTGGAAAATAAATTTTTTCCTCCTCTAGTGCAGCACCAACACAATTTGTGTCATCTGAGTTGTTTCTCTGCCCTGTGAGACCCCCTGGCACAGCTTTTACCCTAGTTCCCAGAGACTAACTAGGGCGGGTTGACCCAGTTGATTTTCGACAGTCGCCAGGCGAGTAAATTGCTCATCAGGTGTGCAATGGACTTCACCGATTCCATTGGTTGAGCCATGGTATCAGCTACGGCATTGCGCTGACATGCCCAGCTTTGGGCATCTGGATTTTCAGATGCTGTCCAGGCAGCCTTGCTTGACATGCCATTTGATGGGGTTCATCTTTTTGGAGCACAAGTAGATGCAGTCTAACATAGATTTGAGGCTAGCAAGGGAGGCTCAGATCTGTAGCTTGCCCCTCCCGATTTTCTCCTTTTGTTTGCAACGCCGCATATGCGTTTTGTGGTGTTGTCGCCAGATCAGTGTCTTGGCCTTGAGACCCTGTAGAGGGTCTTATTCCACTGACTGGGGAAAGAGAGGAGGGAGTACTTTGGATGTAACTGTTATGTGAATCCCTTGTCAAGCGATTCCCTTTGGCATTATGTGATATGTGTATAATTGGACTTGGGCTCATTGCCCTTTTTTCATGTCCCTGGGCTGTGGCTCAGGACTTGTTGTCCTACCCTTTTATTGCGTTGGAAATCTTGTTTCCTGGTTCAAATCCTTGGCAGCCTCTTTTTCCCCCCTTCAATGGTACGCAATTTTGGCTCTACACTCTCAAGAAGTGGTCTCCTTCTGTCCTTGATTGTTACAATGACAAAATGTTTTCTTGCTGAGAATTTTATACCTACCTCCGATAGATCATTCTTCCCCTCTTGGCTGTTCCTACCATGTGGGATTTTGTCATGCACACCAGTGTTGCGCTATGCCACCTCTCCTAGCTAGAGGAAGGATTGGCTAGTTCATGGAAACTTGCTGTCCCAAAGTCTTTGGTTTCGAGAGTGCCGCCTTGTGGTCAAGTGCCTTTGGTGGGACCGGCCCCTCCCATGCAAGGGTTCAAGTCCCACCACCATCAGCAAAGTGTCAGAGGCTTGTCTTTCCAACCTCGGTGGTACAGGTCGCCCCAAGTCTGGGGCTTCCATTCCTCTGGCGTAACGAAACTTGAGGGGGCCCCCCTGCAAACTACATGGAGGGGGCCCCCTCCCATCCTCCGTGCCATTCTAGAGCTCTCAGGCCAGCGACCCGCCATACTGCAGGGGATGCTGGACTATTGTTACGCCACTGTCACCAAGCCAGCCGTTATAAGTAACACTGGATGATGGAGTCAAAAGTTGGGCTTAGTCTGCCAGCAGGTTATCATAGGTGGTGGTCCATTCATTACAGGGACCCTGCCATCTGTACGCCAAGGAAGTTTGCCCAAGTTTAGGTGGGTTCCTGATGCAGACTGTTGTCATGATATACAACATCAAGCCCACTCATCGTTCAGTTTTGACAAAAGTGCATCCACTGCTCCTTCTCGTTTCCATTTTAAAACATTAGACAAAGCAACAATGCAGTATTTCAAAAGCAGATGTAACTACAAAGAGCCCATTTTGATAATACATTTTTATTATTAGACAATAGTAATCTTAAGAGGCATTGCATAGCTTCATACACACTGTGACCCCAATTCCATCACAGTCTCTCTCTCTCTCTCTCTCTCTCGCTCTCTCTCTCTCTCTCAGTCAGTCTCTCTCTCTCTCAGTCAGTCAGTCTCTCTCTCTCTGTCATTCAGTCTCTCTGTCAGTCAGTTTCTCTCACTCTCTGTCAGTCTGTCAGTCATTTGGTCTCTCTTACTCTCTGTCAGTCTCTCTATCTCTCTCTTTCTGACAGTCTGTCAGTCAGTCAGTCTGTCAGTCTCTCTCAGTCAGTCAGTCTCTCTCTGTCAATTGCTCAGCCAGTCAGTCTCTCCGTTAGTCAGTATTCAGTCTCTGAGTCAGTCAGTCTCTACTCTCTCTCCACTTTCTCTCTCTCCATTCTCTCTCTCAACTCTGTCCACTCTATCTCCACTGTCTCTCTCCACTGTCTCTCTCCACTGTCTCTCCCTCCACTCTCTCCCTCCACTGTCTCTCTCTCCACTGTCTCTCCCTCCACTGTCTCTCCCTCCGCTGTCTCTCTCTCTCTCTCTCTCCTCTCTCTCTCCACTCTCTCTCCACTGTCTCTCTCTCTCTCTCCTAGCATGTCACAATCACACCTTACTCATCACAAAAAGGCATGATTTTCAATATCATGGCCCGTCGCAGTCAGCAGTGCCGAACTTTTGCTCTGCTGCTCCTTTCACCTTCCATGAATGGTAGGGCACCGCCCCTTACGCAAAACTCGTGGAATGGGGTTTTCTGCTTCTTAGTTGGGCAATGGGCTCGGCCCCTCAAAACCGCTAGGTCCTGGTCCCCGGGACACCAGCATTTAATGGGCAGAAGGCAGGCAGGGCAGCTGAGGGGGGGGGCAGCGCAAGCCTGAAGGCTTGCCAGGTAGGGGCCGGGGCCAGGCAATTTAAACGATTGCAATTTGCAAATAAAGGCCCCGCAGGTGATGAGTCCTGACCTGAGCGTGGCTTTGTCTTCTCTTCTCTGCTGCGCGCCCCTGATGCCACACCTTACTGTAAGTAACGCGCTTATTGCGTGTGTCGTGATGAGCTCATTGCGCACCGCAATGCGCATGTGTTGTCCCTGCCCCCGACAAATGTAATGATAGCATTGGTCACCAGCCAGTCCCCCTGCCCAGTGCCCCCGCGGCGCGCATACGCGTCGCGGGGTGCCGCGGAAAGGAAAGTGAAAGTCAGGAGCAGGACTCGGAGTGAGGAGTAAACAACCCTGTCCCACTCCCGCCACCATTGATCCATCATCCACCCACCATTAAGACTACTAGTAGTAGTAGTCACTGTCACTCATGGGCCCCGGCCGGGGCCCCGCACCATTCCTGCAGTGCTGCTGCTGCAGTGCCAGCCTCACTCACGGGCCCCGGCCCGGGCTCCGCACCATTCCTGCAGTGCTGCCAGCCGATTTGGCCCTGTAGCAATCCTCCTGTCCATGAAGTGCGGGGCTCAAACGACTGCCAATGTTAAGTTCAGCACCAGCCTCGGGTGTTCGCTTCTGTTCCCTGCTTTACACTGAATAACGGTGTCCACTCAAAATCAACCTTCACGTATTTTAAGCAGGATCACTCGTGTCTTTTTGCTGAATTAATTGGGCAATAACTGTTTTTTTCCAACTTGGATGAACTCATTTCGTTCATGGGTGGGGTGTGGGCATGTTTCTCTCTTTCGTCTGCCCGGCTTCCTGAAGAACTCTTCTAAGTTTCTTTCGGCTTGTTGGCCATTTAGAGGTCGGTGAAGAAGGATGCTATATTTTATAGAAGTCAAACAGGCCCGGACAATGATGCATTATTCTTTCCCCAAGTCGGAACATACTCTGGGTACCAACTTTACACTTGAACCGATTTACTAAGACCCCTTTGCAAACCAACCACTATGTGCAGTTTGCACACCGACCAACATGCCTTTGAATTGAAACTCAATTTGCTATGAGTCTGTTGCACAAATAGGGGCCTTGGAAAGTGCATATTCATGACCAGCCACTCACGGGCCCCGGCCGGGGCCCCGCACAATTCCTGCAGTGCTGCCAGCCTCGGCTCTCACACGGGCCCCGCCGGCCGGGGCCCCGCATGGCCGCACCATTCCTCAGTGCGCAGCTGAGCAGCTCAAGTCAGTAGTCCTGCTCAGCCTCAGCCGCTGCCAGCCTCACGGACCCCGGCCGGGGCCCCGCTGCCAGCACCATTCCTGCTGCAGTGCTGCCAGCCCGCCCCCCCCACACTGCATTCCAGTCAGGCAGGCTCAAGAGGCAGAGCAGCAGTCAGACTCAGAGCGCTCAGCCTCAGCCGCTGCCAGCCTCACAGGCCCCGACCGGGGCCCCGCACCATTCCTGCTGCCAGCCTCACGGGCCCCGGCCGGGGCCCCGCACCATTCCTGCTGCAGTGCTGCCAGGCCAGCCTCATGGGCCCCGGCCGGGGCCCCGCACCATTCCTGCTGCCAGCGTCACGGGGCCCTGGCCGGGACCGTCCATAATTTTAAAATCAATGATTCATCAATGTATTAGTGAGGGGCCCCGGCGGGGCCCCCTGGAGCGCGAGGCCCCCCGCAACGCGGGGGCTGCGAGGGCTGCGGGGGCTTGTGTTACGCCCTATCCTGGATGCCCCAGGTATTGACCGTCCCCGCCGCAGCGAATGCTCAGCAGTGTCAGTCTGGTTGAGGTTCAATTGTAAAACAACATAGTTAGGTCTCGTGACCTACAATGCGCGCAAGCGCATTGAGGGAATGAGAATTCAAGTGGCCAAAATCCTCTTCAAACTAAGGGCTTTCAGCCCCGCGGTTTTCTTGCAGTTCACGTGAATCACGTGAGCAAACATGCACGCGCATTCACGGCCAGGGCTTCTCCTCCCCTAATTATTCATGGCCGGCCGCAGGCCGGACGTACTTTCAGTTTCCCGCTTCTCCTCCCCTAATCATTCATTCGCGGCAGCTCACAGCACATCAAAGGGCTTCGCCCAGCGTGCGCTCTGCATTCTCTCTTCTATCAACAATATTCCCTCCCGTGCTTCCCCACGTACAGCTATTAACTGCATCCGTTTCCTTAGCAGCATTCGTGACCTTCCATCCTGCCTGCTGCAGTCACTGTTCTTTCCCTTCATTTGTTCATTCTGGTACTGTTCTCATGTACTCGCCTGTCAGAGTATTTCTAACTCTCCCTTCTTTTCATCCTACATCTAAAGCCGATTTCTTTTCTGTCCCTTCTCATCCAGTCCAGCTGGGTCTGCCCTCTACCACTTTCTATTTTCTCGGTGATTCTGCGCTTCTCTCGCTCATTCACTTTCTGTTTCTCCATCGCCTCCCACGACCTCTCTCTGGTTGTCCTCGCTATCTCTCGCACTCCCACGTTTTTTCTTGAGTTTATCCCTCTCTTTCTCGCGCCTCATCTCTTTCTTTTCTCACTCTTTCTTCATTTCTTGCCTTCGGACTTTCCTTCTCCATGCTCTTTCCTTCGCAACCCTACTCTTGTTACTTTTCCCTTCTACCCTTCTCTAGCTGTCTCCTTTCTTGCCTCGCATTCTCTTTCTCTATATTTTCTTTTTCTCCTGCTCCCTTCTCTCACCCTGCATATCCTCAATGTATATATGTCATCCATCAATGTATATATGTCGTCCACTCACTCCTACACCCCACTCCCTCCTACACCCCACTCCCTACAAGACGTACGCATTTAGTATATAAAAGTATGCAGATGCATTTGCATAAATATTCCCGATTGTGCGCGTTTGCAATATGTGCGAGATGAGCAAAACATTGGAAACAGAAACATCAAGGCATTGTATTTCCAGTGATTGCTTGCAATACGCCATTTTATTTTCTATAGAATAAAGAGGATCATGGTAATTTTTACAAATTGCACCACATTTCCAATTTACATGTGTATGCAGATTGCTCCAACCCCCCTGCCCCCTCACTTCCTGGCCGCAGCAGCGCGCAGTGCCGCACTGCAGTAAAGTTGTAAATACCTTCCGCAGCTGTCTGCCAGCCTGCAGTGAAATACTGTCTTTGTTCGACATTTCTCTTCTCAGGCCGATCGTAAAACTTTCCAGCCCCAACGCCTCACTTTAAAACACACCCCGTTTAACAAAACAAAGCTGCAACCAGGCCTTTTGGCTGAAACGATTTCTACTACCACAGTTATTGTACTAAAACTATTTCCAGTTTAGGTCACTTAAAGATTCTGGCCCCCGTGCTTTTTTTTGTTTTGAACTGGCAAACTCGTATTTTCTTTGCCTCCAAGAATAAACAATATAAACTTTGAAGTGGCATTTTGTTTCAAGTGGTTTTTGTCACACCTCCGTCACAGCATGCCTGTGTACTTCAAAGGCTTATCACTTCACACGGAAGTGATAAGCACTTCAGTTGGTGCGCAGCCCCCCTCCCAGCACTGTCTTGTTACTCTCAGCAGCCGTGAGTCCCTAAACACTTTTTATATTTAATTAGCAGCAGCAGCATTTCTCCTGCGCCAGGCCACATCAAAGGCTCTGTGCCACTTTCACCCACACAGCAACACTTACAGACACGCAACGCCACTCACACCCACGCAAGCCCACTATCATCCACGCAACACCACACTCACCCACGCAACGCCACTCACCCAAGCAACACCACTCACACATGCAACGCAACTCATCCACGCAACCACACTCATCCACACAACCCCACTCATCCACGCAACCCCACTCATCGACGCAACGCCACTCACACATGCAACGCCACTCACCCACGCAACACCACTCACCCACGCAACACCACTCACCCACGCAACACCACTCACACATGCAACGCCACTCACCCACGCAACGCCACTCACTCACTCACTCACGCAAAGCCACTCACACCCACGCAGTGCCACTTTCACCCACACAGCACCACTTTCAGACACGCAACGCCACTCACACCCACGCAAGCCCACTTTCACCCACGCAATGCCACACTCACCCAAGCAATGCCACTCACCCAAGCAACACCACTCACACACGCAACACAACTCACCCACGCAACGCCACTCATCCACGCAACGCCACTCATCCACGCAACGCCACTCACACGCGCAACGCCACTCACACACGCAACACCACTCACCCACGCAACGCCACTCACCCACGCAACGCCACTCACCCATGCAACACCACTCACACATGCAACGCCACTCACACATGCAACGCCACTCACACATGCAACGCCACTCACACATGCAACGCCACTCACACATGCAACGCCACTCACACATGCAACGCCACTCACACATGCAACGCCACTCACACATGCAACACCACTCACACACGCAACGTCACTCACACACGCAACGCCACTCACACACGCAACGCCACTCACACACGCAACGCCACTCACACACGCAACGCCACTCACTCACCCACGCAACGCAACTCACTCAAAGCCACTCACACACACGCAGTGCCACTTTCACCCACACTGTGCAGTGCACAATAGGTCTCGCAGTAGGAAAGTTGGAGCTATTGGTTTTGTAAATGACAAAGCCCTTTATGTTTTTAAAATGAAAACAAAAATAAAAGGCATTGTTATTTGCAATTGTAATAGCTCCAACTTTCCTACTGCGAGACCTATTGGCAACGCCAGTGCTTGTTTTTATCCTGTTTTCCTTCCTCCACAAACCCCGGCTATTCCGTGACCTATTTCCTTCCCTCACGGTCGTTGCATGACCTGTTTTCCTTGCCTCTTGGCCATTGTGAGATGTGCTTTCTTTGCCTTACAGCTATTGAGCAGTCCTTGTATGAACATATTTTCTATATGTATTTTGTATTCCATGGTTGCCAGTCCGATAGGCATTGCTTCCTCATCGATCTCGAGGCAGCCTTTCGTCTAGGTATTCCATTTGGTGAATGGAGATTACTCAGTCATACCATCTTGTTGTCCAGGTCTAATTATTGGTCTGCACATTTGGCCAAGCACATTCTTTCATGTTTTCCCCTCGGGTAGTACGTGCCTATGGAGATTCTTCTAGCAGACAATGTTGTTTTATGTTCTGTCTATTCTGTTCTTGAAGGGTTTCCCCCCTCCTCTCTCCCTTTGTCTTCTATAGTTGGCATTCGGGTGTTGTCGATATGCCTTGAGCATTTCTGTATATTTCAGACTGTGACATACATTACCTGAATAGGTGAACTGCTACGCCAGTGTCTATTTTTTCTTATACCATTTTATGCCTTTAGAAATATTTTGCTACGCAGTCATTCGCCATGTGGTGTCCACCCTTCCGGTTTCAACCACAAAAATAAATAAATAAATATATATATATATATATATATATATATATATATATATATATATATATATATATATATATATATATAATGTATATACATATATAATAAATAGTAGGGGAGTGGGGAGAGGACAGAGAATGAAACGCTCTCCATGTTAGAACTCCTTCTTCGTTTGATGTCTGTCTCGTTGTTCTAGAGCCTCACCCTGCTTGAGTTAAGAGGGTTTGTGTCTGGTGGTCCTTCTTCTTTGCTGTTATCAAGGCAGAAGCCTCATTTGTCCTCCATCTTCGTTGTTAGTGTTTTTGGGGTTCTTATTCGGCTCCCTGACTGTTGTGAGGTGATTTTGTGTGGAATTTCGTTCCTTCTTTTCCCAGACTCAGTTTTCCTTGCTGTGATTTCCTGATCCTTTCTTGAGGCCAGGTGCTGTGGCTCGGAGGCAGTGCCTGGTGCTATTGCTGTAGCCTTTTTCCCTCCTGGCAGTGGAGACCTAATTCATTTTTTTGTGCTTGGACAGATTCCGTTCACACTTTTCTTCTTTCCACTTAACTATCTGTTTTGTTTCCTCTAGTGTAACTTCTTTCACCTCAAATGGATGCCATCCTCTGGTTAGTAGGCCTGGTGGCTCAGTCCCTTTTTACATCAAAAGTTGAGCGGAAGGTTCCCCTGGTTTTCCTAAACACAGTTTGGGGGACTTTACTGCAATAAGAAACGGTGGACCTGTGATTTTTGTAGAGGGCTCTGTTAAGGTTAAGAGTCCTAGTTGGAAAATGCCAATCTCCGCACAGGACCCAATTACATGTGGGACCTAAAGTTAATAGCTACTCCGAAATATGTAGGAAAACTATACATCTAGCACCATCCCAAGTGAAAACAGTAATATATTTTTTTTGATTTAAAATAAACATCTATCTATATACAGGTAAACACACCAGAAAAATTGAAAGTGTTAACAAAATTTATTAAAATACCTCCCACTAGGGGTTACACTCTAGATAAAACAATAAAAAAATGAAGACATGAAGGGTCAAAGTACAAAGGGTCGACGCTGCGTTTCGGTGTGAGTTTCAAATATTTACACCTTCTTCAGGACACTTTGACAGTTTCTTAAGTCATCTGATCTTAGTTCAAGTGCACGTTGGAGAACACCGGAGGAGCCACCGGATCTCTGTGAATTGATTTAGACGATTGCTTTACGTCTTTTTCGTCTTTGGGGTCAGGCAGCTTTTTCTCATTAGCGCTGTATTCTTTGGTTTTTAATAAAACCGGTATCTTATGAATCGGCCTCCCTGCTCCTCCGTGTTCCGCGTCATCCGGGTATATAGATAGATGTTTATTTTAAATCAAAAAATATATATTACTGTTTTCACTTGGGATGGTGCTAGATGTATAGTTTTCCTACATATTTCGGAGTAGCTATTAACTTTAGGTTCAGTCCCTTTTTATACACATTGCAGACTTCTCTGCCCTTTTAGTGATCATCTCCCCTGTTCCGGTGTGACCAATCCTCCTTTTGTATAATTGGATCCATGCCTATCTTCCTTGGAGTTGAGTTACTACAGGCATCTGTGCTTCGGTACCACTATGCATGAGCAAACATGCTCCTTGCTCTTGGTGTATAGTCCTAGTCTAAGTTTTTGTTGTGTTTGTTACCACCTTTAGAATAGCTCGCGCTCTTCCTTCTCTTTTCCCACTGAAGTGTGACCATGTTATCTTGGTCAGCCGGTCCTCCTGGACCTGTTGTGGGATTGGTTCGCAGACCCTACTACTACACATTTATGGCTATGGTATCTAATTCACAAGTTAAGGAATCTGCAGATTTATGTCTTTACTAGATGAACAATTTACGTACTTTTGGTAACTATGTATCTGGTAGAGACATCATCTAGCGGCAGATTCCTTAACTTGTGAATTAGATACCATAGCCATAATCTCTAGGAGGAGGGTCCTCGAAGCAATCCCACAACAGGTCCAGGAGCACCGGCTGACTGAGATAAATCGGTCACATCTCAGTGGGGAAATAGAAGGAACAGAGAGAGCTCTTATAAAGGAGGCAACAACCACAACAAAATGGTCCGCAAATGACCTTTTGGTCTGCTCGTGGTGTTTTTTAGTTCACCTGCTTCCTGACTATAAGACCTTTGGTGTGGGGGTGTTTTTGCCCCCCTTTTTCCATGGGGTCCTCCAGTGTCACTGGTCTGGTCTCCTGTCCCTATCTGGGGCTCCCCCCTCCCTCTTTCTCTGGGTATATGGTAGAGGGGTTCCACCTTTTCCTCCTATATGGTTTAGAATGTGGGAAGTATTTCTCTTGGATACTCTGTCTTGCGCATCTGCACAGTGTTCCACATTACTTGTGCTTCATTGACTTTTTGTCCTTTTCCTTAAGGGTCATGTTGGGCAATTTCAGACCCTTCTTTTCCCCTCTCTTTCATTGTTGTGGTAAAGATTTTTCTTTCATTTACCACACTGTTTCTACAGGCAGTTAGTTTCTATGTGCCTCCACTTTTCGCGCAGAAAGTTTCACAGAGGAAGCTGGCGTCAGCACGCAGGAGGGGGACTTATATGGCTTTGTTGACGTCATAACCGGAGTCAACATCATACGGAATCATGCGACGCCACCCCCTGGCAAGCAGAGGTACTGCTAAGAAAAATTTCCTGATTCCGTCTGACGCCTAGGGAGAATTCACAAGTTAAGGAATCTGCGGCTAGATTATGTCTCTGCCAGATACATTGTTACCGAAGGTAAGTAACTTGTTTGTTAGTATTATCTACTTTAGCATCAGTAAGACAATTTGGGACCCACTGGACTCTGCACAGTGTACTTCGATTTAGTACACTATATTAAGAGCCAGCTTCCTACAATAATGAAAAAAGTTGGTGCTTGAGGGGGCGGCGCAGTGCAAGTGACGAGTGAAGAGATGTGAAGTGCATGGTTGTACAGAGAAAATAGAAACACATTAGTGACTGTGTAGATTGGTTAAATGTTAGGGCAGACCACAATGTTATTTCAGGTTTAAAATTTTGTTTGCACAATAAATGTTCAGCCAACAAGGTAAATAAATCAACATTTTGACCCCTGATATTGTTTATAGGGTCTTTTTCAGGACAAGATGATTCTTTCATCCTACATTATAACAAATGGCACATTGTTATGCTTCTCCATAAGAAATATTTACATAATTAGTTTGGAGATAGAGGTGGGGTCTTATCTCTGTGCATGATAGTTACTAATGTGTTTGCTCTGGACCAAACACGGGTGAATCTGAGATTAAAATGGCAAATCAATAGATTGTAAATATTCTAGATATATTGATAGACGTCTTTTCTAGTCTATTGATCAATACAATGCCTGTGTAATTGATTTCAGTGTGATTATAGCACCCCTTATGTTTAGAAAAAGGTGTACCAGTGGCAACCCGTGTGAAACTACTCATATTGCTAAACAAATTAATTGTGAAAAATTTCATTGTAAAAAGAGGAGGCAATCCGGGAGGACACAACATTCCCCTTCTGCATAAATAACAAATGTATAATCCGTGAGTTTGTAAAGAATTTAGGTGTAATAATGACACCTATTATGTCAGAAAAAGGCTTATTGTAAAACATCCTGGTGACTTAATAAAAATCATAAGGTAGCACCAGTGTAAGTATCCTATGCAACAAGAACCAATCCTTACCACAAAATAAGAAATCGAATGATACTCAACAGGTGTGAAGGAATTCTTTATACCTTTAAGAATCCGAACTGAGTTCTACAATAAAGAATATGCAATGAAATGTTAATGCTTGTAAGGACATACAAAATGATATCCTAAAATAAAGGGTGTCCTCAAGTGAAGCAGTGCAGACTCTCCCCCGCTTCATACACTGTTTTTACTTTTCGCTGCCGCCGCCATTCTAAGGCTAGACGGGAAGCGGTCCCGTAAGCGGCTCGAGCTCCGACAGTCGGCTCCGCGCCGCTCGAGGTCGAGGGACCGGTCGCGGAGTCGCAGTCATCGCCGCTCAACTAGTCACCACCGCTCAGGATCCAAGTCCTCAGGTAAGTCGAGGCACTCGAAAAAGAAGTCGAAGAGGCGTCATCGCTCTTCCGACTCCCCCCGACGCTCGCGCGACGTGGCCGGGGGTTTGGGTGACACCGCCCAAGCAGCTCCATCGGAGCCGCAAGCGCCACGTCCAGCTCCACACCCGCCGGTCCCTGGGCTGCACGCGACGCTGGAGGAGATACAGGACTTCCTCGTGGCCATGAGGACTCATTTCCCTCCGTTGGACCCTGTCAAGGCACTTTCGGGCCCGCGGGTCTGTCCGGGAGCCCTAGCGGGCCAGCGGTTCCGGCCCCGGTGCCATCGGGTGCTTCGCCCCGGCGCCGTCATCGACTCCGGTCCCGACGCCGCAGGGCCCCACAGGATCCAGGCCTGGATCCGGGTCATCTCCAGTCGACCTTACGATTCCTCTGCTGGAGCCGACCCGAGGGTGTCGCCCACAATGGCGTCCCCGGAGGATGTTGTCCCCAGTCGCAGCCCGGGCTGGGTCCGGCGTCAGACCGGGGCTGCCCGGCGCTGTCTCCGGTGCCGATGGGTGAGCAATGCACCTACGACCCGGCTCCATAATTTTTCCCTGACTATCAGGAGATGGATGACGAGGAGGACTAGGAGGGGTCTGAGGACCCTCTGGCACTGCAGTGCCAGTTGAGCCAGGCCTGGGCAGACAAGCTAGGGGAGGCCAGTGGTCTGGACACTTTGCCTGACACTGGATTCGTCTCTCCTCCCTCCGTGGCTACGGAGGAGGGGGCTGCTTACAGCGTGGTGTTGAACAGGGCGGCCAAGGCCTTGGCTCTTGAGCTCCCTGTCGCAGCCATGAGGACTAACCTCCTTACTGAGGTGCTCAAACCGCAGGCAAGCACCTCGGAGCCTCTACTGCCATTCAACGAAGCCCTCGCTGACGTTCTGTTGGGCACCTGGTCCAAGCCCTCCACAGGCCTCCCTGTGGATCAGAACGTGGCCCGACGCCACCGCCCGGCTCCGGGCGACCCTAGTTTCCTGTCGGTTCACCCAACCCCTCGAGAACCTGGTGATCCAGGCCTCTACATCCCAGACCGCATTCCCGACCGCTCCTCCGGATCGGGAATCCAAAAGGTGCGATCAGTTTGGGAAGAAACTGTTCTCCTCCTTGAGTTTTGGGCTGCAGTCTGTCAACACCGCCTGCCTTTTGGGCCGTTACACCCACACTATGTGAGATACGGTTGCGGAGGTGCTGCCACAGTGCCCAGAGGAGGCCCGGGCAAAGCTCGCCCAAGCCCTGGCGGAAGGGCGGGATGCAGCACGCTACTCAATACGGTGTTGACTCGACACAACGGACTCGCTGGGTAGGGCGATTGCAATGACTTTGGCGGTTCGCCGCCACGCCTGACTGAATGATCCTGTTGCATCCTGCTTTTCATAGACCATCGGCGATGCACAAGGTCGATGCCTTCAAGGAGGCACTCTTCTGGCTTTCTCTGGTATGCTTTCGGGGCCCAAGGATTCACAGGGGCCTCCAGTCAGATTACTGCAGGCATATCCATCCTTAGCATCTTCTGTGCCCCAGAAACCACCCTGAGATCGACACCGACTCTGATGCCGACTTAAACTCCAGGTCCAAGATCTATCCGAGTTTTTCACCGCTGCCACATTTCGAGCCCTGCTGATGCCGCTGTCCAACATCATGCCAAATCCACTTAATCTCTGATCAAGGTCATGTCTTGACTCTACTCCAGCACACCCTGTTCGAGTACGCTCTGATTTTGGCAAAACTCTTCTCCTGTGAATCCTTCTCCGCTTTTGTTTTGGACTCTGATGAACCTGACAATGACGATGGTGATGATTTGCCCCTACACTATGATGATGATGTTCTTTATATGGAATTGCAGGAGGCCAGAGGAGTGCTGGACACAGGTTTAGTGTCATCCCCTGGGCTGCCTACGGAGGATCGCTCATCCTTTGCTGTTGTAATTAGATGAGCACCGGAGGTCCTAGACATATATCTACCTTTAGTGGAAGTCAAGACAGATGTCCTTATGAAGGTTTTTGCACCTAGTGCCGGCCTCATCTTAGCCCTCACTGCCATTTATTGACCCCCTGAGTAGTGACACCCTTATGGACACTTGAGCGAAATCTTGCTTCTGCTAACCAGTGTAGAGGCAAGTAGACTGATACTAGGGGGCATGGACTTTCTTACACAGCACATGACTGCTAAGTGTTTGGTGATCCAAGCTTCCAACACCATTGTTAACCCTAATGCATTCCCTATGAGCCCTCCAGGCAATAGTTGAAAAGGATTGAGACGTTTGGAAAGAGGATGTTTTCCTTTGATAGCTTGGTTTTGAAATGTGGCAATGCGGTCTACTTATTAGGCAGCTATAACATTGTCTTTGGGATATAGCTAGCAAGACCTTGCTGGTTGTCCCGAAGGAGTTTTGTGCCACTTTGCCTCAGACAATTAAGAATGATCAGAATTCTACAAAGTATGTCATGCACTAGTGTGTTGCTACACCGCGACGCTTTGGATGGGATCCATTGGATTTGCTGGGGACAACCAGGTGTCTTTAATGGATACTCCTTTTGATGTGTCCTGCTCTTTGGGTGATAAGTCTGATTCTGCACTCGAGCAATTTAAAGAAAATAGTTACAATACATTCCTCAGGCCTTTCAACCCCTGCTTGGTAGATTCCTGAGCAGTCCTGACCTTTTTGAGACTATTCCAGGAGGCTGGGGTTTTTGGTATCTCAGGCCCCACCACCTCGGTAGCACTCCCCCTCCTGCATCAGCCTCCAAGCCTCTTTAGTTTTCCTTGAGGGGCAGGAGCAGATATTTACTTCCAGAGTGGCAGACCATTACATCTGGAAGGTGGGTCCACCATTCCTCTTCTATCCACCCCAGCTCCCTCTCACATCAGAGTAGCTTTCGGAGGATCACCTATCCATACTGTTGCAAGAGGTGCAGTCTCTGTTGGCCAAAGGGGCCATGAAGAGGGTGCAAGTCTTGGAAGTAGGAATGAGTTATCACTCCCGCTATTTTCTCATTCTGGATGACTTGTGGAGGGACAAATTCTAAATGCTCACCTTGTAGTGTAGTTCCTATTATCCCAATAGGTTCTGCGCATTGGAATAATATCTTCAATAGTATAGACCTAGGGCAGAGGTTAACTAGGTCTTCTACCGACGATATTAGACTTAAAGTTTTGTGTTTGCCAGCTAGCTCAGAGTTCACTAGAAACTTTCTCGAATAGGCAAGGAGGATTTTAACCTCCCTGGATAGACAAGAAGGGATTTAGTTTCTGACAACCATAGAACATGACAACTTTGCTCTCCCCTAATCAAGAGTGTATCTCTAGTCGTGTGAAAACAATAGACAACTTATTTTACTCAGTCAGTACGTGCATTCTTAGTTTCACCAGTTTGTAGAGAAATAAGAGATGGGCGTGGTTCAATAAAAGATGTTATTTATTGATCAGTCTCTTTTCTCATACAAGAGAAATGAATCGCTATTATTGCAATACTTGTAGTTAAGTAAAGTGCATACAGTAGAGACAGAATTATAAAATAATACTGTAAAAGCATTGATATGGTTTCTGAGCCATATGATACTTTAAAATGGATAAAATAGATACATACATATATACATTTGACTAATCGTACTCAACTGGTGCTTCTAACCACGCCTACCCCAATGTACCTGACCTAAGCCTAATACGTGGGCGGGAGTAGATAAGTAGCAGTTTAAGTTAAGTTTGTTTTGCCAAGGGACTGATTCGAGAATTCTCTGCAAGGGGTTATTCAGTTCTGTACCTGAGATCTAGAATGATGGAGGGCTGGTATCTCTTATCCCAGGTCTTGATATTCCAGCTGCCTGCGAGGGCTGCTTGGAAGCGCCGGAGCTGGATTTCTCGGCAGGAGAAAGGCAGCGTCTCGTTCTCAGCGCGTCAGGAAGACGGGGCAGCGTCTGTGGGCTTCGCTCTCTGCTGGGCTCCTCAGCACGTCTCGCTGCTCCGATCTCGTCACCACCGCATGTGTTTGCTTAAGGCAATGTCGGTAATATTTATACCTGAAAGGTGCCGAGATTGACGTAAGGATGGACATATATACGTCAATAAGGATGTCATATGAACGGGCTCGTTCGCACATTCTTTTGCTGAAGTTCTCGGTGAAATCAAAACAATGGCTATGGGAATTTCCCAGGTCGCTGTAGGTTTGATTTGTTTTGAGAACTCCGTATGCCTTATCAGGGGCTGGAGGAATATCGCTTGTCTAATTAGATGGCATGCGTTATGACGTAATCAGATAACGCGCTTCTGTGCCGTGGTGTGGCTTAATCAGATAACGGTTTTTGCACCGTTGGATGGCTGCTAGTTAATTATTAACCAAACCAGGGTCAGGAATAGGGGAATCGATACAGTACCTATAGGAATACATCACACCCACTCCACGTAGACTATGTCCATATTTACAAATCTAGGCATAGTGAATATCAGTAGCGTTTGTGTATACCGTACCACCCCAAAATACATTTATATGCATTCTGAAAATTGGATTTTATAAAATATATGAAACACAATCACATGTACTGTCACGTATACTATAAGCACAAGCAGTCTAATAATGCTACTCATATGTTAAAAATTCAGCATAATCTAAATGCGAAAACCACACATGAAATGGCTCTTAATACAGAAAAAAAGTGCGAGACCATTTCATCACAATCATAAATTTATGTATAACAGTGCTAGCATAGCGAATGTCTTGTGACTACCTAAAAATAGAAATTTAGTTCTCTAAGAATAACGTCTACTTTAAGCAGAAGATAAGTGTCCCAAAAATCGTAAATATTTTGGAATTGGGGAAAAAGTTCTTGCAGTCTGAAAAAAAATTATGAGAAACATTTTTCATATCGCTTTTCTTCAAAAAGTTGAAGGCCAAATTCAGCATGTAGGGAACTCCAAGTGCTAGTTTGCTCAAAGTTATTCCTGCTGCTCTGGTGAAAACATCATATAATTTAGACTGTTGAAAAAACTGTCAACAGCTTCTTGCGTAAGTTCCACTAATTCGGAAAAGGTTGTTACCATGCATTCATGAGCCTGAGCATGATTGCCTCCATTGATGTTTGGATCAGCATAGCTGACTGAAGGTCGTACCTGATCGATGCTGCTTTCATCTTGTACTTCACTACCCCTCAATCGTAGTGGTGAAGACTCCACGAATGCCGTCATCAGGATTGGTAGTCGCTGGGGACAGCACAATGCATGAGCCGTTACCGGACCCAACAAGGTATCTGCGTCCATTGGCACATCCGATTGTAGTGCCAGACAGGTGTCCAACACGCATTCTTCGCCGCATAGCAAGCACCTTAATACAGGCATAACACAACTTTGCCACATTGGTCTAAATGAAAGAAACCAAGTCATGTTCAGGTCTCTAAGCCGGGATAGTCCAAGGATTTTAGTTTCCCGGTAGCCAATGGCTAGGATCATTTCTTCCCTTGTCGCAGGTGTTTTGTCTGTGACATGGTTTGCCATAGCGAAATAACAGGATCAAAAATAGAATACCCGCTACTAGTCCTAAAAGGAGAGGAAGTCCGCCAAAAATGGAATGGACAAAGTCTGGAAAAATACCCAGGATGGCTTTGAATGGAGTTAAAGCACCCGAAAACACTGCTTTAAATACACTGGAGATACCAGTGGTATCAGAAATATTTAAGATTTCGTTCAGTATTTCTGCGAAATGTATGGGGGAATTAGTTGATAATAATGAATGAATCTCTTCTGTTGTCCTTGCAACTTGGAGATCATACGTTTCTTTTGATGACGTGAGCCTGGTCGGCGTCTGTAGGAGCACAGTCTTCATTCTGCTTAAAGTATCTATTCGAATAGAAGCAATTTTCAAATCGGCCCATAACCTTGCCTCCCTGTCTGGAGAATCGCTGGGGAACAATACATGTTCACAGCACATGACCTTCCTAGTCACAGTTATGAGATAAGGTTTTCCGGGCAGCAAACTACAACATCTGCGATCTACTATTAGAATGTAACTCCCGTTCGAGAGTCTCCTAAAGAATGGTTCTATTCGTGTTGCAGGTGTGCCTAGCTGGTAACATGAAAGGTTATTTGAAGTCCCTTCACAGGCTCCGTGCAAACTAATACCCTGACACAGAAGTGTACCGCTCAGTGATCTTGCACAATTATCGCCACTGAGAAACAGTTTCTGGCCTTTATTGCTGACACATTCGTGTGTATAGGGCAAGTTCCATATTGACTTAATGTATCCTTTACCCAACCTTTCATACAGGCCTGCCTGTATATATTTTCGGCAGAATTGAAACTGGAAAGTAGTTATCGGAATATTTATTATTCCATGTATTATCCATTCAATGACAGGTCGTTCTGACATTGTCAATGGTAACCTCTCAAGTTTTTCAATGCTCAGAATTGTATAGTCAGCACCCTTCTGTGCCAAACTGATTTGTTTATCAGTGAGGTTAAAGATATTAAATAATGACGTTGTGTTGATTAAACGCCAAGGCACATAGCCAGAACGCAAATTTTGTAACGTCCAGCCAAGCTGTACAATAGAACGCAATTGGGACTGACCGTGTTGTAACATCAGTAAGTCTTGCGATATTATATCGATTGCTGAAGACACAATGCTGTCCAGAGAATATATTCTGGAGGACAGAGTCATTAACCCATTGTCCACCACAGAAAGTGATTTTTCCAAATTAATACGGTCAATTTCCCGTATTTTTTCTGCTGTCTCAATTACTTTCCAGACTTCGTTATAAGCTGCATATATAGAGGCTGCTATGAAACGTTTTTGACGCTGTTTGCGTGGTCCCAATATGAAATCACGCAAGTCAGCACCTTCTGTAAGTAAAGTTAGGTGTTGCTTAATTTCAGCCAGTGTGGACGTTTGTAGCCATTGAAGGCAGAGCTTGCCCAGGCTGTAGGTGGTTACTATCCCTGGATGTTGTCTTTGGGAATATCTAGGGTCTGGCCTAGTCAATGTGAACCCCTGTACTTTGTTCAGGAATCTGTCTTGACAGTTATTTGTATCTGTGGGCCAGATCAACCATTTTTTCCATTCAGGATGTGTTCTGCTTTGGTTTAATATATGGTTTACGTCTATCTCAACATCTATAGAGCTATTACTGTTCACTGTTGGCTTTGGAATAGACGGTTTGTGCAAATCTTTGATTTTGGCTAAGCCAAGACAGGTAGTTTGTTGAATAGTGTCGTTCAAAAATATAATTTGTTCTGGGATCATGCAGGCTCTAAACAATGATTCTATACCTTGTACTTGCCAATCTCTTGTACCCCAAACAGTTTTTGTTTCAATATTATTGTTCCAGAAATCAAACCCAAATGTATTCATTTGTTCAAAGAATGAATCGGAATATATCAATTTTGTGTTTGTAAGCATGGTCTTCATACCTGTCTTATTTGATAATTTGAAATAAAATGTTTCTGCATTACTTGTGTTAAACCCTGAACAGTATTAATATTTATCATAAAATGTTTTCGAGCTATCTTTTGGAGGAGTAGCACAATGTTCCCATTGGTTATAATTTAAAACATTTCTAGGTTGAGCAGATTTATGTAGATAATGGTTACCATAATGGTTGTAGCAGAACATCTGATCATAATTAGACGAACCCTGCAAATAATCATGTTCTGTAAATTTAGCAGACATCACAAGATCAGACATCATATCATTAATACTTTCAAAGTCCCAATCATCCGCAAATGAGCTTGGTTTTACAAAGTCACTCAATGAGATCTTGAATTGGTGTGGATACTTCAGGATTTCAACCGGACCATAGATTTCATAATCAGTTTTGTCCCAAGCTACACCGCCTGGTATAGGATTGGCTGTGAAGTTTACTGAAGAAAGTTCTCTTTTCTCGATGTGGGAAGATGTGTGTGGTTTAAGGACCAAGTTGATTTTCTGGCTTGCTGTGTCCATTTTAGCATATTTCCCTTCAATGAAATGTCCCAAACATAGTACTAAGATGAGCCAAAGAATGAGGATAAATGCACCGAAGGCCACCCAAAATTCAATCCATGGAGAGATCAGATAGGTTTCTTTCAGCTGTTGAAAAAGTTCCTTAGCTTTGTCTTTAAACGTTTTTGTTGATGGCTGTTTCTTTGCTTCACTCAGGGCTTCAGATGAATCATCGAAGTTGATGAAGTAGCCGGATGCTGTTCTGTCAATTGTTCCAATTGCTTTTGGATTTTGCTTTGTTTCATTAGCAAAGTCTGCAGTTACATCATCATAGGTTGTTGTTTCTTGATGAAAAGTTTTAATTTGGGTTTTAAGAGGTTCAAGTTCCATTGCTTTGTTGCATAGTCCTTGTTGATTCACTGTAGATTTTCCAAATGTGATCAGTCTTCCAGTTTGAGCCTCTGTATTTGTAGCAAACATTGGTGTTCTGCTATTTCTCGGGAGTCCACTTGGCCTACTGTTTGTTATCGGCCACATGATTGTGGTTTTACCAGGTCGATGGATATGACTCGGTTATCCTTTTTACCAGCAAGGGGCGGTAGTACTACTGATCTTGTCCCGTTGATAGACAAGACAGGAACTGCTTTTCTGTAAGAAGGCCCAAATTCCTTCTTTACCGCGATCTTTTCTCTGACTAGATCCCCGACTTTTGGAATCCAGACAGGCCTTGCTGGTACAGGTGGTTTCTCTTCAGTGGTTGTTGGCTGTTGTTCCAGTTTTATGTTGCTCAGGTCTTTTCTTGTTTCATTTAAGTCCTGTAAAATAGCCAAACGATCTTTGATATCAAAGCTTTTGTCTTTAACCACTGAAGTCTGACTATCAAGATCTTGGATCATCATTCTAGTCCCGAACAATAGTTCGTACGGACTGAACCCTTTCAGAGAATTCCTTGGCAGGTTATTTAGACTACGTTGGACACTTATTAGATGTTTGACCCACCCAGCACCCGAACCTAATACCTTTTCCGTTATAGATTGCTTTATGTCTTGGTTTTTTCTTTACACCATCCCGTATCCCTCAGGAAGGAAGTGAGAAGAGTCCCGCTATGCTATGCTCATTCGGCCATGCTTCCCCATAAGCTTGAAGGCTAAAAGGAATACATTAGTCAAAACGTAGCATGCTCCTAGCGTATATGCCATTATAGACTCGCAAATCCTTTTATAACAGTCCAGACGTCAGCCGAGCGCTGGGGTCTACATTATAAGTGAAAATTAGTCTTTTTATGTTAATATAACTCTTTTTTTTCATGATGGGGGCTTTCTTATTGTTGTTGTTTATCTGGAGTGAAATGCCATGGCAATAGTCCTCCCCGCTCGCCCCTGCGATCTCTATTGCAGTCTGGGCAGTTTTTTACAAAAATGTGATGATGCAGGCTCATGCCTGGCCACCAGTACACTGATTGTAATTCTTCCAGAGAATCTTTTTGTTTAAGGTGTCTGAGACCCTCACCCATATGTGCGTCTGCTATTAACAAGCCTCTCCTGTCCGTGTTTGGAATCACTCTATCCCCCACTCCAGGGATTCGAGCAAAAGGGACTGAGTTTGCATCGATTATGTATGTATAATTGAGTGGATAATTGATCGGTAGCGCCGAGCAGTCGCCTTTTGATGACGTTTTCACCGCCAGCACAGTTTCACCGTCAATGTGTTTTACTGTACGCTTTTTTGTAGCTACGGAAGCCGGTTTAGTTGCTACCGCTGTGGCTGTCTCAGCCAATGAATTCCCTGCAACGTGAACGCCATCACGCTGATGACTCAGTGAATGTATCACGTGAGTTTTTGGTAGTTCTTTCTGTAAAAGAACTACTTGTTCCCAAAGCACTTTTTGCTTTATTGTTGCACCTGTGTCATCATCTGTTAGATAGATGTCGTCGACATAAGATAATGCCTCGTCATCATATGTTTGTAGTAATTCTGTTACTCTCGCTGAGAATAATCCTGGGCTGTTCTTGAACCCCTGGGGCAAACAACAGAAATTTTTTTGCGTGCCATTTATTGAGAACGCCATCAAATATCTGCTCTCTGGTGCTATATTTTGACAAAAGAAACCATTAGAAATGTCTAAGGTTGTTTTGTATTTTTTGCGCACTATGTTATTCATTAGTGCAGCACTGTGCGAGTTTTGTACTGCAAATGTTTTGCAACATGAGTTAAGGTGTCTGTAGTCCAAAACAAGACGATATGAATTGTCTGGCTTGGAGACAGGAAACAAAGGGTTGTTCATTTGTGAGGTGCAGGTTTCAATCACCCCCTGGTATTCAAGTTGATCTAGGATCTCTTTTACCTGTTTTTTAGCTTCTTGCTTAATCGGGTACTGCCTCTGTGCAGTAGGTTGTGATTTTAACTGGATTTTGTGAGGAGGAGAGTCCTCATCCCATCCCACATGATTTTTATATAAGGCAGGGGCTTGAGCTACTGCCCACTTTCTTGCAAGTGTATATTTTTTATGAATTGGAATATGGTTTGAGAAGGCAGGCATAATTATTTCTTCGCCATGTGGGCACTCCCTGACAAACTCTGGAGGCCAGTCTCGTTCAGCTAGAAGGATGTCATAGCCCTTGGACAGATTATCCCAAAATAGTCCCCTTATTTTTCTAGTCTTATCCCCCTCTATACGCAATGTTATTTCATATATTTTATGAGGTTTGCTAACTCTGGTATCTGCAGTTTCCACCTGAATGTATTCATTCGTGTCCACTGTCTCCAGATGATTCATAAGGACTTTGCGAGCTATGCTCACTTCTGCTGCGCTGTCTAGCATTGTCTGAGCCCATTCTCCGTTTTTCAGCTGTGTCCTCAGTATTCTCGGCATTGTTGATTACTTTAATACTGGCTACCTTCTTTTTTGGAAATTGTAATTTTTTATTCAGATGAGCAGGTTCTTTGTCTTTGGACTTGACGTGCTCTTCCCTTTGTTCTGATCGTCCTCTTCTTTCCGATTTCTGCGAGGAAGTCTGAAAAGATTGAGAGGGACGTGTATCAATATCTTGATATCTATCAGGTTTCTTTATATTATCCCTATTTCTAAGGTTGTATTTTTTCACAGAGGGCTCCCGTTGGGGAGACTTGCGTCCTTGGTCGGGAGATCTTTCTCTCCGCCAAGGAGACCTTCCTCTGGACTGGAATCTTTTTTCTTTAGGATTGGATTGTTTATTTCCATCCCAGCTCTTTTTTTGAGTGTTTAAATTATTTTTTATAAATACCTTTTCAGGACTTTCAACTAGTTGGGGTTTCACTGGTATTCCACCCAAACTATCTCTTCCTAGTTCTTCATAGGATTTTTCTATGATTCTGGCAATTTCCGATGGTTGGTCTGCTATATTTGTCTCTTTTAACCTCTGGCGAATCGCCACATTTGCTGCTTCTCCCTTTATGTTGGCTAATAATATTGCAGAGACCTGCTTGAAGTCTTTCAGTAGTTTCATACCGAGAGTTAAAGCGGGTTCTGGACCGTATTCATCTTGAATCTGTTTTAGCACATCTGGTATTACTGACATGGATGGTACACCATGTGTTTTTGTGTAAATAGAAGCAAAGACTGTTCCCCAAGTGTCACAATCCTCCACATGTGGTGCGATTCCCATTGGAAGACAGATAGTCAGAATCCTATGTTTCTCAACAGGGGTGGTATCTGGAAACACCGCCTCTATTTGAGTTATTTTTTGTGCTAGCCAGAAAGGAATTTGTTCCCGTTTTGCGGGTACCTTACCTAGACAGGACTGTATGTTCTGTGGTGTAATTTTATTTGTGTTCCCCTGATGACTGGTCAGCTGTGGAATTTTAATTGCTGGTTGGATTGTTGAAGTCCGCATTACATATTGGACTAATTGTCTATGTATTTTTATTAATTGTTTTAGCTGTGCTAAAAGTTCTGGTGCAGGCATTTCTTCAATGTCTGGATGTGGTGTGTATCCGGCTAGGACCGGCCACGTTGCTCCTGGTCTACCTAGTGGACCGAGCCTGGTGATGTGATTATTATGTTTTAGGGCGCCATTAAACAAGAGCAGATGCTCTTGGAATTTGAGTGGTATTTCCACCTCCTCGAAAGGAGTGTACTCATTAGGAGGTTCCTCTATTTTGTAATAGTGGAAGTCCTTTGTTATAGCGTTTGCTGCTGGAAAGTTTATCCATGAATAGAATACCTCTGTCTGCCAATATTCGTGTGCCTCAATTACGAATATGACTGTACCACCTCTTGGTGTCAGTCCATTTTCTATAAGTTTTAAAGTTATAGATTTTCTTATGTTGACCGGGATGAGTATTATATCCGGGTCATTTTGTAGCAGAGTATTATCAGCTGCTATTAGTTCAGCTGCTAGTCTAGCTGTCTCTCTTTCTTCTTCAGTGTCTGACATTTTACTGACATGAAGGTTATTCTGTTTGTTTGCAGATCAAGTTTCCACGGAATATAAAGATTAGATGCACAATATTTTGGAACAGTGTATCCTTCAACGTTGAATAAACCAAGAACCATACATAGGAGTCTCCTCCTGCGAGGTTTGGCGGATATGACCTTTCACCCACTCCAGACGTCTTTGGAGTATTATGGGAAAAAAGGGGTTCTGTGTGAAAAAGCACGACTGAGTTACTCTAATGTCTTGCGTTAGTTTTATCGCCTATCCAAACGTTGGGCATCATGTAGTGTAGTTCCTATTATCCCAATAGGCTCTGCGCATTGGAATAATATCTTCAATAGTATAGACCTAGGGCAGAGGTTAACTAGGTCTTCTACCGACGATATTAGACTTAAAGTTTTGTGTTTGCCAGCTAGCTCAGAGTTCACTAGAAACTTTCTCGAATAGGCAAGGAGGATTTTAACCTCCCTGGATAGACAAGAAGGGATTTAGTTTCTGACAACCATAGAACATGACAACTTTGCTCTCCCCTAATCAAGAGTGTATCTCTAGAGTCGTGTGAAAACAATAGACAACTTATTTTACTCAGTCAGTACGTGCATTCTTAGTTTCACCAGTTTGTAGAGAAATAAGAGATGGGCGTGGTTCAATAAAAGATGTTATTTATTGATCAGTCTCTTTTCTCATACAAGAGAAATGAATCGCTATTATTGCAATACTTGTAGTTAAGTAAAGTGCATACAGTAGAGACAGAATTATAAAATAATACTGTAAAAGCATTGATATGGTTTCTGAGCCATATGATACTTTAAAATGGATAAAATAGATACATACATATATACATTTGACTAATCGTACTCAACTGGTGCTTCTAACCACGCCTACCCCAATGTACCTGACCTAAGCCTAATACGTGGGCGGGAGTAGATAAGTAGCAGTTTAAGTTAAGTTTGTTTTGCCAAGGGACTGATTCGAGAATTCTCTGCAAGGGGTTATTCAGTTCTGTACCTGAGATCTAGAATGATGGAGGGCTAGTATCTCTTATCCCAGGTCTTGATATTCCAGCTGCCTGCGAGGGCTGCTTGGAAGCGCCGGAGCTGGATTTCTCGGCAGGAGAAAGGCAGCGTCTCGTTCTCAGCGCGTCAGGAAGGCGGGGCAGCGTCTGTGGGCTTCGCTCTCTGCTGGGCTCCTCAGCACGTCTCGCTGCTCCGATCTCGTCACCACCGCATGTGTTTGCTTAAGGCAATGTCGGTAATATTTATACCTGAAAGGTGCCGAGATTGACGTAAGGATGGACATATATACGTCAATAAGGATGTCATATGAACGGGCTCGTTCGCACATTCTTTTGCTGAAGTTCTCGGTGAAATCAAAACAATGGCTATGGGAATTTCCCAGGTCGCTGTAGGTTTGATTTGTTTTGAGAACTCCGTATGCCTTATCAGGGGCTGGAGGAATATCGCTTGTCTAATTAGATGGCATGCGTTATGACCTAATCAGATAACGCGCTTCTGTGCCATGGTGTGGCTTAATCAGATAACGGTTTTTGCACCGTTGGATGGCTGCTAGTTAATTATTAACCAAACCAGGGTCAGGAATAGGGGAATCGATACAGTACCTATAGGAATACATCACAACCTAGGCCCAAGTTCTGTCTGCCCTGTTGCCTTGGACCATCAGGAGGCATTCTTTCAAGGGGCTCTCCCGGAGTCCCACAGAAGTTACCTGTGGTTCAGTGTAGGTCAGGAACATATTCAGTTTGCCGTGCTCCCCATTTGGCCTTGCCAGTGCTCCTCAGGTCTTCACAAAAGTGGTGTATTGTTCTAATGTTATGGACTTTACGTATTATTGTATTATTTTTTATTTATTTACTTATTTATTTATTTTTTCTTTGTCTGCTATGAACTGAAATAATAAAAATAAAAAAATAAAAAAAGTGGTGTCAGTGGACGCTGTCCAACTTTGCCGGTTGGGGATACCAGTATTCTCCTGCCTTGTCG
The DNA here is from genome assembly GCF_964261635.1 of Lissotriton helveticus. Classification (NCBI taxonomy): domain Eukaryota; kingdom Metazoa; phylum Chordata; class Amphibia; order Caudata; family Salamandridae; genus Lissotriton; species Lissotriton helveticus. Next base: position 115,183,362 of record NC_136062.1, on the reverse strand, counting down.
ACTGAAATGAAATGAATGAAATGAAAGGCAATTTATAGGGCGCGACTTAGCCCAAGGGCATCAAGGCGCCAGACAAAGCATATATTGAAATAACAGTCTCGAGTCACCGGGTCCATGGTTAAAGATGGGCCTCTCGAAAGAGCAGGGTTTTCAACTCCTTTCGGAAGAGTAGAAAGGATGATTGCCCTACCAGAGCAGGGGGAAGGGAGTTCCAAAGTTTAGGAGCCAAGATGGAAAAGGCTCTACCTCCCCATTTAGTCTTAGAAAATCTGGGAACTAGGAGAAGATTTTTGGTAGAAGATTGAAGGGCTCTGCCTGGGAGATAAGGAACAAGAAGAGACCTGATACCTTCTGGTCCCGAACCATGGATAGCACCATGGGCGAGACAAAGAAGTTTGAAGGCAATCCTAGACTGGACAGGAAGCTAATGAAGGTCTTTCCTGGCTATGGATGCTGATGAGCGCCTGGGGAGATTTAAGACCAGCCTAGCTGCGACATTCTGAATCATCTGTAGGTGATAAATTAGACTCTTATTCATGCCCACATACAATGCGTTGCAATAGTCGAGCCTTGACAGGACCAGGGCCACAGTGGCCTGCTTCCTCGCCTCAGGAGAAAGATAAGATCCAATCTTCCTGAGGGTCCTGATGATACCGCAGCAGGTGGACACAGTCCTACTGACCTGAAGGTCAAAGGAAAGATTGGTATCAATCAGGACCCCCAGATTCCTAGCCGCGTTGGAGGGAAAAAGGCAGTCCCCAAGAGAGTCCGGCCACCAGTGGACCAGGTGTCATGGCCACCCCCGAGGATCAAAACCTCGGTTTTTTCTCCGTTGAGTTTGAGAACATTTTGGACCATCCAACGAGACACCGCCTCTATACAAGATCTAAAGGTAAGGGCAACTACATTCGCTGGCTGTGTTAGGGAGACCATGATTTGGGTGGCATCGGCATACGTTAACACTTCAAACCCAAAGGATCTCACTACCCTGGCAAGTGGGGCCACATAGATATTGAACAAGATGGGACTTAAAGAAGATCCCTGGGGGACCCCACATTGCACAGGAGTGGCAGGGGACAAAGAGTCTCCCAGTTTCACTCTCTGCTCCCTATGATGGAGAAAGGAAGCTAGAAGGCTGAGAGCGAGGCCACCCACACCTATGTCCCTGAGCCTAGAAACCAGGACGGAGGGAGATAGGGTGTCGAAGGCAGCCGTCAGGTCGAGAAAGACCAGCAGAGTAACCTGGCCCCTGTCGACCTTCGAGCAGATGTTGTTAATCACCACAGTAAGGGCAGATTCAGTACTGTGGGATCGTCGAAAATCATGTTGGGAACTATCTAACAGGTTTGAGTCATTATGAAAGGTGGGAAGGTGGAAATTAAGATGAGACTCTCAAATCTTGGCAGGGTGCCCCTGAAATAGGTCGGAAGTTTTTCAAGACCGCAGGATCCAGGGATGCTTTCTTCAAGAGGGGTTTAACCACTGCCAGTTTCCAGGGGAGGGGAAAACCCCCCTCGGTAATGGCAAGGTTAAGAACCACTAGCAAAGGAGGCAGAATCGTCTCCCTACAGGTTTTCAAGACTTTCAGCGGACAAGGGTCCAGTGGGGAACCCGATTTAACTCTGCCAAGGAGGCAACTTGTCTCTTCAAGGGTGAGGAGAGGGAAAGAAAGAAGGCCAGCTCCTGGATCTACGAGCTCATGAGCTGCAGTAGTCAAAGGGGGGGAGAGGGAGGGTCCAATTTCTGATTTAGGAGCTCCAAAGAGCTGTGGATGTCTACAATTTTGGTGTGAAAAAAGGAAGACATTTTATTACACAGCTCCTGAGACTAAACAACGGTATCCACCGTCTGCGGAGCAGCAAGGGAATCAATAATCCTAAAGAGATCCCTAGATGAATTCAGTGAGGTGGTCAGATTAAGGAAATATGTCTTTTTTTCTTCAATGATGGCTAGTTTATATTCCCTTAAAAGGAGTTTATGTCGCTGTTTGTTTTCCGTAGAGTCTAAGTGGGCGCGCCGGAGCCTTTCTTGTCTTCTGCAACTCTGTCTCAACAATCTAAGTTTATCAGAGAACCAGGGAGCAGAGGGACTCTTTCTGGCAGAGTAGTGACGCTTGGTGGGAGGTATGATATCAACCGCCTCAGTAATGGTATTCAAAAGCTCTGCTGCAGCTAAATTAGTGGTCTTACTAGACAGAGAGCTGAGGCTGTTCATAAAAGGGGCCAGCACTTCATTATTAATGTCCCTTAGGTTACGTCTGAGTTCCCATTTCTTGGGGTTCGGACAAGGAGAGGCATTAGGATGAATTTTAAGCTCGATGGGTACAGCAAAATGATCTGACCATGCCAAGTGGATGGGTGGGCCGGTCATTAAACTGGGGTCATTAGAAAAGACTCCATCGAGAGTATGGCCTGCAAGATGAGTGGGGCTATCCACAAGTTGAGTCAGGCCATAGGCCCGCAAGGTTTCGATCAAAGACCGGGTGTCACTAGAGGTGGAATTCTCTAAATGAAAGTTAAAATCCCCGAGAAGAGTGAGATTAGACCTATCAATAAGGGGTTCTAAAAGCTTCAGCAGGCTTTGACTAAAGGAGGAATTAATAGAGAAGTACATGGCCTCAAACAAGTCTGTAGGAGAAGAAAGATGTTCAACTGGCCATGGAAAACAGGCTCACCAAGACAGTTGTAGATGTCCAGATGACCCCATCTGGACTGGGATGTTCAGTCAACGAGCTGAAGTCTCACCTGAGTCCTTTGCAGAGTCCTTTTATAGAACCTGTTCTGGACGTGGTGCAGTTTAGTGCATTTCCTCCATAGCAACAAGTCCAGGACATTTGGGCTATGATCCTGTTGGTGAGTGTAGCTCTGAGTCTTCTGGGCCTTTTGGCATCCTGCTTGTCTGTTACTCCAGATGTCATATGTCCGCTCTGCAGTGAGTTCGAAGTCTCAGTGGGCGTAGCACCAAGTAAACCTGTCCAGTGTTATCTAGTGTCTGAGAAGACTGCGCAAGATCTGCAGTTGTGGCTGCTTGACTGCAACCTCACGAGTGGCTGACAATTGTACTGGATGTGTCCTTGCTGGACTGTAACAATCATCTGGGAGAGGAGGAAATCAGAGAACTCCGGTCTCTGGCGGACACCTGGCTCCACAAATCTGTTGGAGTTGTGGTCCATTGCTTGTTCTTGAAGGCCTGCCTGGCATCTATCAAGGGAAGGCTGGTGCAGGTTCTCACGGACATCACCACTGCCATGTGGTCAAGCAAAAACAGGACATAGTGGGCAATGTGCCTCTAGAGTTGGCCAGAGCATCAAGGCATTTCCCTGCTTGTAAACCACCTTGCGAGAACTTTAAATGTCAGGGTGGACCGTCTAATGCCTGGTTGATCACAAAATGGTAGTTGCATCCCAAGGTGGTGCAGGTATCTTCCATCACTGGGTAGAGCCCTGGGTAGGTCTTTTCACCACTGTTTATAATTGGCAATGTCAAGAATTCTATGTGTTGGCATTCCCAAGAGCACTCTCTCTAAGAGATACATTCAGGTTGGAGTGGTGCACAGGACACTTCTAAGCCTTTCCACCTCAGCCACTCATGCCCCAGTTCTGAAGATAGGAACAACCAGGTCCAAATCATCCTAGTGTCTCCATATTGGGCCAGGAGAGTGTGATACTCGGAATATATGGCCATGAGCATATGTCCTCAAACCAGGCTATCACTGGAAGAATATTCTGGTGCCGCAGCAGGGCAGAGATCTGCACGTGGTCCTGTGCAATGTACACCTCCATGTGAGGATTTTGAGCAGCTGCAGTTGACTTTATTCAGTCTTCTACGTGAGGATGTAGATGAAATCCTCACCTCTAGGCATTCTTGTACAAAGTCTATCTAAAAAAACAATTAGTTATAGATTCCTTACCTTGGAATTACCCCCAGGCGTCAGACTGAATCCGCAAAGTTTTTCGTCAGCAGTACCCCTGCCAGTCGGAAGTTGGCGTTGGTCGACTGCGTTCGTTGTCGGCATCGTGGTTGCCGGGATGACATTGCGGTGGCTACATAGATGCCGCCCTTGCGCCATGACGTCATTTCTTTCTTTCCGCGCCATCAGAGAGAGCGGTACCTCAGTTACTTTTTGACTGACTTTTTCTCGACTTTTGTCGACATAGTTTTGTGAGTTTATCGACTCCCGGTGCATGAGGGATGCCCGGCTTCAAGGTTTGCGGATCCTGTAACAGACTGATGTCGGTAATGGATTAGCACTGTGTGTGCCTCTACTGCCTAGAGCGTGACCATGACCTCAAGTTGTGCTCCGACTGCCGGATCATGAAGTCCCGAAAGCTACTCGAGGACCGGCAGTCAGCTCTGCGCCACTCGAGGTCCCGGTCGCTTAGGAGGTCAAGGGACCACCATTCTTTGTCCAATCTTCACACTCGGGGTCAGGTAAGTTGAACCACAAGAAGAAGTCAAAGAAGCATCGTCGCTCTTCGACCGCTTCCCATCCATTGGCCGACGCGACGAGGGATGCCGGTGGTGCCCCACTAGTGGCTCTGCATGCGGAGCCTGAAAGGTCGGCCCCGGGTTTCCTCCCATTCCCGGGACCAGGAGCGAACCCTGCCCAGCTTCGTCAATTTTATGAAGCGATGCATGCCATCTTTAGGTAGCCCGACTCCGCCGGCCCGCCTTCGGGCCTGCGGACTCGGCTGGGGACCTCGGCCTTCGACACCGGCAGCTTTGGCCTCGGCGCCGCAGGCTTCCCTTGGATCCAGGCCTGGATCCGGATCGGTGCCGGTTGACCTTGTTACGCCTCCGCCGGCGCCGATTCCACTGGCACCACATCTGCAGCCGGTGTCGGCTGTGTCCCTAGCTGACGTCGACCCCGGCCTCCACCTCGAGGTAGACACAGAGCCAGACCGGCATCGACAGATGCCAGACCCGGCGCCGATGGGTACTTTTGTGCCCCTGTTCTTCCCTGGCTCTTTGAGACCTTATTGGAAGCCATAGGAGGGTGAGGAGGACTGGGAGGGGTCTGGAGGACCCTTTAACTGACCAGTTATGTTATGAACTGGACTGGAGAGAGGAACTGGGGGAAGCCAGTGGTCTTGATACCTTCCCAAACCTTGGCATGTTGTCTCCTCCTACTGTGGCTATGGAGGAGTGAGCGTCATACGCAGTGGTGTTGCGTAGGGCGACCAAGGCTCTCCTCCTTGAGCTACTTACGTTGGCAGTCAGGACTAACCTACTGATGGAGGTGCTTCAACCGGCAGCGAGGCCTTCGGAGCCCCTGCTGCCATTTAATGAAGCCCTTACGGACATCCTTTTGGGCACCTGGTCCAGGCCCAACACAGCGGCTCTTGTGGACAGGATGATTGCCCGACGCCACCGGCCAGCCCCGGGTGAACCCACTTTTCTCTCCCAACACCCCACCCCTGAGAGCTTGGTGGTCCAAGCCTCTACCTCCAAGGGCGAATTCCCTACCACTCCACCTGATAGGGAATCCAAAAAGCTGGCCCATCTTAGGTAGAAGATGTTTTCTTCCTCCAGCTTGGGACTGCGGTCGGTAAACACTACATGTCTGTTGGGCCATTACACCCACTCCGCGTGGGATATGGTTGCGCAAGTGCTGCCTCAGTGCCCAGATGAGACCCGGGTCATGCTCTCTTGAGCAGTTGCCAAAGGGAGAGACGCAGCAAAGTTTACCATCCGCTGTGGGTTGGATCCCGCCGACTCACTAGGCAGGACCATTTCCACATCTGTAGCCCTTTGACGCTACGCCTGGTTGAGGTCGACTGGTTTTTCAGGGGATGTCCAATCCACTTTTATGGACATGCCCTTTGATGGCTGTCGCCTTTTCAGCGACAACGCGGATAATGCGCTGTAGTGCTTTAAGGACTCTCGAGCTACGGCCAGGTCATTGGGCCTCTCCACCACCCGCCCTGTGCAATCTGCCTTTCTCCCCTTTCGTGGCTATGGAAGGGGTGCCCCGCCACGTCCTGCCCAGAGCCACAGGCCTGCGCAAGCAGTTCAACCCCTGCACGGCCGGGGATGTGGAAACCACGCCACCAAACGCCAGTGGGCGGCAGGATTCCCCATCACCTCCCCCACTGGCACACCATCACGTCGGACAGGTGGGTTTTGCAAATCGTCCGAAAGGACTACTCCTTCCCCTTCGAGACTACCCCTCCTTCCATGCCACCTCAGTACCATCACAAGTTGGAGGATCATCTGGCCCTTCTTCAACAGGAAGTTTTGGTACTCTTGGCCATGGGAGCCATTAAGCAACTTATTGTCCCAGAAGTAGATCGTGGGTGCTAGTCCCACTACTTTCTGGTGCCCAAGAAGGATAAAGGCCTGCGCCCTATCTTGGATCTCAGGAACGTCAACCGCTTCCTCCAGAAGGAGAAGTTCAAAATGTTGACGCTCGTTCAGGTCCTGTCTGCCCTTGACCTTGGAGACTGGATGGTAGCGTTAGACTTGCAGGACGCTTACTTTCACATCCCCGTCTTGCCGGCCCACCGGGGTTTCCTGCAGTTCACGGTAGACCACACGCACTTTCAGTTTACCGTGCTCCCTTTTGGCCTTCCCAGCGCCCCTTGGGTGTTTTACGAAAATAATGGCGGTGGTCACGATGACTGGTTGTTGAAGGTGGGCTCGACCCAGGTTGTCGTCTCGCACCTCCAGACTACGGCCAACCTCCTGCATTCACTGGGGGTTTCCATCAATGTGCCAAAGTCACACCTGACTCCCTCACAGAGGCTCCTCTTCTTCGGGGTGGTTCTGTACACAATGTAGTTTCTGGTCTATCCTCCCGAATAGCGAGTCTGGGATATTCGGGCTATGATTCCGATCTTTCAGCCTGTATCCAGGATTCGGTCAGGATGACCCTCAGGCTACTGGGTCTGATTGCCTCCTGCATCTCTTGGTGGACCATGCAAAATATCATATGCGGGCTCTGTAGTGGGACCTGAAGTTTCAGTGGGCACAACATCAGGGGTACCGGTCCGATTGCCTCTAGATCTCGGATGGCACTGCACACCAATTGCAGTGGTGGCTAACGAACCAGGATTGGGTCGATAGCAGACCCCTTTCCCTTCCTCAACCTGAGTTCACAGTGGTGACCGATGCATCACTTCTGGGATGGGGCGGCCACATGGGGGAGGCGGAGATCAGAGGCCTCTGGCCTCTGGCGGAGTCCTGGCTCCATATCAACCTTCTGGAGCTTCGGGCGATTTGTCTTGCACTCATAGCATTCCTTCCCTCTATCCGGAGAAGAATAGTGCAGGTGTTCACCGACAACACCACCGCCATGTGGTACTGCAACAAACAGGGCGGGGTGGGGCCGTGGACCCTATGTCAGGAGGCCCTCCGTCTCTGGACATGGCTGGAACATGAGGGCATATCCCTGGTGGTTCAACACCTGGCATGTTCCCTGAACGCCAGGGCGGACTAACTCAGCCGCAGGTACATGATGGATCAGGAATAGCGTCTTAACTCGCAGGTGGTGCAAGGTCTCTTTCAAATGTGGGGAGAGCCTTGGTTAGATCTATTCACCACCGAAGAGAGCAGTTCCGCGTTGGAATTTCCAAGGCGGCACTCGCTAGGTGACGCTTTCTGTCGCGAGTTGAGTTGTGGTCTTCTATATGCCCCTCTGCCTATACCACTTCTGCCCAGAGTGCTGAAGAAGATCATTCTTGTGGCGCCAGATTGGGCTCAAAGAGTCTGGCATCCTGAGCTGCTCAACATGGCCATCGATCCTCCAATCCAACTGCCTCTTGAGGAGGATCTTCTGTTGCAGCAGCAGGGGACGGTCCTCCACCCGAATCTGATAAGCCTCTATCTCCTGGCGTGGAGATTGAGCAGCGGCAGTTGACATCGTTTGACCTGCCTCCCGAAGTCTGTGATGTTATCTTAGCAGCAGGCGTCCCTCCACAAAGACGATATACGTCTGCATATGGAACGAATTTGTGACATGGTGCACAGCAAAGGCTGTGGATTCCCTTTCTGCCCCTCTTTCTGAGGTTCTCTTGTTCCACCTTACTTTGGCCCAGCAGAGCTTTGCTCTGGGCACTCTTAAGGGCTACCTCTCGGCCATTTCAGCTTTCCTTAGGCTTCCTGATCAGCCTTCTTTTTTCAAATTCTGTGTTGTAAATAGATTCCTTAAGGGCATTACTCATCCTTTTCCTCCTGTTCCCTTCGTAATGCCCCAGTGGGACTTGAACTTGGTTCTACATATCTTATGTGCGCTCCCTTTGACCGCCGCTACATATCTGTCCTCTCAGACTTCTCACTTTGAAAACCGCCTTTCTGGTGTCCATCACCTCTGCACGCAGGGTGAAGGAGCTATAAGCTCTTTCTTCCAAGCCTCCCCTTCTGGCTGCCCATCTAGACAAGGTCGTCCTTAGAACTAGACCTTCCTTTCTTCCCAAGGTGGTTACTTCTTTCCACAATGGCCAAACCATCACTTTGCCCACCTTCTTTCCGCCTCCGCATCCTTCAAAAGAGGAAGAGAGGCTTCCTCGTCTGGATCCAAAACATACACTTTCCTTGTACTTGGATTGCACCAAACAATTGCGGGTGGATGACCAGCTCTTTGTTGGTTACGTGGACGCTAAGAAAGGTCGGGCCGTGCACAAACTGACCATCTCCAGGTGGGTATTTCTGGGCATCAAAGCTTGCTATTCATTGGCAAAGAAGGAGCCTCCAGTGGAACTGCACGCCCATTCCACCAGGGCGATGGCAGCTACCACTGATTTAGGACGAGTAGTCGCCTTTCACCTCTTCGATGCGTCAGACGTCCGTCCATTCTGCGCATGCGTCAAATTCCGCCGCTCTGCGGCATAATTTGCTCTGCGGAGAAGAGGTTAATGACATCTGTCAGGCAGCTGCACACATTCACCAAACACTACTGCCTGGACAGCCAAGTCTGAAGAGACGGCTTATTTGGCCGTTCTGTTCTCCAGGACTTTCTGGTGTGACCTTAGCTCGCAGACCCACCTCCAGGGTTGGTATTGCTGGGGTATCTATTCTAAGGTAAGGATTCTATAACTAACTGTTTCTTTCAGATGAACAAGTTACTTACCTTCGGTGACAATATATCTGTAAGAAACATAGGTTAGTTATAGATTCCTTACCGCCCCACCCATCCTCCCCGTTCTGCGAATTGACTTCTAGGGTAAAGGACTTCCTTTCAGGGCCCTAGTTTTGTGCACCAGTGGTCAGTGTCTTGCATGGCTCCGAGATTGTGGCGTGGAAAGTCGTGTACAGAACTGACGTCAGCAAGCAAGGGCGGTGTCTATGTAGCTACCGTGACGTCATCTCGGTGACCACGACGCCGGCGACGAATACGGAGTCGACTGATACCACCTTCCGACGCGCTGGGGTACTGCTAACGAAAAACTTTCGGACCCAGTCTGACGCCTGGGGGTAATTCTAAGGTAAGGAATCTATAACTAACCTATGTTTCTTACAGATATTTTGTTACCGAAGGTAAGTAACTTCTTCATTTATACTGGGACACATTTGTGGCCTGGTATTGAGTCTACAATACAGACCCCTTACAAGCCAAACTGTTGAATGTACTACTGTTTTTTTTGTCTTTGGCCCACCAAGCTCTTGCAGTGTGCACGCTTAAAAGTTATTTGTCCTCTTTTAGGTTTAAATGTTTTTATTGGCTTGAAAGACAAGGACAAAACAAAATGCATCAGGCAATGATGCCCCAATTTGTGGGCCATAGGCAATTGAAACGCTACATAGTGCATTCAGAACAGTCCAGAAAAAACAACCTGACCACGCTTAAGATAGTGTATTCCGGAAATCGTAGGATAGTAGTATCGAAGTGGGGGTCTATTTCATCCAGGACCTGTGACCAGTAAGACTTAAGAATTGTACATTCCCACAAAAAATGCAGCAAGGTGCCGACATCTCCACATCCCCTCCAACAGCTTGGGGAGTGACTGGTATCGCTCTTGTGCAGCCTATGAGTTGTGAGGTACCAGTATGTCGCTATCTTGGTAGCAGACTCCACGGTGGAGATGTGTCACGTGAGTGTCTAGTCCTGTAATGTTAATCGGTTCTTTCTGGGTCAATGTCCGCCCCAGTACTGCCTCCCACCTATTCTGTCCTGTGGACTTGATATCTTGTTCTGGGGGCCTAAGATGTGATAGAGTTCTGTGATGAGTCGTTTGGTGGACTGCTTGGATAATAACCATTGTTCGTGGGGGTAAGCCTTATCTCAGTTCCTCGACGCACCAGGGGTTGCATCACCCAATGCCGCATCTGTTGGTAATGATACTGTTCGGTTTCAGGCATAGCAAAATCAGCTCTAAAATCTTCAAAAGACATGGGTCCCTTCTCATTAAAAAAGTGTCCTATAGATCTGCGACCTTCCTTATCCCAATGGCGAAAAACTGTCTGATCGAGACCCGAGGTAAAGTCAGGGTTGCTAGTGATAGGAGTGAGGGGCCATGGGAATTTGGTGAGGCCAGTGCGTGTGGCCGTAGCGTCCCAAGCATTGAGAGTGGCTCGCACTATCTGGGATCCATAGAGACCTGAAGGCCTGGAAGCTCTGCAGAGAAAAGGGATCATCCACAAATGCTGCCCAGCCAGTGCTCGATCCATAAAAAAAAATGCTTCTCGGACTCCGGCTGAGCACACTCCAAAAAGCAACAGATTTGAGTAGCCTTGTAGTAATAGTCTAGGTTAGGCATCCCAAAACCCCCTCACCTGGGGATCTAAAACTCATGTCCCTGCTCATCCGTGGTTTCCTGTCTGCCCAAACAAAGGAGGAGAACTCTATCTGGAGCTGCTTCAGCATGACCAGGGTGGCTCCACATGGATCCATGAATGTCTGGAAAAGGTAAAGAATGTTAGGGAGTCTGTTCACTTTAAGAGCTGCTACCAGGCCCATCCACGAGAGGCCAAACTTGCACCAGCGCTGCAAGTCACGCCGTATCTGTGCTAATATACAGGTGTAATTTAAATAGGTGGTTTCTGCGGTTGAAACTGCCAATGTTATACCTAGGTTGCAGATGTTTTTTTGATCCCACCTAATGGGGCATGCCTGGAACAGGGCATCAATAGTTGACAGCTACAAGGAGAAAACTAAGGCCTGCAATTTAGAAACATTTACACGAAATCCAGAGGCGGTGGAAAACTCCTCCAGTTCGGCGAGGAAGGCCGGGACAGACAACTCAGTTGACTCAAGCAAAGCGATAATGTCATCTGCCTATCCCCTCCAAAAAGAACCCGCTGATTTTCCCGGACCCTCTGGGCCAGCGGCCCCATATAGAGGGCAAACAGGAGTGGGGAGAGTGGGCAGTCCTGTCTTGTGCCCCTGGCTATCGGAAAGGGTTCAGACGTGCAGCTATTCACTCAGACAGTGGCCGAGGGGTAGGTATATCCGCTAAGCAACCTCCTGTGGAAATGGATCCCTACCCTAAACTGCACCAGAGTGGTCTCTAAGAAGGGCCAGTGTTTCCTGTCAAATGCTTTTTAGGCATCAACAGATAGTACTACTTGTTCCACTGGTGCGCCTTGTCTAGGAGGTAGAGCAGCGTCCTGGTCTTATCGCTGCACTACCTTGTCACCACAAATCCGGCCTGATCTGGTTCTATTAGTCCAGGCATCAACAGACCTAGCCTAGTCACCAATATCCTAGTAAACATCTTAAGATCAATGTTCAACAGGGAAATAGGCCTATACGAGGCACAGTACCTACCTTCCTTTCCAGGCTTGAGCAAGACTACCACTGATGCCATGAGCATCATGGGGGGTATCTCTGAGGTGTCTCTGATCGCGTCGAATAGCCGTGTCAATATTAGGGCTAGGACTGAGCAGAAGGTTTTATAAGAAATGGCTGTAAACCCATCCCAGCCTGAAGATTTGAGGAGCTTATGGCTGGTAATGGCTAAAATTACCTCCTCCACTCGGATCGGGCTATCTAACGAGGTGGTCTGATTAGGTGACAGGTGAGAGTGTGATATGCTGATGACGGGTGTTACCTAGAAACCGGTCCCAGGATGTTTGTTTGCGTTTCAGCGAAGACCTGGCTTGGCATTTCAGGCTGGACTGTTCCCATGAGGCACAGGGTCAAGAATGATTTGCATATAGCTGGGTCTGAACTGAGGTGGCGAAGTGAGCTAAATAATGATGATGGACTCAACCCAGATCTGTGACTGGGGGTGAGTATCTGAAAAGTTTCAGAGCTTCGTCCATCATCTCCTTTTGTTTGCTTTGCCCGCCCTTAGTTGGCAGGTTATGCCCAGACGTGGGTCCCTTGCTCACTTTGCCACTGAATTCAAGCTAGCTTGGCTGATGAAGGGTGTTACCCAGAAACTGCTACCAGGATGCTTGTTTCCGGTTCAGGGAAGACCTTGCTTGGCAGTTCGGGCTGCACTGTTCCCATGAGGCACAGGGTAAAGACTGATTTGCATATAGCTGGGTCTGAACTGAGGTGGCGAAGTGAGCTAAAGAATGATGATGGATTGAACCCAGATCTGTGACTGGGGGTGAATGTCTGAAAGGTTTCAGCGCTCTGTCCATCATCTCTTTGTGTTTGCTTTATTCGCCCTAAGTTGGCAGGATATGCCAAGACGTGGGTCCCTTACTCACTTTGCCACTGGATTCAAGCTAGCCTGGCTGATGAAGGGTGTTACCCAGAAACTGGTCCAAGGATGCTTGTTTCCGGTTTGGGGAAGACCTGGCTTGGTAGTTCGGGCTGGACTGTTCCCATGAGGCACAGGGTCAAGACCGATTTGTATATAGCTGGGTCTGAACTGAGGTGGCGAAGTGAGCTAAAGAATGATGATGGATTTAACCCAGATCTGTGACTCGGGGTGAGTGTCTGAAAAGTTTCAGCACTCCGTCCATCATCTCCTTGTTTCTGCACTAAAAGTATGCAGAGGAGTTTTGCTCTGGTATTTTCAGTGCTGAATAGAGATTGGCATAAAAATCCCTGCAGGCGCGAGGAATGTCCACCTCTCGGGAAACTTCTGAGCCCCCCTCATCTATGATCAATGGGACTGCCACTGACTGATGTTGCGTGTGGAGTTTATGCGCTAGCAAGTGGCCACATCTGTCTCCTCCTGTGTAGAACATGTGTTTGAGTCGGAGGGCCTCGTATTCAGTTCGGTCCAAGTCCAAACTAGCTAGTTGAGCTTGTGCAGTCTTTAGTTACCTTCATACCCTTGGAGCACCTGTTCTCTTGTGAATTCGATCTAATTCTGAGACCTGCCGGCAGAGCTCCTACGTATCCTATTGCCCGCCGAGGATGTGGCTATCAAGTCGCACTAGCCACCAATTTGAGTGTTTCCCACAGGGACACTGTGGATGTTTCAGGAGTGTCGTTCTCGACTAGGTAGTCCTTTAGTATCTTGGTGAGGGTGGCAATAACTTTGGGACGGTGGAGGAGTGTGTCTCTAAGCCTCTATGAAAAGGATGGGCGAGAGGTGGGGGGAAGGCTTCAGGGTCATGGTCAATGCTGCGTGGTCTGATTGCACCTGAGGTTCGATAACCGAGTCCTGTAGAAAGGGAAGGATGGATCGGGACCCCCATGAAATATTCTAAGCGGGCATCATTTCCATAGGAGTGGGGGTAGGTGCTGTCCGAAAATGCATCTGTCTGTCCCTGCCTCTGAGCTGGGCGATCTTGCTGACCATCGAACACAATATTCAGATCGCCCCCCTGAAGGGGGAGGTCAAGTCAGCCACCGCTTCGCATAGGAATACCTCCTGGCCCTCGTTGGGAAATAGATGGTGGCTAGCGTGAGCGTGTGCGGCCCCACAGTCAGAGAAAGCGCTAAAAGTCTCCCTCTGATCTCTAGCACCTTTGCCCCCACCACCCCAGGGAAAAAGCGAGAAATGAGAATGGCAACCCCAGCCCTCTGAATTGGGAGAGAAGAGAAATATTGCTGAGGAAAGGCCTTAGAGTGTAGCCTATGTGTATCGCTGCGCAATAGGTGGGTGTCTTGTAGCAAGCAAATGTGAGCTTTGGAATTCTCCAAATAAGACAGGATGGCTCTGCATTTAATAAGGTTGTTAAGCCCATTCTCATTAAGGGTCAAGATTGTAATACTCATCCGAGCAAGTGAGGGGACACAGTGTGAAATGATTGCTGTGGGGCAAATAGTGCACTCCCTGATCGGGCCCATGTGGGACAGCATCTATGAGGTCCTAACTAGGCAAGAATTGCAGGCATAAAAGCAAGCCAAGAAATGTGCGTGGGAGAGGGGAGGGAACCCATTACATACAAGGGAAACACCACAACGTGACAAAAACATTAATGATGAAGAATTGCAAAAAGTCATTGTCCAGAGCGTACTGCTCCCTGGAGAAGTAGTTTAGGGTATCTGTGGCCAACAGTTCCCCGCAGGCAAGGCCCACATCAATAAATAGACTATATCCAGCTCCATCAAGAGTTAGAACTGCAAATTTCAGAGCTTCTGCCTTAGTGTGTCCATTAACTCTGAAGACGCACCTGTGAGGGACGTCAGGACTGCCTGGTGTTCTCTGGCCATAGTGTCTGGGTCGGGCGTGTTGACAGGCTGGGGGGTTTGATAGTGGTCTACCCATGTCCACTGCAGCGACCGGGTGGGAGGTTGTTCTGGAGCGATTAGCTTGCTGTAGGGTCCTCGATGCCTAAAAGATTGCACGCAGCAGAAAGGGATCATATTTGCCTAAGTTCTCCTTTGAATTGAAAGATCAGTCTAAAGGGGTGTCCCCAGGAGTATTTGATGGTGCGCAGTCTAAATATCGAGTTTTAAATATCGATCTACAGTAATATATCGAGTTGTAAATATCATAGGGACAGAATATCGAAATCAAGAATATCAACAACCAGAATATCGACCTGAAGGTAAGGAATATCGTTTTTGTCAATAGCGAAGTTAGTAATATCAATAGCAAAATTATGGATGCTACTAATATCGATATTTATATTAGTGTTATGTATTTTATTATATATTTTATATCTTTGTGTTTATATTTTTTGTTAAGTATTGTACTGGTTTTTTAATATATGCATAACATTTCTAGAAGTTAGTAATGTTTTTTTAAGTAAATTTTGCGTTTTAGTTCTGTAGCGGGTTGTGGGTTCATAGGGGAATAGGGTGGGAAGTAATTTAATTGTAATTAAGTAATTATTTATTTTTATTTATTGGTATTGATAATTAATTTATTGTTAAATAATTATTAATTTGTATTAATTGGTAATTCATTTTTATTAATTGATTAATTGGTAATTATATTACGTGTTGTAGTGTAGTTCCTATATTCCCAATAGGCTCTGCGCATTGGAATAATATATCCTATAGATTTGACGTAGGATTTATGTCAACTAGGTCTCTATCGAATATACTAAACTTAATTGTGAGTGCCAGCTAGCTCAGAGGTCACTAGAAACTTTCTTGAATTCACAAGAAGGGATTAGTTTCTGAAAAATGCATAAACATGGCAACTTTGTTTCCCCAAGAATAAACATATCTTCAGAGTCATGGAAACAATAGATAAATATTTTACTCAGTCAATCTTGCATGCTTCGTTCCATCAGAGTTACAGAGAAATAGAGAGACGGGCGTTTTCAATAAAAGGATTTATTGGACAGTCTTCTTTCTCATGCAAGTAAAGTGAACTGCTACAATCGTAATGCAGGCTGCAAAGTATAATGCGTGCAGCGAGAATAGAATTATAAAATAATACTGTAAAAGCATTGTATGGTTTCTAAACCATATATACATACATATGTAAATAAAGGCTAAAAGTACTCAACTGATGCTTCTAAAATACGCCTACCCCAATGTACCTAACCTAAGTCTAGTACGAGGGAAGAAGTAAGTGTGCTGTAGCATGGGTTTAGTTTTCTTTGCCAAGAATCTATCCAAGGTTTCTCTAGGTTCCAATCAGCTCCATACCTTAGTTAGAATGAAGGAGGTCTGGTATCTCTGTCTCGGGACTCTATTTCCCAACACCCCGCGAGGGGAGCTTGGAAGCACTGGAGCTGGATTTTCAGCGAGAGAAAGGACAGCTTCTCAATCAGTGCGTCAGCTGGAGGGTCGGCTTCCTTCGGCACTTGCTGTAGCGAGCTGCGTTGGGCAAGTAGATAGTCGAACTGCTCCAAACCATCGTGTCTTGCTAGAGCAAGTGAAGGCATATTTAGACCTTGAAGGTGCCTAGTTTGACGTAAAGTCGGGCATAATAACGTCAGTAAAGAACCCCCAAGGGAATGGTAGTTCTTTGTAAACTCCATGAGTTCTTGGACAAATCAATATTCAAGCAAGGGGAGGTCCCTGACTGCTTAAGCCGATTTTCCAAGAAATCGTTGTGACGTTTTGGTACGGGTGGAAGTTGCCATGCCTGTATTTGGACTGCATGGGCCATGTCTAAATATGGGTATGATTTATATGCCTATATTAAGGCAATGTGAATTGTACCTATATAAGGGAATGAATCGGGAAATTTCGCTCGGATCCTAAAAGGCCATACAACAGTGTATTAATTTATTATTGGAGTGTGTTGTGAGTTTATAGGGGAATAGGGTGGGAAGTTATTTAATTCTATTTAAGTAATTATTAATTTTATTGTTGGGTATTATTAATTAATTTATTGTTAATTATTAATTGGTAATACATTTTTAATAATTAATATTTTTTGTTTGGAATGTAATTTATTGTTCATTAAATCAAATCAAATAAAAAAACACTTTATTTGGTTTCATACATAAAAAACATAAAAGTTACATATCATCCAGATTACCTAAAAACATGATATAATAAAATCATGTGCAATTCATAGCAGTACGAGATGTAAAAGGTACTCCACAGATAAAAATTAATGTACAAGGCATACAACATAAAAACAGGGGG
Organism: Lissotriton helveticus; assembly: GCF_964261635.1. Lineage (NCBI taxonomy): Eukaryota > Metazoa > Chordata > Amphibia > Caudata > Salamandridae > Lissotriton > Lissotriton helveticus. Next base: position 115,166,520 of record NC_136062.1, on the reverse strand, counting down.
AACATACCGCTAGGTGAGGATACTAAGGGGGTCATTAGGATGGCGGGTGGACTTTGTCTGCCGCAATGCTAAAAATGCACGTCATCCATTTCAATGCACAACGTGACAGGAACTGCACGGTGCCTGCCACATTGTACGTTGAAATGTGCAACCTGACCCCCCAGAATCCCTGGGGGCCCGCAACGGCCCCCCCGCAAGAGATTCCCGCATGCCGTTCCATGGTGGCGTTGCCACCACGGAAAGGCATGTGTCCGCCCCATCATAATGTCTAGCAGACACCGCCGCCATATTAAACTCTTTTCCGCCCGGTCGACAAGTCGACTGGGCGGAAAGGCGGCGGGCTGTCTTTGCGTCCGCCGTGGTCCCCCATGCCATAGTACTATGGTGGAGGGGAAATGGGTGATGGGCAGGGAAGGATGTTGGGCGGATCACCACCGCCATGCGGGCAGTGGCGATCTGCCCGATATCCTAACGGGGCCCTAAGTTTCCAAACAAGCCCTTGTTCTCACAGTGTATTTCAAATAACCCACAATAAAAAATATGCAGTCTGCCTTCAACAGTTGCAGATACAAGAGCGCTGGGCGGACCTGATTAAAATTTAGATTCTTTAAAAGGGGGGTTAAAAAATATCTCTGTGGTACCTCGTACAATTTACAGAACATCATAAAGTGTAGCAAGTCCTGCTTGGACTCACCGTCGCAGTTGCAGGGTGCTAACACCTGGCCTCTGCTACACCCTTTTGGGACAGCAAGTAGCAAATGAAACATATCCACACGGAATCTGGCCAGTAAAACCGTTCATAGGTGGATAGGGACCCCAGGAGATATGGCTCTGTTGACGGGTTTGTTTTTAGCATAAGGAATTAGCAAACATAGGGCTTTAGCACTTCTAACTCATCCCTTTCTAACTTCCTTAAGCTACTGTAGGCATTCTTAACAAGCTCCACATCCTTTTGTATAATCAAATCTGGCTTTGAAAACAGTTTAGGACGCCCCAAATCTTCAAAGCACCCCCTAATATATTTCAACCATGGTATACGCAACATGTGATCAAGGCTCATACAATCAAGTATAATCCGCTGGCTGAGTGCTAGCTCCTTATTCAGCCAACACTTGAGCCAGAACACTAAGGGGCGCAAAGCCAAAGTGTCACATAAAAAAGGTACCCCCAATTCCTTGTGTACCACTAGGTTTGATAAGCCATTTGGCACACCCAGCAAGCACTTTAAAAAAGTATTCTCAACCACTTGTAATACATCTATGCTAGTGTACCCCCACATTTCACTGCCATAGCACGCTGTTGCTATGCATTTGGCCTATTAAATCTTCAACATGGCTGCAATTGGGCGCTTACCCATCTTTGCAGCAAATTTGAAGATAGCCGCGCTAATTCTGGTGAGCTCAGCCCTTTTCTCCTGCATCAGCGGCCCCCACTTCAAGCGATCATCCACTAAAACACCCAGGTAAGAGAAGACGGATGTCAGTGGGACCTTCTCGGGACCTACAGAAAAGACAAACTTTCTCCTGGGCCGTATCCCAACCTACATTATATACGATTCAGCGTTGTTTATTGCTAGATATCGAGCCCCCATAAAATTCAGAAATGTGTCGAGCAGGGATTGGAGTCCCCTGGCCGTTCTAGCTATAAGAACCGCATTGTCTGCATATAATAAGACGGGGAGACCCCGTCGACCCACATAGGGAAGTCTGCCCCTGTACTAACCAGCACTTTATCCAAGTCATTTATATGGAAGTTAAACAAGAAAGGTGACGAGATGCACCCTTGACGTACACCCCTGCCAATTTTAAAGTCCCTAGAGACATGGAGATCCTGAGCATATCTAACGTTCCCCTTGGTGACACTGTGCATATCCTCTAGGAAGTTAACACGGTTGTCCTCCACCCCTATGGCACTCATGGACTACCACAACTTGGTCCGATTAATGCAATCAAATGCAGATGAAATGTCCATGAAGGCCATGTACATCGTACCCGGGGGAGCAATCATGTACTTACCGAGGATCATGTAGAGGCTTTGGGCCACAGTTGACCGTCCAGGTCGAAACCTGTACTGGATATCAGAGATTATATTATGCTCCTCTTGCTAACCTTTCTAATAACACTATTCCTATAACCTTTACCACTGAGTCTAGGAGGGAGATCAGTCTATGGCAATGGGTGCTATTTCGGTCCCCTTTCTTGAACACCGGCTCGATAGTCGAAGTAGACCAGGAATCAGGGAAACCATCCCTGGCTGCAACATTAAACACGGCCACAAGAACTGGTGCCCAAAAGAGTGGATCCGATTTGAAGAGGCCCGGAGGGATACCACCCGGACCTGGAGCCTTGTTCCCTGCCAGTCCAACAATCCCACCATCAACCTCCTACAGCTCGAAAACCACAGTGGCTATACCAGCCGCCCCACCTAACTGATGGGGTTGGTCCATGCAGCCCTTGAACATAGATTGAAAATGGGCTACCCATTCTTCCTCAGTTATATAAGGACCTATGTCACTCGCTGTACCTTTCTCAAATAACAGCCTATTGACAATACCCCAGAACATTGAGCTTTTACCTAGCGTGCACGTCTCTAACAGATCCCTCCAGGCTTCCTCCTTCAGGGCACCCCTGTGTATGGCCATTACCTGTTTATATTCTTTACGACAGGCACGTATCAGTGGTTGGTTTCTCGGCGTGACTTTCAAAACCTCCTTAAGTTTTCACGCCGCCTGGGTGCAAGATGAATCAAACCATCTTGAGTTTGGATTAACCACCCCAGATGCAGGTGCACTTAAGAGTTCCTCTACTCTTCTGATGATGAGATTAAAGGCATTGAGGACATCCTTCGGGGAGGTATCCAATACGACACAAAGCGCTAATTTGGCTGCACATGAAGTTCTTGACATGCTATAAATGTCATCAGGGGAAACCTGTGACCATTTAAGACTGCGCTTACCGTCTGTTGATCTTAATGTGCCCGGTATCACCACCCTCGATTTGTTAAGAAGAAGTGGGCCACTCAGTTGTACACAAAGAGGATTATAGTCACTAAAGACACTTTCCTTAATAATAAATCCGCTGAAAAGGGTCTGAAGGGTTGATGAAATTAGGATAAAATCAATGAAGGATCTGCTACCTCTCCCTTTCAAAGAAGGAACAAGAGCTTTAATATGTGGGGCAGAGAGCGACATTAGTGTCAATAGATCAAATTCATTAAGCAAATTGATCATGGCTTCTCCCTGGGTGGAGTGGTCAAAATGATACTCCCACATTCGGGGGCAACCCAAGTCAGCCATGCTGGAATACCTAGGATCTCCACAGGGGTGTATGTTAAAGTCACCCAACACCATTAGGATATATGATATAAAGCCACATGACTGCCTTATGTAAGAACCCAGCTGGGCGATATTACATTCGCCCATGGTGCATGACGTCGCGTCGCGTCAGCTAATTGAAAGTCAGCAAGGAACAAGATAAGTTTAATTTTCCTAAGTATATTTAGTTGGCAATTGGCCACCCTGGTGGTGGCACTAATATGATCTTGCATATTCATGTATTTGTCCATCGTCATACCTAGAGATCTGGTGAAATTAATCCCATGGGAGACGCAGTTGAGAGCAGTAAACGTGCTACTAGGCTGACTAGGGACTGATATGCAAATAACTATACTAAAACAATAGTAATCATGCTAACAAAATGTTTTAAAAATTCCCAAAAGTCTTTAAAAAATGAAAAAAAAGGAAATTATCGAACTACTACAAGCGTCTGAAAGCCATGCATGTCCACGAAAAGTGTCAATTTGTTTTTGAGTTCCAATTTTTTTGTTTGTTTAAAAAAAGCAAAATTTCTTCCAGCACACAATGATCCAATTGTTTGTGTTCTGGCTGGTAGACGCAACATTACTGTTGCCTGCCTTCGCAGGCGAAGATCCCTGTAACACCTTGCAGAGTACATCAATTGAGCACAGATGATCTTCCATACTGCCTGCAGCCGATACTGGGGCAGACTGTGCGCTGTCCAAGGCATGGGTGTCAGAGGAGAAGCCGGTATCCATTCCGACAGGAGCAGTGACTGCCTGTGGAGGCTCTAGGAATGCCGCCATCAACATTGGAATATGTTGGGGACACTGCAAAACATGGGCCGTTATCGGGTCCAGTAAAGCATCAACATCGGGTTGCGCTCATGATGGGAGTGTCAGTCAAAGATCTAACACGCATTCTTCTCCGCAAAACAGCCATCGGAGGAAAGGTAAGATGAAGTCCATCCAGACTGGTCTAAATGACAAGAACCAAGATGCACTTAGTTCTCTCAGGCGAGGTGTGCCCAAATGTTGTACCATGCAATCACTGTATTTCGTTTCAGGAGTACTGTTTCAATCTCCTTGGTGACTGGGACATCCATTGCATAGCAGAAAAATAACAACCAGGATACCTGCTATTAGAAACAGGGTAAGCAGAAGTCCTCCACAAATGCTTCAGAACACAGAGTGTATTAAGTTTGGTATAACTCCGAGAACCGGCTGAAAGGTGCTTAACAGTCCCAAACCTATTTTCTTAAATAGGTGGACAATACCCGCCATATCAGACATGTTAAAGATACGATTTGCCATTTCTGCAAAATGGAAGGGGCAGTTCTTACGTACGAGTGCCTGTATCTCGGCAGAAGACCTTGCAATCTGGAGAACAAATGTCTCTCGAGCATAGGTTAAGGGCCCGGTCTACTGTAGAAGCATGGCTTTCACTCTGCTTAGAGTATCAAACCGTATTAAAGAAACATTTAGCGAAGGCCATAACGGTGCCTCCCTGATTGTATGTGTTGGGGAAAACAATACATGCATACAGCAAGTAACCCAGGAGCTCACGGTTACCAGATATGTGATACCCGGAAGCATCCCACAACAACCTTGATCGTTCAGCATCAAGTAACTCCCATTTGAAAGTTGCATGAACACTGCAGTAATCACGCCTGCCGGAGCAGCCCTCAAGTGCCAGGATAAGTTAGCTACTGAACCATTACAGGTGCTGTGCCGCATTATATCCTGGCATATGAGAAATCCACTCAAAGCGTTCTTACAGTTTAGACCGCTTAGAAACACTTCTAGATCCCCACTCCTGCATCAAAATCTGTACAGTAATTCCCAAGTTTCCATGATGAATTTCCTACCCATCTCTTCATATCTGCCTGCCTGCTGTTGTTCTAGACAATACTGGAATTGGAAAGTTGTAACCGGTAGAGTTATATGGCCATAGATTAACCATTCTGTGGACGGTGATTCTGCCATTAGAAAAGCTACTCTGTCCAGTTTTTCAATATGCAGCATTGTATATTTTGCTCCCATTTGTGCATTTGTGCCCGTTTCTCTTTCAGATTGTATGCAGAAAACAGAGACGTACTGTTGATAAAACGCCAGTGCACATAGCCTGTGCACAAAGATTGCTGCGTCCAGCTTAATAACATAATAGAAGGCAAAAGTGATTGCCCATGCTGTAGTATGGATAGATCTTCTTCTAGTATGTCAATAGCAGAAGATACAATGTTGCCCAGTAAATATATCCTGGTAGTTAACGTAGTCATACCATTGTCAACTACGGCTAAAGCTTTCCCTAAATTAATCCTATCTATTCCTCTTAACCTCTCTGCAGCTTCTTGTTGGGAGATTTTCCAGATTTCAAAACAGTCAGCATATAAGAAACTTATTAGACATGGCTTTCTGGGACTCAATAAAAAATCCTGTAGGTCCACATCCTCTTGAAGTAAGGATAAGTGTTGTTTCACCTGTGTGAGTGTTGAGGTTTTTATCCAATTAAGGCATAACTTCCCAGCACTGTATGACATCACTACCCCTGGATGTTCTCTTTGTAAATAGCTTTGGTCTGGCCCGTGGATACTAAACCCCTCGGTTGTACCTTTGAATCTTTCCTGACATCTATTAGTGTCTGTGGGCCAAACCAACCATCCCTTCTAATTGGGGTCTGATCTATTGTAATGCCTGATGTCCCCTAGTGTAATCCCTTCCTGTGATGTATTGTTACCCTCAGTGTGTGATGGTGTTGGCAACCGAGGTGAGTTCAAATCCTTGTTCTTGGCTATTCCAAGACAGGTAGTTTGTTGCACAGTTTCATTCAAAAACATGATTTGCTGAGATATGAGTCATGCTCGAAAAAGCGCTTCTGTTCCCTGGACCTTCCACTCTCTCCAGTACCCCAGCAGATTTTAAGTCTATGGTGTCCTTCCATAAGTCGAAACCTTGTTCAGACAACTGGGAAGTAAAAGAAGCAGAGTTAATCTGTTTGGTGAATGTCAAAATATTTTTCTGCACTGGTGTCGGTGCGACCTTATAGTAATATGAGGCTGGGTCTCACATATTATGCTCCGAAAAATATTGAAATTTCTGTACAAATGTTTTTGAATTGCTTGTCGGTGATTTTGGGCAATGTTCCCATTTGTGGTAGGTAAAAACATTTATGGGATTAGCAGATTTATGCAAAAATGAAGACCATAATGTTGATGTTGATTGTTTCAAAATCTGATGTGTCTTCCAACATTTCACTATTAGAAAAAGCAGCAGATTTTTCAAAATCAGACAACATATCATTTACAGGTTCAGAATCCAAATAATTGGCGAATGTACTGGAGGTAATGATATCATTTGGGATATTTTAAATAAATGTGGTATTTTTTAAAGTTTATTTGGACCAAAAATATCGTAATCAACCTTGTCCCACACTATACCATCAGGTATTGGAACTGCTGTAATGTTCACTGATGACAAGTCTTTGTTCACAATGTGATGAATTGTGAGTTTTCAGAATAAGATTCACTTTTGATGATTCAGAGCTTTGTCTAAGATAAGTTCTAATAATAAGCATGCTAAAAACAGTTAATAAAACTATCCAGAAAAGAAAGAAAAGTATCCCGGTGATTACCCAAAGTTCTATCCAAGGTGAGACCAGATATGTCTGTTTAAGAAAGATGAGAAAGTCTTTGATTTGCTGGTGACACGTTTTTGGGGCTGGCATCGTTTCAGGTTTACTTGGATCCAATGAAAAGGTATTGAAGTCAATGAAATAGCCAGCTGCAGTTCGATCTATTTTGGTGGTTCCTCAGTTTTGTTGAACTTGTAGATGGCTCTTGTTGAGACATGTTGATATATACATCGGTGTATGGTCGAATAGAAATTTGTCTTTCATTTTGATATAGATTTTGGGTTTGAACTTCAGTTTCAAGAGGAACGAGTGCCATGACATTATTGCATAGTCCATTATTCCATGTTGGGGACTCTTCGAACGTGATGAGTCTTTCTGTTTGAACTTCCTGTATAGCAGCAAGAGGAGGTCGTCGGCTACTCAGGAGTCCAGTATCGTCCACATAGTGTGGTTTATTCAGGTCGATGGAGACAAATCTTTTCTCATTTTTTCCTGCAAGTGGAGGCAGAAGTACAGTTCTTGTTCCTTCGACTACCAGGACTGGTACAGGCTTTCTGTATGATGGCCCAAATTCCTTTTTGTCTGTTATTTTCTCCCTGACCAGATCCCCAACTTTAGGGACCCAGACAGGTCTTGCTGTGACTGACTTCACTTCTCCAGTACCGATCCACTCTACTTGGACGTTGCTTTGTAGTGCCCTGGATTCATTCAGATCCTGTAAAACAGCCAGACGTTTATGGATGTCAAAAGGTTTTTCATACGCCACTATGCCTTCACAATCAAGATCAGGTACCCACTTTCTTGTCCCACATAGGACCTCATAAGGAGTGACACCCCCTAGAGAACTTCTTGGCATGTTGTTCAATGGTCCTTGTACTCCATATACATGTTTGACCCACCTGCCACCCAAACCTAATACTCTAGCTGTTAAATATTACTTTAAGTCTCAGGTTTTCCTCTCCACAACCAATTTTCCCTCATGATGGTACGGAGAGGAGTACTGCAATGCTCCACCCAAATCTCCAATATCTTCCTTGTAAGCCCTAGAGCTAAATGCGGGACCACGGTCAGAATGTAATGTGCAAATTGCGTATGTCCATATAAAGACTCACAAATCTTTTATAACAGGCGAAGCATCAGCCGAGCGCTGGGGCCACACCTATGGGAATCTAGAGCACGAATGCAACCATTATATAAACTGTAGGCCCCATCTGTTTGTAAGGGGCCGCAGTGGTCCAAATAAACACATGCCAGAGGTCTATCTGATATTAATAAAGGTGTTTGCGCTGTTCGTGTAATGGTGGAGCCTTCCATCTGCGGACAGATGTCGCATTTCAAGACATAATCTTTAGTTTGTTTTGTTAGACCAGGCCACCAGTAGCGTTGTTTCAATAATGAAACAGTCACCGTAACCCCTGTATGTGCAGAATCTAGACACTTGTGTGCTGCTAGAATTAAACCTAACCTGCGATCCATGTTTGGTATTACTCTATCCCCCACTAGGGAAATCTAACTTGTAGGAGTATTTGAGTGGAATTTCTTTTGGTAGTGCCGATTTATTGCGTGTAGCAATAATTGCGACCAAACTCTCACCGTCTATTCTCATTTTTGAACGAGTGATTGCAGCTGCGGAAGCTGTGAGTACAGCCCCCTTTGTGGCTTCGTCAGCCACTGAATTCCCTTCAACATGAGCGCCATCACTTTGGTGACTCAGTGTGTGTATCAGGCGTGCTCTCGGTAGTTCGTTTTCCAACTCCACTACCTGTTCCCATAGTGTTTTGTGCTTAATTGTGCCACCTTTTGCATCTTTGAATCCATTCTGACCCTAGTGGTGTAAGTACTCATTGTACGATTATTCGCAGTAAAACGAATCACACACAATTAGTGTGGGGAATTCTTGATCCATATTTACAAGGGCCAGTGACAGAGCTTTTAATTTTGCTAGCTGTGCCGTGCAATCTCTGTCTGACCGTCCTTCCCTCTCGGAGTTTTTTGTTGAACCCTAAAAGGAACGAGAGGAACGTGTATCAGCATCCTGATACCTCTCAGGTTTTCTAATATTGTCCCTATTCCTAAGGTGATACCTCCTTTAGGAGGGCTACTTTAGAGAAGACCTACCTCTGGATTGAGATCTATTTTCTTTATTCTTTTGCTTTTTGTTATTGTCCCACTTCTTCTTCGAAGAAGCAGGTGCCTGCTTGAAGGTGTCCTTTTCTGGACCACCCATCAGCTGATGTTTTACTGCTTTTCCCCCCAAACTGTCTCTGACTAATTATGCATATGCAGTCTCAATTATTTGGGGTAATTCATGTTCCTGTTGTAAAGGACGGAACTCTCTTAGGTGTTGGTGGGTTGCCACTGTTGCTGCTTCCCCTATAATATTTGCTAATATTATAGCTGAGACCTGGGCAAAATTACCAAGTAATGTCATCCCTAGGTTTAGAGCAGGTTCTGCTCAGTACTCATTCTGTATTTGTCTTAATACATCTTGTATTACTGCTAATGACGGGATACCATGTGTCCTGGTACATATGGCAGCGTAAACTGTACCCCAAAAGGTACAATCCTCTATCTGTGGCTTTATCTCCATGGGCAAGCAGATTGTTAGCATTCTGTGTCTTTCTAAAGGGCTGGTATTCGGAAATACTGCTTCTAGCTGTGTTATTTTCTGAGCTACCTAGAATGGCATTTATTCACGTTTTGCGGGCGTTTTACCCATTACGCGTGAAAGGTTTGTTTTGTGATTTTAGTTGCTATATTTTGAACTGTATTTGTGTTTGTTGTAGCTGTAGCTGGCTGGACCGTAAGTGTCCTGATGACAAACTGTGTCATGTTTCTGTAAAGTTTTATCAATTCTTTATGAAGTGTAAGTAAGTCCCCTCCTGGCATTGTTTCAATATCAGCATGTGCTGTATAGGCCACTAATATGGGCCATGTCACTCCTTTTCTTCCGAGTGCCCGAGTTTTACTTCATTTCTTGTATGGGAGAGGGCACTTTTAAACCAGTGTAAATGTTCCTGGTAAGTTGGTGGAACTTCAATGTCCTCATAAAGACAATATTCGTCTAGTATTCCACTTTATGTGTTAGAATGACATGTTTTTGTTCTTGCATTTGCAACCAGGAATGTAACCCATGAATGGAATGCCTTTGTTCTATACGATTTGTGTGCTTCAATCGGGAAAGCTACTGGACCACCCCTGGATGTTAGAACGTGTGCACCTAGTTTTATGATGATGGCATTCCTAACATTTTCTGCAATGTGAATTGCATCTGCATCTTCTTCATCTGCTGAGAGATTTAGTCATTGTTTTCTTTTTCTTTTTTTTTTAAAGAAGGAAGACCTTTTCAAGAGAACTTAGATAAGGTGTTTTGCACAATTTCAGGAACTCACGGCCACATGCATCATTGTAGGATTTGGCAATTCCTAAATTGCGAAAATTAAGGAATTGCAATTTAGGAATTGCAAAATCCTATGCATCAAGAAATATGAAGTGTTTTTACGATTTCTTAATTTTCTGTATTTGCGATTCCTTAATTGCGAATCGCAATTAAGGAATGGCATTACATTGATTCCTATGGGCCTAGATGCCCATAGGAATCAATGGAAAGGCATTAGCTTTTTGCTAATTTTATTTTGCGAATGACAAGTTGTTGATGCATTTCAAGGGTGCTGAGGGGGGTCCAAAGGACCCCCCCCCCTGCACCCTTGAAATGTTTTTTTAAGTGCAAGTTTCACACACACATGTCCAAAGGACATGTGTGTGTGTAACATGACACTTTCAAAAATGCTTTTTTGAGCATTTTTGAAAGATTTCGCAAATTAACACGAGGGTCAACCTCGTGTTAATTTGCACCTCCTATTTCCAAATTTGCATTTTAAAAAAAATTCATGCATTGCATTTAAGGAATCGCACAAATGCGATTCCTTAAATGCAATCGCATTTTTAGGAATTGCAAAAAATTGCGAGTTTTGTGAAAATGTTTAATGCATCCCAAAAAGAGATTTTGGAATCGCAAACGGCCGATTTTTCCGAATCGCACCATTTGCGACTCCAAAATCACTTGATGCATGTGGCCGAAAGTATCCTTCAAGCTTGATTAACCAACAGCCAATAAATAGAATGTTCCCTACTCAGCTGTGGCGTAGTTTGTGCCTACCCACTCCAGTCGTCTCTGGGGAATTGTGAGTAGGGGTCTCTGAGACTTAGCATGACTGAACTACTCAGTTTCTACTGTTAAATAAGTACCCAACCAACGTTGGGCGTCATGTCGTGTAGTTCCTATAAAATGTATATAGGATCTGCGAGTTCGGACAACATACACTGTAGGACTGGTGCCAGACTGATTCTAAACACCCCCACTGGATATGTTGGCCTTCTGTATCAGCTAGCTCACAGTGTCACTAGAATCTCCTCTTACCAAGGAGAGAATAGTTCTTGGCAACAATCGAACATGACAACCCTGATCCCTCAGAATCGTGGAAACAATATACTACCTTTCACTCAGCCATTCGTCCTTACTTAGTCTGTCTCTGAGAGGTACACAGAATAAACAGTCTGGGCGTTTTCAATAAGTATTTAGTGAACAGTTGTTATTCTGGTGTAAAATAGATGAGCTGCAACAACCGTCAGACAGTAACAGATATAAATTATTAGAAGCACTATGAAAGTAAAAGGATGATAGAGTTCTACCATCTTACGAGAATCATGAATACATACGAGTATATAAAATACGTGATAATAAAAGTGCGTACTTCTATGATGTCTTCCTAACTAGATGTACCTAAGTGTACCTAGTATGTGTGTAGGTGTTAAGCCAAGTATCCCTGTAGGATAAAGGCAACCCCATTACCTGAATTGAGAGACTGTGGGAGCCCGTCTTGGTCTCGGGTTGGACACACCACGAGGGATGTTAGACCACTACGAGCTGGAGTGTCTGCATGCAGAGAGCTCAGCGTCTCGCGTCAGTGTGTGGGCTGGGAAGTCCTGATCTCCTCTGGGTCTCTTAGCAAGATGTGATGTATACATACCCATAGGTCTCTCCGGGGGTTCCACATCGCTGTATTACTTTGTCGGACTTAGGGTGACATCAAGAATGAACTTTGTACTTAGATATTATACAGGAGATGTCAGCCCTGCTGTCAAGAATCCTTATGCATAATGTATGAGTTTTTTTTACCAGGGAAAATCCTGTGTTCTGAATGCAGTGTCGTATCTAGGCAAAAGGTCAGTCCTTAAGAACCGTTATGTATGTAATGTAGGGAAGAATATAGGTGAAGGGTTACGATGTTAACTGAGCCTATATTAGGGTACATATATGGAATATAACAGAGGTACTTCAGTCATGACTGGTGTGGTGTCAGATAGGGGTTGATTGACTTTGTTTCTTTTGTGCTCTATTATGAGGGGACAAGGCAAACCAGTTTAAGATGGGACAAGACAGCCCTATCTTCTTCTCCAGAAGGTCAATCATATTATCATGTTTGGCCTAGTCGAAGGTAGAGATCAAGCAGTATAAGTAGGCAGGGTTCGTTCTGGTGTAGCATTCTTAGGGCATCACCAGCAATGTGTGTTAGAGCAGTTTCACTACTATGAACAGTTCTGAATTCAGAATGATGACAATCAAGGAGTTGAAATTGTTCAATGTGGTTGCAGAGTTGTAGTTGTAGATATTTCTCTAATAGTTTTGCTAGAGTAGGAAGGTTGGTGATTGGGCGGTAATTATTGAGGTCAGACAGCTCCGCATTTGTTATTTTTGGAATAGCTGTGACCTTTCTCATCTTTAAACAGCCAGGAAACAATCCCTGAGAGAGAGATGCATCAACAATCTTTATCCAGAGAGGAGGTATGGAGGGACTCAGCTGTTTGATGAAATTGGCGAGTAGAGGATCATTGAAATGGAAGGAGGGGCACTGACCAGGTGCTGTACAGGTAGGAGCTTACGTTGGGCCTGGGTTGCCAGAATCTGTGAAGCATGATACAGATCAGATTCAATCCTATTTGTCTTTCCAATTAAATGGGTAAATAACTCATTGATGCTTGGTAAGGATCCAGTGTCAACTGATTGTTGGCTAGGTTTGCATGCTCTTTGTTACACTTGTCAGATCCTTTGGACTGACTCTGGCATCTTATGCAGACGATACACAAATTGTCCTGTCTGTGTCAAAAAATATTTTACCACCAATGCAATGCTTTAAAGACTGCATGCTGGCTGTCAGGTCCTGGATGAACTCTCATTGTCTTAGACTGAATTCAGATAAAACTGAAGTAGTCATCTTTGAAAGAGTTGGTGGCCTGATGAATTAGGGAAGGCACCAGTTCCACCGGCAAGGCTAAAAACCTAGGCGTGATCATCAACGACAAACTGAACTTTGAGGCACAAGATAACACCGTTTCCTCATCAAGTTTCTTTTTACTTAAAATAATCAAAAAATACTATCTCTTATTCCCACAGACAGTATGAAAACTGTGATTACCTCACTATTCTTGCCAAATTAGACTATTGTAATGGTCTCTATCTTGGTGTGCCTGAGAAAAAATGTAATACGTTGCAAATGATCCAGAATGCGTTCACCAGGCTTCTGCTGGAAATTCCTATGCAGTTATTTTGAGCTTTTTAGGAGCAATCATATTTAGTATGTCTGACATGAATTGAATGTAGTGTTCAGCAAGACAATCGATATTCGTCACGTTTGAGGGAGGCAGAAGGGTGTTATTGATCATATGGATTCATGTTTTTCAAGTCTCTGGAGCATTGTCTGGGATTAATAGGTTGTCCCTTTCTAATCAACACTTTCTCAAGGATGAGGAAGGAGATTAGGTAGTGGTCTGACCAATCAAAGGGGGTTATGGATTCAAGTTGAATGGTATTATTCTTAGATATGATTAGTTTGAGATTGGAACCTCTGTTGTGTGTTGGGCCTTAGGCTTATAGGTAAGGTTGAGGTCCTTGAGGAAGGCTTTGAAAATGTGCAGCATATGGTTGTTAGAACTTATTCCAACGTAAGTTAAAATCCCTGATGAAGATATGGTTGGTGTGCTTATCTGAGTTTAAAGAGATGGTCTCCATTTTTTGGTTAATGAAGGGTAGGCTATTTCCTGGTGGGTAGTAAATCGTGTGGAGTTTGCATACCATCTGATTATTGCTCTAACTTTCAATTCCTAAATATTCACAGGCAGGCATTGGCACAGTTTGTGAGTGTTTAAGGGTGAGCTTGGAGCAGTAAATACCTGCTAAGCCCCTCCCCCAGCTCTACCATATCTATCCAGTCTGATGGCGTCCTAGTTGGGTGGGACTACAATGTCCAGGATAGGTGAGGAGGTCTCATTTAGCTTTCTGATTGCTAATATGAGGAGGTTAAGGTCTTGTGTGAGAATGAGATTTGCGATATCAGCTGCATGCTTAACCTCGGACCTGCAGTCGAGAAGCTTGGACTTGAGATGAGATTTGTTACTTGTGGAAACTTGTAGAAGGTTGTACTTGTTCACGGTTCTGTAGTTATGGCTAGGTTTTCTAAGTGGGTTGGATGGAATAGTCTGGATAGTGACTAGCGAGGGTGCTGCATCGCTATTAGTAATGGTGTAAGATAGAAAAAGGGAGTGAATATCCGCATCCAATAGGTGGTCTCTATCTCTCTGAGTGAAGGGTGTTTTAGGGGAAGTGATAGTAGGATGAGGATTGCGACAGGGACTGCTATGGGTGGTGCTAAGAAGAGGGTGTTCAGCAGAAGTAGCCGGAAGAAGTCTCTTATGAGCACTAGCACGTAGAATGGGGGTGGGAGGCGCTGTTGATAGGTTGGAAACCGGAGTGAGCAAGAAGGTCTCTCTTTGGGTAGCAGATAAGAAAGGGGAGGGTGTGCAATTGATCAAGGGAGGCAGGATAGTGTCCATTAGTATCCCCTGGCTGAAACTGTTGCTGGTTCTAGTACTGTGGGTATTAGTTCTTAAATAAGCAGCTGGTTGGGGCAAGTCAGATAGAAATATTGCATGGATAGTGCAAGATTCCTTTCTTGGAGTGGATGATTTGAAGCCGTGCGTGATGGTTTTTGAGTTGGAATAAAGAGAGTCGTATGGGATGACATGGAGGTGGGATAAAGGGAGGCAGGATAGTGTCCATCAGTATCCCCTGGCTGAGGCTGTTGCTGGTTCTAGCACTGTGGGTATTAGTTCTTAAATCAGCAGCTGGTTGGGGCAAGTCAGATAGAAATATTGCATGGATAGTGCAAGATTCCTTTCTTGGAGTGGATGATTTGAAGCCGTGCGTGATGGTTTTTGAGTTGGAAGAAAGAGAGTGGTATGGGATGACATGGAGGTGGGATCAAGGGAGGCAGGATAATGTCCATCAGTATCCCCTGGCTGAGGCTGTTGCTGGTTCTAGCACTGTGGGTATTAGTTCTTAAATAAGCAGCTGGTTGGGGCAAGTCAGATAGAAATATTGCATGGATAGTGCAAGATTGCTTTCTTGGAGTGGATGATTTGAAGCCATGCGTGATGGTTTCTGAGTTGGAAGAAAGAGAGTGGTATGGGATGACATGGAGGTGGGCATAGGAAATGTCTGAGTTTCCATTGTGGAGCAGGAGCGTAGACGTAGAGCTTTGGATGGGCTGGGGACTTGACTCGACATTGTGTTTTTTATCCTAATTAATATTTCATCAAAAAGCTCCAGGTTACGGCCAGATGATTGAATGAGAACATTTCCATTGTTCTTAATGGAGATGGTAGCTTCAGATAGATGAGGGCTTTATGGAGATTCGTAGTACATGTGGTGTTTTCCTAGATGCGTTTATCCTGAGCGTTGAGTAAAAGGCTCTCCTTCATTGTGCTCTTCTGTTGGATGAAAAAGATTGTCAGTGACAGTGGCGGCTGGTAGGGAACGGTGGGCGGTTGGGGGAAGGTGGGCGGGGCAGGAAGATAAAAGAAAAAACGTACCTGGTGGTCACCATCGCCAGCCGCCATCGTGAACCATGAAGCACACAGCCTAGCAGAATTTACTGACGAATCACAAAATTGTGATTGGTCTAAGGCCCGTGGTTCGGGCTCAGAGAGGGACTTGAAGGCTGTGCATGTTCTCCACCTGTACAATACAGCCTGTGGAGAACATGCAAAGTGTGCATGACGGTTTAGCCGGCCTGAGACGCTCCTCCTCCTCCCGCGAAGTCAGGGGAGCCCGCCCCTGCCCTATCCGGCCTGCAGAGTAACTGCAATACTAAAAATAAAATGATATTAACGTTCCGTTATCATTTTAATTTTTCTTTGCACTGCTTTGAAGCAGTGGGCCGACGCTCCTCTTCCTTGGCAGAGGAGCCGCCCTTGGTCAGTGGCTACCTTTATTAGGACAAAAGAACGAATCCAAAATTAGTGTTTCAGGGTTCTCTTCTAGTAGTTTATGTTTGAAGTTTTTTGCTGCGTTTTATGATCGGTTAGGAGGGTATATAATCTTGATCGCAGTGACAGTAAGCTTGTACTAGGATTTAAGTTACTCCATAGTGGAGACTGGTAAAAACAAAATATGTCCAACTGAGAAGTGATTCAGCCTATACACAAGTGGGCAGTTCTTTTATTTATTCAACACTGCCTCATTAGAGGTACCTTATTGCATGCCAATTGAGTACCTGTGTCAGTTCACTATCGCTTCCTTAGTAGTCTGTAATTATCCTACGTAGAGAGGCTTCACAATTGAATAATTTGCTGTAGGAGGCGTTAGGTTGTTTTGACATAGTGTACAACATTGAGAGCAGAGAAGTCCATACAGGGTAACGTAATAGAAATGAAAGCTTGGAATTGGCAGGGAATTAACGTCCACTAAAATTCCAAAACTGATCAAACAACCCAAAGATTAATAAATGAAAGCAAGGAAATGTTAGGGTTCCAAAAGCAACTACAATTATGAAACTGATAAACCAATGGAATGAGAGAAGGGGTTAGTTAGGTTGGTAGCTGTTAAAAACAAGCATTTGCAATGCAATAGGTCTCGCATTTACTAGTTTGAGCTATTGGCATTGTAGATTACAATGCCTTTTATTAATGTGTTGTTTTTAAAATAAATAAATAAAAGGCATTGTCATTTATAATGCCAATAGCATAAACTCTCGCAAAAGCGAGACCTATTGGCTATGCCAATGCTTGTTTCTGTTTCTTTCAGTTTGTACCAATCCCCTAGTGGGGCTGCATTTGGTTTGCACGATCGATCACTTGGTAGCTTGCGCTGTGTAGATATCTACACATTCACACAGCTGTTCGTCCTTTGAATCGGGATGAGTTCTGTGTAGTCCCTGAATGATCTCCGAGCAGTGCCTTCATGAGCTCTGTGCAGACCTGCATGAGCTCCGAATTGTCCATGTCTGACCCTGTGTACCGTCTCCAATAGCTCGTTCGGTCCCTGCATGAACAAAGTGTCGTTCCTGCATAAGCCCCAGGTGGTCCCTGCATAAGGTCCGGGTGGTGCGTGCACAAGCGCCGCTGCGCGAGGTCTTTACATCTATGCGTGACCGTTGTGGTGTCCATGTATGAGCTCTGAGGTGTCCCTGCATTAGACCCATGCGGTCCCTGCATGAGCTCTGCACTATCCCTGCATAAGCGTTGTGCCCACACTGTCCCTGCCTTAGCTCCGTGTAGTTCCTGTCGGTGCTGGTGAGTGCAGGACCTGAGTGGGTCGAGCGCACGTGCCGCACATACAGAAGTGCAGCTCCTCTGCACTCTCGATTGGACGAGGTATCCTACACTTAACTTATATATACATATACTTACAAATACCACATATAACGTATAAGCACACATTTCAATTGCTGACCCCAAATATCTTAAATATCGGTTTAAAATATGGAGGGGCGCTTTTTACTTCAAGTCTGTTTTATTTTGAAAGTTAACACCCATGGCAGGGCCATCCAAACACAGCGTTAAGCCTACAACCCCATATCAGGGCCGGCTGCGAAAGAAAATGACATTTAGAGCATTGGTTTTATGCATAGAAACAGATTTACACAGCGCCTTGCCTACAACCCCAGCAGGGCCGGCCGCGTGGCATGACAGAAGCTGCGGTATCGATGTGGCACATAAGTAACCCAGATCACAGAGCCATTGGGAATGGACTAACGGGCAACTAGCACAACACTCAAGGGCGGCCCAACGGGCGTCAGTGAACATGTAGAGAGTTCGAAAACAGAGAGGAGGAGAGAAAAAAATGAAAGAGAGATAGGAGAGATGAGAGGTAGAGAAGAAACAGTGAGGACTGGGTGCGTCGTGAAGGGGGGCCAACAGGGAGGGGACATCCCATGTAGCTCCAGCGTTGTGCAAGATGCCTGAGAGAGTAGCCTGCTGGGATCTGAGGGGATGATAGCTTCGTCAAAGAGGCCCAGGGTTCTGAGCTTGGTAGGCATGTGGCGCGCGTCTTCGATTGAGCAGAGGTAGCGCACTAGGGGCTGCCAGACCGCCCCAAAACGCATGTCGCTTGCATGCAGTCGCGCTGTGAGAAGTTCCATCGCTAGGACGTGCCAAAGCTGTACAAACCAGGCTGCTATGGGTGGGGCTTTGGGTCTCTTCCAGTATAGAGCTACAAGCTGCTTGGCCGCCCCAAGCATTTGGAGCGTCAGGATCCAATCGCTGCGGGTGAGCGCCTTAAGGGTGGCAGGTCTAATACCAAGTAGAATTGTGCTTACGGCTTCAGGTAGGGGAAACCCCAGCACCCCCCTAATGTGGCTGAGAACCTCCTTCAAAAAGACGGTCAGGATCGGGCACGCCCACCATATATGGATGAAATCCCCGGATGCAGACTGACACCTCCAGCACTTAGGGTAGACCCCGGGGAACATCTTATGGAGCCGTATGGGTGTGTAGTACCATTGGGTCAGAAGTTTGTAGGCATTTTCCCTTTGATGGATGCTCCGGTATATCTTGGGGATATCCCTCCAGAGCCTGTCCCTCTGTGAAGGTTCAATATCCGCGTCCACCGCTAGCTGCCACTGGTGCTGATATGGGTGAGAGGGCACCAACAGTGGATGTTGCAGGATGTGGTAAATCTGAGAGATTATCCCCTTTGATCCCCCAAGGGAACGCGGCAATTTTTCGAAAGGGGTGAAGTCTCATGTCGCTGCCTGGCGCATATCCCCTTCAGAGACCCAATGTCGCAGCTGCGCATATTGTAATCGTGCCTCTGGCGGCACGCGGAACTCCTCCCGACAGTGGTCAAAGGTTTCAAGCGTACCCCCGCCGTAGAGATCACAGATCACCCTGCAGTCTCCCTGCATCCATTTATCAAATGCTCGAGATTGATGGGCCGGTGGAAAGTGCAGGTTCCCGCACTGGGGAAAGTGCAGGTTCCCCAGTGCGGAGACGGAAACGTGGTGAGTCCCTTGGACACGGCTACGCTGCCCCAAATGTCCAAGACCGTCCTCGTAGTCAGTGCTGTATAGGCACTTTTGGAGCGGGCTGTCCGGTGTAACCACGCTAGGTCCCAGATAGTGCACCCCGTTACTGCTCGGTCCATATGTAACCACCCTTTCTCGCTCTCACGCTCTCACGCGCTGCCCACCACAAAGCGGAGATGAGAGGCCCAGTAATAGTGCACCAGGTCAGGGCATGCTAAACCCCCCCTATCCCATGGTGCCATGTGGACCTTCTGAGAGAAGCGGGACCGTTTTCTGCCCCATATGACGTGAGTTTGCGTTGTAAACTCCGTATACAGTGGAGCGGGACCGGGGTGGGAAGACATTGAAACACGTATAAGATTTTGGGAAGGATCGACATCCTAACAGCATTAAGTCTACCCAACCATGACAACATCAGGGGCTTCCACCTTCGAAGGTCCTCTAGAACCGCTTTCGGGCATTCCCGCCAGTTCACTGACGACCATGTGTCTAAAGAGGGGGTCAGAAGAAGACCCAGATATCAGATATGGTGTTTGGCCCACTGGTAGGGTGCCGCATCTCTCAAAGAGGGTATCTCTTCTTTCGGTATGGTAAGATTAAGAGCCCAAGATTTATCATGAGGCCAGAGGCCCTCTCATAAAGACAGAGCACCCTATGCAGGGCCGGGAGAGACTCCCGCGGATGCGTAAGAGTAAGTATCAGGTCGTCCGCAAACAATGCCACCTTATTGTCCCATTCGCAGTGTACGACTCCACGGATGCCCGGCTCCCGGCGTATCATCTCCGCAAGGGGCTCTACTGCGAGAGCAAACAGCAGGGGTGAGAGGGGGCACCCCTGTCTTGTGCCCCTGTGGATAGGCAGCGATGGTGTTAGGCGGCCATTGACCCAGATCCTGGCCTGTGGTCCTAGATACGGGGCCATGATCCTTGTAATCATCTTCGGACCCAGACCAAATTTGTGAAGTACCGCCTTGAGGAAGGTCCTGTCCACCCGGTCGAATGCCTTCTCCGGATCCAACGACAGGAGGCAGGCCGGGATTTTCCAGTTTTGCACCTTCCCCACGAGATGCGCAAGCCTGCGCACGTTATCCGCACCCTGTCGGATATGAATGTACCCGGCCTGACCAGGGTCCACAAGCCCCGGCATATAAGGGTCGAGGCGTTTGGCGAGGAGTTTGGTATATATTTTAAGGTCAGAATTCAATAGAGCTATAGGACGATAAGATGCACACTGTGCGGGGTCCTTCCCAGGTTTCTGTATCAATGCAATCTCCGCCATACCCATGTCGTGGGACGGTCCCTCACTGTCCGTAAAAGAGTTGAACAGTCTCAGAAGGTAGGGCCTAAGCTGGGAGAGGAAGGTGCGATAGAAAGACAAGGGTAGGCCGTCTGGTCCTAGTGTTTTTCCCAGGGGGAGGTCTCTAATTGCCGCTGTGACTTCCTCTTCGGTTATAGAGTCCTCCAGCTCCACCACACACACCGGATGCAGCGGTTTCCCTTCATAGTTGTCATGGACAGCCGCGATTGCGTCTGCCGGGACGGTCTCCTTCCGGTACAGGGCAGTATAGTAGCCCATGAAGGCTTCCTGTTTACCCCTCTCTGAGACAACCCTGGACCTGTCCCGAAGCTGGACATTTGCTATGTGGGCCTTAGCCGCACAGCTCGCAACCTCCCCGCCAGCAGGCGCCCCACCTTGTCTCCACCCTCAAAATATCTCTGCTTCAGTGCCAGCAAAGAGTGCTCGGCCCTGTTGGTGCGTAGAAGCCTGAGCTGTCCCCTTAGGTTAGCCAGCCTCCTTCTGGACTCCAGTGTCGGACGTTCCCGATCCGTATCTCAGCACTCTTAATATCCTTCGTCAGGTCAGCCTCCAACTTGCAGGCTTTGCGCCTCCACGCTGTTGTTAGGGAGGTGATGTGCCTCCAGATCGTGGCCTTGAAGGCATCCCATACCACTGAGAAGGGCGTCTCCGGGATGTCATTGCAAAGAAAGTAAGAATCTATAGCCTCCCGAATGCTTTCAACATCCGTGGCGTCTCGAAGGATGCTCGGTGGCAGAGACCAACGTGTCTCTCGGGTGGGGGAAGCAGTCGGGTCCTGCAAGAGCAGCTCAACATGAGCATGATCAGACAGTGATATATCTGATATGGAGGTCCCCAGTGTATCCCTTACCAGATCGAGCGAAGTAAACAAGAAGTCTATGCGGGAGTATGATCGGTGGGCATGTGAGTAAAAGGAATAGTCCCTCAGCCCCGGGCAATGGTAGCGCCACGCATCAATTAACCCTAGCACCGCAATCTGCGTGCATAGCGCAGAGGACATTGCTCCGGTGCCGCTGAAGGAAGCATCGCTACGGTCCATGTCCGGATCCCAGACTAGATTAAAGTCCCCTCCCAATATCAAGGACGGGTCCCCACATGAAATCTGCTCCCGCAGAAGTGTCTGGAGGTACCTATCCGGCATCTGGTTGGGCACGTATATGTTACAGAGGGTAAACTGACGCCTCCCCAAGTGCACCTTGACTTTAAGAAAATGCCCATCACCACCCCGGAAGGGCTTTGTGTCCCCCCGCCTGAAGCCAGCCCTGCACAATATGGCCACTCCCGCTGTTTTAGTTTTAGCAGCAGCCCAAAACTGAAGAGGGTACTTAGGATGTGTCATGCGCTGCGTGTCTGCCTGCAGCAGGTGGGTTTCCTGGAGCAACGGGTGTTGCTGGAGAAGGTAGCGCCATACCTGCCTACGCTTATTGGGGGAGTTTAAGCCCTTAACGTTAAGTGTTAGGACTTTCAAAGGTCTGGGGATGTTCACAGCCATATCGCGCAGCAATCAGGGTTCATCCATGCTTCCCACTCCCACCATTGTGAGGGAAAGGATATAGGGGCAGCATCCCCCTTCCCCACATGCCCAGAAGATTGCAGCTGCCCGGTCCCCACCCCGTCGCACACGAGTAGGAGAAGAGAGAGAAGAAAGAGAGCCAGAAAGAAGATAGAAAAGGAGGAGAGGAATAGAAGTTCCATAGACGGCCAAGCAGACCTGTCAACAAAAGAGGTCAACATAGGCCAACAGGGCCACAGCATACTGTCCCAGTCACGGGGCGTCCTCTACCCAAGGGTTCAGACGCACTCAGAGATGTCACTCCCTAGGGAACAGTTTGGGGGTACCTACAGGAATTACTGGAGCTAAGAACCCCAGAGCCCCAGCACCCCAACCGCCCAGACAGTGGCTAGAGTGTACTATGCGTACGTTCAGGCATGATTTACATAACCCCGTGAACGGGAGGGCCACAAAAATTCCACCATGGAGCATTCCTAACTCAGGGTCTCGGCGGATCACAGAGGACGCTTGGTGGCCGTATAAGGAAGGACATCTCATTGGCCTCTGCAACGTAAAAGAGTTCCTGTCGTGAAATCCTCATGAGCAGCAGAGGACGTTTAGTGGTTGCGTGGGGAGGGGCTTATCGTTAGTCTCTGCAGCGTTGCTGAAGTCCACTTAACGAGGAAACCTATAATCTAGCACTCCACTCCACATATGAAGTAGGAGCATGTCAGCTTCACAGAGGTCAGGTGGACAGCTGATCACTCCCGACGGGTCCAGGGTACCCGGGACATCGTCCGCAGTGGCGAAGACAGCGAGGCGTATTCCATCGCGAAGCACCAGGTCACGGGGTGGACGGATGTGGCGGCGATCTCTTGCGCTCCCCTTCCAGGGATCTAATGTGTGCTATGATGTCTTGTTTAGCCTGCGAGGCGGACCTCTCATCCAACGGGGGGGAGCGACAGGGGTGGTGCACAGTAGTGCAAGCCGGCCGGGCCGGGACTCTCTCCTGGCGCTGTGGACGAGTAGGGCTATGCGCCGGCGACTCCGGTAACTTAAGCAGTTGTGCCGCTTCCCGAAAGGACCGTACTACTCTGCGTTTATCCTCCCAGCGGAAGATGAGGGCGAATGGATGGTGTTGAGGGCCCGCAGCCTCTCCGTCACTGGTCTGAAAGCCCTCCTTCTGCGCCGGGTGTTGGGCGCCAAGTCTTGAAAGATTTGGATTTTGTGGCCATCATAGCTAAGATCCGGTTTGTCTCTTGCCGCCGTCAGGATAGCCTCCTTCTCAGTAAAGAAGTGCACTCGCGTCAGAATGTCCGGGAGGAGGCCCGGCTTCCCCGCGGGCCCAGACACCCGATAAGCTCGGTACAAAGCCGGCGGAGACGCGTCCTTATCTCCCCAAACCTCGTGAAGGAGTTGTGCCACGTAAGTCATTATATCCTTTCCCTCCGCTTCGAGAGAACCCCCCGGATGCGGAGGTTATTCCGACGGCTTCTGTTTCTGCTTGACTTGTAACTCTATATTTTGCTCCTCCAGTGCCGCCAGACCTTGCCACAGTTGCTCTTGGTCCCCGGTACGAGCATCCACTATTTTCTCGAATCAGTGACCTCATCCGCAGTTCCTTGACGCAAGAGTGGACCTCGGAGCGCTGGGAGCCTATCTCCGTCTTGAGCTCGGACATGAAGGAGACCATGAAGGCCTGGGTCACCGGCGGCGAATCCTCAGTGGCTTGCGAGGATCCCTCAGCAGTCGCCGTCGCTCCAGCCTTTCCCCACATAGCCACAACCGGGTTGTCTCTGGAAGCCATCGCCAAATCTGCCCTACTCCCCTTAGACCGCGTCATTGCCAGACCTGCGACTGCGGTCAGTGAGTGTGCCCCGCACTGATAGATCGGGGTGCACCCCAGAGGGGGGAGGGGGACAAATAGATGGGGTGGAGAGAGAGGGGGGAACGCACCAACCCGTATCTTCACCTGTAGCTCAATCCAGGACACAGCTCCACCACTTCAGCGCACCAGACCAGGACCCAGAACGGTCCCACCGCCCCAGAAGGTGCCTCCCCCTCACCGCAGTGCTATATTCCAGGCAGCAAATTCCAGGCACAAGATAACGACACCAGCGTCCCTGGGTGGCTGCCCAGATGTCCCCGGCCCCTCAGAAGTACCCGCTCAACAGTCCCTTCTCACAGCTCAAATGGTAACCACTGATGCCCGTCCTCCACAGCAATGTCCTCAGGCCTCAGTCCCAAGATGGTAGTCCACTACGATGGCCGGGTCCCCAGACCCCCGGGCCCCTCGAGACCCGCCAAGCGGCACCAGCCCAAGCAGCAGAGACTGCGTCCCTCGAACCCTCCTCAGGTCAGCGCCAGACAACGCACAGGGGTCACCCAATGGGGAGTCTGACCGCAATAACAATCCTCAGGGCCCAGGATGATGTCCAATCTGCAGCACAGGGGGAGCAGGAGGCAGGATCCCAGGGGACAGCAACATGCAGAGCCTAGGGGCCCCTGGCGCCGGTCAGGGTAGCGCGCCCGGCAGTGACCCCGACCCCACCACTCCGTGTCTGCAGCGCCCCACCTCCGCAGCTACAGGCCGGGCCCGAACTCCCCCTCCTGCAGTTCACCCGGGGGAGCTCCGATGGCCCACCTCACCTCACTGGCCGCTTCAGCTGCGGCCCCCAGGGCTCCTGTCAAGCGCCGTCTGCCGGACCCTCGCCGTCGCCACCTTTCCGCCCCTGGGGCCTCTTCTCCTCCCTCGTGGGCCCATCGCTCTCTCAGGGCCAGCTGCCGTACTCCATTTCAGGGCGGTCCCCCAGGCCTCGGCGTCTCCTCACGCTAGACCGCCCTGGCCAGCATACGGGTGGAGCCAGGCGGGAATCCGGGCCGCCCCAGGGTAGGAGGCCTCTGCGCTATCAGGGGCACAAAATGGCAGGCACCACCACCTTTGGAGAGCGCAGCCACCGCCAGCCCGCGGTGCAGCGGCTCAGCGGCTCACTGGCCTCCACAGGCGGTCTGGCCCCCAGGCAAGCCGCGTACAGCGCAACCGGGCTCCGCCGCTCTCCAGAGGCCCCCCGCTGTCTCGGGTGCAAGGCCTGGCCGCTCCTCAGCCACAGCGGCTCCCTCAGGCCAAGCCGCACTCCTCGCTGGTCGCCTGATCAACCGGCCTCACTGGACCCTGTCTCCGCCATCGGCGGTGGCGCCCCCGGTCCGAAGCGCTCTGTCGGCAGACCAAGTGCAGTCGTCAGCCCGTGGGCAGCTCGCCGGCGGGATCAGTTCGCCTTACTCCAGAGGTGCCCCCACACTCAGGGAGCCCCCACCAGTCATGGGGTAGTCGGCACAACACCCAAATTCCGCCAAATAAAGCTTATACAGGCGGTGGGGCACCGGAGCTCATGGAAGGCTCGTCTCACCGCATCGCCGCCGAAGCCACGCCCCTCGAGGGGCGCTTTTTAACATTTTATCCCGGCCTCCATATTTTTTACCTCATACAGTCGCAGAGGGCAGAAATCACAAGCCCCTGGCCGAGTAATTGTGAAAGTGAAACAAGGAATGAATAGCGTGAAACTCCAAGAAGGCAGGGGTGAGGAATCGGATATCCCGTAAGAACAGATGTACACAGGACAGCGAAGGGAAAATAGCGGAATATAAGAGATATTTCCATAATAATAAATGTGCGCTATTTAAGCTCCAGCATGGCTCAGTTACACGTAAAGCCACCTGGAGCACATCAGTGCCACTGCAGCAGGTGCAGTGACAACGAGGCCTAGTTAGTGGCTTCAGAGGCCCATGCACCCTGGCTATTGCTGTAATAAATTGAAGGGGGGGGGGCATTTTCCTTACTTGCACAAGGCCCCCGGGACCCTTACTACGCCATTGCTCGTGAAATGGCGGGTGTGCTCAAGATCACACGGAATGTGTAGTACCGTAGACTCTTAATTGTGATCACAAATATTGCATGTAGTCTCAACGCCCCTTCCCGGACGTGTCCACTGGTGACTACTTTTGCGTTATGTCCATATGTACCCGACTGTCAAAACATATTTCATCCAGGCCTGTGAAGGAAGCATCTGAAAAAGTGTGAAGCTAAAGTGCACACGGGTAGAAAGACGGCTGAGAGCGCTGTCTTCAAGGTGCTGATTTGTCCTGTAAATGGTCCCCATGCCGCCTCTTTGGACTGATGCATCGGTGATGCTGGGAAAGAATACACGACTACAGCTTCCCGTTGTGACTTTTTTTTCTGCAGATGGTGAGACAGCCAGCTAGCTGAGAGCCAATGCTGTGATATGCGCTTTTTGCAACAGGACTGACTCTTCCTTTTATCTGCCCGAGGTCGATAACTATCGTACCTATAAGAAGTGATGTAAGAAGGGCTCTTGTATAAGAGACGGAAGCCCCTCCTCCCCCCGCAACCCGCAGTTGACATCTATATAACGAGAAAACAGGGGCGAGAGGGGAAGGCTGCCTGCTTCGCCAACAGGAACTGCGAGGAGGGGGAGGAGTGTGAGGAGCCCCGTCTGACCGAAGGAGAGGAGGCGGATGGAGCGTGGGAGAGGGAGGAGGGTACACACGCCAAGCACGGAATTACTTTGAAAGGGAAACCTACGTGGAGAGACGAAGTTAGGAAGCAAAAGACAGACGGGTTCCAAGGAAAGAAACAACCCGGATGAGTACAGGGAGGAATGAACAAAACACACAGAAACCAGACACAGAGCAGAGAAATAGAATCAGCAGAGGAATAGACAGCGTGAAAAACCAGCGCGGTGCTCGTGAAACGGGTCCTGCGCTGGTAAAGTATGTACACAAGCACTGCGTCTGCGCCTCATCACCCGGGAAACAGAGTCGGAAACACACGGGAGTACATCAGTGACGCACTCTATAACGTACTTCATACCGAGAGGCAGTATGGGAAACTTTCTAAACTGATAGGAGGGAGAGGAGGGGGGCCACGCCCCCAACCAGATGGCTGCAGGCAATTAAGTGCGAGTGGAGGGAAACTGTAGTTAGGCGCCGCTGCCTCAGGACTACACGGAAGTGACCATAGGGCCAACAGCCAACAGAAATCAAGAAAACAACTGCAATGCCCAACTTAAACCAATCACGAGGGGTGAGAGAAATTACACAGAGTTTCACACAACATATACATTACTTTAGTCTCGCTGAGACAGCTCATGCGCTGCACAGGCTTGACCTAATGACTGAAGCTGCAAATGCATTCAAGATTTGTGTGAGGAAACAGCACCCAATACCATTGCAATATGGCCACTTCTTTGGGCTCAGGTGTAGTTACCTTCTTGGTGATTCTGGAATCCTTCTTTCATGTTGGCATACCTGCATAGGCCAAGTCCTATGTCTCTTTCAGTGACAGGAATTAAGATTCATATAGGACCTTCTTTCTTTCAGTGAACATGATTAGGCCAAGTCATATGTCCTATTCAAAACACGAAGACAGACCACCATCTTAGGATCTTAGAGTTGTAGAGTTAAAATAAAGGCCTAGCCACAAACCAAAGACACCCCCAAAATGGTGAGTCCTTCTTTACATTTGGCATCCCTGTAAAATTAAAATAAACCAGGGTGCAGAAGATAACCGGCACCCACATGCGGCAAGTCAAACTCTGTCAAATTAAGCAGTGTTGAGAACACGGGGCTCCACATCAGAGTCAGGCAACCTGAAGGTCAACCCCAACCATTTTACTGTATATTCTGCCTTACCTGGCATCTGTCATTTCTGGATGTGTCTTATGATGGGTGAGGATGGAGAGCCATTTTGTTTAATGTGAGTCGAGCTGGTATCTGTTCAGCTGCGCATTCCATCTCCCCATCCCTCTCCCTGTTCCTTGTTGAAACTTGGTGGGTTGGGATAGGCACTATTTCTTATTTGTGTTTAGCTAAGACTCCCTCTGTTGGGATGATTTCCTTCTTTTCTGCTGGGTGATGGTTATTGCTTCTGGTCTGGAGTTAATAAAATGTTCCTCTCCGGGGGATAGGACGGACAGGTACCAAAAGACTGGGAAGGAGGGCAGCAGCCCCCCGTCCCTCACCCACACTGATCTCACAATGAACATGCAGGAAATATGCCCCAGAATTGGAGGGGCACCCAGGATTCCAAATTGGCAGTCCCCTTGACTGAATCAGCCTATCAACCTGGGAATGATGCAAGCCATTGCATCATTGGCTGTTCTCCTTTTCTTACAAGACACCCCCCTATTGAGAAAGCAGCGGTCCAGGAGTGGAATCCAGGGGAGTTGGATTGCCATTCTTCTTTACAGATCCAGGAATAGGGTTTGAACATGAGAAGATATGTCTGTGACGGATTACCTGTGAAAGGAATTTGCCAGCCTGATGAAAGGATCTAGAATGGGCGCTTTGAAGCACAAGGAGACTGAAGTCAGCGGCTCAAGATAAGGAAGCTTGCTCCACATCCCCACCTAAAGAGAAACTCCATATTTTCATTAAAGGTGAGACTGCTTCGCCCGACCTCTACCGTGTGCTGTGTGAGCATGTGGGTGCTTCCAGTTAGATCTGAAGCTGGGAGAATAATACCCTGTTGAAGAACAAACGAATTTAAACCTGCCCCCAACTTCCATGGTCTTAAGCTTTGTCCTTGCTTGTCCAGTAGCAAGTAGAACCATCCCCTTGGGTGCCCTGCTAATATAAATTCTAGACTATGACCAATGGACTCTGTGGCACAGGCTCCCATCCCCTTTGTGCCATCTGTGGGTATCAGAGTGGACTTGCACCCTGGCTAGCTTCTATCCTCTTATAGCTAACCCAGTGACTACTGAACTAGTGGGACTCCAGTAACTGTACCAAGACACCAGGCACCCTTAACCATATCTATTACACCACCAGAGTGGTGTCATTGCCAAGGAAGGGTGGGCAATTCTGTAGCTTTGGGTGCGGGCAGTCAGTGGACAAGGAACATTTGACTTCAACTCAACTGCTGAAAGCACATGACTTCAATGCAATTAATAGTACTATTGCTCTAGCTTTGAAGAGTAGCCCCATGAAACGTGGTCTGTAAAATGCAGTTAACTGCATTTTTGTATTGCTTAGTTTCCAAGAGCTGTTAGACTGTTGGAGGTCAGAACTCTAGCCCACAGGGTTGTAGAAATTTCTGGTTTTCACTGTGGATCATATTTTTATGTATAGTATATATTTCATGGGTGTATTAAAGTACTTTTCTTTTATAAAGTAAAGCACCGACTGTACATTGGTCTTATTAGCTAGTATTACAGTGTAAACTGTATTCTGACTGTTTAAATCACCTTGCCTCCTTGAGTAAGCCTTGGACTTCTCTGTCTCACTACTCTGAGTGAGTCAAGTGCTGGAGAGGAGTACTTGGTTATTTAGTTTGAGGTCCAGTTGTACTGTGCCCCCAGGACACAAGCGATGAACAACTCCAACTGATGCAACAGTAGCTCAGTAATCCCTACCACCTTGATGCCCTATGAACCACTTGCCACACATACCAATCCTGCAGTCGCAGAAGAAATACAGGCGGTTTGTGCTAGGTGCCACCCACTATCAGTTTGTGGTCCTTCCATTCAGATTGACAACAACACCCTGAGTCTGCTGTTGGCACATTTGTGCAGGTCAGGGATCGCAGTGTACCTGTCCCTTGATGATTGGCTGTTCAAACCGAGCTTGCCATGACACATTTTGACCTTGCGTTTATTTAATCATATACAGAGAAAAATAAATCAAGTTTGGCATATAGTAGAATCCATCTACTTTAATCTATTATGAAATTACAATATTAATTCATACTGAGAAGAAGTAGCCCGAGGGATATAATACTTTTTACTTACTTCAGCCGAAATGAGTAATATATTTATT
Source organism: Lissotriton helveticus (assembly GCF_964261635.1). Lineage (NCBI taxonomy): Eukaryota > Metazoa > Chordata > Amphibia > Caudata > Salamandridae > Lissotriton > Lissotriton helveticus. The sequence goes on along the minus strand of NC_136062.1, from coordinate 115,136,588 downwards.
AATGACTACAAATATATTATAAAATAACACACCATTATATATTTACAATGCAAGAGCAGTGATTCGCACGTTTGTTAAAAAGGAAATAAGTGACATTTGTAGGCCCAGTGAAGTGACCATAAACCATGCTCATTCGAACATATTGGGGCACATGCACCAAGCCTGCATTTTGCGATTGCTCAATAGTGAATTTTACCAATTCGCTATTTAGAAATCGTAAAATGCAATTCATGTATTAATCACAAAAAATGCATTTCCTTAAAGTTCCTTAATTGTGATTCGCAAATTGTGAGTCGCAATTAAGGGATTGATTCCCATTCATGAATGCATGCACAATTTGCGAGAACCCAATAGGTACTTGCAAATTGCGTAAGCTATTTCAAGGGTGCAAAAGTTCCAAAAGGATATCCTGTTGCACCCCTGAAATTCCAATTTCCACACATGTTGCACACACACATGCCACAAGGGCATTTGTGTGTGTAAAATGTGACTTTGAAAAATGCATTTCTATGCGTTTTCAAAGTTTTCGCAAATTACCATCAACTTGAAGTTGATGGTAATTTGCGTTTCTTAAAATATTTTGCAATTCGTTAAATGCAAGCGCAATTTAAGTAATCGCAAATTTTGCGATTACTTAAATAGTGATTTTTGCATTTGGGATGAGGCATCCCAAATGCAAAAAATGTGGTCGCATGCCCCTTTGCGAGTGCAAAAAACAATGATGCATGTGCCCCATAGTGACTTAAAAATTCAAACGACGGCTTATTGGAATATTTAAAGGATGTCTTTCATGGTTCTGATTCACTATTCCAGACCAAGGACCAGATTCGTCTTTGGTGCTTTTAAACTATCCTTAGTAGTTGCCAGCGACGTTTCGACCCCACTAAGGATATGAGGGGCTCTTCAGGACAAGAATTTCCTGGGGGCTGCAAAAGCAATTATTATAATTAGTAGATTATAGAGAGTGGTGTATGAGGGCTACTTTGAATGAATGATAAAGGGGCTTACCTAGGAGCACATAAGCTCCAAGTAGCAAGCACAGAGTCAGGTGTAGCAATATTTCTTCTTCAATTTAATTGCTTGAAACCTGAGAAGTAGGAGTGGAGAATTAATAAACCGACCACTAATATATTAATAATGTATGGTGAATTAGTGTATAAAAAGACTCACCCTGTCTTTCAATAATTCAAGGAGTTCAGGATTGAAGTATTTCTTCTTTAGTTCGATACCTGGGGGGGGAGTTAAAGGGTTTTAATGGACCAGGCACTGTCTAAATAAATATACATGGTGACTGAAGGAGTGGGTAACTCACCATGTGGTGCAATAGTTCATCCATAACAGGGTATGCAGTTATTATCGTCACCATACATTATTAATATAACTGTGGTTGGTGTATTATTCCTTCACTCCTCCTTCTCAGGTATTAAGCAATTAAATTGAAGAAGAAATATTGCTACATCTGTCTCTGCCAATATATATTGGTGTGTTTAAAAAAAAAAATATTTGTAATCATGAATAAATATATTACTCATTTCAGCTGGAGTGAGTAATATAGCCTTATAGCCCGCCGTAGAGGGCTATACCGGCTATTAAAGGCCCTCTCCAGCGTTAAAGGCCCCGAGCTGAAGGCGAGGGCCTTTAACAAGGGAGAGGGACTTTAATAGCGGTATAGCCCATCTACGAAGGGCTATAAGGCTATTAGAACATTCTGTCACTAGAGGACAGAATGTTCTAACAAAAAAAATAAAGCCTTTTGGGAGCGTGAGGGAATTGGAATCCCCTCAGGTTCCCTGAAGCCTTTGTTCACAGCCAGAGCTGTGAACAAAGAAACATTGGAATGTTGGAGCTCCAGGCTTATACCAGCCATTATAAGCCCGGAGCACTCCATTGTTTTCAATGGAGCTCCCAACATTCCAATGTTCTAAAAAGTATTATATCCCTCAGGCTACTTCTTCTCAACATCAATTAATATTGTAATTTTATAATTGATTAGGTAGGTGGATTTCACCATATGGCAAACTCAATTTATTTTTCTCTGTTTATGATTAAAACAACGCAAGGTCAAAACTTGAAAATGAGTATCCTGTGAACAATTGTTGGTAGCTAATCTCTAATACCCACCTCACATGGACCTTTGAGTCGCTCTTGTTTTTTTAAAATATTGATTGTGCAGTAGTTTACTGCAAGAGTTATACTGTGGGTTATTGTTGCTCTACCCATTTATGGGTTGTCTTTCCAAAAGAAACATATTTTGTGATTGTATGTTCTTTCTTGGTATTTAGTAGTCTCCATTGATTTACATGTTAGTTTTATGTTATTTGTACATTTGTGTATACCAGTATATGCCACTATCTGTCAATTTCAATAAAGTAGCCATTTGGTTGTCATTTTCCTCCAGTTAACAGATTGGCGATGTAAGATAGTGAGTCACCATTGTACACAGAAAAATATTTTGCCATAGTGATAAATGGGCCTTCCCTTTACTCATGTAGTAGCTCGCCCACCAGCACTAACCCTAGACATGTACTTCTGAAGTGTCTAGAACATGGCAAGAAAAAACACGTGTGTACAGAACTGCATGCTTGAATGCTAACGTAATACTTAAAAGCAAATATTATACCACAGAATTTAATAGTTTGCAACGTCCTGAGAATATTCCGAGAGGACAACAAATTAAAGGGTGGTTTCTGCCACATCTCCACCACCTGTTCCAGACACTGGGTGGTGTTGGTGATAGATACCACTCTGGTACACAGCAAAATAGAGATACAAGAAATCGCAGACCTAGAAAAATAACTTTTCGGGTGTGATCTGGAGGAATCGAAATTATCTTAGAAAAGCAACAAAAAAAAATCACAAATTCAACATCTTTGAATTAAAGAAAAAGGCAGAAAAGGTCCATAAGGATATAAACAACTTTAGCACAGAAAAGTAATACCCTTATCTAAATGAGGACTAATATTCACAAACAAAACCTTCAAGGAAGATTCAAAAATAACAATCTTATTACATTTTCTGACTCCTCAGTGGGATCCGAATCTTCGGACGGAGCTGATGAGGGACCAAGCTTTGGCTCAGAGAATCCACCACCAAATAATTTTTTAGGCCAAGCTCAGTCAGGCGAGGACACCAATCGAAACCAAAGGAGAACATGGAATCAATATGCAGGCGAATGTCAGACACGCAGATAGTATTACATGTGGGGTCCAGAAAGTCAATAGAAAACAGAATAGACCCTGGCATAGAGTGTATAGAAATGCCAAATGACCTCCAATTAAGGAACTGTGAGGTTAGTGACGATTCCACCATTGAAGAAGGAGTTATCCCTATTTTTAATCTCTCCAACCATCAGCTAAATAGGAATAAAATATCACTCTTGAATAAAGGATTGCCCTATGTAATTACAGAGACAACTGACTTTTTCAAAATACAAACAGAACTCCACACATTTTTTAGAGTTCTTATACTAAAATATATTTTCCCCTACGAAGAACTCGATCTAATACTCAGATTTCCAATCTGCCAACAAAGTCATCATTTATACCTACAACTGCTTTGATGCCCCTAGAGATGCCCCAGTGGAGAAGCGTGGCTCAGTGGTTAGAGGCGGCAGACTCGGAAGCTGAGATCAGCCGTGGACCAGGGTTCGATTCCCCGCCTCGGCGGGTCTCGGGCTCAAAAATTCCACGGACTCGACAATTCTCGCTCCGGTGCCTACTCGACTCACGGGGTCACACTCTGCGACTCCGGGCAACAGCTGGCTTAATCTCCACTACGGCCCCTCGCGGCGGGATGCCTGGCTTTCACCTTGTGAATACCCTGCCGGGGTATCTCACAGGGGAATACCAGGACGGGTTCCCTAAGCAAGCGCCTTGAGACCCCTGGGTGATTAGTGCGCTATATAAATCGAAATACATTTACATTTACATTTACATAGAGATCCTTGCATTCAAAAAGGCTCTACTACAGGACATTAACAACATGAAAATGACCAAGACCTTCACCCCTTATAACATCTCCCTGTTAGAGAGACAGTCATTACTCAATCTAAAGAAAGAAGAGTCCATAATTATCAAACCAGCGGATACGGGTGGGGGGATTGTTATTCAGGATTGGAACAAATACAAGGCTGAAGTAACTAGACAACTTAATAACACTTATCATTACTAAAAACTCAACAAGAATCCATTACTAGAAATCAGGCAGTGGATACATGAAGTAACTACCAAAGGCCTTGAGGAAGCATTTCTCTCCAAATTGGAATTTGAATTCCGAAAAAAGAAATGTCCCAGACCCCTGTCCTATGCACCCTCCCCAAAATCCGTAAGGATACTAATAATTCACCAGGTAGACCTCTCATATTTGGATGTGGCTTGATTCTAGAACCGATTGGTGAATACATAAACTCCTTTATCAAGGAATTTCTCCCCGTTCTAAACACGTATGTGAGAGACAGTACTTACATGAACAACCTCATTTAAAGTTTATAATACAACCCTATTGAAGATACTCTAGTAACACTAGTTATTGACTGCTTGTACACGCATATTGCCAAAAGTGAAAGAATTGAGGGGATAAAAAGAATCTTGCACTCACACCCTACACCGTGCTATGTCCCCATGATGTTTATCACGAATCTCCTTGAAATTGCACTGACCACTAACCACTTTATGTTTAACTCCACATACTATGAAAACAAAAAGAACGGGTCTATAGGTATAACACATACATCTATCCCTAAATTTTGGGTGGATGTACCAGGTGTCTGTACTGCCTAAGAAACCCTAAGGTTTTGTAAAAGAACTCTCACTCACCTACCTAGTAGGTGACATGCTTCATCATAGGGTTCCTACTCTGGTCACATAATGTTTCCAGAGTGTGCTATGATGCCTGATTATGTTGTCCAAGTATAATAAAAAATCCAACCCTCCAGAGGGTTCTACGTGGCAACTAACTTGCCTCTTTATTATTCGCATTGTTGGCAGGGTGTGAGGAGGCATACATATTTCTACACTCATTTTTTAAAACAATCAGTTTAAAAAAAATACTTCTGAATGCACATATATGTTCTGATTTACTAAGTTTAATGTTAATGAAATATACTTTTTGAATTTTGAAGAGACTTTATAATATTTTTCCATTTTTGTTGCAAGATGGAATGAAAAATGAATATGTTTCCTAATGTTAGGTTTTGGAAGACTTATTTGCTTCTTTTCATTTACATCAGTTAGCCTGTAAACAAACACATCTTTTTTGGCTAGATCTTTCTGAAGTAAATAGCAGCAACTACTTTAACATAACAATTTAGGAGCATCCATCTCTGCTTGTCTGACAATTCTACCCAACATCCAGTATCATCTAATCCACCATACATCTGTCATGTCTCTTTCTCTTCCGTGGTAGATTCCTGTTGTATCACTCTAACACATTCTAAGGTATTGTTAAACATCTATACTTCGGGGACCCATATAGCTAGTCCTGCAACATATATTAGAATGCATCCAGATCTGGCTGTTTGCTTGGCTGTTTCATCTGCAAAAGCATTTTCCTGACCTATCTGATCAGTAACCTTTTGTTGAGCACGGCATTTAATTATTGCAATTAGTGCATTTAACAATTTCACATTCAAATCCACATGCTGTATTTTAGTACCATGAGACGAATATATGCCGTTACATATTCCAATACAACACATACTTTTACAATGCAGATTTACCATTAAAATGCATATATCTGATAGAGACATCTAGCAGCAGATTTCTTAACTTAGAATATTCCCAAAGGCGTCAGACTGGATCTGGAAAAACTTTTTCCCCAGCAGTACCACTGCACGCCGTGGGGGGTGGCGTCACCCGGCTCCGTCCTGACTTTGTCCACGGGAGTGACATCAATTGAGTCATATAGGCCCCCCATCTGCGTGCTGACATCACATGACATGCCTGTTTTTGTTTTTCAGACCTTCTCAACGTCTTTTGGTGTCTGGGAACGGTGTGATGCCTTCGGGCTTCAAAACATGTGATTCTTGTTTGCGGCAGATGTCGGTGACAGATCAACACTCAATCTGTATGTGGTGCTTGGGAGTGCACCATGACTCAGAGGAGTGCGACACTTGCAGGTGGCTAAAGCCAAAGTCCTTGCGGGAATGTCGCATGATGCTGTTGGCTGCCTGCATGTCCCGTTCGGGGCCCTCACTTCCGGTCTCCTTTCGTGCTGGGGAGTTGGTTCGGGACCAGTCGGGTGGTCGTTCCCATGAACGTCGCTCTTCAGCTGCAGGTAAGCATAAGAAAAAGAAGTTGCGGGTGTCACTGACCTCACGCGACTGCAGGGCCCGCTGCTCCCGGCCTCTACCGGACACAGAACCTCAGGAGTCGACCCCCACTTACCCACCATTTCCTAGCACTGGGGCGACTAGGGCCCAGATGGAGGCCTATTCTCGAGCCTTGCTTGCCATCTTTGGGTCACCCCCTCTCCCTGGTGCGCCTTCGGGCCCCTTAGAGGGGGTAGGGACTCAGATCGGGTTTTCGCCTGCGGGTTTGCCCTCTGCGCTGGTCGAGCTCCCTGACTCTGACTCCGAAGTCGCTGCAACATCGGGACATGGCCCGGAGGGGCATTCTCCTCGTACGTCCAACCCTTCTAGGTCGTCTTCGCATAGCTCTGTGTGGCTCCCTGCGTTGACGCCGGCTCCCAACTGCAAATCGACTTCCCTCCTCACCGCTGGTTCCTACCTCAGTGGAGGTCGCGTTGACGCCCGTCCGATGTCAGACGGACAAGGCTCCTTTGGGTGTTCTTGATGTTGGGCCGATGCCGGTGCCATTCCCAGCCGTTCCTTGGCTGATGGAGGATGTGGAGGCCACAAATGAGGAGGTTCCTGTGGGCTCGCCACCTCGAGGGCTATTTCACTGTCCACCGGACCAGGCCCCAATGTACTGGCAGGGCCATGGATACCCTAGGGCGGTACAGCCACCATGTGTTGGTGGCAGGGTTAGCCTTATGCCGTCCCCTATGGAGGACCTGCTCTCACCCCTTGAATAGCAACGGTGGCCAGTGTGGCTTTTGCAAGAGCGGTTTGCAGGGCTACGGACATTCTGCAAGTGCAGTCCCCCTCCATTTCTCTGCCCTCTGATCCCTTGCTGGATTTACTCCACCAGGACACTGTGGAGGTAGAGCCTTTGTTACCTTTTGGGGAGTTGTTGTACGAAACTCACTTGGGGACTTTGCGAGGCCCTCTTCTGGGGACCCCGTGGATCGGGCCATTGAGCACTGACATCGTCCTGCACCAGATGACCCTGTCTGTTTGTCCCACCATCCGAGGGCTCAAGGGCTGGTTATTCAGGCAGATTCAGTCTTGTTGCCTTCTACCCCTCCTTCATTACTCTCTATCTCTTCTGAGTTGCATTGGTTGGAGTCCTGTGGCCGCCATGTATTTACATCCACTAGTGCAGGCCTTAGATCTTTCAACATGTCTTGCGTGTTTGCACGGGCCACTGCTGCCCTTTGGGACTCAGTCAAGCGCCTCCTCCCCTCCTTTCCGGAAGGTCCCCGGTCTGACCTGTATCGGTTGATTAGTGACGGCCGGGACATGGTGCAATTTTCCATTCAGTCGGCCATGGACACCACTGACTTTGTAGGTCAAGCCATGGCCCGGTCTGTTGCTCTGCATCGCCATGCCTGACTGCGCGATGGCTGTTTCCCTGCCAATGTCCAGGAGCGTCTTAGGGACCTTTGATGGGGTCACCTTGTTTGACAGACATGCAGACTCAGCAGTTCAACGTCTTCTGTCTGGGTTTCCATGAGTTCCATGGTTCCTAGTTCTTCTGTGGACTTTGCATTTGGTTGCAATATTGTCATTGCTTTCATCTCTATGTGTTCCATGATTTTTAGTTCTTGTGTGGACTTTTCCTTTGGTTGCAGTCTTGTCACTGCTTGTTTAGTACCTTCAGTCTCTGGGTTCAAGACGTCATTACCCGGATGGACTGTGCGGCTTTCGCGTTCTTCCCTTCTTTTGCCACAGCTGGTCGGCTGTTTATGTATTTATTTTTCAGACCTCTGCCTAAGAGCTTGTCTCAAGAGGTGTCCCTTACCTTGTAGGGATGTGCCATACCCAATGTGGGGTACTTGTTGCCTATTGTAAAGCCCTGACACGAGAAGTTTCTACAGACTTCTGTGGATTTTCGGCAGACTGATTCTTTCTATCTCTGCTGCGGGTCTCCTGGTTTGCCCGTTCTTCCTCCTGGTGGGACGTCCCCTCTCTTGAGACCCAAACCTCGGGTTGGTATGGTCTCTCCTGGGGCTTCTGAGATCTTCTACGAGTTGGGCAGTACCCATCTCCTGCCTTTTGCAATACCTGGATTTCCATGGCACTGTCAGTTGGCTTCACTGTGTTCTCTCTTCCTGTTGGCACATGACCCATGGGGGTGTGTTCTTCTGTTTCCCCATGTTATGTTTAAAAGCACCAGGTGTTTGCAGCCACAGGGTGCGGACAGTGTTTCTTGCGCCTCTGTCTCAGCTATGTTCTATTTGGGTTCATCCCTAGTGTGGGGAAGTGTTATGTCTTCTCTCATGAATCGGGGTCAGTGGAGTTGTTTGTCCAAGGGCAGTGGCATGTCCGCCAGCTACGTCACTATTTTTTTTTTTTTTAAAAACCTTTATTGTGCATCGACGTTATACAGCTACGGGCCCACAACCAGTCTGGCCGGCCTCGAAATCAAGCCATGGCACGTAAAACAACCATAAGAAGCTCAGCAGTCCCCAAAGACAAACACAGCAATATCCTAAATCTCACGTAAGGGGGGAAGCGACCACTGAGAGCAGGAGTAAATAAGGTTCATTTTCTAAATAATAAGATAAGAAGGATCAGAGACCAGGCAGTCCATCAAAAAACACAGAGTGGGCAATGTACACAGCAGGATGTCGACAAAGCAAAGGAGTCACAATCGGGATAGCGACACAAAATTATACTGGTCAGGATAAAAGAACGTACAGTCAAAGGTCGTACCCAGCATTACCCACCACACACACGGAGAACAACCTCAAAAATAAGAATGTGGACACCTAAAAGAAAAACAGCAAATAGCATAACACCCAGTCTCCATACTGACCCAAGATAAGGAGGAAAAAGGAAGGAGAGCAAGAAGAAAGAAAAAAAAAAAAAAAAAAAAAGGCCCATAGAAACCAAAACGGACAAAACAAAACCCCTCCCCCCACCCCCCACCCTGCACGCATGTAGAGGCTACGGCCTACCCCCCCCCGACAGTGTGCCTGTCGCCCAAAAAAAGTACCCGAAATATAGAGAGAGAGAGAAGAAAAGAAAAGAAAGGAAAAAAGGTATATATAACAAACTGGAGGAGGGCCAATCACGCACGCAGGCTCCCGGTCTCCCCGGCCATGTATGTATCGTCTACTCCAAAGCCACATTGAACAACAGTAATCGAGTCATATGATAAGAAATGGGGAGAATCATCACGTACAGCGCCAAGAAGAGTATAACAGGAGCAAGCAGGCGGAGGAGGAAAAAGGATAGAAATACGGGCTCCCGGCCGCCCACTCTTCGAGTCAAGTTCCACAAAATAGAACAGAATAAAGTTACAAATCAGCCATTATATCGCCCGTCCCATATAGTCACCAGCCTGTGGAAAAGTAAATTTTGCCATGTTCTGTGTCCCTACGTGTTTCCCATCCTATGTTATGTGTGCATGATTAATATGCATATGTATTCCCCATGTTTGATTAAAGACGCACTTACAGTTGTGTCCATCTCTAGTATGCCAGTCCCCAGTTCTCGTGAAAGCTACGAGTATTAGGCCTATGTAAAGTTACGTTGCCACGTTTCACAGTGTGCACGTTATTCCAGTAAAAGTCCCCGTTTCTAGGCCTCAAAAGGGCCCGGACACCAGATTCAGCTCCTGTCTCCTGAGCCCTCGCTGAGGAGCGATACAGCCCCCACCTGTATTCCTGACCCTTCACTTACTTCCTGCCTCACAGTGCCCGGCTCGGCCTGGCTCTGCCTGCTAGTCTGCCAAAAGTATGTTATGATTCTAGTTATCAGTCCAGCCCTCCTTCTCTGCATTCCTAAGCTACTGAATCGCATCAATAGTTTCCGTCATCGTCTAGCCTTTACGTCTCCATGTAAGAGAAATACTATATTAATGGTCATTTAATATTCTTCAACACGCACTACATGTAGAATAATGCATGCACCAGTCTTAGAGTCTGTTAGCCTTTACCCTGATAACTTTTGGATTCTATCAACATGTTCTCTAAACATCAGATACTAGATAGGGTTTAGGTACATGTTGCCCTGACTCTCCAGACTTCAGTCTCCTCCTTTAGCACAGAGTTCATAGCCCCCAGCTTCTCCTAGTAACACGTCATTGTCAGTTTGCGCGCACCATTAGGTTAGAGGTCCCGGCTCCTCAGGTAGCCCCCTCCATGTTTCCGCCCCATTTATGACATATTCTGTTACGTTTACATCACATGTCTATGTATACGCCCTGTTACACCTACTTTCAGCCTTATCTTTCGCGACTGCTATTGACCACACCCACTGCTCCACCTATCGTATGTACTGTAATGCAATTGTTTTAGTATATATGCTTGTGCACTGTTATTAAATGTTACCCCATTCCCTTACGCCGATCCTGCCCCCGGCAGCGCTGCCATCCTATTCCTGTGCAGGTTGTCCTGTTCCTGTCCTTATGCTGTATTAAACCTGCAAACTCCTACTACCTCGAATCTTGACTCTTATTTATTGAGCTATCTGTTATTGCTATGTCCAGTCAAACCTAGATCCGGTATTATTTATTTATATACCACATAATGGCGCCCGAACAGGGACTTGCCCTTTCCCCACGCGCCGGTGAAGCCACGTATGCCCCCTGATCCTCTGCAGCCGTGACGGAACCATACCGTGCACGTGCAGATATTTCTGCTTCAAGTATCCCTCAGGCCCACGGAGGAGACGGAGGTTGCGGTCCAGCATCCAGACGAGGCGGTGGAGGAACGCGGCGAGTCCCGACCAGAGCCCAAGCCGAGAGTCCAAGGTCCGAGGTATCCGGAGGCCCACCCGTAACAGAAGTCCGAAGTGTGTCCGTCCGGCGTCGAAGCAGTCCAGTCCAAGGCCTTCCGTTCTTGCTGCCCGGTGAGTACCATTGCTGGGGTAGTATCTAGACAGGGTCAATCTAATTGACTCTTGTCCGTGGGTTTGGTGGTACACAAATCCAACACGAAGTGTCCACTTAGGTGGATGCGGGTCCTGACGTGTCTCTTTATGAGACCGGTAAGTTTCGTACTGTTTCAGCAGTGCATCTAGTCTCTGTTCTAGTCAGTTCTGTTCTCAAGAAAATTCATGGATTCTGTTTTCAGTATTCCAGGTAGTATTTTGTCAGAACTGTTATTTTAAAATGTCATTCATGTATTTTAATGTCGTGGTACGAAAGTGGTGTAGTTATCGTGTTCATTGTGTATTGTATTGTGTCTAGATTACAGTTCAGTCATGCCCTTATTTTCCAAACTACGTCAGTTGAAAACTAGAAAAGGTCTGTTAGAAGCAGCAGTTCCTGTCCCGCCTAGGGACAGTCCAGGTCACTTTATGTATCAGAAGCATGGCATAAGTGCCATATGGTATCTAGATTTATGGGTAGAGTACACCAAAGAGTTAGAAGAAAAGTATAGATGGCCCGTATCAGGTACGTGGGATGCCGAGTGCATCATGCGAGTAGAAGAAGCATTATGGAAAAAGAAAGCCAGACAGTCACAGAAAGACGCCATCGAGTTATGGCGCAAAGAATCTCATAAGAGAACTGAAAAAGAAATCAGAAAGTCAGAATTAAGTAGAGAATCCATAGAAAGAGCCCAAGAAAGGGAACTAATCGAGATAGGTGAACGAGTTAAAACCGAACAGTCAGACAGACAGAGGAATGCCCTCATTAAGGGTATGTATCCTCTTCTTGCCGAGGGCTTGCCAAAAGCGACCCCGGAGGCATCCAGTAATTTTCTGCCACCCTTAGTTCCGACCAAGCTACGTCACAAACCGACCGCAGCTGATATTTTTATTTCGTCCTATTTGGACGACACAGTCCCGGAATATACAAATCCTGTTCCGCCAGTTCCTGTAAATAATGCAATTCCTGCTCCTCCAGACACCGGGGCACCTTTTGCAGTACCTGCTACGGTACCCCCGGTCCAGCCCATAGTACAACTTCCCGCCACATCAGCCACTCTGCCAGCACGAAGAGTATCAGTCGACGATTCTAGTCTAGGGGCCGCAGGAGGAGGTCCTCCTGGTACCCCGCCGCCACACCAACGTGTAACGTTAGTCGAGTTACATGAACGTGCGTTACAGCGTACGCCCAAATATAAGTCCGTTGCAGACATCCGACGAGCTCTTACTGAATGCCGCTATGATCCAGTCACAGGCGATGATAGTACGGTTATATACTCCATACGTGTAAGACGGGTGACCGGGTATTTGGACACCCTACCAGATATGAAAGAAGATCTAGACAGAATATATCGTTTCATCCGTACAGGGGATGATCCAGAAAGTATTGGCGAAGCCATGTCTCAAAGGAAAGCTGAGATCCAGCTCATGATACTAAAGTTTCTGATTAATTGTTTAATAAGGGAACAAGATTATCCGACCAAAGATCCGGCCGAAATGAGAACACTAACAAGGTGGAGTGATAATATAGCCGAGGGTAAGCACAGAACCATCAGTAGTATAGAGAGTATGTACAAGAAAATTCGTAAGGAAATAATAAGGTTACACGAACACCGTAAAACAGCACAAGTAAGCGAGAAAGAGAATGACTCTCCTACAGAAGAGGTAGAGGACGAGAATACCGCCAGAATAGCGTATGTAGGAAAATCTAGATTTCCAGACCGCCATTTACGCCTAGAACACAAGAAAATCTTTCATCATCCAGCACCAGAACAAGGTTCTCTGGAACAAGTATTTCAAGCTACCGATCACATTCTGAAATCACGAATCGGTTATAGTGAATTAAGTACTATGCATGAACAAGAACTAGCCCGATCAGCAGTCCGATGGACTACTGATTCTACCACTTTTCCAGACGAAATAGTGGCACAAATGTTTCTGAAATTGCCCCCAGCCGAGCAACGACTGGTGGGTATGTATATGATTCAGCACCTCATCACATTGTATGAGGGTCAACATTCTGATCCAGGTCCGTTACATGATATCCTGAACGAGTTACTCCAGTATAGATGGAAAGGTTTAGGTACCGATTTAGTTAGTGTCATTCTAGAACAGCGCCATAAATATAGTATGTTTTTGAACCCGCATTTTGTTCATGTCTCACCTCCAGAAAGTAAACCGTTTTACATAGATAGACAGAATCCGTTACGAGAAGTACACCCAGTCAGGACAGCAGATGGTGAAATGCAACGAGTATTTGTTTACACCCCGATTACAAAAATGGAACTCTTAGAGATGAAGAAATTAATTCCTTGTCACGACAAAGATCCAGCAGGGTTCCACCGAGAATTAAAGGACATGCTCCGTATGGGAGAATATACGTATCCAGATATTATTAAAATGTTAAAAGTCCTGTTGCCTGCGGGCATATATGAAAAACTCAAGGAAAAAGAATGGGAGGTGGGAGAGAAAAAGATCGATTGGGCAGCTCTAGAAGCTGAAGATAAGATACGAGTACCAGGTACCGGTCTTGGAGAGAAATGTAAAGAATTACCAGAACTGTTAATACAAGTTTTGCCCAGATTATTAGCCACTAAAAAGGAAGACTGGGATGCAATCTCAGCCTGTAAACAGAAACAAGATGAAGACACTAGTGATTTCTATTCTAGATTCGAGAAATGTTTCATTATAAACAGTGGATTGAAGACGAGTAGCGAGTCATACCCTCATCTTTTTGTTACTAAACTAGTCGAGAATTCAAGTCCACAAGTTAAGAATCGAGTTTTGAAAGTCGAAAGTACATGGCAAGCTAGTACCCCGTCCCAGATGTTACAGATGCTCCAGTATCATCAGAATAGAATCAGAGAAGAGCAAGAACACGAGAGAAAACGTATGAAAGACACGAAAATGAAAGTACTAGTTGCACAATCTATTCCACAAGACAGTCAGAAGAGGGGTCCGAATCAAGCCAGTCATCCTGCAGCTCCCGTTAAAGGGACATGCAATTATTGTAAACAGCCAGGTCATTTCATAAACGAGTGTGCAGTTCTGAAACATAATATAGCTACTGGTAAAACTAAAGAAAGACCACGTCCGCCTAGACAAGAACAAGTTTCACAGACTTCTCAGCCACAGAATGCACAACAGACAGTTCCAGCACCGCAGCCTATTGCTGCAACACAGCATGTTACACAGCAAATGTACCAGTATGCTCAGGCAGAGTATCCAGAGTACCAACAGTATTCATGAAACAGCCTAGAGAGGGAGGTAGGCTTGCCTCTCATCGAGATTCCTGTAGATCAAGAGGGTCCCTATGTTCATAGTCAAGTACTAGGGAAAGACAGAAAGTTTCTGATTGATACAGGGGCAAGTAGGACCACTATAAGTCACGCCGAAGTTCCAGGGGCTCCGCTCTCAGGCTCTAGAAATGTTTCCCTTGGATTTTCAGGAAAGCCTATTGTAAACGAGATATCTAAGCCAGTTACTTTAGAAGTAGGTCCATTGTCCCGCACTACTGATCTATTACTTACGAAATCATGTCCAGAAAATTTGTTAGGCATTAAGACACTGAAAGAATTAGGTGCAGTCATTTGCTGTTCCCCCGAGGGAATACGCTTGTTTTTACGTGACTTCAAGGGTCACTATGTATTACGAGATTTTGATCCGAGATTGTCTAATGTTCCGCAGCATCTATGGGCGCAAGGTCCAACTGATGTTGGCTTCATGCAAATCACACCCCATCGTGTGACTCTCAAGCAAGGTATAGTCCTGCCACGAATCAGACAGTACAGATTGCCACCTGAGGCTGTAGCGGCCTTATCCAAAATTATTGACGAGCTCATGGCTCAAGGTGTAGTTGTAGAAACTGACTCCAATGTATGTAATTCTCCGATCATTCCAGTCATGAAACGTACTGATCCAAATGCACCCCCAGTATATCGATTAGTGATTGACCTTCGAGAACTCAATAAATGTATTATTCCCCAGTACCCAGTTGTCCCAGATATCTCTTCCCTATTGACAGCCATTGATTCCGAAGCCTCATTTTTTACAGTCATAGACCTCAAGAACGCGTTTTTCAGTGTTCCAATTCATCCAGATAGCCAGTACCTTTTCGGTTTTTGTTTAAATGGAAGGAGCTATAAATTCACACGAGCTCCTCAAGGTTTCACAGAAAGCCCTAGTATTTACAGTCAAGCACTAAAGAGACAACTAGACAACATTCACATGCCAGCTGACACTGCCCTGCTCCAGTATGTCGATGATCTACTGATCACAGCCCGTTCTGAACGTGCTTGCGAGCGAGCATCACTTACAGTCTTGTATTTCCTTGCCGAGATGGGGCACAAGGTGTCCCCTTCGAAGCTTCAATTCTGTGTCCAGCAAGTGATCTACTTAGGCCACTTACTGTCCAAGTGGGGCAGGCAGTTGACACCAGACCGTATACAGCTAATAGCGAGTCTTCCTCAGCCCAAGACCCAGAAGGAGGTACGTGCTTTTATCGGCCTTACTTCTTACTGCAGACAATGGATTCCTCAGTATGCATTTCTAGCCAAGCCATTAATACAGTTAACGACACAGGAGGCAGCCGTATCGACTGTCCTCCCTTGGACATCTGAACATACACTTAGTTTCAATGAGTTAAAAAAAGCTTTATGCCAAGCTCCTGTTCTAGCTACACCGAACTACAGTAAGCCTTTTACACTTTTCGTCACAGAACGTGATGGTACAGCATTATCTGTTCTCACACAAGATCAAGCAGGACAATACAAGCCCTGTGCTTATTTTTCTAGCACATTAGATCCTGTAGCCCAGGCTCTGCCTGCGTGCCTCAAGTCAGTTGCAGCCACAGCACTAGCTATCAGACAAAGTGATTCCATAGTATTAGGACACTCCTTGACAGTACAAGTTCCACACTCCGTGGAAGTTCTTTTAAACCGAACACAGACTCAGCACTTGACAATTGCACGTTTAACAGGTTATGAACTGACACTGTTCCAGCCACACATAGAAATCAGACGCTGCAACGTTCTAAATCCTGCTACACTGTTACCGTCAGTTAATTCGAATCCTGCCACACACGACTGTGTGGAAGTAGTTAATATTATGACTAAGCCAAGACAAGATCTGACAGATATTCCATTACCAGATCCCGACCTGACACTTTATGTGGATGGTTCATGTATGAGAACAAGTACAGGAGAACTAGTAGCCGCGTATGCAGTGACTACTGTGAAAATAATTGGGGGGCACTACCAACCAGAATATAAGATCCTTAAGTATTGCCCGGCGGTGTCGCCTCTTGAACCCACAAAGACGTTAAACTATTGAAGAGGCAGGCGCTGGAGACTGGAAGGCAGGAAACAAGGTTTTTATTTTCTCCGGAGGAGAACACAACGAAACGGACAGAAGGTATCGTTCTGAGGTGCTCTAACTGCATCCCTGAGGCCTGGCCTCTTATACACATGTTTATCTGTTTATTGCATGTGACACATTCTCGTCGATACTTTGATGTACGGAAAGACATCCTCAGAATCCCCCCCCCCCCTTTCCCAGCCCGTTCCCACGCAAGGTTACAGTGGAAGTCCCCGCCCCGTTCACAACAGGTGATGATCATCGCGCAGCTGGATATTCCGCCGATTCACGGAGTGTGTGGGGTTTGATCGGGTCTCGTAGGGCGGGGGGCTTTGATCAACCCGGGGATCCCTTGCTGGGGGGGAACTTTCTATTGTACGGGGAGGGGCAAGGAACAGTATCGGCAGAGCTGGGTGTCGGCCTGGGAACGAGGAAGACGAACGGGCACACGGGGAAAAGGGGTTTGCATCAAAGGGCCGGGAATCATAAATGGGAAGAAGGGAGGTGTCGCGCTGGGAACAGGACGAGGGCCTGGGGCAGAGCAGCGCTGAAGAGGGGTTTTATGACTCGCGGCAGGTGCAGGCAGGGGGGTTGTCAGTATGCGGGGGGGGGATGCCGGCGAAGCTAGGAGTGGGAGAGAGGCGCGCTGGCTCTCGGCGGGAGCAGAGAAGCCATGGTGTTCAAAATGGCGGCTGTTTTACGCGCACAAAAAGGTTAAGGAGAGCAAGAGGGCGCCGATAATGTTGACGGTCTCAGTCCAACTTTCAACAGTCCCCCCTTTTCAACATATCTAGCCACCTTGCTTTACTCAATGTCAATTTTCATCAAATTCCTAACTTCGGTATCATACAATGCTCTCATATGTTCGCTTCCAACGTCCACAGTTTTGGAAAAAATACAACTCGCACATAAAGAACACATAGGTGGCAAACATTGAATTCCTAAGCATAGGCCACATATTATAACTACGGGAATCAGGATAATGGTGAGCAGTCTCCAGCCCCAGCTTTTGACGGTGTCCCAGAACCAACCACCAAGCGACCATTCTTCTTGCTCTTGGTGAACTTCCGAAGAGAGTCTGTGAAGATGTTCGATGGCTTTGTACACTGAAGGTGAGTTGTCCGGTATGTATGTACAACAGCTGGACCCAATAATGCGGCATGCTCCTCCACGGTCCGCCAGAACCACATCTAGAACGAGGCGGTTCTGAAGAGCCACCAAACGGACCGCTTGGAGCTCGGCAGTGTTGTTGGCAAAGATGCCCGCTGTGATGTTCATGGTTGTCTCGACTGCCTGAGTCAAATGTCGGATGGCACGGCTGTTTGCCATCGGGCCCCAGAGGGGGACGAGTCCTTTCATAGCATCGAGGAACTGCGCCCCGGTTGAGTCGGCTTGCTCAACGTCTTTGGCTCGTTTTTGCCTGTGGTGATTCGCTGGGGCCACATAAGTTGGAGGAAGGACGAAGGAGATGTAGCAAGTGCCCCCCCAGCCTTTGGGGAGCCAGGTGTAGGCCTTCGTGCCGCAGATGAAATACATGTTTGGGGATGACACAAAGGAAGGTGGATCCGTGGAATCCAGAGTTCTGGTAAAGCGGCAGGCGCTGCGACCCACCAGCTGTGTCCCAAGTCCTTCTACACACATGTGGCCTGTGACGTTGATGACCGTCAGGGCCACAGTCAGAGTGGCAGCCGTTCGTTTCCGCAGATAGGAGAAGGTGGGTCTGGTTGGATTGTTGAACACCTGCATTTCGATTCGTTCTTTAGCCGGGATGTCCATTTGGTTCGAGTCGCTGGGGGTCAGCGGGCAGAAGTGTGTCTTTGTCTTGTTTCGCCCGGCCCCATGAGAAGAATGTGCTGCAGTCCTGCTGGAGGTGGCATTGCCCATATAGCTCTCTTGCAGGAGGATCAGCCAGGCAAGGCAGGAGCCGTGGACAGAGAAGGGTGAAGGGATGAATGGTATTGAATGTCCAGTGGCATGGGGTAGCAACCCACAGATCCAGCAGTTGGTGGTATTGGTGGCAAGGTTGTGCTGGTGAAGTAGCTGCACGAAAGAGTTGTTCCAAAACTCCTTTCGCCTCTCTCTTAGTTGAGGAGAGAGCGAAATTAGATAATGTTCCTTCATGGTGGTAGGCTGAGCAGTGGTTAGGAATGTTTCGTGAGCAGGTGCGTGTTCTTCCATAATCCAGAGCGTAGTCATGAGGAGAAAACAGAGGAGGATTACGATGAAGAGTGCAATTGTCTTTGAGCTATGGAGTCTGTCTATTCTCGGATTTCTGTAGTGGGTATTTCCTGCTGTCTCCGTCGGCTTCTTTTTTGGCGCTTCCATCATCTTCTTATCTGGCGCTTCCATCATCTTCGTCTTCAAGGTGCTCGGTAGTGGGCAGGACCACAGACTTAGTTTTAGCTTCTCTCCGGGTAACCCTTGGTAGTTTGGGTCACCGTTCTGAGATCCTTTAACCTAGTCCGTGGCCTACTTAGCCGAAGCTCCCTCCTTTCGACGCAGGAAATACCCTTCTCGAGATGGCACAGTGGGGTCAGGATGTTTTGAAAGTTCAAGTGTCTCAGTATCAGGGTAGCAGTTCAACGATGGTCGGTCCTGGTTCAGGAGCTCTTCTTGTGTGTTGACGGTGTCTGTCGTGGCCAGGGCTGGAGAGACCTTTTTGCAGTGATGAGCGTGCAGCCAGTGTTTCTTCCCCTCCACTCGAAGTGCGGTCCGAGTGGTGATCAGCACTTGCCAGGGGCCCGTCCACCGGGGTTCCAAACTCTTTGATCGCTGAAAATTTCGGATCAGCACGAAGTCCCCCGGCTGGATGGCGTGACCCGGACCCCTGGAAGCATCGGGGATGGCCTGCTGCACCTGCTGATGAAGGACAGACAAAGTTTCAGTCAATTTGTACAGATAATCAGACATTAGGACATCCGGAACGTCATGAATGGAAGTTGGTTTCGGGGCAGACCAGACGCTCATGGGTCGACCGAAGACAACTTCATAAGGGGTTAAGTGATGTCGGGTGGGGGTAGAGCGCATCGATAGCAATGCCAATGGGAGGGCGTCTGGCCATTTCAGGCCCGTCGTAGCCACTACTTTGGCCAGTTTAAGCTTTAGTGTGGCATTGTGCCGTTCGACAAGCCCAGCAGATTGAGGGTGGAAGACTGCGTGGAATTTCTGTTTAATACCCAGCCCATTTAGGATGAGCTGGATAACTTTGGCTACAAAGTGGGGGCCATTATCACTCCATAAAACACGACAGAGGCCATAACGGGGGAAAAACTCCTTTAACAGAACCTTCGCAGTGGCCATAGCGGTGTTGTCACGGGTTGGATATGCTTCCACCCACTTGCTAAATGCGCACACCACGACGAGTACATATTTCAGGCCTTGGCATCTGTCTAGCTGGATGTAGTCCATCTGCAGGACTTCAAATGGGTGGTTTGGGACCCCAAATCCCCCCCGGGGTACTACAGTTCCTTTCCCGGGGTTGTGTTGCAGGCATATTAAGCATTGTTGGACCAGGCGTTTGGCGGAATCTGGGATCTTGTCATTGTGCCAAACCCTGGAGACAAGTTCGATCATGGGGGCTGATCCTATGTGGGCAGGGGAGTGTGCCATGGTTAATATGGGAATCAAGTACGAATCAGGTAGCAACCATCTGTTCGTGTCTTTTGTCCGCCAGCAGCCTTCATCGTCCTTCAATCCCACCCGTGTCCATTCAGTCAATTCGTGTTGTGTGCTAGCCGTTTGTATGTCTCTAATTGTGTCCTTGGCGTCAGTCCAGTTTTCTGCTTGTGACCTGGTCACGTACATATGTGTTGTCGTTCTATTTTCAGCTGTCGTTCGGGCGGTGATGTCGGCTAGTGCATTTCCCTGTCCAATAATGTCTGTCACTTTCTTGTGTGCCTGGCATTTGATAACGGCAAGTTTGTTGGGGAGGAGGACAGCTTCGATTAAGGCGGAGACTAAATCCCCGTGCAAAATGGGTGTGCCGTGTGAGGTCAAGTATCCTCTCTCCCTCCAGAGGAGCCCAAAATGGTGAACCACCCCGAAGGCATACTGGCTGTCAGTGTAAATGTTCGCTGTGGTTCCTGTTGCCAGGATGCAGGCTCGCGTCAAAGCAATCAGTTCCGCTGCCTGGGCAGATCGCTGGGTGATGCGGGCTGTTTCTACTACAGTTCGAGCCGTGGTGACTGCATAGGCAGCGGAAGTGGTACCATCGGAGAGTTTGATGCAAGAACCGTCCACCCACAACTCCCCGTCGGGGTCAGGGAAAGCTGTGTCTCTGAGATCGACCCTACTCCTGGTCTGTTCGTCCGTAAGAGTCACGCAGTCATGTACGGGGTGCACATTGGGATCGTTCTCTGGCAAGGGCAACAGAGTCGCTGGGTTCAGTGTGGTGCATCTTTTCAGGGTGATATGGGGGGCAAGCAAGGTCAGTTCGTATCCAGTCAGTCGTGCACTCGTCAGATGTTGTGTCTTGGTTTGGTTCAGGAGGGTGTCGACTGCATGGGGTACCAGTACCGTGAGGGAATTCGAGAGTACAATCCCCTCACTCTGTCGGATAGAGACTGCAGCAGCAGCTACAGCTCGAAGGCAGGCAGGCAAGGCTCTGGCGACAGGGTCAAGAGTGGCAGAGAAGTAAGCGCACGGTCGTTGCTTAGGGCCGATGGCCTGGGTCAGGACAGATAAAGCGCACCCCTCCCTTTCGTGAGTGTAAAGGGAGAAGGGCTTTCTGTAATCAGGGGTACCCAGGACAGGGGCTGAGCAAAGGGCATCTCGCAGTTCTGTGAAGGAAGTTTGACACTCAGGAGTCCAAGGGAGTGGGAAAGGGACGTCTTTGTTTAGCAGAGAAAGCAGTGGTTTTACAACGAGGCTGAAGTTTGGTAACCATTGTCGGCAGAAGGAGGTGAGGCCTAATAGGGAGCGAACCTGCTTCTGAGTTTTAGGGACAGGGGTATCTAGAATGGTTTGGATCCGATCAGGGGTGAGGTTTCTTCCATCTTTGGACAAAAGGTGGCCTAGGTAAGTGACCTGGGGTAGGCAGAATTGCAACTTCTTCTTGGAGACCTTGTGGCCATTTTCCGCAAGGAAGTGCAAGAGTTGAATGGTGGCGGTAACCGCTAGAGGGGTGGTGTCGGCTGCCAAAAGGATGTCATCGACATATTGTACCAACACCACCCCGTCGGGTAACTGGACTTGGTCTAGTTGTCTTTTGAGGGCCTGGCTGTAGATGCTAGGGCTTTCCGTGTAGCCTTGAGGCGCTCGGCAAAACCTATATGAGCGGGCTTTTAGGGTAAAGCCGAAGAGATATCGGCTGTCTGGGTGGATGGGGATGGAGAAGAATGCGTTCTTGAGGTCGATGACGGAAAAGGTGGTGGCAGTGGATGGAATCAAGCTCAGGATGGTGGTGATGTCTGAGACCACAGGGTACTGGGGTACCACCACTTTGTTGATCTCTCGGAGGTCGATGATGAAACGGTATGCTCTCTCATCTCCCTCTCCCTGCTTCTTGATAATGGGCAAGATAGGGCTGTTGCAAACGTTGCTAACCACTTCCTCTACCACTCCTGCGTCTATCAGTGACTGGATAATCATTACCAATGCCTTCTCGCCCTCTGGCGATATCCGATATTGTGGGAGTTTTGGGAGTGTTGCGTCTGGTCGGACAGTAATGTGCACTGGGTCAATTAACATACGCCCTACGTCCGAATCCGCTTTGGCCCACAGATACGGAGGTAGAGTGTCAAGCAGGGACGCGTCAACGTCGGTGATGGAAAACATGTGTCGGGGGGAACAATGTCTAAGCAGAACGGGGTTGTCGTAAAGAAACACTCGAACTCCATCTTGAGAACACCTAATCGTCGCTCGGAAGTGTTTCAGTAAGTCAAGTCCCATAATGGCGTCAGGGCTATTGGAGGAAAGCAAGAACGTGGTGTCGGTGGTGTTGTTTTCTACGTCAAAGAGAATCGGGGCAGACAAAGGGTTGGTGGAGGGCGTTCCATCGAAACCTGTCGATGTTATGAGTGAGCCAGACAAGGGTGCCCTTGGAATCAGTCGTTTAGATAACGCACTACGTGTTGCGCCAGTGTCTACCAGAAATGGAGACTTGGTACCCAGGACCTTAGCAGTGACATAAGGGCCCTGCTGGTCAACATAGAGCTCGACTGGATCCCTCCCTCGCCCTTGGCTGTCCTATGCGAAGGTGTGAGTGTCGTCATAGTCAGATTGTTGATATTGGTTCTGCCTGGGTCGGTCGAACGTATTTGGTCTGTTTGATCTGTCATTAGTTGCGTCATTTGGGGGCCCTCGTTGTTGTCCCTTAGGTCTCGGTCCGTTTGCTACATCCCTGGGGTCTTTGTTTCTGATCATTTCCAGAAGAACTGGGCACTGGGATTTCCAATGGCCAGTCCCTTTGCAGAAAGCGCACTGGTCTTCTCTAAGGTCTGTGCGTCCACTGTAGGAAGTCAGAGTGCGGTCCTGGGGAAATGTAGTCTTAGGGACGTTTGTCTGGTAGTTTCCCCGGTATTGGTCTCGTCCTATAGTCACCCCTTGCAGTTTGGCAATCATCACCCTCTCCTTTAAGTCCTTCTTCTTTTTCTCTGTCGCCCTATCGTTTTCATTTTTCTGATGTTCATAATATTGGGCCATTTGGAGAATCGCTGTAGGTTTGGAGGCTGCCCAACTACTCTCGCTGGCCTGTAGTTTCTGGGAGATTTCCGATGATAGGCCCTTAACATAATTCTGGACAAACAGATGGTGTCCGGTTGCAGTGGTCATGTCCTGGCCGCTGTAATCGGAGAACACCGTTTCAAACCGGGAGAAGTATTCCGATACATCCTCCTGGGGTTTTTGGCGACAGGCTGTTACTATCGACCAGTCCACTTTCTTTTCTGGGATTAGGGTTTTTAATTTCTCTACGATTTTATCTGGGAGGTCTAGAATGGATTTCAACGGCTTTTGTCCTGGTCCCCGTTGTTTGTCCAGGTCATCGAGTTGTGACCAGGTATGTCCAAACAGCTCAAGGTGGTCGACTTTCCGGATTTGCTTCCACACATCAGCTGGTAGACATAACCCGAAGAACAAGTCGATGTCAGCCAGGGTCATGATCGTTGAACCCAGGGCTGTACCCAATTCAGTATAGAAGGCAGTGGGGTTTTTACGTAGGTCGGGTAGAGATTTCCGGAATGTCAGTATCTCTTGCCGGTCCCATGGCTGGTAGACCCAGTTGTATACTACCCTTCCCTTCGCATCTTGGTTGTTTGCATCATCGTGAGTCCCTGTACCCCGAGGAGGAACCCAGTAAGGGGCAGCCTCACGTATCGGCATCATGGTGTTAGATTGCTCGGTTGGTGGTTCGGTCACTACGGGGGCTGCGGATTTAGCTCCCGGCTTTCGTTCAGTGAGGTGGCGGAAAACCTCAAGCGTACGCGTAAGGAGGTCCGACACATCACACTCGCCCTCATCCCCGATATCGACCTTCCGGTACAGAGTCCTTAGGCTCTCGGGACCTTTGTCTCGATATCGGTCCTCGTATGCATTCAAGACATGATAACACAGTCGTACGGTAAAATGTCGTCTGTGACTCCCTGTATACGAGCTGAACATATCTGTGATGTACTCTTCATCATCCTTCCTTTCTACCAGTGTCCTTGCTATTTTGTCGATCCCCGCTCGCTCATCTTTGTCTAGTCTGTTTGTTCTTGCAGGGCCAGCCCCTCGAGCCTCATGGTCGTCTAACGTTGTTGTTGATGCGGGTTTTAATACAAGGGGTTCGGCTGGCACAGAGGCCATTGGGGCCGACGCTGTGGCGGTACCTTCGTTTGTACCTGGGGGTGGCGCGTGCTGCGCCACGGGTTGAGAAGGGGCATATGGAGGGGGCATGTAGATGATAGGAGGACCTAACAGCAGGTCCTCATTGGCCTGTCGTTTCGAGGGTAAATCAGGGTAGAGCATGGAGGGGGTTCTAACCGGACACTGGCTTGGCGTTTCCATTTCTAGTTTCTGTTTAGCTTTCTCTCTTTCCTTTATCTCTTTTTCTAGTTTCTGAGCAGCTAGGTGGGCTGCTTTTCGCAGCTCTTTTTCCAACCTACTCTCAGTTTTCTTTTTACGTTGTTCAGTTTCTTTTCGCCACATGCCGAAGCTGTCAAGCATAGTAGGTGTTGTCTTGTTTTTACCCAGGGCAGTTTCTAGCGTTTTTATTTTATCATCATCGAAGGATCCTATCAGGGGCCATTGACTTTCTTGACCCTTTTTTGTATATTTATGCCATAGTTTACTATAGGCTATAGCGGTCAATCCATGCTTCATGAACATGTCCTTATTAGGGGTGCCTTCCAGTGGGGCTGGATGGTCCATCTCTAATAGGCGGTCCGGGCTAAACAGGCTACTAATCAGTGGGGAGAAGACAGACATGACGGCTCGTAACGAGGGACTAAAAAGTCAGCACTGCCTATCTTATCACTAGGTGCAAAGACTGGACAGAATATTTCTATTCTACGTTGTTTGCAGGCAGTGAATACCTCATGGATCAAAAATAACAAAAGACCAATAAATAACAATGGGGAGAATGAGCAGGTCCGCAAAGATCTGCGTTACCTACCCTTTTCACTATCTGCAAAAAGGGTGGTCTCTTCCCTGTTTGCAGACAGGGAATCTCCAGGAAACAATAGTTTTGCGAACAACAGTTCAGTTTCAAGTGATTATTGAGTGGGGGAGAAAAAATAAGCACGGCTGCTGCCCTACCTATCCTCCACTGCTTGCAAAGAGAGAGCCCGTTGTTTCTCCGTTTGCAGACAGTGAATCTCCAAATAAATAAAAAGAGCAATACTAGTATTTTTAAACAAACAAGCAATCAAGCAATTATTTCGCGACTTGTCGTGGTTACACGACCTTACCCGGACCGCATGGACAGTTTCCTGTCTTCCGAATCCAGCGCCCGATCGTCCTCTCTTCTTCGTTATCCTCGCGGCACTCCTGATGGTTCCCAGTCAGGACCGTAGATCACTCGAGAGAGGTCTGTTCGGAACCAGTGAAGTTCGGATGATCGGCTGTCAGACGAGGGTCTATCGGACAGACGCGTTCCCGATCGTTGCAGTCGTTCACTTTGTCGTCAGGACCTCTCCCACTGGATCCATGGGTCGCTGATGGGCCCCACGCTTGGGACGCCAATTGTGAAAATAATTGGGGGGCACTACCAACCAGAATATAAGATCCTTAAGTATTGCCCGGCGGTGTCGCCTCTTGAACCCACAAAGACGTTAAACTATTGAAGAGGCAGGCGCTGGAGACTGGAAGGCAGGAAACAAGGTTTTTATTTTCTCCGGAGGAGAACACAACGAAACGGACAGAAGGTATCGTTCTGAGGTGCTCTAACTGCATCCCTGAGGCCTGGCCTCTTATACACATGTTTATCTGTTTATTGCATGTGACACATTCTCGTCGATACTTTGATGTACGGAAAGACATCCTCAGAATCCCCCCCCCCCCCCCCTTTCCCAGCCCGTTCCCACGCAAGGTTACAGTGGAAGTCCCCGCCCCGTTCACAACAGGTGATGATCATCGCGCAGCTGGATATTCCGCCGATTCACGGAGTGTGTGGGGTTTGATCGGGTCTCGTAGGGCGGGGGGCTTTGATCAACCCGGGGATCCCTTGCTGGGGGGGAACTTTCTATTGTACGGGGAGGGGCAAGGAACAGTATCGGCAGAGCTGGGTGTCGGCCTGGGAACGAGGAAGACGAACGGGCACACGGGGAAAAGGGGTTTGCATCAAAGGGCCGGGAATCATAAATGGGAAGAAGGGAGGTGTCGCGCTGGGAACAGGACGAGGGCCTGGGGCAGAGCAGCGCTGAAGAGGGGTTTTATGACTCGCGGCAGGTGCAGGCAGGGGGGTTGTCAGTATGCGGGGGGGGGATGCCGGCGAAGCTAGGAGTGGGAGAGAGGCGCGCTGGCTCTCGGCGGGAGCAGAGAAGCCATGGTGTTCAAAATGGCGGCTGTTTTACGCGCACAAAAAGGTTAAGGAGAGCAAGAGGGCGCCGATAATGTTGACGGTCTCAGTCCAACTTTCAACACTACTGACACTGAAGTTATAGAAACACACCGTATTGACACCCTGTCTGCTCAAGCAGCAGAGCTAGTTGCTCTGACACAAGCCTGCATACACGCCAAGAACCTGAAAGTTAATGTTTACACAGATTCACGCTACGCATTCGGAGTTGTACACGACTTTGGAGTGCTCTGGCAGGAGAGAGGTTTCATGACTTCTCATGGAACCAAGATTCAGCATGGTCTCCTTATTCAAGCTCTGTTAGATGCCATACATTTACCGACATCTATTGCTATCATGAAATGCAAAGCACATACGAAAGTTACTGACATTATTTCTCAAGGTAATGATCTAGCAGATCGCACAGCCAAGCTTACAGCACAGACTCCAGACATGTCAGTTAATCCGACACAGACACATACTCCAGATCCGACTACCTGTATGACAGTTAAGGACCCTACTCAAGATGTCATAGATATCCAGTTACATGCTACTCCCGATGAAATCAAGAAATGGTCCGAACAAGGAGGGGTCCAGACAGATCAGGGATGGGTAACGAAGGGAAAAGCCACATGGTTTCTCCCCGACTCTATGGTTCAAGTCATTATCAATACCGCACATAGTCCAGCACACTTAGGAGAAAAAGCTATGTTAGACAGTATCCAGAACATTTGGTTTAACAAGCATTTACGAGCTGCAGCCAAGCAGAAAGTCCGTACCTGTATGATATGTTGTCAGTTTAATCCAGGTAAAAGTGTCCCGGTGGAACAAGGTGGATTCCAGCCCCCTGACCACCCTTTTGAGGTCCTCCAGATGGATTATATTCAGATGGAGCGATGTCGAGGTTTCAAGTATGTCCTTGTAGTTGTATGCGCTTTGTCCAGGTGGACAGAAGCATATCCAGTCCCAGATTACACAGCCGCGACCACTGCCAAGCAGTTGGTTCGTGAATTCTTCCCTCGTTACGGACTCCCTAGGGTCGTGTATTCTGACAACGGCCAGCCATTCTCATCTGAGCTCATGAAACACATTTCCCTTCTGTTAGGGTACCAGTGGAAGTTCCATTGTGTACGCCATCCTGAAGCAGCCGGTCTCGTAGAGAGACATAATCAGACCCTGAAAATACGTATTGCTAAAGTCTGTCAAGAAAAAGGTGTAGACTGGCTAGTTGCTCTGCCAGTCGCTCTGTTTTATATGCGCATGGTCGCACATTCCAGATCAGGTCTGTCCCCGTACGAGGTCGTATTCGGCCGCCCCCCTAATATGTGGGGTACACCTAGACCTCGAAGTATTACAGATGTTTCAAGTAATATGCTGACAGATTACCTAGCTTCCTTGATGTCTGCCCTACACTCTTGTCGTTCACAGGTTGCCGCCGCATTTCCAGACAATACCGAGGTGGCACCGCATGAAATCGTTCCTGGAAGTTTGGTTCTTGTAAGGAACTTTGATCGTTCAAGTCCGCTGGAGCCCCGCTGGAAGGAGCCCAAGCAAGTTCTCCTGGCCACCCGTGCTGCCGTCAAGCTGGAAGGCAGGAAGGGCTGGGTACATTTGTCTCACGTAAAGAAATTTTATGGACTAAAGACTGTTTCCAAGAACATTTCCGAGGATTCCGAGGATTTTAAAGACTGCCAAAGTACTAATCTCAAGGACTGTCCCGCAAATGACATTGATACGAAACCCTCCCTGTTAGAGAAAACTCCGCAGCAGGAGTATAAGTTAAAATTAAGGTCTAGTAAAATAAGTCAGCCAGTTTGATTGTCTAAGTCCTCCCCTAGGTGAAACGGTTAGACCGGTTTCTGACATGTATAAAATAGACCCCCATAGAGAGAGAGTTAGTGAGAACTCTAAAAGTTGCATTATTATTTTATGTTTTCTGCTATATCTCAGCCTTATGATTACCTGCATAAGTTATGCATTGTATTTATATTTTCCAGTTTCTCATGTAAATAAGTCTTCTAATACTACAGTAGAGCACACGTTTAGTGATCTGCCTCCTCATGAACTATCTTATCGTCTTGCTATGCGAAATAATTCCTTTATCCGCATGTTACATTATTCACACCAGACCAGCAATGCCACTAATTGTTGGGTGTGTGGTCGACTCCCCCCTTTCCAGACACCGAAGGGAGTTCTGCCACTCTTTCCTTATCCATTTTCACATAACGGTTCATGTGGAGCATGGTCCACGTTAACGTCATCCTCAAATGATATGTCCTTTCTGAACAGTACATGTTTTCCAGACAAGCAAGGTCTTCCCCACAGAACAGGGTTAGATCTAGAAAATGAAGTTTATAATTTGGGTAATTATTCTTCGAATTTCATGGTCCTGAATATTCAGTCTGATACTACTCCAGACTTACCTGCTATGTCAGTATTACCAGTCAAAGGCGAATTATGTGTCAGAAAGAATGGTTCCGTACATGTAGGACATAGTGATTGTACTACTATTGTCAAGTATAGTGACAGTGGGAAATCTATTTTCAAAGCTTCACGTCATTCTTATTTTGTTTGTGGTCAGACCGCATATGTTCGTCTGCCCCTCGATTGGGAGGGAACCTGTTACATTGCCTTCCTACTGCCACCAGTCTTTCTAGCCCCACCTGACTATCATAGGAACTCCCACCTAGTACATACTAGACACAAGAGAGACCTCCCGATTGTCGATTATACTGAAACTGCTCTAGAACAATACATAGATATCAATAAAGGTGTCTTTCCCTACTTAGGTACTGTCGTGAATAGTAAACTGATACGTAGATTAACCAGAACACTTGAAGCAGTAGTGATTGAGACTACCTCTGCTCTAGGTAACTTAACCGAAGAGCAATCTTTTATGAGAATTGTCGTGCTCCAGAATCGTCTCGTCCTTGACGTCATACTGGCCGATAGGGGCGGGGCATGTAGAGTCATCGGATCTAGTTGCTGCATTTTCATTCCTAATAACGCGCCGTCTGTTTATTCAGCTATAACCAGACTCCATAAAATTGCCCATCTGTTACACCAAAATCCAGGCACCTGGACATGGTCCGGTTGGTTCTGGAATATAATTTCCGCCTGGGGATGGAAAGTATTGTCATTTCTAGGTATTGCAGTAGCTATCATATTCAGTTGCTGCCTCTGTATACAATGTGGCCCTGCGATTTGCGGCATTTGTGCTACCTCTTGTATTCCTAGTTCCAAGTCCCGTTCTAAATCCAGTTCCAAGAAAATTCGAGACGAGCAAATGATACTGTATGAAATAATAGATGGTATCATGAATATTGATGTTTCCTGATGGAAACGTAGTGACAAGGAGGGAATGTGGAAAAGTAAATTTTGCCATGTTCTGTGTCCCTACGTGTTCCCCATCCTATGTTATGTGTGCATGATTAATATGCATATGTATTCCCCATGTTTGATTAAAGACGCACTTACAGTTGTGTCCATCTCTAGTATGCCAGTCCCCAGTTCTCGTGAAAGCTACGAGTATTAGGCCTATGTAAAGTTACGTTGCCACGTTTCACAGTGTGCACGTTATTCCAGTAAAAGTCCCCGTTTCTAGGCCTCAAAAGGGCCCGGACACCAGATTCAGCTCCTGTCTCCTGAGCCCTCGCTGAGGAGCGATACAGCCCCCACCTGTATTCCTGACCCTTCACTTACTTCCTGCCTCACAGTGCCCGGCTCGGCCTGGCTCTGCCTGCTAGTCTGCCAAAAGTATGTTATGATTCTAGTTATCAGTCCAGCCCTCCTTCTCTGCATTCCTAAGCTACTGAATCGCATCAATAGTTTCCGTCATCGTCTAGCCTTTACGTCTCCATGTAAGAGAAATACTATATTAATGGTCATTTAATATTCTTCAACACGCACTACATGTAGAATAATGCATGCACCAGTCTTAGAGTCTGTTAGCCTTTACCCTGATAACTTTTGGATTCTATCAACATGTTCTCTAAACATCAGATACTAGATAGGGTTTAGGTACATGTTGCCCTGACTCTCCAGACTTCAGTCTCCTCCTTTAGCACAGAGTTCATAGCCCCCAGCTTCTCCTAGTAACACATCATTGTCAGTTTGCGCGCACCATTAGGTTAGAGGTCCCGGCTCCTCAGGTAGCCCCCTCCATGTTTCCGCCCCATTTATGACATATTCTGTTACGTTTACATCACATGTCTATGTATACGCCCTGTTACACCTACTTTCAGCCTTATCTTTCGCGACTGCTATTGACCACACCCACTGCTCCACCTATCGTATGTACTGTAATGCAATTGTTTTAGTATATATGCTTGTGCACTGTTATTAAATGTTACCCCATTCCCTTACGCCGATCCTGCCCCCGGCAGCGCTGCCATCCTATTCCTGTGCAGGTTGTCCTGTTTCTGTCCTTATGCTGTATTAAACCTGCAAACTCCTACTACCTCGAATCTTGACTCTTATTTATTGAGCTATCTGTTATTGCTATGTCCAGTCAAACCTAGATCCGGTATTATTTATTTATATACCACAAGCCGACCATGCCCCGGAGCTCAAGACAACATTCTTAGCCTTGTCCCTTACGATCCGTTGTAACAAAGGAATCCAACCGGCCGGCCGCCATTTTAGGTGAAGTGGGTGATCGAAGTAGCCACAGTGGTACGGTGCTCTGCCCATCAAAGTCTACCAGGGACAGTGGTGAATAAGCCACGGTGAAGTGTGGGAGTTCGGCATGGAGCAATAGCCCCCCAGAAACCATGGTCCAGTTCGATAGCAACGGTTTCAGGAGAGAGGGGAGGGTCACCCCCTCAGTACACAGTGGAGTGGCCAGGCGCTTTGTTCTGAGCCGATCATCAAGCCACGATGCATGTCCACCATCACCCAACCCGGCCCCCACAACGACGAGCTGCTCCATGGCTGGCTCCAGAACACGATCTCTGGACAGTCTCACATCCACCGGGGTAGCCAGTTCTCCGCGTGCGGGCACCGGGTGTGGCGCAGTGGCCCGCAGTCGAAAGTCATCACGTAAGGCGAGGCACACAATAGCATCCAGCCGGCTCCCCAGGACCTGGGCACCACAATCAAAGGCAGTGCGCAAATCACCCAGGGCCACCAGCACTTCAGGAATCCCTGGCGGTGCCCCAAAAGTATAATCACCGGCAGTCCTCCGCACTCGAGGCTCCCCGTACTCCAACCCGCCATCAAACTGCCTCTCGCCGGAATAAGGTCGGGCCGGGAACACGGGGATAGCGGTCTGCATTATGTTGGGGCCGGAGACGTGGACGTGGCCCCAGTGGTCGCC
Source organism: Lissotriton helveticus (assembly GCF_964261635.1). Lineage (NCBI taxonomy): Eukaryota > Metazoa > Chordata > Amphibia > Caudata > Salamandridae > Lissotriton > Lissotriton helveticus. The sequence goes on along the minus strand of NC_136062.1, from coordinate 115,104,782 downwards.
CGGTCCCGTAATCGCGAGCGAGAGCCCCCAGATCAGAGTCTGTGATGCTCCAGACGTCGCCCACCGTATCCCGAGGAAGATCAGGAAAGTGCCCGGGCGGTCCCTAAACGGAGAAACTGATACATTGTATTCTCCCAGGGCCACAATGTACCACAGGCAGACACCGCCGTCGGGTGGGATGGAAGACCACAGCAATGGCGGATCAGTTCAGCAGACTTCCTTCGGCCGGCCGGCTACTCCCCGTCTTGAGTGGCCGTTGTTATTGCATCAGGGGTTGGCCGTCACCAACACTCAAAGCCCCGGTCTCGTGGGTAGGAGGGCCTCAGATTAGGCGAGGATGTTCCGTCGCTATTACCGCCGGCAAAGATCACAAATACACGCCAACGAAGGCAGCATCATTTCTCCCGCATAAAAACACGCTTCGAAGCCAGGATAATGAACAGGAGAGTCGTGTAAGGCAAGAAGGTCGGCGGAGCCGAGAGCCTAAGCGGCCATCATGGTTGCAGGCTAGGCTCCTCCTCTCAGCTACGTCACTATGGTATGTTACCTTGTCTTCTACTTCCAGTTGCTCTCCCCTAACGGGGACTGTCATCCTTTTGTGGTTTGTCACGTTGATGGTTAGGTGCTTCTGCTCCTGGTCTCAGCTGCTGTTTTTCTGAATCACTATGGTCTGGTGGTCTGTGTTCCACTCCAGGTTCTCTGGTTGTGGTTTCTCCGTCACCACCAACTGTGATATGGCCTCCTTTTTTGTCGGTCTAATGTCTTTATTTTAGCAGAGTTTTTACCCATGATCAAGCCTCTTATGGAGGAGAAACGCGTTGGGTTTATTTGGACCTGTACAGCTTTCTACATAAAATTTAAAGCACCTTTTTGAACCGGCAGCTGGGTGTCAGTGTTCCTTACTTGAAAGGCAAGTTTGGAGTTGTTGGAATTTACATGAGGGAGCCCCGGTACCGTTGCACTGACCCGCCCTGCAGAGTCTGTGGCTCATTCACCGGCGCAACGTTTGATATATATATATATATATATTCACTGAAAAAAACCATAGGTTAGAGACCATATATAGTTAGGAATTAGCATTTACAAAACCTTGAAAATTCACTGAAAAAACCATAGGTTATAGACCATATATAGTTAGGGATTAGCATTTACAAAACCTTATTTTACTCGCACAAAACCATTGAAATTCGCATATATAGTTAGTTGCGCTAACTATATATCGCGCACCCGCAATCCACTGCTGATGTCACATATTACATCATTCATGACATGGTCAGTGACATCACTGATGACATCACTGATGACATCTCAAATGACATCACTGATGACATCACTGATGACATCACTGATGACATCATCCAGTGACTGTGTGTTTCTGTAAAGTTTAAATATGTTTGATATATTGAAGAATGAGTGGATGTATAAGTGTCTGGATGAAGGATTTAGTAGGTGCGTGACTGACTGTATGAGTGAGTGAATAAATGTGTCGTACTAAATGCATGGGTTAGTGACTAAACTGTCTGAATGTGTGCATCAGTATGTCTGTTGTGATGTAAACTGCTGCATGTGTTGATCATTAGCTATACGAGAGGCTATATGTGTTATTGATTGGTTGCCCAAGTATTTGTATGGGAGATTGAGTTTGTGTGGGGGTGGCTGGGAGGTGTGTGACTCTGTGCATAGATGTGTGAGCAGTTGATTCACTAGGTGTATGAGTTCAAGAGTGCATGTGGAAACAGCTACATGGGCGGTTGACTGTGTGCATGAGTGTATTGATGAGTGAATGGATATCTCAATGCTACATGTCATAGTAAGTACATATGTAAAACACAGTACATGTGAGAGTTGGCATATATAAATAACTGTGCATGAGAGCCACTGAATGTGTGAGTGGCTGTATGGATCATTGTGAACTTGTATCAGGGATTGTATAAGAGAGTAAATATGTGTTAGTATATGTTTGAATAAGTAAGGTGTGTATAACTGTATAGTTGAGGAAATGGAGGTGAGATTGTTTCTTTGCATGACTGACTAGGTGTGTGAGTAACTCCATGGATGAGTGACAGTGTGTGAGTGTCTGTATACACTGAGTGTATCTAAGGTTATATTAGAGTCTGAAGAGGTTCATCGTATTAGCACAAGAATGATGTCAAATGAGATGTCATCAGTGATGTCATTTGAGATGTCATCAGTGATGTCATCAGTGATGTCACTGACCATGTCATGAATGATGTAATATGTGACATCATCAGCAGTGGATTGCGGGTGCGCGATATATAGTTAGCGCAACTAACTATATATGCGAATTTCAATGGTTTTGTGCGAGTAAAATAAGGTTTTGTAAATGCTAATCCCTAACTATATATGGTCTATAACCTATGGTTTTTTCAGTGAATTTTCAAGGTTTTGTAAATGCTAATTCCTAACTATATATGGTCTCTAACCTATGGTTTTTTCAGTGAATTTCAATGGTTTTTTAATAGCAAATATCAAAAGCTGTCGAATGTCAAGTACGTGGTAAGTAAAAATATTTTCGTGTTTATGCACACTGATCTGCTTTGAATGCTGCCCCCCCCCTCATTTCTATTAGGAGTACTCTCTCTTTGCAGATAGTGAAGGGTAGTTAACGCAGGCCTTTGCCCCCGTTGTAATCCGTCGTGCCTGCTTCTCTCTCCATTTGATTGATTGTTATCCAAGCATTTACTGTTTTAGAATTGGTTCTCTTTGGTTCATTCTCTATTTACAAACAAGCACAGAGTCGCAATACTCTGTTTAGTCTTTGCAGATAGTGAAAAATCGTGTAAAAAAACAAAAGGAATCAAGCAAAATCAGTAGGCCAGTAATGGGATCTCTTTTTGACCTCGCCAAAATAGAAACATTAGGAACAACCCCTCATGAGAAATACGAAACTAGTGAGATGAACTGAGCTCCACACCATGATGGCTGCAAGACAGCTCGGCTCCGCCACCCACCCCGCCCAAAATAACGATAAACTCTATGCAAATATTACAAATATATACAACACACCAGCAAAGTAACAGGGTAAAACATTTTATTAAATAACTATTTACATAACTATTTTATACTTTTTGTTGCCCGATCCGGCTAGCTCAATCGATCGAGCATGAAACTCATGCACTCTGATAGTTCAAAGTTTTGAGGAGTGCTTGTTAGACTGTCTGAAGCTTATTTGCACCTGCTACAGCTTCACTATTCTCAATGTAAGTGGGGGCTGTTTGAGGACGTGACTGCATTTGAAAACAATGTGATGCGGTGCCTCCCTGAACCGCTTGACGGAGGCCCCCGAGGGACGGTGTGATGGCGCGGACTCGGAAGGGGCGCTTGGCTCCGGCCCCCTCCCCAAGTCGTGTTGCCCTGGTGTGGCCTGAGATCGCCCCCGACATAGGTGGCCGGCTCCCGGGGTCAAGCGGAACTTTTTGCCTTTTGGTGACTCTTCCATTCTTGACCTTGTCCCACAATCCGTTTGACCTAAAGACACGCTGTAGTGGGGCGCCCCTTTACCGTTTCACTTGCCATTCCACCCGCTTTTGCTACACTGTGCCTCTTCCGCTATTCAGCTGTTTACCGCCCGCTCTTGCGACTACAGCGTCTCGCTCACCATGTAGTTGAGTTGCTCCCGCTCTTGCGGTGCAGCGATAGGCGGCTGCCACAGGACTCTCAAAATGGCGGCCGGCTCTTCAGATTTGGGCGTGGTCCACTAAAATGGCCCTGCGACACCTTGGAACTCGGACGCTTGTCTGCTAGGGCTTGGGCTCCATTCTCGAAAGCGTCCCCTCAGCCTTGAAGATTCTACAAAAGTCTTGGGGGCCCCCGACTCCCGCAGGCTTCTGGTGGGGAGCGGCTGCCATGATTGCTCGTGGAATGGCCACGACGGAGCTACGAGATGGTGGTGCTCTCATGCTGACGCCAGCTTCAGTCTGAAACATCCAGAAACACTGTAGACTACCAATTCGATCAGTTCCGGTAGCGCCCCAACGTGACCCGGTAGAGAAGAACTTGCCCTCCCCTCTTTGACTGATGGTTCTTGTTGCCTGTCCCTTCTGTTGTCATTTAACAGAACTATTTAGCCTGCTGAAAGGGGTTGTGTTCCGACCGCTGGTTGGTGGAGACATTTTGACTATATTCTGGACCTGCGTTGTCGCGTAATGCGTCATATGACGCGCCACGTTAGCGCATCCGGAAGTGCTCCGGTGCGCGAAGCGCAGCTTCCCGGAAGCGATCCGGGGCGCGGCGCGCAGCGCGTAACGTAAGCATAACAGGTCATGTGACTTGTTAATAAAACTTTTCATTGGTTCATTTTACTTTTCTTATTCTAATGATGAAAGGCTTGGTCATATGACCTAACAATTACACTTTTTATTACTTTCGAACATTATTTTTTCTTAAACATATATGTTATATACATGACATGACGGAGCCGTTGAGCAAAAGAGGCTCGGCCTGCTGTCTTAGTCGCCGATACGCCTGAATATCAGATTCTTATCGATCACTTTATGTTGCAGGAGTAGAAAACACAACAGCCCTTGACCATTTATCTTTACTGCGTTCCTGCGTATTATACCTTTTACCCTTCATGTAATTGGACTGCTTTATTTCACTTTCCTTTTACTGATTCGAAAACAGTGACTATTATTAAAAACTTTACCAATGTAAATACTACTACCATGTTTTCTTTTAAAAACCTTTATTGTGAAAATGTCAGTATACAAATACGGGCCTATAACCACGTGGGCCGGCCACGGAGCAAACTGTAATCGTATATGATGAGGAGACATTTACACTGTAGAGGAACGTAACGGGCGGGCCATTAGGTTGCAAGAACTAAGGTGTCTAACAGTTGCGGAATCGGTGGACGTACATTTTATAATTAAAATACGACAGGGCCAGTTACAATAAAATTATCTAGATATACATTTGCGGGCAAGTACCATGGGTGACGTTAATTCGAACTTTCAATAGTACAGTAATCAATAACACATCAGAACTTAATATCAATAGGGATGTCGAAATATTCAATCAATTCTCGTCCCCGCCCGCCATGTGCTTCAAAACTGCATACGTATCTCGTGATATCAAGGTTGTGCAACCAGTACACAACAAGGAGTTACGAGTCCCATTTATTCCGGCGCCATTTTGGGCGAGGACGGGCAGGTCCAGGATATAGTCAAAATGTCTCCACCAACCATCGACTATGATGATGTTCATATGCTGTATTTATTAGAGTAACACTCATCTGTCCACATGAAATTAATTTGCCACAATCTAAACATGTCATTTTAATCTTTCCAAAGTTCTTCTGAATATTTGGGACCGTTTCCCTTGCCTCTGATGCTGTCAGTGCCACTTCTTTGGTGAATGTACTGGCAGGTCGGGGGTTGTCCTCCAAATCTCTCTTTTGTGCAGCACTATAATTAATCGGTGCCACCTCTCCATATGACGATGCATGGTATAATTACCATAACTATATTTTTTTTCGGTTCTTCTGGAGAGTACATCGTGGCAGATGAGGCAGGTAACGTACCGGGCATTTACCTTTTTTGCATGTAGAGGAAAGGAAAAAAAATTCGAGCGTCCGAGTTCTAAGGTGTCCCAGGTCCATTTTAGTGGACCAGGCCCAAATCCAAAGAACAGGCCGCCATTTTGAGAGTCCTGTTGCAGCCGCCTGTCGCTGTAGCAGCAAGAGCGGGCAAAACTCAGCTAGACGGCGCTCCACTGCAGATGAAGTGCCTCAACCTGGAGAGGCGGGAGAGGATCGTTTGCGCCGCCTCCCCCCCCCCCTTCGGGCACCCCACACCGTCTTTCGGCGCAGCATTGTAGGATGGCCACACCAGTGCGGGAACTTGCTAGACACCACCTCGGTGCCATCCGGATCTCGGCGCACCACTGCAGATGAAGTGCCTCCACATGGAGAAGCGGGAGAGGCTCGTTTGCGCCGCCTCCCCCCCCCTTCGGGCACCCCACGCCGACTTTCGGCACAACATTGTAGGATGGCCACACCAGTGCGGCAACTTGCTGGACACCACCTCGGTGCCAACCGAATCTCAGCGCCTTGTGGTGTCTTCCATTCCGAAAATATTGTTGGCAGCATTTTGAAAGGAAAGATAAACAGCCGTTTGTGGCCCTCACTACACCGTTCTCCTAGTGAGTCTCACATTGTTACATTTAGGAAGAATGTTGAAGAGTAGTATGTTGAAAATCTGAAGCCATTGTTCTACAAACTCTCAACCAGCCTTGGATGGAAAAATCCTGAAGAATGTACAAACTGAAAACCAGTTTTTGTCTGTATAGCATCAGCAGCAACGCTTGAGTCAGCTTTGTGTGAAGCCGCCATTTTGATTCAATCAATAGCGTCCCCCTGCACACATTCAGGGACCTGGTCGTGTCTTCAGGTCAAACGGATTGTGGGACAAGATGCACAAAGGAAAAGGAAAAAAGTTCCGCCGGACCCCGGAAGGCGGCCGCCTATGTCATGGGCGATCTTAGGCCACACCAGGGCAATAGTGAAGCTGCAGCAGGTGCAAATAAGCTTCAGACAGTGTTACAAGCGCTGCTGAGGACTCTCAACTATGACACCACCTCGGTGCCATCCGGATCTTGGCGCCTTGTGCTGGTTCCGGCCTATTCACACATCGGTCCGCTACTGACGCCACCTCACAGGCCAACGGGGCACCCCACGCCGACTTTCGGCGCAGCATTGTAGGATGGCCACACCAGTGCGGCAACTTGCTGGACACCACCTCGGTGCCATCCAGATCTCGGCGCGTTGTGCTGCCTTCGGCCTATTCGCCGCAAGTGCGCACGCAACTCAGCTGCATAGCGAGTGAAACACCAAGGGGTGCCCCACTGCAGCCGAGGAACCTCCATCTTGGGGGCGACGCACAGCATCACATTGCTTTCCAATGCAGTCAGATCCTCAAACAGCCCCCACTGACTGACGCGAACTCACAGGCCAACGGGGCGCCCCACGCCGACTTTCGGCGCAGCATTGTAGGATGGCCACACCAGTGCAGCAACTTGCTGGACACCACCTCGGTGCCATCCGGATCTTGGCGCGTTGTGCTGCCTTCGGCCTATTCGCACATCGGTCCGCTACTGATGCCGCCTCACGTGCCAACGGATTTTCTACGCTTTTTATAGCCCTATGCCGCATAACAGGTCATGTGACTTGTTTATAAAACTTTTCATTGGTTCATTTTACTTTTGGTTTCCTAATGATGGAAGGCTTGATCATATGACCTAAAAATAACACTTTTCATTGGATTAAAACTTTTTTTTCCCCAAACGATGAAAGCCCCACCTTGTTTCTGGATGTTTCAGACTGAAGCTGGCGTCAGCATGAAAGCACCACCATCTCGTGGCTCCGTCGTGGTCATTCCGCGAGCAATCATGGCAGCCGCTCCCCACTGGAAGCCTGCAGGAGTCGGGGGCCCCCAAGACTTTTGTAGAATCTTCAAGGCTGAGGGGACGCTTTCGAGAATGGGGTCCAAGACCTAGCAGACAAGCGTCCGAGTTCCAAGGTGTCCCAGGGCCATTTCAGTGGACCAGGCCCAAAAAGGAACGAGCCTGCCGCCATTTTGAGAGTCCTGTGGCAGCCGCCTATCGCTGCACCGCAAGAGTGGGCGCAACTCAGCTGAATGGCGGATTTTGGCACAGTGTACCAAAAGCGGGCGGAATGGCAACTGAAACGGTAAAGGGGCGCCCCACTACAGCAGACGAGCCTCCACCTGGGGAGGCCCGTTCACGCCGCCTCACCCCCCCCCGGGGCGCCCCACGCCGTTATTCGGAGCAGCATTGTAGGATACCAAAACCAGTGCGGCAACTTACTGGACATCACCTGGGTGCCATCCACATCTCAGCGCGTTCTGCTGCCTTGGGACTATTCGCACAACAGACCGCTACTGACGAGGCCTCCCCCCGCACCCCCCGGGACGCCCCACGCCGTTTTTCGGAGCTGCATTGTAGGATACCAAAAACCAGTGCGGCACCCAGGTAACATCACCTGGGTGCCGTCCAGAACTCAGCACGTTGTGCTGCCTTGGGACTATTCGCACAAAACACAGCTACTGACCATTGTTGCTTCTTTTTTCAAAAAAATGTTTAAATGTATTTACTGTTTTTGTTGCGTTGTATATATTTATAAGTTATTAAAGTTTTCTAATCCTACTACTTTGTTGAAGTGCTATATATTTTTAATGTGACACATAATTGTAAAAACTTTGATGTACAAAGAGGCATCCCTGGAATCTTCCGCTTCAGGCTCGGTCCCCTCCCCAATCACAATACAGGATGGTTTTCAGATAGTAGGAACGCGTGTGGTGTGACGGATCTCATCGGGTGGGGGCCTTGATTTACTGTAACTCCTTTGAAGAGGGGTGATTCTTTACAGCTGGGGCCATAAACTACATCTGCAAGGCTAGGTGATAGCCTGGGACCGTCCTGGACAATCGGACACAGAGGAAGAGGAGTGTCAGAGGGTGCGGTAGTGAATAGGGCGAAAGGGAGGTGTCGGGCGGGCACAGGGCGTGATTCTCAAGGAAGAGCAGCGCAGATGGGGGGAGGTTTATTGCCTATGCATAAGACAGAGAGCGGGGGTGACCAGTGCCTGGGGGAGATGCTTGCGAGGGTGGGGAGCCATGCTAAGGATCGACAGCGTGCAGAGAGTGGGTCTGGTCAAGGCATCTAAAATGGCTGCCGTGCACGACAAAAGTGTGGCATTTGAAAAAAGGCAAGATGGCGCAGACAATATTTTTCAACACTTCCTGATTTCCTTCGAATCGAACGTTAACAGACGTTATCTCTCCCACACTACCGGTCCCCCTGGGCTTAAACGCCGAGATGGTAGGGACTGCATCCCGTGGAGATAGGCCGAGACGTCACTCAGCAGAAAAAAGAAAAAAAAAGTCTATAAACATACAATAAGTTAAAAGTCAATCATTCTTGTTTCCTTGTAGTACGCTCCCCAGTCCGCCTTCCGTTACGCGTACCGGGCGCACCCCACGAAAAAAAACCCTTTTGTATGGGATTTCAATAGATCCTCAAACCGCCTCGTGAGGTGTGTTGCTGCTCGCATACCGCGGGTAGTCTGCTCGTCTCCGAATTCGGAGACGAGCAGTTTACCCGCGGGACGCGAACAGCAACACATTTTACGAGGCGGCTTGAGGATCCTTTGAAATCCCATACAAAAGGCCCGGAATACGTGTGCAGTGTTTAGACATACGGAGACGAGCAGACTACCCGCGGTATGCGAGCAGCAACACACCTCACGAGGCGGTTTGAGGATCTATTGAAATCCCAAAAAAGGCCCGGAAAACGTGTGCAGTGATTAGACATACACAGGAAAAGATAATATTGATTGTTTGCTACAACTGCGTCGTAGATATATGGATATGTGCTACTAAACTGGGATTCTACCGCGAGTATCCTGGATTCTAAATACACTCTGTGCAGATTACCTATTGAATAACAATTCGTCTTATCGTGGAGTGTTGTTCAAAGTCTTTTTATTCTTGATTGGCTGAGTAGCTGCTCTGGTATTTATCACTAAGTGGGAGTCTTGTTCCAGATAGGAGTCTACTAACCTCCTTACTTTGGTGACTGTCTCGGAATACGAGATCTCTTGGGAATACAGTATATATTTCCTGATGAAGACGGCGACATTCCAACTGTCCGTCGAAACGCGTTGAAATGAAATTGAGGGAATAGTACTACTGATATTTGATTTAGGATTTGTGTGTACTTCCCTGATTTGGTGTATGAATCTGACTAGATGTATTGATGTTTTGATTCATTCCTGGTATATCTTCTGTGTTCCCAATTTTACTGTGATCTTAACTTGTTTTTATTAATTTTATGTATAAATAAACTGTGCTATCTGGAAATTACCGTTATTTCATAATTTTGTAGCTTATGCATTGCTCTTAGTTTATGTGTTTTGGGGAAAAAATATTTTTCTCTTATATGTGTATATCTGTTGTCCGATTGTGTGACAGTGAAGTTGATGTCCTCATATCTAATGTGCCCAAAGGGAATTCTATTTTGACATAAAGTCTGTTTAGAATGTTGACAGACACCGGAGAGCCAATCAGCTTCGCTTCGCGAAGTTCCGTTACGCGTCAAGTACGCGAACCGGAGCGCTACCCGGAGCGCTGTTACAGATATATATCTTTTTTTGAACGTTAATTTCTCAAAATCCACTGGAGCACATATATTGAGACCTAGCAAAGGCACATCGGGCTAACAGTCCCTACAATTTTGCCAAGTTTCGTGCAAATCCATTCAGCCGTTCGGGCTAAAAGTGAGGCCAACCGCCCTATGGAAATTAACATGGGAAAAACGCGTTTTGGGACCCCCCTTTTTTCTCGGCCCCCCTTGACGAACCCCCCCCAAATTTTCAGTGGCTGCTCAGAAACAAAATGTTCCATTTTCCTGAAAATCTCAGCCAATTCCGTCCACAAACGCCAAAGTTATTAGACATCGAATTTTCAAAAATCCCATAGAGAAAAAATCCTAACTATATATATAGATTCACTGAAAAAACCATAGGTTATAGACCATATATAGTTAGGAATTAGCATTTACAAAACCTTGAAAATTCACTGAAAAAACCATAGGTTATAGACCATATATCGTTAGGAATTAGCATTTAAAAAACCTTATTTTACTCACACAAAACCATTGAAATTCCATATATAGTTAGTTGCACTAACTATATATCGCGCACCCGCAATCCACTGCTGATGATGTCACATATTACATCATTCATGACATGGTCAGTGACATCACTGATGACATCTCAAATGACATCACTGATGACATCTCATTTGACATCAATGACCACATCACTGATGATATCATTCATGTGACAATACAATGCATCCCCTCACATTTTAATATAACCTCTGTTTCACCCAGTGTTAAATACAGAATATAATTTTTGAAACCATTGACACACCAATACTAGTTACTACATACGCACTCACTGATTCCTACGTCTACACACACCTTCACTCATTCACCCATACAATCATTCATACATACAATCACTCATCTTTACAACACTATCATATGCACTCATACACCTATACAGACACTCACAGTCTGCCACTCATCCATGGAGTTACTCACACACCTAGTCAGTCCTGTAAAGAATCAATGACACTTCCATTTTCTTGTCTATACAGTTAAACATAGAGCACCTTACATTTTCAAACATATACTAACACATACTTACCTTGTTATACAATCATTGATACAAGTACACATTGATCTGCACAGAGTCACACACCTCCCAGCCAGCCACACACACACTCAGTCTCCCATACAAATACTTGGACAATCAATCAGTAACCCATATAGTTAATCATATAGCTACTGATCAACACATGCAGCAGTTTACAGAACAACAGACATAATGATGCACAAATTAAGACACTTTAGTCACTAACCCATGCACTCAGTGAGACACATTTAATCACTCACTCATACATTCAGTCATGCACCTACTAAATCCTTTGTCCAGACACTTATACTTCCACTCATTCTTCAATATGTAAGACACATTTTAACTTTACAGAAACATACAGTCACTGGATGTTGTCATCAGTGATGTCATCAGTGATGTCATCAGTGATGTCATTTGAGATGTCATCAGTGATGTCACTGACCATGTCATGAATGATGTAATATGTGACATCATCAGCAGTGGATTGCGGGTGCGCGATATATAGTTAGTGCAACTAACTATATATGGAATTTCAATGGTTTTGGGTGAGTAAAATAAGGTTTTTTAAATGCTAATTCCTAACGATATATGGTCTATAACCTATGGTTTTTTCAGTGAATTTTCAAGGTTTTGTAAATGCTAATTCCTAACTATATATGGTCTATAACCCATGGTTTTTTCAGTGAATTTTCAAGGTTTTGTAAATGCTAATTCCTAACTATATATGGTCTATAACCTATGGTTTTTTCAGTGAATTTCAATGGTTTTTTAATAGCAAATATCATAAGCTGTCGAATGTCAAGTACGTGGTAAGTAAAAACATTTTCGTGTTTATGCACACTGATCTGCTTTGAATGCTGCCCCCCACCCCTCATTTCTATTAGGAGTACTCTCTCTTTGCAGATAGTGAAGGGTAGTTAACGCAGGCCTTTGCCCCCGTTGTAATCCGTCGTGCCTGCTTCTCTCTCCATTTGATTGATTGTTCTCTTTGGTTCATTTTCTATTTACAAACAAGCACAGAGTCGCAATACTCTGTTTAGTCTTTGCAGATAGCGAAAAATCGTGTAAAAAAACAAAAGGAATCGAGCAAAATCAGTAGGCCACTAATGGGATCTCTTTTTGACCTCGCTAAAATAGAAACATTAGGAACAACCTGTTGAAAATAGCAATGTGTATGTACATAGGCGGCGTTCATTTGTGTTCACAGTACCCCTTGTTGATTGTTTGAATCGAGCATTGAATTGTTCGAAGTTGGTTCTCTTAAGGATCTTCTCTGCCTGCAAACGAGGAAGAATAGGAATATTCTCTCTCCCTTTGCAGATAGTGAAGGGTAGGTAACGCAAGCCTTTAACACGTCGTACCTATTTCATTCCTCATTGATTGATTGATTGTCCGAACATTGACTGTTTGGGAATTAGTTCTTTTTGGAGGTATTCCCTGTTTGCAAATAAACGTAGGAAAATCTTTGCAAGCAGTGAAAGGGTACGTAATGCGGACCTTTCTCCCCCGTTGTAATCTGTCATGCCTATCTACTCCCCACTGATTGATGCACCTGTTTCACCCGGACCATTTACTAGAGATAGGTCATCTGGCCCGACCAGAGAGCACCCCTAGTGAAAAGGACATATGCAATAATAACGAAGTGATCACTGTATCCTGTTAACAGAAACTTTAGCATGAAACAACCTGGAAAGAAAAGAATAGGAAAACGAAAATCAGTAGGCCACTGATGAACTTTTTATTAAATAACAAACAAAGAAACGATAACAATACGTAATGATAAAACCTATTATTGTCCTAGAAACAAGAAACGTTAGAAGTAAGCCCGTAATAAGAAACCTGAAAACATCGCCCCTCACTGCCCCAAAACGTGTCTGTCCCACCGCCTGCCACGGCCAAATAACGGCAAACTGGGAAAGATAGAAGTCAGCAGACATCCGCCCCATTCTACAAACTTCCAAAGGGCAACAGGTTTTCGGCTACGCCCAGCCGGAAGCAACACATATAAGGCGGGTCCTGCTGCCACGCCTCGGCCAGGAGATCATCACGTAGGGTGTAGCCGGAGGAGAGGCCGAGGCCAGCGGGACCCGGCCAGGGGGATTGACAACACTGGAGAGTTTCAGGGGGGGGAATGTCCGTGTCCTCGATCCTCCCCTCTCTCTCCCAGTCCGGCCGTGGTGGCCCTTGAGAGTTGCAGGTTGTCCCTCCACACTCTCTCCCGGTCCGGCCACCAACGGCCGGGGGCTGGGGCCGACGGGATCCGGCTGCAGCCGATGAGCCAAGGAACCCGTTCATGGGACCAGAGCAAAGGGCGTCCGCCCGCCATCCACCGGAGGTCCGGCCCAAAGACGGACGGGACATTTCTTCTTTCTTGAATAATTGCTGCAACAACCCTGGGGGGGGGATGTCTTGCACATGCCTCCGACCCCCCCCCCCCTCTCGTCCTCATCGCCTGGTCCGGCCATAACAAATCTCAAGCGAGACGCCGTGGGGTGCACTGGGAGGGAGAGACGGTGCGAACAGGCCTCTCCCGCCTCCCCAGGTGGAGGCTTCCCAGCTGCACCCTCAGCGCTCCAGGCGCCCGGAAAAGGGTTCTTCCACTGTGGCGATGCTGCAACGTCTCGCCCGGCAGGGTGGAGCCCGTCCGCTCATTTGACCCCGCGATCGCCAGTAGCTACCGAACTCTCAAAATGGCGGTCGACCTGGCAAGAGCGGGCCCAGCATAAAGAAATGGCCCGGTCACTGGTTGACTCCACCACCGTAGTCCTCCACGACCTTGAAGATTCTAGAGGAGCCGCGGGAGTCCCCGACCCCCGCAGACACCCCCGATGGGGAATGACTGCCATGATCGCCCGTGGAGTGACGAAACTGTAGCCGCGGGACGTCGGCGCTCCCATGCTGGCGCCAGCCTCAGTTTGAATGACTAGAATCCTGCAGACCTCAGTTCCGGTGAAAGCACAGTGTGACCCGGTAGGAAAAATTGTTGCACCCCCTCCCCTTTTTGACTGATGGTTCAAACCACCGATCCTTTCCTTTGCCCTTTTAACGGAACTTTGGACTGCCTCCCCCCCCCCCCCGCGGCGCCCCACGCCGTTATTTGCTGGGCGGCAACTTACTAGACATCACCTTCGTGACATCCAGATTTCAGCGCGTTCTGCTGCCTTGGAACTATTAGCACAACAGACCGCTACTGACAACCCACCCCCCGGGACGCCCCACGCCGGATACCCAAATCAGTGCGGCACCAGGCAACATCTTCTGAATTTTCATAATTTGAAACAACTAGTAACATATCCTCATCAGGAATTTCCTCTTCAATCATCTCATCAGGAATTTCCTCATGAAAAGTCTGCAATGATGATTCTTGTAACTCTATGGTCTCCAAACATTCGATAAATTCGCCATCAAGACATTGATCAAAAAAATCATTCAAGTCATCTCCTCCTTGTGAGAATATTTCATTATTGGTGCTGTCAATTTCAATAAATGTAGTGGATAATTCAAAAGAAATTGCCACGGTCTCTTCGTTGTTTAAATGTTTTTACTGTTTTTGTTTTGTTGTATATATTTATAAGTTATTAAAGTTTTATATTCCTACTACTTTGTTGGAGTGCTATATATTTTTAATGTGACACATAATTGTAAAAACTTTGATGTACAAAGAGTCATCCCTGGAATCTTCCGCTTCAGGCTCGGTCCCCTCCCCAATCACAATACAGGATGGTTTTCAGATAGTATGAACACGTGTGGTGTGACGGATCTCATCGGGTGTGGGCCTTGATCTACTATAACTCCTTTGAAGAGGGGTGATTCTTTACAGCTGGGGCCATAAACTACATCTGCAGGGCTAGCTGATAGCCTAGGACCGGCCTGGACAATCGGACACAGAGGAAGAGGAGTGTCAGAGGGTGCGGTAGTGAATAGGGCGAAAGGGAGGTGTCGGGCGGGCACAGAGTGTGATTCTCAGGGAAGAGCAGCGCAGATGGGGGGAGGTTTATTGCCCATGCATAAGACAGAGAGCGGGGGTGAGCAGTGCCTGGGGAAGATGCTTGCGAGGGTGGGGAGCCATGCTACGAATCGACAGCGTGCAGAGAGTGGGTCTGGTCAAGGCATCTAAAATGGCTGCCGTGCACAACAAAAGTGTGGCATTTCAAAAAAGGCAAGATGGCGCAGACAATGTTTTTCAACACTTCCTCATTTCCTTCGAATCGAACGTTAACAGACGTTGGTGCATATTGCCAAAGTTAAGCGATATTTATCGCTAACGATGCTTAGCAACGAATTTTTTACCGCTAAGCATCGTCAGAAATTATCGAAGATAAACCTTGCTATTATCAAGGTTTATCGCAAATGCGATAAAAAACGGCCGCAATGCATGAATATCGCTAAAAGGTCAGCGATATTCATGCATTACCGAGCTAATGCTCTTAGCCATGTTATCCACCTCCCATTGGATAACATGGCTAAGAACTGCTCAGGGCAGGTGTTAGTTTTTGGAGATATTCGCGCTTAGCGCGAATATCTCCAAAAGTTGGTAATAGGAGATAGATATCTTGCATGTTGTAATGCAAGTTATTGTGGTATATGGAACTCATACCATAATCTCTCAGGAAAGCAGAAACTGATCCTTTTGGGACCGCCTGAGAAGGCCTAGGGGGTGAGGGGTACTCTACTTTGCCCCCTTTTCACGTTCCGAACTATTTTATTTTACTCTCTTCTGTAATTACACAAAATGGCAGCGATAAGATGCATCAGAGACAGACAGTGAGAGAAAGGAGGCCGGAGATGAAGAAGAGATGTCAAATACACATTGGAGATAATATAGTGGGAGAAGGGAAGTAAATATGAGTAAACTTACCATGTAACATAAAAATGTTCCACTCTATACTATAAGTCTCATTTTATACTACAATCACTTCGCTACAACCTCATAAATTAAAAATAAAAATGAATAATGTCTCAAACAATTTTTGTATTTCTAAATATAAATTTATTCTTCTGAATTTTCAAAATTTGAAAGAACTAGTAACATGTCCTCATCAGGAATTTCCTCTTCAATCATCTCATCTGGAATCTCCTCATGAAAAGTCTGCAATGATGATTCTTGTAACTCTATGGTCTCCAAACATTCGATAAATTCGCCATCAAGAGATTGATCAAAAAAATCATTCAAGTCATCTCCTCCTTGTGAGAATATTTCATTATTGGTGCTGTCAATTTCAATAAATGTAGTGGATAATTCAAAAGAAATTGCCACGGTCTCTTCATTGTGAGCCATTTTATTTTGAAATTGCTTGCTGTAAATTGCAGAAAAAAATAATCACTTTCATTTATCGTTTTTAGTATTTAGTATAACAGAAGGACTGTAAATAAATAACAGAAAACATTTTTCAAATTATCTTCAAGTGTACAACATAGTTCCCCTTACAAATTAACAACTCACCTTTTTAAAAGTAGGAGAAGTGTTAGTACTGTGTAAACCAAACACCAGAAATTGAGCACCAAAAATTCCTCACAAATGTACCTCAGACAGTAGTATCACAAAATGGCTGTGGTTTCCTCTCATTTTAGATATATACATAACCAATTAACTTTCATCACACACAAATACAAAACCAAAGTAACATTTTAATTGGTTCTAAATTTCAACACTTTCAAATGTGTTTTCCCCATGCAATTTTCCATAGGACATTTAGATACGTCTACACCCTGAATGGCTGAACGGAATTACACCAAACTTGGCAAAATGGTACATCAAACCTAAGAGGTCAGGGAGGATCTACTATGCCCCCTTATGGTCATTTGCCCCTTCGCTTTGGCCTCCTCTTGTCTCTCGATCCTACCGAGAGACAAGATGGCAGCCGCTACGGACTGTTTGGAATGTTTACAGATGCCGGAGAACCAATCACCTTCGCAAAGCTCCGTAACGCGAAAAGTACGCGAAGCGGAGCGCTGTTACAGATATATATCTTTTTTTGAACGTTAATTTCTCAAAATCCACTGGAGCACATATATTGAAACCTAGCAAAGGCACATCGGGCTACCAGTCCCTAATATTTTGCCAAGTTTCGTGCAAATCCATTCAGCCGTTCGATTATTATTATTATTATTTTTTTTGCCCCGCGGGGCCCTTTTAAAACACCACATCAAACCTAGGGGGTCAGCGAGGATCTACTATGCCCCCTTATGGTCATTTGCCCCTTCGCTTTGGCCTCCTCTTGTCTCTCAATCCTACCGAGAGACAAGATGGCAGCCGCTACGGACTGTTTGGAATGTTTACAGACGCCGGAGAACCAATCAGCTTCGCTTCACAAAGCTCCGTACCGCGAAAAGTAGGCGAACTGGAACGCTGCCCGGTCCGCTGTTACAGATATATATCTTTTTTTGAACGTTAATTTCTCAAAATCCACTGGAGCACATATATTGAGACCTAGCAAAGGCACATCGGGCTACCAGTCCCTACAATTTTGCATTGAGAGTCTCTGATGTTATTTTTCCCATTTCAATGTAAGAAGTTTGTCTGTGGAGCAAATTGCTTGTAAATATGCTCCCACCTGTGCATGGCAAATTTAGATTTTGAATGTTTCCGTTACATAGGCATGTTAAAGGTGACTGAAACATGCTGCAAAGGCAATCAAAAAATGCTTTTATGTGTCTTACGGACATTTTAAGTCATTTCCCCATGTGCAGTGTTTTCAAATTATGAGTTGAAAACCGTTTTTGAGGTAAAGGAATGTTTTCAAAATTTATGTGCGCCATATGACCCCAAATTTCTTTTTCAGGGGTGCAGCAGGGTGTTCTTGAGACACCCCTGCACCGTCGGAAAAATTCGTAATTTGCGATGAGGTAATTGCTAATCGCAAATTGCACCTTCATTCCTATGGGCCTCCTGCTGCATGGAAATGAATGGGTAATTTGTAATTAGCAAATAGCTCATCGCAAACTAGGAATGGTAAAGAATCGCTATTTATTCCTTAAAGTTCGCTATTTAGGAAATGCAAAAAACTTTGATGATACATATGGCGGTTTATCTCTAACAAGATAAGAAGCATAGGGATAGATTTATGATGACTGGCGCATCACCAGGGATGTGTTAGTCATTCTGTGCCGCTGTTCCGTCACCTATGGTGTGCTGCATTTACAATGCGGCGCATCATGGGGCAAAAACAGCACAGATGCGTGACGTATTTGTGCCGTAAAGTTGGCGCATTGCTGGAGTTGTATCGCAAGTTTGATGAAGCTCCAGTAAGGTTGAGGGGTGCCCCTGTCGCAGGGTTTCTGTTCTGACACAGAACTGTGGACAGAGGATTGGAACCTCGGCGAATTAGGGTGTCCCAAAACTCACCTTAGTAATCAAAACCCCTTAGCAAGCTAGGTACAGTGTCACATTGGATATAACAAACTCTCAATGTTTAGACAATCCAGAATATGAACTTATAGTACCTCAGGATACGTGGAACTCATGAACAGTCGGTCGTTATATATTTCTTAGAAACGAGAACATGGAGTTAAGAAGAACACATGTGTATTTGAAATGTTTATTTACTAATGCCGTCTTCTCAGGCGTAGTATCTTAGATTATACAAGTACACATATTATCAGTAGCAAAATTACCAGCATAGTCAATAGTACATAAAAAGCGAATGGTGACAGTATGTTAACATGCTGTAAATGAATAAGAGTTAGCAACACTTATAAGCAGCCGCGGGCCGTGGAGGGAGTTACGGTGGGCAGGGAGGCGGGGAGGGGGAGGGGCAGGGTGGAGAGGGCTCCACCCTGCCCCTCCCCCTCCCCGCATCCCTGCCCCACCGTAACTCCCTCCACGGCCCGCGGCTGCTTATATCTCACCCTCCCTAATACACATAATATATTATTTGCTAAGAAGGTCTCTTTGTGTTGGTTTAGGGCGTGCCGATACTTTAGTGTCTTAGATTTGAAGGAATCACATCAGCATAGAAAAGATAATCCATATGCCGTGCTTAATATCGCCAACGGCATTGTGCCATAATATTCTAGCATGCGATTGCGGAACAGTGTCAGCAGCTGCAGGGCGGGAGCTTGCACAGGAGGGACATCCATATTTAAAAATGTAAAAAAGCACAAGAGCGTCCGCTGGTAATGCAAGTAAAAATGGGAATCCACGAAGCAGAGTGGAAAAAATAGAATGTAAGAAAGCAGGGATGACTCCAAAGATTTTCTCAAATGAAGTCACGAGACCACTGGTAACAATTTTAAAAAAGTGCGCCAGGCCCTTTGTGGAGGACGCGTTAGAGATAGTCCGAACCATCTTGCTGAAATGGAAAGGCGAATCTGTATTTAAAAGGGTCTGCACCTCTGTACGGGTGTTCGCTGTGTGAAGCACGAAAGTTTCACGGGCCGAACTCAAGGCCACCTCTCTCTGAGACAAAATAGCTCTTATTCTTGCCATGCCGTTGAAATGTGCTGCCAAGGTTGGTATTTGTGGCCAGATTGAAAACTCCCTATGTTCATGTGTGGGAGGAAATAGAACATTTCTGCAGCAAATAACCCGTTCATTTACTGTTACGATAAAATGAATACTTTTAATTAACCCAGAACAATCTTCATTATTGAGCATCAAATAACTACCATTTTCCAAGAACTTGAACGTGGGGATGATAGCAGGAACTGGTGTGCCTTGCAACACGCAAGCCATATTTGGTCGGTGTTTGTTGCATGAACCGTGTAACTGTATGTGCCTACACATTAGTGAATGATCTGGCGTCTCAGTGCATTCCTCTCCATTCAGATAAAGTTCTTGATCATCTTTGAAAATCTGTATGTGTATGGAAGCGACCAGACTTCATGAAGAAAACCACTACCTAAAGGTTAATAACGACCTATTGGTATATATTTCATACAATTTGAAAACTTATATAAAGCAAAAGGCAGCGTTATTAAACCGTGGATAAGGCACGTTGCCAAAGCAGTCAACCTTTTGGATTTATACTGGAAATGTTAAAGGAAGAATTACGGAGTAGGGCCTGTAAATCTTTAATAGACAACGAGTAAAATTACTCCAACCATCATATTCCTCTAACTCCGGGATAGTAGGGGTTGTTTAATTTTTTAGAAGTAGCCAATCCAAAGCATTTGGTCTGGGAAATTGTTTCATTCACAAACCACATATGTTTTGGGATGAGACATGCACGGTGGAAAGCCTCAGTGCCTTGTACCTGCCAGGTTCGTGAACCCCAAACTGATGTAGATCCTGGATATTTTTACTCTGTATTACGTTAGCATGGTCTCATTACTGGTTTAAACACCATTTTTCCTTTTTTGTAACTTCTGCACACGACACTTAGTTGTTGCTTTAGCTTTCAGCCTAACTGCGTCAAGATCTATGCCTGCTTCAAGCAGGCGCAGGGTTTTGATGTAGCTTTGTCCTATCTGATTGTAAATGCGGCACACCGTGGGTGGCAGAGCAGCGGTGCACGTTAACTGGTGCATCCCTGGGGATGTGCTAGTTAATATAAATCTGCCCCTTTACATTTAATTATGTGCAGGGGACACAGAGTAGGTGAGGTTTATCCAAGGTTAAGAAGAGATGAGTCCTGTTCAGTGAAAAATTGGAGATAGGCTTCAGTATATTATATACTTAAGTAGTGTGTTAAGTTTTTGATGACTGTTATTAATTTACTGTTGGGTAATAGTGGTTAATAAAATTTTTTATTATATTTTACCACAGATTCAACTGCAGATTATTTCAAGATTTTAGGATGCCTAGCAAAGAAAGAGTAAGAAAGGCTGCAAAACGTCAAAGACAGCAGGACCATGGAATAATGCAGCAGTCCTCTAACAAAAAGATTTGTCAAGTCACCAAGAAAGCACCGGGTAAGAGTCGAAAAACAGTCATAAGAAATATGTGTAGTAAAAAAAATATTACTACAGAAAATGTTTCAGTCCAGAAAAGGAGAAAGAATTCAAATGGTAAGGAAAGGCCAATGAGAAATGTTACTGCTAGAGTAAGAGATAACTCTATGCATGAAAGTAGAAGGAAACAACAGTTTAGGGATATTCGTAAACGAATGTTCCGCAACAGGATAATTGGGAATTTGTTAAAAAATATTAAGAAAGGTCAGCAGAAAGTGGTTTTTTATAAGAGAAAAAAAATAGTTGAGAAAGTTATTGATCAGGCATTTGAAATTAAACGTAAGTTATTTATTTTGACAATCAATAGAATTAGGAAGCTAAACAAGGTAATTTATGATTTCAAAAGAAATAGTAGATGGAAGAGAATAGTTAATCGTAGTAATTTTTGTGAAGTTTTTTCTGGAGAATGGATGCATAGTTCAATCTCTGAGGCATTTTTTAATGAGGAGAGTTATTTCCAGGATAATGATTTGGTGCATGCAGTTGACACCAGTGGTCGAGCTTATGAAGTGAAAGATGGTTGTCCAGTTGAAAAAGAAAAACTTGTGAGAACAGAGATAGAAGAGGTGTTAGGTAATGAGGTTTTAGGGAGACGTCCTAAGGGTCCTGTGTACACCTGGAAGTGTAGTAGTATTTGCAGTGTACGACAGGATTCCATCAATTTGCTTTGTGATTTTATACGGTCATTTAGTAAGAAAAGTTTGAAGCAGAAAATGAAGTTGTTGCAAGAATTAGATCCTTGCAGAGTGAGAGAAGTGATAGGTTTGCATGGTCATTCACTGGCTTGTCTTTCCAGGAGAGTATGCCAGAGTGTTTTTCATCATTTCAGGATGCTAGCAGTGCATCATAATAAAGTGAGGAAATTAGTTAGAATGTTGTATTATGCTAAGAGTCCAGCAATTATGCTTAAACAATTATGCGCTGCTCTTTTGCATGGTTCTGAAATAGATGTGAAGAATATATGTGAAGAAATTGAGTTTTGTTACTTTGGAAGTAAAGAGGAGAATGTTGAAATTGACCAAGAAGAAGAGAGTAATGTGGAAGATAGTGTACAGGTTTCCAGTACAGATAATTTCCAGAGGGAAATTGCGACGTTTGAGGTGAAATCAAGTGAGAGGCCAAATTTCACTTGTGTGTGTTGTCGACGCACTTATTATAAGAATCAGACTAAGTTAGTGGATTTATATGGAAAAAGTGAAAGGGAAAATAATAGTGAATGGAAGGATTTTACAACATACTTGATGGTAGAAAATTGTTTTGATTTGGGATTGGATCAACGTGTGTGTACTTATTGTTGTAACAAATTAAATCAAAACCAGATGCCTGCTAGAGCAGTTCATAATAATCTGGAATTGGTTGAGATTCCTTCTGAATTGAAGGATTTAAATACTTATGAATCTATTTTGATTCAAAGTATCCATCCCTTTCAGGCTATTGTAAGAATGGAGCCAAAGACAGGGAAATTGCCTCCATCAGATTTACAGAGAGGATTAAAGGGAAGAGTTGTTTATTTGCCTCTAGATTTGAAGAAAAACATTAACACAATTGGAGTAGAAAAAGTGGAAGCGGAACCTCTTGTTATCTTAGTTAATGGGGTTCCGACAAAGAATAAGAAAATATGGCAAGATTTAGTAGATGTTAGGAAAGTCAAAAGGGCAACATTGTATTTGAAAAAATATAATAAATACTATAAAAATGTATATGTTGCAGAAGAGGAAGTAAGTGAGGAAGAGGATAGCGATTTGTGTGCTGGTCAAATTGAGAAAGTAGAACCCTGTACTAGTGAAGAAATATATGAACATTATAGTGTTCATCCTTTGCATTCCAAGGAAGTCATGGGGAATGCTATTGAGTTGTTTCAAATGAAACAAGCGAAAGGGAGTCCCATTAGTGTTTGGGAGGAAAGTTTGGAAGCTCGGTGTTTCCCACAGCTTTTTCCAACAGGTCAGGGAGGAAGATATGATGAGCGACCTCATCAAATTCCTGCTTCTGAATACCGGACTTTGCGATTGTATGCAGGAGATCCTAGGTTTCGACAATGCATTCCTTATTTGTTTCATCTCCTGTTTGAAAGCGATCTGTCTGGACTGTCATATGCAGTGAACCACATCTTGAAAAGTGGTATACACATGCAAAACATCTCGGCAAGTGACTTTATGGATAAAGTCAATGTCCAAGACAGTATTTTGGATTCTCACCTGATTAATCTCATGGCGTGTCAGCGTGGTACTAATGAGTACTGGTACCGTCGTCATGGTGATTTAAAATGTATGCTGAGGAACTTAGGAACTCCCACATGGTTCCTCACTTTGAGCTGTGCTGAGTATGGCTGGGAAGACTTACTTGAATTTCTACGAGAGGCAAATGCTAACGTAGAAAACATCGAATTCAAGACACCCGGAGAACTGTGCTCTTTGGATCCAGTCAATGTATGTAGGTACTTCAATCATAGATTTGAAGGTATGATGTCTTTCATCATGAATAAGAAGAATCCACCTCTTGGAGAGGTGTTGGATTTCTTCTGGAGGAAGGAGTACCAAGCAAGAGGTGCTCCTCATATACATATGTTGCTGTGGATCAAGGATGCACCTAAATTTGGAACGGATGCAGACGACTCAGTGATGAGTTTCATAGAACAGTATTCTACGTGTGCTGTTCCAAACGCAAAGGAGAAAAAAAGCCTAAGAGAAAAAGTTCTACGTTTCCAAAGCCATCGATGTGGAAAGTACTGTCGTCGTAAATTCCGGAACAAAGACAAGTTCTACACCAAATGTCGTTTCGGCTTTCCACGATCGGTGATTTCTAAAGGAAGAGTGAACAGTTTGATGTCTTCGCTGCGACATAATGTGATGAAGAAATCACCTAAAAACACATACAATTTGAAGAGGAACGAAGAGTCTAAGTACATCAACGACAACAACCCGGTGATTTTGTCCATGTGGAATGCTAACATGGATATACAGTTTGTGGCTGATAACTGTATGGCTGTGGCTCGGTATGTGACATCTTACATCACCAAAAAAGAGAAGACAGAATTGAAGGATATGTGGGAGGACATTTCCCATGAAAAGAGCCTCAGCAAGAAGTTGTACAGTTTCAGTCTGAAGATGTTGTCGCATCGAGAAATCGGAGCTTACGAATGTTCTGACCGGTTGTCTTCAGCAAGTCTCTATGCCAAGTCCAGGAGTATCGTTTGGGCGAGTGTTGGTCTTGCTGCAACGCGTAATCGAGTTCTGAAACCTGTGCGGGAAATTGAGTATTTGGCGGAAAAGGAGCCAAACAGTACCGACATTTTGAAGAGCAACATGTTGGATACATATTATCCAAATCGAAGCAGTCACCTCGAGAATGTTTGTCTATATGAGGTTCTGCAAAATTACATATTCAAGAGGAACATCAAAGAAGATACTGAGAAAGGAGTGTATGCTGTAATAGGAAGTGAGGGATGTCTGGTCAAGCAAAGAAAATGCCACTTGATAAACCATCGAAAATTGAGTGGCGAATCTCCTGAAAAAAAGGAGTTTTTCTATTTAGCACTTTTGCAACTTTTTAAGCCTTGGCGTGCAGAAGAGGAACTGCTTGGAGATTTCCTTTGTTACGAAGACTCATTCAATGCTGCCAAGGAGACCATAGAATGTCCTGCTTTTCCCAAATATGTAGAAATGTTGAATGTGGAAATTGAGCAGGAAGCAACGATTGCAGCCGAGATTGCCAGAGACAGTTCTCAGGACAGTCAGAGTTCTGCTTCATTGAGTCAGGATCCACTAGGAGGACCTCTTATCGAAAATGAAGCTGCCACTGCTATGAATGAAGTGGAAAGAGCCATGGCACATGCTCAGGAGGATGTGGTTAACTTAGAAGAGTTGGAAAGACAACTCAACGTTGAGCAGAGGAAAATATATGACGAACTTACCATGCAAATTGATCATGGATTAAGTCATGACAAGAAAGAGTGCTCATGTACGTCGTTGAAGCCTGTCCGACTGTACGTGAGTGGAGAAGCGGGAACTGGAAAAAGTTTCCTTATTAAAGCAATTTCATGTTATTTGCAGGAAAGGACAGAGTCATCGCTGTCTTGTGTTGTCACCGCTCCAACTGGACTGGCAGCACATAACATTAAAGGGATTACTTTACATCGTTTACTGATGCTGCCAGTGGAGCATGACAACAAATTAGAATATCACAAGCTATCTGGAGATGCTTGTTTTGAAGTTTCAAGAGTCTTGAGGAAAATGAAACTTCTTATCATTGACGAAGTAAGCATGGTTTCCAATGTCATGCTTGCCTTTGTGCATTTGAGAATGCAAGAAGTTCTCAAAACAGAGTATGATGTGTTAATTGGTGGCAAACACATCATTGTTTTCGGAGATCTTCTGCAGCTGACACCAGTGAAAGGGCAACCTGTGTTCAAAATGCTCACGCATGAAGATACCAGGAAGTGCTTAGGGAGTATTGGCAACGTCAATATATGGTTAAACTTCAATTATGCTGAACTGCATGAAAATATGCGTCAGGCAAAGGATGAAGTTTACAAGACTATTCTACAAGATGTTAGAATTGGAAAAGTGACCGAGCATGGGAAAGAAGCTTTACATGCATGATTACTGACAAATTTATATCCAGACGAAGATGTTGTGCCTGAGAATATTTTTCAGAAAGTTACTGAGAAAAAATCTGGAATATGTTTGATGCCAACTCTTGCAGAATGTGCCAAATTCAACAACAAAATGTTGCATTTAGAAAAGCAAGAGATTGTGAAATTGGAAGCTATTGACAGAGTAGAGCATATGGGATCAACAATTATTTTGTCTGAGAATCTGAAAACAAAATTGGATTCATTAGAGAAGAGTATATCTAAAACTGCGGGTTTTGAAAAGACTCTGAATGTGTGCTTGAACTGCCGTATAATTTTAAGAAGGAATTTACATGTTGAAAGAGGTCTGGTAAATGGATCAATGGGTAATGTTGTTGATTTTGTGAAATACAGAAATAGAGATGGAATTGAATTTTTAAAAATTAAATTTGATGGCATTGAGGAAGTACAGCTAATTGCTCGTTGTTCTGCTAGATTTTTGCTTGTAAAAGACTTATATGTTCGTCGTAAGCAGTTTCCTGTTTGCTTGGCATATGCGGTGACAATCCATAAATCGCAAGGTTTAAGTGTAGACTGTGCATTGGTGAATATTGGCAGTTCTGTGTTCAAGGAGGGTATGGCATATGTGGCATTGTCACGAGTTAGGACTTTATCGGGATTGTACTTGATTGAGTGTGATGTCACAAACATTTGTGCGGATCTAGATTGTGTTAAGGAATACAATAGGTTGAGAAGAGAGTATGCGCCACATTTGCCTCAGTATCCTTTGTTTGAGAAACGTGTGGTAGGCCGGAAACGAAGAAATGTGACCAATACGGGGGAGGTTGTAGCAAAAAGACGAAAAGTCGATGAACCTGAAATTATAAGCAGAAACAAAAAGGATTCAGTTGAAGATGTTGTTGGTTTTCAATTTGAAAACAGTTCTGGTGTCAACTGCTATGCTAATGTAGTGGTTAATGTTTTGTTTTCTCTACAAAATGTAAAAGAAGAGATTGTGGTCAATTCTGATCAAAGATTTTGCAGTTTGTTAAATTCTGTGTTAGAGAAATGTAGCACTGATAGAACAAACATAGAAAGTGTGTCTGAAATTCGAAATCTGTTAGACAGATGTTCAGGCCAAACACAATTCTCTCAAAATAGTCAGCAAGATTGTCAGGAGTTTTTAATGTATATGCTTGATGTATTGTATGCTGAAGGTGTAGATGTAGATCATCTGTTTGGGCTTTCTTATCAATGGCAGCATGACTGCGAGAACTGTAGGGTATCAAGTAGTACTAGTGTAGACTCAGAAAGATTTATATATTTAACTTTGCCAGACAGTAAATCTGTCTCTTTTAATAAGCTAGTAAAAGCAGCTGATCACAATATGGAGTGTAGGCAATGTAAATCTGAAATGATGTCCACATTATTTATACGAACATATGGCCAGTATGTCATTTTAATGTTCCAACGATGTAGGCCTGATGGAACAAAATTGACAACTTTAATTAAAAATGTTGTGGCTTCACAGTTGTCAATATCAGGAAGGACTTTTGTAACTGTAGCAATTATATATCATGATGGTTCTTCAATAACATCAGGACATTATACAGCTTATTTAAAGTGTAGAAATGGCTGGTCATTCTGCAATGATTCTGTTTTAATTTTCCAAAAAAAATTGCCATATGACCTTAAAAACTGTTACCTGGTGTTTTTAAAACCAAAATTTTAGGGAAAGAATCTCGGGATGTGCTCTGAGGAATTTCAAGAAGTTCTCATGGCTCCTACACTATTTGGCCTTGAAGATAAGTGTAGTACAGAGACATAACTTTTTACCATAACACTGGACGTTATTGAGAAATACGTGCACTTTGAATGAGTTCAGAAAAACTATTTCTTTTTATAAGCTAATTGAAGCAGCGAATCAAAACATGGAGTAGAGGGAATGTAAGTCTGCAATGCTGTCTACTGTTTTACATTGCTTTGTGATTAAAAGTGATGTAGAGAATTAAATAATTGTACTAGTCATAAAGGTAGTGTAAGTCTGCTTCATAGTAAGCAGTATCAGTGTGATAGGAAATGTAGAACATGATTGAGCAAGAAGGGGAAGATATTACTAGTCCAGGATTGTGTAAATGATCTTCAACATTTTAATTCTGAAAGTTGCGGAAATGCGAAAAGACGGGATTGGCTAACAAGAATTCCAAGAGTTATACATGGCTCTGACAAGATTTGGCCTTGTGGAATCTTGTGGTAGAGAGCAAGAAGTCATTTATTGTATGTAACATGTTTTTGAAAACGATGGAGGTTTTCTTTCAGAAAGTGGCGGGTTGAAAGTAATAACAGCACAACAGAGTGTAAGCTGTTCATAGGACATCCTTGGCCGTCATGGAAAGTAAGTTAACTTTAAGGAGTTCTGAATTCTGATTTGTAATGTTGTATGGGTTTTTTAAACACAATCATTTTGATTGTGTTTTTTTTTCCCCGCTGTTATATGATGAATACCTTCAAGTCACTGTTTTAGTGAAATTTGATACATTCTGAGAACAGCAAAAATAAACCATTTAACATGTATAATTAATCCTGTTCTGTTTGCATTTATGATGTACATGTAGAACTGTGTAGGAGGCATGGAGAAGGTGAGGCTTCTGTAAGTGTCAAAGTTGTTGCATACAGTGCTCATATTCTACGTAGTCTTTTATATTTCATTACTTTCACTGTTTCTGACTGATCTAAAAAAAATTTTTTAAAAAGAACAGTAAGTATAAGGGAAGGAAACAGACAGTTATGTTAAAAGAAACACAGCTATAGGGAATAAACTAGGGATACTGTTACCCGCAATCCTCTGCTGATGATGTCACTGAGCATGTCATGAATGATGTAATATGTGACATCATCAGCAGTGGATTACGGGTAATAGTATCTCTAGTTTACTCCCCTATAGCTGTCTTTCTTTTAACATAACTGTCTGTTTCCTTCTCTTATACTTACTGTTCTTTTTAAAAAAAAAAAAATTTTGGTTCGCTTCCGGTTCGCGTACCGGGGAGCGAACTGGGAAGCGAACTAAGAGAAATAGAGGTTGGCACAGTTGCAAATATTGTACCAATTTTTTAATAACGGGGAGGTAGTTCTGAAAAGAACTTTTTTTTAAATTGTTTTTGTTGTTTTATATTTTTTTTTATTATTTTTCTGAACATTTTTTTACTTTTTTTGAATTTTTCTGAACAGTTTTATATTTTTTTTGTTTTTTTTTCGGAGGAGGCAACGAAAACGATTCATTGTAAAGGGCTCAACAGGAGCAAGAAAACAAAAAAAAAGAATTTATTGTTTGGGGAGTTTCGGACAAACATGAGCATGATTGTCAATAGCTCTGTTGATCAGAGTGATGCTACTTTCTCCGTAGCAAATGAATCCACTGCAATGTACGCAGACTTGTTTTACTTCACGAAATCTCGTTTGTATATTTGGCACCATCTCCCTGCCCTCTGGTCCCATTACTTCCGGTACAACAGATCTTCTGGCCATAATAGGGAGATTATCTAGGTCGTCCTGTTCCTCTTCTTCCTCTTCTTGCTGAATTATAACTTTAGCAGGTGGTCCACTCTTCCTTGGATGTGGTGGAGGTGGTGGGGAAGCACCAGCTGAAGCTAGTAAAGAAGCCATTGCTCACTGGTAACAAAGGGTCTTTCTCTCACAATGATGAAAGTCAGAGTGAGGAAAGAAGGAGGGATTTTCACCATTTGGGAAAAAAAATTGTTCTCAACCAATGAAAAGTGTTCATTTTAGATCATATGACCTAGTCTTACATCATTAGGAAACCGAAAGTGAAATGAACCAATGAAAAGTGTTATTACCAAGTCACATGACCTGCTGTGTTTACGTTACGCGCTTTGCAGGGCCTCCCGGTTTGCTTCCAGAAACCTGTGCTTTGCGACTCGGTAAGCGTACGAGTTCGCTAACGTAGCACGTCATATGACGTATCACGCGACAACGCGAAACGTCATGCGGACGGGAGGCGTCACGATGTTGTTTTCTAACGCGGCAGTTGCGGTAAAGAAACGTTTACCGGCTCGCGGTCTATTTCGCGGCATCAAGGTCAGCTAACGGGAAGCTTCCCGATTCGCGAAGCGGGAACGAAGAAAAAAAAATATTTTTAAAAAAAATTATTCATAAACATAAAATATATTTTTGGATTTAAAGAAGAATACATTTTACAGCTACAGATATTAGCTGTTAAAAAACCAATGAAATTCACTGAAAAAACCATAGGTTATAGACCATATATAGTTAGGAATTAGCATTTACAAAACCTTATTTTACTCACACAAAACCATTGAAATTCCATATATAGTTAGTTGCACTAACTATATATCGCGCACCCGCAATCCACTGCTGATGATGTCACATATTACATCATTCATGACATGGTCAGTGACATCACTGATGACATCACTGATGACATCTCAAATGACATCACTGATGACATCATCTAGTGTCTGTGTGTTTTTGTAAAGTTTAAATACGTTTTACATATTGAAGAATGACTGGATGTATGGAAGACTGAGTGTGTGTGTGGCTGGCTGGGAGGTGTGTGACTCTGTGCATATCAATGTGTACTTGTATCAGTGATTGTATAAGAGAGTAAGTATGTGTTAGTATATGTGTGAAAAGTATGGTGTTCTGTGTTTAACTATAGATGAGGAAATCGAAGTGTGATTGATTCTTCACAGGACTGACTAGGTGTATGAGTGCATATGATAGTGTTGTAATAATGAGTGACTGTATGTATGAGTGATTGTATGGGTGAATGAGTGAATGTGTGTGTAGACGTACGAATCAGTGAGTGCGTATGTAGTAACTGGTATTGGTGTGTCATGATGTCATCAGTGATGTCATTTGAGATGTCATCAGTGATGTCATTTCAGATGTCATTAGTGATGTCATCAGTGATGTCACTGAAGTATGGTGTTCTGTGTTTAACTGTATAGATGAAGAAATGGAAGTGTGATTGATTCTTTACAGGACTGACTTGGTGTGTGAGTAACTCCATGGATGAGTGGCAGTGTGTGACTGTCTGCATAGGTGTATGAGTGCATATGATAGTGTTGTAATAATAAGTGACTGTATGTATGAGTTATTGTATGGGTGAATGAGTGAATGTGTGTGTAGACGTAGGAATCAGTGAGTGCGTATGTAGTAACTGGTATTGGTGTGTCATGATGTCATCAGTGATGTCATTTGAGATGTCATCAGTGATGTCATTTGAGATGTCATCAGTGATGTCATCAGTGATGTCACTGACCATGTCATGAATGATGTAATATGTGACATCATCAGCAGTGGATTGCGGGTGCGCGATATATAGTTAGTGCAACTAACTATATATGGAATTTCAATGGTTTTGTGTGAGTAAAATAAGGTTTTGTAAATGCTAATTCCTAACTATATATGGTCTATAACCTATGGTTTTTTCAGTGAATAGATATATATATATATCTATATATCTATATAGATATATATATCCGACTCCGTGGGATGGGTTTCAAGGATTATTGCTTTATTCCATACTGAAATAGACGCGTTTCGACGGTCACAGCCGCCTTGGTCACTACAACTACCTTCACCCAAGTTTGTGCTCATTATATAGTGGTTTAAACATAACATGTGACACAAAAGAAAAAAAGAGTTCGTGTAAATTAAAAAAATCACTAGTTGTCATGGAGATTGACAGGTAAGTGATGGACATAGTAAAGCTATTGGCAAAAAAGTGCAAGTCATTCAAAGTAAAATAAACAAGTTTAAGTCACTCAAAGGCAGAAATTCGATACTTTATACTGTTCACGTACTGCTATGTCCTATGTTGAACAGTTTGAATTGTTTTTATACAATTATTTGTGCCTCTCTTGATTAAGTGTGTTATTGTTGTAGTTTCAAGCGCCTGTTTGTGCGAGCGTGTGATGGAAATGGAGAAGGTATTGTGGGCCCAAGAGTACAAGAAGGGCGCTGCGTGCGCAATTTGTAACTTTGGATAATTATCAGTAGCCGGTGTGTGTCTGACCAGAGCGGGCGGAGCGTGTTACCCGATGCCTGCTACTCGATCACTTTCCCCCTACAATTTCAACTGGAAGTCCAGGTGTGTATGGGGGCTCCATGGTGCGACCGCGTTCATCGGTTCTGCATCTAGTCTAATGTAAAGTGCTACATTTGTGTAACTCGTACTCGACCTAATCTGTATTTTGCGTTCGTGTTATGCCCAAGTGGGCAGTGGAGTTGGACTGCTGGGGTTGAGTTGTTGTGTATGTTGGGCAGGGCGCGTCGTATATTTCCGCATCCGTTAGTGCGCGGTCGTGAGGGAGGCTATATGTGGCCGTTGCAGATACTGGTTCAATTGTGTCTAAGCTGCCTATTTACTATGTGCTTTCTCTTCCTACTTTGTGTTTATAAAATGTGTGATTGTGCGTGTATGTACAAGAGATGCTGAGTGAGGATGTTTTTGCGGGGGAGAGAGGTCAAGTTGATGTCGCACGAGGTTTGTGCAGCATACTGTTTCTTCAAAGTGCGAGGTTTAGAGATGGACATTAAGTGCCTCATCTGCGTTTAACCTGTGCGGTATCTTACTATTTAGCAGGATTATGTATTTGGATTCCAGTCTCCTGAGTGTCAGCAACCGGTTACCCCCTCTTGGGTGTTTTTTGACACTGTATGACAAAGTAGCTCAGATCTTCTGCTCTGCCTTTGTGGTGCATATTTATGTGCCTAGCCACCGGGTACGTGGGATCGTCATTTGTGATATCTCTGAGGTGTTGCAGAATTCTTACATGCACTGGGTGTAATGTGCTGCCTACGTACAGTTTTTCACAGGTGCAGCGTAGCACGTACACTGCAAATTCCGTTTTACAGTTGTAGTGGTCTTTTATCAGCAAAGGGCTTTTTCTGAGAGGTGTAGCTACTGTTTTTGTGTTGCTCGCATGTTTACATGCTTTGCATTTTGTGCACAAATCCTGCCTGTGCTTTGAGCCAATTGGCCCCTCTGTCCTTTGTTGGTGCATTGTTGACCAGTTCTTCCCTCATTGACTTTGCCCGCCTGAATGTTAGTTGGGGTAGGTTGGCACATGTTGCGCCAATGCTGGGATCACTGCGGATGATCGGCCAATGCCGATACAAGATTTTGCGGAGATTTAAGTGGTACTTGTTGTAGCCAGTGATCATTCTTGGGGTGTTACTATTTTTCTGACTGGATGCCTTCTTACTGGATGTGCTGGTACTTAGTAATTCTTCTCTGGTGTGTAGTTCACTTTTCATTTTGGCTTTCACCAGTGTTGTGTCTTTGTACCCTCTCTGTTTGAGTCTCGTGAAGAGGCTGGATGAGCAAGTTTCTAGATCTTTGTTCGTGCTGCAGTTCCTCCTCATTCTTAGGCATTCCGCATATGGAATGCTTTCTACCAGGCATTTTGGGTGGGAGCTCTGAGCATGCAGGATTGCATTTCCTGTAGTCTCCTTTCTATGTGTTCGGGTCTGGACTTTGTTGTTTTCATGATATACCTCCAGATATAGGAACACAATTTTGTCCTTGCTGGTGTTGCACGTGAACCTTAAGTTTAATGTGTTGCTGTTGATCTTATTAGCAAAGTTCAATGCTTCCTGTTCTGGGCCTCGCCAAAGGATGAAGATGTCATCTATGTAGCGACGGTAGATCACTATATTTGCTGAGATCTCTGCCTGGTATTGTACCCTGAGTACTTGCTCCTCCCACCAGCCCATATGCAAATTCGAATAGCTGGGGGCGAAGCCAGTACCCATGGCTGTCCCTTGTGTCTGTTTGTAGAGGAGCTTGTGAAAGAGGAAGGTGTTATTCTCCAAACACCATTCCGTCATGTGAAGGAGCATCATGGTGTGTTGGTAAAATTGGATCTCCCTGGTGCCTAGAAAGTGTTGCAGTGCTCTGAGGCCATCCCTATGCCTAATGCTAGTATATAAGCTCTGCACATCTAGTGTTACCAAAACATAGTCATCTTGCCAAATACAATCTGAGATAAACGATAAAAAATGTCCTGTATCTCTTGTAAACGCAGGTAAGGATTTGACAAATGGTTGGAGGAAATAGTCCACAAATCTGCTAGTGTTCTCAAACAAACTGCCTATGGCCGATATGATGGGCCGGCCTGGTGGGTGTCTGATGCCCTTATGTACCTTTGGTATCAGGTACAGCTGGGGGTTAACCGGATGGTCGTTTTAGAGGAAGTCAAATTCTTGTTTTGATATCAGGCTCTGTCTTTTCCATTCATACAAGCTTGCGTGGTACCTCTCCTTGATGTTAGTAATGTTTGTGGAGTTCGTTCTTATGTAGCCATCTTTGTCTTGTAATTGGAGAGATGCTTCCCTGTTATACATTTCCAAAGGTCAGAGTACCACGTTACCCCCTTGTCGGCACAACGCACCACAATGTCCGGTCTAGATTTGATCTTGTCCATCAATTTGTTATATTTCAGTCTGTGATTCTGTGATTTGCTGTTGAATTCATTGCTGCTGGACTGTGCTAAGGTTTTGAGGTCTTGTATGACTTTATCCGCAAAAATGGCAATATTGTCTTTAGGCATGAGTGGAGTGAACACTGATTTTGGTTTGAAGGGTGTCCTGACAGTAGCCGATATGGAGAACTCTGATGTCGCCGCTGCTTGGGTGTTACTGATGTTCTCAGTCTCTGTTTCAGTGTTCATATCCATTTCTGTAATTTCCCTCAGGAGTTCCATGTCTGTCACACATAGTGAGTTGCTTTCTGCTCCATTCATTGTTGTCGATTGTCCCTCTTGTGTTTTTTCTTTCAAGTTTGCGAAGTATTTAATTTTCGGGTGAAGTGGTACAGATCAATCCTAGTTTCCGTGTAATTAAAATTTGTCTCTTTGCAGAAAGATAAGCCAAGGGCTAAAGTTTTTTGTTCCTCATTGGTCAGGGCCATATTTGTTAGATTAATGACTGTGTTGGATGTTTCTTGTGTATCCATCATCGTCTCTTGTTCCTTCTGTATGTTGTTTTTGTTCTTTGAGCTATTTCTGCTCCACCACCTGTTTTTCCTCCTTCTGCTCTTTGAGGTGGCGTGTTTGGTTGCGTCTGGTCCTGTCTCTGCGTTCTTTGTCTGAGGCTCATGAGGCGCTCCATTCGTAAAAAAGCGAATTCGTCCGCTGGTGTTGGTACCTTTTGTCTTTGATCATCTTTTCTCCTGGTGTCTGGTTCTGATTCAGCCCCTGAGCTAACTTCGGATTCGTTCAGTTCTGGGGGACACTGGAATGTGCTGTTGGCTGAAGATAGTTGTTGGCGACGTATATTCTCGAATTTACGTGAGAAGGTGTAGATCTTCCCTTGGAGATAATCGTTTCGGTCCCGTTGAAAGTTCCCCGCTTTCCTATCTTTGATTATCTGTTCCTGTTTTTGTACTTTCAATTTTATTTCTGCTAGTCCTTTTTACATCGCAGCTTGGTCTGTTAATTTCTCCAATTCTTTGAGTAGTACTTGGATTTTCTCAAGTATTTTTTCTCTGTCGGATGTTGCATATTGGACCAGAATTCTTAGCATGTTTCTTGAGGACTCCGCACTATTGTCTGCCCAGGCCTGTAGCATGGCCGGGTCAGGATTTTCATATGTCGGCGCCACAAGAATTCTTAAGCCCCTTGGAACTCGGCCCACTTTTAGGTATCTTTTTAGTGAGGTGCATTCCCACCAATTTGCCATTTCTGGCCTGCGGAGTTTTTCTAGTTCCCCCCAGTAGGTTCCTGAGGTCACTGCAACTTGATGCTGTTTGTGCACCCTCGCTGGTCGATGGAGTCATGCCGGTGTCATCTCTCCTTGACCTCCTCCTCTGCCATCAGTATGGAATTGGTTATATTCCTTGGCTCCCACTGCCTGTTACAGAGCAGCGCTCTCAGGGCTGCCTCTCCCGTCAGTTAAGATTGTTAGAATTTTCTGGCACTTAGTAGCACTTTATATATGTATTTGTATATATATATCTGTGTATGTCCTAAGCTTTTACCACAGTGCAGGAGCATGTTTATTAGGGGTCACTTGCTTGGTATTGGGGGTGTTAACCCCACATTTCTTCTCTCTTATGTGCGTATGACCTCGGTGTCACTTTCTGGGTTTTTCCCAGATCTCCTTCGCCGTTTGTGCCTTCGGGCAATTGGCGGTTTGATTCCTGATGCTTCAGTCTTTGGACCATTACATGGGTGTGGTGCGGTTTTCATGAAACTCACAATCTCCTTGTGTGAATCATGTCATCCTCGTGCCTATTTCTTCTGATTGCCAAAGATCTATTTTTCTAGGCATGGTGATGTTATCGCATCTTCCTTTCTTGGCAGCCTCTGTATGTATACTCTGTCTGTCTGCTCTGACGCTGACCTACTGTCTAATCCCTCTCTTGGGACTGCTTCTCCTGTGCTTTCTCCTGTGGATCTGTGGGATCTGGTGTTCACTTGAATTTCATTTTATACGAGTTATGCACGTTCTTCCATCATGCGCTAACCATGTTGCTTCTGTGTATGTCCTTCTTTTCCTCCATCCTGGATGGCTGACGTCTCGCCAGTCCTTGCAGGGTTGTGGTGTCTTGCCTCTCATTTTTCCTGGTTTCCCTACGGAGCCTCATGGGTCTGGTCTCAGGCGTGCTGGCATTTGCTGTCCCCACCGTGTTTTGGTCAATATTATTGACGACTTCCTTCTTTGGACCTCAGTGGGTTTTCAGTCGCAGACCCTTCTCCAATGGGGTATGGCTTTGATATCTATTCTAAGTTAAGGAATCTGCGGCTAGATGTCTCTATCAGATGAACGAGTAACTTACCTTGGGTAACGATGTATCTGGTAGAGATACAGTCTAGCCGCAGATTCCTTAACACCCACCCATCCTCCCCATTCTGCGACGGCCTTTCAGGTTGTGTTCTGTCCACTGGCCTCCTTTCAGGTGGCCTTAGCCTAATGGAGGGGTGTTCTGGCTTGTCTACCTCTGGGGCAGGGCATATCACTCTGGTTTTCCGCATTGGCTCGTCACCCTTTCTCATTTTGGGTGGTTAGGCTACGTGCTTCATTGCTCTTCCGCCCAGTTCTTCTGGTGTACAGACCCCATGTTCATTCTAACCTTCCTACGGCCTCTTCTTTCCCCTCCATTGGGGTCCCCTTGTTGCTGCTGCAGTCACTTGGGTTGAGACTCTATTTTATATGTTCCTCTTCGTAGGTAATTTTGGGGAGCATGGTGCATGTGTTTTGTTGTTCCTCACATGTGGCCTCTAACCGTGACACATGTTGTTCTGGTCTTATTGCCCTTACGGTTACGCACTGTGGTTACAGGCGGTCTTCATGCGCATCTATTCTACGGTTGAGAACTGTTTTTCGTGTGCCAAGCCCTTATTTCCTCTGCCATTGCCTCTTTGGAGGGGCATGGGTTTTTGATTGGGCAGGACTCTTTTTGGTAATGGAGGGGGCTTGTTCGCTCCCTTCCATTATTACCAGTATTGGGTACTCTTTCAACATGGTCCCTTCAAGCATTGAGCCCCCCCTTTTTCACATAGTGAGGATTCTCATCGTACTATGGTCTCTTATTCTTCTGGTTTCACAGATTTCTGATCTTTTTTCGCACACCATACTCTCACAGTTTTTATGGTGGTGCTGCGTTGTGGCGCGCAAACGTTTCCACAAGAAAACTGACATCAGCACGCTGAGGAGGGCCTATATGGCTCCATTGACGTCACTTCCGTGGACGACCTTGGCGTGCAGAGGTACTGCTGGGGAAAACGTTTTTTCCGGATCCAGTCTGACGCCTGGAGGAATATTCTAAGTTAAGGAATCTGCGGCTAGACAGTATCTCTACCAGATACATCGTTACCGTAGGTAAGTAACTCGTTCTTTTTACAACGCAAGCCATTACAATGCATGTTGATAGAGAAACATAAAGAGCGCCATTACACTGCCAATCATTACAATGCATAGCAATGCAACAAATACCATTACAACACCTAATAATTATACCATGTTAAATGTGCACATGTAACACGTGCGAAAACAGTGAAAACAAATATTGAAACAATAATACTTTCCACATTTTTTTTTTTAATTAAAATATTTTGACATATACATAAACTTTTAGGAATAAAAAAACAATATGGATTAATTGCCAGAACCAGGATATGCAAACAAAGCATATAAACGTGATGCCTTTCCACACATCCTAGTCATTATCGACTTGTTGTCGATACCACCATTTCAACTACATCTGCCTAACCAACATCTACCCAGAATGGCTGCCATTCTGAATTAAAATGTTAAAAACAACATTAAAAACAACATTTTACACACAACATTAAAAATTCACATTGTGTAAGGTTCTGCATCACACGGAAAAATAGATTTCAAAATATATTTTCATTAAAATTTTCGTTTACCCCTAACAAACGTGTAAATTAAGCCAGCTACCATTTTGTGCTCATGTGGTGCACTGACTTCCTTGGTAACGATACGCATCTACAGAAAATTGCCAGCTTCGATTGCAGACACTGCCATCTATTGACAGAAGTAAATGTAAGTTTAAAAAGTAGCACATTTAGATAAAAAACAATTAATTGAAAAGTCTAATTATTTTAGACATTTTAAAAATATTTACAGAACTTGAACAAGACATTCAACAATGCAATACCTATATACTTTTTTTAAACCATTTACAGCTTTGATCATACTCACACAACAATCAAAATAGAAAGAAATTTCAGAGAAAATCCTTTTGTAAGTACACTGGAAAGTGTTTGTATTAAAAAATATTTACATTTTCAAGTGTTAAATAAGGCAACATTATTGTACTAACTCTGGAGGCTGCTTACCTCAGGGAAGGTCCTGGTCAGTAGTGGGGGATAAAATACCTATTCTAACTCCGCAGGGTGCTTGCCTCACGGAAGGTGCTTGCCAGTGCAGGGGACTAACTTTACTATTCTAACTCCCCTATGTCCTTGCCTAAGGGAAGGTGTTGGTCAGTGGTGGGGGGCAAAATAACTATTCTTACTACGCAGGGTGCTTGGCTCAAGGAAGGTACTGGTCAGTGCAGGGGATGATATTTATTATTCTAACTCTCCCATGTCCTTGCGTCATGGAAGGTGCTATTCAGTGGGGGTGCTAAATTTACTATTCTAACTCAAACAGTTGCTTGCCTCAGGGGATTTGTTCATCAGTTTTTGGTTTAATAAATCTAAACAATGAAAAATTAAACTTACAGTGATTTTATTTTTGCTCAGCTGAAAACCATCATCTGAACTGCAACCATCATCTCCAGCAGTAGTTCGACTACGAGAAAGCCTTTCACAGGTAAAATAACCCAAACAACGAATCTTGCAACAAAAACTTAGCCAACATTTTTTCTTTCAAAGCCAAAAGCTGGGCAAACATCAATCATTAAACACCTACAAAGCCAAAAGCTAGGCAAACCGCAATCATTAAAAATCTACTTTTTCTTTTGGGCCTTCCCAACATCACCCACAAGGAAGAAAACTTTTATTCCACAAAAACAGACCAAACTATTCTAGAACAGCAAAAAGATGACCAAGCAAACAAGGGAACCTTAGTAAGGTGAGGCAAATAACTTAAACTAAATAAAATGCCTCTTTTTCTTATAATCAACTACAAACCTTTTTAGAAAATCACAAGTTGCAAAATCCCCCCAAAAAGTATAACAAAAACTCAATTGAGAACTAAATAAGTATTAAACATTTTTGTGTAGGTTCAAAACACTAAACAACATCGAATTGCAACAAAGCACATATTAATAGTAATACATTATAAAAAAATAAATCTAAAATGCCACTAATCAAACACTGTTTGATCACATTGTAATTGGCCAGTCAGGACTGCCGACCAGAAGTCAGTCGGACCCAGGACCGAGACGACATCATAATCAGGCCCTAGACGTTCAAAGAAAAACATAAACTCAAAAAATCTTTTTTTCCTTTTTTTTTTTACAGACATTTCAAAAATGGCAGCAGCAAGACAAGCTACTTGTGTGAAATCCCAAAGAGGGGAAACCAACTCATGAAACATGGTGGCTACCGTTATTGTAAAGAGAAATTAACTGAGCCCAGACGTCATTGGAGGTGTGTGCAATATTACTCATCCTATTGCACAGGCAGACTGGTTACTCTTGGGTACACTATTGAAAGGACCACAGAGCATAACCACTCTGCCTCTGCAAAGGAGAGTGAGGTAAGAAAAATCAAAAATCAAATGAAAGAACTTGCATCCCCCTCCAATGTACCCTTTGGCGCAGTTTTGAAGGAGGTATTCCAACACATTCCTATGCATGTAGCAAGTTGTTTGACCATAGTCCCAAACTTATGCAGAATTATACAGCAGAAAAAAACAGGCAAGTTTCCCCCAACGTGTAATACCCTAATCATACTCTGATATTACCATTCTTCCTGAACTAACTGTCACTGTTAGTAAGGAAACCTTTCTTTTGCATGACAACAAAAACCCTCAAAAAAGAATACTAATCTTTAGCACAACTTGGAACCTTGTAAAATTGAAGACCAGTGATATTTGGTTGATGGATGGAATGTTTAAATCCACACCCCATCTATTCACCCAAATATACACTATTTGCGCCTACATTAATAACACTGTAGTTCCCTTAGTGAACAGTTTACTCCCTGATAAGCAAATCATACTTTACGTTGAATTTTTAACAGTGCTAAAATCTAAAACACAAAAAGTCCTAGAAAAGTGATAATTGATTTAGAAATATACATGATTAATGCCATAACCAAAATGTATCCCGAAACCCAAATTCAAGAATATTTTTTTCACTTTTCAGGTGTAGTGGCGAAAAATAAAAAAAAACATCCTTTGTTGAGGATTACATTTTAGACAGTAAACTGCAATTTGAAAAAAAAATAACTGCCCTGTGCTTTGTGCCTCCTGACTGTGGGGATGTATGCTACACATCAATTACTGAATCTGACTATTTTACTGCAAATGAAGTCAAATTGGGCACCCTACTAAGGGGCTCATTTGTATAGCGGGCAGATCGCCACTGCCAGTATGTCGGTGGTGATCCGCTCGCTAAAAACCACCGCCCGCTCCCAAATTCTCCCTGCCAGATTACCATGGCGGGGGGGACCCCGACAGACATAAAGACCGTCCGCCGGTTTTCCGTCCTGTCGCAGAGTCGACCGGGCGGAAAAGCAGCTAACATGGTGTCGGTGTCTGGGAGACACCGCCATCTATATTACCATGTGTGCGGGGATGTGCCTTTCCGTGGCCGCAATGCCGCCACCGAAAGGCAGGCGGTGTCTGCCATTGGGGGCCCGTTGCGGGCCCTCAGGGATTCTGGGGGGTGCAGTGGCGTACCTAGAGCTTTTGGCACCCTGGGCTATCCCTCAGACTAGTCAGTGGTTCTAAGATTAAATGCTAGTAAATTTGAATACTGATTAATATGTTATCGAGCCATTGCAGCTCACGAGTCCCAGGTCTCATATATAAAAGAGTCTTACCAAAATACACTATTCAATACATTTTTTCAGGTTTTCTTTAACATATCAGAAGTACATAAACAACTGTGTTTTCTGCAAAGTACAATGACTGTAAGAGCTAGACTTCAGTTCTACCCACATCCTTCACGTAGGTGCACTGTCCCTTTCCTATGTTAATTTTCTCTCTGGATGCACACTCACCTCTCCCCTACACCTCTCTCGCTGTACCCTTTATTTTTCATGCTTACATGCCTGCGCATGCAGGGAACATTGCACTGGCAGCCGGTTCCCTTACCTGGGGCCGCCCAGTGTGACAGCTAGTTTGCCTCCCCGGGGGTGGCAGACAGGCCCTGCAGCCTGAAGTCCCGCTAATCCCAGCTGCAGAAGTTACATTTAACTTGGAAAAAGTTGTGGAAACCGCACTCATCTCCTCACAAGGAACATTTTCCAACTTTTGAACAACTTCAGCAATCTCTCGATTCCAGGGTTTTTGATCATTCGTGCGGTGCTTTCACCTGTGGTTACTAGGGCTGTGTGGAGACGGCTTACTCTTTTGGAAAAAGGACGGGGGCCCCGAGTTTAGAATATACAGCCCTAACGGGGAAATAACTTCTGTGGAAAAAACACCAGGCACAGTGTGTTTGACCTTAAACTGACATGTTTACTCTAGACTATAAAAAAATACACATGATCTGAATACAAATTGCTAATACACAATACTTATAGATATAAATGGTTTCTTGTTTTATCATTGATATTCTTATATGTTTTTTTAATCATAGACAAATATTGTTTTATAAATAATGTATACAGAATGATGAATGAATTATACAAACTCTATAATTTCCTAAGAACCACATATAACATGTCAGTTTAAGGTCAAACACACTGTGCCTGGTGTTTTTTCCACAGAAGTTATTTCCCCGTTAGGGCTGTATATTCTAAACTCGGGGCTGCCGTCAGAGTAAGTAAAGTAAATTGAAAAATAAAGAGAAAAAGGAAAAGAATAATGTGCATGCAAATGAATTTAAAATCGAAATGCATTTACTGTCTAAACAAGAGATTATATCAAATGAAATGAAAATTGGATTTATAAAGCGCTGCAGTTGCCCTGAGGCGTCCAGGCGCTTTTCCTTTTTCTCTTTATTTTTCAATTTACTTTACTTACTCTGACGGCAGCCGACTAACTCCAGGTTGACCTTGGGGGTTGTGAGGCAAATTGATAGGGGAGGCCGGGTGGGGCCTGTAATGTCAGCCACAGCACCAGGAGGCGCGTATAAGGATTCTAGCACGTGGTAGGGGTCGCGGGTGACACGTGGACAATGTGCGTGATGTTGATGTGCATGCACAATTTATTTTCATGTAGCTCATGTGTGGTGATGGGCTTGGGGTATTAGTAGAAGTGTCCGGAGCACATTTTGGAAGCAGGCTGTACTCCTCCGGCAACTGAAATGTTTAACTCGCTGAGGGCGCTTGCTAAATTGGGCACACTTACTTCATTTTGCCTGTGAGAGCAGCTGCCAATCCATACACCGGTTGGACTGGGTCGCCTCTATGCCTGGTAGCTGGTCAGCGCTGCTGAGGCTCTGTCCACTCTACTAGCTGCTGTCCTGAGCCACGAGGAATTAAATAGCTCTATGCTGGCCGCCGCAGGTAGCAGTGTGTTTCAGCTGGTGCA
Source organism: Lissotriton helveticus (assembly GCF_964261635.1). NCBI lineage: Eukaryota > Metazoa > Chordata > Amphibia > Caudata > Salamandridae > Lissotriton > Lissotriton helveticus. Next base: position 115,061,910 of record NC_136062.1, on the reverse strand, counting down.
ATGTACTGTCTGCAGCACTGCCTGGGCTCGGCTGTTTCAGTCAAGGATTTCATCATTGCGGCAGCGAGCTGAACTAATGGTGCTACAGGAAGCAAAACGATACTGATATCAACTATGGTGCTTGCCACCCACACCACTATAACCGTGACAAACTCACTCCCTTGACACGTGTGCCACACTGCGCAGTGATTCTTAGTATTGTTACATTGTTGCACTTGAGCCCAGCCAGCCGGGAGCCCCCATGCCTGCAGAGCAGCGTCACGGGACCACGCGCTGCCTGCCATTGGCACGCCAGCTTTTATCACGTTTTAGCACTAGTCAAATCCATGTACTGCACATTGATAATAATGCACACAACCCCTAACAAAGCTGTGCCTTGGCTGAGAGCAGGTGTCGTACTTAAAAGTTAGTCTTGTTGGAAACTGCCACACCTTGACTTCAGACTCATCAGCCCATTAGAGGTATCAAAGATATTGTATGCATGACACTTACTTCACAAGCTGGCTGAGAGACAAGCTGACCCACAAATTGGATACGCCACGCATCGTACCACCACCACTATGCTAGGTGGTGCATGTGTGGCGTGCAATGCAGCATTTGCAAGCAGGTGCACTAACACAGTGCACTAACATAACTGCATGTAATGTGCCGCCCCCAAAATAATGCCACCTGGGGCGGACCTCCCCCACCGCCCCTTCCCCTAGCTACGCCAGTGGGGGGGGGGGGGGTAGGGTGTGTACATGGGGGGTACCTATGGTACCCCCAGCAGTTCCATGCACAACATGGCTGGCACCGCACGGTGCCTGTCATGTTGTGCATGGAAGTGCATAACATGCCTTCCTGGCATTGTGGAGGGCGGTGCTGAGTGCACCGCCCGCCATAATGTCAGGAATGCAGGATGCGCCTGCCACTGTGGCGGGTGCATCCTAATGGCCCACACGGGACCCCTGCCCTTATGGCCGGAGGTCCCATTTCACGACAGGATGGCAGGCGGGCAAAGTCCACCCGCCATCCTAAAGGGGCCCTAAATTCCTTAAAGGACAGATTGGCTATCTAAGCAGGTCAGGGCTCAGGAGGAATCCAAGGTTTCCTGTAAAGTGGTGGAATTGTTACATGACCTGCTTAGAGGGAGGAGCAAAGACCAATAGGAGGGATGGCACAACTCCTTCAATAAGACAATCGTACAATCTTACCCAAACTTTTATAATTTCCTGGAAATTTTGAAGAAGGAGCAAAGTTTCCAACAAATGAGAATTTCGCATTCATTGACTGGTAGTCTGAACCCACGAATTTCCAAAATAACAAAAATAATGTCTGAGAGACAATTGGGTCGAATTCAACAATTTACGTTGTAGGTGGCTTCAGACTACTTACACAGTATTGCACACATACTACATTTCTAACTATCAGTTACACCTATTCTATCTTACTAGCCTGTTTGGCGTTTTTATGATTAAATTAAATTGTAATTTTTCAATAAATGTTTCCAAAACCATTAAAGAAAACAGGCTTCCTACCTTCAGTCGTCTTCCTTTTTCAACTCTTGTTCTTCTGTAAAATTCCAAAACTTAGCAAGAGTCTGCAGCTCACCAAATATCCAAAGTCCCAAACCATAATCCACTATCCAATCAAAGCACATGCATAACTATCAAAAGATACACAGATTGGCATAGCCATATTACACAGCAAACCAACTGCGCAAAAGAAACTGTAAACTAAAAAAATTCATCCCCCCCAAAAAAATTCAGAAAAATGACAATAGTTTGGCAAAAAACGCAACAAGAAATCCATCACTGCATTCCTCTTTCCATCGATTTTCTGCCCATAGTGTGACAAAAGTGAAAAATCCAAACTTACAAATGCTGAAAAAATCATGCATTAACTTAAAATCCATCAGCGAAAAAATTCCAAATTGTCAAAAACATGCATTTGGCCATCTATGCCAATTGTGTTCTCCAAAATTCCACATGCTCAAACATCCATGAATACGCTATTCTTTTATAAAAAACGCGACACACCAAAAAGTTTAAAAAAATGATTGCTTCCTGTACATATTGGTTTAAAAGAAATATTAATAATTCTATCCACATACTTTCTTTTTTTTTAACCAAGATTGTTAAAAAAGCAATCACCCCGTTGTGGGCCTACAACTGCTAGATTGTTTGAACGCAGCTGCTACTGCGTTCAAATAATTTGGCAAAGCCTTTACTACAGGATCCAATGTGGAGGAAAAGCCTCCTGTTGACCATATTGCATTTGAGATAAGGACACTTTATGTCCTAAAAGTGCTAATTGATGTAACAAATTTGTTGTCTCCTTACAATCTTCCACCGTATATGCGACAATCAACAGATCATCAATATATTTGAGTAATGTAGAGCCCTTAGAGAGGGTAAAAAGGTCTAATTGTTTTTTCAAGGCTTGACTGTATATACTAGGGCTTTCTGTATACGCCTGGGGTGCTCTAGTGAATGAAATTGTGGTTAAACAGGTAAAAACGTACTTCCAAATACTAACATCTATCTAACTACCTCCCTCCTCTCTCTTTACAATAAAGTATGTCACCCACAATCTCTATTAAATAAATAAAGTTTGTCTTACCTGACTACAGATCGTCCTTGCATTTGTTCTTGACTGCGACGCTCAACCAACTGTAAAACTAACGCTCAACTGCGTACAGCATCTGTAAAAGTAAAAAGAAAATAAGGACAATTTCACCCACTCACTCCGATGGAAAAATATGGGAAATATAAAAAAAATGTTGAACTTTTTTTTAATGTACTCCTTTAATACATTTTTTATTTTGTTTAAATAATATATATTGTACATATTTATATTTATGTAAAACAAATCTGAATCAGAGTTTTATGTTTTTTCTATAAATTATTTTTTCAAAAATTACTTTTAGGTGTCCTATTTATTTATTTTACTTACAATTTCTAAAGAAATGTCTTTATTATTATTTGTTTACCCTTTTTTTAAATACTTGGAGTGTACATATAAGCATTTTTACCTATGTTTAAAAGTTATATTAATTTATTAAATATCAGCTATTATTTCATAAATATTGTTTTTAAAACTCCTCAGCCCTTCCCCAAAACTCTATTGCAATATCTTAACATGAGACATTGTAAATGTTAAATCCTCATAAGTAAAAAAAAATGTTTAACTATTATTATTATAAAATTAAATTACAAAACAAGTATAAAAATTCATACCCAAGTATTAATACACTCCCCTACCAAAAAAACCCTTTTCTCTTGCATATCGTGCCAGAGAAAGGATGTCACACCCTCACAAGTATTATTAAAATTACTTGAAAATATTATTAAAGGCAATATAAATGACTTCTCAGGTATTAAAATCAATACCTGGGTATTAATAGACCCCCCACCAAAAATCCAAACATCCCTTGCATCTTGTGCCAGAGAAAGAGTAGCAAACCTTCTCCAGTATTGTTTTTAATTATTTTAAAACTACTTAAAAATAATATTAAAGGCAATATAAATTAGTACCCAGGTAATAAAATTAATACCCAAGTATTAATTCACTCCTCACCCATAACCCCTAATAACCTTACATCCTGTTCCAGAGAAAGGTGTCACAAACTCATAAGTATTATTTTTTATTATTATTAAGTTACTTTAAAATAATATTAAATGTAATAAATATTAACATCCAGGTATTAATATGAATATTCGAGTATTAATACACTTCCCCACCCAAACCCCCCTTTCCCTTGCATCCCGTTCCAGAGAAAGGGTGTCACACACTCACAAGTATTATTTTGAATTAATATTAAATTACTTTAAATAGATATTAAATTTAAAAACTACTAGTACCCAGGTATCGAAAATATATATTTAAAATATATATTTGTACTTACCTAAACACTTAACTTAATTCTCGATGTAATAACATGCGTTGTAATGGCAAATGCGCTGTAATGGCATGCGCTGTATTAGCATGCATTGTAATGGCACATTTGTTGTAATGGCTGTGTTGTAAAAGCATTATGGTGTAATGCATGCATTGTAATGGATGTTTACCCAATGAGACGTTAAAAGCCCTCTTTCTTTCCATAACTTCCCAAATGAGTTTGTGACGCCAAAGGCATACTGGCTGTTGGTGTAAATATTTGCAATCAGATCTATACTCAATTCACATTCATAAGTGCAATTGTTTCTGCTGCTTGTGCTGACATCTGAGGTATTTAGCATGACTCTACCACTGTCTTCAAAGTTGTGATGTCATATGCAGCTGCATTTGTACCATCCGTTCAGTTGAAACATGAACCATCCACAAACAACTCTCTCTGTGAGTCAAATATGGGAGTATCTGTCAGGTCTACCGTCCCTGGGTCTCTTCATCAGTGGTGAACACACAATCATCGTGTTTGTCCCCTGAATCACTGGGAAGGGGTATTAACTGTGGCTTGGTACAAAACATTGCAATGATTCAGAGTTATTTTTGAAGCAAAAAGTGTTAACTCGTACCCTGTTAAACTTGCATAGGTCAAGTGCTGGGTCTGAGTTTTGTTTAGTAGCACAACCATGGCGTGCGCCACCATAAGTGTCAAATTGCGACCTAGTACATACTTTTCAGATTGTTTGACCCCGGCAGCGGGAGCTGCTACTGCGTTCAAATAATTTGGCAATGCCTTTACTACAGGATCCAATGTGGAGGAAAAGCCTCCTGTTGACAATATTGCATTTTAGATAAGGACACTTTATGTCCTAAGAGTGCTAATTGATGTAACTAATTTATGTTGTCTCATTACAATCTTCCACTGTATATGCGGCAATCAACAGATCATAAATATATTTGAGTAATGTAGAGCCCTTAGAGGGGGTAAAAAGGTCTAATTGTATTCTCAAAGCTTGACTGTATATACCATGGCTTTCTGTAAAACCCTGGGGTGCTCTAGTGAATGTAAAAGAATGCCCTCAGAATGAAAATTAGACAACTTATTGACTTTCTTTAGCAATGGGCAACTAAAAAATGCATTTTTTTAAATCAAGCACAGTAAAATATTTTCTGAAGAAAGGATTATGGTAATAATATAATTGATGTCAGGAACAGCACGATATTCGGTTACTACAACTTTGCTAATGGCCTGAAGATCAATCACTAATCTATATTTATTTAACAGGTATTCTTTCTGTGCCTGTTGGAAATGGCCCTTTTTGCAGGGTTATCCCCAAACTTTTTGCTTCTTCCTCCTATTTTTTCCTGACTTGTTTGTGTTGGTTTTAGCACTCTGGGCCCTTTACCACTGCTAATGAGTGCTAAAGTGCATATGATCCCTGTGTAAATTGTGTTATGGATTGGTGTTTCCATAATTGGTTATTTGATTTACTTGTTAGTCCCTAGTAAAGAGCACTGAGTGTGCCAGGGCCTGTAAATCAAAGGCTACTAGTGAGCCTGCTGCACTGATTGTGCCACCCACTTGAGTAGCCTTAAAAAGGTAACTCAGACCTGCCATTGCAGAGTCTGCGCATAGTTGGTAACTGCATTGTTGACTTAGCCAGTGCACACACTAGCCAATCCCTAACCTTCCCTTTTCTAACATGTCAGGCACCCCTAAGGAAGGCCCAAGGTACCCTTGTGGGCAGGTTACAGTGTATGTGAAAGGTAGGACATGCCCTGGGGGTGTGTGGCATGTCCTGATAGGGAATTACAGCCCATTTCGTTTTTCCCTATTGTAAGGCTACCTGTTCCCCATAATTTGTTTATAATATCTTATAAACATAACTGGCCCTGGGTACTAGGTAGGAAAATAAAATTAGTATGCCTGAACTCAGAATCTAAAGATGCATCTTTTAGTGAAGGTGATTTTTACATTTCTGTGTTTGAAAATACCACTTTTAGAAAGTAGGTATTTTCTTGCTCAGTCATCCTGTGTGCCTCCGCTGGACTATGGATTGCCTGTCTGGGTTTTGGATGAAAGGACTGGACTGAACTTTCTGCAATCTACCTTTGTGAGTTTCTCCAAGGACTTGATGTAGAGCATTCAAGCTCTTCTGCCCTCAACACTGGGGACTGTGTGGTTTGTGCTGCGACAGAAGAAAAGCAACTCGACGACATCTACAACGGCGCTGCCGACTCCGTGTCCTGAAGGCACCACAGAGGACACCGCCGCAACACCGCACTGCGACCCTGGTCTCACTGACGATGCCTGCTGACACCGCCACCGAGCCGCTGCTCGCACCGCGATCTAGTGAGCACCACACTCCGCACCGCCTTGCTTCACGACAATGCCTTGGCCTCCCCGACGCCGCCGCTCCACACCGAAATCGACGCTGCTGCTTGCACCGTGGTTCAAGGGCACCGCTCGTAAAGTAACACTATGCACCGCCCTCATCCCGCACCGCAGCCTTGGCCTATCGACGCCAGAGCCATCGACTCCAGTTCGTCAGCCGACGACAGCGCTTCAGCAACGACGCTGCTTGCACCATGACCTGCCAGCACCGTGAAGAACACCGCCTTTATCTCGCACCCCGACCCTGGTCTCACTGACTGCCCCATCTGATGCCGTCACCGAGCCACTGCTCACACCGCGACCTGAGGGCACCGCACGCCGCACAGCTGCACTTCGCACCACAGCACACAACGCCTGCTGACGCCAGTGCTCCTTACTCCATTAGAGTGGAGATCGACCTGCAACGCGTGTGACTTCGAGGGTCCGACGAGTCCTGCGCTAACCTCCGTGACTGATGCCTGCAGAAGCCGTGTTTTCGGAAGCTCAACAAGAGGTCATCGACGCCCTGCATTTCTAAAAGGTACAGTTTGCGGGTCTTCCCGATACCGTAGCTGGCCCATGATGCTGCGGTCAACCAGAACTGTTTGAATTTGTTTGCTCAGGACTCCATGATAGCCCCGGATGGTACAATCGACTTCAAGGAACTGTTTGTAAACCTTATTTTGATAACGGTGGATTTTTAAGTACTGTATTGTGGATTTTTATAGTTTTTGTTATTGCCTCAAGTATGCCCCAAGATATTTTGTATTGAGGAATGCGGTGTAAGGGAACGCCTTGTTTAATAATTATTACTATGGAATCTATGCCTATTTTACCAACATCATTATCTCCTGATGCCCAGACCATTTTATCAATCGTCTGTAATTCAGGGAGTAGGTGAGTAACATCCGTCATTGTAACACATTTGCTAAAGTTATCAGTAGCGATTAAGATATAAACATCAGGAGAACAATAAATGTTAGCCTTTAGTCTTTTCAATATTTCAGGCCTAATACGTTCTCAGCACAATTTTTAGTGAGCACCAATAGGACGGAGGTGGTGAAGGGACCTATAGTAACATCTAGATATTTGGAAATGGGTCTATGGATGGGAATACCTGAGAATCTCACTAATGTATTTATTATGCATGAAAGGGGAGCCCCTGGAAATTGGTCATGAGCTACAGAGGTGCGAGCGGCACCTGTATTAACAAAGACGATGCGTACTTCCCCTTTCTATACCCATGGTGACATACGGTCCTGCTTATTTAACTGAAATCATGCCCTCTTTCCACTGCCCTATTGTGAATACTCAAAGTTTGTAATCAATGTCAATATAATCGTCATTGTAGAAACTTTTGTTGTCCATCAAGTTAATTCTGATGCCTGTTGTCATTCTGAGGTTGGGTGAAATCTTGCCTATTTCTGCCACCTCTTCCTGTACCCCTTGGCACCGAACTACCTCTTCCACTCGCCACAGTTGCTTGGTCCAGTAGACTAGGGCATTCACTCTTCCAATGTCCTTCCTGTAAGCAAATGGCACACTGATTTTGCCTTATCCTGCTCTCTGTTTCTACGCATAAGCCGATGAGGCTCTGCCAGCCTTTCTTCCACGTCCTCCTCCCCTCACATTTCTCATATCCCTTTGTCTTCCCCTATCTGGGAAGGCTTGCTATAGCAATACCTTTGTTTTCAATTCTCTCATATTCTTATTATTCTTTTCTTTATTCATTTCAGATTAAAATTCTCATAATACGTAGGCATTACCAAAAGATCTGCAGGTTCTTTAGTTGACCGAGTGCTCTTGAATACTTTAATCAATTCTCCTAATTGTTTCATCAAAATATTCACAAATGTCAGCAAACATTCCTGTCCCCATGACAGTTACCAAACGCTGATCACTGTGAGCCGTGAATATTTCCTCCCTGCTAGTGAAATAGTCAGAGGCTTCTTCCGTAGGCTTTTGTTTACAACCTGTTATTTTTTACCAATTTATGTCTTCCCTCTATATTATTCATAGCAATTTTGCAATAATACAATCCAACAAATTGATTAAAAGTTGATCTGGCCTGTCTCCTGGACTTCTCTGTCTTTCTAGATTTTCTCAACATCCACAGGAATGCCCAAAGTGTTCTATATCATAATGTCTATATATATTGATTACATATTTTTCTAGGGAGTTGGGCATCAAAAAATAGATCCAAGAGGGGGCGTGGCTTGGCGTCAGCGACAATGTCTGCCTATCAGGGAGCTCTGCCGGAGCGAAGCCCCAAATCCCCCTAAAATCCAGCACATAATCCTCAGGCAGCGCAATAAAGAGGTGGGAGGACCACAAGAAGTACGCGGCACCAGGATTTAAAACTTGGAGGCTCTGGGACGCCTCCGTTCTCGCGGTGTGCCCGGTGCAGGCGACAGCAGCCTGGAGGGACTGGTAGCCGAGTGACAGAGGCTCCCTTCAGACGCCTACTCAAGATCCCGGCGTTGAGGCCTGCGGCGGCACCTGCCCTCGGGGGCACGGCCGGGCCTTGGCGCCCCCACCAAAGTGCTCGAGGGGGTCGCGCAGCGGGCCACGGCCTCTGCGTATGTGCAGAAGTAAGTGGCGGGAGACGCTGCAGCTTGGAGGCTGGGAGATGCCTCCAACATCGCGACGGGCCCAGTGCCTGCGGCGACGGCCTGGGGGCATGTGGGCCTGAACACAGTCACCCCTATCTGCCGCATATGTGACGGCCCATAAGTGAGGACTGCGGGGGAGCCCCGCTACATTGAAAGGGGTCCGCAGCCCCAAAGGCAGCAGCGGAGGACATTGTCAGCTGGCTGCTAAGCCCGGCAGGACCTGCGCGCGGCGGTTGTGTGGAGGTCACGATTGAAATCGCGTGTGAGCTATGCTGAGTGGCGCCTCGGGAGCACCTGATCGGCGACGGATCCTGCTTGGGCAGGACCACCCCCCACTGAGCTCTGGAGATCTGCTGCCTGACGGGCCCTTCCCCGGAGGGAGGCGCCCCGGAATATCTAAGGCTTCGGGAGAGGCTGCCAGAGGTGGCCCCCAGTGACCCACATGCGGGAAGACCCAGGTGCGGAGGCGGTTAAAAGGGTGGGGTTGCCCGTGGCAGCCATCCAATTCTAGGGACCACCCTCGAAACAAAAATCGACAAGATGTCCATTGAGATTAACCTTATACGTGCCGATCTCAACAAGACGTTGGATAAGGCCAGGACCAACGAGACGGACATCCCGGAGCTCCAGGCCTCCTCCAAGAAGCTCGAGCAGAGGGTTAAAGAACTCGTACACCAGCACTGCCAGGTAGCCCGGAAGCTCGAGGACCAGGAAGGGAGGGCCCGATGGAACAATATTCCCATAGTGGGCGTTCCTGAAGGTTTGGAAGGGCCTAGCATGGACCTCTTCCTTGAAGATTTGATCCTCAAGTGCTTGAAACCGAAACAGCTTTCTACTATGTTCAGCATCAAGAGGGCACACCGAGCGCCGATCCACAGGCCCAAGCCGGGAGCTCCACCGAAGACCATCATTGCGAAAATCCTCAACTATAGAGACCGGGACGCCATCTTACGGGACCTACAATATGAGAATGCAATGGTCATATTCTTCCCAGACTTTATGCTTAAAGTGCAACGGGAACGGTGCTCCTTTGATGGGGTGAGGGCGGCGCTTCGGAAGAAGGGCATCAAGTACATGATGTTCTTCCCTGCAAAGCTCAAAATAATAACCGGCGGCAGGTCCCTCTTCTTCACAGCGCCTTCGGAGGTGCAATATTGGCTCGACAGAGGAGCGTCGCAGGAGTCGGCTACTGCTACCGGGGACGGATGGAGAGACATCCGGGCCAAGTCACCGGGCTCCCTGGATGGACGATCCGACACTGACAGAACGAGTCAGTGCTCATGGCGATCGAGATCTCATAGCCCCGACATGGGCAGCACTCAGAGACGCTAGTGGACTCACATTACTTGGGGAAACTGCACTCTTGGACCTCTACATGCTGAACTATAATGTATAAATCTTTTCTGTGTTATTAGGGGTCGGGACTTCCCGGGGCGGTACCAACTGGGAGGGAGACATACTCTCCCCACCAGAAACGGGCTAGGTTTAGACGGGTAGGGCTGGAAATAATTCCTGACTTTGATTGTTTGCATTAGTACGGCCGGCTACGAGATATTGCTACAGACATTTGGTGGGGGGCAGGATAGACCTGTGGGAACCATAGGGGTTTGTTCGGAATTGTGTGCAAATGCTTGACTAGCTATTAAATGCTGCTGGAGTTGGTGCCAGCGCATTTCCCCACCTCAGTTTTTCAGGGGGGAGGGTTCATCTCTCTTTCCTCTTTGGGGCAAAAGGCGCTCTGCTAGTTGGGGATGTGGGTCCCAGGATGCTTGTTTCCGGTCCAGGGAAGACATGGCTTGGCAGTTCGGGCTGGACTGTTCCCATGAGGCACAGGGTCAGACTGATTTGCATATTGCCATGTCTGAACTGGGGTGGCTGAGTGAACTAAAGAATGGTGATGGATTAAACCCAGATCAGTTGACAGGGGGTGAGTGTTTGATTTGCTCAAACGCTCCGTCCATCATCCCCTTTTGTATCGCTTTGTTCGCCCTAAGTTGGCAGGGTATGCTCAGACGTGAGTCCCTTGTTCACTTGGCCACTGGATTCAAGATAGCCTGGCTGATGAGGATTATGAATCCGAAACCGGTCCCAGGATGCTTGTTTCCGGTCCAGGAAAGACATGGCTTGGCAGTTCGGGCTGGACTGTTCCCATGAGGCGCAGGGTCAGACTGATTTGCATATTGCCATGTCTGAACTGGGGTGGCTGAGTGAACTAAAGAATGGTGATGGATTAAACCCAAATCAGTTGACTGGGGGTGAGTGTTTGATTTGCTCAAACGCTCCGTCCATCATCCCCTTTTGTATCGCTTTGGTCGTTGTAAACCTACATGGCAGGGTAGCAGGGAGGGGAGAGTTGGGGGGGACAGCTGTTACAGGGTTATTTATTGAAGGTTGGCAATGTTTGGGGGAAGGGATGAGGGCTTGAATTGGTCATGCAGGAAATGTACGTGTGTGTTGGTGCGATGTTGCAGGAGCTACAGGTTGCGTGCTAGGATAGCTTCCAGCGATGGCTACAAGGTGGGATAAGAGTCTTAAAATCCTGAGTTGGAACGTCAACGGGTTGGGTGACACGCTCAAGAGGAGTATAGTTCTTCAATTTGTTAAACGGCACCTCCCAGATGTGTCCTCTTGCAGGAAACACACCGTATCGGCAACACCTGTCACGCACTCAACAGATGGGGCTATACACTGGCGACGCATGCCGGATTCACTTCGGGGTCCCGCGGGGTGGGCATTCTGTTGCGCTGTAACTTCCAATTTGTCATTGTGCACTCGAAGACAGACCCGCTGGGGCGCTATGCGATGCTCTCAGGGAGGTGGGAGGGACGCATACTCAACCTGGTGACGGTTTATTTCCCCCCAGGTCTCCAGACTCAGTCCTACCATGATCTGGGTAAATTTCTCCTTTCCCTTCTGAGGGACAACTTCTTCTGGGTGGGGACTTCAATGCAGTAGTATCGGGAGGACTGGATAGGCACCCGCCCAGAGACGGGGCAAATGTGGGGCAAATGTGCCTCTCCAATCTCCTGGAGGCATTCGGATTAGTGGACCTCTGGCGTATGCGCCACCCTAATCTACAGCATTACACATTCTTATTGGGCCGCATCATACTTTTTCTAGGATAGATTACGTCCTTGCACCTCTGCAGCATGGCACTACCATTTGAGAGATTAAACATCTAGCACGGGGTATCTCTGACCACTCCCCTATATGGGCACACCTCACTATTGGGGAAAGGAAAGTAGGCTGTGTTGCACCCATAAACTCCTTGTTCCTTCCTAATCCTGAGACCAAGAAGAAGATCACTTGTTCGATAAACCAAGATAACGTTGGGACGGTGGAATCCCCTGCGGTCCTTTGGGAAGCATTTAAAACCATACTGAGAGGTGAAGCCCTCTCCACAATTGACGGCCAACGCAAAGAAAAGAAGAAGCAAATGCTTGCCCTTGAGAGTGACCTTCTCACTCTGGAGGGGGCAGCGCAATTCGACGGGAATCCGGGGGCTTTGCATCAGATGCAGCTCAAAGCGGCCTAATATAAGGCGCTAGCCACTGATGCCGCTAAAAATCTAGCAAGAGACAGGGATGGCCGATTGTATGACCAAGGGGACAAAGCGGGGAAGCTAATAGCCTGTTTAGACAAAAAGTGGAAAGCGCAGAGGGTGGTGTCTGAGCTCCAGACCACATCAGGCGCCCTCCTCACTGAACCTCGGGAGATAGTTGGTGTGTTTGCAGCACATTTCAAAAACATATACAGTAGGTGGTCGGAGCGGCCGGAGGAGGACTCTTCCGCGCTTTTGGCCGACATTAAACTACCCACCCTTTCTGACGAAGACCGAGAGGTTTTGGAGGGTGCGCCCACCGCTGAGGAGGAGGCCAAAGCAATTAATGAGCTCCAACCTGGGAAAGCCCTAGGATCCAATGGTCTCCTATTGAGCTGTACAAGCTCAAACCCGACTGTCTGAGTCAACAACTTAAAAAATATGTTTGAGGACTGTAAAGCTCAGGGGAAACTACCGAGAGACCAACGCATAGCCACATTGGTGGCCATCCCTAAAGAAGGAAAACTCAAAGAGCTGTGCTCCTCTTACAGCCCAATATCTCTGTTAAACGCTGAACCCAAAAACCTAGCGAAACTACTCGCCAATAATATCAAGCCGATAATTACCAAACTGATCCACCCAGACCAATCAGGCTTTATGCCGCACCGCAACACCGCGCTTAACTTACGGCAACTCCAGGGAGTGTTAGGACGCTGCCATACAATCCAGGAGGACGCGGTGGTGGTCTCGTGGGATGCCGCAATGGCATTCGACACGCTCGAATGGCCTTATATGATGGCGGTCCTCAAGAAGATGGGCTTTGGTCCTAATTTCATTCGATGGGTGCGCCTCCTCTACACAGAGCCATTGGCCCAGGTGGTGGTGAACAATAAGATCTCAGAGACTTTCACACTGGGGAGGGGAACGCGACAGGGCTGCCCCCTCTCACCCCTGCTTTTTGCCCTCTCCCTAGAGCCTCTTGCGGCTTGGATACGACAAGACCTCTCACTACGGGGGCTCAGATGGGCAGAGGGATGGGATGACCGGATCTCGCTCTATGCGGACGACATCCTCTTGTACCTTTCCTCCCCCTCCAAATCCCTTAGAATTGCCCTAGATATATTCACCAGTTTTGGGAAAAACTCAGGTTACAGCATCAACTGGGGGAAATCCTTGCTGTACGTACTACATGGCGCCTTCCTTTCAATACCGCGTGATTAGCCAATCAAGGTGGCCGCAGAGGGGTTCATGTACCTCAGAATTTTTATCTCCAGGGATGTGACGACCCGATACGGGAGGAATCTCTTACCACCTCTGCAAAGATTCAAAAGGGACACCGCCATTTGGAAGAGGCTCCCACTGTCCCTACTGGGTCGGGCAGCTCTTTTCAAGATGATGGTGCTGCCGCGTTTCTTATATGCCCTCCAAAATTACCCAGATTTAGTCCCACAAATGTATTTTGCAGATATTGAGGCCACCCAAAGGGAAGGAATGCCACGCATTTCACTCCAGAAACTTACATTAGGGTGGTACGATGGGGGTATAGCACTCCCTGACATTCGGAAATACTATTGGGCAGGCCACCTCTCGGCCATAAATCAGGGTACATACAGCGGTGGGGATGATCCCGGTTATGGGATGGACAGGTGGCTCCTCCCAAGGGAAAACTTTGAGGCAGCGCTCTATTCTAAACCTTATAAATATAGCCCTCACAGGACCTACAAGGCACTCTGTTCAACTCTGGCATATTGTGAACCGCCAACTGGGATGGGCTGACAGACTCACTTTAGCTACCCGCTCTGGGTCTCCGAAAGGTTGGGTACAATGGGTCAAACAAAAGGGTTCCGCAACTGGGACCTTATAGGGATCTCCCGAATAAAGGACCTATGGGGACCAACTGGTATGGTGACATTTGCCTCACTAGATCAAACATATGACCTAGCGCAAATGGAACACTTTCGCTACCTACAGATTAGGCACTCACTACAGGCTAATATTTCACCCGGAACAACACTCCCGGAGTCCTCCCCCCTAGAGGGCAGATTGCTGGATGGCCATCTGCCGGAGAAGGCTATCTCCCTCATATATAAAAAACTTCTACCCCACACCCCTGACCCCCTGCTTGCACTCAAAAGAAAGTGGGAGACTGACGGTCTCGAGATTGATGACGAGGAATGGAGGGAGGCACTCTCTTCTACCAAAGAAGTGGTAATATCAGCAAAATTGAGGCTGATACAACTGAAAATACTACACTGAGTTTACATCTCTGGTACACGACTAGTATTGATGGACGAACTTTATAGGAGACAGTTTGAGGAGGAAGGGACGTTTCTCCACATACTATGGGAGTGCCCTCTAATACAAGACTACTGGAAGCGGGTGCATAACTGTATGCGTACGGTCTGGGGGGTTGACCTGCGACCTGAAATTAAAAGATGCCTCTTGAACATTTGTGAGCCTACAGACTTACCTGCAAAAGGCAGAATATGGCAAATCTTGGACAGGTAATTGCAAAACGCAATATAGCACGTTTATGGGGAGCGGGAACACCTCCAACACTCAATGCATGGAAGAAAGACATGGACTGGTGTATGCTGCAGGAGAAAACAGTCTATGTAGCCCGGGGTTGTCCCCGGAAATGGGTGGCAATTTGGTCAAAATGGAATGAATATCGCGGCAACTAGTGTTAACCTCCCCTGATTCCCACCCTTGACGAGCCAATAACGCCTTAAGTGTTCTCTGTATTACTACCACCTTGTGTACTATGACATCAGAAGTAATATGTTTCTGGGACAATCTGTGAATGCAACATTGCAATAACTGTAAATCACAGTGTAATGACCAACACCTTTCTTTTTGCAATAAAATGAGTTATAAAAAAAAATAAAACAAAAATAGATCCAGGTCCTTAAATGTCATTACACATAGTTTAGTGGCTGACTCTAGGGCTTCATAAAACCTCTTCGGCTTTTTCCTAAAGTCTGTCAAATCTTTCTTTGTTGTAGGTAATGGTCTATAGCTTAGTCGAATGGCTGTAAATCACTAAGACAACCCAAACCGATATCTAGTAGCTATGGCCTAAACATAACATTCATAAGATATCAAAGTATGAATCATTTTTTTAAAAATTAATTATTTGAAATTGTAGAAAATTTAATATAATAATATTGCTAAAAATGTTGTCTGATATTATTTTTCCTTTTATTCAAGCAAATATGCAAAACTCAAACACAGTACAAACTAAAACTTAGACACAAATACTGATGGTAAGGCGGTAGTGAGACTACGCGCGTTTCGGCGAGATAGCCTTCATCAGGTCCCCGTCTTAACGTACTGCAAATTAAACAACATAGGACATAGCTTTTAATCATAGTTATCTGGACGGTTGGTAATTGTTCAACTTGTAGGAACATACAGCTCATATATCTCCTAACAAAATATATATTTTTTTTATATTGTGACCATAGAATTTATATACATTGTGTGCATACATCATATACAACTAAATAACTACACCACAAAAGAAACGTTATGCATCTACTAGTGTAATTTATACATATTTACAGTGTAGTAGACTTTCCTGAGCAAAACACAAAATCACTAAATTAGATGTCCGGGCCAGTAACACACATAACATAATATTCCTTTGAGATGATCTCAAAGGAATATTATGTGTTACTGGCCCGGACATCTAATTTAGTGATTTTGTGTTCTTCAGCACAATTTTCTGTATCCGGTGTGCGCGACACCCTCCACATGAGAAACTGTTCGTCTCTGGGCTCACGTTTCTTGCTCAGGAAAGTCCTTTATCAGGTGTGTGTCCAATAAACTCTAATTAATCTTACATTTTTAGTATCTTTGTCCTGCATGATTGGAACACGAAGCATTTCTGCTTGTCTTCTCGGTTTTGAATTAATTTCTTCGTGTAATAGGATTTCTCATAAAATTACAGGTAACATTTAGTACTTATATTTGTGCCTTCATGTTGGAACAAGAGGCATCTTTGCATGTCTTTTTGGTTTTGAATTAATTTTTTTAGAGAATAAGAATTTGTATGAAATGACAGGCAATATTTGCTACCCACTATGAGATTGAGCTAATAGTATTAGGACCCAAGGTAGACTAATGATATGATTGATTTAGACATCATCTAACTGTACTTTCATCAATATCTATGTCCTTTATTCTTTCATCTTGTTCCTTTCCGATTTTTCTTTTCATTTAAGTGGTTTAATTAGTTTGATTTATAGTTTGGCTAAATAGTGAAATATAGTACCTATAACATCAGGGTAAATTATGTAAATTACTACACTGTAAATATGTATAAATTACACTAGTAGATGCATATTTGCTTCAATAAAAGGAAAAATAATATCAGACAAAATTGTTTAGCAATATTATTATATTAAAATTTCTACAATTTCAAAGAATTTTTTTTTAAATGATTCATACTTTGATATCTTATGTATGTTATGTTTAGGCCATAGCTACTAGATATCGGTTTGGGTTGTCTTAGTGATTTACAGCCATTCGACTAAGCTATAGACCATTACCTTCGACAATTTTTACCCTATGTATAGCTAGTCTATTAATTATATAGGGGTCCCCTGTTTTTCCAAAAAATCTTTCTTTGTTGCCATTAATTCATTCCTGTTCCATGGGGTTTGGACGAATTGGAGAATGGGGTTCTTGAACAGCAATGCCAGAGGGTGCATGAAAGGGTGTATTTCCCTCATGGGATATTCCCCTTTCATTTCTTGGTATTTTTTCTAACCTTAGTACCCCAATGCAAACAATTTTCAACAGTCCGGGGAACTTCTGGGAAGAGATCATGTGGCCTTTCGCTTCACGCCACAATCAAGACACTTCTTGTGGGGTATGTCCACCAGTCCTCTATCCTTTGAGTCATATATTAGACGAGTAACTTTTGCTGAAAAACATCAAACGTATTCACCGATGGCATGACAGTATTTATGGTGGCATTATTTATGTCATCCATCCATCTATGGGCTATCCGTTTTAGTTCTTATGGGTCAGCTCTCTGTGATCCGTATCTGGTATTAGGTCTCTCACTCCAACTCCCACTCTTGTCTCTCTAATTTTCACTATGTTGTTGTTGTTGTAATACTTTATTCGAAAAAATATTTCATAAAAGTACAAACATTCAAACATACATAAATACATAAACAGTATTACAAGTATTACAAATCCCGTACATTTAAGATGACATTTACTTAAGACAGATAATAAATGAAATGGAACATTTATAAAAGGAGTTTCCCTAATTAATACTAATCAAGCATTGGGTAGCAATTTAGACCTAATATACCAAGCACTTGCCAAGTATTTAGCGACCCCACAAACAATGAACATAGAAGATGTATTTGTTAAAATGATGCGCAAAGCTATTCTGTGGTCCCTAACTCCAAGCTCTCTACAAACCGGCTTCAGCCATTTTACTCTAGCCTGCTTGTATGCAATACATGCAAACAAAAAATGGCCAAGGGATTCTTTGGGACATGAATTTTCACTATGCTTGTGAGTCAAAGTCGGGGTACTTGCTGGCATTTTTCCAGCTGATTGGGATGCAGAGTGTGTTCCTCCAGTCACAAGTCTTGGTAGAAAATGCACCTGAGGGGGTAGTCAGTACATTCGGCGAAGGGATTGTTTGTCCTGCATGTGACTGCTGTTGAAAAGCGGGTGGGTTGTGTATTAATCTGGGTGAGACAGGCAATTGCTGACTTTGTAATTGGCAAGGCAAAATTCATACATTTGTAATGGGTACTAGAGATGCTTTTTCCTGCTGACACATCTGTAGTGGTACATTGTGTGCCTGTTGAGCAGGTACAGGAATCTATGGGACATATGTTGGGGGGTTCTCTATTAGGCTCTCTAATACCTCATCCCTGTCTTCATGTTGTTTGTCTTCTGTCACATATGTCTTGTTAGTGGTCATTTGAAACTCTTTGTCCCTACATTCAGAACTTTCAGTTGGTCATATGCTTTGACTTTCTGCAACACTCCCTTTTTCCGTTCCCTCTCTTTTTGTTCTTTTGTAGCTAAAATTGTAGCATTTTTTCCATTTATTTAAACTTTCCCACATTGCTTGTCTGACCTTTCCCTCAAACAAACATTTCTGCAAATCTTGAATTTTATTCAAATCAAATGAACTGTCCAGCAGCCAACTCAAATCCTCATTTCCCTTAGTATATCGATGCCATAGTCCGTTCCACAAGTTCACACCTGCCCCATATTTTGCATCATCTTCCATGCAAGCCTACCCTCAACTGGGACTGGTTGAAACTCATCAAGGCGTGGACTCAGGAAACAGCAACAACAAGACCGCTGAATGCATTTCTTTAGTTTGGTCATTGTCCCTTAAAGGCAGAGACCATCTAAATGTGAAAGCTCTCATATACAATCAATACAGGCCTTTTATAGGATCCAACCTAAAACCCAACCAATGTAATGCAAAACAATTGACAATATCAATAACCAATCAATAATCCAATACAACTATTACAAAACAACTCAGAACAATCTCACCAGGTTTTTGTTGAAGACATCCGACACTCTGTACTCTGCAATTCTGCCACTTTTTGCTTGATCAGTTTGGACTCTATGCCGAGAAAATCCTGTTGCCAAGTGAATGCAGTTCCAGGCTTCAAATGGCAGCTGCAAGAAGATAGTCTCCTCTTGAAGGGCCACCGGCGATCAGTCAGTCTTGGGTCGTGTCAACTTAAATACAAAGTAGTACAGGTAGTGAGAGGTAAAGCAGATCAGTTTTATTACGCTTGAGCAGGCACAAACCAACAAGGAATTAATGTCCATAAAGAAAATGAACACTTGAAACAATTCTCCTTTCATATTTATACTATATAACAAACAAGTCTGCTTGTAGACTCCACTCATCACCCCTAATCAATTGGAAATTTCCTTCCAGTTATGCATACAAAAAAATAGCTAATCACACTACATTTTCAAGGCAAGCATGAGCGAGAAACTCACAGGACTTGACTAACTAACTGCAAATTGTAGGGAAACAGCCTGTGGTATCCCATCTTATGATAAGTACAAATAGTTAACAGGTTATGATTACTGTAGTACGTACATAAATGGGTAGCAATAGCATGGAAACACTCCACAGATATAATGTACAAAAATGTCGGGTAGATACAAAAAAAATGACAGAACTCGTCGTGTTCATATCTTACAACCTTTTCCTCTGGAGTGGTTGGTGGGTGGGATTTGTTTGAGTTCCTCTGTTGGCTGTTCTCTCCCTTTTCTACAGGTGCCCCGCACAGCCCCACATTGCGACCCTGCCCCTCCAAGCGGAAAGTCACCACGGCCTTCCCCGTAACATGTCACAGCTTCCCCTATGCTCAGTGCTATGACCACCACTAGATGCCAAACCTGGAACATTAAAGGGCTCAATGACTGCCTTTCTGCAGTATGGTCCACGCATACCTCAACAGGAACCACATAGAGATTTTCTACCTCCAGGAACTCCATCTAGCACAATTCACTGCGCAGAGACTGCACGCAAGCTGGTGCGAGGACTCCTATTCATCCCTATACTCCAATTACACCAGGGGAGTAGCAATACTGATGTGCTGAGGCTTACCATTGCAACTACGATGTTTTACATGTGATAAAAAGGATGATATGTCCTCCTGGCTGGTACACTACACAGACACCCCATATTTCTAGCCGCAATACATGGTCCCAACACTGATAGACCTGACTTTTCACTGAGGTCTAATGATTGATTGGCAGCCTGGGCCGTATCCTTTGGGGAGGAGATATTAATGTGACACTAGATGGCAGACTAGACCGATTTGGGCACATCCAGACGTACCAATGCCAACACAGCGACACAACTTAACACGCTTATACATAAAAACTACCTTAATGACATTAGGTGACTCACACATGCAACTTGCACGGAGGACATCTGTGTTACTGCCTTCTATGGTGCTATGTGACGTATCAATTACTGGTTACTTTCTTGCACCCTGTCAGACCCTTCCCTCGTCTTCATGGAGATCGCTTTGCCACTTCCGGTCCCCCGAGCATTTACTTGGTGTTTGCCCCCGAGGTGCTACGAGACTCACAGCCTGATTCATCAATCTCCCGTTTTGCGAGCCCCTAATAGCGATTCATAAGGAATCGCTATTAAGGACTTGCAAAACGGGATTCATGTAGAAATTGCATAAAGAAATGCGATTCCTACACATTCCTTATTTGCGATTAGCAAATTGCTAATCGCAAATAAGGAATAACTCTCCATTCATTCCTATGGGCCTAAAGGCTCATAGGAATGAATGGGGAGTTATTCCTTATTTGCGAATAGCAATTTGCTAATCGCAAATAAGATAGCGATTTCAAGGGTGTCAGGGTTGTCCAAAGGACACCCTGTAGCACCCCTGAAATGCAACATTACACAGGTGTTGCGCACACACATGTCCAAAGGACATGTGTGTGTGTAACATGCAAAAGAAAAAAATGCACTAAAGTGCTTTAATCTATTTTTTCGCTATTTACCAGGAAGTCAGACTTCGTGGTAAATAGTGGCCAAATATAGCGATTTCGCAATTTAAAATTGGTTGATGAATGCAATTCCTCGCACAATAGCGAATTCTGTAATAGCGATTATTGCATTTGGGATGATGAATCCCAAATGCAATAATTGCGCTCGCAAAGGGCCAGATTCTCAGAATCTGGCCCTTTGCGAGCCGATTTTCGTTTCATGAATCAGGCTGATAATGCTCCGCGACGAGGTTCACTCCGTGAATGTGGAATACTTGACAACACCAAGGGATCAGTGTCTTCCTTTATGACTCTATGCAAGACTGTCAAAGTAGTTATTCGAGGTCCCTGTATAGTGAAACAATCGAGCAATTTTAGGGCGGCCCGCAGGCAACTCTCTCGGCTGGAACAGGATCTATGATCCCTAGAGCTAGAATACTACGCCGCCAAAAACATTGCCACTGTGGCTGCTCTCCGGGTGAAGTAAAGCGAAATTGATGTGGAGTCCGCGTGCAAGACAAAATATCTTGACCGTGAGGCAACGGCACGTCGGTACGGGGAGGAAGGCCACCCTGGCAAGACACCAGTCGACATGCTCCACGAACTCCGGGCCTCAGCATATGTAGCATTTGTGATGGAGCTTCTAGACAAAAAGCAAGAACGCCAGTCCACTCCAAGAGGGCTCTTGCAAACGGTGATCTCCCTCTAGTCTATGACATGGAGGGGCAGACTGCGCACCTGGACTCCATCCAGGTGCTATGGCTAGAACGGGCCCACCAATCAAACCTGGATTCGCCGTTCAGGGTGGAGCAGATTGCGCAGGTCATCCAGAGCTTCCCGGGCGATAAGGCGTCTGGACTGGATGGACTGACTATCTCCTTCTACCGAGAATTTGCTCCCATACTAGCTCCTCATCTACTAGCAATATACGACGAATCTCTGGAGATTGGGTTATTACCACCATCCCTGCAAAAAGTGATCACAGTGTCACTTCTTAAACTGGATAAGCCCGTGGACCGATGCGACTCCTACCTGCTGCTCTCAATGATCAACGTAGAAAACGAAATATTTGCCAAATTACTTGCAAATCATAGTGTCACTTCTCAAAATGGATAAGCATGCGGAACAATGTGACCCCCGACTGTCGCTCTCCATTATCAACATAGATAATACAATATTTGCCAAATTACTAGCAAATTGCATCCTACCTTAATGCCTACTATATTGTGATCATTCTGGATTCATCCGGGCTCGGTCCACTTTGCCCAACGTTCGCACAATATTCTCCCTTATGCACACTCTCGACCCTCAACTCCGTACCTCCACCACACTATTGAATTCCGCGAAGGCCTTTGATTTGCTCGAATAGTACCTATTTCTGCTACTTGCGTGACTAAGCCATAGTCCTCGCTTTATTCACCAGAACCAGCTCCTCTATACACCGCCCACTGGACGTCTCCGGTTCAATGTAATGTTTACTGACCCCTTCCTTTTCACTCACAGCACATGCCAAGGGTGCCCACTATCTTTGATCTAACTCACTGTGGCAATGGAGCCCCTTGCAGCTAGGCTGCGACAGCACCATCCCCATCGGGGCCTTAGCTTCACGGCAAGTGGCCTGGAGAGACTGACATTTGCCTAACAGATTGATGGTCGGAATATCAAGCATATTTAAAATTGGTAAATGTTATATTGCTAGCACAACAGTTATGGTTCCCCATTGGATGAGTTACTGGACTACACATCATTGTACTTTGAATACCCTATGTTGTGCCACCCACCCACTCCCCTATCCTCCCCAGCTCTGTTGATGTTGAGCAATGTTGTCTATTTCCAAATTCCATTAAAGAAATGAAACAAAAAAAGAAACTCATTTTACATTTGCGTCACTCTTGCACCATGTTGCATGGTGCAGGAGCAACACAAAGGGGTTCACAAATATGCCCCCGTGTGTGGCTCTGTATATGAAGCTGTTTACAACATTTCTTGTGGGTTTGCGCCTCAAGGGGTGTATGACTATTTAGAAGTGTGTATTAGTTTGCACTCATAAGTGTGTGCTTTTGTCGCTATTGGTGTACACAAATGTGTTTATGTTCCTCTAAGGAAGTTAAGGGCATATTTTTGAGCCCCTTGCGCCACCAAAGCATGACTTTCTATGAAGTCACGCAAAGCCACTTTGCATGGCCTTGAATGGTCTCATAGATATGGACTAAGGCAAGGCAGTGCAAATCACTGTGTTCCCTTACTCTGCACTAGAGAGGTGTCCCATAGGCAATGCAGTGGGCGTTCCCACGCAACACCAATGGATTTTGATGCTTCCCCAGATTTACAGGACCACGTAAACCTCGGATTGCACCAAAGCTAACGCCTCCCAGGGAAGGTGTAACGAAGAGAAATAACTTTATTTCTCCTCATTTTTTTTCTCTGTCTGTGTGTGCTGCATTTTGCAGCACACATAGAAAGACGAAAATACCTCACAGGATTGTTTGTGCAGGAAATGCGACAGCGCAGGTGACAAGACAAGAATGCTCTAAAATTATAAACTAAATCGTTTGTACCAACTATTTGCAACATTTAAATACAACCATATAACCCCCCCACCAACGTTCAGAATAATTTCTTTTTCCAGTACACATTTTGTTTGTGAGATAAGAGCACTATTAACAACTAAGCGGAGCATGCGTTGTGGTGCTCCGTTTTAGCACTAGAGGGCAGTGCTGCCTCACCCTTATAAAACAGTTTGGATTACTGGAATCTAAACGTGTACTTAACCAGCCTTTTGTCATGTGCACAACAAGTAAAAGAGTTCTGAAAACAAACCGCACTACTTCAAAACAGTGTTTATCAATCGAAGTCCGTGGCGTAACGATAGCCCCCGCAGTCCCTGCGATGCGGGGATCCCCGGTCCGAACACTAGGGGTCCCCCTTCGGCACTGTCTACGGGCGGCAGGCTTGAATGGGTCCGGAGTTGGAGGGGGGAGTGGGCAACATGTAACCTGCAGGCCTCCCCCCCTGAAGTTTCATTTCGACACTGAATTCGAAATAAGTCCACGTTTGTGTATCTCGTTTATTCGCTTGAAATAGATCCGTGATGTCAACATAATGTGAAAGGCAATTAATACCTTTTCCAATAAATATTGAGTCCTTAAAAAATCATGATGTTCTTTGTGCAGAACAATGATTATTAAGATTTCGAACAACGTTTTACAATACCATTTATAACGATAAAATAACGTCCACCACAATTTTACTCACCTTTTTTCTAAAGAGCAAAAGCATTAAATCCTTTCACCCCCAGGACCCATTACTGACCTTCTGAATGCCACACCTGTCAAAACTTTCAATATATGTGGGCGTGAGAGGCGTCTTCACTATGGATCCATTTTAAGCAGAATGTTCAGAATCGGGAATGTTGGCGCTCACAGATGACCCCCACCTCCACTACACTGTAGTAAATAAAATGCACTCATAGAATCGCTCTCTGAAGCAAAATTCATGTTATGCTCACGAACGCAAACAAGAGCCGCTCACAAAAGCCGTTATATCACGTCCTTATTTTCTCGATATTTCGCTGCTGCAGTAACAGACGAGTCTGTTTTGTCAGTTGCATTTTTAAGGTTGGTTCTGCTGTTTACTTCACGTCGGTTTTAATCGTTCACCGGTCGATTGGACATGGAGTTAAAATGGTGAGATCATAGCATTGCTACCCCAGGCCCTTTGAGGATGTGAGGACCCTTAAAATTACAACAATGCAATGCTAGTGACATAATAAAGACAGTGACAGTGTTTGTGGATAAAATATGTTGCAAGTTTATTGATTACACAGGTTTGGTTAGCATACGGGCATTCCAGGTGTCAAAAGTGAGTTCCTTGAACGGCCGACTCCCGCCCTGAGAGAGCTAGAGCTGCCCAGGTGGTGTTTTAAGCACCAACGCACCAAGATTACTTACAGCTCATTCATTTACAGTGGATTGCAAACACACACTTTACTTTTGTGTCATGCTCCTGACAAGTCAGAGCGAGGTGCTGGCCAGTCTCCGCAGTTGATCAGGATTTCAACTGTCCTTTGAGGGATTAAGGAAAACCTTTGCGTAATCCCAGGCCCCGCTGTAATGGCTTCCTGGACCTGAGGGATTGCCTATGGCTCCAAGATCCACTATCTGAAGGCCTTTTTACTTGATTAAAGCTTTAGCATCGCCCTCTAACTCCACCTTGCAATGATAACTGGTTCTTTTGAAAAAGAAAATTGTATTACATACACCAGTATGTACAGCAACACCTATCTATCTATCTATCTATCTATCTATCTATCTATCTATCTATCTATCTATCTATCTATCTATCTATCTATCTATCTATCTATCTATCTATCTATCTATCTATCTATCTGTCTGTATATATATATATATATATATATATATATATATGTAAGCTCGTTTGCCATGTCCCAAAATTGAGCTCACTCGAACAATGACCAAGATGGCAAATCTTTAATGAAGGGTATAAACAGACTGCAGTTCACAGTTGACAATCAAACAGCTGCAGACGCGATAAGCCTGACGCGTTTCAAAGGTATGTCCTTCTTCTTCAGAGGCGCTCGCTTCAGTAGTACGTGCTCCGGTCTCAGTCCAGAACGCCTTTAATACGCCCCCAGATGGGCTGGTCAAGTGTCCCAATGCATTCTGGATACTAGAGTCCCGGCGTTAAAATCCACTGATGGTGCACTAATTTCTGTTGTTTGCATTTCAGACCCTCAGATGGGCCACCATCAACGGCGTCTGTTTTAAATCCCAGGTCAGAGTTCCACATAAGCGGCTCGGCATGATTCCTGCCGCGTGGCCCCCTCTCTTAGCAGGGTGGTGCTGCTCGACGGCTGGACCGCCGCCCAAAATGTAAGCTCGTTTGCCATGTCCCAAAATTGAGCTCACTCGAACAATGACCAAGATGGCAAATCTTTAATGAAGGGTATAAACAGACTGCAGTTCACAGTTGACGATCAAACAGCTGCAGACGCGATAAGCCTGACGCGTTTCAAAGGTATGTCCTTCTTCTTCAGAGGCGCTCGCTTCAGTAGTACGTGCTCCGGTCTCAGTCCAGAACGCCTTTAATACGCCCCCAGATGGGCTGGTCAAGTGTCCCAATGCATCCTGCTAAGAGAGGGGGCCACGCGGCAGGAATCATGCTGAGCCGCTTATGTGGAACTCTGACCTGGGATTTAAAACAGACGCCGTTGATGGTGGCCCATCTGAGGGTCTGAAATGCAAACAACAGAAATTAGTGCACCATCAGTGGATTTTAACACCGGGACTCTAGTATCCAGAATGCATTGGGACACTTGACCAGCCCATCTGGGGGCGTATTAAAGGCGTTCTGGACTGAGACCGGAGCACGTACTACTGAAGCGAGCGCCTCTGAAGAAGAAGGACATACCTTTGAAACGCGTCAGGCTTATCGCGTCTGCAGCTGTTTGATCGTCAACTGTGAACTGCAGTCTGTTTATACCCTTCATTAAAGATTTGCCATCTTGGTCATTGTTCGAGTGAGCTCAATTTTGGGACATGGCAAACGAGCTTACATATATATATATATATGTATATATATATATATATATATATATATACACTGAAAAAAACATAGGTTTCAGGAGCGTTATAATTAGCTGGACATTTAACTCGTACAAAACCATTGAAATTCCCTCATACAAAACCATTAAAATTCCCCCGTTATAGTTAGTTCAGCTAACTATAACTCGCGCGCCCTCAATGCACTGCTGATGACGTCACATATTATATCACTCATGACATGATCAGTGACATCACTCATGACATTACTGATGACATCTCAAATGACATCACTGGTGACATCACTGTTGACATCATCCAGTGAATGTGTGTCTTTCTGAAAATTAAATATTTTTTATATATGTATATCTCAAGGTCGATGGAAGAATTAATGGGTACATACGTGTCTAAATGGATAGTTTTTTTGTAAAATTGAATGTATAACTGACTGATCAAGTGTATCTTAGTGAATACATGGGTTAGCGAGTATTCTTTAAATATGTAAATATCTGTATCAGTCTCTCACTTTGTGCATAATTTGCTGCATGGGTTGATGAGTACCTACATGAGTGTCTATTTGGGTTATTACTCGTTTTTTTGAGTATCAGTATGAGTGTCTGTATGCTTCGGTGGGGGGTATTACTTAGCGCATAGATGCATGAATAAGTGACTCACTGGTTGTATGTGTTTTGAAGACAGCATATGTGCAGAACCGTATGGGTGGGTGAGTGTGTGTATGGGTTTGTTAGTGAGCGAATGTAAATGTAAATGTAGCCGTACTTGTAAAGCGCACTGATACTCCTGAAGGTCCTGGCGCTGTACTCATACCGCTAGGGAACCCTTCCTGGTTTTTCCCCGTGAAATGTCCACTCCTGGGCATCCCCAGGGTGCAACCAGGCATCCCTAGCACTGTAGGGGGCCGTTGTGGAGACTAAGCAAGCTATTGCCCAGAGTTGCAGCGTGGGACCCATGCTTAGAGTAGGCACCGAGGCGAGAAATCAGGTCAGAGGAATTATGAGCCCAAGATCCGCCGAGACCAGCCAAAGCAGGAATTGAACCCTGGTCCCCGGCCAGACCTCTGCATCAGGGTCTGCCGCTCTAACCATTGAGCCACACTTCTCCACACATGACTGGCTCAATAGTGTTTTTATGAGTAACTACCTATGTTTTAAACTAGTATATGTGAGTATTGGTGTATATAAGCAGTATATGTGAGAGTGAGAGTTTGAAAGAGTTCATGTATAAATAAGTATGTGTTTCTATAAGTTGATTGTTTAGGAGAGTAAGTATGTGTAGAAGTAAGTGTGGTGGTGTATATATAACTGTATATGCAAGTACATGGATGTTTGATTCTTTATTAGCATGAGTGACTGTGTGTGAGTTACTCTATGGGTGAGTGGCGATGTGTAACAGGATGTATAGGTGTATAAGTACATATTTTGAGTGAGTACATGTATGAGTGACTGTATAGAACTATTGGTGATTGAGTGGATGTGTGTCTAGATCTTGGAATAACTGAATCCCAAGACACTTGCGTCCACATCGGGACCCATTTGATCTACTGGCATCTCAACCCGTCCCACACCTTGTCCTAGGCATCCCTATGCATAATCGGAATCTGCGGGTGAATCAGCAGAATAATCAGTCATTTGGTACTGATGTCTTTTGTCAAAAGCATTAGGATAATTTGGTCCTTGTTCAACTGCTCAAACCGGGAGCGAGCACCTGCACCACCCCAGCTCCCTACATTCCCTGGGCACCCTCTCATACTTCCCTGTCCTCGCTGATATTGTTGGCCTTGCTATACAGGGCACTAAGAATGCCAGTACCCAGTCTCCTTACAATAGGCACACTGGTCAGGAGACAAATTTGCCTGAAGGAGAGGGAGCGCTTCAGGGGCATGCATTGTACGTTCACCTCCTCCACCTCTCCTAAATGGAGGACCATATGCATGAGCCATCATGACTTTCGTTTTCAAATCCTTAACCTTTTTATCCTCCCTTCCCTTTGCTTCTAGTTCCTGTCGCTCATAATATTGTGCCATTGTCAAAAGGGAAACTGGGGAGGACGTGGTCCAAGAACTTTCACTAGCTTTAAGGTGACTAGATATTTCTGGTAACATATTAGCAATAAATTTATCAACAAATAGATGTTTACTCGTTTCATCGGCTAGGGACTGGCCAATAAAGTCATGAAATGTCTCCTCAAATCTGGAAAAGAAATCAGAAACTGACTCATCCTTTTTCTGCTTACAGGACGCTAACGTAGTCCAATCTATTTTCTTAGGGGGTATGAGAGTTTTCAATTTAATCACAATAGCTTCAGGAAGATCTAACATCTCCTGTAGAGACTTCTGGACAGGTGTCCTGTTCACATCTATTTCTTCTAATCTTTCCCAAGTTTCTCCAAATGCCACAGCATCATTAATTTTACATATTGTTCTCCACATATCAGAGGGCAAAATAAGCCCAAAGAACATATCTATATCCGCTAAGGTCATAGTACAAGAACTGATGGCTCCTTCCACCTCCTCATAGAAGGCAGCAAGATTTTTCCAAAGGTCGGGCAAGGCAGCCTTAAGAGCCATAACATCTGCTCTACACCAAAGAGTATATACCCAATTATATAAAAAGTATCCCTGTGCATTATCGGAACCCTTATAATCACTTGTCCCCGCATCCTTCGGGGGAACATACAGAGGTGCGGCTTCATGCATTGGTCTCATAGCAGGCTCATTACCACTAGGATTATCTGCGTCCACCAGAACATCTGTTTTCTCTGTCTGAGAGTTTTCTGTTTCTACGCCTTTGCTCTGCTTTTTAGAAAATTCTTGTTCCTTTTGCATTTTAATGTGTCATCCCGTAGTTTTTGAAAGGGTAAGTGGGAAACATCCTTTACAACGCAACTTTTACCACGCAGTGCCTTTACAATGCAATTTTTACAACGCAAACCATTACAACGCATTGCGCTGGGGGGCGCTCTAGGATAGGGAATAAGTTTAATTTACTATCCAACACCTTCCCTAGTGTCCACGGAGACTGGAGTTGGAATAGTAAATTAAACTATTCACTATCCAGCACCCCAAAGCGCTATGCGTTGTAAAGGTTTTCGTTGTAAAAACCGCGTTGTAAAGGCATGCATTGTAAAAGTATGCGCTGTAACATCATACATCCGGGTAAGTCCCATCTCCTAACTGCTTATAATTTGCATTCAAGTCCTTTGGCCTGGTTCATCCTGGACCATATTTGTGAGGATCGTCGCTGTAGTAGTCCTGCGAGATTCCTCTCTAGCACTGCTCTTCAATTTATCTTTATCTTCGCTAAACAGAGTAGAGCGAGTCTGTCACATGGATCGCTGATCTTTGTCCATATTTTTTGAGGGTAAGATCTCATCATCAGAAGCACCACCCTCAGGAGCACTCTGAACGGGGGATTTATACGGGGGCGGGGGTCGCTCTAATATGATGCTATCATCATGAAGCTTCTCAGGTATTGGATAGACAGGACGTCTAATAGGGTACATGCCATTTACCTGCAATCAACATTCTCTATCTTTCTTTTCTATTCTTTCCTGCATTTCCTTATCTCTTAATTCAACACATTGCTGATATATCTTCGTCCGCTGTTCTTTCTTTGCTATAGCTTCCACTTTCTACGCTCTCTCTCGCACTTCCTCATCCCACATACGCACACAATCAAACATATCCTGTCTACTCTTTCTTTTGAACAAACACTGTTCCGCGTACTGAACCTTCTTAAAATAAAATGACCCATTCACTGGCCAATGTAGATTGGGTTCTTTCTTTGTGTATTTGCCATACATTATGGGACAAATACCATATTTTATATACCTATCTCTATTCAGCATCCCTTCCGGAGGAGCCAGCTGACTTTGTTCCAAGACATTCCTGGTACTGCAACAGCAGCACCGCTTACGAAGCGTGCTAAAAACAGGCATTTTTTTACAAGTATATGTAAAATATTACTCTCCAAACAAGTGTCAGGAGAAGAATCCCCACATTACCTGCCTTCAGTCTTTGCAAAGAATGAATACCAAAACCAAACCAAACAATCAAGAGTGCCACATCAGCGACCTTACCAAATAGAAGTCTTCAACTCCCACATGCGGATCTCGGGTTGACCTAATGGTCACTGCAAAATCGCCAAAGGAGCCCCAGTCAAGACCGGCCACCACCCGGAGGGTCAAGTCAGGGAAAACGGAAAGTTTACGTTGGATGCAAAGACAAAGGTCTTCTCATAGTTAATAGGTATAGAAATCTTGGAAGAATGACATTTTTTATGAGTGCAATGCGATCGGCTAGGTATAACGGCAAAACGGCCCATCTTTCAGTCTGCTGATCGAGTGTGGTACACGCTTGTCCGTAATTTTCTTGTATAACGACGTCCTGGTCTTGATTGATGCAGACACCTAGGTATTTAACAGGATCCAAGGTCCATAGACGGCGGGGAGGTGATCGGAGTCTGTGGTATGATTACTGATTTATACTATTTTATAGCAAGTCCCGAGAATAGCCCAAATCTGATATATTCTTTCAGTACCTGTGTAAGGGAGATATCTGGCTCCCTGAAAAATAAGACCATGTCGTCTGCGTGAAGAGATATGCCCACCGGGCAATGTATAAAGTTCAGTGCCGTTTCACTATGCCTTTGACAGATCACACACGCCAGGAGCTCGAGTGCCAAGGTGAACAGCAGGGGCGATAAGGGGCAGCCCTGTCTTGTCCCTCGTTTAATTAGGAATGGTTCTTGTGAGAAGTTGGCCTGGTATATGATGTCCACTATTCTAGTGGGCACCTTGCACCAGTCCAAAGTACCCTTATTGATGGTAGGTTATAAAGTCAACCTTATAGAAAGCTATCCTAGTGGTATCTCTGGAGAGCAGCCTTCAGGCTAAGACTTGGAGACGAGTTAAGCAAGTTGTTTTACCGATTATAATCTCTTGAATGATCAAATGAAAGCACACCACACAAGGTATATATCAAATATATATGTATTTATTCTAAACACAACCCCTCTGCACTCTTTATGAGGTCAGAGGTAAAAGTACAATACAAGGAACTTAATTAGCATACGATAAGTTGCACAGTATACGTTATGCCCTAGGCCTCACAAACCATATACTAAAATAGTGGTATAAGAACCACGTGATAGTTAGAAAGCAGGCCTAGGGCCTGTGGAATCGCTGGGGCTGCAGTGGGCCTCCTACATCCTAACCTTTGGTGAAAGGTTAGGATGTAGGAGGCCCACTGGAGAAGCGTGCAGTGTCTAAACACAACCACGGGTTACCATTGACTTTCTATGGAGAACGAACAGGTTACAAAGTTACAGTTTAAGGGTACTTCTAGGTGACTACGAGGGAACACTTTTAGACTAGGACACTTCGAGGGTCAAGACCCACGGGAGCACCGGAGTACTCAGGGTAGCCGGGTGCATAGGTGCCTATTGGTGTCGGGTTTCGTCGTCGATTCCAATGGAGAGCTGCGAAGAAGTGCTGCAGGCGACCAGAGGAAAAGTGTCCGGGTGGATCCAAGGGTGGATCGGAGATGTGAAGAACCTGAAAGCAGAGGAGACAGAGTCTGGGTCACTAGCCAGTGACCAAGATGATGACAGGAAGATGCCAGCCGATGTCGGGTGATTTCAGGTGAGAAGGTGAAGCTTGTCTCTTCCGCCACGAGGACCATGAGGCGTCAATGACAACCCGGAGCTGGATTCGAGCTGTCCCATGAAGGATCTAGTTGACTGCGGTGTTGGTATCTGGATTGACCCAACTAGCCTTGGCAAATGCAATACACGCAGGATGTCAAGATGGGCTTGGTGCAGATCAGCAAGGTTTGAGGAACTCCCCCTTTGGAGAGGAGTTGGAGCAAGCCTGGAGCAACCAGGAAAGCTGAAGAAAGTGAAGATTGGTCTTCGTGGGGGCTCACTAGCCAAGGGACTAGAAACCGCAAAGACTCGTCAGGCTGAAATGCACAAAGCGGGCCCACGGGACACTCATGGAGTGTGGGCCTCTGAGCTTTTGTGCAAAAGGTGCTTGGACTGGGGCTTCAAGCACCCCAATGCACAACTTCGGGATATCTCGGGAAGTAGGTGCAGGTTGCAAAATGCAGGATGTCCAGGAGTTCCGGTCCCGCATCTCTTGTGTCCGCCACAGGTCTCAGCTTTGCTGGGAGCGCAGGTCAACAGCAGAGATGTCTGGAAGTCTGTGTCCTGTGTCGCAGATTCTTCGGGATCCGGCGGGAGCCTCGAAAATGCAGACCGGCAAAGATGCAGTTGGTGCCTGTTTGAACAGGGTGGTCACTCCTTGACCACAAGGGAGATTTCTTCCATCTTCCAGTTGATATGGAATGTCGAAGGTCCAATATATATGTTGCAGAGTTTCGTCCAGGGTAATCTAAAGTCCTAGGGACTGGGGTTCTATACTAATAGTAAGTTTAGCGGTTGGACTAACTCTAAGGTCCCTCCTATGGGTGGACCTGGGGAGGGGGTGGTTACACCCCTTCGTCTAGTTTCGCGCCAGAGCTGGGGCTGAGTGCCCCAGCAACCGGTTTGAAGTGGGAAATGCATGGCGCACCTTGTGCACCCCAGGCAGTGAATGCAACCCTCCCTGCCCCAATACACTAAAGCCTGTCTGGGGAGGTGCTAGCACCTCCTTGGACAGGAAACCTATTGTCCAGGCCTCCCCTGCCGGAGTTTCGTCCAGCAGCAGGAGGGCAGACTCGTGTCTGTGGCAGCAGCATCCATTTTGTGATGCTGGGGCTCTACCAGGTTTAACAGTAACTACATGTCTTCTCCCTCTAGAAGAGTGGAATGCTAACCCTGCCACCAGAATTGGCAGGGGTA
The DNA here is from genome assembly GCF_964261635.1 of Lissotriton helveticus. Taxonomy (NCBI): domain Eukaryota; kingdom Metazoa; phylum Chordata; class Amphibia; order Caudata; family Salamandridae; genus Lissotriton; species Lissotriton helveticus. The sequence goes on along the minus strand of NC_136062.1, from coordinate 115,028,566 downwards.
GTATTCCAAAGTGTTTGACACCTTACACAACATGTTTTCATAAAGCCAAACCATTGATACCATTAATCGCGAGGATTATAATGCACTTAAGAGTATATGGTATGGCTATATTATAGAACAGCTATAAGGAGATGATTCCAAAAGCGGCAGAGGGGCTCAGCTCATGCTAGGGCACCCTCTCACACAGAACCAAGCACTCTGCCTCCGGGATTGTCAAGGCCTGCCATAGGAGTGACTTATAGGTTACTATGTGTCTATATATAAGGTAGATATAGATATACTATAGCCAAGTAAGGGGTGATTGCACCACCTTACCCAGGCTGTAAGTACAGACCTGTGGTGTCAGTTTGGAAGGCTATGCTCAGACGTGAGTCCCTTGCTCACTTTGCCACTAGAGTCAAGCAAGCCCAGCTGAAGACGGCAGTAATGCCAGAAACCGGTCGTGGGAAGCTTGATTCCGGTCCAGGGAAGACATGGCTTGGCAGTTCGGGCTGGACTGTTCCCATGAGGCACAGGGTCAGACTGATTTGCATATGGCCATGTCTGAACTGGGGTGGCGGAGTGAGCTAAAGAACGCTGATGGATTAAACCCAGATCAGTTGACTGGGGGTGAGTGTTTGTATTGTCAACGCTCCGTCCATCACCACCTTTGTTTTTTCTTTGTTCGCCCTAAGTTGGCAGGGTATGCTCAGACGTGAGTCCCTTGCTCACTTTGCCACTGGAGTCAAGCAAGCCCAGCTGAAGACGGCTGTAATGCCAGAAACCGGTCCTGGGAAGCTTGATTCCGGTCCAGGGAAGACATGGCTTGGCAGTTCGGGCTGGACTGTTCCCATGAGGCACAGGGTCAGACTGATTTGCATATGGCCATGTCTGAACTGGGGTGGCGGAGTGAGCTAAAGAACGGTGATGGATTAAACCCAGATCAGTTGACTGGGGGTGAGTGTTTGTATTGTCAACGCTCCGTCCATCACCACCTTTGGTCTTTCTTAGTTTGGAAGGCTAACCAGGGGTGGCACAATACATGCTGCAGCCCCTGGTAGGCCTAGGGTGCACCTATGCCCTGGGTACCTAAGGTACCATATACAGGGGCTCACAAGGATGACCCAGTAACCAATCTGGTATGTACCTAAAGTACATGGAGTAAATTTTTTAGAGAAAGCAGATAGACTGGGGCCCTGAATAGCAGGGTCCCAGTCCAACTAAGTCGAAAACCAGCAAAACACCAGGCAAAAAGTGGGGGTAACCATATAGTCAGATTTCCACCTTCCTACAGTTCTGATGTCAAACTCCCCACTCGCACCCTTGCCGATGGGTCATTATAAAACAGACGCATCCATCCCAAACATATTGGTAGGAACCCCATCCTCTGTAGGATATTGAACATGTATCACCATTCTATGCAGTCGAACGCTTTGGCCGCGTCCAGCATCACCGCCGCTGCTTGTAGGTTTGGGTCAAAGACGTGCATCATTGAAAAGATGATTCTAAGATGGGGGAAGTGGACCTTTCCTTGATGAAACCTGATTGGTACAAAGGACCAATGATGGCATCAAAGGTTGGAGTTTAGTAGCTAGGATTTTTGCAAGTATCTTGGCATCTAGGTTTATCAGGGATAGAAGCCTATATGATTCACATCTATCGGATGGTTTGTCCTTTTTTAGCAGAGTGATGATTCATGCCCGCTGAACTGACAGTGGAAGAATACCTGATTTGCGTGCCTCAGCGTGCATTTCTAGTAAGTGTGGTGTGACTATGTCTGCAAATTCTTTATAGAATTCGGCCGTAAGGCCATCCAACCCGGCTCCTTTTTATTGGGTAATTCACGTATTGCTGCTTTGATATCTGAGTCATCAATAGGTTGATTCAGGTAGTCACAATGACCATCCGCTAGCCACACACAGGCCATGTCAGCCAAATACTTTGCTATGTCTAGGTTCAGCATGGTCACTTGTGAATTGTACATTGCAGCATAGTAATCACGGAATTGGTCACACATCTAGAGGTGCATAGTGCTCAACCCCTTAAAGATCAGTGATTTTGTCTATGTGATGATGTTTGGTGCGGGTTTTGAGTTTTGCAGACAGATTCCGACTTGGTCTAATGCCCTTCCGTATGCCCTGGCTATATGTCTGCATGAAAGACAGCGAATCTCAGATTCTGATAGTGTGTCATATTCAAGAACCAGTTCACTTTTTGATTCGTTTCCTGAATGTTTATTTTCCCATATTGCTTCTCGCCGTGATTCAGGAAACTCAATCAGGGGTACTCCTTCTTTTTCGACACATATAGCACTATCAACTGTGCCAGTATTGAGCTCGAAATATTGTACTATGGCTTTTCGAACGTTATCGGCGTAAATGGGATCAAGTAAAGCATCTGCAGTGCTTCATTGATACTCCGAGCAACGTTTGGTGGTCGGATACCTTGCGAGCTGGATTTATCTAAATTAGGGTCTAGATGTGTGTTGAGATCCCCTCCCCACAAGATAGCTACGTCCGGCCATTCTCTCAACATTCCGTACAGCACTGAAATATTTCAGGTTCATCTGCTATAGGCCTGTATACATTCATGAGCATAATTAGTGAATTACCAAGTTTGCCATGAACCATGGTGCAGCGCCCCCCATTATCTATGTGAGTTTTGATTGGTGTATATGGTATGCCTTTTGTGATCAAGTTAATAACCCCACCTGGTTTAAGAGGAGTATGATGATGGTAGCTTGAATCCTGCACACTTAGTTGCGATGCTGGTTTTAAAGTTTTTGGCCAGATGTGACTCCTGCAGTAGAGCCACTTGGACAGCGTGATGGTCTAGATATGCGAAGTCTTGACGGATTTTTTGGGGGAGGTTAGCCCACGGACATTCTATGTCAAACATCTGTAACCCTCACCCATTACTGCTAGCATATGTTTTTGCCAACATTAAATTAGTCGGCTGACAATCGCTGTACATTGTATAGAGGATGTGGCCTCTGTATGTGCATCAATACAATCACATTTAACAGAACCCATAACAACATAATGTGATCCCCCACTCCCTCCCACTTTGGCAAATCCCAAAATGGCAAAGCCATCCCCAGTTCCTAAGAGGTGCCCCAACAAATAGGGAAATCATAACCATAACAATATGGGGTATACCCATTTGGGGGGACATTGCGACACATTCAACTCCCTTGTGCACAAGGGAGATGGCCACCGATTTACAAGAGTGTGCTCCCCAAAGCAGTAGATCTGTATCTAACAATATAAAATATGCTCATCATGCCGCCACATGGTATATACAAATATTTACAGTAGCATCAAGGATATCGCTCAGAAAGGATATAAGGGCCGCAGCCCGTCTAGTCCATTGCCGCAGGTCGGTGGCGCAGCCGGGATGTCCATCGTCATAGAGTCTCAGAGTCTGAGCGTGTGGTGGAACACTAAAGCTGTAGTCTCTGATGACTCCGCCGAGGAGAAGTGTCCCGCTTGTAGATGACTATGATCTTCAGCCCTCAGCGTCCGATACATCGGGAGATGTCTTCTTTTTGCGACGGAGAAATTTAGCGCATTCCATGGCCTACTTAGGATTGGCACAGATCATGGCGTTGTCTTCAGTATGGTGTTGGGTAGAGCATGGTATATTGAATGTTTTCATCCATCAGAATCTTTTTTGCTGGTTGAAATTCCTTCCTTGCTGCTTGCACCGCTGCTGTGAAGTCTGGGTAGAAGTATAGGGTGTTGTCTTGATTGTTGACAGTGCCCTTTTGTCTGGAGATGCGGAGTACAATATCTCTATCTCTATAATTATGTAGGTGGGGTATAATCGGCTGTGGCAGAGCCCCCGGTGGGGGACGCACAGCCAGGGAGCGATGAGCCCATTCTACAATGAACATACCAGAGAGGTTGTTGTCTCCGTACATGTCACGCAGTGGGTTTTCCACATAGGGTTCCAGTCGCCCCACATTTATTGACTCTGGAAGGCCAAGAATGCGTATGTTGTTGCACTGTGAGCACGCTTCACGGTCTTCATTTTTCACTTGGATAACCGCAAGAAGGTTTTCCATGTCAGTCCTTTTTGTTTCAACTTTCTGCAGGCCATCTTCCGCGTTCGAGATGCGTTGTTTCGCTTTGCCGATTCTATCTAGTTTGTCTGATATGCTATCCATGCGTCCATTAAGGGCTGCCATGTTATCATTTATGGATTGCAAACTAGTTTGGAGAGCAGCAAGAGTTTTCCCCAGAGGCAGCGGTTTAGTGGGATTTGCCTGATTTGCGCAGTACGAAAGTAAGGAGTGGTTGATGCTTGTCAGGCTTACCCATGATGACCAGTGTACATGAACTTTGGAATGTGTATCTAGGACTGTATGGCCGGGATATCAATGGCTGCCACGTTATCACAATTCCTCCCTGTTCCACAGTGCATCAAAGAGCGGGACGGAGTAGCACCCACAGCCGAGGCCCCAGCTGCTCCGACACGTCATTCAATATGACAGACTTCTCTGTGGGGCCCCGTGTGCTGAGTATTCAGGAGATATATAGGTGCGCACTGGTGTGTTCTTCTGCTTGTGTGTCAACAGCAGTGGGTTGGCAAGGTTGGACCAGCCCTCTTCAGCAGCAGCATCCTGGGTAGCCTATTGCATCAGCAGTCCACTAGCAACCTAGGATTTGGCCATTGCACGGTAGCAGGGCCAACAGTTTGACTCAGCATTTAGAATCACCCTGGACCTAGCACATACACCATGAGTTCCCAAAGCGTGGCAAATTAAATTCCCGGTCTGCGTCGTCACCCACCGCTCATCTCACAATAGTCTGCGCATCCTATAGTTGGTGATCTCGGCAGTTCCTCTCACGCTAGCGTCTCAACAGCCCGGGCTGCACAGTTCATCTACAGAGCTCCATTTCCATTAACCTGTAGCACAATCCCACCGAGACCAACCCGAACAGCCTGGCGCAGGGATCACGGTAATCAGACTTTCTCAGCCGGCACCCACCACCGCAGGCCGCCTCATCTCATCAGGCCCCAGCCAGCAACGTTTCGTCGGTTCCATGCGCCTTCCAGCTGTTACACATAGAGCCGCTGCCTATCGGGCTCCCCTCTGCCCCGGCGTGTCTGAAGTAGCTTGACGCGCAGTCATTGGGAGGCACTCACCGCGTCTACAATCAGCGCCTCGTTGGTCCCTCCGCTGTCGTCTCCCAACAGCAGGCTCTTATGCCTTTTCTCTACCTTCCACAGCACAGTTGGAATTTGCAGCCCCAGGGTCTCTTGGGTTGACTCCCCGCTGGCTGCACAAGTCACCCAGGGCTCAGGCGGTTGCAGCAGTCCGACCCCCTGCTCTCCACTCCTCATAACTGCAAGACTCCCAGCTAGTCTGTCCTCAGAGCATGAGGCTGCACAGATGACTGCTCTTCTGTGCTGGTGTGCTACGCCAGCACCTCTTCTCTTTCTGCACCTCTCTTGCCTCTTTCTGCACCTCTGTTGCCCCTTTCTGCGCTTCTCTTGCTTCTTTCTGCAGCTCACTCTCTTCTTTCTGCAACTCTCTTGCCTATTTCTGTACCTCTCTTGTCTCGTTCTGCAGCTCACTCTCTTCTTTCTGCACCTCTCATGCCTCTTTCTGCACCTCTGTTGCCTCTGTCTGCACTTCTCTTGCTTCTTTCTGCCACTCACTCTCTTCTTTCTGCACATCTCTTGCCTCTTTGTGCACCTCTATTGCCTTGTTCTGCAGCTCACTCTCTTCTTTCTGTACCCCTCTTGCCTCTTTCTGCACCTCTCCTGTCTTTCTGCAGCTCACTCTCTTCTTTCTGCACCTCTCTTGCCTCTTTCTGCACCTCCCTTCCCTTATTCTGTAGCTCACTCTCTTCTATATGTAAATTTCTTGCCTCTTTCTGCACCTCTCTTGCTTCTTTCTACATATCTCTTGCCTCTTTCTATACCACTCTTGCCTCTTTCTGCACCTCTCCTGTCTTTCTGCAGCTCACCCACTTCTTTCTGCACCTCTCTTGCTGTTTTCTGCACCTCTCTTGCCTCTTTCTCTACCTCTCTTCCCTCTTTCTGCAGCTCACTCTCTTCTTTCTGCACTTCTCTTGCCTCTTTCTGTACCTCTGTTCCCTCATTCTGCAGCTCACTCTCTTCTATCTGTACCTCTCTTGTCTCTTTTGCACCTTTCTTGCCTCTTTCTGAACCTTACTTCTGTCTTTCTGCAGCTCACTCTCTTCTTTCTGCACCTCTCTTGCCTCTTTCTGCACCTCTCTTGCCTCATTCTGCAGCTCACTCTCTTTTTCTGCACCTCTTATGCCTCTTTCTGGACCTCTGTTGCCTCTGTATGCACTTCTCTTGCTTCTTTCTGCCGCTCACTCTCTTCTTTCTGCACCTCTCTTGCCTCTTTGTGCACCTCTCTTGCCTCATTCTGCAGCTCACTCTCTTCTTTCTGTACCTCTCTTGCCTCTTTCTGCACCTCCCTTCCCTTATTCTGCAGCTCACTCTCTTCTATCTGTACATTTCTTGCCTCTTTCTGTACCTCTCTTGCCTATTTCTACACATCTCTTGCCTCTTTCTGTACCACTCTTGCCTCTTTCCGTACCTCTCCTGCCTTTCTGCAGCTCACTCTCTTCTTTCTGCACTCTTTTGCCTTTTTCTGTACCTCTCTTGCTGTTTTCTGCACCTCTCTTGCCTCTTTCTCTACCTCTCTTCCCTCTTTCTACAGCCCACTCTCTTCTTTCTGCACTTCTCTTGCCTCTTTCTGCACCTCTGTTCCCTCATTCTGCAGCTCATTCTCTTCTATCTGTATCTCTCTTGTCTCTTTTGCACCTTTCTTGCCTCTTTCTGCACCTTTCTTCTGTCTTTCTGCAGCTCACTCTCTTCTTTCTGCACCTCTCTTACCTCTTTATGCACCTCTCTTGCCTCGTTCTGCAGCTCACTCTTTTCTTTCTGCACCTCTTATGCCTCTTTCTGCACCTCTGTTGTCTCTGTCTGCACTTCTCTTGCTTCTTTCTGCCGCTCACTCTCTTCTTTCTGCACCTCTCTTGCCTCTTTGTGCACCTCTCTTGCCTCGTTCTGCAGCTCACTCTCTTCTTTCTGTACCTCTCTTGCCTCTTTCTGCACCTCTCCTGTCTTTCTGCAGCTCACTCTCTTTCTGCACCTCTCTTGCCTCTTTCTGTACCTGTCTTGCTGTCTTCTGCACCTCTCTTGCCTCTTTCTCTACCTCTCTTCCCTCTTTCTACAGCCCACTCTCTTCTTTCTGCACCTCTCTTGCCTCTTTGTGCACCTCTCTTGCCTCGTTCTGCAGCTCACTCTCTTCTTTCTGTACCTCTCATGCCTCTTACTGCACCTCTGTTGCCTCTGTCTGCACTTCTCTTGCTTCTTTCTGCCGCTCACTCTCTTCTTTCTGCACCTCTCTTGCCTCTTTGCGCACCTCTCTTGGCTCGTTCTGTGGCTCACTCTCTTCTTTCTGTACCTCTCTTGCCTCTTTCTGCACCTCTCCTGTCTTTCTGCAACTCACTCTCTTCTTTCTGCACCTCTCTTGCCTCTTTCTGTACCTCTCTTGCTGACTTCTGCACCTCTCTTGCCTCTTTTCTACCTCTCTTCCCTCTTTCTACAGTCCACTCTCTTCTTTCTGCACCTCTCTTGCCTCTTTGTGTACCTCTCTTGCCTCGTTCTGCAGCTCACTCTCTTCTTTCTGTACTACTCTTGCCTCTTTCTGCACCTCTCCTGTCTTTCTGCAGCTTACTCCCTTCTATCTGTACCTCTCTTGCCTCTTTTATACCTTTCTTGCCTCTTTCTATACCTCCGTTCCCTCATTCTGCAGCTCACTCTCTTCTATCTGTACCCCTCTTGCCTCTTTTGCACCGTTCTTGCCTCTTTCTACACATCTCTTACCTCTGTCTGTACCATTCGTGCTTCTTTCTATACCTCTCTTGCATCATTCTGCACCCTCTTGCCTCTTTCTGCAGCTCTCTTCTTTCTGTACCTCTCTTGCCTCTTTCTGCACCTCTCTTGCCACTTTATGTGAGGTACTGGGTTTTTAAGAACCGGTACCAAACCGGTAACCCAGCGGTGCCAGGGTACACCCAGAGACCTCGGGTTTTTTCCTGATTCAGACCACAGAAACTCAGAGTCTTCTAGGTGAAGTCAAGGATCGATTTTATTGCCTGCAACCAAGGTAACAAGCGTCCTAGAAGTACAACACACGGGGAGTATGTTCTCAGGAGACTGCTCGAATTCACAAAACCAGGCTTTTCTTTTTATACAAAATATTCAGCTTCAGGCAAACATTCTTAAATTTACAGTATACTATTAACATTTTTCGTTACAATGGGAAAAGCAGAGTCATGATGACATGTCCATATTTCACTTCGTCCAGCCCAAAATAAATTACCCGGCAAGGTCCGGTATTTCCATCAGATATCAGTGGACCCCTAATAAAAACGGGCACCTCCCCATCATAAAGCAAGTGAGAGAAATGAGCAGGGAAAGATGTGAGTAAGATTCGGCAGGGTGTGTGTGCGATAAGAAGGTTTTATGGCTTGTTGAGCCTTGATGTTATCTTGTTCGGCCACTGGAGAGGAACTGACCTAACAGGTTCGGCCTGGGGCAATGGTTCCAACTTGCACAGGTCACAGGAAAGTCGATTAAGGTGTACGTGTCCTTTGGGATCGAATTTAGCTGGATTAAAGCCTATGTAAAGGGCAACTCACAAAATGGCTGCCATACATAAAATGGAAGCCGAGGGTTCAGAACGATAATGACGATTTTGAGGTGAAATCGTCACTCGAATATGCTGAAAATGCTTGTACATGGTGTACTCGTCATTCTCGGTCTTTTGATACTAAATTCGTCATGTTACGATGAAGTTTTATTTTCGAGTCCAGAATTATTATACGAGTCCAGAATTTTCAGAACCACAAACCCTCCTTTTGCCCTTACATAGGCAATTAATCTATCCTCATGCTAATCTGAGTCCAGATCTATATTCCTAAAGTCATTGAGATGTTGCCGTAACATCATTCTAGTACTTAGTTCGTCTCTTGATACAGGCTTCCTTACACATGATGTAACACAGAGGCCACATATTGCAGGAGAACACTGTACGCACAGACAGAACAGGAAAAGAATGGCTAAGACCATCCCAATCACCATGAGAATTTTCCATCCCCAGGCGGATACCAGTTCCCAGAACCATCCCATCAACGACCAATCTCCTTTATCCACATGAATAGATTCGGAAATCTTATGAAGTTTAGAGATGGCCTGGTACACTGTTGGAGCGTTATCTGGAATGAAAACACAGCAACTCGATTGGATCAATCTACATACCCCACCTCGGTCTGCAAGTATGACATCTAATGCGACCCTGTTCTGATGGGTCATAAGTCGATCCGACTGGAGCTCAGCAGTCAAGTTGCTAAGGGCACTAGCAGTTTCAATCACGGTGGATTCAACCACCCTTGTCAATTGCCTTATGTTCCTGCTGTTAGCCATGGATCCCCAGAATGGCAGAAAACCCTTTGCAAAGTCCCCAAATTCTTGACCTGCAGTGTCTTCTTCGCTCAAGACACCTCTAACTACCCTTGTCTTGTGGCAATCTGCCGCTGCTGTGTAGGTGGGAGGCAACAGGAATGAAACAAAACATGAGCCCGAAAAGTCAGGGGGCAACCATGTATAGGCTCTATCATGGCAGATGAAATAGGTACCCTTAGCTGCTAAAAACGAAGGGGAAGTCTGGGCTGCAAAAACATACGTTTTAGTGCAGATACTCTTCCCTAACTGAGCTCTGGGATTCGTGCCATTACCTTGCAGACATAGATGACCCTTATGGGGTACGGTCCAAATCGGGGAAGATCTCTTAGCTTGCTGTTTGTCACTCAGAGTAGCTCCATATCCGGTTAAGTTCCATCCATGTATACTAGTGTCTCATCTCTCGGGATAGTCTCATAAGAAATGCCTTCCTTAATCATGTCTACTATACCCTTAACTAGAGCACTATTTCTAGGATTGTCTGTTACAGAACGTAGGGGGTAGATTTCGTGTGCATATATGAACATTGTTCTGTATGCCCACACAGAACCATTGTGACTGAATGGCAGGACCAGATAAGGGATACCTTTATCCGTTGTGTGAGGCATAAGACCACACACCCAACAGTTAGTTGTGTTCATTACTAGTTGGTGTTGGTGCAAAAGCTGAACAAAGGAGTTATTAATGAACTCTAATCTCCTAGCTGATTCGTGTTCAGGAAGGGATTGAAAAGAATGAGAGGAAACAGTAGGAGGAGGTATGGGCGATGTAGTGGGTGCAAAGGTTACACGAAAAGAGAACAAAACATAACTTATTAAAAATATCATCACACTGAATAACATACAAATGCACAATATCAAAAAGCTTTTCCTTGTCATTGTTTTACAGATCCTTATTTTGAAGTTCACTCTTTTGGCAGGTCTCTCTATCTTGGAAAACTCCATCCTCTCTAAAGTGCTGCCCGCGATGGGAGGTTGATTCTGCTAAGAAATGCTTCTGTCAGTCCAGGGCAACTCCCTTAGACCAACCAGAACTGCCGACCTAACATCGTCAGCTGCACCCCAAAGACTTTAAGCAATCGCGGCCCTAGCAGCGGAACCCGGATGGCGGTTCGAAAAACAAAAATAAGCACGTTTTCAGATGGGAGAGCTGCACTTTCAAAAATAGCACTTGAAGGGAAAAAAGATTTTTATTAGTCCATAGGTCTCGGCCTCAAATTATAGCGTTTCTTTCCCGGTACTGTCTGATCCTGGAACAAAAGTTCAGGCTCCAAAGTGTTCAATCGCTTTGATGGTGGCACAGCTTCTTGCAAAATGTCCTCACTTTCACGTTCAGACTTAGTTCCTTTTACACGTGCATCACTGAAAGGTAGGAAATGTGGCACGGTGTTTGTTTCTGAGTCAGCGACACCCTTCTGGACCCACTGGTCGTATGGCAGAGCCAGAGGGATCCGTTTACAATGGATTCCGTGAATCCAGTTGGCCTTCCCCTCCACTCGAACTGCCGATCTTGTGGAAAGAAGGACGAGGTGCGGTCCGGTCCACCTGGGCTGGTCGTTCTTTGTTCTCTGGAAATTCTTGACCAAGACCCAGGATCCAGGGTCGATCTGATGTCCTGGAGTCTCAGAGACCGGAGGTAGGGTGTCGTGAACCTGTTGATGCAAAACACGCAATTTAGCCGTCAATTCGTATAGATAATCAAGCAAAACAGGGTGTTCAATCTCACTGAACTTAGTGGGTCTAGGCACTCCCCATATGTGGCTGGGCGGCCAAAAACGATTTCGTAGGGGCTAAGTTTCACTCGTGAATGCACAGTCATTCTGGTGGACAGGAGTGCTAAGGGTAGAGCGTCAGGCCATTTAAGACCTGTGCTCGCTTGAATTTTGGCCAGTTTCAACTTAAGCGTGCCATTGTAACATTCTACTAATCCAGTTGATTGGGGGTGATTTGCAGCGTGGAACCTCTGTTGGATACCTAGCCCTTCACACACTCTCTTCATCACACGACCCACGAATTCACTTCCATTATCACTCCAGACCATTCTAGGCATTTCAAACCTGGGGAAGAACTCTTTCACAAGAGCTTTAGCTGTGGATAAGGCAGTGTTGTCTTTTAGGGGATAGGCTTCTACCCATCTTGAGAAGGCACAAACAACAACGAGTACGTATTTTAAATTGTTGCACCTCTCCATGTGAATGAAATCTAGCTGCAAAACCTTGAACGGGTACGTAGGAGGTGCAAAATGACCAGCTGGAGTTGGGGTTCCCCTACCAGGATTGTGTTTTCAGACACACCATGCAATTCTTGACGACATTCTCTGCACACTTGGGAATCCCTGAATTCTGCCATACTGGAGCCAACAACTTGCAAATCCCTTTCACGCTGATGTGAGCCATTCCATGAGCCATTGTAACCACTGCAAGCACATATGCATCGGGTAACAACCATCTCTGATGTTCTGACAATTCAATCCAACAGCCATTTGCATCCATTCTACCCGTACTTTCTCTCCACATGCTCAACTCTTTCTCTGTAGCTTGAATAGATTTCACACTCTCTATCGTGTCTTCACACATTCCAACATCACCAACCCATCTTGCAGGGCCTGCAACATACATTCGGCTCATTACATTTCTTGCAGTTTCTTTCGCGATTTTGTCAGCAAATGCATTTCCACGACCAACATCATCAGTCACCTTCTTGTGAGCACTACATTTCACAATCGCCACTTGCAGAGGCATGGTCAGGGATTCAAGAAGCTCATTCACCAACTGACCATGCTGAATCTTAGCTCCATGTGAAGTCAGGAACCCACGTTCTCTCCACAATCGCCCAAAACTGTGAGCCACACCAAATGCATACTGGCTATCGGTATAGATAGTCACTTTCATACCTTTAGACAACACACATGCTCTGGTAAGTGCAATCAATTCTGCTGCTTGAGCTGAATTATGTGGAATACGTGCAGCTTCAACAATTGTATGCAAAGTCGTGACAGCATATGCTGCAGTCGTGTCACCATTCGGGAGCTTGAAGCATGAACCATCCACCCACAATGTACCATCACATTCAGCGAGAGGAGTGTCCCTAAGATCTATTCTCCCTTTCGTTTCTTCTTCTGTTCTAAGAAAACAATCATGCTGTTCTGAAGCATCTAATTCCTCTACAATTGGTAACAACGTAGCTGGGTTTAATGTGCTGCATCTTTTTATGTGCACATGACTCGCTAACAATGTTAATTCGTAACCTGACAATCAAGCACTAGTTAAGTGCTGTGTCTTGGTTCTATTTAACAATGTTTCTACTGCATGTGGGACCATCACGACTAGTGTATTGTTCATTACCAGACCAGCAGACTAGCGAATAGAAACAGCTGCTGCCGCTGTGGCTCTTAAACAACTTGGCAACGCTCTAGCTACTGGATCCAAAGTCGACGAAAAATATGCACATGGACGCTGTTTGTCCCCAAACAACTGAGTCAAAACTGACAATGCACAACCTTCCTTCTCATGGACATACAATGTAAAGGGCTTACTGTAGTTGGGGGTACCTAACACAGGAGCCGAACATAATGCTGTGCGCAATTCAGAAAAATTTTCCTGACACTCTTCAGACCAAGGAATAGGATTGGGTGTATCTTTACACGTTAATGCCACCAAAGGTTTGGCTAATAACGAAAAATTTGGTATCCATTGTCTACAGTACGATGTAATGCACTTCTCTCTGTGTTTTTGGCACACTCAATTTCGCTATTGCCTGAATTCTTTCTGGGGTCAGTTTCCTTCCCTCCTTCGATAAGAGATGACCTAAGTAGGTCACTTCTTGTCGACAATATTGCAGTTTGGAAAGTGACACCTTGTGATGCAAATCACACAGATGACGCAACAATGACAACGTGGCTTTCTTACATATTTCCTCAGTATCTGCAGCAACGAGCAAATCATCTACATACTGAATGAGGGTAGCGCCATCAGGTAAAACAATCGTATCAAGCTGTGTTTTTAGAGCTTGACTATATATTGATGGACTTTCACAGTAGCCCTGAGGAGCGCGTTTAAAGCGGAAGCTGCGATCTCCTAAACTGAAGGCAAAAATATCCCTGCTCTCCTCAGCAATCGGGATGCTGAAGAAAGCATTCTTCAAGTCAATCACCGAAAACCAAGTGGCAGAAGCTGGAATCATAGTCAATAATGTAGTAATGTCGGGGACAACTGGGAATTGTGGCACAACTATTTTATTGACCTCTCTAAGATCAATCACGAATCTGTAAACAGGTGGCTGGGACGGGTCAGTTCGCTTTAGAACAGGCAGAACAGGACTATTGCAAACGTTGCCTCTTGTCTCTTCAATGACATCTTTTCCAATTAGATCGTAAACGATGGCTAGCAAAGCTTTTTCGCCTTCACTAGAAATTTTGTATTGGGGAATTCGTGGCATTCTAACATTGGCTTTCAATGTGACCTACATCATTAGGACCAGTAGCCCAAATAATATTAGGGAGAGATGACAATTCTGTTGGAAGTTTGTCTCTCGACAAATACATTGGAGAAACCACTTTCTTACCCAGTGTAAGTTGTACTCCAGAAGGAGAACAGTACAAAGTCGCATACAATCTTTTCAGCAAATCTAATACTAGCAAGTTTTCACCACAACTTGTTGTCAGAATAAGGGGTGCTTCGAATTCGCAAGGTCCAACAGAAAGGGACAAAGGGTCAGAAATCGGATTTCTAACTGGGGCGCCAGAAAAACCTACAGAAACATTCATTTCGCCAGACAAAGGTGCGCCAGGGAGTTTGGAGTGCATAATAGAACTCTTTGTAGCACCAGTATCCAACAGAAAAGGCTCTGACACACCTGATGTAATCACCTCAACGTAAGGTCCACTCTGATCTACTGGAACTGAAACAACTCCCTCTCTTTGTCTATGGCTGTCCTAGCAATCATTACCTTCCCAATGCTCATCTTCTGCATAGTAATCATCCGCATAATACTGCGCTGTCCTACCAGATGCGTTATTCTGCTGATCAAACCTATTCATCGAATTTTGAGGTGGAAGAGACTGTGTGTTCTGGGGGAAATTTCCACGCCCTCTACCTCTAGACGCTTGCTGAACACCTCGACCTCTTACACCAGAAGCACCATTTGCACGCTGTAATAAAATAGGACAACTATACTTGAAATGACCCTCTTCCTTGCAGTATGAACACTGATTGGGGCCTACAGGGACACGTGGTTGAGTATACTCTACTCTTTGCGAGTTCCTCTGATACTGTTGAGGCTGCTGATAAATATTTTGATAGTTACTCTGACCACTATTATTTTGACCACCACTATTCTGGCCACCACCACCACGTGGCGGATATGCTTGCTGTAACAAAACCTTCGTTTTCAGCTCCTTAGTTTTCTTTTCTGCTCTATCTTTTTCGTCTTTGTCTCGATTTTCGTAATACTGTGCAGTAGCCAATATCTGTGCTGAAGACGAAACTGCCCATGAACTCTCTGAATCTTTTAACTTTTTACATAACTCGGGAAGCAGATTGTGCACGAATTTATCGACGAACAAACGCTGACCACCTTCTGTGCTCATATCTTGACCACTGTGCTCGACAAAAGTCTCTTCAAACCTGGTGAAGAAATCTGAGACCGTTTCATCTTTCTTCTGCTTACATGCAGACAACTTATCCCAATTTACACGTACTGCAGGCATTATCGTTTTCATGTAATCAATTATTTTACCAGGAAGTTCGGCTACTAAAGGCTCAGGCTTAGCACCACCAACTTGTCGGGCATCTGCAGCAGCAATATTAGCCCATGAGTCACCTAATTCCTGATCATGATCTGTATGACGAATCTTACCCCAGAAAGGCTGTGGAACAACATTCCCAAATAACATATCGATATCGGCTAAATTCATGACACATGACCCTGCAGTTTGTGACAACTCTTTGTAATACCCTGTGGGATTTTTACGGGGATCAGGTAATGTCTGTTTAAGGGCTAAAACTTCAGCTCACCTCCATGGGACATGTACCCATACCCGCTGGAAATGAGGCGGAATAGGTGGGTTGGCATTTGCATCACCCTCTCTCCATTGTGGGGGAACCTCTCTCATGGGGTACTGTCGTGCCTTTTTCCTACCATGCTCAAATAGCGACTGAGAAGGGTCCCCCTTACTCCGATATGCCAACAATATCTCAACCGCTCTCTTGACATCGCGACCTACAATCATGCCCTCTGCGAAATTGAACCGCACACGACACAACTCTTGTGGGTTGTATTCCAGATCATTGTCTTCCAAATCCTCACAGAGAAAAACACACATTTGTTCAAAAACGTATCTCTGCGTCGGTGCTTCCCATTGACGGAAGACTTTCATGACAGACTCTACATCATACTTTACAGTGTCCATAACCAATTTATGCGCTAAACGATTCAGTGAATCTCTCTCTTGATAGTCAGGCAGTTGACTTCGCAACTGTCTTCGTCCCATGTTAGGGGTCGTAGTAGGCGACCCGAAAAGAGGTGAGAAAATATTAGTAACAGTGTTGGCCATTCTCTGTCGAACGGAAGGAGAAACTGACGGGAGAACGGGTGGAAAAACAGGGTGAGATAAGGCAGGGGCAGAGACAATGGCAGAGGAAGCATCAGGAGAAATAGAAGGAGCACTAGGCAAAATCGTAGAGGGAGCATTAGGAGAAGTAGAAAGTACACTAGGCAAAATCGTAGAAAGCACAGGTGAAGCAGATGTGGTCGGTGGGCCTGGAGGAGGCTGCACCGAAGGAGCAGGAGCCAGCTGAAGAACAGCTGGTGGGTGCTGTGGAGGAACAGGAGGCACAGGCTACACAACTAAAGGCTGCGGAGGAGCCGTGGCATTTTGAGCATGGGGGGTGGCGAATTTAACAAATGCGACATTAAGGGATCTTTTTCAAGCCCTTTTGCTGCATCTTGCTGAGGAGGTGGCAAAACTGGATAGCATTTATCTATTACCATTTTACGTTGCCTGTGCAACTGCTCACTCATCTGTTCTTCTTCATTGTCTTTAAACTGCATAGCAGCTTGCATTATCGAAATACCCCCTTCTCTCTTATTTTTCTTCGCTAATTTAATTTCCTTCTGTTTGGCTTCCTTACGCCATAGGCGGAAAGAGTCAAACATTGCCGGCCGGGCTTTCTTTTTAAAGAGTTTAACTTCGAGGTTATCTAAGATTTCGGTATCAAAGCTACCATATTGGGGCCATTTTAAAACACCATCTTTTTATGGTGTATTTGATCCACACTTCATTATATGTGATGGGGCCTACCCCATGTTTCACATATAACTCGTAAGTTGGAGTTCCAACCGGAGGAACCGGACATGAGTCCTCCAATCGGGAGTCCCTATTATTACAACCAAGACAAAACAATTTTCAAGTCTAAGACCAGGCATCTTCGCTCTCTAGTCTAGCTCCAAACTTCAAAGGATTATCGATTACGATATTTCTCGTGAATACACGAGTCCTTCGGATTTGGCACTTGCAAGTTCCAAATCAAAACCAACTAAGGACTGGGAGACGCTCCACTTATACTTAACTGAGATATCGATGACGTCACCAGAGGACTCGTCTTAGTGTTTCGCTCTACCAAACTTCAAGGGTCCAAATCAGGGCGATAGCCAGGGCAGCAGTCCTCTGTAGCCGTTGGGAAGCGGGGAACCTCGCAGCAAAGACCTTCGGACCACGTCGACATGCAGGGGTCGATGAAGTGGTTGGCGGTCCTCCAGAATTTTCACACGAAGCTCCTCACGAACCTCTGGCTGACTGGTATCACTGGTATCGCCCCACGTTGGGCACCAAACTGAGGTACTGGGTTTTTAAGAACCGGTACCTAACCGGTAACCCAGCGGTGCCAGGGTACAACCAGAGAACTCGGGTTCTTTCCTGATTCAGACCACAGAAACTCAGAGTCTTCTAGGTGAAGTCAAGGATCGATTTTATTGGCTGCAACCAAGGTAACAAGCGTCCTAGAAGTACAACACACGGGAAGTATGTTCTCAGGAGACTGCTCAAATTCACAAAACAAGGCTTCTCTTTTTATACAAAATATTCAGCTTCAGGCAAACATTCTTAAATTTACAGTATACTATTAACATTTTTCGTTACAATGGGAAAAGCAGAGTCATGATGACATGTCCATATTTCACTTCGTCCAGCCCAAAATAAATTACCCGGCAAGGTCCGGTATTTCCATCAGATATCAGTGGACCCCTAATAAAAACGGGCACCTCCCCATCATAAAGCAAGTGAGAGAAATGAGCAGGGAAAGATGTGAGTAAGATTCGGCAGGGTGTGTGTGCGATAAGAAGGTTTTATGGCTTGTTGAGCCTTGATGTTATCTTGTTCGGCCACTGGAGAGGAACTGACCTAACAGGTTCGGCCTGGGGCAATGGTTCCAACTTGCACAGGTCACAGGAAAGTCGATTAAGGTGTACGTGTCCTTTGGGATCGAATTTAGCTGGATTAAAGCCTATGTAAAGGGCAACTCACAAAATGGCTGCCATACATAAAATGGAAGCCGAGGGTTCAGAACGATAATGACGATTTTGAGGTGAAATCGTCACTCGAATATGCTGAAAATGCTTGTACATGGTGTACTCGTCATTCTCGGTCTTTTGATACTAAATTCGTCATGTTACGATGAAGTTTTATTCTCGAGTCCAGAATTATTATATGAGTCCAGAATTTTCAGAACCACATATGTTCCTCTGTTGCCTCTGTCTGGACTTCTATTGCTACTTTCTGCAGCTCACTCTCTTCTTTCTGTACCTCTCTTGCCTCTTTCTACACTTCTCTTGCCTTGTTCTTCAGCTCACTCTTCTATCTGCACCTTTCTTGCCTCGTTCTTCATCTATCTTCCCTCATTCTGCAGCTCACTCTCTTCTATCTGTACCTGTCTTCCCTCTTTTGCACCTCTCTTGCCTCTTTCTGTACCTCTCTTGCCTCTTTCTGTACATCTCTTGCCTCTTTCTGTACCACTCTTGCCTCTTGCTTCCCCTCTCTTGCATTTTTCTGTACCTCTTACCCCTTTCTGCACCTCACTTGCCTCTTTCTGCACATCTCTTTTTTCTGCACCTCTCTTGCCTCTTTCCGCACCACTGTTGCCTCTTTATGTACCTTTCTTACCTCTCTCTGCACTTCTCTTGCTACTTTCTGCAGTTCACTCTCTTCTTTCTGCACCTCTCTTGCCTCTTTCTGCACCTCTCTTGAATCTTTCTGTAGCTCACTCTCTTCTTACTGTACCTCTCTTGACTCTTACTGCACCACTCTTCCCTCTTGCTGCAGCTCACTCTCTTCTTTCTGCGCATGTCTTGCCTCTTTCTGCACCTCTCCTGCTGTTTTCTGTACCACTCTTGCCTCTTTCTGCACCTCTCCTGTCTTTCTGCAGCTTACTCTCTTCTTTCTGCACCTCTCTTGCCTCTTTCTGTACCTCTCTTGCTATTTTCTGCACCTCTCTTGCCTCTTTCTCTACCTCTTTTCCCTCTTTCTGCAGCCCACTCTCTTCTTTCTGCACCTTTCTTGCCTCTTTCTGCACCTCTCTTCCCTCTTTCTGCAGCTCACTCTCTTCTTTCTGTGCGTCTCTTGCCTCTTTCTGCACCTCTCTTGCCTCTTTCGGCACTTCTCTTTTTGTTTTTTTGCAGGTCACTCTCTTCTTTCTGTACCTCTCTTGCCTCTTTCTGTACCTCTCTTGCCTCTTTCTGCAGCTCTCTTTCCTCTTTCTGCAGCTCAATCTCTTCTTTATAATATAATATTAATCGACATTTGTAAAGCGCACAATCACCCGTAAGGGTCTCTAGGCGCTGGGTGCCATCGGGAAGATTAGGCAAGCTATTGCCCAGAGTCACATGGTTCTGGGCTAATCTGCCGCCGGTGCCAGAAATCGAACCGTGATCCCCAGATTCCGGAGTCAGTCACCCTAGCTGCGGCGCCGCACCTCTTTCTGCACCTCTCATGTCTTTCTGCAGCTCACTCTTGTTTCTGCACCTCTTTTGCCTCTTTCTGTACCTCTCCTGCTGTTTTCTGCATCTCTCTTGCCTCTTTCTCTACCTCTCTTCCCTCTTTCTTCAGCCCACTCTCTTCTTTCTGCACTTCTCTTGCCTCTTTCTGCACGTCTGTTCCCTCATTCTGCAGCTCACTCTCTTCTATCTGTACCTCTCTTGTCTCTTTTGCACCTTTCATGCCTCTTTCTACACCTCCCTTCTGTCTTTCTGCAGCTCACTCTCTTCTTTCTGCACCTCTCTTGCCTCTTTATGCACCTCTCTTGCCTCGTTCTGTAGCTCACTCTCTTCTTTCTGCACCTCTCATGCCTCTTTCTGCACCTCTGTTGCCTCTGTCTGCACTTCTCTTGCTTCTTTCTGCCGCTCACTCTCTTCTTTCTGCACCTCTCTTGCCTCTTTGCGCACCTCTCTTGGCTCGTTCTGCAGCTCACTCTCTTCTTTCTGCACCTCTCTTGCCTCTTTGTGCACCTCTCTTGCCTCGTTCTGCAGCTCACTCTCTTCTTTCTGCACCTCTCTTGCCTCTTTATGTACCTCTCTTGCCTCGTTCTGCAGCTCACTCTCTTCTTTCTGCACCTCTCTTGCCTCTTTGTGCACCTCTCTTGCCTCGTTCTGCAGCTCACTCTCTTCTTTCTGCACCTCTCTTGCCACTTTATGTTCCTCTGTTGCCTCTGTCTGGACTTCTATTGCTTCTTTCTGCAGCTCACTCTCTTCTTTCTGTACCTCTCTTGCCTCTTTCTATAATTCTCTTGCCTTGTTCTTCAGCTCACTCTTCTATCTGCACCTTTCTTGCCTCGTTCTTCATCTATCTTCCCTCATTCTGCAGCTCACTCTCTTCTATCTGTACCTGTCTTCCCTCTTTTGCACCTCTCTTGCCTCTTTCTGTACCTCTCTTGCCTCTTTCTGTACATCTCTTGCCTCTTTCTGTACCACTCTTGCCTCTTGCTTCACCTCTCTTGCATCTTTCTGTACCTCTTACCTCTTTCTGCACCTCACTTGCCTCTTTCTGCACATCTCTTTTTTCTGTACCTCTCTTGCCTCTTTTCGCACCACTGTTGCCTCTTTATGTACCTCTCTTACCTCTCTCTGTACTTCTCTTGCTACTTTCTGCAGTTCACTCGCTTCTTTCTGCACCTCTCTTGCCTCTTTCTGTAGCTCACTCTCTTCTTACTGCACCTCGATTGCCTCTTACTGCACCTCTCTTCCCTCTTGCTGCAGCTCACTCTCTTCTTTCTGCGCATGTCTTGCCTCTTTCTGCACCTCTCCTGCTGTTTTCTGCACCTCTCTTGCCTCTTTCGGCACTTGTCTTGGTTCTTTCTGCAGATCACTCTCTTCTTTCTGTACCTCTCTTGCATCTTTCTGTACATCTCTTGCCTCTTTCTACAGCTCTCTTTCCTCTTTCTGCAGCTCACTCTCTTCTTTATAATATAATAATAATCCACATTTATAAAGCGCACAATCACCCGTAAGGGTCTCTAGGCGCTGGGGGCCATTGGGAAGATTGGGCAAGCTATTGCCCAGAGTCACATGGTGCTGGGCTAATCTGTCGCCGGTGCCAGGGATCGAACCGTGATCCCCAGATTCCGGAGTCAGTCACCCTAGCTGCGGCACCACACCTCTTTCTGCACCTCTCGTGTCTTTCTGCAGCTCACTCTATTCTTTCTGCACCTCTTTTGCCTCTTTCTGTACATCTCTTGCTGTTTTCTGCACATCTCTTGCCTCTTTCTCTACCTCTCTTCCCTCTTTCTACAGCCCACTCTCTTCTTTCTGCACTTCTCTTGCCTCTTTCTGCACCTCTGTTCCCTCATTCTGCAGCTCACTCTCTTCTATCTGTACCTCTCTTGTCTCTTCTGCACCTTTCTTGCCTCTTTCTGCACCTCTCTTCTGTATTTCTGCAGCTCACTCTCTTCTTTCTGCACCTCTCTTGCCTCTTTATGCACCTCTCTTGCTGTTCTCTGTACCTCTCTTGCCTCTTTCTCCACCTCTGTTCCCTCATTCTGCAGCCCACTCTCTTCTATCTGTACATCTCTTGTCTCTTCTGCACCTTTCTTGCCTCTTTCTGCACCTCTCTTCTGTATTTCTGCAGCTAACTCTCTTCTTTCTGTACCTCTCTTGCCTCTTTACGCACCTCTCTTGCCTCCTTCTGCAGCTCACTCTCTTCTTTCTGCACCTCTCTTGCCTCTTTGTGCACCTCTCTTGCCTCGTTCTGCAGCTCACTCTCTTCTTTCTGCACCTCTCTTGCCTCTTTCTGTACCTCTCTTGCTATTTTCTGCACCTCTCTTGCCTCTTTCTCTACCTCTTTTCCCTCTTTCTACAGCCCACTCTCTTCTTTCTGCACCTTTCTTGCCTCTTTCTGCACCTCTCTTCCCTCTTTCTGCAGCTCACTCTCTTCTTTCTGTGTGTCTCTTGCCTCTTTCTGCACCTCTCCTACCGTTTTCTGCACCTCTCTTGCCTCATTCGGCACTCCTCTTGGTTCTTTCTGCAGCTCACTCTCTTCTTTCTGTACCTCTCTGCCTCTTTCTGTACCTCTCTTGCCTATTTCTGCAGCTCTCTTTCCTCTTTCTGCAGCTCACTATCTTCTTTATAATATAATAATAATCCACATTTGTAAAGCGCACAATCACCCGTAAGGGTCTGAAGGTGCTGGGGGCCATCGGGAAGATTAGGCAAGCTATTGTCCAGAGTCACGTGGTGCTGGGCTAATCTGCCGCCGGTGCCAGGAATCGTACCGTGATCCACAGATTCCGGAGTCAATCACCCTAGCTGCGGCACCACACCTTTTTCTGCACCTCTCATGTCTTTCTGCAGCTCACTCTCTTCTCTCTGCACCTTTTTTGCCTCTTTCTGTAACTCTCTTGCTGTTTTCTGCACCTCTCTTGCCTCTTTCTCTACCTCTCTTCCCTCTTTCTACAGCCCACTCTCTTCTTTCTGTACTTCTCTTGCCGCTTTCTGCACATCTGTTCCCTCATTCTGCAGCTCACTCTCTTCTATCTGTACCTCTCTTGTCTCTTTTGGACCTTTCTTGCCTCTTTCTGCAACTCTCTTCTGTCTTTCTGCAGCTCACTCTCTTCTTTCTGCACCTCTGTTGCCTCTGTCTGCACTTCTCTTGCTTCTTTCTGCTGCTCACTCACTTCTTTCTGCACCTCTCTTGCCTCTTTGCGTGCCTCTCATGGCTCGTTCTGCAGCTCACTCTCTTCTTTCTGTACCTCTCTTGCCTCTTTCTGCACCTCTCCTGTCTTTCTGCAGCTCACTCTCTTCTTTTTGCACCTCTCTTGCCTCTTTCTGTACCTCTCTTGCTGTCTTCAGCACCTCTCTTGCCTCTTTCTCTACCTCTCTTCCCTCTTTCTACAGTCCACTTTCTTCTTTCTGCACCTCTCTTGCTTCTTTGTGTACCTCTCTTCAAATCAAATCAAAATTTTCTTTATTTCGGCATTGATGCCATAAAAGAACAATACATACATTACAGTGGATAAAAAAAGGAAGAGAAACATTCCACTTTGAAATATTAAAAGACCAAATGTATGGCCCTGAATCCGACTAAACCAGATAAAGGCTGTCTAACTTTGAAAGGAGCAAAACTGGAATCGGTGCCCCATTTTTCATATCTAGGGGTCACACTAGATTCCAATTTTACTTGGAGAGCGCAAATGGAAAAATGTAAGTTGACATTTGCCCAGAATGTGTACCTCTCTTGCCTCGTTCTGCAGCTCACTCTCTTCTTTCTGTACTACTCGTGCCTCTTTCTGCACCTCTCCTGTCTTTCTGCAGCTTACTCTTTTCTTTCTGCACCTCTCTTGCCTCTTTCTGAACCTCTCTTGCTGTTTTCTGCACCTCTCTTGCCTCTTTCACTACCTCTTTTCCCTCTTTTTACAGCCCACTCTCTTCTTTCTGCACTTTCTTGCCTCTTTCTGCACCTCTCTTCTGTCTTTCTGTAGCTCACTCTCTTCTTTCTGCACCTCTCTTGCCTCTTTATGTACCTCTCTTACCTCGGTCTGCAGCTCACTCTCTTCTTTCTGCGCCTCTCATGCCTCTTTCTGCACCTCTGTTGCCTCTGTCTGCACTTCTCTTGCTACTTTCTGCCGCTCACTCCCTTCTTTCTGCACCTCTCTTGCCTCTTTGTGCACCTCTCTTGCCTCGTTCTGCAGCTCACTCTCTTCTTTCTGTACCTCTCTTGCCTCTTTCTGCCCCTCCCTTCCCTTATTCTGCAGCTCACTCTGTTCTATCTGTACATCTCTTGCCTCTTTCTGCACCTCTCTTGCCTCTTTCTGCACCTCTCTTCTGTCTTTCTGCAGCTCATTCTCTTCTTTCTGCACCTCTCTTGCCTCTTTATGCACCTCTCTTACCTCGTTCTGCAGCTCACTCTCTTCTTTCTGCGCCTCTCATGCCTCTTTATGCACCTCTGTTGCCTCTGTCTGCACTTCTCTTGCTACTTTCTGCCGCTCACTCCCTTCTTTCTGCACCTCTCTTGCCTTTTGTGCACCTCTCTTGCCTCGTTCTGCAGCTCACTCTCTTCTTTCTGTACCTCCCTTGCCTCTTTTTGCCCCTTTCTTCCCTTATTCTGCAGCTCACTCTCTTCTATCTGTACATCTCTTGCCTCTTTCTGCACCCCTCTTGCTGTTTTCTGCACCTCTCTTGCCTCTTTCTCTACCTCTCTTCCCTCTTTCTACAGCCCACTCTTTTCTTTCTGCACCTCTCTTGCCTCTTTCTGCACCTCTGTTCCCTCATTCTGCAGCTCACTCTCTTCTATCTGTACCTCTCGTGTCTCTTTTGCACCTTTCCTGCCTCTTTTTCCACCTCTCTTCCCTCCTCTTTCTGCAGCTCACTCTCTTCTATCTGTACCTCTCTTGCCTCTTTTACACCTTTCTTGCCTCTTTCTATACCTCCGTTCCCTCATTCTGCAGCTCACTCTCTTCTATCGCTACCTCTCTTACCTCTTTTGCACGTTTCTTGCCTCTTTCTACACATCTCTTGCCTCTCTGTACCACTCTTGCTTCTTTCTATACCTCTCTTGCATCATTCTGCACCCCTCTTGCCTCTTTCTGTAGCTCTCTTCTTTTTGTACCTCTCTTGCCTCTTTCTGCACCTCTCTTGCCACCTTATGTTCCTCTGTTGCCTCTGTCTGGACTTCTATTGCTTCTTTCTGCAGCTCACTCTCTTCTTTTTGTATCTCTCTTGCCTCTTTCTACACTTTTCTTGCCTTGTTCTTCAGCTCACTCTTCTATCTGCACATTTCTTGCCTCTTTCTTCATCTATCTTCCCTCATTCTGCAGCTCACTCTCTTCTATCTGTACACGTCTTCCCTCTTTTGCACCTCTCTTGCCTCTTTCTGTACCTCTCTTGCCTCTTTCTGTACATCTCTTGCCTCTTTCCGTACAACTCTTGCCTCTTTCTGTACCACTCTTGCCTCTTGCTTCACCGCTCTTGCATCTTTCTGTATCTCTCACCTCTTTCTGCACCTCACTTGCCTCTTTCTGCACATCTCTTTTTTCTGTACCTCTCTTGCCTCTTTCTGTATATCTCTTGCCTGTTTCTGTACCACTCTTGTCTCTTGCTTCACCTCTCTTGCATCTTTCTGTACCTCTTACCTCTTTCTGCACCTCACTTGCCTCTTTCTGCACATCTCTTTTTTCTGCACCTCTCTTGCCTCTTTCCGCACCACTGTTGCCTCTTTATGTACCTCTCTTACTTCTCTCTACACTTCTCTTGCTACTTTCTGCAGTTCACTCTCTTCTTTCTGCACCTCCCTTGCCTCTTTCTGCACCTCTCTTGCCTCTTTCTGTAGCTCACTCTCTTCTTTCTGCACCTCTCTTGCCTCTTACTGCACCTCTCTTGCCCCTTTCTGTAGCTCACTCTCTTCTTTCTGTACCTCTCTTGCCTCTTATTGCACCTCTCTTCCCTCTTTCTGCAGCTCACTCTCTTCTTTCTGCACCTCTCTTGCCTCTTTCTGTACCTGTCTTGCCTCTTTCTGCACCTCTCTTTCCTCTTTCTGCAGCTCACTTTCTTCTTTATAATATAATAATAATCCACATTTGTAAAGCGCACAATCACCCGTAAGGGTCTCTAGGCGCTGGGGGCCGTCGGGAAGATTAAGCAAGCTATTGCCCAGAGTCACATGGTGCTGGGCTAATCTGCCGCCGGTGCCAGGGATCGAACCGTGATCCCCAGATTCCGGAGTCAGTCACCCTAGCTGCGGCGCCACACCTCTTTATGCACCTCTCCTGCCTCTTTCCGTACCTTTCTTGCCTCTTTCTGCACATTACTATTTATTTCTGCACTTCTCTTGCCTCTTTTTGCATCCCTCTTGCCTCTCTTTGCTCTTCTCTTGCCTGTTTCTACAGCTCACTTGCTTCTTTCAGTGCCTTTCTTCCTATTTCTGTACCTCCCTTGAATCTTTCTACACCTCTAACCTTTTTCTGCACCTCTTTTACCTGTTTCTGTACCTCTCTTTCCTCTTTCTGTACCTCTCTTGCCTGTTTCTGCAGCTCACTCTATTATTTCTGCACCTCTCTTGCCTCTTTCTAGACCTCTCGTCCCTATTTCTGTGGTAAATAAATAAATAATACCCTATTTTTGAATGTATAAATGAATAACAGATAGCTCAATAAATAAGAGTCAAGATTCGAGGTAGTAGGAGTTTCGCAGGTTTATTACAGCATAAAGGACAGGAACAGGACAACCTGCATAGGAATAGGATGACAGGGCCCAGCAGCGCTGCTGGTGTCAGGAGCGGGACAAGGGGAACGGAGAAGATTTTTTAATAACAGTGCATGAGCATATATACATAACGCAAACACATAGCATTACATTGCAATAGGCGTAGCAGTGGGTGGAGCAAAAGGCGTGACGCGTAGCAGTCGCGAAAGATAAGGGGGAAAAGAGGTGTAACAGGGCGTATACATAGACATGTGATGCAAACGTAACAGAATATGTCATGAATGGGGCGGAAACCATGGAGGGGGCTACCTAAGGAGCCGGGACCTCTAACCTGATGGTGCGCGCAAACTAGCAATGACGTGTTACTAGGAGAAGCTGGGGGCTATGAACTCTGTGCTAAGAGCAGAGACTGAAGTCTGGAGAGTCAGGGCGACATGTACCTAAACAGTATCTAGTATCTGATGTTTAGAGAACATGTTGATATAAACTAGAAGTCAGGAGAGGAAAGGCTAACTTGATTCTAAGACTGGACCATGCATTATTCTACATGTAGTGCGTGATGAAGAATACTAAATGACCATTAAATGCAGTATTCTCTAACGTGGAGCCGAAAAGGCTAGACAATGACGGAAACTATTGATGCAGTTCAGTAGCTTAGGAATGCAGAGAAGGAGGACTGAACTGATAACTAGAATCATAACATATTTTTGGCAGACTCAGAGGCAGAGCCAGCCTGAACCGGGCACTGTGAGGCAGGAAGTAAGTGAAGGGTCGAGGATACAGGTGGGGGCTGTATCGCTCCTCAGTGAGGTTTCAGGAGACAGGAGCTGAATCTGGTGTCCAGGTCCTTTTGAGGCCTAGAGACGGGGACTTTATAATGGAATAACGTGCACACTGAGAAACGTGGCAACGTAGCTTTACATAGGCCTGATATTCGTAGTATTCACGAGAACTGGAAACTGGCATACTAGAGGTGGACACAACTGTAATTGCGTCATTAATCGAACATGGGGAATACATATGCATATTTAATCATGCACACATAACATATGATGGATGACACGTAGGGACACTGAACATGGCAAAATGTACTTTTCCGGTCCTCTTAATCCATCATGTATCTTTCCAATGAAAATTCTTCAAACACAATTTCCTTTATGTCATTTTTATTCGTATTTCTAATGATATTTCCTCATTGAATACTTCATTTATCAATTCTTAGCAGGTTTCAATCGTACAACATAACACTTTGACCCAATGCATTTCGGGTACAAAAGGACCCTTCGTCGGGGGTCTCTACGGAAAAAGAATAAAGAATACATAATGAGCCCCAGCTACGTTCTCAATGTTTACATAGCCTAAAAAATCATACATTTTTAACTTTACATAAACGAGTTACTCAATGCCTGTCTCGTATCCACCACATTACATTCGAGCGCTGGAGGTTTATGAATTTTCGAAATCTAAAACCAGCTGTCTTTTAACTTAACCATAACGCGCTGAAAACTAACAAAAGGTTCCTCTCGCTTAGTTGTGACCTAGGTCACCCGTACTTACAGTGAAATGTAGCGTCTCCGCTTCCTGCTCTTTCGTCCAATGCCTGCTGCATTCAGATCGCTTAACGCTAACGGCCCTTATAACTGATCTGATAGGTCAACAACCGATCACGTGATCGCCGTGTGAAAACTAATTACATTGCGATTATACACGAAACTAAGCAATACTACACGAAATCCAGATAATCTCGCTTGTGTTTACTCAGCTAAAATAAAGTTCAAACCTATTCACCCAAAATAATTAAATAGCGCGACCTGCTCGAGGTTATTAAGTTTGAATATTTTACGCATCCTAAATCGGTTAGACACATATATTTTATGCTGAATAAATGCATTCTAATACAACATAATGAAAATCTGAAAGATGAAACGCTGTATATTATGCTTGTGTTCATGCATTAATGCCTGAGGGTAAAAACGGTCGGCCATTTTGGAATGGTCATTCACATTCACTGAATATCCCGGACTTCTAAGCGTTAAAGAGGTAATTTATCGCCCAACATAAAAACACCAATGGAGACTAGAAATAACACAACTCATATATAACAAAAATATGAAATGTCTAACAGCATTTTATGAATAGCACAATGTCCTCTGCCCCTGCAGGGCAAATCCTTTCTCATCAATCAAAAGTTTATAGGAAACATGTGAGTTCCAACCTGTCATTGAGCCCATCTGGCTGAAGGCTTCCCATCTTTTTAATCCAAAAGTACTCGGATCTTAGTCTCATCTTATGTGTATCAGCATCTGGGCGGCCTTTCACTTAGAAGTCCGGGATATTCAGTGAATGTGAATGACCATTCCAAAATGGCCGACCGTTTTTACCCTCAGGCATTAATGCATGAACACAAGCATAATATACAGCGTTTCATCTTTCAGATTTTCATTATGTTGTATTAGAATGCATTTATTCAGCATAAAATATATGTGTCTAACCGATTTAGGATGCGTAAAATATTCAAACTTAATAACCTCGAGCAGGTCGCGCTATTTAATTATTTTGGGTGAATAGGTTTGAACTTTATTTTAGCTGAGTAAACACAAGCGAGATTATCTGGATTTCGTGTAGTATTGCTTAGTTTCGTGTATAATCGCAATGTAATTAGTTTTCACACGGCGATCACGTGATCGGTTGTTGACCTATCAGATCAGTTATAAGGGCCGTTAGCGTTAAGCGATCTGAATGCAGCAGGCATTGGACGAAAGAGCAGGAAGCGGAGACGCTACATTTCACTGTAAGTACGGGTGACCTAGGTCACAACTAAGCGAGAGGAACCTTTTGTTAGTTTTCAGCGCGTTATGGTTAAGTTAAAAGACAGCTGGTTTTAGATTTCGAAAATTCATAAACCTCCAGCGCTCGAATGTAATGTGGTGGATACGAGACAGGCATTGAGTAACTCGTTTATGTAAAGTTAAAAATGTATGATTTTTTAGGCTATGTAAACATTGAGAACGTAGCTGGGGCTCATTATGTATTCTTTATTCTTTTTCCGTAGAGACCCCCGACGAAGGGTCCTTTTGTACCCGAAATGCATTGGGTCAAAGTGTTATGTTGTACGATTGAAACCTGCTAAGAATTGATAAATGAAGTATTCAATGAGGAAATATCATTAGAAATACGAATAAAAATGACATAAAGGAAATTGTGTTTGAAGAATTTTCATTGGAAAGATACATGATGGATTAAGAGGACCAGAAGTGGTCCGTGATAAACCGTGTGCACACCCTAAATCCGAGGATAGTACCCCTGTTCTCACCTATCATTCACATTTTGGACAGTGTTCCTAGACAAAACACTCTTCAGGTTGTGGCACCAAACTAACTAGCACTAAAGAAAGATATACTTACAGGAAGTGAGTGCAACTGGTGATTTATAAAAATGTACTTTTCCACATTCCCTCCTTGTCACTACGTTTCCATCAGGAAACATCAATATTCATGATACCATCTATCATTTCATACAGTATCATTTGCTCGTCTCGAATTATCCTGGAACGGGATTTAGAACGGGGCTTGGGACTAGGAATACAAGAGGTAACACAAATGCCGCAAATCGCAGGGCCACATTGTATACAGAGACAGCAGCTGAATATGATCGCTACTGCAATACCTAGAAAGGACAAGACTTTCCATCCCCAGGCGGAAATTATATTCCAGAACCAACCGGACCATGTCCAGGTGCCTGGATCTTGGTGTATCAGATGGGCAATTTTATGGAGTCTGGTTATAGCTGAATAAACAGACGGCGCGTTATTTGGAATGAAAATGCAGCAACTAGATCCGATGACTCTACAGGCCCCGCCCCTATCGGCCAGTATGACGTCAAGGACGAGACGATTCTGTAAAACGACAAATCTCATAGCAGATTGCTCTTCAGTTAAATTACCTAGAGCAGAGGCAGTCTCATTTACTACAGCTTCAAGGGTTCTGGTTAACCTGCGGATTAGCTTACTATTCTGGATAGGTCCTATAAAGAAAAAGAAACCTCTATTGAAATCTGTATACTGTTCTAGAGCAGTTTCAGTATAATCGACAATTGGGGACTCCCTTCTATGTCTAATGTGTACTAGATGTGTGTTTCTGTGATAATCAGGTGGGGCTAGGAAAACAGGTGGCAGTAGGAAGGCAATGTAACAGGTTCCCTCCCAATCGAGGGGCAGACGAACATATGCAGTTTGACCACAAATAAAATAAGAATGACGTGAAGCTTTGAAGATAGATTTCCCACTGTCACTATACTTGACAATAGTAGTACAATCACTATGTCCTACATGTACGGAACCATTATTTCGGACACATAATTCACCTCTGACTGGCAGTACTGAAATAGCAGGTAAGTCTGGAGTAGTATCAGACTGAACATTCAGGACCATGAAATTCGACGAATAATTACCTAAATTATACACTTCATTTTCTAGATCTAACCCGGTTCTGTGAGGGAGACCTTGCTTGTCTGGAAAACATGTACTGTTAAGAAAAGACATATCTGTTGAGGATGACGTTAACGTGGACCATGCTCCACACGAACCATTATGTGAAAATGGATAAGGAAAAAGTGGCAGGACTCCCTTCGGTGTCTGAAAAGGGGGGAGTCGACCACACACCCAACAATTAGTGGCATTGCTGGTCTGGTGTGAGTAATGTAACATACGGATGAATGAGTTATTTCGCATAGCGAGGCGGTAAGAGAGTTCATGAGGAGGCAGATCACTAAACATGTGCTCTACAGTAGCATTAGAAGACTTATTTACATGAGAAACTGGAAGATACAGGTAAAATGCATAACTGGTGCAGGAAATCATAATGCTGAGAAATAATATGAAACATAGAAAAATGATACATCGGATTGAGTTTTGACTAACTCTCTCACTATGGGGGTCTATTTTATACATGTCAGAAACAGTCTAACCGTTTCACCTAGGGGAGGACTTAGACAATCAAACTGACTGACTTATTTTACTAGACCGGAGTTTTAGCTTGTACTCCTGTTGCGGAGTTTTCTCTAACAGGGGAGGGTTTGTAGCAATGTCTTTTGCGGGACAGTCCTTGAGAACAATATTTTGGCAATCCTTCAAATCCTGGGAAATGTTCTTTAAGACGGGTTTCAGTCCATTAAATTGTTTTACATGAGAAAGGTGCACCCAGCCTTTGCGACCTTCCAACTTCACGGCTGTACGGGTGGTGAGGAGGACCTGTCGGGGCTCTTTCCAGCGAGGCTCCAGCGGACTTGATCTGTCAAAATTCCTCACCAACACCATGGATCCTGGAACGATTTCATGCGGTGCCACCTCGGTATTGTCTGGAAATGCGGCGGCAACCTGTGAACGACATGAGTTGAGGGCAGACATCAAGGAAGCTAGGTAATCTGTCAACATATTACTTGAAACATCGGTAATACTTCGGGGTCTAGGAGTACCCCACATGTTAGGGGGGCGGCCGAAAACGACCTCATACGGGGACAGACCTGATCTGGAATGTGCGACCATGCGCATATAAAATAAGGCGACTGGTAGAGCTACCAGCCAGTCCACACCTTTTTCTTTACATACTTTAGCGATGCGGATTTTCAGGGTCTGGTTATGTCTCTCTACGAGACCGGCTGCTTCAGGATGGCGTACACAATGGAACTTCCACTGGTACCCTAACAGAAGGGAAACATGCTTCATGAGTTCAGATGAGAATGGCTGGCCGTTGTCAGAATATACGACTCTAGGGAGTCCATAACGGGGGAAGAACTCACGAACCAACTGCTTAGCAGTGGTCGCGGCTGTGTAATCTGGGACTGGATATGCTTCTGTCCACCTGGACAAAGCGCATACAACTACAAGGACATACTTGAAACCTCGACATCGCTCCATCTGAATATAATCCATCTGGAGGACCTCAAAAGGGTGGTCAGGAGGCTGGAATCCACCTTGTTCCACCGGGACACTTTTACCTGGATTAAACTGACAACATATCATACAGGTACGGACTTTCTGCTTGGCTGCAGCTCGTAAATGCTTGTTGAACCAAATGTTCTGGATACTGTCTAACATAGCTTTTTCTCCTAAATGTGCTGGACTATGTGCGGTATTAATAATGACTTGAACCATAGAGTCGGGGAGAAACCATGTGGCTCTACCCTTCGTTAACCATCCTTGATCTGTCTGGACCCCTCCTTGTTCGGACCATTTCTTGATTTCTTCGGGAGTAGCATGTAACTGAATATCTATGACATCTTGTGTAGGGTCCTTAACTGTCATGCATGTAATCGGATCTGGAGTATGTGTCTGATTAACTGGAATGTCTGGAGTCTGTGCTGTAAGCTTGGCTGTGCGATCTGCTAGATCATTACCTTGGGAAATGATGTCAGTAACTTTCGTATGTGCTTTACATTTCATGATAGCGATAGATGTCGGTAAGTGTATGGCATCTAACAGAGCTTGAATAAGGAGACCATGCTGAATCTTGGTTCCATGAGAAGTCATGAAACCTCTCTCCTGCCAGAGCACTCCGAAGTCGTGTACAACTCCAAATGCGTAGCGTGAATCTGTGTAAACATTAACTTTCGAGTTCTTGGCGTGTATACAGGCTTGTGTCAGAGCAACTAGCTCTGCTGCTTGAGCGGACAGAGTGTCAATACGGTGTGTCTCTATAACTTCAGTGTCAGTAGTCACTGCATACGCGGCGACTAGTTCTCCTGTACTAGTTCTCATACATGAACCATCCACATAAAGTGTCAGGTCGGGGTCTGGTAACGGAATATCTGACAGATCTTGTCTTGGCTTTGTCGTAATGTTAACTACTTCCACACAGTCATGTGTGGCAGAATTCGAAGTAACTGAGGGTAACAGTGTAGCAGGATTCAGGATGTTGCAGCGTCTGATTTCTATGTGTGGCTGGAACAGTGTCAATTCATAACCTGTTAAACGTGCAATTGTCAAGTGCTGAGTCTGTGTTCGGTTTAAAAGAACTTCCACGGAATGTGGAACTTGTACTGTCAAGGTATGTCCTAAGACTATGGAATCACTTTGTCTGATAGCTAGGGCTGCGGCTGCAACTAACTTGAGGCACGCAGGCAGAGCCTGGGCTACAGGATCTAATGTGCTCGAAAAATAAGCACAGGGCTTGTATTGTCCTGCTTGATCTTGTGTGAGAACAGATAATGCTGTACCTTCACGTTCTATGACGAAAAGTGTAAAAGGCTTACTGTAGTTCGGTGTCGCTAGAACTGGAGCTTGGCATAGGGCTTTCTTTAACTCATTGAAACTAAGTGTATGTTCAGATGTCCAAGGGAGGACAGTCGATACGGCTGCCTCCTGTGTCGTTAACTGTATCAGTGGTTTGGCTAGAAATGCATACTGAGGAATCCATTGACGGCAGTAAGAAGTAAGGCCGATAAAAGCACGTACCTCCTTCTGGGTCTTGGGCTGAGGAAGACTCGCTATTAACTGGATACGGTCTGGTGTCAACTGCCTACCCCTCTTGGACAGTAAGTGTCCTAAGTAGACCACTTGCTGGACACAGAATTGAAGCTTAGAAGGGGACACCTTGTGCCCCATCTCGGCCAGGAAATACAAGACTGTAAGGGATGCTCGCTCGCAAGCACGTTCAGAACGGGCTGTGATCAGGAGATCATCGACATACTGGAGCAGGGCAGTGTCAGTTGGCATGTGAATGTTGTCTAGTTGTCTCTTGAGTGCTTGACTGTAAATACTAGGACTTTCTGTGAAACCTTGAGGAGCTCGTGTAAACATATAGCTCCTTCCATTTAAACAAAATCCGAAAAGGAACTGGCTGTCTGGATGAATAGGGACACTGAAAAATGCGTTCTTGAGGTCGATTACAGTGAAGAACGTGGCTTCGGAATCAATGGCTGTCAATAGGGAAGAGATATCTGGGACAACTGGGTACTGAGGAATAATACATTTATTAAGCTCTCGTAGGTCAATCACTAATCGATATACTGGGGGTGCATTAGGATCGGTACGTTTCATGACTGGAATGATCGGAGAATTACATACATTGGAGTCAGTTTCTACAACCACTCCTTGGGCCATGAGCTCGTCAATAATTTTGGATAAGGCTGCTACAGCCTCAGGTGGCAATCTGTACTGTCTGATTCGTGGTAACACTACACCTGGCTTGAGAGTCACACGATAGGGTGTGATTTGCATATAACCAACATCAGTTGGACCTTGCGCCCATAGATGCTGCGGGACATTAGACAGCCTTGAATCAAAATCTCGTAATACATAGTGACCCTTAAAGTCACGTAGGAACAATCGTATTCCCTCTGGGGAACAGCATATAACTGCACCTAACTCTTTCAGTGTCTTAATGCCTAACAGGTTTTCTGGACATGACTTAGTAAGTAACAGATCAGTAGTACGGGACAATGGACCTACTTCTAGAGTAACTGGCTTTGAAATCTCATTTACGATAGGTTTTCCTGAAAATCCAAGGGAAACCTTTCTTGAGCCTGAGAGCGGAGCCCCTGGAACTTCGGCGTGACTAATTGTGGTCCTACTTGCCCCTGTATCAATCAAGAACTTTCTGTCTTTCCCTAATACTTGACTGTGAACATAGGGACCTTCTTGATCTACAGGTATCTCGATGAGAGGCAAGCCTACCTCCCTCTCTAGGCTGTTTCATGAATACTGCTGGTACTCTGGATACTCAGACTGTGCATACTGGTACATCTGCTGTGTAACGTGCTGTGTTGCAGCAATAGGCTGCGGTGCGGTAACTGTCTGTGGTGCATTCTGTGGCTGAGGAATCTGTGAAACTTGTTCTTGTCTAGGCGGACGTGGTCTTTCTTTAGTCTTACCGGTAGCTATGTTGTGTTTCAGAACTGCACACTCGTTTATAAAATGACCTGGTTGTTTACAATAATTGCAGTTCCCTTTAACGGGAGCTGCAGGATGACTGGCTTGATTTGGACCCCTCTTCTGACTGTCTTGAGGAACAGATTGTGCAACTAGTACTTTCATTTTCGTGTCTTTCATACGTTTTCTCTCGTGTTCTTGCTCTTCTCTGATTCTGTTCTGGTGGTATTGAAGCATCTGCAACATCTGGGACGGGGTATTAGCTTGCCAGGTACTTTCAACCTTCAGAACTCGATTTTTAATTTGTGGACTTGAATTCTCGACTAATTTAGTAACAAAAAGGTGAGGGTATGACTCACTACTTGTCTTGAGGCCACTGTTGATGCTAAAACATTTTTCAAATCTAGAATAAAAATCACTAATATCCTCATCTTGCTTCTGTTTACAGGCTGAGATTGCATCCCAGTCTTCTTTTCTAGTTGTCAATAATCTGGGTAAAACTTGAATCAATAATTCAGGTAATTCTTTACATTTATCCCCGAGACCGGTACCTGGTACTCGTGCCTTGTCTTCAGCTTCTAGAACTGCCCAATCGATCTTTTTCTCTCCCACTTCCCATTCTTTTTCCTTGAGCTTTTCATACACCCCTGCGGGCAGCAGAACCTTTAACATTTTAATTATATCTGGATACGTGTATTCTCCCATACGGAGCATGTCTTTTAATTCTCTATGGAACCCTGCTGGATCTTTGTCATGACAGGGAATTAATTTCTTCATCTCCAGAAGTTCCATCTTTGTGATCGGAGTGTATACAAACACTCGTTGCATTTCGCCACCCGTTCCTCTAACTGGGTGGACTTCTCGTAACGGATTCTGTCTCTCCATGTAAAATGGTTTACTTTCTGGGGGTGAGACATGAACAAAATGCGGGTTCAGAAACGTTCTATATTTGTGGCGCTGTTCTAGAATGACACTAATTAAATCGGTACCTAGACCTTTCCATCTATACTGGAGTAACTCGTTCAGGATATCATGTAACGGGCCTGGATCAGAGTGTTGACCCTCATACAATGTAATGAGATACTGGATCATATACATACCCACCAGTCGTTGCTCGGCTGGGGGCAGTTTCAGAAACATTTGTGCCACTATTTAGTCTGGAAAAGTGGTAGAATCAGTAATCCATCGGACTGCTGATCGGGCTAGTTCTTGTTCATGCATAGTACTTAACTCACTGTAACCGATTCGTGATTTCAGAATGTGATCGGTAGCTTGAAACACTTGTTCTAGTGAACCTTGTTCTGGTGCTGGATGGTGGAAAATAGACTTGTGTTCTAGGCGTAAATGGCGATCTGGAAATCTAGGTTTTCCTACATACGCTATTCTGGCGGGATCCTCGTCCTCTACCTCTTCGGTATCAGAGTTACTTTCTTTCTCGCTTACTTGTGCTGCTTTACGTTGTTCGTGTAACTTTATTATTTCTTTACGGATTTTCTTGTACATACTCTCCACAGCACCGACGGTCTTGTGCTTACCCTCGGCTATATTATCACTCCACCTTGTCAGGGTTCTCATTTCAGCCGGATCTTTAGACGGGTAATCTTGTTCTCTTATTAGACAATTGATCAGAAACTTTAATATCATGAGCTGGATCTCGGCTTTCCTTTGAGACATGGCCTCGCTAATGCTTTCTGGATCATCCCCTGTACGGATGAAACGATATATTCTGTCTAGATCTTCTTTCATATTCGGTAAGGTGACTAGATACTCGGTCACCTTTCTTACGCGGAATGAATATAGAACCATATTATCCTCGCCTGGGACTGGATCATAGCCGCATTCGGCAAGGGATTTTCTTATTTCTGCTACAGACTGATGTCTTGGCGTACGCTGTGACGCTTGTGCATGTAATTCGGCTGTCGTTAAACGCTTGTGCGGCGGCGGGGTTCGAGGAGGACCTCCCCCTGCGGCCCCTGAACTAGAGTCGTCTACTGAGGCTCTTCGTCCTGGCAGAGTGGGAAATGGAAATGTAGGCTGGACTTGTATGGCGGGCTGGACCGGGGGTACCGTAACAGGTACTCCGGTGTCTGGAGGAGCGGGAAGTGCCTGATTTACAGGGACTGGCGGAGCGCGAACAGGATTTGCATATTCTGGGACTGTGTCGTCCAAATAGGACGAAATAAAAATATCAGCTGCGGTCTGTTTGTGACGTAGCTTGGTCGGAACTAATGGTGGCGGGAAATTACTGGATGCCTCTGGGGTCGCTTTTGGCAAGCCCTCGGCAAAGAGAGGATACATACCCCTAATAAGGGCATGCCTCTGTCTGTCTGACTGTTCGGCTTTGACTTGTTCACCTATCTCGATTAGTTCTTTTTCTTGTGCTCGTTCTAAGGATTCTCTACTTAATTCTGACTTTCTGATTTCCTTTTCAGTTCTTTTATGAGCTTCTTTACGCCATAACTCGATGGCATCTTTCTGTGACTGTCTGGCTTTCTTTTTCCATAATGCCTCTTCTACTCGCATGATGCACTCGGCATCCCATGTACCCGATACGGGCCATCTATACTTTTCTTCTAACTGTTTGGTATACTCTACCCATAAATCTAGATATAATATGGCACTTATGCCATGCTTCTGATACATAAAATGACCTGGACTGTCCCTAGGCGGAACTGGAACTGCTGCTTCCAGCAGACCCTTTCTGGTTTTTAACTGACGTAATTTCGAAAAGAGCGGCATGACTGAACTATAGTCTAGACACAATACAATACACAATAAACACGATACTTATTCCCCATTCATACCACGACATTAAAATACATGAAGAACATTTAAAAATAACAGTTCGAACAGAAATACTACCTGAAATACGGAACACAGAATACATGAATTTTCTCGAGAACAGAACTGACTAGAACAGAGACTAGATGCACTGCTGAAACAGTACGAAACTTACCGGTCTCATAAAGAGACACGTCAGGACCCGCATCCACCGAAGTGGACACTTCGTTTGTGGGACTGGGTACCACCAACCCACGGACCAGAGTCAATTAGATTGACCCTGTCTAGATACTACCCCAGTAATGGTACTCACCGGGCAGCAAGAACGGAAGGCCTCGGACTGGACTGGACTGCTTCGATACCGGACGGACAACGAACTTCGGACTTCAGTTACGGGTGGACCTCCGGATACCTCGGACCTTGGACTCTCGGCTTGGGCTCTGGTCGGGACTCGCCGCGTTCCTCCACCGTCTCGTCTGGATGCTGGACCGCCTCCTCCGTCTCCTCCGTGGGCCTGAGGGATACTTGAAGCAGAAATATCTGCCGGTGCGCAGAAGGGTTCCGTCACGACTGCAGAGGGTCAGGGGGTCGGCGTGGCTTCACCGACGCGTGGGGAAAGGGCAAGTCCCTGTTCGGGCGCCATTATGTGGTAAATAAATAAATAATACCCTATTTTTGAATGTATAAATGAATAACAGATAGCTCAATAAATAAGAGTCAAGATTCGAGGTAGTAGGAGTTTCGCAGGTTTATTACAGCATAAAGGACAGGAACAGGACAACCTGCATAGGAATAGGATGACAGGGCCCAGCAGCGCTGCTGGTGTCAGGAGCGGGACAAGGGGAACGGAGAAGATTTTTTAATAACAGTGCATGAGCATATATACATAACGCAAACACATAGCATTACATTGCAATAGGCGTAGCAGTGGGTGGAGCAAAAGGCGTGACGCGTAGCAGTCGCGAAAGATAAGGGGGAAAAGAGGTGTAACAGGGCGTATACATAGACATGTGATGCAAACGTAACAGAATATGTCATGAATGGGGCGGAAACCATGGAGGGGGCTACCTAAGGAGCCGGGACCTCTAACCTGATGGTGCGCGCAAACTAGCAATGACGTGTTACTAGGAGAAGCTGGGGGCTATGAACTCTGTGCTAAGAGCAGAGACTGAAGTCTGGAGAGTCAGGGCGACATGTACCTAAACAGTATCTAGTATCTGATGTTTAGAGAACATGTTGATATAAACTAGAAGTCAGGAGAGGAAAGGCTAACTTGATTCTAAGACTGGACCATGCATTATTCTACATGTAGTGCGTGATGAAGAATACTAAATGACCATTAAATGCAGTATTCTCTAACGTGGAGCCGAAAAGGCTAGACAATGACGGAAACTATTGATGCAGTTCAGTAGCTTAGGAATGCAGAGAAGGAGGACTGAACTGATAACTAGAATCATAACATATTTTTGGCAGACTCAGAGGCAGAGCCAGCCTGAACCGGGCACTGTGAGGCAGGAAGTAAGTGAAGGGTCGAGGATACAGGTGGGGGCTGTATCGCTCCTCAGTGAGGTTTCAGGAGACAGGAGCTGAATCTGGTGTCCAGGTCCTTTTGAGGCCTAGAGACGGGGACTTTATAATGGAATAACGTGCACACTGAGAAACGTGGCAACGTAGCTTTACATAGGCCTGATATTCGTAGTATTCACGAGAACTGGAAACTGGCATACTAGAGGTGGACACAACTGTAATTGCGTCATTAATCGAACATGGGGAATACATATGCATATTTAATCATGCACACATAACATATGATGGATGACACGTAGGGACACTGAACATGGCAAAATTTACTTTTCCACATTTCTGCAGTTCACCCTCTTCATTCTACACCTTTTTTGCCTATTTCTGCACCTCTCTTGCCTCTTTCCGCACCAGTCAGACAAGACTGCTATACCTCTCTTGCTGCTTTCTGCACCCCTCTTGTCTCTTTCTCTACCTCTCTTGACTCTTTCTGTCCCGCTCTTGCCTCTTTCTTCACCTATCTTGCCTCTATCTGCATCTCTCTTGGCTTTCCACTCCACTCTTGCCCGTTTCTGTACTTCTCTTGCCTCTTTCTGCAGCTCTCTTGCCTCTTTCTGCACCTTACTCTTTTCTTTCTGCACCTCTCTTATTTCTTTCTATACCTCTCTTGCTTCTTTCTGCATCTTTCCTCCTTTTTCTGTAGTTTTTTTGCATCTTTCTGTACCTTTCTTCCTCTTTCTGGACTTCTCTTGACTCTTTTTGCACCTCTCTTCCCTCTTTCTGCACCTCTATTGTCTCTTTCTGCACCTCTGTCTGCACTTTTCTTGCTTCTTTCTGCTGCTCACTCTCTTCTTTCTGCACCTCTCTTGCCTCTTTGTGCACCTCTCTTGCCTCGTTCTGCAGCTCACTGTCTTCTTTCTGTACATCTCTTGCCTCTTTCCGCACCTCTCCTGTCTTTCTGCAGCTCACTCTTCTTTCTGCACCTCTCTCGCCTCTTTCTGTACCTCTCTTGCTGTTTTCTGCACCTCTCTTGCCTTTTTCTCTACCTCTCTTCCCTCTTTCCACAGCTCACTCTCTTCTTTCTGTACCTCTCTTGCTGTTTTCTGCACCTCTCTTGCCTCTTTCTCTACCTCTCCCCTCTTTCTACAACCCACTCGCT
This sequence comes from Lissotriton helveticus, assembly GCF_964261635.1. Lineage (NCBI taxonomy): Eukaryota > Metazoa > Chordata > Amphibia > Caudata > Salamandridae > Lissotriton > Lissotriton helveticus. The sequence continues at coordinate 114,988,068 of NC_136062.1, read as the reverse complement.
TCTTTCTGTACCTTTATTGCCTCTTTCTGCACCTCTGTTCCCTCATTCTGCAGCTCACTCTCTTCTATCTGTACCTCTCTTGTCTCTTTTGCACCTTTCTTGCCTCTTTCTGCACCGCTCTTGCCTCTTTCTGCGCCTCTCTTCTGTCTTTCTGCAGCTCACTCTCTTCTTTCTGCACATCTCTTGCCTCTTTATGCACCTCTCTTGCTGTTGTCTGTACCTCTCTTGCCTCTTTCTCCACCTCTCTTCCCTCTTTCTACAGCTCACTTTCTTCTATCTGTACCTCTCTTGCCTCTTTTATACCTTTCTTGCCTCTTTCTATATCTCCATTCCCTCATTCTGCAGCTCACTCTCTTCTATCTGTACCTCTCTTGCCTCTTTTGCACCTTTCTTATCTCTTTCTACACATCTCTTGCCTCTGTCTGTACCCCTCTTGTCTCTTTATTTAGCTCTCTTCTTTCTGTACCTCTCTTGCCTCTTTCTGCACCTCTCTTGCCACTTTATGTTCCACTGTTGCCTCTGTCTGGACTTCTATTGCTTCGTTCTGCAGCTCACTCTCTTCTTTCTGTACCTCTCTTGCCTCTTTCTATACTTCTTTTGCCTTGTTCTTCAGCTCACACTTCTATCTGCACCTCTCTTGCCTCTTTCTGCATCTATCTTCCCTCAATCTGCAGCTCACTCTCTTCTATCTGTACCTGTCTTCCCTCTTTTGCACCTCTCTTGCCTCCTTCTGTACCTCTCTTGCCTTTTTCTGCACATCTCTTGCCTCTTTCTGTACCACTCTTGCATCTTGCTTCACCTCTCTTGCATCTTTCTGTACCTCTTACCTCTTTCTGCACCTCTCTTTCCGCACCACTGTTTCCTCTTTATGCACCTCTCGTACCTCTCTCTGCACTTTTCTTGCTACTTTCTGCAGCTCACTCTCTTTCTGCACCTCTCTTGCTTCTTTCTGCACCTCTCTTGCCTCTTTCTGTAGCTCACTCTCTTCTTTCTGCACCTCAATCGCCTCTTTCTGTACCTCTCTTGCTGTTTTCTGCACCTCTCTTGCCTCTTTCTCTACCTCTCTTCCCTCTTTCTACAGCCCAGTCTCTTCTTTCTGCACCTCTCTTGCCTCCTTGTGCACCTCTCTTGCCTCGTTCTGCAGCTCACTCTCTTCTTTCTGTACCACTCTAGCCTCTTTCTGCACCTCTCTTGTCTTTCTGCAGGTTACTCTCTTCTTTGTGCACCTCTCTTGTCTCTTTCTGTACCTCTCTTGCTGTTTTCTGCACCTCTCTTGCCTCTTTCTCTACCTCTCTTCCCTCTTTCTACAGCCCACTCTCTTCTTTCTGCACCTCTATTGCCTCTTTCTGCACCTCTGTTCCCTCATTCTGCAGCTCACTCTCTTCTATCTGTACCTCTCTTGTCTCTTTTGCACCTTTCTTGCCACTTTCTGCACCTCTCTTGCCTCTTTCTGCACCTCTCTTGCTGTCTTTCTGCAGCTCACTCTCTTCTTTCTGCACCTCTCTTGCCTCTTTATGCACCTCTCTTGCAGTTCTCTGTACCTCTTTTGCCTCTTTCTGCACCTCTCTTCCCTCAATCTGCAGCTCACTCTCTTCTATCTGTACCTGTCTTCCCTCTTTTGCACCTCTCTTGCCTCTTTCTGTACCTCTCTTGCCTCTTTCTGCACATCTCTTGCCTCTTTCTGTACCACTCTTGCCTCTTGCTTCACCTTTCTTGCATCTTTCTGTACCTCTTACCTCTTTCTGCGCCTCTCTTGCATCTTTCCGCACCACTGTTTCCTCTTTATGCACCTCTCTTACCTCTCTCTGCACTTTTCTTACTACTTTATGCAGCTCACTCTCTTCTTTCTGCACCTCTATTGCTTCTTTCTGCACCTCTCTTGCCTCTTTCTGTAGCTCACTATCTCCTTTCTGCACCTCTCTTGCCTCTTACTGCACCTCTCTTCCCTCTTTCTGCAGCTCACTCTCTTTTTTCTGCGCGTCTCTTGCCTCTTTCTGCACCTCTCTTGCCTCTTTCCGCACTTCTCTTGGTTCTGTCTGCAGCTCACTCTTCTTTCTGTACCTATCTTGCCTCTTTCTGTACCTCTCTTGCCTCTTTCTGTACCTCTCTTTCCTCTTTCTGTAGCTCACTCTCTTCTCTATAATATAATAATAATCCATATTTGTAAAGCGCACAATCATCCGTAAGGGGGCCGTCGGGAAGATTAAGCAAGCTTTTGCCCAGAGTCACATGGTGCTGGGCTAATCTGCCACCAGTGCCATGGATTGAACCGTGATCCCCAGATTCCGGAGTCAGTCACCCTAGCTGCGGCGCCACACCTCTTTATGCATCTCTCCTGCCTCTTTCCATACCTTTCTTGCCTCTTTCTGAACATTACTACTTCTTTCTGCACCTCTCTTGCCTCTTGTTGCACCGCTCTTGACTCTTTTTGCTCTTCTCTTGCCTGTTTCTTCAGCTCACTTGCTTCTTTCTGTGCCTTTCTTTCTCTGTCTGTACCTCTCTTGAATTTTTCTACGCCTCTTACCTTTTTCTGCACCTCTTTTACCTGTTTCTGCACCTCTCTTGCCTCTATTCGTACCTCTCTTGTCTGATTCTGCAGCTCACTCTCTTATTTATGCATCTCTCTTGCCTCTTTCTACACCTGTCGTCCCTATTTATGCAGTTCACTCACTTCATTCTGCACCTCTTTTGCCTATTTCTGCACCTCTCTAGCCTCTTTCTGCACCAGTCTTGTCTCTTTCTATATCTTTCTTGCTGCTTTCTGCACCTCTCTTGTCTCTTTCTGTACCTCTCTTGCCTCTTTCTGTACCTCTCTTGCCTCTTTCTTCACCTCTCTTGCCTCCATCTGCACCTCTCTTGGCTTTCCACTCCACTCTTGCCCGTTTCTGCACTTCTCTTTCCTCTTTATGCAGCTCTCTTGCCTCTTTCTGTACCTTACTCTCTTCTTTCTGGAGCTCTCTTATTTCTTTCTTTACCTCTCTTGCTTCTTTCTGCATCTTTCCTACTTTTTCTGTGTTTTCTTATGTCTTTCTGTACCTTTCTTACTCTTTCTGGACTTTTCTTGACTCTTTCTGCACCTCTCCTCCCCTTTCTGCACCTCTCTTGTCTCTTTGTGGACCTCTCTTGCCTCTTTCTGCACCTCACTTGCCTCTTTCATCATTTCTCTTGCTTCTTTCTGCACCCCACTCTCTTCTTTTTGCAACACCCTTGCTTCTTTGTGTGCCTCTCTTGCTTTTTTCCACACTTCTCTTGCTTATTTCTGCACCTCACTTGCCTCTTTCATCATTTCTCTTGCTTCTTTCTTCACCTTTTTTCCTGTGTTTGCACTCTCTTGCTTTTTTCTGCACTTTTCTTGCCTTCTTCTGTATTTCTCTTTCTTCTATGACACTTCTCTTGCTTCTTTCTGCGCCTTTCTTTCTCTTTCTGCACGTCTTACCTATCTAAGTGTAGTTAGAAATTAGCATTTAAAAAACCTTAGAAATTCACTGAAAATATCACAGGTTTCAGGGACGTTATAGATAGAAATTAGCATTTAAAAAACCTCAGAAATTCACTGAAAAAACTATAGGTTTCTGGGACATTATAGTTAGAAATTAGCATTTAAAAAACCTTCGAAATTCACTGAAAAAACAATTGTTTTCAAGGACTTTATAGTTAGAAATTAGCATTTAAAAAACCTTTGAAATTCACAAAAAAAACCCATAGGTTTCAGGGACGTTATAGTTAGAAATTATCATTTAAAAAACTTTGAAATTCACAGAAAAAAAACAAAGGTTTCAGGGACATTATAGTTAGAAATTAGCCTTTAAAAAGCAATAGAAATTCACTGAAAAAAATGTAGGTTTCAGGGATATTATAGTTAGTTGGAAATTTCACTAGTAGAAAACCAGAGTAATTCACCTGTTATAGCTAGTTGAGCTAACTGTACCTCGCACCCCCGCAATGCACTGCTGATGATGTCACATATTACATTATTCATGACATGGTCAGTAACATCACTGATTACATCATCCAGGGACTATGTGTTTCTGTAAAGTTTAAATATGTTATATATATATACATATATTCACTGAAAAAACCATAGGTTATACACCATATATAGTTAGGAATTAGCATTTAAAAAACCTTATTTTACTCACACAAAACCATTGAAATTCCATATATAGTTAGTTGCACTAACTATATATCGCGCACCCGCAATCCACTGCTGATGATGTCACATATTACATCATTCATGACATGGTCAGTGACATCACTGATGACATCACTGATGACATCTCAAATGACATCACTGATGACATCACTGATAACAACATCCAGTGATTTTATGTTTCTGTAAAGTTTAAATATGTCTTACATATTGAAGAATGAGTGGATGTATAAGTGTCTGGACGAAGGATTTAGTAGGTGCATGACTGACTGTATGAGTGAGTGATTAAATGTATCTCACTGAGTGCATGGGTTAGTGACTAAACTGTCTTAATTTGTGCATCATTATGTCTGTTGTTCTGTAAACTGCTGCATGTGTTGATCAGTAGCTATATGAGTAACTATATGGGTTATTGATTGATTGTCCAAGTATTTGTATGGGAGACTGAGTGTGTGTGTGGCTGGCTGGGAGGTGTGTGACTCTGTGCAGATCAATGTGTACTTATATCAATGATTGTATAACAAGGTAAGTATGTGTTAGTATATGTTTGAAAATGTAAGGTGCTCTATGTTTAACTGTATAGACAAGAAAATGGAAGTGTGATTGATTCTTTACAGGACTGACTAGGTGTGTGAGTAACTCCATGGATGAGTGGCAGAGTGTGAGTGTCTGTATAGGTGTATGAGTGCATATGATAGTGTTGTAAAGATGAGTGATTGTATGTATGAATGATTGTATGGGTGAATGAGTGAATGTGTGTGTAGACGTAGGAATCAGTGAGTACATATGTAGTAACTAGTATTGGTGTGTCAATGGTTTCAAAAATTATACTCTGTATTTAACACTGGGTGAAACAGAGGTTATATTAAAATGTGAGGAGATGCATTGTATTGTCACATGAATGATATCATCAGTGATGTGGTCATTGATGTCAAATAAGATGTCATCAGTGGAGTCATCAGTGATGTCATTTGAGATGTCATCAGTGATGTCATCAGTGATGTCACTGACCATGTCATGAATGATGTAATATGTGACATCATCAGCAGTGGATTGCGGGTGCGCGATATATAGTTAGTGCAACTAACTATATATGGAATTTCAATGGTTTTGTGTGAGTAAAATAAGGTTTTTTAAATGCTAATTCCTAACTATATATGGTGTATAACCTATGGTTTTTTCAGTGAATTTTCAAGGTTTTGTAAATGCTAATTCCTAACTATATATGGTTTATAACCTATGGTTTTTTCAGTGAATTTCAATGGTTTTTTAATAGCAAATATCTATAGCTGTAAAATGTATTCCTATTTAAATCCAAAAATATATTTTATATGTTTATTAATAATTTTTTTTAAATATTTTTTTTGTTTCGCTCCCGGTTCGCGGACCGGGAAGCTTCCCGTTAGCTCAATTTGATGCCGCGACCCGGTCCGCGAACCGGTAAAAAATCAACATAGTGACGGTATCGCGTTGCCGCGTAATGCGTCTTATGACGTACTGCGTTAGCGCACCCGGAAGTGCCCCGGGGCGCGGACCGAGGCGCGAAACGCAGCTCCCTGGAAGCGATCCGCGACGTATCGCGTTGCCGCGTAATGCGTCTTGTGACGTACCGTGTTAGCGCACCCGGAAGTGTCCCGGGGCGCGGACCGGGGCGTGAAGCTTAGCGACCCGGAAGCTAACCGGGGCGCGTTCCGCAGCGCGTAACATGAGCGTGAGAGGTCATGTGACTTGTTAATAAAACTTTTCATTGGTTCATTTCACTTTTGGTTTCATAATGATGTAAGGCTAGGTCAGGTGACCTAAAAATAACACTTTTCATTGGTTGAGAAGTATTGTTTTTCCCAAATGATGAAAACCCCTCCTTCTTTCCTCACTCTGACTTTCATCATTGTGAGAGGAAGACCTATTTTGCTTGTTGGAAAATGGCTTCATTGGTAGCTTCAGCTGGTGGACCCCCACCACCACCTCCACCTCCTCATGGGAAGAGAGGACCGCCTCCCCAGGTCATTACCAACACTGAGGAGGAAGATGAAGAAATGGATGAGGAGGGAGAAGAACCACAGTTCTTAGAAGAGGTGCCCCGGGTTTCCAGAAAGAAAGCCAGTTTCATCTGGCAGTTTTATTCGATCCCTCGTGGCCCAAAAAAAGTCAATGCGAGGTATGTCACCTGCCGCATATGCAAAGAACAATTGTCCAGAGGGACGGACAAAAAATATAGCTATGGAAATCACACAATGCACAGGCACATGACAAGGAAGCATCCACTAAATTACAGCCGGGCGGAAATAAGGGATATGCTTGACAATCCAAGACCAACTCCTGTGGCCAGACCAACAATACCGATTTCTCTAACACCAGAAGAGGCACGGGAAACTGTGCCAAATATTCAAGAAAATTTTGGGCACATGATTCACTTATGTATGCACTGTCGTGCATTATTAGCTTGTGGCAACATGAGCATCAATGCACTCAACCTGGCGTATGAACACCATGATTGCCCTAACCGCTCCCAGTAATTTTTTTTTGCTCCTGTTGAGCCCTTTTCCACGCCTGTTTTTTGTTGTTTCCCCCCCCCAAAAAAAATATAAAATCGTTCAAAAAATACAAAAAAAACAAAAAATGTTCAAAAAATAAAAAAATATAAAACAACAAAAATATAAAAAAAAAAGTTCTTTTCAGAACTACCTTCCCTTTCAAAAAAAATTGCTAGAATGTTTAGCACTCTGGCAAGCTCTATTTCTTTTGGTTCGCTCCCGGGTTAGCTTCCCGGTACGCGTACCGGGAGCTAACCAAAAAAAAAAAAGTGTAAGTATAAGGAAAGTAAACAGAGAGTGATGTTAAAAGAAAGACAGCTATAGGGAGTAAAGAAGAGATACTGTTTAATAGATCTATTTACCAAAGAAAAGACAGAAGAGGGTATAATTGTGAAAAACAAAATAGATAACGAAGTGAAAGAAAAAAAAAGAGAGTATAACATTAACAAAGAAGAGTTTCTTGGAGAATGTGAGTGAATGTTCAAAATAAGATTAAAACATGAGGAATAACAGAGAGAAAAAATAGAAAACAGAAAACAAAAAATAACAGAAAAAGATTAATTGAAACAGCAAAGAAATGTAAGTAACATAGAGCCATATCATCAACATAGGCAATAAAAGTTTTGCAGCTTTTATTGGCAGAAATGTGTCGCTAAAGCTGCTTTTGTGGCAGAAAACTGCCGCTAAAACCACTTTTGCACCAGTTTTCTGCCAATAAAAAGAGCAATAATTTTATTGGCTGTGTTCATAATATTCCCCTTAGTGTGCTTCAACTACACAGAGAAAGCATTATGAACAAGTAGTGATAGAGTGATCAGTCAAAGACACTAAGAGTAATAGAGACGGAGTGAGTGAACAAGAGTGAGGAACTATGAGAAGAGAGGGACTGAGGAAAAGAGTGGAAGGAGTTGAGTAAGTAGGTAATAGAGAAAGGAATGAGGAAAGTAGCAAAGGCAGGAAACTGAGGGTTAAAGAAATGAAGCTGTGGAACTAATAGTAGGTGAATGTGATAGAAATGTAACGAAAAGAATACAAAACATTTACCTTATAATTGTCGTTAAATTACTCACTTTTTGTTTTTATACTTTCAATCTGTGAAAGAGAGAACAAACATTTGAAAAATATTAAAACATGTATTTAAAAATTAGAAAAGACAAGGGAAAAGATTGAAGGACAAACAGTTTTTCAACAACTTTGACACTTACAGAAGCTTCTGCTTCTCCAGGCCCCCTACACAGTCCTAAAGATATACATTTTAAACTAACAGTATCTTGATGCAGATGAAGTGAGGCCTATCTTAAAACATGGTGCATCTTTTGCATTGCTATTGTTTCAGAAAAGTGTCGCAAGACACTAAAATTTTAAATAATTGCTTCAGGATGCCAATAAGATGTCTACTATCCAGAGGTTTGTTTGAGGTGAGGCCTACTCAGGGTTGCAGATGAGATTTACACTTGTTGAAGAGTACAGAGGAGATAATACATGTGAAGGTCTACCAATGAAGTGAGTCATGTCCACTGCACTCTTCAACAAAGTCCAAACCTCCTATGTTTCCCTGGACAGACCTAAACTTGATCTGCACAATGTGATTCGTAATGATAGGAAACACAGGTGATGTAAATGAAATACGTGCAATTTATTTTGCTCATTTCACAATCACATCACTTGTGTTTCCTTTGCTTAGGTATCTCATTGTGCAGATGTAGTCCAGCATATGAAAGAATATGCAGAAGTGCAGCACTGCATGCAACAACTTTGACACTTACAGAAGCCTCACCTTCTCCATGCCTCCTACACAGTTCTACATATACATCATAAATGCAAACAGTACAGAATTAATTATACATGTTAAATGGTTTATTTTTGCTGTTCTCAGAATGTATCAAAATTCACTAAAAACAGTGACTTGAAGGTATTCATCATATAACAGCGGGGAAAAAAAAACACAATCAAAATGATTGTGTTTAAAAACCCCATACAACATAAGAAATCAAAATTCAGAACTCCTTAAAGTTAACTTACTTTCCATGACGTCCAAGGATGTCCTATGAACAGCTTACACTCTTTTGTGCTGTTATTACTTTCAGCCCGCCACTTTCTGAAAGAAAATCTCCATCGTTTTTAAAAACACGTTACATGCAATAAATGACTTCTTGCTCTCTACCACAAGTTTCCACAAGGCCAAATCTGGTCAGAGCCATTTATAACTCTTGGATTTCTTGTAAGCCAATCCCGTCATTTGGCATTTCCGCAACTTTCAGAATTAAAATGTTGAAGATCATTTTCACAATCCTGGAATAGTAATATCTTCCCCTTCTTGCTCAGTCATGTTCTACATTTCCTATGACACTGATACTGCTTACTATGAAGCAGACTTACACTACCTCTATGACTACTACAATTATTTAATTCTCTACATCACTTTTAATCACAAAGCAATGTAAAACAGTAGACAGCATTGCAGACTTACATTCCCTCTACTCCATGTTTTGATTGGCTGCTTCAATTAGCTTATAAAAAGAAACAGTTTTTCTGAACTCATTCAAAGTGCACGTATTTCTCCATGACGTCCAGTCCTATGGTTAGAAGTTATGTCTCTGAACTACACTTATCCTCAAGGCCAAATTGTGTAGGAGCCATTAGAACTTCTTGAAATTCCACAGAGCACATCCCGAGATTATTTCCCTAAAATTTTGGTTTTAAAAACACCAGGTAAGAGTTTTTAAGGTCATACGGCAATTTTTTTTTGAAAATTAAAACAGAATCATTGCAGAATGACCAGCCATTTCTAGACTTTAAATAAGCTGTGTAATGTCCTGATGTTATTGAAGGGCCGTCATGATATATAATTGCTGCAGTTACAAAAGTCCTTCCTGATATTGACAACTGCGAAGCTACAAAATTTTTAATTAAAGTTGTCAATTTTGTTCCATCAGGCCTACATCGTTGGAACATTAAAATGACATACTGGCCATATGTTCGTATAAATAATGTGGACATCATTTCAGATTTACATTGGCTACACTCCATGTTGTGATCAGCTGCTTTTACTAGCTTATTAAAGGAGACTGATTTACTGTCTGGCAAAGTTAAATATATAAATCTTTCTGAGTCTACACTAGTAGTACTTGATACCATACAGTTCTCGCAGTCATGCTGCCATTGATAAGAAAGCCCAAACAGCTGATCTACATCTACACCTTCAGCATGTAATACATCAAGCATATACATTAAAAACTCCTGACAATCTTGCTGAATATTTTGAGAGAATTGTGTTTGGCCTGAACATCTGTCTAACAGATTTCGAATTTCAGACACACTTTCTATGTTTCTTCTATCAGTGCTACATTTCTCTAACACAGAATTTAACAAACTGCAAAATCTTTGATCAGAATTGACCACAATCTCTTCTTTTACATTTTCTAGAGAAAACAAAACATTAACCACTACATTAGCATAGCAGTTGACACCAGAACTGTTTTCAAATTGAAAACCAACAACATCTTCAACAGAATCCTTTTTGTTTCTGCTTGTAATTTTAGGTTCATCGACTTTTCGTCTTTTTGCTACAACCTCCCCAGTATTGGTCACATTTCTTCGTTTCCGGCCTACCACACGTTTCTCAAACAAAGGATACTGAGGCAAATGTGGCGCATACTCTCTTCTTAACCTATTGTATTCCTTAACACAATCTAGATCAGCACAAATGTTTGTGACATCACACTCAATCAAGTACAATCCCGATAAAGTTCTAACTCGTGACAATGCCACATATGCCATACCCTCCTTGAACACAGAACTGCCAATATTCACCAATGCACTGTCTACACTTAAACCTTGCGATTTATGGATTGTCACCGCATATGCCAAGCAAACAGGAAACTGCTTACGGCGAACATATAAGTCTTTTACAAGCAAAAATCTAGCAGAGCAACGACCAATTAGCTGTACTTCCTCAATGCCATCAAATTTAATTTTTAAAAATTCAATTCCATCTCTATTTCTGTATTTTACAAAATCAACAACATTACCCATTGATCCATTTACCAGACCTCTTTCAACATGTAAATTCCTTCTTAAAATTATACGGCAGTTCAAGCACACATTCAGAGTCTTTTCAAAACCTGCAGTTTTAGATATACTCTTCTCTAATGAATCCAATTTTGTTTTCAGATTCTCAGACAAAATAATTGTTGATCCCATATGCTCTACTCTGTCAATAGCTTCCAGTTTCACAATCTCTTGCTTTTCTAAATGCAACATTTTGTTGTTGAATTTGGCACATTCTGCAAGAGTTGGCATCAAACATATTCCAGATTTCTTATCAGTAATTTTCTGAAAAATATTCTCAGGCACAACATCTTGTTCTGGATATAAATTTGACAGTAATCGTGCATGTAAAGCTTCTTTCCCATGCTCGGTCACTTTTCCAATTCTAACATCCTGTAGAATAGTCTTGTAAACTTCATCCTTCGCCTGACGCATATTTTCATGCAGTTCAGCATAATTGAAGTTTAACCATATATTGACGTTGCCAATGCTGCCTAGGCACTTCCTGGTATCTTCATGCGTGAGCATTTTGAACACAGGTTGCCCTTTCACTGGTGTCAGCTGCAGAAGATCTCCGAAAACAATGATGTGTTTGCCACCAAATAACACATCATACTCTGTTTTGAGAACTTCTTGCATCCTCAAATGCACAAAGGCAAGCATGACATTGGAAACCATGCTTACTTCGTCAATGATAAGAAGTTTCATTTTCCTCAAGATTCTTGAAACTTCAAAACAAGCATCTCCAGATAGCTTGTGATATTGTAATTTGTTGTCATGCTCCACTGGCAGCATCAGTAAACGATGTAAAGTAATCCCTTTAATGTTATGTGCTGCCAGTCCAGTTGGAGCGGTGACAACACAAGACAGCGATGACTCTGTCCTTTCCTGCAAATAGCATGAAATTGCTTTAATGAGGAAACTTTTTCCAGTTCCCGCTTCTCCACTCACGTACAGTCGGACAGGCTTCAACGACGTACATGAGCACTCTTTCTTGTCATGACTTAATCCATGATCAATTTGCATGGTAACTTCGTCATATATTTTCCTCTGCTCAACGTTGAGTTGTCTTTCCAACTCTTCTAAGTTAACCGCATCCTCCTGAGCATGTGCCATGGCTCTTTCCACTTCATTCATGGCAGTGGCAGCTTCATTTTCGATAACAGGTCCTCCTAGTGGATCCTGACTCAATGAAGCAGAACTCTGACTGTCCTGAGAACTGTCTCTGGCAATCTCGGCTGCAATCGTTGCTTCCTGCTCAATTTCCGCATTCAACATTTCTACATATTTGGGAAAAGCAGGACATTCTATGGTCTCCTTGGCGGCATTGAAAGAGTCTTCGTAACAGAGGAAATCTCCAAGCAGTTCCTCTTCTGCACGCCAAGGCTTGAAAAGTTGCAAAAGTGCTAAATAGAAAAACTCCTTTTTTTCAGGAGATTCGCCACTCAATTTTCGATGGTTTACCAAGTGGCATTTTCTCTGCTTGACCAGACATCCCTCACTTCCTATTACAGCATACACTCCTTTCTCAGTATCTTCTTTGATGTTCCTCTTGAATATGTAATTTTGAAGAACCTCATACAGACAAACATTGTCGAGGTGACTGCTTCTATTTGGATAATATGTATCCAACATGTTGGTCTTGAAAATGTCGGTACTGTTTGGCTCCTTTTCCGCCAAATACTCAATTTCCCGCACAGGTTTCAGAACTCGATTACGCGTTGCAGCAAGACCAAGACTCGCCCAAACGATACTCCTGGACTTGGCATAGAGACTTGCTGAAGACAACCGGTCAGAGCATTCGTAAGCTCCAATTTCTCGATGCGACAACATCTTCAGACTGAAACTGTACAACTTCTTGCTGAGGCTCTTTTCATGGGAAATGTCCTCCCACATATCCTTCAATTCTGTCTTCTCTTTTTTGGTGATGTAAGACGTCACATACCGAGCCACAGCCATACAGTTATCAGCCACAAACTGTATATCCATGTTAGCATTCCACATGGACAAAATCACCGGGTTGTAGTCGTTGATGTACTTGGACTCTTCGTTCCTCTTCAAATTGTATGTGTTTTTAGGTGATTTCTTCATGACATTATGTCGCAGCGAAGACATCAAACTGTTTACTCTTCCTTTAGAAATCACCGGTCGTGGAAAACCGAAACGACATTTGGTGTAGAACTTGTCCTTGTTTCGGAATTTACGACGGCAGTACTTTCCACATCGATGGCTTTGGAAACGCAGAACTTTTTCTCTTAGGCTTTTCTTCTCCTTTGCGTTTGGAACAGCACACGTAGAATACTGTTGGATGAAACTCATCACTGAGTCTTCTGGATCCGTTCCAAATTTAGGTGCATCCTTGATCCACAGCAACATATGTATATGAGGAGCACCTCTTGCTTGGTACTCCTTTCTCCAGAAGAAATCCAACACCTCTCCAAGAGGTGGATTCTTCTTATTCATGATGAAAGACATCATAGCTTCAAATCTATGATTGAAGTACCTACATACATTGACTGGATCCAAAGAGCACAGTTCTCCGGGTGTCTTGAATTCGATGTTATCTACGTTAGCATTTGCCTCTCGTAGAAATTCAAGTAAGTCTTCCCAGCCATACTCGGCACAGCTCAGAGTGAGGAACCATGTGGGAGTACCTAAGTTCCTCAGCATACATTTTAAATCACCATGACGACGGTACCAGTACTCATTAGTACCACGCTGACACGCCATGAGATTAATCAGGTGAGAATCCAAAATACTGTCTTGGACATTGACTTTATCCATAAAGTCACTTGCCGAGATGTTTTGCATGTGTATACCACTTTTCAAGATGTGGTTCACTGCATATGACAGTCCAGACAGATCGCTTTCAAACAGGAGATGAAACAAATAGGGAATGCATTGTCGAAACCTAGCATCTCCTGCATACAATCGCAAAGTCCGGTATTCAGAAGCAGGAATTTGATGAGGTCGCTCATCATATCTTCCTCCCTGACCTGTTGGAAAAAGCTGTGGGAAACACCGAGCTTCCAAACTTTCCTCCCAAACACTAATGGGACTCCCTTTGGCTTGTTTCATTTGAAACAACTCAATAGCATTCCCCATGACTTCCTTGGAATGCAAAGGATGAACACTATAATGTTCATATATTTCTTCACTAGTAGAGGGTTCTACTTTCTCAATTTGACCAGCACACAAATCGCTATCCTCTTCCTCACTTACTTCCTCTTCTGCAACATATACATTCTTATAGTATTTATTATTTTTTTTCAAATACAATGTTGCCTTTTTAACTTTCCTAACATCTACTAAATCTTGCCATATTTTCTTATTCTTTGTCGGAACCCCATTAACTAAGATAACCAGAGGTTCCTCTTCCACTTTTTCTACTCCAATTGTGTTAATGTTTTTCTTCAAATCTAGAGGCAAATAAACAACTCTTCCCTTTAATCCTCTCTGTAAATCTGATGGAGGCAATTTCCCTGTCTTTGGCTCCATTCTTACAATAGCCTGAAAGGGATGGATACTTTGAATCAAAATAGATTCATAAGTATTTAAATCCTTCAATTCAGAAGGAATCTCAACCAATTCCAGATTATTATGAACTGCTCTAGCAGGCATCTGGTTTTGATTTAATTTGCAACAACAATAAGTACACACACGTTGATCCAATCCCAAATCAAAACAATTTTCTACCATCAAGTATGTTGCGAAATCCTTCCATTCACTATTATCTTCCCTTTCACTTTTTGCATATAAATCCACTAACTTAGTCTGATTCTTATAATAAGTGCGTCGACAACACACACAAGTGAAATTAGGCCTCTCACTTGATTTCACCTCAAACGTCGCAATTTCCCTCTGGAAATTATCTGTACTGGAAACCTGTACACTATCTTCCACATGACCCTCTTCTTCTTGCTCAATTTCAACATTCTCCTCTTTACTTCCAAAGTAACAAAACTCAATTTCTTCACATATATTCTTCACATCTATTTCAGAACCATGCAAAAGAGCAGCGCATAATTGTTTAAGCATAATTGCTGGACTCTTAGCATAATACAACATTCTAACTAATTTCCTCACTTTATTATGATGCACTGCTAGCATCCTGAAATGATAAAAACACTCTGGCATACTCTCCTGGAAAGACAAGCCAGTGAATGACCATGCAAACCTGTCACTTCTCTTACTCTGCAAGGATCTAATTCTTGCAACAACCTTATTTTCTGCTTCAAACTTTTCTTATTAAATGACCGTACAAAATCACAAAGCAAATTGATAGAATCCTGTCGCACACTGCAAATACTACTACACTTCCAGGTGTACACAGGACCCTTAGCACGTCTTCCTAAAACCTCATTACCTAACACCTCTTCTGCCTCTGTTGTCACAAGTTTTTCTTTTTCAACTGGACAACCATCTTTCACTTCATAAGCACGACCACTGGTGTCAACTGCATGCACCAAATCATTATCCTGGAAATAACTCTCCTCATTAAAAAATGCCTCACAGCTTGAACTATGCATCCATTCTCCAGAAAAAACTTCACAAAAATTACTACGATTAACTATTCTCTTCCATCTACTATTTCTTTTGAAATCATAAATTGCCTTGTTTAGCTTCCTAATTCTATTGATTATCAAAATAAATAACTTACGTTTAATTTCAAATGCCTGATCAATAACTTTCTCAACTTTTTTTTTTCTCTTATAAAAAACCAGTTTCTGTTGACCTTTCTTAATATTTTTTAACAAATTGCCCATTATCCTGTTGCGGAACTTTCGTTTACGAATCTCCCTAAACTGTTGTTTCCTTCTACTATCATGCACAGAGTTATCTCTTGCTCTAGCAGTAACATTTTTGATTGGCCTTTCCTTTCCATTTGAATTCCTTCTCGTTTTATGGACTGAAACATTTTCTGTAGTAATATTTTTTTTACTACACATATTTCTTATGAAATATTTTGTGCTCTTACCCGGTGCTTTCTTCGTGACTTGACAAATCTTTTTGTTAGAGGACTGCTGCTTATTTTCTTTCACCTGCTGTCTTTGACGTTTTGCAGCCTTTCTCTGTCTTTCTATTGTTGGCATGGTGAAATCTTGAAATGATCTGCAGTTGAATCTGTGGTAAAATATAATAAAAAATGTTATTAACCATTATTACCAAACAGTAAAACAATAACAGTGATCAAAAACTTAACACACTACTTGACATTTTAAATAGAAGATTTTTTAGTCCTTGCAAATTTACAATACAGAAATAGCAGAAAAGAAATGACATTTATATTTGTTACCTGTGCTATTTTATATGTGAATCTGATCTAATTTTATGAGCATATTTTAATATTTTATTGAAGACACTACACATAACCTGCTTTTGAAGGTGTCTTTATTTTTAAATTAAACGGTTTACCTTTTTACTTTTTATTAATTATAAATTTTAAAAATAAATGTTTATATTTCCATAGGCTCAAGCAGGTCAGCTTCCCATCCTATGTCATATAATTCGGACAAATCTGCATCCTCATCACGCTCTTCTTCATCCTCAGGATTTAAATCATCCAAGGGATCAACATCCACTGATGTTTCAATTACAAGTTCAATGATGAGGTCAAAATCAACTGATTGCAGATTGTCGCTCATGTTGAGGTTGTCTTTATCTTTAAAGAAAGATAACAACAATGAGATGTTGCAGAGTAAGAGACAAATCTCAGAGATTATAATAGTAAAATTGTTTAACAAGAGTAATATTTTGCAGCTATTATTTAGCCATGTCCAGCAATGCTGAGCAGGTGAAGACTATGTCTAAATTTTCAGTGAACAGGACTCATCTCTTCTTAACCTTGGATAAGCCTCACCGACTCTGTGTGTCCTGCACATACGTAAATGTAAAGGGGCAGATTTATGTTAAATGGCATATCCCCAGGCATGCACCAGTTAACGTGCACCACTACTCTGCCACCCATGGTGTGCCGTATTTACAATCAGATAGGAGAAAGCTTCGTCAAAACCCTGCGCCTGCTTTAAGCAGGCATAGGTCTTGACGCAACATTGTGGAGATGGGGCACCCCTGAGCCTTGCTTGAGCTGCATCGCACTTGCGATACAACTCCAGCAATCACTACCTTTACAGCACAGATACGTCACGCATCTGTGCCATTTTTGCCCCATGATGCCCCGTATTCTAAATGCAGCACACCATGGGTGGCGGAACAGCGGCGCAGGATGACTGACACATCCCTGGTGATGCACCAGTCATCATAAATCTATCCCTAAGCTTCTTATCTTGTTACAGATGAACCGCCATATGTAGCATGAAACTATTTTGCATTTCCTAAATAGCGAATTTTAAGGAATAAATAGCAATTCTTTACCATTCCTAATTTGCAATGAGCAAATTGCTAATTGCAAGTTACCCATTCATTTCCATGGGCTAGGAGGCTCATAGGAATGAAGGTTTAATTTGCGATTAGCAATTTGCTCATCACAAATTAGGAATTTTTCCAAGGGTGCAGGGGTGTCTCAAGAACACCCTGCTGCACCCCTGAAAAAGAAATTTGGGGGCATATGGCACACATACATGCCCTAAGGGCATGTGTTGGCGTCATATGGCACCTTTTGTTTTTTTGAAAAAAAGCTTTTTGAAAAGAATTCACAAATTACCACCAATTTACCACAATAGTTTCCAAATCCTTAATGTCATTTTTTACATATTTTTTGTTTGATACATTGCATTTAAGTAGTCACAAAATTTGCAAATCCTTCAGTGCAATTGCAAAATAAGGAATAGCAAATTTTGCTACTCCTTATTTTGCATCAAACTTGTTTGATACATACCATTTTTCTAATTAACATTCGCAAAGGCCGAAATTCGTAGAATTTTGATCTTTGCGAATGCTAATTAGCTTGATACATATGGCCCCAAGTGAGGCCTGTCTTGCGACATGGTGCATCTTTTGCATCACTGCTGCATCGGTTTCATGTGGTACGTTTTTTTTACACCATGACATATCTGCCTAAATGCATCAATTTGTAATGTTGTCGCCTCATAGCAAATCTTTTGCACCGCCGCTGCATCATAAAAGTGACGCACAGTGGCACAAAAGAGGCATACACCTATCATAAATCTGTCCCTAGCATTTTAAAAGATTAATCCAGGATGACGATAAGGTGTGGCCTATCCAGAGGTTTGTTTAAGGTGAGGCCTACTCAGGATTGCAGATTAAAGTTACGCTTGATGAAGAATACAGAGGAGATAATACATGTAAAGGCCTACCAATGAAGTAAGTAATGTGCACTTTATTGCGCCAGTCATCATAAATGTATCCCTAAGCTTCTTATCTTGTTACAGATGAACCACCATATGTACCATCAAACTATTTTGCATTTCCTAAATAGCAAATTTTAAGGAATAAATAGCAATTCTTTACCATTCCTAATTTGCAATGAGCAAATTGCTAATTGCAAATTAGCACCGCCGCTGCATCATAAAAGTGATGCACAGTTGCACAAAAGAGGCATACACCTATCATAAATCTGTCCCTAGCATTTTAAATGATTAATCCAGGATGACAATAAGGTGTGGCCTATCCAAAGGTTTGTTTAAGGTGAGGCCTACTCAGGATTGCAGATTAAAGTTACGCTTGATGAAGAATACAGAGGAGATAATACATGTAAAGGCCTACCAATGAAGTAAGTAATGTCCACTTTATTGCGCCAGTCATCATAAATGTATCCCTAAGCTTCTTATCTTGTTACAGATGAACCACCATATGTACCATCAAACTATTTTGCATTTCCTAAATAGCAAATTTTAAGGAATAAATAGCAATTCTTTACCATTCCTAATTTGCAATGAGCAAATTGCTAATTGCAAGTTACCCATTCACTTCCATGGGCTAGGAGGCTCATAGGAATGAAGGTTGCAATTTGCGATTAGCAATTAGCTCATCACAAAATAGGAATTTTTTCAAGCGTGCAGGGGTATCTCAAGAACACCCTGCTACACCCCTGAAAAAGAAATTTGGGGGCATATGGCACACATACATGCCCTAAGGACATGTATAGGCGTCATATGGCACCTTTTGTTTTTTGGAAAAAAATGCTTTTTGAAAAGAATTCGCAAATTACCACAAACTAGAAGTTGGTGGTAGTTTCCAAATCCTTAATATCATTTTTTACATATTTTTTGTTTGATACATTGCATTTAAGGAATCGCAAAATTTGCAAATCCTTCAGTGCAATCGCAAAATAAGGAATAGCAAATTTTGAATTAAGGACATTTTAAGTAATTTCCACATGTGCAGTGTTTTCAAATTATGATTTGAAAATCGTTTTTGGGGAAAAGTAATGGTTTGCAAATTTATGACAAGGACATAATGGTGTATGCTTCTCTATAAGGCATTTCAGTGTCTCTGATGTCATTTTTCCCATATTACATTATAAGACCTTTCCCCATGGAGCACATTCCTTGTAAATATGCTCCCACCTGTGCATGGTGAATTTAGATTTTGACTGTTTGAGTCACATAGCCATGTTAAAAGTCACCCCAAAAAATTGCAAACGCTTTAAAAAAACACATTCATGTGTCTTAAGGACATTTTAAGTCATTTCCCCGTGGACAGTGTTTTGTAAGTGGCGCAAAAGAGGCATACACCTATCATAAATCTGTCCCTAGCATTTTAAATGATTAATTCAGGATGACGATAAGGTGTGGCCTATCCAGAGGTTTGTTTAAGGTGAGGCCTACTCAGGATTGCAGATTAAAGTTACGCTTGATGAAGAATACAGAGGACATAATACATGTAAAGCTCTACCAATGAAGTAAGTGATGTCCACTTCATTGCGCCAGTCATCATAAATGTATCCCTAAGCTTCTTATCTTGTTAGACATCAACCACCATATGTATCATATAACTATTTTGCATTTCCAAAATAGCGAATTTTAAGGAATAAATAGCGATTCTTTACCATTCCTAATTTGCGATGAGCAAATTGCTAATTGCAAATTACCCATTCATTTCCATGGAGCAGGAGGCCCATAAGAATGAAGGTGCAATTTGCGATTAGCAATTAGCTCATCGCAAATTAGGAATTTTTCCAAAGGTGCAGGGGTGTCTCAAGAACACCCTGCTGCACCCCTGAAAACGAAATTTGTGGACATATGGCGCACATAAATTTTAACAACATTCCTTTACCTCAAAAACGATTTTCAATTCATAATTTGAAAACACTGCCCACAGGGAAATTACTTAAAATGTCCTTAAGACACATGAAAGTGTTTTTTTATTGCCTTTCCAGCATGGTTGGGTCACTTTTAACATGGCTATGTAACACAAACATTTAAAATCTAAATTTCCCATGCACAGGTCGGAGCATATTTACAAGCAACTTGCGCCACAGAGAAAGGTCTTACATTAAAATGGGAAAAATAACATCAGGGACAGTCAATTGCCGTATAAAGAAGCATACACCATTATGTCCTTGTCATAAATTTAAAAACAATTCCTTTTCCCCAAAAACGATTTTCAAATCATAATTTCAAAACACTGCACATGGGAAAATTACTTAAAATGTCCTTAAGACACATAAAAGCGTTTTTTGATTGCCTTTGCAGCATGTTTGTATCACTTTTAACATGGCTATGTAACACAAACATTCAAAATCTAAATTTTCCATGCACATGTGGGAGCATATTTACAAGCAATTTGCGCCACATAATTCATAATTTTCTCCTAAAAGCACACTATTCTCTATCTAAATTAAAGAAATATTTTCTCACCTTAGCAAATACTTTGAGTTTGAAAACAGTCTCAGAAACACACCAATTTGTCTTCAGCAGAGCAAAAGGTATGCACTCCAGAGTCTGCAGCTATCAAAAGCACAGAAATGCTGTAATTCTTCACACATATCTCTCATGTCACCCAATCAAAACTCTTCCCTCACTTTTTTTCAAATGAAAACCCTTCCCCCCTCTGCCCTTTCTGCCTTTTCTGCATGGCAACCACCTCTTGGAAGACTTCTGGTGTTTGCAAGTTCACACAACTTTGTTGCAATTGAACTCTGAACTCTCAGTGCACCTGCATATCCAGTGCATTCTTTCATTTAATGATTTTTTATTGACCATTCAAAATACATCTTTCAAAGAACACATCCGTGCACCCTAACTTTCTTTTTTCAGCAATCAAAATCCACCAATCACTGTTACTGCTTCATGAACACAGAAACTCCACAGTTTTTTTCATTTTAAACTCTCATTTTTTCAACTGCCATTTCATTGCCACACTTCATCTGACTGCAGAAGAACCTTCTCTCACCATGTTTTCTGTCTGGATTGTTGGACATAGTTATATTCACTGGGCTCAAAGGTACGTTGAAAACAGGAAATTACCTAACCTCAATTTACAAGATGTGGAAATTAAGTGGTTTGGCCACAGAGGATTAAAATGTCACCAATTGATACCATTGGTGAAAACCTTTATGCATTTGCCCAAACCTGACCTGTTAATTGTGCACTGTGGAGGTAATGACTTGGGCACTTTGACTGGTGTAGGTCTGGAAATGCTTTTAAAGGACACCTTTGAGCAATTAATGGCACTTTTTCCTCAGACTGCCTTGGTATATTCAAATATATGCCAAAGACAGAAATGGAGGTGGTCAAACCAATTTTGTCCACAAATTGAGAAGTCGAGGAAGCATGTAAACAAATCTGTTTCAGCTTACATGAGAGACCATGGAATGGGCTCCCTGTACAACAATAACTTGCGTTACTACATGCAAGATATCTACAGAGGAGATGGAGTTCACTTCTCAGATGAAGGCAACAGAGTTTTCACTCTGAATTTAAGAATGTGCATTGGTACCTACTTATAAGTACCTAAATGTACCATAAACCCAAAAGCTCTTCTCAGAGCTACCCTACATCTGATCACTCACAATTATTATTTTACTCTAACATTTTTCACAAATTTCCAACAAAGTACGCTCCCTGGGGCGCTACCCGGTACGCGAACCGGGAGCTAACCTCGCGAATTTTTTTTTACAAATGTTTTTTTTCCGCACATATAAGCCTCCTCAGCCACCCTCAGAAAACCTAGGGGGTCAAGATAACTCTACCGTGCCCCCTTCTACCCATTCTGAACATTATTTGCCCTCCATCTTGTATCTTAATTCGACCGAAACACAAAATGGTGGACTCCCGGAACGCTTAAGGTTCGCGAACCGGGGCGCTCAACGGTACGCGTACCGGGTCGCTCCCTGGGAAGCGCACCATCAAAAAAGGTGGGAAAGTAGTTCACAGAAAAGCCACTGGAGACAATTTCACCAAATATAGATTAGCTCATACTACATACCAATCCCTACTATTTTCACAAATTTGATTGGAATTCCATTTAGTCATTTAGCCTGTAGACCTCTCTAAATACCCTGAGGTAAATTACTTCACAAAACACATCTGAAGTGTTGGAATTGACAACCAATGAAAATTTTACTTTCATTTTCTACTTTTTTTACCTGACATTTCATTGGTTATATACCTGAATATATATAAAGGAAGAGAAGAAAACACAGCCATTTTGACTACTACTTCTTGCTGTACATTTCAATAGTATTTTCACTAATTCCTTCAACTTCTTTCTAAAGGTAAGTTTTTATTTTTAAAACTGAAGTATATTGTGCACTATAAGTTAATATGGTAAACTTTTTCTGATAGATATATACTATCCCTCTGTAGTAGTTATAGATTTAGAGAGACTTCTCTGTTATAGTTATGGATGGAGTTAGGCTTCTCTTGTATAATTATGAATTTACTTACGTTAAATCACATACACTTTTTTATATTCCTACTTCCACTCTGATACTATACACTGCCCAAAGATAAATTCACTGATAAAAAATGCCTATCTAAAATTATTCCCAACATTGCCCTATCTCTACTAATATATATTTTTTTAATCCAAATTTCAGGCAAAATGGAAGGCGAAAACCAAGTTTCTTTTGAAATGGACCTGCAAGAGAGCAGCCAAGAATTGATTGATACAATTGATCAAATTGACATTGAATTTTTCGATGAAACTTGGGACAATGAACTACTGCAATGTGTACAAGCAGTAGATAACCTCCTTGCAAATGAGGCCATTTTACACCCTCAGAGACTACAATGTATATTCCATGATAATTATGAAATTTCTGACAATGAAATGTTAGAAAGTTTAATAAATTATGAAACACAATCACAATAAAAAAAAATGCTTAAAAAATAAAAAAAATAAAAAATAATCAACAAAAACAACAATCAATTAACATACAGCATTTGAAAAGTCTATCATTCATTTTTCATTGCAGTACGCTGCCCAGAACGCTTCCCGGTTCGCGGACCGGGCGCTCCCCACGCAAAAAAAAACAAAAACATTTTTTTGTTTTTTTTGCCCCGCGGGGCCCTTTTAAAACCTCCACATTAAACCTAGGGGGTCAGGGAGGATCTAGTATGCCCCCTTATGGTCATTTTCGCCTTTGTTTTGGCCTCCTCTTGTCTCTCAATCCTACCGAGAGACAAGATGGCGGCCGCTCCGGACTGTTTAGAATGTTGACAGACACCGGAGAGCCAATCAGCTTAGCTACGCGAAGTTCCGGTACGCTTAAGGTCCGCGGACCGGAGCGCTGCCCGGAGCGCGCTTACAGATATATATCTTTTTTTAAACGTTAATTTCTCAAAATCCACTGGAGCACATATATTGAGACCTAGAAAAGGCACATCGGGCTACCAGTCCCTACAATTTTGCCAAGTTTCATGCAAATCCATTCAGCCGTTCGGGCTAAAAGTGAGGCCAACCGCCCTATGGAAAACTCAATGTTAAAAACACGTTTTGGGACCCTTGACGAAACCCCCCCCAAATTTTCAGGGGCTGCTCAGAAACAAAATGTTCCATTTTCCTGAAAATTTCAGCCAATTCCGTCCACAAACGCCAAAGTTATTAGACATAGAATTTTCAAAAATCCCATAGAGAAAAAATCCTAACTATATATACCTACTGGCGACCGCCAGTAGGTAATATATATATATATATATATATATATATATATATATTTCACAAAAATGCCCTCAGCATTTGCCAAAGCACTCAACATTGCTCCGACCATCCAGTCATATTCACACAGGCATGCCTTCCTGCTCCACCATTAGTTTGCCTGGCGCCTTGCTAGGTCTCAATATATGTGCTCCAGTGGATTTTGAGAAATTAACGTTCAAAAAAAGATATATATCTGTAACAGCGGACCGGGCAGCGCTCCAGTTCGCGTACTTTTCGCGGTACGGAGCTTTGTGAAGCGAAGCTGATTGGTTCTCCGGCGTCTGTAAACATTCCAAACAGTCCGTAGCGGCCGCCATCTTGTCTCTCGGTAGGATCGAGAGACAAGAGGAGGCCAAAGCGAAGGGGCAAATGACCATAAGGGGGCATAGTAGATCCTCCCTGACCTCTTAGGTTTGATGTACCATTTTGCCAAGTTTGGTGTAATTCCGTTCAGCCATTCAGGCTGTAGACGTATCTAAATGTCCTATGGAAAATTGCATGGGGAAAACACATTTGAAAGTGTTGAAATTTAGAACCAATTAAAATGTTACTTTGGTTTTGTATTTGTGTGTGATGAAAGTTAATTGGTTATGTATATATCTAAAATGAGAGGAAACCACAGCCATTTTGTGATACTACTGTCTGAGGTACATTTGTGAGGAATTTTTGGTGCTCAATTTCTGGTGTTTGGTTTACACAGTACTAACACTTCTCCTACTTTTAAAAAGGTGAGTTGTTAATTTGTAAGGGGAACTATGTTGTACACTTTAAGATAATTTGAAAAATGTTTTCTGTTATTTATTTACAGTCCTTCTGTTATACTAAATACTTGATAAAGTTAGTTTTATATTATGTATTACTAAAAACGATAAATGAAAGTGATTATTTTTTTCTGCAATTTACAGCAAGCAATTTCAAAATAAAATGGCTCACAATGAAGAGACCGTGGCAATTTCTTTTGAATTATCCACTACATTTATTGAAATTGACAGCACCAATAATGAAGTATTCTCACAAGGAGGAGATGACTTGAATGATTTTTTGGATCAATCTCTTGATGGCGAATTTATCGAATGTTTGGAGACCATAGAGTTACAAGAATCATCATTGCAGACTTTTCATGAGGAGATTCCAGATGAGATGATTGAAGAGGAAATTCCTGATGAGGACATGTTACTAGTTCTTTCAAATTTTGAAAATTCAGAAGAATAAATTTATATTTAGAAATACAAAAATTGTTTGAGACATTATTCATTTTTATTTTTAATTTATGAGGTTGTAGCGAAGTGATTGTAGTATAAAATGAGACTTATAGTATAGAGTGGAACATTTTTATGTTACATGGTAAGTTTACTCATATTTACTTCCCTTCTCCCACTATATTATCTCCAATGTGTATTTGACATCTCTTCTTCATCTCCGGCCTCCTTTCTCTCACTGTCTGTCTCTGATGCATCTTATCGCTGCCATTTTGTGTAATTACAGAAGAGAGTAAAATAAAATAGTTCGGAACGTGAAAAGGGGGCAAAGTAGAGTACCCCTCACCCCCTAGGCCTTCTCAGGCGGTCCCAAAAGGATCAGTTTCTGCTTTCCTGAGAGATTATGGTATGAGTTCCATATACCACAATAACTTGCATTACAACATGCAAGATATCTATCTCCTATTACCAACTTTTGGAGATATTCGCGCTAAGCGCGAATATCTCCAAAAACTAACACCTGCCCTGAGCAGTTCTTAGCCATGTTATCCAATGGGAGGTGGATAACATGGCTAAGAGCATTAGCTCGGTAATGCATGAATATCGCTGACTTTTTAGCGATATTCATGCATTGCGGCCGTTTTTTATCGCATTTGCGATAAACCTTGATAATAGCAAGGTTTATCTTCGATAATTTCTGACGATGCTTAGCGGTAAAAAATTTGTTGCTAAGCATCGTTAACGATAAATATCGCTTAACTTTGGCAATATGCACCAACGTCTGTTAACGTTCGATTCGAAGGAAATGAGGAAGTGTTGAAAAACATTGTCTGCGCCATCTTGCCTTTTTTGAAATGCCACACTTTTGTTGTGCACGGCAGCCATTTTAGATGCCTTGACCAGACCCACTCTCTGCACGCTGTCGATTCGTAGCATGGCTCCCCACCCTCGCAAGCATCTTCCCCAGGCACTGCTCACCCCCGCTCTCTGTCTTATGCATGGGCAATAAACCTCCCCCCATCTGCGCTGCTCTTCCCTGAGAATCACACTCTGTGCCCACCCGACACCTCCCTTTCGCCCTATTCACTACCGCACCCTCTGACACTCCTCTTACTCTGTGTCCGATTGTCCAGGCCGGTCCTAGGCTATCAGCTAGCCCTGCAGATGTAGTTTATGGCCCCAGCTGTAAAGAATCACCCCTCTTCAAAGGAGTTATAGTAGATCAAGGCCCACACCCGATGAGATCCGTCACACCACACGTGTTCATACTATCTGAAAACCATCCTGTATTGTGATTGGGGAGGGGACCGAGCCTGAAGCGGTAGATTCCAGGGATGACTCTTTGTACATCAAAGTTTTTACAATTATGTGTCACATTAAACATATATAGCACTCCAACAAAGTAGTAGGAATATAAAACTTTAATAACTTATAAATATATACAACAAAACAAAAACAGTAAAAACATTTAAACAACGAAGAGACCGTGGCAATTTCTTTTGAATTATCCACTACATTTATTGAAATTGACAGCACCAATAATGAAATATTCTCACAAGGAGGAGATGACTTGAATGTTTTTTTTGATCAATGTCTTGATGGCGAATTTATCGAATGTTTGGAGACCATAGAGTTGTTGAAGAGGAAATTCCTGATGAGGACATGTTACTAGTTCTTTCAAATTATGAAAATTCAGAAGATGTTGCCTGGGTGCCGCACTGATTTGGGTATCCGGCGTGGGGCGTCCCGGGGGGTGGGTCTGTTGTGCGAATAGTTCCAAGGCAGCAGAATGCGCTGAAATCTGGATGTCACGAAGGTGATGTCTAGTAAGTTGCCGCCCAGCAAATAACGGCGTGGTGTGCCGCGGGGGGGGGGGACGGGAGGCAGTCCAAAGTTCCGTTAAAAGGGCAAAGGAAAGGATCGGTGGTTTGAACCATCAGTCAAAAAGGGGAGGGGGTGCAACAATTTTTCCTACCGGGTCACACTGTGCTTTCACCGGAACTGAGGTCTGCAGGATTCTAGTCATTCAAACTGAGGCTGGCGCCAGCATGGGAGCGCCGACGTCCCGCGGCTACAGTTTCGTCACTCCACGGGCGATCATGGCAGTCATTCCCCATCGGGGGTGTCTGCGGGGGTCGGGGACTCCCGCGGCTCCTCTAGAATCTTCAAGGTCGTGGAGGACTACGGTGGTGGAGTCAACCAGTGACCGGGCCATTTCTTTATGCTGGGCCCGCTCTTGCCAGGTCGACCGCCATTTTGAGAGTTCGGTAGCTACTGGCGATCGCGGGGTCAAATGAGCGGACGGGCTCCACCCTGCCGGGCGAGACGTTGCAGCATCGCCACAGTGGAAGAACCCTTTTCCGGGCGCCTGGAGCGCTGAGGGTGCAGCTGGGAAGCCTCCACCTGGGGAGGCGGGAGAGGCCTGTTCGCACCGTCTCTCCCTCCCAGTGCACCCCACGGCGTCTCGCTTGAGATTTGTTATGGCCGGACCAGGCGATGAGGACGAGAGGGGGGGGGGGGGTCGGAGGCATGTGCAAGACATCCCCCCCCAGGGTTGTTGCAGCAATTATTCAAGAAAGAAGAAATGTCCCGTCCGTCTTTGGGCCGGACCTCCGGTGGATGGCGGCCGGACGCCCTTTGCTCTGGCCCCATGAACGGGTTCCTTGGCTCATCGGCTGCAGCCGGATCCCGTCGGCCCCAGACCCCGGCCGTTGGTGGCCGGACCGGGAGAGAGTGTGGAGGGACAACCTGCAACTCTCAAGGGCCACCGCGGCCGGACTGGGAGAGAGAGGGGAGGGTCGAGGACACGGACATTCCCCCCCCTGAAACTCTCCAGTGTTGTCAATCCCCCTGGCCGGGTCCCGCTGGCCTCGGCCTCTCCTCCGGCTACACCCTACGTGATGATCTCCTGGCCGAGGCATGAGCGTCATCAGTGATGTCATCAGTGATGTCACTGACCATGTCATGAATGATGTAATATGTGACATCATCAGCAGTGGATTGCGGGTGCGCGATATATAGTTAGTGCAACTAACTATATATGGAATTTCAATGGTTTTGTGTGAGTAAAATAAGGTTTTTTAAATGCTAATTCCTAACGATATATGGTCTATAACCTATGTTTTTTTCAGTGAATTATCAAGGTTTTGTAAATGCTAATTCCTAACTATATATGGTCTATAACCTATGGTTTTTTCAGTGAATTTTCAAGGTTTTGTAAATGCTAATTCCTAACTATATATGGTCTATAACCTATGGTTTTTTCAGTGAATATATATATATATATATATATATATATATATATATATCCCATAATCATGTCAACGTACAGTACGCTCTCAGGAACCACAAACCATCCAGAAGTAAGTTTAAATCTTCAGTTTAATCACACAACGCGTTTCGGCGACTTGCCTTGATCACGTGTGATGAAAGTGTGTGAGTGAGTGTGCCATTATGAATAAAGTTACACAATCAAAAGTGAGGTAGGACTACATACAATACATATTATACACAAGTGCAAAACGGTGTCGGCCATCTTGTAACGATGTTATCAACCTGAATAACGTAAGTAATACTACATACAATCCATCAAAAGTATATACGTTAGGTTAATAAAGCATTGTACCTGGAGGAGTGTTAAAAACTTACTCCACATAGAGCCTACTGACAAGTCAGTGCCATAAGGTTTCTTCTATGCGTTAAAATAACCATAGAGCAAATAGTCATTGACATAGTGTCCAGGGTAACATCAAACCTGTGTGACATCATTATATGCAAATATATGAATTTTCTTTCCCATGTTCTAGACCAGTGTCATACAATTGCATCCTAAGTCACACCAATGTCTGTGCTACTCATGTCAGTTTGTTTCTTGAATTATAGCAAAACATATAAACTGTATGCACCAGGAAAATCCCCTGTTCGTATACACAGGACCAATTATGGCCACCAGAACATAGGCAATTCAGACCTCCAAGAATTCATCATATAAAAGGTCCCATAGATGAAAACTACCAGTAAGACAATTCATGGCCTTGGTTTTGCCGACACTTGCATCGTCCCGACCATAAAGATTTTGTGTCAAAAGTGAAAAAGATTAACTGACCGTGAATCTAAGTGACTAGAAAATAGAACAGGATCAAGTGCCAGAAACAGGGAAAGATGCCCCAAATTGTAGAATCCATTCTTACTAGAAGACCCTGCCTGTACACCTGTAGTAAAATACACAAAAAACATATATAAGAGTCAATTAAAAATACAAGCACACATGCAGACATGTACTTAGAAGCAAATAGAAAACATAGCAAAATCATGTTCAAGGCAATCAATATACATCAGATCCAAGTACGGGTGACATGTACACTAGAGGATACACAGGTCCCTATGTATTACCCCTCAAATGTACTGCTAGCTCTTCATCCCAGTTAAGGCCACCCGGATATTTACTCTGAAAATTAATGATATGTCTGGATTCGTGTTGTCTGAGGGAAAGTAGTCTGTCCCCACCCCTCGGACTACCTTGTACTTGTTCAATGAGCATATAGCTCAGCAAATTAGCATCAGAGAAATGATATTCTCTAAAGTGGCGTGCCACCGGGTATTTGGGGTCCTGGTTGGTAATTGCCCTGCGGTGTTCTAGAACTCTTTTTTTCGCACTACATTTGGTGCTACCTATGTACCACAGGTGACAAGGAGATTCAATAATGTACACAACATAACTGGTACTACATGTGAGAAATTGTGTTATTTTTCTCTTAACCCCATTGTATTCCAGATCACTCTTAAAGGTACTATTACTGCAGGCTTTACAATGGCTGCAAGGAAAAAAGCCCTGCAGACCATGTTCATTGTTGTCTTTGTATATAGTAACATCATTCCTAGTAACCAGATCCCTGATGTTGCGATTACGTCTGTAAGTTATACTAGGTCTTTCTTGAACCTGGTTACCTATGATGTTGTCATGTTTCAAAATCTGCCAATTTTTTGCAGCAACTTTTTTAACCCTTGCAGATTCCGCATTAAAAGTGAGTATTAATCTGGTGGTGTCATGTGTCTCCTCCGATACAGGCTCTGCATTCTCCAAAGTTTCTTTTCTGTCAACCCTCTCAGCTCTTGTCACAGCTCGCTTGATGACCCAGTTGGGATACCCTCTTTCCCTGAATCTCTCAACTATGATGTCTCTCTCCCTTTCAAATAATTCCGTAGAATTACAATTACGTTTTGCCCTTAGCAGCTCTCCATAAGGTATGCTCCATTTGAGCACCTCCGGATGACTGCTAAGGGCATGCAGTACACTATTGCCTGCTGTGTCCTTTCGGAATAAGGAAGTGCAGATGTGGTTGTTCTTTATCTCCAACCTAACATCCAGGTACTCAACAGTGGTGTTACTGATGGCTCCTGACAGTTTGATATTGTATCTGTTGGTAACACGATCAGTTTACTAATCAACTGCAACCTTTATTTCCTAACCTTGTCACCAATTATACTCGCGTGTTGTACCGGCAAAAAGAACTCTGGATTGTATCTAGAGGGGAACCGTTACCATCCAGTTTTTCACTTGTCTTCAGTAGCACTCGAACATGGAAGAAGAAGCAGATAGACGGGCAGCGGCTCAAGCTTTATTTAGCAGGAAACCGGGTGGAATTCCTATTGCCAACAAAAATACTGGTATTAAAACGAATACCAACAGTATGGAAGAAAAATTAAAAAAATTAGAAAAATTACGGCGAATGGAAATATCCAAATGGTGGGAAGCTATCTCCCTACAAAACTATGTGGATCAATCCATGGCTCCACGTGGGTTGAGGATCTTCATTACCCCCACCTACGAGTCACCTAACCCCAACATGTTACATGACTGGTCTAATCACTCTGCGAAAAGTTCCAAAGGCATGATGGAGATTCTCATCAAGTATGCTTGGGAAGATAGAGAGGAATATTTGAAACAAATTAAGACCATAATGAAAGATATTACATCGTCAGTGGATGAACCCACTATGAAAAAACTTATGGATCAAATGAAAGAACGTTTGACAAAATATGAGGAGGATATCAAACTGAGAAAACAACATAAGATGAACAGAGACTATGCCGACTATGAGAGTGGTCGTATCCTTACTTTTAGCAGGAAATATGACCATCTATATAGAGAAGAAATGTATGAACTTACGGGAGCAGCTGCTTCTAATATTTCGATCGAAATCCCAGTGATCAGTGACTCAGATTCGGAAGCCTCACTTGAACAAGCCTCAGGATCCGACCCAATACCAAAAAAAGTGAATTTTTTAAACGAATTTAGAGTGATGCAAAAAGACAGAGAAAAAACAAGAACAGAAACCCCACAGAGAGCACGAGGAAGAGGTCGGGGACGTGGCAGAGGGCAAACTACACATCAACAACAGGAACGAAGAAACGAAGAAACCGCAAAAAAAGATTACACCAACGTTGGGAATACAGACAAGGGAAAGGGAGCCATGGGAAGACCAGCAACTCGCTCCACCAAGGCCAAATAATGGATATAAAAATGGTAAATCGCACTGTCGTTAACTTGTCAAAGAGACCACTCAGCGAACTAGAGAAACGTACTTTATGCTTAGGCCTTTCGTTTTGTCCCACTGCTAATTTTAATTTCACTGAGACACGTATAGACTTGTTCAGGTTTGTACGCAAAATGAAACTGAAAAAATGGTACAAACTGAAAAGACTCGAACATGGACCTAATAGAGATCTGGCACAAAGTAGGCAGGACAGTGATTTCACTGTAGGTGATGTGGATAATCTCCTAGCTATTGCTGAATTAGATACACCAGCAGAAAATGGAAACGTATACACCACATCTGCTGACAGACTGAGAGAAGCCGGTTTTGAGGCAGGCTCGGCGGCCAATACCAATTTCAAAACACGTTCTACCTTCATGCCCACTCTCCCTCATGATAATATAGACACTTTTCATGAGTGTACAGTGAAAGATTTACTGAAACTTAGGAATAAACATTATGGTAAAAACAATCAGGGTGGCACCATGACCAACAATTTAACCAACAAACAAAGAAATGCCCTTAAATCCATGCAAGATGATTCCTCCATCGTTATACGTCCAGCGGACAAAGGGGGTAATATTGTGGTTCTCAATAGAAGTGACTATATTTCAGAAGCTTTACGTCAACTGAGTGATGCGAAGTATTATACCAAAATTATGAGATCTGTTTACAGTGACAGTATCACTGAAATCTGGGACAAACTGTGCATGTGGAGAGATCAGGGATTACTCACATGGGAAGAGTTCTGTTATCTTAAAAAGGATCATCCCATTCTTCCCATTTTGTACTTGTTACCTAAACTCCACAAACATAAGACTCAACCTCCCGGCAGGCCCATAGTTTCTTCGATAGGCAGCATATGTGAACATATTTCCAAGTATGTTGACCATTTTCTTAGAGACTATGTGGTCACATTACCAAGTCATTTACGTGACACGAAAGATTTCCTCAGTAAGATAAACACCCTTAAGTGGGAATCTGATTGGTATTTTCTGGTGTTGGATGTACACTCATTGTACACCATTATTGACCATCAACAGGGACTTGAGGCATGTGAATTTTACTTGAGAAATAGATCTGTAAAGTTTTTTGAACACAATATGATGATCAAGGCCATGATCGATTTCTGCCTGAAAAACAATATCTTTTCTTTTGATGGCGCCCTCTACAGGCAGATCAATGGTACTGCCATGGGTTCTTG
Source organism: Lissotriton helveticus (assembly GCF_964261635.1). Lineage (NCBI taxonomy): Eukaryota > Metazoa > Chordata > Amphibia > Caudata > Salamandridae > Lissotriton > Lissotriton helveticus. The sequence goes on along the minus strand of NC_136062.1, from coordinate 114,955,327 downwards.
CTTTGCTCCTAGTTTCGCTGATTTATTCATGGGATACTGGGAGCAGGAGATCCATGGCAGTACCACCCTCAAGGAAGACTTTCTGAGAGTAGTGGTGTGGCTCCGCTATATAGATGATTTGTTTATTGTCTACAAGGGGAGTAAGGAACAAGCTGAAACCTTTGTAGACAATCTGAATACCAACAGATACAATATCAAACTGTCAGGAGCCATCAGTAACACCACTGTTGAGTACCTGGATGTTAGATTGGAGATAACGAACAACCAAATCTGCACTTCCTTATTCCGAAAGGACACAGCAGGCAATAGTGTACTGCATGCCCTTAGCAGTCAACCGGAGGTGCTCAAATGGAGCATACCTTATGGAGAGCTGCTAAGGGCAAAACGTAATTGTAATTCTACGGAATTATTTGAAAGGGAGAGAGACATCATAGTTGAGAGATTCAGGGAAAGAGGGTATCCCAACTGGGTCATCAAGCGAGCTGTGACAAGAGCTGAGAGGGTTGACAGAAAAGAAACTTTGGAGAATGCAGAGCCTGTATCGGAGGAGACACATGACACCACCAGATTAATACTCACTTTTAATGCGGAATCTGCAAGGGTTAAAAAAGTTGTTGCAAAAAATTGGCAGATTTTGAAACATGACAACATCATAGGTAACCAGGTTCAAGAAATACCTAGTATAACTTACAGACGTAATCGCAACATCAGGGATCTGGTTACTAGGAATGATGTTACTATATACAAAGACAACAATGAACATGGTCTGCAGGGCTTTTTTCCTTGCAGCCATTGTAAAGCCTGCAGTAATAGTACCTTCAAGAGTGATCTGGAATACAATGGGGTTAAGAGAAAAATAACACAATTTCTCACATGTAGTACCAGTTATGTTGTGTACATTATTGAATGTCCTTGTCACCTGTGGTACATAGGTAGCACCAAATGTAGTGCGAAAAAAAGAGTTCTAGAACACCGCAGGGCAATTACCAACCAGGACCCCAAATACCCGGTGGCACGCCACTTTAGAGAATATCATTTCTCTGATGCTAATTTGCTGAGCTATATGCTCATTGAACAAGTACAAGGTAGTCCGAGGGGTGGGGACAGACTACTTTCCCTCAGACAACACGAATCCAGACATATCATTAATTTTCAGAGTAAATATCCGGGTGGCCTTAACTGGGATGAAGAGCTAGCAGTACATTTGAGGGGTAATACATAGGGACCTGTGTATCCTCTAATGTACATGTCACCCGTACTTGGATCTGATGTATATTGATTGCCTTGAACATGATTTTGCTATGTTTTCTATTTGCTTCTAAGTACATGTCTGCATGTGTGCTTGTATTTTTAATTGACTCTTATATATGTTTTTTGTGTATTTTACTACAGGTGTACAGGCAGGGTCTTCTAGTAAGAATGGATTCTACAATTTGGGGCATCTTTCCCTGTTTCTGGCACTTGATCCTGTTCTATTTTCTAGTCACTTAGATTCACGGTCAGTTAATCTTTTTCACTTTTGACACAAAATCTTTATGGTCGGGACGATGCAAGTGTCGGCAAAACCAAGGCCATGAATTGTCTTACTGGCAGTTTTCATCTATGGGACCTTTTATATGATGAATTCTTGGAGGTCTGAATTGCCTATGTTCTGGTGGCCATAATTGGTCCTGTGTATACGAACAGGGGATTTTCCTGGTGCATACAGTTTATATGTTTTGCTATAATTCAAGAAACAAACTGACATGATTAGCACAGACATTGGTGTGACTTAGGATGCAATTGTATGACACTGGTCTAGAACATGGGAAAGAAAATTCATATATTTGCATATAATGATGTCACACAGGTTTGATGTTACCTTGGACACTATGTCAATGACTATTTGCTCTATGGTTATTTTAACGCATAGAAGAAACCTTATGGCACTGACTTGTCAGTAGGCTCTATGTGGAGTAAGTTTTTAACACTCCTCCAGGTACAATGCTTTATTAACCTAACGTATATATTTTTGATGGATTGTATGTTGTATTACTTACGTTATTCAGGTTGATAACATCGTTACAAGATGGCCGACACCGTTTTGCACTTGTGTATAATATGTATTGTATGTAGTCCTACCTCACGTTTGATTGTGTAACTTTATTCATAATGGCACACTCACTCACACACTTTCATCACACGTGATCAAGGCAAGTCGCCGAAACGCGTTGTGTGATTAAACTGAAGATTTAAACTTACTTCTGGATGGTTTGTGGTTCCTGAGAGCGTACTGTACGTTGACATGATTATGGGATACTAGAGTTTCCGGCTGCTTCGCCGGAGTGTACGCCACTTTTCAACGGGTCACAGCGTTGCAGCAGAAGCAACAGTGTTTTGGATATATATATATATATATATATATATATATATATATATATATATTCAACAAGCGCAGAACCCAATTCGGAAAGAGCCACACGGAGACTAAGTGAAGCTCTATGTGTTTATTAGCAGCATGCCAGCAAAGGTCCTTCAAGAAGTAAATAACACCAATTCTGCCAGACGCGTTTCAGGATATAAGTTCCTTTCATCAGTGGTTTTTGTAGATGTGAGGGAAGGCGTTTTCGGCGCATACTGTTCTTGATAACCTACTACCGCCAAGGGGCGTGGCCTCACGGCATTCTGGTAGTTGTAGTAAGCGTCAGTCATAACCTCAGTGGGTGCCTTTCCGCCAAGTCTCAATGTCATTAAAATTAAGGCACACTTTCTTGCTCTTCTTTGCCCCGCTTTGTTGCAGCCATAAAGAGCTATGAAGCAGACTCCTTTCTGCACAAGGGGCCCGCTTGACATCCGTCCCGCTGAAAGCGGCACCAAATGACGCCGCCGGGGATCCGCTGTGTAAAGCAGAGGGCTCCTTCCAAGACCTAGGTTAGGCCGTTACAAATCCAACAAGCGCAGAACCCAATTCGGAAAGAGCCACACGGAGACTAAGTGAAGCTCTATGTGTTTATTAGCAGCATGCCAGCAAAGGTCCTTCAAGAAGTAAATAACACCAATTCTGCCAGACGCGTTTCAGGATATAAGTTCCTTTCATCAGTGGCTTTTGTAGATGTGAGGGAAGGCGTTTTCGGCGCATACTGTTCTTGACAACCTACTACCGCCAAGGGGCGTGGCCTCACGGCATTCTGGTAGTTGTAGTAAGCGTCAGTCATAACCTCAGTGGGTGCCTTTCCCCCAAGTCTCAATGTCATTAAAATTAAGGCACACTTTCTTGCTCTTCTTTGCCCCACTTCGTTGCAGCCATAAAGAGCTATGAAGCAGACTCCTTTCTGCACAAGGGGCCCGCTTGGCATCCGTCCCGCTGAAAGCGGCACCAAATGACGCCGCCGGGGATCCGCTGTGTAAAGCAGAGGGCTCCTTCCACGACCTAGGTTAGGCCGTTACAAATCCAACAAGCGCAGAACCCAATTCGGAAAGAGCCACACGGAGACTAAGTGAAGCTCTATGTGTTTATTAGCAGCATGCCAGCAAAGGTCCTTCAAGAAGTAAATAACACCAATTCTGCCAGACGCGTTTCAGGATATAAGTTCCTTTCATCAGTGGCTTTTGTAGATGTGAGGGAAGGCGTTTTCGGCGCATACTGTTCTTGATAACCTACTACCGCCAAGGGGCGTGGCCTCACGGCATTCTGATAGTTGTAGTAAGCGTCAGTCATAACCTCAGTGGGTGCCTTTCCCCCAAGTCTCAATGTCATTAAAATTAAGGCACACTTTCTTGCTCTTCTTTGCCCCGCTTTGTTGCAGCCATAAAGAGCTATGAAGCAGACTCCTTTCTGCACAAGGGGCCCGCTTGGCATCCGTCCCGCTGAAAACGGCACCAAATGATGCCGCTGGGGATCCGCTGTGTAAAGCAGAGGGCTCCTTCCACGAACTAGGTTAGGCCGTTACAAATCCAACAAGCGCAGAACCCAATCCAAGAAAGATATATATATATATATATATATATATTACCTACTGGCGGTCGCCAGTAGGTATATATAGGTAGGATTTTTTCTCTATGGGATTTTTAAAAATTCTATGTCTAATAACTTTGGCGTTTGTGGACGGAATTGGCTGAAATTTTCAGGAAAATGGAACATTCTGTTTCTGAGCAGCCCCTGAAAATTTGGGGGGGGGGTTCGTCAAGGAGGGGCCGAGAAAAAAGGGGGGTCCCAAAACGTGTTTTTAACATTGAGTTTTCCATAGGGCGGTTGGCCTCACTTTTAGCCCGAACGGCTGAATGGATTTGCACGAAACTTGGCAAAATTGTAGGGACTGGTAGCCCGATGTGCCTTTGCTAGGTCTCAATATATGTGCTCCAGTGGATTTTGAGAAATTAACGTTCAAAAAAAGATATATATCTGTAACAGCGGACCAGGCAGCGCTCCAGTTCGCGTACTTTTCGCGTTACGGAGCTTTGTGAAGCGAAGCTGATTGGTTCTCCGGCGTCTGTAAACATTCCAAACAGTCCGTAGCGGCCGCCATCTTGTCTCTCGGTAGGATCGAGAGACAAGAGAAGGCCAAAGCGAAGGGGCAAATGACCATAAGGGGGCATAGTAGATCCTCCCTGACCCCCTAGGTTTGTTGTGGAGGTTTTAAAAGGGCCCGCGGGGCAAAAAAAAATAAAATAATCATAATCGAACGGCTGAATGGATTTGCACGAAACTTGGCAAAATTGTAGGGACTGGTAGCCCGATGTGCCTTTGCTAGGTCTCAATATATGTGCTCCAGTGGATTTTGAGAAATTAACGTTCAAAAAAAGATATATATCTGTAACAGCGCTCCGCTTCGCGTACTTTTCGCGTTACGGAGCTTTGCGAAGCTGATTGGTTCTCCGGCGTCTGTAAACATTCCAAACAGTCCGTAGCGGCCGCCATCTTGTCTCTCGGTAGGATCGAGAGACAAGAGGAGGCCAAAGCGAAGGGGCAAATGACCATAAGGGGGCATAGTAGATCCTCCCTGACCTCTTAGGTTTGATGTACCATTTTGCCAAGTTTGGTGTAATTCCGTTCAGCCATTCAGGCTGTAGACGTATCTAAATGTCCTATGGAAAATTGCATGGGGAAAACACATTTGAAAGTGTTGAAATTTAGAACCAATTAAAATGTTACTTTGGTTTTGTATTTGTGTGTGATGAAAGTTAATTGGTTATGTATATATCTAAAATGAGAGGAAACCACAGCCATTTTGTGATACTACTGTCTGAGGTACATTTGTGAGGAATTTTTGGTGGTCAATTGCTGGTGTTTGATTTACACAGTACTAACACTTCTCCTACTTTTAAAAAGGTGAGTTGTTAATTTGTAAGGGGAACTATGTTGTACACTTGAAGATAATTTGAAAAATGTTTTCTGTTATTTATTTACAGTCCTTCTGTTATACTAAATACTTGATAAAGTTAGTTTTATATTATGTATTACTAAAAACGATAAATGAAAGTGATTATTTTTTTCTGCAATTTACAGCAAGCAATTTCAAAATAAAATGGCTCACAATGAAGAGACCGTGGCAATTTCTTTTGAATTATCCACTACATTTATTGAAATTGAGAGCACCAATAATGAAATATTGTCACAAGGAGGAGATGACCCTGAGCAGTTCTTAGCCATGTTATCCAATGGGAGGTGGATAACATGGCTAAGAGCATTAGCTCGGTAATGCATGAATATCGCTGACTTTTTAGCGATATTCATGCATTGCGGCCGTTTTTTATCGCATTTGCGATAAACCTTGATAATAGCAAGGTTTATCTTCGATAATTTCTGACGATGCTTAGCGGTAAAAAATTCGTTGCTAAGCATCGTTAGCGATAAATATCGCTTAACTTTGGTAATATGCACCAACGTCTGTTAACGTTCGATTCGAAGGAAATGAGGAAATGTTGAAAAACATTGTCTGCGCCATCTTGCCTTTTTTGAAATGCCACACTTTTGTCGTGCACGGCAGCCATTTTAGATGCCTTGACCAGACCCACTCTCTGCACGCTGTTGATTCGTAGCATGGCTCCCCACCCTCGCAAGCATCTTCCCCAGGCACTGGTCACCCCCGCTCTCTGTCTTATGCATGGGCAATAAACCTCCCCCCATCTGCGCTGCTCTTCCCTGAGAATCACACTCTGTGCCCGCCCGACACCTCCCTTTCGCCCTATTCACTACCGCACCCTCTGACACTCCTCTTCCTCTGTGTCCGATTGTCCAGGCTATCAGCTAGCCCTGCAGATGTACTTTATGGCCCCAGCTGTAAAGAATCACCCCTCTTCAAAGGAGTTATAGTAGATCAAGGCCCACACCCGATGAGATCCGTCACACCACACGTGTTCCTACTATCTGAAAACCATCCTGTATTGTGATTGGGGAGGGGACCGAGCCTGAAGCGGAAGATTCCAGGGATGACTCTTTGTACATCAAAGTTTTTACAATTATGTGTCATATTAAAAATATATAGCACTCCAACAAAGTAGTAGGATTATAAAACTTTAATAACTTATAAATATATACAACAAAACAAAAACAGTAAAAACATTTAAACAACGAAGAGACCGTGGCAATTTCTTTTGAATTATCCAATACATTTATTGAAATTGACAGCACCAATAATGAAATATTCTCACAAGGAGGAGAGGACTTGAATGATTTTTTTGATCAATCTCTTGATGGCGAATTTATCGAATGTTTGGAGACCATAGAGTTACAAGAATCATCATTGCAGACTTTTCATGAGGAAATTCCTGATGAGGACATGTTACTAGTTCTTTCAAATTATGAAAATTCAGAAGATGTTGCCTGGGTGCCGCACTGATTTGGGTATCCGGTGTGGGGCGTCCCGGGGGGTGGATTGTCAGTAGCGGTCTGTTGTGCGAATAGTTCCAAGGCAGCAGAAAGCGCTGAAATCTGGATGTCACGAAGGTGATGTCTAGTAAGTTGCCGCCCAGCAAATAACGGCGTGGGGCGCCGCGGGGGTGAGTGAGTCCAGTAGGCACCACAGCTATACTTACCGGCATTGCAGAATTACTGCTGGGGACAATGCCTGTGCTGTAGCAGGGTCACAGCAGAAACAAAAAGGATTCTGTTGAAGATGTTGTTGGTTTTCAATTTGAAAACAGTTCTGGTGTCAACTGCTATGCTAATGTAGTGGTTAATGTTTTGTTTTCTCTAGAAAATGTAAAAGAGGGGGAGGCAGTCCATAGTTCCGGTAAAAGGGCAAAGGAAAGGATCGGTGGTTTGAACTATCAGTCAAAAAGGGGAGGGGGTGCAACAATTTTTCCTACCGGGTCACACTGTGCTTTCACCGGAACTGAGGTCTGCAGGATTCTAGTCATTCAAACTGAGGCTGGCGGCAGCATGGGAGCGCCGACGTCCCGCGGATACAGTTTCGTCACTCCACGGGCGATCATGGCAGTCATTCCCCATCGGGGGTGTCTGCGGGGGTCGGAGACTCCCGCGGCTCCTCTAGAATCTTCAAGGTCGTGGAGGACTACGGTGGTGGAGTCAACCAGTGACCGGGCCATTTCTTTATGCTGGGCCCGCTCTTGCCAGGTCGACCGCCATTTTGAGAGTTCGGTAGCTACTGGCGATCGCGGGGTCAAATGAGCGGACGGGCTCCACCCTGCCGGGCGAGACGTTGCAGCATTGCCACAGTGGAAGAACCCTTTTCCGGGCGCCTGGAGCGCTGAGGGTGCAGCTGGGAAGCCTCCACCTGGGGAGGCGGGAGAGGCCTGTTCGCAGCGTCTCTCCCTCCCAGTGCACCCCACGGCGTCTCGCTTGACATTTGTTATGGCCGGACCAGGCGATGAGGATGAGGGGGGGGGGTCGGAGGCATGTGCAAGACATCCCCCCCCAGGGTTGTTGCAGCAATTATTCAAGAAAGAAGAAATGTCCCGTCCGTCTTTGGGCCGGACCTCCGGTGGATGGCGGCCGGACGCCCTTTGCTCTGGCCCCATGAACGGGTTCCTTGGCTCATCGGCTGCAGCCGGATCCCGTCGGCCCCAGCCCCCGGCCGTTGGTGGCCGGACCGGGAGAGAGTGTGGAGGGACAACCTGCAACTCTCAAGGGCCACCGCGGCCGGACTGGGAGAGAGAGGGGAGGGTCGAGGACACGGACATTCCCCCCCCTGAAACTCTCCAGTGTTGTCAATCCCCCTGGCCGGGTCCCGCTGGCCTCGGCCTCTCCTCCGGCTACACCCTACGTGATGATCTCCTGGCCGAGGCGTGGCAGCAGGACCCGCCTTATATGTGTTGCTTCCGGCTGGGCGTAGCCGAAAACCTGTTGCCCTTTGGAAGTTTCTAGAATGGGGCGGATGTCTGCTGACTTCTATCTTTCCCAGTTTGCCGTTATTTGGCCGTGGCAGGCGGTGGGACAGACACGTTTTGGGGCAGTGAGGGGCGATGTTTTCAGGTTTCTTATTACGGGCTTACTTCTAACGTTTCTTGTTTCTAGGACAATAATAGGTTTTATCATTACGTATTGTTATCGTTTCTTTGTTTGTTATTTAATAAAAAGTTCATCAGTGGCCTACTGATTTTCGTTTTCCTATTCTTTTCTTTCCAGGTTGTTTCATGCTAAAGTTTCTGTTAACAGGATACAGTGATCACTTCGTTATTATTGCATATGTCCTTTTCACTAGGGGTGCTCTCTGGTCGGGCCAGATGACCTATCTCTAGTAAATGGTCCGGGTGAAACAGGTGCATCAATCAGTGGGGAGTAGATAGGCATGACAGATTACAACGGCGGAGAAAGGTCCGCATTACGTACCCTTTCACTACTTGCAAAGATTTTCCTACGTTTATTTGCAAACAGGGAATACCTCCAAAAAGAACTAATTCCCAAACAGTCAATGTTCGGACAATCAATCAATCAATGAGGAATGAAATAGGTACGACGTGTTAAAGGCTTGCGTTACCTACCCTTCACTATCTGCAAAGGGAGAGAGAATATTCCTATTCTTCCTCGTTTGCAGGCAGAGAAGATCCTTAAGAGAACCAATTTCGAACAATTCAATGCTCGATTCAAACAATCAACAAGGGGTACTGTGAACACAAGTGAACGCCGCTTATGTACATACACATTGCTATTTTCAACAGGTTGTTCCTAATGTTTCTATTTTAGCGAGGTCAAAAAGAGATCCCATTAGTGGCCTACTGATTTTGCTCGATTCCTTTTGGTTTTTTACACGATTTTTCGCTATCTGCAAAGACTAAACAGAGTATTGCGACTCTGTGCTTGTTTGTAAATAGAGAATGAACCAAAGAGAACAATCAATCAAATGGAGAGAGAAGCAGGCACGACGGATTACAACGGGGGCAAAGGCCTGCGTTAACTACCCTTCACTATCTGCAAAGAGAGAGTACTCCTAATAGAAATGAGGGGTGGGGGGCAGCATTCAAAGCAGATCAGTGTGCATAAACACGAAAATGTTTTTACTTACCACGTACTTGACATTCGACAGTTTATGATATTTGCTATTAAAAAACCATTGAAATTCACTGAAAAAACCATAGGTTATAGACCATATATAGTTAGGAATTAGCATTTACAAAACCTTGAAAATTCACTGAAAAAACCATAGGTTATAGACCATATATAGTTAGGAATTAGCATTTAAAAAACCTTATTTTACTCACACAAAACCATTGAAATTTCATATATAGTTAGTTGCACTAACTATATATCGCGCACCCGCAATCCACTGCTGATCATGTCACATATTACATCATTCATGACATGGTCAGTGACATCACTGATGACATCACTGATGACATCTCAAATGACATCACTTATGACATCAATGATGACATCTCATTTGACATCATTCTTGTGCTAATACGATAAACCTCTTCAGACTCTAATATAACCTTAGATACACTCAGTGTATACAGACACTCACACACTGTCACTCATCCATGGAGTTACTCACACACCTAGTCAGTCATGCAAAGAAACAATCTCACCTCCATTTCTTCAACTATACAGTTATACACACCTTACTTATTCAAACATATACTAACACATATTTACTCTCTTATACAATCCCTGATACAAGTTCACAATGATCCATACAACCACTCACACATTCAGTGGCTCTCATGCACAGTTATTTATATATGCCAACTCTCACATGTACTGTGTTTTACATATGTACTTACTATGACATGTAGCATTGAGATATCCATTCACTCATCAATACACTCATGCACACAGTCAACTGCCCATGTAGCTGTTTCCACATGCACTCTTGAACTCATACACCTAGTGAATCAACTGCTCACACATCTATGCACAGAGTCACACACCTCCCAGCCACCCCTACACAAACTCAATCTCCCATACAAATACTTGGGCAACCAATCAATAACACATATAGCCTCTCGTATAGCTAATGATCAACACATGCAGCAGTTTACATCACAACAGACATAATGATGCACAAATTAAGACAGTTTAGTCACTAACCCATGCATTCAGTGAGACACATTTAATCACTCACTCATACAGTCAGTCACGTACCTACTAAATCCTTCATCCAGACACTTATACATCCACTCATTCTTCAATATGTAAGACATATTTTAACTTTACAGAAACATACAGTCACTGGATGTTGTCATCAGTGATGTCATCAGTGATGTCATTTGAGATGTCATCAGTGATGTCATCAGTGATGTCACTGACCATGTCATGAATGATGTAATATGTGACATCATCAGCAGTGGATTGCGGGTGCGCGATATATAGTTAGTGCAACTAACTATATATGGAATTTCAATGGTTTTGTGTGAGTAAAATAAGGTTTTCTAAATGCTAATTCCTAACTATATATGGTCTATAACCTATGGTTTTTTCAGGTTTTTTAAATGCTAATTCCTAACTATATATGGTCTATAACCTATGGTTTTTTCAGTGAATATATATATATATATATATATATATTCACTGAAAAAACCATAGGTTATAGACCATATATAGTTCAATCAAAGCAATCAATCAAAGCATTTATATAGCGCACTACTCACCCGGAGGGTCTCAAGGCGCTGGGGGGAGGGGGTCCGCTACTGCTCGAACAGCCAGGTCTTGAGCTGCTTCCTGAAGGCGAGGTGGTCTTGGGTCAGGCGGAGGTGGGTCGGAAGGGAGTTCCAGGTCTTGGCGGCCAGGTAGGAGAAGGACCTTCCTCCTGTGGTGACTCTTCGGATGCTGGGGACGGCGGCGAGGGCGTGGCTGGTCGATCGAAGCTGGCGTTTGGGAGCGTAGAAGTTGAGGCGGCTGTTGAGGTAACCTGGGCCTTGGTTGTGTAGGGCTTTGTGTGCGTGGGTGAGGAGCCGGAAGGTGATTCTCTTGTTGACCGGGAGCCAGTGCAGGTCTCTCAGGTGCCCGGAGATGTGGCTGCGGCGTGGGATGTTCAGGATGAGTCGTGCTGAGGTGTTCTGGATCCGCTGGAGTTTCTTCTGGAGCTTGGCGGTGGTTCCGGCATAAAGGGAGTTGCCGTAGTCCAGACGGCTGGTGACGAGGGCCTGGGTGACCGTCTTCCTGGTCTCGGTGGGGATCCACCGGAAGATCTTACGTAGCATGCGCAGGATGTTGAAGCATGACGAGGAGACGGCGTTGACTTGTCTGGTCATGGAGAGGGAGGAGTCCAGGATGAATCCCAGGTTGCGTGCGTGGTCTGTTGGTTTGGGTGCGCTGCCTAGGGCGGGGGGCCACCAGGAGTCGTCCCAGGCGGAGGGTGTTGATCCCAGGATGAGGACTTCCGTCTTGTCCGAGTTAAGTTTCAGTCGGCTGTTCGACATCCATTTGGCTACGTCTGACATCCCTTCGTGGAGGTTGGCTCTGGCGGTGTCGGGGTCGTTGGTGAGGGAGAGGATCAGCTGGGTGTCGTCGGCGTAGGAGATGATGCTGAGGTTGTGCTGGCGTGCGATGGCTGCGAGGGGGCTCATGTAGACGTTGAAGAGTGTTGGGCTGAGCGAGGAGCCTTGAGGAACGCCGCAGATGACTTCGGTGGCCTCCGATCTGAACGGGGGGAGGCGGACTCTCTGTGTCCTTCCGGCGAGGAAGGAGGTGATCCACTCCAGTGCCTTCTCATGGATTCCTACTTTGCTGAGGCGCTGTACTAGGGTACGGTGGCAGACAGTGTCGAATGCCGCGGAGAGGTCCAGGAGGATGAGAGCCGCTGTTTCTCCGTTGTCGAGCAGGGCTCGGATGTCATCGGTAGCTGCGATCAGGGCGGTCTCGGTGCTGTGGTTGGCCCGGAAGCCAGACTGCGAGAGGTCGAGGGATCCGTTCGTCTCGAGGAATGCGGCCAGCTGCTTGTTGACGGTCTTCTCGATGACTTTAGCCGGAAACGGGAGCAGCGAGATGGGGCGGTAGTTCTTGAGGTCGGTGGGGTCGGCTGATGGTTTCTTGAGTAGAGCGCTGAGTTCGGCGTGCTTCCAGCTCTCCGGGAAGGTTGCGGTGTCGAAGGAGGTGTTGATGATGTCCCGCAGGTGGGGTGCGATGACAGCGTCGGCTTTGTTGAAGACGTGGTGAGGGCAGGGGTCTGTCGGAGAACCGGAGTGGATGGAGTTCATCGTGTGGACGGTGTCCTCGGTGCTGATCGGTGTCCAGGCGCTGAGGGTGGTGGTGGGGGGCGGTGGTTCGGTCGTGGCGTGCGTTGGTTGAGTGCTGAAGCTGTTGTGTATGTCCGCGATCTTGTTGTGGAAGTAGGAGGCGAGGGAGTTGCAGAGGTCTTGCGAAGGGGTGATGTCGTTATTTCCGGCGTTGGGGTTGGAGAGCTCTTTCACGATGTTGAAGAGTTCCTTGCTGTTGTGTGCGTTGTTGTCAAGTCGTTCCTTGAATGCGGTTCTCTTGGTGGCGTGGATCAGTTGGTGGTGTTTTCGGGTAGCGAGCTTGAGGGCAGTCATGTTGTCTGGTGTTGGGTTTCTGCGCCAGGTTTTCTCGAGTGCTCTGCAGTTCTTCTTGGAGCTCTTGAGTTCGTCGTTGAACCATGGGGCTTTCTTGCTGCTGGGTTGGCAGGGCGGGGTCTTCAGAGGGGCGAGGTCGTCTGCGCAGTTGCTGATCCATTTCGTGAGGTTGGTGGCCGCTTGGCTGGGGTTCGTTGTGCTGGTGGGGGGGTTCTTGCTCAGGGCAGTGGCGAGCTGGTCCGTGGTGATCTTGTTCCAGCTTCTGCGGGGAACCTGTAGCTGGTGATGGTGGAGCGTGGTTCTCCTGAAGCTGAAGTGGACGCAGCTGTGGTCCGTCCAGTGGAGTCCCGTGGCGTGGCTGAAGGCGATGTCCTTGCTGGAAGAGAAGACCGGGTCGAGCGTGTGGCCAGCGTAGTGGGTGGGGGTGTTGACCAGTTGCTTGAGTCCGAGGTTGGCGAGGTTGTCCAGCAGGGTGGTGGTGTCGCGGTCGTTGTTGTTCTCCAGGTGGAAGTTGAGGTCTCCGAGGAGGATGTAGTCGGTGGAGGGGAGGGCGTGCGGGCTGATGAAGTCGGCGATGTCTTCGCTGAATTGAGTGCGTGGTCCCGGGGGTCTGTAGATGAGGGTGCCTCTGAGGGTGGTCTTGGGGTTGACGAGGATCTGGAAGTGCAGGTGTTCGGTGGGTGCGAGTGTGTCGTCGGTGTTAGTCGAGATGCGGATGGTGTTCCTGTGGATGATGGCGATGCCTCCTCCGGTCTGGTTGCTGCGGTCTCTCCGGATGATCTTGTAGCCGTCTGGGATGGCTATGGCGATGTCAGGCGCTGAGGAGGCGTTCATCCAGGTTTCCGTGAGGAAGGCGACGTCTGGGGCTGTGGTGTCGAGCAGGTTCCAGAGCTCGACGGCGTGTCTGTGGACGGAGCGGGTGTTGAGCAGGATGCACTTTAGGTGGGTGCTGCTGGAGTTCGGCTTGGTGGGTGCTGGTGTAGCGTGGGTCCGGTTGCAGGTGAACTTGCAGGAGTGGCAGCTGAAGGGTCCGTGGGTGCGTCTCGGTGCTGCTCGGTAGCATCCCGGGATTCGGCCGGTGTTGAGAGCGCTGAGTTCGGTGGCGTTGTAGGTTCGTCGGGTCGGCTTCCGTCGGTGGGGGCCAGGGGTCCTGGCACTGGGCGCGGTCCAGGCGCGGACGGGCGCAGACGGGCTTACCTTTGGCGCACCTTCGGCGCTCAATCGGTGCTCCCGCTGCGCGTCAACGCTGCGCGTAGGCCACTCTGCCATATGTGTAGAGTGGGGGGGCGGGGCGAGGGAGGGCAGCTGGGAGGCGGGGAGCGGGCGGCGAATGGGGAGGGCAGCAGAGGTGAGGGGCGGGGAGCGGGGAGGTGGCGGGAAGCGCGGCAGGGGCAGGGGGCGCAGAAAACACAGGGGAACAGTACTATTATGCTACAAACTACAATACCAGCAGAACGGGGATATACACAATCAAACAGGGGGGCTGACAGTACACCAGGGGATACAACGACAGAGGTACACCCTTACCAGGATCAGGAAGCACAAAGCACAAAGGGGAGACAAGGAACTTAATACCAGCGCGGCGCAGGCGGGGCGGAAGCACAATCAGCGGGTCACCGGGTCACAGCAGGCAGGGTCCCGGCTGCGGGCAGCGGCGGCACTAGAGGGAACACGGGCAGCCTGGTCGCACTCACGAGGAGTGTGCGAGGTGCGTGGGGGTGACCGGCCCAGAGGGACAGAGGTCACTGCTCACCGCCTCGCCCTCCTCGTCCTATATGGTCCCGTGGGAGGGAGGGGCAGCTGGGAGGCGGGGAGCGGGCGGCGAATGGGGAGGGCAGCAGAGGTGAGGGGCGGGGAGCGGGGAGGTGGCGGGAAGCGCGGCAGGGGGCGCAGAAAACACAGGGGAACAGTACTATTATGCTACAAACTACAATACCAGCAGAACGGGGATATACACAATCAAACAGGGGGGCTGACAGTACACCAGGGGATACAACGACAGAGGTACACCCTTACCAGGATCAGGAAGCACAAAGCACAAAGGGGAGACAAGGAACTTAATACCAGCGCGGCGCAGGCGGGGCGGAAGCACAATCAGCGGGTCACCGGGTCACAGCAGGCAGGGTCCCGGCTGCGGGCAGCGGCGGCACTAGAGGGAACACGGGCAGCCTGGTCGCACTCACGAGGAGTGTGCGAGGTGCGTGGGGGTGACCGGCCCAGAGGGACAGAGTGAGAGAGGTAGTTAGGAATTAGCATTTAGAAAACCTTATTTTACTCACACAAAACCATTGAAATTCCATATATAGTTAGTTGCACTAACTATATATCGCGCACCCGCAATCCACTGCTGATGATGTCACATATTACATCATTCATGACATGGTCAGTGACATCACTGATGATATCACTGATGACATCTCAAATGACATCACTGATGACATCATCTAGTGTCTGTGTGTTTTTGTAAAGTTTAAATACGTTTTACATATTGAAGAATGACTGGATGTGTGGAAGACTGAGTGTGTGTGTGGCTGGCTGGGAGGTGTGTGACTCTGTGCATATCAATGTGTACTTGTATCAGTGATTGTATAAGAGAGTAAGTATGTGTTAGTATATGTGTGAAAAGTATGGTGTTCTGTGTTTAACTATAGATGAGGAAATCGAAGTGTGATTGATTCTTCACAGGACTGACTAGGTGTATGAGTGCATATGATAGTGTTCTAATAATAACTGACTGTATGTATGAGTAATTGTATGGGTGAATGAGTGAATGTGTGTGTAGACGTACGAATCAGTGAGTGCGTATGTAGTAACTGGTATTGGTGTGTCATGATGTCATCAGTGATGTCATTTGAGATGTCATCAGTGATGTCATTTCAGATGTCATTAGTGATGTCATCAGTGATGTCACTGAAGTATGGTGTTCTGTGTTTAACTGTATAGATGAAGAAATGGAAGTGTGATTGATTCTTTACAGGACTGACTTGGTGTGTGAGTAACTCCATGGATGAGTGGCAGTGTGTGACTGTCTGCATAGGTGTATGAGTGCATATGATAGTGTTGTAATAATAAGTGACTGTATGTATGAGTTATTGTATGGGTGAATGAGTGAATGTGTGTGTAGACGTAGGAATCAGTGAGTGCGTATGTAGTAACTGGTATTGGTGTGTCATGATGTCATCAGTGATGTCATTTGAGATGTCATCAGTGATGTCATCAGTGATGTCATTTGAGATGTCATCAGTGATGTCATCAGTGATGTCACTGACCATGTCATGAATGATGTAATATGTGACATCATCAGCAGTGGATTGCGGGTGCGCGATATATAGTTAGTGCAACTAACTATATATGGAATTTCAATGGTTTTGTGTGAGTAAAATAAGGTTTTCTAAATGCTAATTCCTAACTATATATGGTCTATAACCTATGGTTTTTTCAGTGAATTTTCAAGGTTTTGTAAATGCTAATTCCTAACTATATATGGTCTATAACCTATGGTTTTTTCAGTGAATTTCATTGGTTTTTTAACAGCTAATATCTGTAGCTGTAAAATGTATTCTTCTTTAAATCCAAAAATATATTTTATATGTTTATGAATAATTTTTTTTCAAAATATTTTTTTTTCTTCGTTCCCGCTTCGCGAATCGGGAAGCTTCCCGTTAGCTGACCTTGATGCCGCGAAATAGACCGCGAGCCGGTAAACGTTTCTTTACCGCAAGTGCCGCGTTAGAAAACAACATCGTGACGCCTCCCGTCCGCATGACGTTTCACGTTGTCGCGTGATACGTCATATGACGTGCTACGTTAGCGAACTGGTACGCGAAGCGAGTCGCAAAGCGCAGGTTTCTGGAAGCAAACCGGGAGGCCCTGCAAAGCGCTTAACGTAAACACAGCAAGTCATGTGACTTGGTAATAACACTTTTCATTGGTTCATTTCACTTTTGGTTTCCTAATGATGTAAGACTAGGTCATATAATCTAAAATGAACACTTTTGATTGGTTGAGAACTCTTGTTTTTCCCAAATGATGAAAATCCCTCCTTCTTTCCTCACTCTGACTTTCATCATTGTGAGAGAAAGACCCTTTGTGATCACTGAGCAATGGCTTCTTTAGTAGCTTCAGCTGGTGCTTCCCCACCACCTCCACCACATCCAAGGAAGAGTGGACCACCTGCTCAAGTTATAATTCAGCAAGAAGAGGAAGAAGAGGAAGACGAGGAAGAGCAGGAAGAGAGGCAGTTTTTGCCTGAGGAACCCAGGACGTCTCACCGGAAAGAAAACTTCATTTGGCAATTTTTTAAAATTCCCAAAGGTCAGAAAAAAGTAAATGCAAGATACGTAACTTGCCTTATATGTCAAGATAGACTGTCCAGAGGAACCGAGAAAAAATACAGTTTCGGAAACTACACAATGCATCGCCATATGACTAGGTGGCATCCTAACAACTACAGTGCTGCACAGTTTCGGAACGACCTAGATAATCTCCCTATTATGGCCAGAAGATCTGTTGTACCGGAAGTAACGGGACCAGAGGGCAGGGAGATGGTGCCAAATATACAAATGAGATTTGGTGAAGTAAAACACATCTGCGTATTTTGCGATGGATTCATTTGCTACGGAGAAAGAAGCATCACTCTGATCAACAGAGCTATTGACTATCATATGCAAGTTTGTACGAAACGCCCAAAATAATAAATACTTTTTTTTTGTTTTGTTGCTCCTGTTGAGCCCTTTACAATGAATCGTTTTCATTGCCCCCTCCAAGAAAAACCCCCAAAAATATAAAACTGTTCAGAAAAATTCAAAAAAAGTAAAAAAAGTTCTGAAAAATAATAAAAAAAATATAAAACAACAAAAACAATAAAAAAAAAGTTCTTTTCAGAACTACCTCCCCGTTATTAAAAAATTGGTACAATATTTGGAACTGTGCCAACCTCTATTTCTCTTAGTTCGCTTCCCAGTTCGCTCGCCGGTACGCGAACCGGAAGCGAACCAAAAACAGTAAGTATAAGGGAAGGAAACAGACACTTATGTTAAAAGAAAGACAGCTATAGGGGAGTAAACTAGAGATACTATTACCCGTAATCCACTGCTGATGATGTCACATATTACATCATTCATGACATGCTCAGTGACATCATCAGCAGAGGATTGCGGGTTTTTTGGCAACGTGCCTTATCCACGGTTTAATAACGCTGCCTTTTGCTTTATATAAGTTTTCAAATTGTATGAAATATATACCAATAGGTCGTTATGAACCTTTAGGTAGTGCTTTTCTTCATGAGGTCTGGTCGCTTCCATACACATACAGATGTTTCAAAGATGATCAAGAAGTTTATCTGAATGGAGAGGAATGCACTGAGACGCCAGATCATTCACTAATGTGTAGGCACATACAGTTACACGGTTCATGCAACAAACACCGACCAAATATGGCTTGCGTGTTGCAAGGCACGCCAGTTCCTGCTATCATCCCCACGTTCAAGTTGTTGGAAAATGGTAGTTATTTGATGCTCAATAATGAAGATTGTTCTGAGTTAATTAAAAGTATTCCTTTTATCGTAACAGTAAGTGAACGGGTTATTTGCTGCAGAAATGTTCTATTTTCTCCCACACATGAACATAGGGAGTTTTCAATCTGGCCACAAATACCAACCTTGGGAGAGATTTCAACGGCATGGCAAGAATAAGACCTCTTTTGTCTCAGAGAGAGGTGGCCTTGAGTTCGGCCCGTGAAACTTTCGTGCTTCACATAGCGAACACCCGTACAGAGGTGCAGACCCTTTTCAATTCAGATTTGCCTTTCAATTTCAGCAAGATGGTTCGGACTATCTTTAACGCATCCTCCACAAAGGCCCTGGCGCACTTTTTTAAAGTTGTTACCAGTGGTCTCGTGACTTCATTTGAGAAAATCTTTGGAGTCATCCCTGCTTTCTTTCATTCTATTTTCTCCACTCTGCTTCGTGGATTGGCATTTTCACTTGCATTACCAGCGGACGCTCTTGTGCTTTTTTACATTTTTAAATATGGATGTCCCTCCTATGCAACCTCCCACCCTGCAGCTGCTGACACTGTTCCGCAATCGCATGCTAGAATATTATGGCACAATGCCGTTGGCGATATTAAGCACGGCATATGGATTATCTTTTCGATTCTCCTACTTCACCTGTGTCCAGCCTGTATTTCACTGCCTGACCTGTGATTTCGATTGGGCCATTGATTTGTGTCTCTGCGGACCGGTTTCTCCTGACGTCGACTTTAATCAGCTGATGACTCCTATCATTACTCACGAGTTGGTTTGTCCTGGCGAAAGGATTATGGCTGTGGCATTGATGCATGGACTAATTGGTCCCTGGAATTTATTGGCGGCAGCACAGTCTTTCTTGGAACAGAGCTTTCTTGAAAACCCACCGAGCTGTCCTCTGATGGTGATAGAGGATCCGGTGCTGGGAGAGCACGTATGTTCTTTTCCGCTTTTAAATTGGATGGCTGAACTGTTTTCGGATGAAGACGGTGACTTCCTATTGGAGGCTGTTGCAGCTTATTTTGCATACACAGTTATGTCATAGACCTTTTTGATGTTTGATATGCTGAGTACTAGCATTTCATTGACAATTCATTGACTTATTTGTCAAGTTTTTATTATTTACCTTGCCTATTGGCTTAAGACTCGATAAAGTACTTGGCTGTTTTATTTTTCTTTAGCATTAAATTTTCCTAGTTTTTAATGCTTTACCTTACGGACCGTCCACATATAAACTTGCAATCTGCTCTCATGAGATGGCACTTCTATTATCTTATTCAGTTCGTTTCCGGATCATGGGGAGGTGTCATCTAGGTCCTGGATATCTTTACACCGTGTTAAGTTAGCATGGGCTCATTACCGGTTTAAACGCCATTTTTCCTTTTTTGCAACTTCTGCACACGACACTTAGTTGTTGCTTTAGCTTTCCACCTAGTAGTTCATCGTGGTTTACATGAGAATAATATGTTATTGCTCTACTATCTGCTTTGCATGTTAAACTATATCTGTACAGCGAGTGCTAAAGTTTCAAGAACAACACGATACAGAATTGTTATGAGGTCTGATCTCCACGACTTCATACTCATAACATAAGTGCAACTTCTGCCAATTCTGGGCATGAGGCGGGTTTTATATTGCTTTGCCGAACACACATACACAACAGTTGATGCGGTTCACATGAAGAGAGAGCTGGTGTATGCTGATGTGATTCCTTCAAATCTAAGACACTAATGTATGGGCACGCCCTAAACCAACACAAAGAGACCTTCTTAGCAAATAATATAATATGTGTATTAGGGAGGGTGAGATATAAGCAGCCGCGGGCCGTGGAGGGAGTTACGGTGAGGCAGGGAGGCGGGGAGGGGGAGAAGCAGGGTGGAGCCCTCTCTACCCTGCCCCTCCCCCTCCCCGCCTCCCTGCCCCACCGTAACTCGCTCCACGGCCCGCGGCTGCTTATAAGTGTTGCTAACTCTTATTCATTTACAGCATGTTAACATACTGTCACCATTCGCTTTTTATGTACTAGTAACTATGCTGGTAATTTTGCTACTGATAATATGTGTACTTGTATTCTCCACCCTGCTTCTCCCCCTCCCCGCCTCCCTGCCTCACCGTAACTCCCTCCACGGCCCGCGGCTGCTTATAAGTGTTGCTAACTCTTATTCATTTACAGCATGTTAACATACTATCACCATTCGCTTTTTATGTACTAGTAACTATGCTGGTAATTTTGCTACTGATAATATGTGTACTTGTATTATCTAAGATACTACGCCTGAGAAGACGGCATTAGTAAATAAACATTTCAAATACACATGTGTTCTTCTTAACTCCATGTTCTGGTTTCTAAGAAATATATAACGACCGACTGTTCATGAGTTCCACGTATCCTGAGGTACTATAAGTTCATATTCTGGATTGTCTAAACATTGAGAGTTTGTTATATCCAATGTGACACTGTACCTAGCTTGCTAAGGAGTTTTTGATTACTAACGTGAGTTTTGGGACACCCTAATTCGCCGAGGTTCCAATCCTCTGTCCACAGTTCTGTGTGAGAACAGAAACCCTGCGACAGGGGCACCCCCGACCCTTGCTGGAGCTTCATCACACTTGCGATACAACTCCAGCAATGCGCCACCTTTACGGCACAGATACATCACGCATCTGTGCTGTTTTTGCCCCATGATGCGCCGCATTGTAAATGCAGCACACCATAGGTGACGGAACAGCGGCACAGAATGACTAACACATCCCTGGTGATGCGCCAGTCATCATAAATGTATCCCTATGCTTCTTATCTTGTTAGAGATGAACCGCCATATGTATCATCAAAGTTTTTTGCATTTCCTAAATAGCGAACTTTAAGGAATAAATAGCGATTCTTTACCATTCCTAGTTTACGATTAGCTATTTGCTAATTACAAATTACCCATTCATTTCCTTCATTTCCATAGGGCGGTTGGACTCACTTTTAGCTCGAACGGCTGAATGGATTTCCACGAAACTTGGCAAAATTGTAGGGACTGGTAGCCCGATGTGCCTTTGCTATGTCTCAAGATATATGCTCCAGTGGTTTTTACGAAAATTAACTTTGAAAAATATATATTGGGCTACATTGGCCTATATATATGTTGGAGCCCAAATGTAGCCCAATGTAGCCCAATGAAGCCCAATGTAGCCCAATGTAGCCCAAAGATGGCCGCCAGACACACAAAAAAACAAATGTAGCCCAAATATCAGCCAGATGTAGCCCAACTATAGCCCAGTGACAGAATGACCAATCAGCTTCGCAAACCTCCGTTACGCGAAGCGGAGCGCTGTTACAGATATATATCTTTTTTTGAACGTTAATTTCTCAAAATCCACTGGAGCACATATATTGAGACCTAGCAAAGGCACATCGGGCTACCAGTCCCTAATATTTTGCCAAGTTTCGTGCAAATCCATTCAGCCGTTCGATTATTATTATTATTTTTTTTTTTGCCCCGCGGGGCCCTTTTAAAACCTCCACATCAAACCTAGGGGGTCAGCGAGGATCTACTATGCCCCCTTATGGTTATTTCCCCCTTTGTTTTGGCCTCCTCTTGTCTCTCGATCCTACCGAGAGACAAGATGGCGGCCGCTACGGACTTTTTGGAATGTTGACAGATGCCAGAGAACCAATCAGCTTCGCTTCACAAAGCTCCGTTGCGCGAAAAGTACGCGTCCTGGGACGCTGCCCGGTCCGCTGTTACAGATATATATCTTTTTTAAACGTTAATTTCTCAAAATCCACTGGAGCACATATATTGAGACCTACAAAAGGCACATCGGGCTACCAGTCCCTACAATTTTGCCAAGTTTCGTGCAAATCCATTCAGCCGTTCGGGCTAAAAGTGAGGCCAACCGCCCTATGGAAAACTCAATGTTAAAAACACGTTTTGGGACCCCCCTTTTTTCTCGGCCCCCCCTTGACGAACCCCCCCCCAAATTTTCAAGGGCTGCTCAGAAACAAAATGTGCCATTTTCCTGAAAATTTCAGCCGATTCCGTCCACAAACGCCAAAGTTATTAGACATAGAATTTTCAAAAATCCCATAGAGAAAAAATCCTAACTATATATACCTACTGGCGGTCGCCAGTAGGTATATATAGTTAGGATTTTTTCTCTATGGGTTTTTTGAAAATTCTATGTCTAATAACTTTGGCGTTTGTGGACGGAATCGGCTGAAATTTTCAGGAAAATGGCACATTTTGTTTCTGAGCAGCCCTTGAAAATTTGGGGGGGGTTCGTCCAGTGGGGGCCGAGAAAAAAGGGGGGTCCCAAAACGTGTTTTTAACATTGAGTTTTCCATAGGGCGGTTGGCCTCACTTTTAGCCCGAACGGCTGAATGGATTTGCACGAAACTTGGCAAAATTGTAGGGACTGGTAGCCCGATGTGCCTTTTGTAGGTCTCAATATATGTGCTCCAGTGGATTTTGAGAAATTAACGTTTAAAAAAAGATATATATCTGTAACAGCGGACCGGTTAGCGCTCTGGTTCGCGGACTTTTCGCGCAACGGAGCTTTGTGAAGCGAAGCTGATTGGTTCTCCGGCGTCTGTCAACATTCCAAACAGTCCGTAGCGGCCGCCATCTTGTCTCTCGGTAGGATCGAGAGACAAGAGGAGGTCAAAACAAAGGGGGAAATAACTATAAGGGGGCATAGTAGATCCTCGCTGACCCCCTAGGTTTGATGTGGAGGTTTTAAAAGGGCCCCGCGGGGCAAAAAAAAAACAAAATAATAATAATCGAACGGCTGAATGGATTTGCACGAAACTTGGCAAAATATTAGGGACTGGTAGCCCGATGTGCCTTTGCTAGGTCTCAATATATGTGCTCCAGTGGATTTTGAGAAATTAACGTTGAAAAAAAGATATATATCTGTAACAGCGCTCCGCTTCGCGTACTTTTCGCGTTACGGAGCTTTGCGAAGCTGATTGGTTCTCCGGCGTCTGTCAACATTCCAAACAGTCCGTAGCGGCCGCCATCTTGTCCCTCGGTAGGATTGAGAGACAAGAGGAGGCCAAAGCGAAGGGGGAAATGACCATAAGGGGGCATAGTAGATCCTTCCTGACCTCTTAGGTTTGATGTACCATTTTGCCAAGTTTGGTGTAATTCCGTTCAGCCATTCAGGCTGTAGACGTATGTAAATGTCCTATGGAAAATTGCATGGGGAAAACACATTTGAAAGTGTTGAAATTTAGAACCAATTAAAATGTTACTTTGGTTTTGTATTTGTGTGTGATGAAAGTTAATTGGTTATGTATATATGTCAAATGAGAGGAAACCACAGCCATTTTGTGATACTACTGTCTGAGGTACATTTGTGAGGAATTTTTGGTGGTGAATTTCTGGTGTTTGATTTACACAGTACTAACACTTCTGCTACTTTTAAAAAGGTGAGTTGTTAATTTGTATGGGGAACTATGTTGTACACTTGAAGATAATTTGAAAAATGTTTTCTGTTATTTATTTGCAGTCCTTCTGTTATACTAAATACTTGATAAAGTTAGTTTTATATTATGTATTACTAAAGACGATAAATGAAAGTGATTATTTTTTTCTGCAATTTACAGCAAGCAATTTCAAAATAAAATGGCTCACAATGAAGAGACCGTGGCAATTTCTTTTGAATTGTCCAACACATTGATTGAAATTGAGAGCACCAATAATGAAATATTGTCACAAGGAGGACATGACTTGTATGATTCCATTAGATTGATTGAAATGGACAGCACCAAGAATGAAATATTGTCACAAGGAGATGACTTGAATGATTCCACTACATTGATTGAAATTGAGAGCACCAATAATGAAATATTGTCACAAGGAGGAGATGGCTTGTATGATTCCATTAGATTGATTGAAATGGACAGCACCAATAATGAAATATTGTCACAAGGAGGAGATGACTTGAATGATTCCACTACATTGATTGAAATTGAGAGCACCAATAATGAAATATTGTCACGAGGAGATGACTTGAATGATTCCACTACATTGATTGAAATTGACAGCACCAATAATGAAATATTGTCAGAAGGAGGAGATGACTTGAATGATTTTTTTGATCAATCTCTTGATGGCGAATTTATCGAGTGTTTGGAGACCATAGAGTTACAAGAATCATCATTGGAGACTTTTAATGAGGACATTGCTGATGAGGACATGTTACTAGTTCTTTCAAATTTAGAAAATTCTGAAGAATAAATTTATATTTAGAAATCAAAAATTGTTTGAGACATTATTCATTTTTATTTTTAATTTATGAGGTTGTAGCGAAGTGATTGTAGTATAAAATGAGACTTATAGTATAGAGTGCAACATTTTTATGTTACATGGTAAGTTTACTCATATTTACTTCCCTTCTGCCACTATATTATCTCCAATGTGTATTTGACATGTCTTCTTCATCTCCGGCCTCCTTTCTCTCACTGTGTGTCTCCGATGCATCTTATCGCTGCTATTTTGTGTAATTACAGAAGAGAGTAAAATAAAATAGTTCGGAACGTGAAAAGGGGGCAAAGTAGAGTACTCCTCACCCCCTAGGCCTTTTTAGGCGGTCCCAAAAGGATCAGTTTCTGCTTTCCTGAGAGATTATGGTATGAGTTCCATATACCACAATAACTTGCATTACAACATGCAAGATATCTATCTCCTATTACCAACTTTTGGAGATATTCGCGCTAAGCGCGAATATCTCCAAAAAGTAACACCTGCCCTGAGCAGTTCTTAGCCATGTTATCCAATGGGAGGTGGATAACATGGCTAAGAGTATTAGCTCGGTAATGCATGAATATCGCTGAGTTTTTAGCGATATTCATGCATTGCGGCCGTTTATTATCGCATTTGCGATAAACCTTGATAATAGTAAGGTTTATCTTCGATAATTTCTGACGATGCTTAGTGGTAAAAAATTGGTTGGTAAGCATCGTTAGCGATAAATATCGCTTAACTTTGGTAATATGCCCCAACGTCTGTTAACGTTCGATTCGAAGGAAATGAGGAAGTGTTGAAAAACATTGTCTGCGCCATCTTGCCTTTTTTGAAATGCCACACTTTTGTCGTGCACGGCAGCCATTTTAGATGTCTTGACCAGACCCACTCTCTGCACGCTGTCGATTCGTAGCATGGCTCCTCACCCTCGTAAGCATCTCCCCCAGGCACTGGTCACCACCGCTCTCTGTCTTATGCATGGGCAATAAACCTTCCCCCATCTGCGCTGCTCTTCCCTGAGAATCACACTCTGTGCCCGCCCGACACCTCCCTTTCGCCCTATTCACTACCGCACCCTCTGACACTCCTCTTCCTCTGTGTCCGATTGTCCAGGCTATCAGCTAGCCCTGCAGATGTAGTTTATGGCTCCAGCTGTAAAGATTCACCCCTCTTCAAAGGAGTTATAGTAGATCAAGGCCCACACCCGATGAGATCCGTCACACCACACGTGTTCCTACTATCTGAAAACCATCCTGTATTGTGATTGGTGAGGGGACCGAGCCTGAAGCGGAAGATTCTAGGAATTACTCTTTGTACATCAAAGTTTTTACAATTATGTGTCACATTAAAAATATATAGCACTCCAACAAAGTAGTAGGAATATAAAACTTTAATAACATATAAATATATACAACAAAACAAAAACAGTAAAAACATTTAAACAACGAAGAGACCGTGGCAATTTCTTTTGAATTCCTGATGAGGACATGTTACTAGTTCTTTCAAATTATGAAAATTCAGAAGATGTTGCCTGGGGGTGGGTCGTCAGTAGCAGTCTGTTGTGCGAATAGTTCCAAGGCAGCAGAACGCGCTGAAATCTAGATGGCACGAAAGTGATGTCTAGTAAGTTGCCGCCCAGCAAATAACGGCGTGGGGCGCCGCGGGGGTGAGTGAGTCCAGTAGGCACCACAGCTATTCTTACCGGCATTGCAGAATTACTGCTGGGGACAATGCCTGTGCTGTAGCAGGGTCACAGCAGAAACAAAAAGGATTCTGTTGAAGATGTTGTTGGTTTTCAATTTGAAAACAGTTCTGGTGTCAACTGCTATGCTAATGTAGTGGTTAATGTTTTGTTTTCTCTAGAAAATGTAAAAGAGGGGGAGGCAGTCCAAAGTTCCGTTAAAAGGGCAAAGGAAAGGATCGGTGGTTTGAACTATCAGTCAAAAAGGGGAGGGGGTGCAATAATTTTTCCTACCGGGTCACACTGTGCTTTCACCGGAAGTGAGGTCTGCAGGATTGTAGTAATTCAAAGTGAGGCTGGCGCCAGCATGGGAGCGCCGACGTCCCGCGGATACAGTTTCGTCACTCCACGGGCGATCATGGCAGTCATTCCCCATCGGGGGTCGGAGACTCCTGCGGCTCCTCTAGAATCTTCAAGGTCGTGGAGGACTACGGTGGTGGAGTCAACCAGTGACCGGGCCATTTCTTTATGTTGGGCCCGCTCTTGCCAGGTCGACCGCCATTTTGAGAGTTCGGCAGCTACCGGCGATCGCGGGGTCACATGAGCGGACGGGCTCCACCCTGCCGGGCGAGACGTTGCAGCATGGCCACAGTGGAAGAACCGTTATCTAGGTCGTTCCGAAACTGTGCAGCACTGTAGTTGTTAGGATGCCACCGCCTGGAGCGCTGAGGGTGCAGCTGGGAAGCCTCCACCTGGGGAGGCGGGAGAGGCCTGTTCGCACCGTCTCTCCCTCCCAGTGCACCCTACGGCGTCTCGCTTGAGATTTGTTATGGCCGGACCAGGCGATGAGGACGAGGGGGGGGTCGGAGGCATGTGCAAGACATCCCCCTCCAGTGTTGTCGCAGCCATTATAAAAGAAAGAAGTGTCCCGTCCGTCTTCGGGCCGGGCTTCCGGTGGATGTCGGCCGGACGCCCCTGGCTCTGGCCCCATGAACGGGTTTCTTGGTTTATCGGCTGCAGCCGGATCCGGTCGGCCTCGGCCCCCCGACCGTTGGTGGTCGGACCGGAAGAGCATGTGGCGGGACTACCTGCAACTCTCAAGGGCCACCGCGGCCGGACTGGGAGAGAGAGGGGAGGGTCGAGGAGACATTCCCCCCCCCTGCAACTGTTCAGCGTTGTAAAGGCAATCCCCTGGCCGGGTCCCGCTGGTCTCGGCCTCTCCTCCGGCTACACCCTACGTTAGGATCTCCTGGCCGAGGCGTGGCAGCAGGACCTGCCTTATATGGGCTGCTCCCGGCTGGGCGTAGCCGGAACCCTGCCCCACCTTGGAAGTTTCCAGAGTGGGGGTGGATGTTCTACTGACTTGCATTTTCCCTAGTCTATCGATTTTTTTGGCGTGGCAGGCGGTGGGACAGCGAGGGGTGATTTGGTTTCTCTTACTGTTTTTCTGGTCTCTCACCACTGGCATATTTTAACGTTTTCTTGTTTCTAGGACATTAATAGGTTTTATCATTACGTTATGTTATCGTTTCTTTGTTCGTTGTTTAATAAAAGTTCATGTTCATCAGTGGCCTACTGATTTTCGTTTTCCTATTTTTTTCTTTCCAGGTTGTTTCATGGTAAAGTTTCTGTTAACAGGATACAGTGATCACTTCGTTATTATTGCATATGTCCTTTTCACTAGGGGTGCTCTCTGGTCGGGCCAGATGACGTATCTCTAGTAAATGGTCCGGGTGAAAAAGGTGCATCAATCAGTGGGGAGTAGATAGGCATGACAGATTACAACGGGGGAGAAAGGTCCGCATTACATACCCTTTCACTACTTGCAAAGATTTTCCTACGTTTATTTGCAAACAGGGAATACCTCCAAAAAGAACTAATTCCCAAACAGTCAATGTTCGGACAATCAATCAATCAATGAGGAATGAAATAGGTACGACGTGTTAAAGGCTTGCGTTACCTACCCTTCACTATCTGCAAAGGGAGATAGAATATTCCTATTCTTCCTCGTTTGCAGGTAGAGAAGATCGTTAAGAGAATTAACTTCGAACAATTCAATGCTCGATTGAAACAATCAACAAGGGGTACTGTGAACACAAATGAACGCCGCTTATATACATACGCATTGCTATTTTCAACAGGTTGTTCCTAATGTTTCTATTTTAGCGAGGTCAAAAGAGATCCCATTAGTGGCCTACTGATTTTGCTCGATTCCTTTTGTTTTTTTACACGATTTTTCGCTATCTGCAAAGAGTAAACAGAGTATTGCGACTCTGTGCTTGTTTGTAAATAGAGAATGAACCAAAGAGAACAATCAATCAAATGGAGAGAGAAGCAGGCACGACGGATTACAAAGGGGGAAAGGGCTGCGTTAACTACCCTTCACTATCTGCAAAGAGAGAGTACTCCTAATAGAAATGAGGGGTGGGGGGCAGCAATCAAAGCAGATCAGTGTGCATAAACACGAAAAAAAAAATTCTTACCACGTACTTGACATTCGACAGCTTATGATATTTGCTATTAAAAAACCATTGAAATTCACTGAAAAAACCATAGGTTATAGACCATATATAGTTAGGAATTAGCATTTACAAAACCTTGAAAATTCACTGAAAAAACCATAGGTTATAGACCATATATAGTTAGGAATTAGCATTTAAAAAACCTTATTTTACTCACACAAAACCATTGAAATTCCATATATAGTTAGTTGCACTAACTATATATTGCGCACCCGCAATCCACTGCTGATGATGTCACATATTACATCATTCATGACATGGTCAGTGACATCACTGATGACATCACTGATGACATCTCAAATGACATCACTGATGACATCACTGATGACATCTCATTTGACATCAATGACCACATCACTGATGATATCATTCATGTGACAATACAATGCATCTCCTCACATTTTAATATAACCTCTGTTTCACCCAGTGTTAAAAACAGAGTATAATTTTTGAAACCATTGACACACCAATACTAGTTACTACATACGTACTCACTGATTCCTACGTCTACACACACATTCACTCATTCACCCATACAATCATTCATACATACAATCACTCATGTTTACAACACAATCATATGCACTCATACACCTATACAGACACTCACACTCTGCCACTCATCCATGGAGTTACTCACACACCTAGTCAGTCCTGTAAAGAATCAATCACACTTCCATTTTCTACTCTATACAGTTAAACATAGAGCACCTTACGTTTTCAACCATATACTAACACATACTTACTCTCTTATACAATCATTGATACAAGTACACATTGATCTGTACAGAGTCACACACCTCCCAGCCAGCCACACACACACTCAGTCTCCCATGCAAATACTTGGGCAATCAATCAATAACCCATATAGTTACTCATATAGCTACTGATCAACACATGCAGCAGTTTACAGAACAACAGACATAATGATGCACAAATTAAGACAGTTTAGTCACTAACCCATGCACTCAGTGAGACACATTTAATCACTCACTCATACATTCAGTCATGCACCTACTAAATCCTTCGTCCAGACACTTATACATCCACTCATTCTTCAATATGTAAGACATATTTTAACTTTACAGAAACATAGTCACTGGATGTTGTCATCAGTGATGTCATCAGTGATGTCATTTGAGATGTCATCAGTGATGTCATCAGTGATGTCACTGACCATGTCATGAATGATGTAATATGTGACATCATCAGCAGTGGATTGCGGGTGCGCAATATATAGTTAGTGCAACTAACTATATATGGAATTTCAATGGTTTTGTGTGAGTAAAATAAGGTTTTTTAAATGCTAATTCCTAACTATATATGGTCTATAACCTATGGTTTTTTCAGTGAATATATATATATATATATATATATATATATATATATATATATATATATATATATATTTATATTTATCCTGGCTGGCTGTTGTTTTCTTGTGATCCTTCATCCTCAAGTATATATATAAATATATATATATATATATATATATATATATATATTACCTACTGGCGGTCGCCAGTAGGTATATATAGTTAGGATTTTTTCTCTATGGGATTTTTGCAAATTCTATGTCTAATAACTTTGGCGTTTGTGGACGGAATTGGCTGAAATTTTCAGGAAAATGGAACATTTTGTTTCTGAGCAGCCCCTGAAAATTTGGGGGGGGTTCGTCAAGGGGGGGCCGAGAAAAAAGGGGGGTCCCAAAACGTGTTTTTAACATTGAGTTTTCCATAGGGCGGTTGGCCTCACTTTTAGCCCGAATGGCTGAATGGATTTGAACGAAACTTGGCAAAATTGTAGGGACTGGTAGCCCGATGTGCCTTTGCTAGGTCTCAATATATGTGCTCCAGTGGATTTTGAGAAATTAACGTTCAAAAAAAGATATATATCTGTAACAGCGGACCAGGCAGCGCTCCGGTTCGCGGACTTTACGCGATACGGAGCTTTGTGAAGCGAAGCTGATTGGTTCTCCGGCGTCTGTAAACATTCCAAACAGTCCGTAGCGGCCGCCATCTTGTCTCTCGGTAGGATCGAGAGACAGGAGGAGGCCAAAGCGAAGGGGCAAATGACCATAAGGGGGCATAGTAGATCCTCCCTGACCCTCTAGGTTTGATGTGGAGGTTTTAAAAGGGCCCCGCGGGGCAAAAAAAAAAATAATAATAATAATCGAACGGTTGAATGGATTTGCACGAAACTTGGCAAAATTGTAGGGACTGGTAGCCCGATGTGCCTTTGCTAGGTCTCAATATATGTGCTCCAGTGGATTTTGAGAAATTAACGTTCAAAAAAAGATATATATCTGTAACAGCGCTCCGCTTCGTGTACTTTTCGCGTAACGGAGCTTTGCGAAGCTGATTGGTTCTCCGGCGTCTGTAAACATTCCAAACAGTCCATAGCGGCCGCCATCTTGTCTCTCGGTAGGATCGAGAGACAAGAGGAGGCCAAAGCGAAGGGGCAAATGACCATAAGGGGGCATAGTAGATCCTCCCTGACCCCCTAGGTTTGATGTGGAGGTTTTAAAAGGGCCCCGCGGGGCAAAAAAAAAAATAATAATAATAATCGAACGGCTGAATGGATTTGCACGAAACTTGGCAAAATTGTAGGGACTGGTAGCTCGATGTGCCTTTGCTAGGTCTCAATATATGTGCTTCAGTGGATTTTGAGAAATTAACGTTCAAAAAAAGATATATATCTAACAGCGCTCCGCTTCACGGAGATAAAATTATCTCTGTATTACCTAGCTGTTGCTAACACCAGTTAGCGACTGCTAGTAGGAGATAGCGACCATCTTGGGCCCCACTTTGCATGTCAGTGATATTTATCACTAATGACATGCAAAGTGGGCATGCCAAGATGTTAGCGACTTGAAACAGTCGCTAACATCGCTATCTCCTATTACCAACTTTTGGAGATATTCGCGCTAAGCGCGAATATCTCCAAAAGCTACCACCTGCCCTGAGCAGTTCTTAGCCATGTTATCCAATGGGAGGTGGATAACATGGCTAAGAGCATTAGGTCGGTAATGCATGAATATCGCTGAGTTTTCAGCGATATTAATGCATTGCGGTCGTTTTTTATTGCATGTGCGATAAACCTTGATAATAGCAAGGTTTATCTGCGATAATTTCTGACGATGCTTAGCGGTAAAAAATTCGTTGCTAAGCATCGTTAGGGATAAATATCGCTTAACTTTGGTAATATGCCCCAACGTCTGTTAACGTTCGATTCGAAGGAAATCAGGAAGTGTTGAAAAACATTGTCTGCACCATCTTGCCTTTTTTCAAATGCCACACTTTTGTCGTGCACGGCAGCCATTTTAGATGACTTGACCAGACCCACTCTCTGCACGCTGTCGATCCTTAGCATGGCTCCCCACCCTCGCAAGCATCTCCCCCAGGCACTGGTCACCCCCGCTCTCTGTCTTATGCATGGGTAATAAACCTCCCCCCATCTGCGCTGTTCTTCCCTGAGAATCACACCCTGTGCCCGCCCGACACCTCCCTTTCACCCTATTCACTACCGCACCCTCTGACACTCCTTTTCCTCTGTGTCCGATTGTCCAGGCCGGTCCTAGGCTATCAGCTAGCCCTGCAGATGTAGTTTATGGCCCCAGCTGTAAAGAATCACTCCTCTTCAAAGGAGTTATAGTAGATCAAGGCCCACACTCGATGAGATCCGTCACAGCACACGCGTTCCTACTATCTGAAAACCATCCTGTATTGTGATTGGGGAGGGGACCGAGCCTGAAGCGGAAGATTCCAGGGATGACTCTTTGTACATCAAAGTTTTTACAATTATGTGTCACATTAAAAATATATAGCACTCCAACAAAGTAGTAAGATTATAAAACTTTAATAACTTATAAATATATACAACAAAACAAAAACAGTAAAAACATATAAACATTTTTAGGGAAAAACAACGAAGTAGCGGTCGGCTGTGCGAATAGTCCCAATGCAGCACAACGTCCAGATTTCTGGACGGCACCCAGGTGATGTTGCCTGGGTGCCGCACTGATTTCGGCATCCGGCGTGGGGCGTCGCGGGGGGTGGGTCATCAGTAGCAAACTGTTGTGCGAATAGTTCCAAGGCAGCAGAACGATGGCACCAAGGTGATGTCCAGTAAGTTGCCGCACTGGTTTTGGTATCCTACAATGCTGCTCCGAATAACGGCGTGGGGCGCCCCGGGGGGGGGAGGCGGCGTGAACGGGCCTCTCCAGGTGGAGTCTCGTCTGTTGTAGTGGGGCGCCCCTTTACCGTTTCAGTTGCCATTCCGTCCGCTTTTGGTCCACTGTGTGAAAAGCCGCAATTCAGCGGAGTTGCGCCCACTCTTGCGGTGCAGCGATAGGCGGCTGCCACAGGACTCTCAAAATGGCGGCAGGCTCTTTTCTTTTTGGGCCTGGTCCACTGAAATGGCCCTGGGACACCTTGGAAATCGGACGACTGTCTGCTAGGTCTTGGACCCCATTCTCGAAAGCGTCCCCTCCGCCTTGAGGATTCAACAAAAGTTTTGGGGGCCCCCGACTCCTGCAGGCTTCTGGTGGGGAGCGGCTGCCATGATTGCTCGCGGAATGACCACGACGGAGCCACGAGATGGTGGTGCTTTCATGCTGACGCCAGCTTCAGTCTGAAACATCCAGAAACAAGGTGGGGCTTTCATCGTTTGGGAAAAAAAAAAGTTTTCATCCAATGAAAAGTGTTATTTTTAGGTCATATGATCAAGCCTTCCATCATTAGGAAACCAAAAGTAAAATGAACCAATGAAAAGTTTTATAAACAAGTCACATGACCTGTTATGCGGCATAGGGTATAAAATGCGGAGAAAATACGTTGGCACGTGAGGCGGCGTCAGTAGCGGACCGATGTGCGAATAGGCCGAAGGCAACACAACGCGCCAAGATCCGGATGGCACCGAGGTGGTGTCCAGCAAGTTGCAGCACTGGTGTGGCCATCCTACAATGCTGAAAGTCGGCGTGGGGCGCCCCGTTGGCCTGTGAGTTCGCGTCAGTAGCGGACCGATGTGCGAATAGGCCGAAGGCAGCACAACGCGCCAAGATTCGGATGGCACCGAGGTGGTGTCTAGTAAGTTGCCGCACTGGTGTGGCCATCCTACAATGTTGAAAGTCGGCGTGGGGCGCCCCGTTTTGGCACGTGAGGCGGCGTCAGTAGCGGACCGATGTGCGAATAGGCCGAAGGCAACACAACGCGCCAAGATCCGGATGGCACCGAGGTGGTGTCCAGCAAGTTGCAGCACTGGTGTGGCCATCCTACAATGCTGAAAGTCGGCGTGGGGCGCCCCGTTGGCCTGTGAGTTCGCGTCAGTAGCGGACCGATGTGCGAATAGGCCGTAGGCAGTACAACGCGCCAAGATCCGGATGGCACCGAGGTGGTGTCTAGTAAGTTGCCGCACTGGTGTGGCCATCCTACAATGTTGAAAGTCGGCGTGGGGCGCCCCGTTGGCCTGTGAGATGGCGTCAGTAGCGGACCGATGTGCGAATGGGGCCAAAGGCAGCGCAACAATATTTTCGGAATAGAAGACACCACAAGGCGCTGAGATGCCAACATCCGGATGGCACCGAGGTGGTGTCTAGCAAGTTGTGGCCCTGGTGTGGCCATCCTACAATGGTAAAAGTTGGCGTGGGGCGCCCTGTTGGCCTGTGAGATTGTGTCAGTAGCGGACCGATGTGCGAATGGGGCCAAAGGCAGCGCAACAATATTTTCTGACTAGAAGACACCACAAGGCGCTGAGATGCCAAGATCCGGATGGCACCGAGGTGATGTCTAGCAAGTTGCTGTACTGGTGTGGCCATCCTACAATGCTGAAACTCGGCGTGGGGCGCCCCATTAGCCTGTGAGATGGCGTCAGTAGCGGACCGATGTGCGAATGGGGCCAAAGGCAGCGCAACAATATTTTCTGAATAGAAGACACCACAAGGCGCTGAGATGCCAAGATCCGGATGGCACCGAGGTGGTGTCTAGTAAGGTGCACTGGTGTGGCCATCCTACAATGCTGAAAGTCGGCGTGGGGCGCCCCGTTGGCCTGTGAGATGGCGGCAGTAGCGGACCGATGTGCGAATGGGGCCAAAGGCAGCGCAACAATATTTTTGGAATAGAAGACACCACAAGGCGCTGAGATTCGGTTAGCACCGAGGTGGTGTCTAGCAAGCTATGCAGCTGAGTTGCGTGTGCACTTGCGGCGAATAGGTCGAAGGCAGCACAACAATGTTTTCTGAATAGAAGACACCACAAGGCGCTGAGATTCGGTTACCACCGAGGTGGTGTCTAGCAAGTTGCTGCACTGGTGTGGCCATCCTACAATACTGCTCCGAATAACGGCGTGGGGTGCCCGAAGGGGGGGGGGGGGAGGCGGCGTGAACGGGCCTTCCTAGGTGGAGGCTCGTCTGCTGTAGTGGGGCGCCCCTTTACCGTTTCAGTTGCCATTCAGCTGAGTTTTGGCCGCTCTTGATGCTACAGCGACAGGCGGCTGCAACAGGACTCTCAAAATGGCGGCCTGTTCTTTGGATTTGGGCCTGGTCCACTAAAATGGCCCTGGGACACCTTAGAACTCGGACGCTCGATTTTTTTTCCTTTCCTCTACATGCAAAAAAAGGTAAATGCCCGGTACGTTATACGCTTCATCTGCCACGATGTACTCTCCAGAGGAACCGAAAAAAAATATAGTTATGGTAACTATACCATGCATTGTCATATGGAGAGGTGGCACCAATTAATTATAGTGCTGCATAAAAGAGAGATTTGGAGGAGAACCCCCGACCTGCCAGTACATTCATCAAAGAAGTGGCACTGACAGCATCAGAGGCAAGGGAAACGGTCCCAAATATTTAGAAGAACTTTGCAAAGATTAAAATGACATGTTTAGATTGTGGCAAATTAATTTCATGTGGACAGATGAGTGTTACTCTATAAATACAGCATATGAACATCATCATAGTCGATGGTTGGTAGAGACATTTTGACTATATCCTGGACCTGCCCGTCCTCGCCCAAAATGGCGCCGGAATAAATGGGACTCGTAACTCCTTGTTGTGTACTGGTTGCAGAACCTTGAAATCACGAGATACGTATGCAATTTTGAAGCACATGGCGGGCGGGGATGAGAATTGATTGAGTATTTCGACATCCCTATTGATATTAAGTTCTGATGTGTTATTGATTACTGTACTATTGAAAGTTCGAATTAACGTCACGCATGGTACTTGCCCGCAAATGTATATCTAGATAATTTTATTGTAACTGGCCCTGTCGTATTTTAATTATAAAATGTACGTCCACCGATTCCGCAACTGTTAGACACCTTAGTTCTTGCAACCTAATGGCCCGCCCGTTACGTTCCTCTACAGTGTAAATGTCTACTCATCATATACGATTACAGTTTGCTCCGTGGCCGGCCCACG
Source organism: Lissotriton helveticus (assembly GCF_964261635.1). NCBI lineage: Eukaryota > Metazoa > Chordata > Amphibia > Caudata > Salamandridae > Lissotriton > Lissotriton helveticus. Next base: position 114,919,033 of record NC_136062.1, on the reverse strand, counting down.
TGGTTATAGGCTTGTATTTGTATAATGAAATTTTCACAATAAAGGTTTTTAAAAGAAAACATGGTAGTAGTATATACATTGGTAAAGTTTTTAATAATAGTCACTGTTTTAGAATCATTAAAAGGCAAGTGAAATAAAGCAGACCAATCACATGAAGGGTAAAAGGTATAATACGCAGGAACGCAGTAAAGATAAATGGTCAAGGGCTGTTGTGTTTTCTACTCCTGCAACATAAAGTGATCGATAAGAATCTCATATTCAGGCGTATCGGCGACTAAGACAGCAGGTCGACCCTCTTTTGCTCAACGGCTCCGTCATGGGACGAAGAAACGCCCTTTTTCTCGAAAAAAGAATATATTTTACTTGCAGGACAGTTGTAAATTTTCCGGGAAAGTACATTAGCCTGGAACATTATAACATATATTTAAGAAAAAATAATGTTCGGAAGTAATAAAAAGCGTAATTTTTAGGTCATATGACCAAGCCTTTCATCATTAGAATAAGAAAAGTAAAATGAACCAATGAAAAGTTTTATTAACAAGTCACATGACCTGTTATGCTTACGTTACGCGCTGCGCGTCGCGCCCCGGATGACTTCCGGATGCGCTAACACGGCGCGTCATATGACGCATTACGCGACAACGCAGGTCCAGAATATAGTCAAAATGTCTCCACCAACCAGCGGTCGGAACACAACCCCTTTCAGCAGGCTAAATAGTTCTGTTAAATGACAACAGAAGGGACAGGCAACAAGAACCATCAGTCAAAGAGGGGAGGGCTAGTTCTTCTCTACCGGGTTACATTGGGGCGCTACCGGAACTGATCGAATTGGTAGTCTACAGTGTTTCTGGATGTTTCAGACTGAAGCTGGCGTTAGCATGAGAGCACCACCATTTCGTAGCTCCGTCGTGGCCATTCCGCGAGCAATCATGGCAGCCGCTCTTTATCGTTATTTTGGGCGGGGTGGGTGGCGGAGCCGAGCTGTATTGCAGCCATCATGGTGTGGAGTTCAGTTCATCTCACTAGTTTCGTATTTGTCATGAGGGGTTGTTCTTAATGTTTCTATTTTAGCGAGGTCAAAAAGAGATCCCATTAGTGGCCTACTGATTTTGCTCGATTCCTTTTGTTTTTTTACACGATTTTTCGTTATCTGCAAAGACTAAACAGAGTATTGCGACTCTGTGTTTGTTTGTAAATAGAGAATAAACCAAAGAGAACCAATTCTAAAACAGTAAATGCTTGGATAACAATCAATCAAATGGAGAGAGAAGCAGGCACGACGTATTACAACGGGGGCAAAGGCCTGCGCTAACTACCTTTCACTATCTGCAAAGAGAGAGTACTCCTAATAGAAATGAGGGGGGGGGGCAGCATTCAAAGCAGATCAGTGTGCATAAACACGAAAATGTTTTTACTTACCACATACTTGACATTCGACAGCTTATGATATTTGCTATTAAAAAAACATTGAAATTCACTGAAAAAACCATAGGTTATAGACCATATATAGTTAGGAATTAGCATTTACAAAACCTTGAAAATTCACTGAAAAAACCATAGGTTATAGACCATATATAGTTAGGAATTAGCATTTACAAAACCTTGAAAATTCACTGAAAAAACCATAGGTTATAGACCATATATCGTTAGGAATTAGCATTTAAAAAACCTTATTTTACCCACACAAAACCATTGAAATTCCATATATTGTTAGTTGCACTAACTATATATCGCGCACCCGCAATCCACTGCTGATGATGTCACATATTACATCATTCATGACATGGTCAGTGACATCACTGATGACATCACTGATGACATCTCAAATGACATCACTGATGACATCACTGATGACATCTCATTTGACATCAATGACCACATCACTGATGATATCATTCATGTGACAATACAATGCATCTCCTCACATTTTAATATAACCTCTGTTTCACCCAGTGTTAAATACAGAGTATAATTTTTGAAACCATTGACACACCAATACTAGTTACTACATACGCACTCACTGATTCCTACGTCTACACACACCTTCACTCATTCACCCATACAATCATTCATACATACAATCACTCATCTTTACAACACTATCATATGCACTCATACACCTATACAGACACTCACAGTCTGCCACTCATCCATGGAGCTACTCACACACCTAGTCAGTCCTGTAAAGAATCAATGACACTTCCATTTTCTTGTCTATACAGTTAAACATAGAGCACCTTACATTTTCAAACATATACTAACACATACTTACCTTCTTATACAATCATTGATACAAGTACACATTGATCTGCACAGAGTCACACATCTCCCAGCCAGCCACACACACACTCATTATTTACAACAAGGGGTGGTGATGGACAGAGTCTCTGAATTAAGCAGAGTACTCTCACCCAGTCAAGAGATCAGGGCTAGATCCAACACCGTTTTTTAGCTCATTGCACCATCCCAGTTTCAGAACCTGGCTGTATGCAAATTAGTCTGTCCCTGGCCCAGTGCATCATGGGAACAGGGCAGACCAGACTACAAAAGCCAATTCTTACACTGGGAAGGAAACAAGCTTCCGGGGACCGGTTTCTGGCATTTCAGCCGTCTTCGGCCTGGCTTGCTTGAATCCTGATGGTGCAATGAGCAAGGGACTCACATCTGAGTATACCCTTCCACGCTTAGGGTGGACAAAATTATTTACAACAAGGGGTGGTGATGGACAGAGTCTCTGAATTAAGCAGAGTACTCTCACCCAGTCAAGAGATCAGGGCTAGATCCAACACCGTTTTTTAGCTCATTGCACCATCCCAGTTTCAGAACCTAGCTGTATGCAAATTAGTCTGTCCCTGGCCCAGTGCATCATGGGAACAGGGCAGACCAGACTACAAAAGCCAATTCTTACACTGGGAAGGAAACAAGCTTCCGGGGACCGGTTTCTGGCATTTCAGCCGTCTTCGGCCTGGCTTGCTTGAATCCTGATGGTGCAATGAGCAAGGGACTCACATCTGAGTATACCCTTCCACGCTTAGGGTGGACAAAATTATTTACAACAAGGGGTGGTGATGGACAGAGTCTCTGAATTAAGCAGAGTACTCTCACCCAGTCAAGAGATCAGGGCTAGATCCAACACCGTTTTTTAGCTCATTGCACCATCCCAGTTTCAGAACCTGGCTGTATGCAAATTAGTCTGTCCCTGGCCCAGTGCATCATGGGAACAGGGCAGACCAGACTACAAAAGCCAATTCTTACACTGGGAAGGAAACAAGCTTCCGGGGACCGGTTTCTTGCATTTCAGCCGTCTTCGGCCTGGCTTGTCCATCACCACCCCCTTTTTGTAACACACACACTCAGACTCCCATACAATACTTGGGCAATCAATCAATAACCCATATAGTTACTCATATAGCTACTGATCAACACATGCAGCAGTTTACAGAACAACAGACATAATGATGCACAAATTAAGACAGTTTAGTCACTAACCCATGCACTCAGTGAGACACATTTAATCACTCACTCATACAGTCAGTCATGCACCTACTAAATCCTTCGTCCAGACACTTACACATCCACTCATTCTTCAATATGTAAGACATATTTAAACTGTACAGAAACAAAAAATCACTGGATGTTGTTATCAGTCATGTCATCAGTGATGTCATTTGAGATGTCATCAGTGATGTCATCAGTGATGTCACTGACCATGTCATGAATGATGTAATATGTGACATCATCAGCAGTGGATTGCGGGTGCGCGATATATAGTTAGTGCAACTAACTATATATGGAATTTCAATGGTTTTGTGTGGGTAAAATAAGGTTTTTTAAATGCTAATTCCTAACGATATATGGTCTATAACCTATGGTTTTTTCAGTGAATTTTCAAGGTTTTGTAAATGCTAATTCCTAACTATATATGGTCTATAAACTATGGTTTTTTTCAGTGAATTTTCAAGGTTTTGTAAATGCTAATTCCTAACTATATATGGTCTATAACCTATGGTTTTTTCAGTGAAAATATATATATATATATATATATATATATTACCTACTGGCGGTCGCCAGTAGGTATATATAGTTAGGATTTTTTCTCTATGGGTTTTTTGAAAATTCTATGTCTAATAACTTTGGCGTTTGTGGACGGAATTGGCTGAAATTTTCTGGAAAATGGAACATTTTGTTTCTGAGCAGCCACTGGAAATTTGGGGGGAGTTGGTCCAGGGGGGGCCGAGAAAAAAGGGGGGTCCCAAAACGTGTTTTTAACATTGAGTTTTCCATAGGGCGGTTAGCCTCACTTTTAGCCCGAACGGCTGAATGGATTTGCACGAAACTTGGCAAATTTGTAGGGACTGGTAGCCCGATGTGCCTTTTGCAGGTCTCAATATATGTGCTGCAGTGGATTTTGAGAAAATAACGTTCAAAAAAAGATATATATCTGTAAGCGCGGACCAGGCAGCGCCCCGGTACGCGTACTTGACGCGTAACGGAACTTCGCGTAGCGAAGTTGATTGGCTCTGTGGTGTCTGTCAACATTCTAAACAGTCCGGAGCGGCCGCCATCTTGTCTCTCGGTAGGATCGAGAGACAAGAGGAGGTCAAAAGCGAAGGGGCAAATGACCTTAAGGGGGCATAGTAGATACTCCCTGACCCCCTAGGTTTGATGTGGAGGCTTTAAAGGGGCCCCGCTAAGCAAAAAAATAAATAAATTTTTTTTGTTTTTTTTCGTGGTTAGCGCCCGGTACGCGAACCGGGAAGCGTACTGGGGAGCGTATCACAATAAAAAATGAATGATAGACTTTTCAAATGCTGTATGTTAATTGATTGTTGGTTTTGTTGATTATTTTTTTTTTTTTAAATTTTTTTTATTGTGTTTCATAATTTATTAAACTTTCTAACATTTCATTGTCAGAAATTTCATAATCATGGAATATAGATTGTAGTCTCTGAGGTTGTAAAATGTCCTCATTTGCAAGGAGGTTATCTACTGCTTGCACACATTGCAGTAGTTCTTGGTCCCATGTTTCATCCATAAATTCAATCTCATTTGGATCAATGATTTCTGTGTTGGACTCTGGAAGGACAATTTCAAATGAAATGTTTTGTTCACTTTCCATTTTTCCTGAAATTTGCATAAAAAAAATATATATTAGTAGAGGTAGGGCACTGTTGGGATTAATTTTAGATAGGCAGTTTTTATCAGAGAATTTATCTTTGGGCAGTGTATAGTATCAGAGTGGAAGTAGGAATATAAAAAAGTGTATCTAAATTTATAAGTACTACAGAGGGATAGTATATAACTAACAGAAAAAGTTTGCCATATTAACTTAAAGTGCACAATATACTTCAGTTTTAAAAATAACAACTTACCTTTAAAAAGAAGTTGAAGTTATTAATGAAAATCCAAATGAAATGTACACCAGGAAGTAGTAGTCAAAATGGCTGTGTTTCCTTCTCTTCCTTTATATATATTCGGGTACATAACCAATCAAATATCATGTAAAAAAAGTAGAAAATGAAAGTAACATTTTAATTGGTTGTCAATTCCAACACTTCAGATGTGTTTTGTGAAGTAATTTACCTCACGGTATTTAGTGAGTTCTATAGGCTAAACGGCTAAATGGAATTCCAATCAAATTTGTGAAAATGGTAGGGATTGGTATGTAGTATGAGCTAATCTATATTTGGTGAAATTGTCTCCAGTGGCTTTTCTGTGAACTACTTTCCCACCTTTTTTGATGGTGCGCTTCCCAGGAAGCGACCCGGTACGCGAACCGGTGAGCGCCCTGGTACGCGAACCTTAAGCGTAACGGGAGTCCACCATTTTGTGTTTCGGTCGAATTATGATACAAGATGGAGGGCAAATAATGTTCAGAATGGGTAGAAGGGGGCACGGTAGACTTATCTTGACCCCCTAGGTTTTGTGAGGGTGGCTGAGGAGGCCCATATGTGCGGAAAAAGAAACATTTTTTTTAAAAATTTCGCGAGGTTAGCTCCCGGTACGCGTACCGGGTAGCGCACCAGGGAGCGTATTTTGTTGAAAATTAGTGAAAATAGTTAGAGTAAAAAAATAATTGTGAGTGATTAGATGTAGGGTAGCTCTGAGAAGAGCTTTTGGGTTTATGGTACATTTAGGTACTTATAAGTAGGTACCAATGCACATTTTTAAATTCAGAGTGAAAACTCTGTTGCCCTCATCTGAGAAGTGAACTCCATCTCCTCTGTAGATATCTTGCATGTAGTAACGCAAGTTATTGTTGTACAGGGAGCCCATTCCATGGTCTCTCATGTAAGCTGAAACAGATTTGTTTACATGCTTCCTCGACTTCTCAATTTGTGGACAAAATTGGTTTGACCACCTCCATTTCTGTCTTTGGCATATATTTGAATATACCAAGGCAGTCTGAGGAAAAAGTGCCATCAATTGCTCAAAGGTGTCCTTTAAAAGCATTTCCAGACCTACACCAGTCAAAGTGCCCAAGTCATTACCTCCACAGTGCACAATTAACAGGTCAGGTTTGGGCAAATGCATAAAGGTTTTCACCAATGGTATCAATTGGTGACATTTTAATCCTCTCTGGCCAAACCACTTAATTTCCACATCTTGTAAATTGAGGTTAGGTAAATTCCTGCTTTCAACGTACCTTTGAGCCCAGTGAATATAACTATGACCAACAATCCAGACAGAAAACATGGTGAGAGAAGGTTCTCCTGCAGTCAGATGAAGTGTGGCAATGAAATGGCAGTTGAAAAAATGTGAGTTTGAAATGAAAAAAACTGTGGAGTTTCTGTGTTCATGAAGTAGTAACAGTGATTGGTGGATTTTGATTGATGAAAACAGAAAGTTAGGGTGTAGAGATGTGTTCTTTGAAAGATGTATTTTGAGTGGTCAATAAAAAATCATTAAATGAAAGAAAGCACTGGATATGCAGGTGCACTGAGAGTTCAGAGTTCAATTGCAACATTGTTGTGTGAATTTGCAAACACCAGAGTTTCTCCAAGAGGTGGTTGCTATGGAAAATAGGCAGAAAGGGCAGAGGGGGAAGGGTTTTCATTTGAAAAAAAGTGAGGGAAGAGTTTTGATTGGGTGACATGAGAAATATGTGTGAAGAATTACACCATTTCTGTGCTTTTGATAGCTGCAGACTCTGGAGTGCATACCTTTTGCTCTGCTGAAGACAAATTGGTGTGTTTCTGAGACTGTTTTCAAACTCAAAGTATTTGCTAAGGTGAGAAAATATTTCTTTACTTTAGATAGAGAATAGTGTGCTTTAAGGAGAAAATTATGATTTATGTGGCGCAATTTGCTAGTAAATATGCTCTCACATGTGCATGGAAATTTTTGATTTTGAATGTTTCTGTTATATAGCCATGTTAAAAGTGACTCAACCATGCTGGAAAGTCAATCAAAAAATGATTTCATGTATTTTAATGACATTTTAAGTCATTTTCTGATGTGCAGTGTTTAGAAATTATGATTTGAAAATCGTTTTTGTGGAAAAGGAATTGTTTTTAAAATCATGACAAGGAAATAATGGTGTATGGTTATTTATAAGGCAATTGACTGTCCTTGATGTTATTTTTCTCATTTTATTGTAAGACCTTTCTCTGTGGCGCAAATTGCTTGTAAATATGCTCTTACATGTGCATGAAAATTTTAATTATCAATGTTTGTGTTACATAGCCATGATAAAAGTGAACCAACCATGCAGGAAAGCCAATAAAAAAACGCTTTCATGTGTTTCAATGACATTTTAAGTCATTTTCTCATGTGCAGTTTTTTGAAATTATGATCTGAAAATCGTTTTTGGGAAAAAGGAATTGTTTTTAAATTCATGAGAAGGACATAATGGTGTATGGTTCTTTATAAGGCAATTGACTGTCCCTGATGTTATTTTTCCCATTTTAATGTCAGACCTTTCTTTGTGGCGCAAATTGCTTGTAAATATGCTCCCACCTGTACATTGAAAATTTTGATTTTGAATGTTTATGTTACATAGCCATGTTTAAAGTGACCCTACCATGCAGGAAAGCCAATCAAAATACGCTTTTATGTGTCTTAAGGACAATTTAAGTAATTTTCCCATGTGTAGTGTTTTGAAGTTATGATTTGAAAATCGTTTTTGAGGTAAAGGAATGTTGTTAAAATTTATGTTCGCCATATGCCCCCAAATTTCTTTCTCAGGGTTGCAGCAGGGTGTTCTTGAGACACCCCTGCACTTTTGGAATAAATTCCTAATTTGTGATGAGCAAATTGTTAATCGCAAATTGCACCTTCATTTATATGAGCCTCCTAGCCCATGGAAATGAATGGGTAATTTGCAATTAGCAATTTTCTCATCGCAAATTTGGAATGGTAAAGAATCGCTATTTATTCCTTAAAATTCGCTTTTTTGGAAATGCAAAATAGTTATATGATACATATGGCGGTTGATGTCTAACAAGATAAGAAGCTTATGGATACATTTATGATGACTGGTGCAATGAAGTAGAAATCACTTACTTCATTGGTAGGCCTTTACAATAAATTATCTCCTCTGTATTCTTCATCAAGCATAACTTTAATCTGCAATCCTGAGTAGGCCTCACCTTAAACAAACCTCTGGATAGGCCACATCTTATTGTCATCCTGATTTAATCATTTATAATTCTAGGGACAGATTTATGATAGGTGTATACCTCTTTTGTGCCACTTAGAAAACATTGTCCATGGGGAAATGAATTAAAATGTCATTAAGACACATGAATGTGTTTTTTTTAAACGTTTGCAATTTTTTTGGGTCACTTTCAACATGGCTATGTGTCTGAAATAGTCAAAATCTAAATTTGCAATGCACTGGTGGGAGCATATTTACAAGGAATGTGCTTCATGGGGAAAGGTCTTATAATGTAATATGGGAAAAATTACATTAGAGATACTGAAATGCCTTATAGAGAAGCATACACCATTATGTCCTTGTCATAAATTTGCAAACCATTACTTTTCCCCAAAAACGATTTTCAAATTATATTTAGAAAACAGTGCACATGTGGAAATTACTTAAAATGTCAATAATTCAAAAATTGTGATTCCTTAAATGCAATGTATAAAAAAAAAATATGTAAAAAATGATATTAAGGATTTGGAAACTACCACCAACTTGTAGTTTGTGGTAATTTGCGAATTCTTTTCAAAAAGAATTTTTTTTTTTAAAAAAAAAAGGTCCCATATGACGCCCATACATGCCATTAGGGCATGTAGGTGTGCCATGTGCTCCCAAATTTCTTTTTCAGGGGTGCAGCAGGTTGTTCTTGAGATACCCCTGCACGCTTGAAAAAAATCCTATTTTGTGATGAGCTAATTGCTAATCACAACTTGCAACATTAATTCCTATGAGCCTCCTAGCCTATGGAAATGAATGGGTAATTTGCAATTAGCAATTTGCTCATTGCAAATTAGGAATAGTAAAGAATCGCTATTTATTCCTTAAAATTTGCTATTTATAATATGTAAAATATTTTGATGATACATATGGCAGTTCATCTGTAACAAGATAAGAAGCTTAGGGATAGATTTATGATGAGTGGCGCATCCCCAGGGATGTGACAGTCATCCTGCGCCACTGTTCCGCCACCCATGGTGTGCTGCATTTACAATGCGGCGCAGCATGGGGCAAAAAAGGCACAGATGCGTGACGCATCTGTGCTGTAAAGGTGGCGCATTGCTGGAGTTGTATCGTAAGTGCGATGCAGCTCCAGCAAGGATCAGGGGTGCCCCATCTATACAATGCTGCGTCAAGACCTATGCCAGCTTCAAGCAGGTGCAGGGTTTTGAAGCAGCTTTCTCCTATCTGATTGTAAATGCGGCACACCATGGGTGGTAAAGCAGTGGTGCACATTAACTGGTGCATGCCTGGGGATGTGCCATTTAATATAAATCTGCACTTTAACATTTGAGTATGTGCAGGGGACACAGAGTCGTTGAGGCTTATCCAAGGTTAAGAACAGATGAGTCCTGTTCAGTGAAAAATTAGACATAGGCTTCACCTGCTCAGCATCGCTGGACATGGCTAAATAATAGCTGCAAAATGTTACTCTTGTTAAATAATTTTACTATTATAATCTGTGAGATTTGTCTCTTACTCTGCAACATCTCATTGTTGTTGTCTTTCTTTAAAGATAAAGACAACCTCAACATGAGCGACAATCTGCAATCAGTTGATTTTGACCTCATCATTGAACTTGTAATTGAAACATCAGTGGATGTTGATCCATTGGATGATTTAAATCCTGAGGATGAAGAAGAGCGTGATGAGGATGCAGATTTGTCCGAATTATATGATATAGGATGGGAAGCTGACCTGCTTGAGCCTTTGGAATTATAAACATTTATTTTTAAAATTTATAATCAATAAAAAGTAAAAAGGTAAACCGTTTAATTTAAAAATAAAGACACCTTCAAAAACAGGTTATGTGTAGTGTCTTCAATAAAATATTAAAATATGCTCATAAAATTAGATCAGATTCACATATAAAATAGCATAGGTAACATAAATATAAATCTCATTTCTTTTCTGCTACTTCTGTATTGTAAATTTGCAAGGACTAAAAAATCTTCTATTTAAAATGTCAAGTAGTGTGTTATGTTTTTGATCACTATTACTGATTTACTGTTTGATAATATTTTTTTATTAACATTTTTATTATATTTTTCCTCAGATTCAACTATGCCTACAAAAATAAGAGAGATGAAGGCTGCAAAATGTCAAAGACAGCAGGAGAAAAAAAAAATGCAGCAGTCTCTAACAAAAAGATTTCTCAAGCGATGAAGAAAGCACCGGGTAAGAGCTCTAAATATTTCATAAAAAATATTTCTAATAAAAAAAATATTAGTACAGAAAATGTTTCAATCCATAACAACACAAGTAAATCAAATGGAAAGAAAAGGACAAATGAAAATGTTACTGCTAGAGCAAGAGATAAATCTGTGCATGATAGTAGAAGGAAACAACAGTTTACGGAGATTCGTAAACGAATGTTCCGTAACAGGATAATTGGCAATTTGTTAAAAAATATTAAGAAAGGTCAACAGAAATTAGTTTTTTATAGGAGAAAAAAAAAAGTTGAGAAAGTTATTGATCAGGCTTTTGAAATTAAACGTAAGTTATTTATTTTGATAATCAATAGAATTAGGAAGCTAAACAAGGCAATTTTTGATTTCAAAAGAAATAGTAGATGGAAGAGAATAGTTAATCGTAGTAATTTTTGTGAAGTTTTTTCTGGAGAATGGATACATAGTTCAAGCTGTGAGGCATTTTTTAATGAAGAGAGTTATTTCCAGGATAATGATTTGGTGCATGCAGTTGACATCAGTGGTCGTGCTTATGAAGTGAAAGATGGTTGTCCAGTTGAAAAAGAAAAACTTGTGACAACAGAGGCAGAAGAGTTGTTAGGTAATGAGGTTTTAGGAAGACGTGCTAAGGGTCCTGTGTACACCTGGAAGTGTAGTAGTATTTGCAGTGTGCGACAGGATTCCATCAATTTGCTTTGTGATTTTGTACGGTCATTTAACAAAAAAAGTTTGAAGCAGAAAATGAGGTTGTTGCAAGAATTAGATCCTTGCAGAGTGAGAGAAGTGACAGGTTTGCATGGTCATTCACTGGCTTGTCTTTCCAGGAGAGTATGCCAGAGTGTTTTTCATCATTTCAGGATGCTAGCAGTGCATCATAACAAAGTGAGGAAGTTAGTTAGACTGTTGTATTATGCTAAGAGTCCAGCAATTATGCTGAAACAATTATGTGCTGCTCTTCTGCATGGTTCTGAAATAGATGTGAGGAATATATGTGAAGAAATTGAGTTTTGTTACTTTGGAAGTAAAGAGGAGAATGTTGAAATTGAGCAAGAAATAGAGGGTCATTTGGAAGATACTGTACATGTTTCCAGTACAGATAATTTCCAGAGGGAAATTGCGACGTTTGACATGAAATCAAGTGAGAGGCCTAATTTCACTTGTGTGTGTTGTCGACGCACTTATTATAAGAATCAGACTAAGTTAGTGGATTTATATGCAAAAAGTGAAAGGGAAAATAATAGTGAATGGAAGGATTTTGCAACATACTTGATGGTAGAAAATTGTTTTGATTTGGGATTGGATCAACGTGTGTGTACTTATTGTTGTAACAAATTAAAACAAAACCAGATGCCTGCTAGAGCAGTTCATAATAATCTGGAATTGGTTGAGATTCCTTCTGAATTGAAGGATTTAAATACTTATGAATCTATTTTGATTCAAAGTATCCATCCCTTTCAGGCTATTGTAAGAATGGAGCCAAAGACAGGGAAATTGCCTCCATCAGATTTACAGAGAGGATTAAAGGGAAGAGTTGTTTATTTGCCTCTAGATTTGAAGAAAAACATTAACACAATTGGAGTAGAAAAAGTGGAAGAGGAACCTCTGGTTATCTTAGTTAATGGGGTTCCGACAAAGAATAAGAAAATATGGCAAGATTTAGTAGATGTTAGGAAAGTTAAAAAGGCAACATTGTATTTGAAAAAAAATAATAAATACTATAAGAATGTATATGTTGAAGAAGAGGAAGTAAGTGAGGAAGAGGATAGCGATTTGTGTGCTGGTCAAATTGAGAAAGTAGAACCCTCTACTAGTGAGGAAATATATGAACATTATAGTGTTCATCCTTTGCATTCAAAGGAAGTCATGGGGAATGCTATTGAGTTGTTTCAAATGAAACAAGCCAAAGGGAGTCCCATTAGTGTTTGGGAGGAAAGTTTGGAAGCTCGGTGTTTCCCACAGCTTTTTCCAACAGGTCAGGGAGGAAGATATGATGAGCGACCTCATCAAATTCCTGCTTCTGAATACCGGACTTTGCGATTGTATGCAGGAGATGCTAGGTTTCGACAATGCATTCCATATTTGTTTCATCTCCTGTTTGAAAGCGATCTGTCTGGACTGTCATATGCAGTGAACCACATCTTGAAAAGTGGTATACACATGCAAAACATCTCGGCAAGTGATTTTATGGATAAAGTGAATGTCCAAGATAGTATTTTGGATTCTCACCTGATTAATCTCATGGCGTGTCAGCGTGGTACTAATGAGTACTGGTACCGTCGTCATGGTGATTTAAAATGTATGCTGAGGAACTTAGGTACTCCCACATGGTTCCTCACTCTGAGCTGTGCCGAGTATGGCTGGGAAGACTTACTTGAATTTCTACGAGAGGCAAATGCTAACGTAGAAAACATCGAATTCAAGACACCCGGAGAACTGTGCTCTTTGGATCCAGTCAATGTATGTAGGTACTTCAATCATAGATTTGAAGCTATGATGTGTTTCATCATGAATAAGAAGAATCCACCTCTTGGAGAGGTGTTGGATTTCTTCTGGAGAAAGGAGTACCAAGCAAGAGGTGCTCCTCATATACATATGTTGCTGTGGATCAAGGATGCACCTAAATTTGGAACGGATCCAGATGACTCAGTGATGAGTTTCATCCAACAGTATTCTACGTGTGCTGTTCCAAACGCAAAGGAGAAGAAAAGCCTAAGAGAAAAAGTTCTGCGTTTCCAAAGCCATCGATGTGGAAAGTACTGCCGTCGTAAATTCCGAAACAAGGACAAGTTCTACAGTAAATGTCGTTTCGGCTTTCCACGACCGGTGATTTCTAAAGGAAGAGTAAACAGTTTGATGTCTTCGCTGCGACACAATGTCATGAAGAAATCACCTAAAAACACTTACAATTTGAAGAGGAATGAAGAGTCCAAGTACATCAACGACTACAACCCGGTGATTTTGTCCATGTGGAATGCTAACATGGATATACAGTTTGTGGCTGATAACTGTATGGCTGTGGCTCGGTATGTGACGTCTTACATCACCAAAAAAGAGAAGACAGAATTGAAGGATATGTGGGAGGACATTTCCCATGAAAAGAGCCTCAGCAAGAAGTTGTACAGTTTCAGTCTGAAGATGTTGTCGCATCGAGAAATCGGAGCGTACGAATGTTCTGACCGGTTGTCTTCAGCAAGTCTCTATGCCAAGTCCAGGAGTATCGTTTGGGCGAGTCTTGGTCTTGCTGCAACGCGTAATCGAGTTCTCAAACCTGTGCGGGAAATTGAGTATTTGGCGGAAAAGGAGCCAAACAGTACCGACATTTTGAAGACAAACATGTTGGATACATATTATCCAAATCGAAGCAGTCACCTAGAGAATGTTTGTCTGTATGAGGTTCTGCAAAATTACATGTTCAAGAGGAACATCAAAGAAGATACTGAGAAAGGAGTGTATGCTGTAATAGGAAGTGAGGGATGTCTGGTGAAGCAAAGAAAATGCCACTTGATAAACCATCGAAAATTGAGTGGCGAATCTCCTGAAAAAAAGGAGTTTTTCTATTTAGCACTTTTGCAACTTTTCAAGCCTTGGCGTGCAGAAGAGGAACTGCTTGGAGATTTCCTCTGTTATGAAGACTCTTTCAATGCCGCCAAGGAGACCATAGAATGTCCTGCTTTTCCCAAATATGTAGAAATGTTGAATGCGGAAATTGAGCAGGAAGCAACGATTGCAGCCGAGATTGCCAGAGACAGTTCTCAGGACAGTCAGAGTTCTGCTTCATTGAGTCAGGATCCACTAGGAGGACCTCTTATTGAAAATGAAGCTGCCACTGCTATGAATGAGGTGGAAAGAGCCATGGCACATGCTCAAGAGGATGCGGTTAACTTAGAAGAGTTGGAAAGGCAACTCAACGTTGAGCAGAGGAAAATATATGACGAAGTTACCATGCAAATTGATCATGGATTAAGTCATGATAAGAAAGAGTGCTCATGTACGTCGTTGAAGCCTGTCCGACTGTACGTGAGTGGAGAAGCGGGAACTGGAAAAAGTTTCCTCATTAAAGCAATTTCATGCTATTTGCAGGAAAGGACAGAGTCATCGCTGTCTTGTGTTGTCACTGCTCCAACTGGACTGGCAGCACATAATATTAAAGGGATTACTTTACATCGTTTACTGATGCTGCCAGTGGAGCATGACAACAAATTAGAATATCACAAGCTATCTGGAGATGCTTGTTTTGAAGTTTCAAGAATCTTGAGGAAAATGAAACTTCTTATCATTGACGAAGTAAGCATGGTTTCCAATGTCATGCTTGCCTTTGTGCATTTGAGGATGCAAGAAGTTCTCAAAACAGAGTATGATGTGTTATTTGGTGGCAAACACATCATTGTTTTCGGAGATCTTCTGCAGCTGACACCAGTGAAAGGGCAACCTGTGTTCAAAATGCTCACGCATGAAGATACCAGGAAGTGCCTAGGCAGCATTGGCAACGTCAATATATGGTTAAACTTCAATTATGCTGAACTGCATGAAAATATGCGTCAGGCAAAGGATGAAGTTTACAAGACTATTCTACAAGATGTTAGAATTGGAAAAGTGACCGAGCATGGAAAAGAAGCTTTACATGCACGATTACTGTCAAATTTATATCCAGAACAAGATGTTGTGCCTGAGAATATTTTTCAGAAAATTACTGATAAGAAATCTGGAATATGTTTGATGCCAACTCTTGCAGAATGTGCCAAATTTAACAACAAAATGTTGCATTTAGAAAAGCAAGAGATTGTGAAAGTGGAAGCTATTGATAGAGTAGAGCATATGGGATCAACAATTATTTTGTCTGAGAATCTGAAATCAAAATTGGATTCATTAGAGAAGACTATATCTAAAACTGCAGGTTTTGAAAAGACTCTGAATGTGTGCTTGAACTGCCGTATAATTTTAAGAAGGAATTTACATGTTGAAAGAGGTCTGGTAAATGGATCAATGGGTAATGTTGTTGATTTTGTGAAATACAGAAATAGAGATGGAATTGAATTTTTAAAAATTAAATTTGATGGCATTGAGGAAGTACAGCTAATTGCTCGTTGTTCTGCTAGATTTTTGCTTGTAAAAGACTTATATGTTCGCCGTAAGCAGTTCCCTGTTTGCTTGGCATATGCGGTGACAATTCATAAATCGCAAGGTTTAAGTGTAGACACTGCATTGGTGAATATTGGCAGTTCTGTGTTCAAGGAGGGTATGGCATATGTGGCATTGTCACGAGTTAGAACTTTATCGGGATTGTACTTGATTGAGTGTGATGTCAGAAACATTTGTGCAGATCTAGATTGTGTTAAGGAATACAATAGGTTAAGAAGAGAGTATGCGCCACATTTGCCTCAGTTTCCTTTGTTTGAGAAACGTCTGGTAGGCCGGAAACGAAGAAATGAGAACAATACTGGGGAGGTTGTAGCAAAAAGACAAAAAGTGAATGAACCTAAAATTACAAGCAGAAACAAAGAGGATTCTGTTGAAGATGTTGTTGGTTTTCAGTTTGAAAACAGTTCTGGTGTCAACTGCTATGCTAATGTAGTAATGAATGTTTTGTTTTCTCTAAAAAATGTAAAAGAAGAGATTGTGGTCAATTCTGATCAAAGATTTTGCAGTTTGTTGAATTCTGTGTTAGAGAAATGTAGCACAGATAGAACAAAAATAGAAAGTGTGTCTGAAATTCGAAACCTGTTAGACAGATGTTCAGGGCAAACACAATTCTCTCAAAATATTCAGCAAGATTGTCAGGAGTTTTTAATGTATATGCTTGATGTATTACATGCTGAAGGTGTAGATGTAGATCAGCTGTTTGGGCTTTCTTATCAATGGCAGCATGACTGCGAGAACTGTATGGTATCAAGTACTACTAGTGTAGACTCAGAAAGATTTATATATTTAACTTTGCCAGACAGTAAATCAGTCTCCTTTAATAAGCTAGTAAAAGCTGCTAATCACAGCATGGAGTGTAGCCAATGTAAATCTGAAATGATGTCCACATTATTTATACGAACATATGGCCAGTACGTCATTTTAATGTTCCAACGATGTAGGCCTGATGGAACAAAATTGACAACTTTAATAAAAAATTTTGTAGCTTCGCAGTTGTCAATATCAGGAAGGACTTTTGTAACTACAGCAATTATATATCATGACGGCCCTTCAATATCATCAGGACATTACACAGCTTATTTAAAGTGTAGAAATGGCTGGTCATTCTGCAATGATTCTGTTTTAATTTTCAAAAAAAAATTGCCGTATGACCTTAAAAACTCTTACCTGGTGTTTTTAAAACCAAAATTTTAGGAAAATAATCTCGGGATATGATCTGTGGAATTTCAAGAAGTTCTAATGGCTCCTACACAATTTGGCCTTGAGGATAAGTGTAGTTCAGAGACATAACTTCTAATCAAAGGATTGGACATCATGGAGATGTATGTGCACTTTAAATGAGTTCAGAAAAATTGTTTCTTTTCATAAGCTAATTGAAGCAGCCAATCAAAACATGGAGTAGAGGGAATGTAAGTCTGCAATGCTGTCTACTGTTTTACATTGCTTTGTGATTAAAAGTGATGTAGAGAATTAAATAATTGTAGTACTCATAGAGGTAGTGTAAGTCTGCTTCATATTAAGCAGTATCAGTGTCATAGGAAATGTAGAACATGACTGACCAAGAAGGGGAAGATATTACTATTCCAGGATTGTGAAAATGATCTTCAACATTTTAATTCTGAAAGTTGCGGAAATGCCAAATGATGGGATTGGCTTACAAGAAATCCAAGAGTTATAAATATCTCTGACTAGATTTGGCCTTGTGGAAAATAGTGGTAGAGAGCAAGAAGTCATTTATTGCATGTAACGTGTTTTTAAAAACGATGGAGGTTTTCTTTCAGAAAGTGGCGGGCTGAAAGTAATAACAGCACAAAAGAGTGTAAGCTGTTCATAGGACATCCTTGGACGTCATGGAAAGTAAGTTAACTTTAAGGAGTTCTGAATTTTATTTTCTGATGTTGTATGGGTTTTTTAAACACAATCATTTTGATTGTGTTTTTTTTTCCCCGCTGTTACATGATGAATACCTTCAAGTCACTGTTTTTAGTGAATTTTGATACATTCTGAGAACAGCAAAAATAAACTATTTAACATGTATAATTAATTCTGTACTGTTTGCATTTATGATGTATATGTAGAACTGTGTAGGAGGCATGGAGAAGGTGAGTTTTCTGTAAGTGTTAAATTTATTGTATGCAGTGCTGCACTTCTACGTATTCTTTCATATGCTGGACTACATCTGCACAATGAGATACCTAAGCAAAGGAAACACAAGTGATGTGATTGTGAAATGAGCAAAATAAATTGCACATATTTCAATTACATCACTTGAGTTTCCTATCATTACGAATCACATTGTGCAGATCAAGTTTAGGTCTGTCCAGGGAAACATAGGAGGTTTCTACTTTGTTGAAGAGTGCAGTGGACATGACTCACTTCATTAGTAGACTTTCACAGATATTATCTCCTCTGTACACTTCAACAAGTGTAAATCTCATCTTGAACTCTGAGTAGGCCTCACCTCAAACAAATCTCTGGATAGGAGACATGTTATTAGCATACTGAAGCGACACTTTTCTGAAACAAGAGCAATGCAAAAGATGCACCATGTTTTAAGATAGGCCTCACTTCATCTGCATCAAGATACTGTTAGTTTAAAATGTATATCTTTAGCATTGTGTAGAGGACCTGGAGAAGCAGAAGCTTCTGTCAGTGTCAAAGTTGTTGAAAAACTATTTGTCCTTCAATATTTTCCCTTGTCTTTTGTAATTTTTAAATACATATTTTAATTTTTTTTCAAATGTTGGTTCTCTCTTTCACAGATTGAAAGTATAGAAATAAAATGTGATTAATTTAACGGCAATTACAAGGTAAATAGTTGTACTCTTTTCGTTACATTTCTATCACATTCACCTACTATTAGATCCACTGCTTCACTTCTTTAATCCTCAGTTTCCTGCCTTTGCTACTTTCCTCATTCCTTTCTCTATTACCTATTTACTCAACTCCTTCCACTCTTTTTCTCAGTCCCTCTGTTCTCATAGTTCCTCAGTCTTGTTCACTCACTCCATCTCTATTACTCTTAGTGTCTGTGAATTACTTTCCCAACTTTTTTTTTTTGGGGACCGCTTCCTGGGAAGTTGCCCGGTTCGCAAACCAGCAGCGTTATGGCAGTCCACCATTTTGTGTTTCGTTCGAATCAAGATACAAGATGGAGGGCAAATAATGTTCAGAATAGGTAGAAGGGGGCACGGTAGATGTATCTTGACCCCCTTGGTTTTCTGAGGGTGGCTCAGGAGGACCATAGTTCTTCACTCTTGTTCACTCTCTCTGTTTCTATTAATGTCACTGTTTATGACTGATCAAAAAAATGTTTTTTAAAAAAGAACAGTAACTATAAGGGAAGGAAATAGACAGTTATGTTAAAAGAAAGACAGCTATAGGGAGTAAACTAACGATACTGTTACCTACAATCCACTGCTGTTGATGTTACTGACCATGTCATGAATGATGTAATATGTGAAATCATCAACAGTGGATTGTAGGTAACAGTATCCTTATTTTACTCCCTAGAGCTGTCTTTCTTTTAACATAACTGTGTATTTCCTTCCCTTATAGTTACTGTTCTTTTTTAAAAAATATTTTTTTGGTTAGCTTCCGGTACGCGTACCGGGTAGCGCTCCGGGAGCGAACTAAGAGAAATACAGGTTGGCAGAGTTCCAAATTTTCTACCAATTTTTTTATAATGGGGAGTTAGTTCTGAAAAGAACTTTTTTTTTAATGTTTTTGTTGTTTTATATTTTTTTTAGTATTTTTTGAACATTTTTTTACTTTTTTTGTATTTTCTGAACGTTTTTAAAATTTTTTTGGTTTTTTTGGGGGGGGGGAAACAAAAACGATCCATTATAAAGGGCTCAACAGGAGCAAAAAAAAAAAAAGAATTTATTTTTTGGTGCGTTTTGTGCAAACATTAATATGATTTTGAATTGCTCGCAAAATCAAAGTGATGCTACTTTCTCTGTAGCAGATGAAAGCGCCACATTCCACGCACACTTGTTTTACGTGACCAAACAACATTTGGATGTTTGCAATCACCTCCCTCGCCTCTGGTCCCGACACCTCTGGAACCACCGATCTTCTTGCCATTTGGAGGGGATGTTGTTGTTGGTCACGTAGCTGGGCAGCACTATAGTTATTTGGGTGCCACCTACTCATATGCCGATGCATAGTATGATTCCCATAACTATATTTTTTATCGGTGCCCCTTGACAATCTGTCACCGCATATGCGGCAAAACACGTAACGAGCATTCACTTTCTTTTGCCCCTCAGGAATTCTGTAGAATTGCCAGATATAATTCTCCTGTCGATTGTACCTCCTGGGCTCCTCTGGCAAAAACTCATGCTCTTCCTCCTCTTCCTCCTCTTCCTGTTCTTCCTCTTCTTGCAGAATTACTTCTGCAGGTGGTCCTCTCTTTCTTGGATTTGGTGGAGGTGGTGGGCTAGCACCAGCTGAAGCTACTAATGAAGCCATCACAAAGTCTCAATAAAGGGTCTTTCTCTCACCAAGATGAAAGTCAGAGTGATGAAAGAAGGAGGGGTTTTCATCATTTGGGAAAAACAAAAGTTCTAAACCAATGAAAAGTGTCCATTTTAGATCACATGACCTTGTATTACATCATTAGGAAACCAAAAGTGAAATGAACCAATGAAAAGTGTTATTATCGAGTCACATGACCTGCTATGTTTACATTACGCGGTCGGCGCCGCGCCGCGGATCGCTTCCGGTTCGCGTACCGCTGCGCTTCCGGGTACGCGAACGTAGCACGTAATATGACGTATTACGCGAGAACGCGAAACGTCATGCTGACGCGAAGCGTCACGATGTTGTTTTGTAACGCGAGAGGTGCGCAAAAGGAACGTTTACCAGTTCGCGTACCGGGTCGCGCCTCCGGATTGAGCTAACGGGAAGCTAACCGGTACGCGTACTGGGAGCGAAACAAAAAAAAATAAAAAAAAAATTGTATAAAAAACATGTAAAAAATATTTTTCTTTTTAAAGAATAATACATTGTAAAGGTTTTGATATTAGCTATTAAAAAACCAATGAAATTCACTGAAAAAACCATAGGTTATAGACCATATATAGTTAGGAATTAGCATTTACAAAACCTTAAAAATTCACTGAAAAAACCATAGGTTATAGACCATATATAGTTAGGGATTAGCATTTAAAAAACCTTATTTTACTCACACAAAACCATTGAAATTCCATATATAGTTAGTTGCACTAACTATATATTGCGCACCCGCAATCCACTGCTGATGATGTCACATATTACATCATTCATGACATGGTCAGTGACATCACTGATGACATCACTGATGACATCTCAAATGACATCACTGATGACATCACTGATGACATCTCATTTGACATCAATGACCACATCACTGATGATATCATTCATGTGACAATACAATGCATCTCCTCACATTTTAATATAACCTCTGTTTCACCCAGTGTTAAAAACAGAGTATAATTTTTGAAACCATTGACACACCAATACTAGTTACTACATACGTACTCACTGATTCCTACGTCTACACACACATTCACTCATTCACCCATACAATCATTCATACATACAATCACTCATGTTTACAACACAATCATATGCACTCATACACCTATACAGACACTCACACTCTGCCACTCATCCATGGAGTTATTCACACACCTAGTCAGTCCTGTAAAGAATCAATCACACTTCCATTTTCTACTCTATACAGTTAAACATAGAGCACCTTACGTTTTCAACCATATACTAACACATACTTACTCTCTTATACAATCATTGATACAAGTACACATTGATCTGTACAGAGTCACACACCTCCCATCCAGCCACACACACACTCAGTCTCCCATGCAAATACTTGGGCAATCAATCAATAACCCATATAGTTACTCATATAGCTACTGATCAACACATGCAGCAGTTTACAGAACAACAGACATAATGATGCACAAATTAAGACAGTTTAGTCACTAACCCATGCACTCAGTGAGACACATTTAATCACTCACTCATACATTCAGTCATGCACCTACTAAATCCTTCGTCCAGACACTTATACATCCACTCATTCTTCAATATGTAAGACATATTTTAACTTTACAGAAACATAGTCACTGGATGTTGTCATCAGTGATGTCATCAGTGATGTCATTTGAGATGTCATCAGTGATGTCATCAGTGATGTCACTGACCATGTCATGAATGATGTAATATGTGACATCATCAGCAGTGGATTGCGGGTGCGCAATATATAGTTAGTGCAACTAACTATATATGGAATTTCAATGGTTTTGTGTGAGTAAAATAAGGTTTTTTAAATGCTAATCCCTAACTATATATGGTCTATAACCTATGGTTTTTTCAGTGAATATATATATATATATATATATATATATATATATATATATATATATATATATATTCAAAGCAACTCTGTGAGGTCCCCCACCAACAGTCTCCACGGCACAGAGGGATTCCACAGCATGGCAAGTTTCTATCAGGTAATTTTTATTTTTTCTCTGAGACCATGTGCAAACACAAAAAGGACGCTCGACGCGTTTGGGCAAAAGCCTTCAACTGGACCATAGAGTCCCGCCATATAGACTGTCTATTTAAATTGATAAAGTGCAAAGGTCCCTCATTGATTTCCATTGAAAAATAGACTAGACTGTTAACCCACATTAACCTTCTTTTGATATGGCAAAGAATAACAGCCATTTTCTTCAAATTTTCATTGTTACATTTTCATAATTAGACTATATTGGCAGTATTTTCAGTAAAGTACTTTTTTAAAATTTCAAAAGGAATATGGCATGGCAGCATGTGATATAACTTACTATTTTTATACTATTTTCTAAAATTGTGTATCTAAAATCAATTTAGCAAAAGGAGGAGAAAAAGTGGTAAAAATGGTGAGAAGAAAAGTGAGCAAGAGGGTTTGAACAAAGAGCGATGTTAAAAGGAATTCTTCAAAAGATGCTAAATGATGAGTGTGGTAACAGGCAAGGGAGATATAAGTCAGGTCAACACTTTCTAATTGAAGTACTTTTATGTATGTGACCCCAATCCTCCTATTTCTACACCTATTCTGGGACAGATTAAAAATAATTTAAAGTTAAATTAAAGTTGAAATTGAACTGGAGACGAACTGGAACTAGAACAAAACCCAACCGTTCATAAAAATATGCAGTAATATAAATAAATGTCCCCAATACATTTCATTTTTCCAAATTATCATTATTGTATGGAGAAAGGAAAGTTATATATGCTAAGTGCAAATTACGCTCATCTAGATATTAAATTCAATCAGTTTTCAATTCACATGACATGTCTTCGAGGATAGGGCAGGGAAGTTGTAATAAATACATAATCTGTTCTAATAAAACAGATGCTGTATCCTGACTGCCTCGAGTCCATGCCTTCTTCCATGGATAACTCTTTGGGAGCCGGTTGTTTGTGTGTGTGTGTATATATATATATATATATATATTACCTACTGGCGGTCGCCAGTAGGTAGTTATAGTTAGGATTGGCTACCATAGGAAATCTGCAACATTCTATTGGGAATAACTCTGGCGCCGGTTGAGGAATTTGTGTGTAATTTTCCAAAATTTTGGCCAGATCCGCTGCGCTCCTTCCCTAAAAGTTTCGGGGGGATTCGTGAAGTGGGGGCTGAGAAAAAAGGGGGTCCCAAAACGTGTTTTCCCCATGTTAATTTCCATAGGACGGTCTGACAAGTCTACAGCCCGAACCGCTGAACGGAATTACGGCAAACTTGGCAAAATTGTAGGGACTGGTACGCAGATGTGCCTTTGCTATGTTTGGTGAAAATTGCTCCAGTGGTTTTTACGAAAGTTAACTTCAAAAACACATATATATCTATATGCGCTCTCCGAGCGCTCACAGGTGCGCGTACCAGGGAGCGCACCCGGCGCGCTACGGGAGTGCGCGAGCGGAAAGCTGATTGGCTGTCGGGTGTCTGTCAACATTCTAAACAGTCCGGAGAGTCCGCCATCTTGTGTCTCGGTAGAATCGAGACGCAAGAGGTGAAAAAGAAAGGGGGTAAATAATTAAAAGGGGGCAGAGTAGACACCCCCTGACCCCCTAGGTTTTCTGAGGGGGGCCTAGAAGGACCTTGAAGGGCAAAAAAAACGTTTTTTTTGGTTGAAATTTTCGCGGGGTAAGCACTGGCTGCGCTCCCCGGTACGCTCTCCGGTACGCGCACCCTGAGCACCACGGGGAAAAATAGTGTAAAAAAATAGAGTAAAAAAATAATGTAGAGTGTTTAGAGGTAAGTTAGCGCTGAAAAGAGCTGTTGTGTTAAGTGGGTGTTTTTTGTACCTACAAGTAGGTACCAATGCAGAGTCTTATATTCAAGAGGAAAACTCTATTCCCCTCATCTGTAAAATGCACACCATCTCTCCTATAGATGTCTTGCATGTTGTAACGCAAGTTGTTGTGGTAAATGGAACCCATACCATAGTCTCTCAGGTAAGCAGAAACAGATTTATTTACATGTTTCCTTGCTTTCTCAATCTGTGGACAAAATTGGTTGGACCAGTTCCATTTTTGCCTTTGGCATATATTAGAAAATACCAAGGCAGTTTTTGGAAAAAGTGACATCAATTGCCCAAAGATGTCCTTTAAAAGCATTTCCAGACCTACCCCAGTCAAAGTGCCCAAGTCATTCTCACCACAGTGCACAATTATAAGGTCAGGGTGTGGTAAATGCATAAAGGATTTTACCAATGGTATCAATTGGTGACTCCTCAATCCTCTCTGTCCAATCCATACAATGTCCACATTTGGCAAATCAAGATTGTAAATACCTCTGTTAGCTGCGTAATTTTGACTCCAGTAGACAAAGCTATGACCCACAAACCAGACTTTTGTCATTTTGAAGATAGATGTGCTTCTAGTCAGATGAGTTGTGGAAATGAAATGGCAGTTTGATTATGAAAAAAAGTGCTTGGGAATCAGTGCAGTTGAATAACCAGAAATGATTGGTGCTTTGTTAAAAATCTCCACTGAAAATTAGGGTGCATGCTTTTTTGTTGTTGTAAGAAGTCATTTCAATGGTTGAGAAAAAGTCATTTGAAGAAACATTACATTTCATTAGCTAGTAGATTGAGAGGTCAAACAGCCGTGAAGGATTGTTTTTCAACTTAGTATGATGAACTTGTGAACTGTGTGCTGGTTTAAGAGGGAGTTACCATGGTTACAGGGTAAATGAGCACTGGGGGGATGGGTGAATGTTATGTGAGTTTCAAAGGCTTGAAATGTACAACCAATTAAAATGTGCAGTTTGGTTTTGAATTTGTGTGGGAACAATTTTTATTGGCTATGTACAAGAATATGGGTCTGAAATGAGAAATAATCTGTGCCATTATTGAAAGGCTCTAGTGAAGGAAGCATTGTTCAGATATTCTGCTTAAGTATTTCTGTTGACTGTGACTGACACTGTTTGTCATCTTCCAAAGCATTTTTGGAGATGAGTAATGATTCTTTTAAAAAAGATAAAGAGCTTAAAGATTTTTGACAAGTATCACAGTGAGTGTCTGTGTGAATTAAGGAATCATATTTTTACCTTTTTCCATAATGTTAGCTGTGTGTTTATAAGGTAGACTTCTTTATAAATTGTTGTTTATGCTTGGATTCAATGCTGGTTTAGAAATTGTGTAATGGTTTCATTGGACTTGTAAATATGCTCCTTTTTTTTAAAGCGTTTTGTGCAACTTTTAGCATGGGTGGAAGCAGTGAATGTATGGAGAGGGATAGGAATAGCAGATAGAAAACCATATGAAATGGTGTGGGAGATGCATAAAGTATTTCAGTAATGGCTTCAATTGAGATGGAATATAAGATAAAGAGGTGCATATTTACAAGACTCTTGCGCAATTTTTGACATGGGTGCAAGCCGAAAATACATGCAGAATAATAAAATATGCACCCAGACAAGAATATGAAATGCCGTGAGAGATGTTTAAAGCTTTTTTTAAATGGCATAAATTGAGATAGAATGTACAAAAAAAGAGAAGCATATTTGCAAGCTGCGTACGCAATCTTTGACATAGCTGTGTGTTTAGAAGGTAGACTTCTTTATGAATTGTTTTTTATGCTTGGATTCAATGCTGGTTTAGAAATTGTGTAATGGTTTCATTGAACTTGTAAATATGCTCCTTTTTTTGAAGCGTTTTGTGCAACTTTTAGCATGGGTGGAAGCAGTGAATGTATGGAGAGGGATAGGAATAGCAGATAGAAAACCATATGTAATGGTGTGGGAGATGCATAAAGTATTTCAGTAATGGTTTCAATTGAGATGGAATATAAGATAAAGAGGGGCATATTTACAAGACTCTTGTACAATTTGTGACATGGGTGCAAGCAGAAAATACATGCAGAATAATAAAATATGCACCCAGACAAGAATATGAAATGCCGTGAGAGATGTTTAAAGCTTTTTTTAAATGGCATAAATTGAGATAGAATATACAAAAAAAGAGAAGCATATTTACAAGCTGCGTGCGCAATCTTTGACATAGCTGTGTGTTTAGAAGGTAGACTTCTTTATAAATTGTTTTTTATGCTTGGATTCAATGCTGGTTTAGAAATTGTGTAATGGTTTCATTGAACTTGTAAATATGCTCCTTTTTTTGAAGCGTTTTGTGCAACTTTTAGCATGGGTGGAAGCAGTGAATGTATGGAGAGGGATAGGAATAGCAGATAGAAAACCATATGCAATTGTGTGGGAGATGCATAAAGTATTTCAGTAATGGTTTCAATTGAGATGGAATATAAGATAAAGAGGAGCATATTTACAAGACTCTTGCGCAATATTTGACATGGGTGCAAGCAGAAAATGCATGCAGAATAATAAAATTGGCACGCAGACAAGAATATGAAATGCCGTGAGAGATTTTTAAAGTTTTTTTTTAATGGCATACATTGAGATAGAATATACCTAGATGCGTCACTTTGTAAATATGACTTAACAAGGTGCATTTTTTACACCACTGGTGCGTCACAAAAAGTGACGCACCGGCGGCGTAAAAGTGATGCATGGCCTCATAAATGAGGCCTTCAGTCTTCTACTCATGCGTCATATTTAATGTATGACGCATTATGTCGCAAGGAGTTACAGATGCGTCAGTATTTCTGACGTATCTGTAAGCGCAAAAGTGATGCATTGCTGGAGTGTGTCACAAAAGTGACGCAACTCCAGCAATGCATCCTTTCACATGGGGCAACCCCATGTGAAAGGGCCTGCGTCCGTCTTACGCCTGCTGTGAGGCAGGCGCAAGATTTTGACGCAACGGTGTCCTAAAAGTGACACAGTGAAATCTCATAGATTTCACTGCATCACTTCTACGACCCTTTCTTGCGTCAATACGCCCCCTTTGCATACATTACACCTGCCGCAGGTATAATGTGGCGCAGGTGTTTACAAAGTGACGCATCTATCTAGATGCGTCACTTTGTAAATATGACTTAACAAGGTGCATTTTTTACACCACTGGTGCGTCACAAAAAGTGATGCACCGGCGGCGTAAAAGTGACGCATGGCCTCATAAAAGAGGCCTTCAGTCTTCTACTCAAGCGTCATATTTAATATATGACGCATTATGTCGCAAGGAGTTACAGATACGTCAGTATTTCTGACGTATCTGTAAGCGCAAAAGTGATGCATTGCTGGAGTGTGTCACAAAAGTGACGCAACTCCAGCAATGCATCCTTTCACATGGGGCCAGCCCCATGTGAAAGGGCCTGCATCAGTCTTACGCCTGCTGTGAGGCAGGCGCAAGATTTTGACGCAATGGTATCCTAAAATGACGCAGTGAAATCTCATAGATTTCACTGCGTCACTTCCACGACCCTTCCTTGCGTCAATACGCCCCCTTTGCATACATTACACCTGGCGCAGATAAAGATAAAGAGGGGCATATTTACAAGACTTTTGCGCAATGTTTGACATTAAAGCTGATACAGAGATAGTGTATTGGTTTCATTGGCATATTTACAAGCCGGGTGCGCAATGTTTGACATTAAAGCTGATACAGAGATTGTGTATTGGTTTCATTGGCATATTTACAAGCCGCGTGTGCAATGTTTAACATTAAAGCTGATACAGAGATAGTGTATTGGTTTGATTGGCATATTTACAAGCCGTGTGCGCAATGTTTAATATTAAAGCTGATACAGAGATAGTGTATTGGTTTCATTGGCATATTAGAGTGCTAACATTCTAAATTCATGGCAAATGTGTGACACATCTGAATGCTTTCTTGATGGAACCAAAGTAAACAAGCATTGAAAATGCAATAGATTTGGTGTGATGTTAGGCACATGTCCATGATATTACATGTTATCTACCATCTCTGTCTCTGCAAGCAGTGTGTGTGTCTCTGCACAAATTATTTCTGTGAATCTACAGGCTAAAAACAGGCCACCTATATATATAAACAAGATATAACATTAATTAGTAAATTATATCTAACATTGCGCAAGCGGCTTGTAAATATGCCAATGAAACCTTTACACTATCTCTGGACCAGCATTAATGTCAAACATTCAGAATTTATGGCAAATGTGTGACACATCTGAATGTTTTCTTGATGGAACCAAAGTAAACAAGCATTGAAAATGCAATAGATTTGATGTGATCTTAGGCACATGTCCACGATATTACATGTAATCTACCATGTCTGTCTGTGCAAGCAGTATGTGTGTCTGTGCACAAATTATTTCTCTGTATCTACAGGCCAAAAACAGCCCACCTATGTATAAACAAGATATAACATTAATTAGTAAATTATATCTAACATTACGGAAGCGGCTAGAAAGCATGCCAAATAAACCTTTACACTATCTCTGGACCAGCATTAATGTCAAACATTCAGAATTTATGGCAAATGTGTGACACAGCTGAATGCCTTCTTGATGGAACCAAAGTAAACAAGCATTGAAAATGCAATAGATTGGGTGTGATCTTAGGCACATGTCCACGATATTACATGTAATCTACCATCTCTGTGCTGTGTCTGCAAGCAGTATGTGTGTCTCTGCTCAAATTATTTCTCTGTACCTACACTCCAAAAACAGGCCACCTATATATAAACAAGATATAACATTAATTAGTAAATTATATCTAACATTGCACAAGCGGCTTGTAAATATGCCAATGAAACCTTTACACTATCTCCAGACCAGCATTAATGTCAAACATTGAGAATTTATGGCAAATGTGTGACACATCTGAATGCCTTCTTGATGGAACCAAAGTAAACAAGCATTGAAAATGCAATAGATCTCGCCCTCGGTGTCACACATACTGTTGGCAGTGACAGACATGGTACATTATATCTAAAATCCAATTAATGTGTCTAAGATCACACTGTGAGTGAAGCTTGAAATAATGAGCAACTAGAGTGCTAACATTCTAAATTTATGGCAAATGTGTGACACATCTGACTGCTTTCTTGATGGTGGCAAGGTAAACAAGCATTGAAAATGCAATAGATTTGGTGTGATCTTAGGCACATGTCCACGATGTTACATGTAATCTACCATCTCTGTCTCTGCAAGCAGTATGTGTGTCTCTGCACAAATTATTTCTCTGTATCTACAGGCTAAAAACAGGCCACCTATATATAAACAAGATATAACATTAATTAGTAAATCGTTTTTGACACAAAGCAAAGCACATGTAATGTAAAAGAGCCTTTTGTTGTATACTAGTGTTTATATTGTTTAGTTATTGTAATTGTTATGTAATATGTTTGCAGTGGTCTATAATATGTTATTTTTTGTTTTCCACAGATTATAATCATCTAAACAACCAAACAAAAAGATGCCTTCTAAAACAAGAAGAGCAAAAAATTATAAGAGAAAATTAAGGTCTAAGGAAAAAGAAAGTCAAGAACCAACCAAAATAAAATCTTCAGAGAAAAAGAAAAATGCTCCTGGTAAGCAAAGTACAAATTTTCTCAGGAAGTTATTGAAATGTCAAGCAAAAAAAAGTTTTTTAACTAAGAAGAATGAAACACCTGTAATTTCAAAAAGACAGGATGTCCTTCTAAAAATGTTAGACGTGTACAAGGAGACGATATCTTGCAAAGCAATAGAAGAAGCAAACAATTTTCTGACATTCGTAGACGAATGTTTTACAACAGAATTGTATTAAATTTATTAAAAAATGAAAAAAGGTATAAAAAAAAGACAGCTTTTTACAAGAAAAAAAACATAGTTAAGATCGTGGATGAAGCATTTAAAGTGAAAAATAAATTGTTTTGTTTAGTAATGAATAGAATTCGTACACTTGATAAGATAATCAATGTGTTTAAATCAAAATGTAAGTGGAGGAGAGTAATTAATCGAACTAATTTCTGTGATGTTTTTTCTGGAGAATGGAAGCATAGTTCAAGTTCTGAGCCATTTTTTAATGAAGAAAGTTACTTTCAGGATAATGATTTGGTGCATGCAGTTGACACCAGTGGTCGAGCATATGAGGTGAAGGACGGTTGTCCGGTTGAAAAAGAAGAGATTGTGACTAGAAATACAGAAGAGGTGTTAGCTGATGAAGTTTTAGGGAGATGTCCTAAGGCTCCAGTATATACATGGAATTGTAGTAGTATTTGTAGTGTCCGACAGGAATCAATTGATTTGTTTCGCACTTTCTTACGGACATATACTAAGAAAAGTGTGAAACAAAAAATGAAAATTTTACAAGAGTTAGATCCTTGTAGAGTGAAAGAAAAAACAGGTTTGCAAGGGCATTCACTGGCTTGTCTTTCAAGAAAAGTATGTCAGAGTGTTTTTCACCATTTTAGGATGTTAGCAGTGCATCATAATAAAGTGAGGAAATTAGTGAGAAGGTTGTACTATGCAAAAAGTCCAGCAATAAACTAAAACAGTTAAACAGTGCTCTTTTGCATGGAACTGAATTAGATGTAAAAAACATTTGTGATGAAATTGTGTTTTGTTACTTTGGTGAAAAAGAGGTTAGTGTAGAAATTGATACAGTAATGGAAGGTAATGTAGAAGAGAATGTAGAGATTTTAAGTACAGAAAAATTTGAAAATGAAATTATAAAGTTTAAGGGCAATTCAAGTGAAAGGCCTAATTTTTCTTGTGTTTGTTGTCGACGGACTCATTATAAGCATCAGACTAGATTAGTTGATTTATATGTAAAAAGCGAAAAGATAAATAATAATGAGTGGAAGGATTTTGAAACTTATTTGTTGGTTGAAAATTGTTTTGATTTGGGCTCTGATCAACGTATTTGTACATATTGCTATAATAAATTAAATGAAAACAAAATGCCTGCTAGAGCTGTTCATAATAATCTGGAGTTGGTAGACATTCCTTCTGAATTGATGGATTTAAATACCTATGAGTCTATTCTGATTCAATGTGTGCATCCTTTTCAGGCTATTGTTCGCATGGAGCCTAAGACAGGGAAATTGCCTCCTTCAGATTTACAGAGAGGATTAAAGGGAAGAGTTGTTTATTTGCCTCTAGATTTTAAGAAAAATATTGATACCATTGGTGTTGAAAAAGTAGAAGAGGAACCTGTGGTTATTCTAGTTAATGGTGTTCCGACAAAAGGTAAGAAAATCTGGCAAGAATTAGTGGATGTTAGGAAAGTCAAGAAGGCAACGTTGTAGCTGGTAAAAAATAATCAGTACTATAAAAATGTGTACGTGGGAGAAGAGGAAACAACTGTACAAGACGACACTGATGTCTCTGCTGGGCAAATAGAAAAAGTTGATGTCTCTAGAAGTGAAGAAATTTATGAACATTATAGTGTTCATCCATTGCATTCCAAAGAAGTAATGGGGAATGCTATTGACTTGTTTCAGATGAAAAAAGCCGAAGGAAGTCCCATTAGTGTATGGGAAGAAAGTTTAGAAGCTCGTTGTTTTCCACAGTTATTTCCAATAGGTGAAGGTGGACGATATGACGACCGACCTGTTCAAATTCCTGCATCTGAATACCGGACTTCAAGATTATATGCAGAAGATCCAAGGTTTCGTCAATGCATTCCATATTTGTTCCATCTACTGTTTGAGAGTGACTTGTCTGGACTTTCCTATGCAGTAAACCATATACTGAAAAGTGGAGCACATCTACAAAATGTTTCGGCAAGGGATTTTATGGATAAAGTGAAACTGCAAGACAGTGTTTTGGAATCTCAGCTAATTAATCTCATGGCATGTCAGCGTGGTACTAACGAGTATAGGTACCGTCGTCATGGGGAATTGAAATGTATGCTAAGAAACTTAGGAACTCCTACATGGTTCCTCACTCTTAGCTGTGCTGAGTATGCTTGGGAAGACTTACTTGAACTTCTACGAGAGGCAACTAAAAACATTGAAAATATTGAATTCAAGACACCTGGAGAACTGTGCTCTTTGGATCCAGTTAATGCATGCAGGTATTTCAATCATAGGTTTGAAGCTATGATGTCTTTTATTACAAACAAAGAAATCCTCCGCTTGGAGAGGTGTTGGATTTCTTTTGGAGAAAGGAGTATCAAGCAAGAGGTGCTCCTCACATACATATGCTGCTATGGATTAAAGATGCACCAACATTTGGAACAGATTCAGATGAGAAAGTGATGAGTTTCATTGAACAGTATTCTACATGTGCTGTTCCGAAAAGTACAGAAGAAAACAATTTAAGACATCAAGTTTTACGCTTTCAAAGCCATCGTTGTGGGAAATACTGTCGTTGAAAATACAAGTCCAAGGACAAGTTCTACACGAAATGTCGTTTTGCATTTCCACGTCCAGTAACATCGAAAGGAAGAGTCAACAATTTTATGTCTTCTCTGCGACATACTGTGACAAGAAAATCACCCAAAAATACATACAACCTAAGAAGAAATGAGGAATCCAAATTCATAAATGACTACAACCCAGTCATTTTGTCCATGTGGAATGCTAACATGGATATTCAATATGTGGCTGACAACTCTATTGCTGTGGCTCGATATGTGACGTCTTACATCACAAAATCAGAAAAACGGAACTGAAGGAAATGTGAGAGGAAATTTCACATGAAAAGAGTCTAAGGAAGAAATTATACAGTTACAGTCTAAAGATGTTGTCGCATCGAGAAATTGGAGCGTATGAATGTTCTGATTGGTTATCATCAGCAAGTCTATATGCCAAATCTAGAACCATCATTTGGGTGAGTCTAGGTCTTGCTGCAACACGAAACCGAGTTTTGAAATCTGTACAAGAAATAGAGTATTTGGCGGAGAAAGAACCAGACAGTACAGATATTTTGAAGACAAACATGTTGGATACATACTATCCAAATAGAAGTACTCACCTTGAGAACGCTTGTCTCTATGAAGTTCTGCAAACCTACATTTTTAAAAAGAACGTCACAGAAGACATCAATAAAGGTGTATATGCTGTAATTGGATGTGAAGGCTGTCTAGTGAAACAAAGAAAAGGCCATTTGATTAATCATCGAAAATTGAGTTGTGAATCTCCAGACAAAAGGGAATTTTATTACTTAGCTCTTTTGCAACTCTTTAAGCCTTGGCGTATAGAAGAGAAACTACATGGAGATTTTCTTACTTATGAAGATTCGTTCAATGCAACCAAGGATACCATAGAATGCCCTGTTTTTTCAAATTATCTGCAAATGTTGAACGAGGAAATACAGCAAGAAGCTACAATTGCAGCAGAGATTGCTAGAGACAGTTCTCAAGACAGTCAGAGTTCTGCTTCATTGAGTCAGGATCCACTAGGAGGACCAATTATACAAAATGAAGCTGCCACTGCCATGGATGAAGTTGAAAGAGCGATGGAACAAGCTCAGGAGGATGGAGTTGACTTAGAAGATTTGGAAAAAGAACTAAACGTTGAGCAGAGACAAATATATGATCAAGTCACACAACAAATTCAGCATGGTTTATCTCCTGAGAAAAAAGAGTGCTCATGTACATCATTTGTACCTATCCGACTGTATGTGAGTCGAGAAGCAGGAACTGGGAAAAGTTTCCTGATTAAAGTGATTGCAACATATTTGCAGAAAACAACGGAATCATCGCTCTCTTGTGTTGTTACTGCTCCAACTGGGTTGGCAGCACACAACATTAAAGGGATTACTTTACATAGCTTATTGATGCTGCCAGTAAAGCATGATAACAAATTACAATACCACAAGCTATCAGGAGAAGCTTGTTGTGAAGTTTCAAGAGTCCTAAAGAAAATGAAACTTCTTATCATTCATGAAGTAAGCATGGTGTCAAATGTAATGCTTGCTTTTGTGCATTTAAGAATGCAAGAAACTCTTAAAACAGACTATGATGTGTTATTTGGAGGCAAACACATCATTGTTTTTGGAGATCTACTGCAACTAACTCCAGTGAAAGGACAGCCAGTGCTTAAAATGCTTACGCATGAAGATACCAGGAAGTGCTTAGGAAGCATTGGAAATGTTAACATATGGCTAAATTTTAAATATGCAGAACTACTTCAAAATATGCGTTATGGACAGAGGGGTCCCAGACTGAGGAAAGTAAAGGGTGTAAAGTATACAAATATTGATGAGTAGATCAAAAAAGAATAAAAAAAGGAGAGTCAACAGAAGTGCAGTGTTTTATTCACAGCGCACTAGTATAACCTTTTCATGGTTAAACAGTATGCATCAAACATGACTTAAATATCATTCTTGTTTGTTTATGTGCCCATGTAAGAAGGAAGGGGGAGGAGTGCAGGGTAAAGTTAAGAATAAGATAATTGTGACTCGCTTTACATCGGTTTGTGACGTTAAACATACATTGAAATTCATGTATATGTTCTTATTCGATGGTCCCCATCGGTCGGGGCCTCATAGGATATGCAAAAGTCAAACACATTATATTATACAATCAAGCTCCTGAAGGGCTGTATAAATCACGCTGGTAATAGGAGTTGATGGGGTAGATAGCAGTCTACGTTTCGACCCAAGGATTTGTAGGATGGCTGATCCTTACATTGCGGGTCTTCATCAGGACAAGTGAGGGAAGGGCAACCTTCTAGGGTTGAAGAGGAACGTGAAAGCTAATTAATATAGAGGGCTCAAAACAGAGTCCCTAACTACCGTAGCGAAGAAACCGCTGGGTATTCATCATTAAAAACACTGAGGGCTATATATACAGAGAGCCACATGCTGTGCTCTCAACAATGGGTAAATCATGATTACCTGCCGCATTTGCGGGTCGGAAGGTAACTGATGCGACCTAATTGTGCTCCGTCGATGATCTAAGTGAGCGAGAGGACTGAGTGAGGATTGGTTCCATTACATTGCATTACCTGCGATGCTTGAGGGCGTAACAGTAAGATTAAGATTACCTGTTAGTCAGCAGAAATGGCTGGAATTATTCAGAAGCCCGTATCTAGAAGGAGGGAAGTGAAATGGAAGGACCAGTAAAACTACAGGCGACAGAGTGTCAGACAATCTTCCCAAACTAACTCATACATGACATGGAGATCCCATGTCGAGCTCACCTGAGTATTCAGATTCCTAGGACTGAAGGGCCACATGTATAACACAATCCATAATCCCCGTCAGCGTGAACCTGCCGACAAGGCGGTTAAACGCACACCATTACACAGAGTAAGAATCAGAACTTCAGAATGGAATGAAGTGACAGAGTAGCTTTTTGAGATTAGCCAGCTGAGCAAAGTGACAGAATAGGTTTCAGAGATTAGCCAGCTGAGCAAAGCTGCTTTTGGATTCATTCAGGCCATTTCGTACGGAGTCAAAGAAATCAATCCATTTGAGTTCCCTGACATTGAGAATAGGTACTATGTTCCCGCCCCTCGGGCCCAGTTTAACCTGTTCTAATATGACCCACTTTAGACTTTCATGGTTTGTCCTTAAAGAAATATCTGAGTCTGATTTTTCGGAAAAAATTATGCAGTTCGGCTACAGTGGTGAAGACATTGGGTATAGCTGTTGGTACGAAGGATAGGCCATGGCTGAGTACTTTGATTTCTTCTTCCTTCAGATTGTACGGAATAATAGAATACGGAATAATTTTTTCCGAAAAATCAGACTCAGATATTTCTTTAACCGCATGCGTGCGGGCGGAATTCCGCTCGTACGCTGACTTTTTCAAAAGCGCACTTTACGTGACGAGCTGGGCTCGTCATGAGCGTGCGAGGAGGCTACCTCATGACGAGCCCAGCTCGTCATCAGCGTCGAAGGGGTTAAGGACAAACCATCTCAACATCACTCATCCACCACAGGTCTAAGAATACCATCGACCTTTGTTCCCCCCACTTATGCCATGACTCAATGCATCCTGGCATACGAAAGCCTTGTCCTACGCGATGTCAAAAAGATTTTGGATGAAAAGAAATTTATCAAGTATAACATCAGTAGAGCAGAGAAACTCGCCCTATCATCACTTAGAGACAACAAGGCAGTGGTAGTGAAACCTGCCGACAAAGGTGGCGCCATTGTTGTCCAAGGTGTGGACGACTACACAAAAGAGATCATGAGGCAGCTAGGGGATGGAATTGGCTACAAAAAGCTACCGGGCGATCCATCTAAAGACATAGCTGTTGAGATCCTGAGAGTCACACAAGAGGGTTTGGAACAAGGATTTCTATCGGATCAAGAGTTCCAATATCTAAATAAAAAAAAAAACACGGATTCCAACAATATATACTTTACCGAAAGTACATAAAGATCTACAGAAGCCCCCAGGACGACCAATCGTTTTCGGCTGTGGTTCAATACTGGAACCTTTATGTAGATACATAGACTTCTTTCTAAAACCTTTGGCCGAAGAAACCGCAACCTATTTACGTGATACCACACACACAATCAACATGATAGACGGATGTCTAGTTGATTCAAGACATGAACTACTGGCAACATGCGACATTGTGTCGCTGTACACGAGTATACCTCAAGAAGAAGCCCTGGTGGTGGCAACACTTGCGTTGAATAAACGAGAAGCACCCGTCCGGGTTCCCACGTCATTCATTATTTTACTTCTCAAAATTGCCATGATGCGCAATTTTTTCTTGTTCCAAAAGCATTTCTATCTCCAGACCAAAGGCGTGGCAATGGGGGCGGTCTTTGCCCCCGATCTAGCCATAATTCTTATGTCCACGTATGAGGAAACATTCATACTAAATGACATGAATCCGTTTAGACCAAATATACATATGTGGATGAGGTATATTGACGATATCCTCCTAATTTGGGCAGGAACTGAAACTGAAATCACAGACTTCTTCACTTGGCTCAATATGAGGTCACAGGATATTCAATTTACTATCCATTTTGACAAAAAAAACATAAATTTTT
This sequence comes from Lissotriton helveticus, assembly GCF_964261635.1. Taxonomy (NCBI): domain Eukaryota; kingdom Metazoa; phylum Chordata; class Amphibia; order Caudata; family Salamandridae; genus Lissotriton; species Lissotriton helveticus. The sequence goes on along the minus strand of NC_136062.1, from coordinate 114,881,719 downwards.
TGAATAACTCTATCATTGTTGAAGACGGGGCACTCCATACAACTCTATTCAGGAAGTCGACAGAGAGAAATTCATTACTGCAATATTCCAGCCATCACCCAAGAGGCCTTAGGGACAACCTGCCCTTTGGGCAATTTTTGCGAATCCATCGCAACTGTAGCAAAAAAGAAGACTATATGGAGCAATCTGGGAACCTTATGGAACGATTGATAGAACGTGGCTATCCCAAGCGCCTGATCAAGAGAGCCAGAAAGAGAGCATGGTTTAATCCTCGAGAGGTCTTGCTACAACCCAATGAGCGTACACCGAGTAACGAACAACGCCTAATTTGTGTAACACAAGGGATTTGCCTGAGAGTAACGATTAGTTATAGTTGGGAGTGGTATAAAAATATCATCCTCCAGTAAATCAAGTTTTGATTACACACTTGAAAGCTAGAATTCATCAAGCAAAGAATGGAAGGAAAAAAGAAGAAGAACACGGAGATAAATGAATTAAATGCAAAAGAATTATTTATATTCAGTGTCAAAGCATCTTATGGGGAGAAACATAAATTAAATCAAGCAAAACAATGTTATGAACAGAGGTATGGATTCAATCAACTCATAAGTTCATAACAAATACATCAACTCCTGGTGAAATTAATAAACAACCAGAAAAATCTAATTAAACATAGTCGTCTGTTGGTGCCAATGCAACGTTTTTTGGAGATGATGGAAGTGTCGACGTTTCGGTCTATATTGCTGTCGTCAAGAAGACCATCATCAGGACAATATTAGATTGTTGCTGGGACAACCCCCTGGTTAAAACAATACATTGATGTTACTATCAAAATATATTCAAAACATTAATAGATAAAAACATAAGCACTCCGTGAGAACACAGTATAAAAATATTTTAACTAAGCAAAACACCCCTTCCTGGTGCCGCCTAGTTAAAGATTATATTATTAGAGCCACTGCTCAATCCTTTGTTATATCATGATTATTAGGCAATATAATTCACATGATTTCAACATGAAAACGAGAAAAAATATTTATATTATGTACATTTTGATTGACAAATCTTTATCTAAACATTGGTTTACTTAAAATTCTGTGACTGTAATTAGCCTAGGTTATCTGACACTTTCTCAAAGAAACAGCATCAAACTCATGTTTGTCAAACAAAACACCTGGCTCAGTCCGTGTAACATTTATTTAAAGCATTATTTTAAGAAAAGGCGAACCACCTGTATTTGAAGAGAGATGAAAGTTTGAAGCAAAAAATCGAGACGAATTGCAGTGTGGAGTAGCTGAGTGGAGGTAATCTAAATAAAGATAAACAGACAGAGTATGTATCTGTATAACTAAATGGTCTGGCTCTCTAAAACGAACTAAAATAAATCAAAGGTTACCTGTACAACAGCCAAAGGGAGACAACTCCTAACACTGGTATTTTATCCGGTCGGATGAGACTCTGTATATACTTCAAATAAAGGCACAGTTATCTGTAAATAAAACAACACAGTATGCTCTCTCAGCAACCGTTTTAACCAAGGTCATAAATGCGTTAAATTGGTGACTGAATCTTGCCTACACAATGTGAAACTCACACAGAGTGCGTCTACAGTGACTCTAATAAATGAAGTCAAGTGTCAAAGTGTGTACTTGACGGAGAACTATAAATTAAAACCAACCTTCGATCAGGAGATCTAGGGTAGTGATATGGCAGCTGAAATGTGCAGAGACTCGCCATTGAAAGAGGGACTAAAACAAAACGCTAATCTAAGTATCAAACCCACGTTAAAATACACAGGCACAGAATGTCCTCACAAAGCTATAACTATCTAGCGAAAAAGTGAAGAGACTCGCCATTGAATGAGGGACTAAAACCAAACACTGGTCAAAATACCAGACTCACGTTAAAAAAAAAGGGGCACAGAATGTCCTACCAAAAATATAACTATCAAGCGGTGGAAATGGCCAGAACTTACTTGAAAAGATGTCGTGTGCACGGCAACCATCGACATGGGCAAGTGATTTAGCATCTGCAAGGTGTCGAACGCTGTGTAAGTCAGTCTTATATATATTCACAAATGCCGGTAATTGGAATAGCAAACGCGGCAACGAAATGCAGGTGGAGCCAATGCAAACATCGAAAAAGGACTTGAAAGCACAACAAAGTCGGCTACCCTAGATCTCCTGATCGAAGGTTGGTTTTAATTTATAGTTCTCCGTCAAGTACACACTTTGACACTTGACTTCATTTATTAGAGTCACTGTAGACGCACTCTGTGTGAGTTTCACATTGTGTAGGCAAGATTCAGTCACCAATTTAACGCATTTATGACCTTGGTTAAAACGGTTGCTGAGAGAGCATACTGTGTTGTTTTATTTACAGATAACTGTGCCTTTATTTGAAGTATATACAGAGTCTCATCCGACCGGATAAAATACCAGTATTAGGAGTTGTCTCCCTTTGGCTGTTGTACAGGTAACCTTTGATTTATTTTAGTTCGTTTTAGAGAGCCAGACCATTTAGTTATACAGATACATACTCTGTCTGTTTATCTTTATTTAGATTACCTCCACTCAGCTACTCCACACTGCAATTCGTCTCGATTTTTTGCTTCAAACTTTCATCTCTCTTCAAATACAGGTGGGTCCCCTTTTCTTAAAATAATGCTTTAAATAAATGTTACACGGACTGAGCCAGGTCTTTTGTTTGACAAACATGAGTTTGATGCTGTTTCTTTGAGATAGTGTCAGATAACTTAGGCTAATTACAGTCACAGAATTTTAAGTAAACCAATGTTTAGATAAAGATTTGTCAATCAAAATGTACATAATATAAATATTTTTTCTCGTTTTCATGTTGAAATCATGTGAATTATATTGCCTAATAATCATGATATAACAAAGGATTGAGCAGTGGCTCTAATAATATAATCTTTAACTAGGCGGCACCAGGAAGGGGTGTTTTGCTTAGTTAAAATATTTTTATACTGTGTTCTCACGGAGTGCTTATGTTTTTATCTATTAATGTTTTGAATATATTTTGATAGTAACATCAATGTATTGTTTTAACCAGGGGGCTGTCCCAGCAACAATCTAATATTGTCCTGATGATGGTCTTCTTGACGACAGCGATATAGACCGAAACGTCGACACTTCCATCATCTCCAAGAAAGGTTGCATTGGCACCAACAGACGACTATGTTTAATTAGATTTTTCTGGTTGTTTATTAATTTCACCAGGAGTTGATGTATTTGTTATGAACTTATGAGTTGATTGAATCCATATCTCTGTTCATAACATTGTTTTGCTTGATTTAATTTATGTTTCTCCCCATAAGATGCTTTGACACTGAATATAAATAATTCTTTTGCATTTAATTCATTTATCTCCGTGTTCTTCTTTTTTCCTTCCATTCTTTGCTTGATGAATTCTAGCTTTCAAGTGTGTAATCAAAACTTGATTTACTGGAGGATGATATTTTTATACTACTCCCAACTATAACTAATAGTTACTCTCAAGCAAATCCCTTGTAGTACACACTGACCTCAAACGTTAGCTGCCCAAACCTACAAGGGTCTATTGGGTTCCCCTGTTCCCTTGTTGTTTTATGCGCATATTATTATCTGCTGTGGGTCACTTCTTTGAAGTGGTTTAAAATCTGGAAGATTATTCATTTCCGTTTCCTTATTTCCTACCATTCGGCTCCATCCATGTCTGAAGCCGAAACCCTTTCATACACCGATGAATACATTTTGAAAATTACATCTGGACCATCACTTTTAGGTACAAAGGGGCCTATTGTCCCCTTACCGTGCGAATCTGATCTCAACCAGTTGGAAAGACTGCGCAAAAAACTGATACGTACAGAACTCCATGCGAAGTTTCTCACTGACTGTCTGAATGCCAACATATTTCCCTCTGGCCTACAGATCCGTAATATCCCGATCATATTTGTTGAGGACGAGGAATTCAAATTGCATTTCAGTTTTGCCGCCAATAAATGCTCTCGCACCTGGATGGTGCTCAGCATCGAGACGGCACTTAAACATATCAAGAGTTTACTTAAAGAGATCGAGGCTCTTGAACTTAAAATCAACACTGACTCCAGCATTACCAATGCGAAGGCATTACTGGAAAAGATAGCTTTGACTATTAAAGACTTTGAACTGTTTAACTCACAGAAAAAGACCTCAAAACTTCAACTTGACATCAAACGATACAACAAAGAAAGGACCTATCCTTACCTTAATAAGGATTTCTATCAACCTCAAGGACAACAACAAGGTTCCTTTCGTGGCCAACAAAAGAAGATAACTTTCTCTGGCACTGACTCTGATACCGACAGTGAAAGAGACTCTAACGACCAATATAGAACAGGACAAGAACAACCATCCACCTCCAGGCAGTCTTTTTTAGGACAAGCCCAGAGGGGACAGGGTCCCCCCACGAGAGGTTAACAGAGACATCCTCACAGAGGATGGGGTCAGAACAACTATACCCCCGGTTACAGACGAACGAGGAACCAGTACTACGAGTGGTAGAAAACAAAAATGTGAGTTTACCCATTTTCAATTTATCCAAACATATCTTAACCAGCAATGAGATTTCAGTTCTAGCCCAAGGATTATCTTTTGTTCCTACCTTTAAAAATGATTTATTTTCCACCAAACTGGAACTATATAAATTCTTTAGAATGATTCGTCTTAAGAATTTCTTTGCAAACAAGAACACCAATCCCAACACCGATACCACAGGTTTGCGACCTAACTCCACCTTTTTTCCATGCAACCATCTAGTAGCCAAAGAAATCATAACATTTGAGAATGTCATTATAACTGAAATTGAACACCTCTTGAAACAACCAAAATGGGTGCCCTTCAACCTCTCCAAGGAACAACAACAGGCTTTATTCCATTTACAATCTCTCCCTGATACCATCATCAAGCCCGCTGATAAGGGTGGGGGGATAGTACTTTGGGATGAAACAGCCTATAACTGTGAACTGTCCAAACAACTGTCAGTTGAATCTAACTATCGTAGACTACCGTGCAACCCCACTCCTAAACTGGAGAAAATTATTCAAAATCTCTTGAGAAGCGGCTTTGACGGGGGTTGGCTAAGCGATAAAGAGGCAGCCTTTCTTATTAACAAAGCGCCCACTGTACCTGCAATATATATATTGCCCAAGGTTCATAAACATCAGACATGTCCCCCTGGACGTCCAATTGTTTCAGGATGCAATTCTATCTTGAAACCTTTGGCACAATATGCCGACTTCTTTATTCGTCCTTTTGCCACGGGAAAATAAAAACTACATTAGAGACACTATGACAGTGATCAATAAAGTTGAAACATATTGCTTTCGACAGTGAGAAGGAACTTTTGGTGTCCATGGACATCAAAAGCCTGTACACAAATATCCCACAGGAAGATGTCCTCACTATTCTATTGACACTTTTTGAAGGGAGACCGAGACCTCATCCAGTACCATCGGAATTTATCATTGACTGTACCCGTATACCCCTATGTGAGAATTTTTTCTTATATGAGAAAAGCTTTTACCAACAACTGAAGGGTGTCGCAATGGGCGCTATTTTTGCGCCAGACAGTGCTAATATTTATGTTGCAGATTTTGAAGATAAATTTGTCTATAGTACCATCAATCCATTCACAGCCCATCTCAGATGCTGGCTGCGGTACATAGACGATATTTTCTTTATTTGGTGCGGTAGTTCTGCTGAACTTACCAAATTTCATGATTGGTTGAACTCCAGAAACGCTAACCTACAGTTCACCATGTCTTTCAACAAGTTTAGCATGGATTTTCTCGATATTTCTATCAAGGTGAATGATGATAAAACACTATACACCACTTTATTCACCAAACCTACTGCTAAAAACACTCTGTTAAAGTATAACAGTTGTCATCCGCAGGCCCTCAGAGATGGTCTTCCTTTTGGGCAATTTTTGCGCTTGCGCAGAAATTGCTCCAAGCGGGCAGACTACTTCAGAGAGGCTCAACAGCTTAGGATCAAACTCCTCTCTCGTGGCTATCCTAACAAATTACTCAAACGCTCCTTAAAGCGAGCCTGGTACAACGATCGTGAATCTCTGCTGCAAGTGAGGGCGAAATCCACTGAACCCAAGCTTGTGTGTGTGACTACATTTGGCACCTTTAGTAATTCCATTAAAAAACTCATTTTACTAAATTGGTCCCTACTCTCTGACCTTCCTGAACTAATGGACAAACCCATGTTTGCCTTCAAAAGAGGCAGGAATTTACGTGACAGATTGGTACACGCATATAAAAATAAAGAAACCAATCTGGTTGAGAACATGAGACAACTAAGCCCACTTTATGGCCATCATAAATGTAATCACTGTACAGCTTGTGCCACTACCAGTAACATAAAACAATTCACCTTGAATAACAGAACATTCAATCTCAAAACGTTTTCCAACTGCAATACAACCAATGTTGTATATTGCATTGAATGTCCGTGCGGCCTAAAATACTTCGGCAAAACCACTCAACCAATAAAAAAACGAATCCTTCAACATCAGTCGAGGATCCGTTGTAAGACTGATAATGCCCCACTTGTCGACCACTATTCTATCAACAACCACAATGCTAATGAAATGCACTGGTGGGTTATAGAGGTGGTGAAACCCACAATAAGACAACCAAATGTTGACCATCTCCTTACAATAAAGGAACAACGTTGGATCTGTCTTGCAGACTCTGTCAAATTCGGGCTGAATCTAAGCACAGAATGGCATGCTTTGGCATGCCTGTGAGTATCTGAATTATCTATGTGAAAACTTACCATCTAGTTGGCTTCCTGCACTAATGACCTCTGAATCATTTATAGACACTCAGTTCTGTCTTTTGTATGTTTTTGGCTTAGATTTCATGTGTTCGCAGTACACCTTAGATATGTGTGTTATTACACAAGTGTGTTAGTTGTCACATGCTTGTCCAACAAATTTTGGGTTAGTCCGTTTTTAAGTAACTTTCCCCGTTTTTTTATCCACTTTCAAGCTTCACTCTATAAAATGGACATATTTTCATTAGGAAATTTTAGACCCCATTTTCCGTTATAAATGCATCAACATTTCCCGATCTAAGACCTCAGACTCGTCTTTGCTTTCAGTCCTTCCTCCATTGTTACATATTATTAACATTCCCTATCTAAGATGGCCGACTTTGTTGTGCTTTCAAGTCCTTTTTCGATGTTTGCATTGGCTCCACCTGCATTTTGTTGCCGCGTTTGCTACTCCAATTACCGGCATTTGTGAATATATATAAGACTGACTTACACAGCGTTCGACACCTTGCAGATGCTAAATCACTTGCCCATGTCGATGGTTGCCGTGCACACGACATCTTTTCAAGTAAGTTCTGGCTATTTCCACCGCTTGATAGTTATATTTTTGGTAGGACATTCTGTGCCCCTTTTATTTTAATGTGAGTCTGGTTTTTTGACCAGTGTTTGGTTTTAGTCCCTCTTTCAATGGCGAGTCTCTTCACTTTTTCGCTAGATAGTTATAGCTTTGTGAGGACATTCTGTGCCTTTGTATTTTAACGTGGGTTTGGTACTTAGATTAGCGTTTTGTTTTAGTCCCTCTTTCAATGGCGAGTCTCTGCACATTTCAGCTGCCATATCACTACCCTAGATCTCCTGATCGAAGGTTGGTTTTAATTTATAGTTCTCTGTCAAGTACACACTTTGACACTTGACTTCATTTATTAGAGTCACTGTAGATGCACTCTGTGTGAGTTTCACATTGTGTAGGCAAGATTCAGTCACCAATTTAACGCATTTATGACCTTGGTTAAAACGGTTGCTGAGAGAGCATACTGTGTTGTTTTATTTACAGATAACTGTGCCTTTATTTGAAGTATATACAGAGTCTCATCCGACCGGATAAAATACCAGTGTTAGGAGTTGTCTCCCTTTGGCTGTTGTACAGGTAACCTTTGATTTATTTTAGTTCGTTTTAGAGAGCCAGACCATTTAGTTATACAGATACATACTCTGTCTGTTTATCTTTATTTAGATTACCTCCACTCAGCTACTCCACACTGCAATTCGTCTCGATTTTTTGCTTCAAACTTTCATCTCTCTTCAAATACAGGTGGTTCCCCTTTTCTTAAAATAATGCTTTAAATAAATGTTACACGGACTGAGCCAGGTGTTTTGTTTGACAAACATGAGTTTGATGCTGTTTCTTTGAGATAGTGTCAGATAACTTAGGCTAATTACAGTCACAGAATTTTAAGTAAACCAATGTTTAGATAAAGATTTGTCAATCAAAATGTACATAATATAAATATTTTTTCTCGTTTTCATGTTGAAATCATGTGAATTATATTGCCTAATAATCATGATATAACAAAGGATTGAGCAGTGGCTCTAATAATATAATCTTTAACTAGGCGGCACCAGGAAGGGGTGTTTTGCTTAGTTAAAATATTTTTATACTGTGTTCTCACGGAGTGCTTATGTTTTTATCTATTAATGTTTTGAATATATTTTGATAGTAACATCAATGTATTGTTTTAACCAGGGGGTTGTCCCAGCAACAATCTAATATTGTCCTGATGATGGTCTTCTTGACGACAGCAATATAGACCGAAACGTCGACACTTCCATCATCTCCAAGAAACGTTGCATTGGCACCAACAGACGACTATGTTTAATTAGATTTTTCTGGTTGTTTATTAATTTCACCAGGAGTTGATGTATTTGTTATGAACTTATGAGTTGATTGAATCCATACCTCTGTTCATAACATTGTTTTGCTTGATTTAATTTATGTTTCTCCCCATAAGATGCTTTGACACTGAATATAAATAATTCTTTTGCATTTAATTCATTTATCTCCGTGTTCTTCTTCTTTTTTCCTTCCATTCTTTGCTTGATGAATTCTAGCTTTCAAGTGTGTAATCAAAACTTGATTTACTGGAGGATGATATTTTTATACTACTCCCAACTATAACTAATCGTTACTCTCAAGCAAATCCCTTGTAGTACACACTGACCTCAAACGTTAGCTGCCCAAACCTACAAGGGTCTATTGGGTTCCCCGTTCCCTTGTTGTTTTATGCGCAGATTATTATCTGCTGTGGGTCACTTCTTTGAAGTGGTTTAAAATCTGGAAGATTATTCATTTCCGTTTCCTTATTTCCTACCATTCGGCTCCATCCATGTCTGAAGCCGAAACCCTTTCATACACCGATGAAAACATTTTGAAAATTACATCTGGACCATCACTTTTAGGTACAAAGGGGCCTATTGTCCCCTTACCGTGCGAATCTGATCTCAACCAGTTGGAAAGACTGCGCAAAAAACTGATACGTACAGAACTCCATTCGAAGTTTCTCACTGACTGTCTGAATGCCAACATAATTCCCTCTGGCCTACAGATCCGTAATATCCCGATCATATTTGTTGAGGACGAGGAATTCAAATTGCATTTCAGTTTTGCCGCCAATAAATGATCTCGCACCTGGATGGTGCTCAGCATCGAGACGGCACTTAAACATATCAAGAGTTTACTTAAAGAGATCGAGGCGCTTGAACTTAAAATCAACACTGACTCCAGCATTACCAATGCGAAGGCATTACTGGAAAAGATAGCTTTGACTATTAAAGACTTTGAACTGTTTAACTCACAGAAAAAGACCTCAAAACTTCAACTTGACATCAAACGATACAACAAAGAAAGGACCTATCCTTACCTTAATAAGGATTTCTATCAACCTCAAGGACAACACCAAGGTTCCTTTCGTGGCCAACAAAAGAAGATAACTTTCTCTGGCACTGACTCCGATACCGACAGTGAAAGAGACTCTAACGACCAATATAGAACAGGACAAGAACAACCATCCACCTCCAGGCAGTCTTTTTTAGGACAAGGCCAGAGGGGACAGGGTCCCCCCACGAGAGGTCAACAGAGACATCCTCGCAGAGGATGGGGTCGGAACAACTATACCCCCGGTTACAGACGAACAAGGAACCAGTACTACGAGTGGTAGAAAACAAAAATGTGAGTTTACCCATTTTCAATTTATCCAAACATATCTTAACCAGCAATGAGATTCCAGTTCTAGCCCAAGGATTATCTTTTGTTCCTACCTTTAAAAATGATTTATTTTCCACCAAACTGGAACTATATAAATTCTTTAGAATGATTCGTCTTAAGAATTTCTTTGCAAACAAGAACACCAATCCCAACACCGATACCACAGGTTTGCGACCTAACTCCACCTTTTTTCCATGCAACCATCTAGTAGCCAAAGAAATCATAACATTTGAGAATGTCATTATAACTGAAATTGAACACCTCTTGAAACAACCAAAATGGGTGCCCTTCAACCTCTCCAAGGAACAACAACAGGCTTTATTCCATTTACAATCTCTCCCTGATACCATCATCAAGCCCGCTGATAAGGGTGGGGGGATAGTACTTTGGGATGAAACAGCCTATAACTGTGAACTGTCTAAACAACTGTCAGTTGAATCTAACTATCGTAGACTACCGTGCAACCCCACTCCTAAACTGGAGAAAATTATTCAAAATCTCTCGAGAGGCGGCTTTGACGGGGGTTGGCTAAGCGATAAAGAGGCAGCCTTTCTTATTAACAAAGCGCCCACTGTACCTGCAATATATATATTGCCCAAGGTTCATAAACATCAGACATGTCCCCCTGGACGTCCAATTGTTTCAGGATGCAATTCTATCTTGAAACCTTTGGCACAATATGCCGACTTCTTTATTCGTCCTTTTGCCACAGAAAATAAAAACTACATTAGAGACACTATGACAGTGATCAATAAAGTTGAAAATATTGCTTTCGACAGTGAGAAGGAACTTTTGGTGTCCATGGACATCGAAAGCCTGTACACAAATATCCCACAGGAAGATGTCCTCACTATTCTATTGACACTTTTTGAAGGGAGACCGAGACCTCATCCAGTGCCATCGGAATTTATCATTGACTGTACCCCTATGTGAGAATTTTTTCTTATATGAGAAAAGCTTTTACCAACAACTGAAGGGTGTCGCAATGGGCGCTATTTATGCGCCAGACATTGCTAATATTTATGTTGCAGATTTTGAAGATACATTTGTCTATAGTACCATCAATCCATTCACAGCCCATCTCAGATGCTGGCTGCGGTACATAGACAATATTTTCTTTATTTGGTGCGGTAGTTCTGCTGAACTTACCAAATTTCATGATTGGTTGAACTCCAGAAACGCTAACCTACAGTTCACCATGTCTTTCAACCAGTTTAGCATGGATTTTCTCGATATTTCTATCAAGGTGAATGATGATAAAACACCATACACCACTTTATTCACCAAACCTACTGCTAAAAACACTCTGTTAAAGTATAACAGTTGTCATCCGCAGGCCCTCAGAGATGGTCTTCCTTTTGGGCAATTTTTGCGCTTGCGCAGAAATTGCTCCAAGCGGGCAGACTACTTCAGAGAGGCTCAACAGCTTAGGATCAAACTCCTCTCTCGTGGCTATCCTAACAAATTACTCAAACGCTCCTTAAAGCGAGCCTGGTACAACGATCGTGAATCTCTGCTGCAAGTGAGGGCGAAATCCACTGAACCCAAGCTTGTGTGTGTGACTACATTTGGCACCTTTAGTAATTCCATTAAAAAACTCATTTTACAAAATTGGTCCCTACTCTCTGACCTTCCTTAACTAATGGACAAACCCATGTTTGCCTTCAAAAGAGGCAGGAATTTACGTGACAGATTGGTACACGCATATAAAAATAAAGAAACCAATCTGGTTGAGAACATGAGACAACTAAGCCCACTTTATGGCCATCATAAATGTAATCACTGTACAGCTTGTGCCACTACCAGTAACATAAAACAATTCACCTTGAATAACAGAACATTCAATCTCAAAACGTTTTCCAACTGCAATACAACCAATGTTGTATATTGCATTGAATGTCCGTGCGGCCTAAAATACTTCAGCAAAACCACTCAACCAATAAAAAACCGAATCCTTCAACATCAGTCGAGGATCCGTTGTAAGACTCATAATGCCCCACTTGTCGACCACTATTCTATCAACAACCACAATGCTAATGAAATGCACTGGTGGGTTATAGAGGTGGTGAAACCCACAATAAGACAACCAAATGTTGACCATCTCCTTACAATAAAGGAACAACGTTGGATCTGTCTTGCAGACTCGGTCAAATTCGGGCTGAATCTAAGCACAGAATGGCATGCTTTGGCATGCCTGTGAGTATCTGAATTATCTATGTGAAAACTTACCATCTAGTTGGCTTCCTGCACTAATGACCTCTGAATCATTTATAGACACTCAGTTCTGTCTTTTGTATGTTTTTGGCTTAGATTTCATGTGTTCGCAGTACACCTTAGATATGTGTGTTATTACACAAGTGTGTTAGTTGTCACATGCTTGTCCAACAAATTTTGGGTTAGTCCGTTTTTAAGTAACTTTCCCCTTTTTTTATCCACTTTCAAGCTTCACTCTAAAAAATGGACATATTTTCATTAGGAAATTTTAGACCCCATTTTCCGTTATAAATGCATCAACATTTCCCGATCTAAGACCTCAGGCTCGTCCTTGCTTTCAGTCCTTCCTCCATTATTACATATTATTAACATTCCCTATCTAAGATGGCCGACTTTGTTGTGCTTTCAAGTCCTTTTTCGATGTTTGCATTGGCTCCAGCTGCATTTTGTTGCCGCGTTTGCTACTCCAATTACCGGCATTTGTGAATATATATAAGACTGACTTACACAGCGTTCGACACCTTGCAGATGCTAAATCACTTGCCCATGTCGATGGTTGCCGTGCACACGACATCTTTTCAAGTAAGTTCTGGCCATTTCCACCGCTTGATAGTTATATTTTTGGTATGACATTCTGTGCCCCTTTTATTTTAACGTGAGTCTGGTATTTTGACCAGTGTTTGGTTTTAGTCCCTCTTTCAATGGCGAGTCTCTTCACTTTTTCGCTAGATAGTTATAGCTTTGTGAGGACATTCTGTGCCTGTGTATTTTAACGTGGGTTTGATACTTAGATTAGCGTTTTGTTTTAGTCCCTCTTTCAATGGCGAGTCTCTGCACATTTCAGCTGCCATATCACTACCCTAGATCTCCTGATCGAAGGTTGGTTTTAATTTATAGTTCTCCGTCAAGTACACACTTTGACACTTGACTTCATTTATAAGAGTCACTGTAGACGCACTCTGTGTAACAACATTTTCAACTCAGAGCAATGCGATCAAGAAAGTCATAAACAAACATTGGAACTTGATCTCAGAAGACCTTGACATTAGCAATCCACCTCTACACTCCTTCAAGAAGGCCAAGAATATCCGTGACCACGTTGTGTGCTCATTTCTTGATAATGACCAGGGACAAACAATCACCTCCATGTGGAATCTTCCACCGATTGTAGGCCATTTCAGATGTGGCAGTTGCAAGGCCTGCCCATCGACGATACAAACTAAGGAATTTGTCCACAAACAGCTGCGTGTAACACTTAAATCACATACAAACTGTAACACCACCAATGTGGTGTATTGTATCACCTGTTCGTGTGACCTAATTGATGTCGGATAGACACAGCAACGTGCAAAAATGCGATTTTTACAACACTGCAGCCGTGTCCGTTGTAAGGTCCAAGGAGCTCCCCTTGTTGAACATTGTAACAAAGAAAATCATTTACCTGAAAGTCTAAAGTGGGTCATATTAGAACAGGTTAAACTGGGCCCGAGGGGCGGGAAAATAGTACCTATTCTCAATGTCAGGGAACTCAAATGGATTGATTTCTTTGACTCCGTACGAAATGGCCTGAATGAATCCGAAAGCAGCTTTGCTCAGCTGGCTAATCTCTGAAACCTATTCTGTCACTTTGCTCAGCTGGCTAATCTCAAAAACCTACTCTGTCACTTCATTCCATTCTGAAGTTCTGATTCTTACTCTGTGTAATGGTGTGCGTTTAACCGCCTTGTCGGCAGGTTCACGCTGACGGGGATTATGGATTGTGTTATACATGTGGCGTAAACCCGTGTCGAAAATAGCCATGCGTCTAAACCACCATGGTGGTAGGTTCACGCATTTATTAGGTTTCCATACATGTTTAATGTAATTTTGTTTAAGCGATTCATCTGTGAATTTTGGGAGCTGAGGAGCCAGTAGAATGTACAGTTCGTATGACCGTAATGTCCTAACTGCAATGACAATAGACACTCTTAGAATAGATTCTAGTTGAACTTAGTATGTGACACGCACTCCAACTACTGTGTGGCAACTCTCGTCTTCCTTTCGAAACGCTTGAGGTTACCAAGCAACTGCCACAGACTAGTCTTTTTTCGCTCTCCATTACACTGTTTTTAAAGTTACCACGCCCCCTCCCGTTTTACTTCCTGGTTACGGGATCGGAGATGAGCGATAGCCACGAGACCTCCCTTCAGTCCTAGGAATCTGAATAATCAGGTGAGCTCGACATGGGATCTCCATGTCATGTATGAGTTAGTTTGGGAAGATTGTCTGACACTCTGTCGCCCGTAGTTTTACTGGTCCTTCCATTTCACTTCCCTCCTTCTAGATACGGGCTGCTGAATAATTCCAGCCATTTCTGCTGACTAACAGGTAATCTTAATCTTACTGTTACGCCCTCAAGCATCGCACGTAATGCAATGTAATGTAACCAATCCTCACTCAGTCCTCTCACTCCCTTAGATCATCGACGGAGCACAATTTGGTCGCATCAGTTACCTTCCGACCCGCAAATGCGGCAGGTAATCATGATTTACCCATTGTTGAGAGCACAGCATGTGGCTCTCTGTATATATAGCCCTCAGTGTTTTTAATGATGAATACCCAGCAGTTTCTCCGCTACGGTTGTTAGGGCCTCTGTTTTGAGCCCTCTATATTAATTAGCTTTCACGTTCCTCTTCAACCCTAGGAGGTTTGCCCTTCCCTCACTTGTCCTGATGAAGACCCGCAATGTAAAGATCAGCCATCCTACAAATCCTTGGGTCGAAACGTAGACTGCTATCTACCCCATCAACTCCTATTACCAGCGTGATTTATACAGCCCTTCAGGAGCTTGATTGTATATTATAATGTGTTTGACTTTTGCATATCCTATGAGGCCCCGACCGATGGGGACCATCGAATAAGAACATATACATGAATTTCAATGTATGTTTAATGTCACAAACTTATGTAAAGTGAGTCACAATTATCTTATTCTTAACTTTACCCTGCACTCCTCCCCCTTCCTTCTTACATGGGCACATAAACAAACAAGAATGATATTTAAGTCATGTTTGATGCATACTGTTTAACCATGAAAAGGTTATACTAGTGCGCTGTGAATAAAACACTGCACTTCTGTTGACTCTCCTGTTTTGATTCTTTTTTGATCTACTCTCATCAATATTTGTATACTTTATACCCTTTTCTTTCCTCAGTCTGGGACCCCTCTGTCCATAACAAATACTTACCCAGGTCCCTTTGACTTTATGGGTACAACCCTGTTGTTCGTAATATACTTCAAAATATGCGACAGACAAAGGATGAAGATTATAAAAATATTCTACAAGATGTAAGAATTGGAAAACTAACTGAGCATGGGAAAGCAGCTTTACATGCACGATTAATTTCAAATTTGTTTCCAAAAGAAAACATTCTCCCAGAGAATATTTTTAAGAAAATTTCTGAAAACAAATCTGTCATATGCTTGATGCCAACTCTGCAAGAATGTTCAATCTTCAACACCAAAATGTTAAAGTTGGAAAATCAAGAAATTGTGAAACTGGAAGCTATTGATAAAATAGAACATGAAGGAGCAACTATTATTTTGTCAGAGAAGTTGAAATCAAAATTAGACTCTTTAGAGAAGACAATATCTACAACTGCTGGTATGGAAAAGACTCTGTATGCATCTTTAAATTGTCGTATAATTTTACGACGTAATTTAGATGTGTAAAAGAGGTTTAGTAAATGGAGCAATGGGTCATGTTGTGGATTTTGTGAATTACCGAAATAGAGATGGAATTGAAATTATAAAAATTAAATTTGATGGTATTGAAGAAGTACAACAAATCTGTTTTTGTACTGCTCGTTTTTTGCTAGTGAAAGATTTATATGTACGCAGAAAACAGTTTCCTGTTTCTTTGGCATATGCAGTAACTATTCATAAATCTCAAGGTTTAAGTGTTGATAGTGCTTTGGTGAATATTGGAAATTCTGTGTTCAAGGAGGGTATGGCATATGTTGCTTTATCTCGAGTCAGAACTTTATCTGGATTGTGCTTGATTGATTTTGATGAGACAAAGATTAATGCAGATGTAAATTGTGTAAAAGAATATAATAGGTTAAGAAGAGAGTATGCTCCAAATTTACCTCAATATCCTCTGTTTGAAAAGCGTGTGGTAGGCCGAAAAAGAAGAAATGAGAAAAATTGTTGTGAAGTTGTAGCAAAAAGAAAAAAAGTAGATGAAACAGTAATTGTAAGCAGAAAGGAAATGGATTCCCTTAAAGATGTTGTTGAATTTGAATTTGAAAATAGTTCTGGTGTCAACTGCTATGCTAATGTAGTGGTTAATGTTGTTTTTTTTCTCCAAACTGTAAAAGAACAGATTGCTGAAAATCGTGATCAAACACTTTGTTGTTTATTAAATTCTGTATTAGAGATATGTAGCAGTGATAGAACAAAAATACAAAGTGTTTCTGAAATTCGAAACGTTTTAGACATATGTTCTGGTCTAAATCAATTTTCACAGAATATTCAGCAAGATTGTCAGGAATTTCTAATGTATATGCTTGTTGTTTTGCAAGATGAAGGAGTAGATGTAGAAAATCTTTTTGGCCTTTCTTATAAATGGCAACATGACTGTGACAATTGCTCCTTTTCAAGTTGTTCTACAGTAGACACTGAAAGATTTATATATTTGACTTTACCAGACTGCAAATCAGTGTCTTTTAATAATCTAGTTGGAGCAGCAAATCAAAACATGGTTGGTAGTCAATGTAAATCTGAAATACTATCAACTTTATTTTTAATAAGATATGGACAGTATGTTTTTTTAATGTTCCAACGATGTAGACCTGATGGAACTAAATTGACAACATTAATTAAAAATGTTGTGGCTTCTCAATTATCAATTTCAGGAAGAACCTTTACAACTGCAGCAATTATTTACCATGATGGTCCTTCAACAACATCAGGACATTACACATGTTATTTAAAATGTGAAAAAGGTTGGAAGCTCTGTAATGATACTCAATTGGCTTTCAAACAACGTTTGCCTTCTGACTTACTAAATTCTTACCTAGTGTTCTTACAGCCGAAATTTTAGGGAAGGTAATTGGCCTATGAAGATTGCAGCAGTTAATATAACTTAGTTTGCTCTTCAAAATTACTTTCTGAATGAGAGTGATGAAGATAATAAAAACATGTAGTTCTCATAGAGAAAGTATATGTTTATCATATAGTGTGTGCTGTGAGTATTATAGAAAAGTAAGCTAGAGGTGGAAGTAAAACTCTTGTTTCATAATGTAAAAGATGTTGGAGCTTTTCTTTCAGAAAGTTGGGTAAATGAGACTTTAAGAATACTCTGGACTAATTTCCATAGAAAAGGACTTTCCATATACTGTTTGGCCTCGTGGAAAAGTGGATGGATCAAAAGTGAGTTTAGATATGGTTTTTAAAATTTTACATTATTTAAGAAATTATTCAATGGGTTTTTTAAACACAATCATTTTGATTGTGTTTTTTTTGCCCGCTGTTATATGATGAGTACTATTGAAGTCACTGTTTTAAGTGAAATTCAATATATTCTGAGAACAGCAAAAATAAACCATTTAATATGATGTTGAAATTATTATTAAATATATATCACTTTCCCATTCTCTTATGCTCACTCACCTATTTCCACCCTCTATCACTCCTCTTAACTCACCCTCACTGGCCTTTTTTCACTCTCCCTCCCCTCCCTTCCAATATTCCACTTTCCTCACTTATTCTGATTAATCATTCCTTCACTGCCCTTTCCCTCTCTCCCATTCACTACTTTCCAGCTGTCAGACACTCTACTTCACTCCCCTTCCTTTTGTTTTATTTCTTTGTTTCCTGAATAATTCCCCTTCTCTCACTCACCTTATTACACTTCACTCACTCCTTCTCTCACTTCCTCTGTCCTCTTACATCCTCACTCCTTTTCCCTCACTCCCTGTCGCTTAGCTTCAGTCTTTCGATCCTGTTACTCTCTCACTCCTCTTCCATCACCCACACTCCCTTACTTATTTTACTTTGTCTCTTGTATTCTAAAATATATATTATAAATAATCTATTTTTTTTGTCTTTCACAGATATAAATTTTAAAGGAAATATGATATTAAATTTACATTACTTATAAGGTAAGTTTCATGTACAATTTTTTTTTACTATACTGTTTTCCATAACCTCACTACTCTTCTTTGATACTCCCACACCTCTGTTCCCTTATTGCGCTTGCCTCACTTATTCTGAATCCCCACGTTTACTCTCTTTTTTCACATTTTTCTCTTACAGTCACCTTCTTTCAGGCCTTCTCCTTTACTTTCTTTCCTCTCTCTTCTCTTAGTTCATTGTTTTATATTTTTCCCTTCTTTTATTCTCCTTACTCCACTTCACTTACTCCTTCTCTTTCTTTCTTTGTCTTCTTACTTCTACACTCCCCTTCCCTCAATCTTTTTCTGTTAGCCTCATTCTCTCCATCCCTTTAGTCTCTCACTCCTCTTCTGTCACACTCACTGCCTATAACTCAGCTATACTCCCACACTCACCTGCTGTAAGACCTTCTCCTTTAGTTTACTTCCTCTCTCTTTCCTTCCTTTGCTCCTTCACTCTTTTCTCTTCCCTTACTTTCTTATTCCACTGCATTAACTCCTTCTCTTACTCCTTCTGTCCTCTTATTTGTACACTCCCCTTCCCTCATTCTCTCTCTGTGAGCCTCATTCTCTCTGTCCTCTTAGTCTCTCACTCATTTTCTATCACGCTTACTCCCTATAACTCAGCCATACTTCTACACTCACCTTCTTTTAGACCTCCTTTACTTTTCATCCTCTCTTTTCCCATCCTTCACTCCTTCCCTCTTTTCCCTTCCCTTACTCCTCTTTCTGCAGTTCAGTAACTGCTTCTGTCAATCCCTCTGTCCTCTAACTTACTAACTCTGCTATTCTCACTCTCTCTGTGTTACTCACATTCTC
This sequence comes from Lissotriton helveticus, assembly GCF_964261635.1. Classification (NCBI taxonomy): domain Eukaryota; kingdom Metazoa; phylum Chordata; class Amphibia; order Caudata; family Salamandridae; genus Lissotriton; species Lissotriton helveticus. The sequence continues at coordinate 114,862,441 of NC_136062.1, read as the reverse complement.
TCCGTTCTCTTAGTCTATCACTCCTCTTCTATCATGCTCACTCCCTATTACTGAGCCATACTCCCACACTCATCTTCTTTCAGACCTTTTCCTTTACATTCCTTCCTCTCTCTTCCCATCCTTCGCTCTTTCACTCTTTTCCCTTCTGTTACTCTCCTTAATCCACTTCACTAATTCCTTATCTTACTCCCTCTATCCCCTTACTTCTACACTCCCCTTACCCCATTCTCTCGCTGTTAGTCTCATTCTCTCCGTCCCCTTAGTCTCTCACTCCTCTTCAAGTCCAATGAAACCATTACACAATTTCTAAACCAGCATTGAATCCAAGCTTAAAAAACAATTTATAAAGAAGTCTACCTTATAAACACACAGCTACGTCAAAGATTGTGCACGCAGCGTGTAAATATGCCTCTCTTTTTTTGTATATTCTATCTCAATTTATGCCATTAAAAGAAACCTTTAAACATCTCTCATGGCATTTCATATTCTTGTCTGGGTGCCAATTTTATTATTCTGCATTCATTTTCTGCTTGCACCCATGTGAAACATTGCGCAAGAGTCTTGTAAATATGCCCTTCTTTATCTTATATTCCATCCTAATTGAAACCATTACTGAAATACTTTATGCATCTCCCACACCATTGTATATGGTTTTCTATCTGCTATTCCTATCCCTCTCCATACATTCACTGCTTCCACCAATGCTAAAGGTTGCACAAGGCGCTTCAAAAAAAGAGCATATTTACAAGTCCAATGAAACCATTACACAATTTTGAAACCAGCATTGAATCCAAGCATAAAAAACAATTTATAAAGAAGTCTACCTTATAAACACACAGCTAACATTATGGAAAAAGGTAAAAATATAATTCCTTAATTAAAACAGACAGTCACTGTGATACTTGTCAACAATTATAGTTGAATTGCCAAAACTGTACTTCCTTTTGGGGTCTCCTCTGGAAAGTACAGTATGGCGGATCTTGCACTCCACCTTTGGAGCATTACATTTCACTGTCTTCTGAAAGTACACAAAATGGCGGCGATAGTGTACATTAGAGAGAGACAGTGAGAGAAAGAAGGCATGAGATGAAGAAGAGATGTGAAATGCACATTGGAGAAAATATAGTGGGATAAGGGAAGTAACTGTGAGTAAACTTACTATGTAACACAGAAATGTTGCACTCTATACTATAAGTCTCATTTTATACCACAATCATTTCACTACTATCTCATAAATTACAAATAGAATAATAAAAAATGTCTCAAACAATTTATAATTTCTAAATATAAATTTATTCTTCCGAATTTTCATAATTTAGAAGAACTTCTAACATTAACTGATCAGGAATCTCCTCATCAGAAGTCTCCATACATGACTCCTGGAACTCTATATAGTCCAAACATTCAATTAATTCAGCATCCAAAGTCCTATCATTAAAATCCTCCATTCCATCTCCTCTCAAAAAAAGGTCTTCTTCATGGATAGTGTTGTCAACAGGATCACTTAAGACCTCAATAAAACTCGCCTCAACAAAACTCGCAGAAATTTCAAAATTAATATTAACGGTGTCCTCATTCAAATTCATATTCTTTTCAAATTTCTTGCTGTAAGTTGTAGAAAAAAAAAATTACTTTAATTTATCGTTTTTAGTAATAGATAATATAAAACTAGCTTTATCAAGTATTACATTCCCCTTACAAATTAACAACTCACCTTTTAGAAAGCAGTAGAAGAGTTAGTAGTGTGTAAATTTCACACCAGAAATAGAACACCAAAAATTCCTCACAAATGTACCTCAAAGAGTACTATCACAAAATGGCTGTGTTTCCCTCTCATTTTTCATGTATATTCATGTAGAAAACCAATGAAACTTCATCACACACAAATTAAAAACCAAAGAAACATTTTAATTGGTTGTAAATTTCAAAAGGTAATTGGCTCTTGGGTGTCTGTAAACATTCTAAATGGTCTGCATAGTCCGCCATCTTGTGACTCTGAAGAACAGAGACACAAGAGGTGAAAAATAAAGGAGCGCACCACGGGGAAAAACAGTGTAAAAAAATAGAGTAAAAAAATTAAGTAGAGTGTTTAGAGGAAAGTGATGCATTGCTGGAGTGTGTCACAAAAATGATGCAACTCCAGCAATGCATCCTTTCACATGGGGCCAGTCCCATGTGAAAGGGCCTGTGTCAGTCTTACGCCTGCTGTGAGGCAGGCGCAAGATTTAGACGCAACAGCGTCGTAAAAGCGACACAGTGAAATCTCATAGATTTCACTGCGTCACTTCTACGACCCTTCCTTACGTCAATATGCCCCCTTTGCATACATTACACCTGGCGCAGGTATAATGTGGCGCAGTGGTTTACAAAGTGACACATCTACCTAGATGCGTCATTTTGTAAATATGACTCAACAAGGTGCATTTTTTACACCACTGGTGCGTCACAAAAAGTGATGCACCGGTGGCGTAAAAGTGACGCATGGCCTCATAAATGAGGTCTTCAGTCTTCTACTCATGCATCATATTTAATGTACGACGCATTATGTCGCAAGGAGTTACAGATACGGCAGTATTTCTGACGTATCTGTAAGCGCAAAAGTGATGCATTGCTGGAGTGTGCCCCATGTCAAAGGGCCTGCATCAGTCTTACGCCTGCTGTGAGGCAGGCGCAAGATGTTGACGCAACTGTGTCCTAAAAGTGACGCAGTGAAATCTCATAGATTTCATTGCGTCACTTCTACGACCCTTTCTTGTGTCAATACACCCCCTTTGCATACATTACACCTGGCGAAGGTATAATGTGGCGCAGGGGTTTACAAAGTGACGCATCTACTGTCCCGATCTGCTCCACGGAATTCGGATGTTGCTTACAAGGGTCCACCTCCAAACGTCACAAGACCTCTCGCATAAACACACAGAGGCCTTGAGCCATTAGGCGAGGGAAAATTAGATCAGGGAAGGGAAAGGGAAGGGTCTGCTGGGAAAGGGATATACCTGAAACGACAAGAACATATACTTAGTAACACTCAAGCAGCAACAGTCTACTCTCATTAGGTCTCACTAACATGAACCCTAAGTACCTTATGGTATGGAAGAAACCAGCCTTGGCAAAACACCACATTCACCTCCTGACACTCAATGAAACCTACAGGAACACAAAACATAGGTCAAAGAACAGGTACACCTACAGGACACATAGACACCTAATTCGTCCCACTTGCACCTAACATACCATGTCAAAATGCCAGAGGGATGCAAACTGGAATCAGGGAATAAAAGCAGCACAATAACTGAGTAGAACTAGAAACAATGATCCTCTGGTATGTTCGGTAATCCATCAGTTCCTTATTTGTAGAAACGGTAGTGCGTGGGAAGCAAGAACCACATCACTCCGCTCTACTCGTCATAAGATCATTAACAAAGAGCACTGTCCACAGCATCAGTTATCACAACTCAGCGTCACTGCTGTTTAAAGAAGCGAGTAATCCTCCTCGCTTATGCAGTCTGAAAACAAAGAAAAAAGGCAGGATCCTGTAGCGCATCGTAGCGTGTGGTTTACGATCACCACTGCGCTCCGCGAAACGTTTGCCCCCTAAACCAAAGAAACAGTATATTTGTAGAGAGAGAAATCCCATAGAAGATCTCCCCAAAGTGAAACAGCACTCCGACCTAGGAGTGAAACGGCAACGCGTGGCTGTTAACCACCGCGCTCCGCTCTTCTGAGAAATGAGCAAACACGGCAAGGCGGAACGGCCGGCCCATGTCTACTGAGGCGCAAACAGAGTTCCGATCCTACCTGGATCGCCGGGTACATTGAAATCCAGCACAGCGAAGACACAGGCAGCCAAACGATCTGCAGCACGGCGTCTCAGACCGACGCCAGGAAAACCGAAACCACACAAGAATTACACGCAACAGGAAGCGTGTTGGGAACGTACTAATACTCCCCTTTCACCGGGGATTCTGGGAGTTGTAGTTCGGACTCCCGTTTCCTGCTATAAAGATAGTGATCAAAGCGCTGGCACCACGAGTGTCCAGCATTGCAGGCGCAACCTGTATAGACCTGACAGTATGCCCTCCCTCCTAGCGCCTTCTAGGGCCAGGCAGCCGAGGGAACCTACGGTGATACGAACGTACAGCCTCAGGAGCATGGATGTTCTGCACAGGCTCCCAAGAATCATCCTCCGCTGAGTATCCTTTCCAGGAAACCAGATACCACAACACACCCCTCCGATATTTGGAGTTCTTGATACTCCTCACCACATACTCAAAACCGTCATCACATGACACAGGAGGAGGAGCACGTCTCCTGGCACCAAAAGCAGGTTTCAACAGATTGCAATGGAACACTGGATGGATTCTGAGCGTACCTGGAAGTTTTAACTTGTATGCCACCGGATTAACCTGTTTCGTGATGACATAAGGACCAATGTATCTAGGGTGGAAGATACTGCGCAGTTTGAAACGGATGTTCTTGGTGGAAAGCCATACCTTATCCCCCACAGCATAGTCCGGGCGTGCCCTTTGATGTCTGTCCTCTCCTCTTTTGTACTCAGCCTTTGCTTTCTGTAGATGAGCTCTGATCTTTCTGTGCACCGCATGTATGTTGCGCATCTGCCCCAAAACAGTAGGTTGATCAGCCACCCCTTCCGGGATGTTGATGGGAAGAATCCGTGCGTCAAAACCATAGGTGGCGCAGAAAGGCAAAACCCCCAGGGAACTATGCCAGGCGTTGTTGTATGCCACTTCGGCCATCCACAACAGGGAGACCCATGAATCCTGAGCTTCAGCAGCATAACATCTGAGGTATTTTTTCAGCGTTTGGTTCAACCTCTCTGTCTGCCTATCAGTCTGCGGGTGGAAGCTAGTGGAGAGAGAGGACTAGATCTGCATGGCCTTGCACCAGGCCTTCCAGAACCTGGCGATGAACTGCGGACCTCTATCCGAGACTATCACCTCAGGTATCCCATGCAGACGAACCACATTGCTTAACAACAACTGTGCTGTTTGACTGGCGGTAGGGAGATTCACACAAGGAATGAAGTGTCCCATTTTAGTGAGGCTATCAACTATCACCAGGATTGCCATCTTGCCTTGATCTGGGGGTAGACCCGTAACAAAGTCAACACTGATGGTCTTCCAAGGTCTATTTGGCGTGGGTAGAGGCATCAGCAGCCCCTTCCTTTTTCCTGTCTCATTCTTGGCTCGGGCACACTCCTCACAAGTTCCTACCCACTTGATTACATCTCCCTTGATGGTTTCCCACCAGAAATGGCGTTGCAGTAACTGAACCGTTTTGGTCACTCCGGAATGACCTGCCAGCAATTAATCATGACACCATTCAAAAGCCTTTTTCCTTAAAGCTACACCAGGTAGGAACAGCTTGCCCTCCTGAAAAGGCAATCCGTGCTTCAGAGTGCGACCACTCCCCAACGTAGCCCAAGATACCCATGCATCGTGAGATCTTGAGTTACGTATCATATCCAAAAAGGTGTTAGCTTAAACTACGCAAACCACCTTTCCTGGATCTACTATCGCCTCCAAAGGTTTGGTACCAGGAACGTTGCCAGGATGTGACTGTCTGGACAGGGTAACAGCTTTCTTGTTCTCCGCCCCAGGCCGATAAGTGATCACGAAATCATATTCCGAAAAAAACAACATCCACCTCATCTGTCGCTGAGTGAGGTTCCTTGCTGTCTTCATGTACTGAAGATTTCTGTGATCGGAGAACACGGTGACCGGGTACGTCGCACCCCACAGATGTTGACGCCACTCCTGAAATGCTTTCTTTATAGCTAACAGCTCTTTCTCAGCTATTGTATAGTTCATCTCCGCTGGACACAGCTTGTTGGACATGTAGGCTACAGGATGCAATTGCCCTGTAGTCTGGTTCTGTTGTGACAGGATGGCCCCTATCGCTGTGTCAGAAGCATCAGCTTCCACTACGAACGGAAGTTCTGGTTTGGGATGGGCCAGAATCGGGGCGGAGGTAAAGGCTTCTTTCAGAGTCATGAAGGCGTTATTTGCTTCTATGGACCAAAGAAACGCGACTCCTTTTCTGAGTAGCTTTGACAGAGGCGATGCTACCAAGGAGAACTGTGAAATAAACCTGCGGTAATAGTTCGCAAAGCCCAAGAACCTCTGAACGTCTTTTACGCTAGATGGAATTGGCCACTCTTGGACAGCCTTCACTTTTCTCTCTGACATATGCAACCCGGTAGGACTTAGAATCACCCCCAGGAATTCCACCTCTGTCACCCCGAATTCGCACTTACTCAGCTTGCAATAGAGTTTGTTTTCCCCCAACCTCTGTAAAACTTGAGAGACATGATGTCGGTGGTTCTCGGTCTTCTCTGAGTAAATGAGAATGTCGTCGATGTAAACGACCACACATACGTCCACAAACTCCTTCAAGACATCGTTAAGAAAATACTGAAATGCCGCCGGGGCGTTACATAACCCAAACGGCATAACAGTATATTCATACAATCCGTAACGAGTCTTGAAGGCAGTTTTCCATTCGTCACCTTCCCTAACACGCACCAGATGGTACGCACCACTTAAGTCCAAGCGGGTGTATATCTGGGCTTCCCTCACTTGATCTAACAAGACCGTAATAAGAGGCAAAGGGTATCGGTTTCTTACTGTGTTTTTATTTAATACTCGATAATCCACACAGGCTCTCAATTCTCCGTTTGCCTTTTTGATGAAAAACAAAGGAGAGGCTGCTGGGGATCTAGAGGGTCTGATGAACCCTATCTCAACATAGTGATAAAGATATTCTTTTAGGTGAGCCGTTTCCGGAACCGACAATGCGTAGACACGACATGACGGCAACGTGGCACCCTCCACTAGATCTATCCGACAATCATACATCCGGTATGGGGGTAGTTGTTCTGCCTGGTTTTCACTAAAGACATCCTCGAAGCACTGGTATTCGGAGGGTAGGACGACCTTTTTCTCCGCGGCAGTAGCCACCACCGCCGGAAGAAAGAAGGCTGCCGTAGGCTGTGTCTGGGATGAGTCCAGATGTTCCTTGCATATCTCCGACAAAAACCGTACCTCTTTCGTGTTCCAATCGATCACAGGGTTATGATAGCTTAGCCAGGGCATTCCCAGAATGACCTCATACTGAGGGGCTACTATGATGTTTAATGACAGTTTCTCTCTGTGCCTTCCCTCCGGTCCTTTGAAAGACAATTCCACTACCTCTGTCTGTTCCGTAATGAGACCCGATATCAAAGGCTTCCCATCCACGGCTAATACTTCCTCAGGGGTCTCTCTCATAACTCTGGCCAGTGACAAAGAAGCTACCAGACGGCTATCTATAAAATTCCCCGTGGCCCCTGAGTCAATCATGACCTTAACCTGATGAATACTCTGCTGACTCTCCAGACTCATGGGAAGAACTATATGTGTCTCTGTATCCTTCAACGCCAGAACTGTTAATGAAGGTATTTTCAAAGGCTGGGGTTCCCTATGGACTTCCTGAAGGTTCCCTGTCACTGCCTCTGACTCACCAACCAAAGAGACCGCTATTCTCTTGCTCTTGTTCCATACCCCAGAAGTCTTTGGTTTATTGGGACACTCTTTAACGAAATGCCCTTTTTCCCACAGTAAAGACATAACCCCAGGGCTCTACGGTTTTCTTTTTCTTCCCTAGACAACGGCGCTCTTACAGCTCCTATCTCTATGGGTTCTGAGCCAGAGTCAGAGGAAGGCATGGACCTCTTGGGGACAGACTCAGATCCACCAGGAACCCTGTCCTACCTTCTTCTTTCTCCTCCTCTTTCGCTTTGTCTGCCATCTAGTCGTAAGGTTAGGTTTATCATATCTGTGCAGGTAACCGGCTGAGGGTCTATCTGTGCTATTATGTCCTTCAGTCCGTCTCTCAACTCTTGGTAGAAAAGTGACATCCTCTTTTTCTCTGGCCATGATGTCTCTGCTACTAATCTATTGAAATCAGTCAAGTAAGATACTAAATCCCTCCTGCCCTGCCTAAGGGTGAGCAGTTCTCTGTCTGCACTAAAAGTAGAGGCACGCCTATCAAATACCCTCCCGAATTCAGCACGAAAAGCTGCCCAATCCGATAAAATGGCGTCATTATTTCGTACCAAGGGTACCGGCCAATTGGCAGCATCCCGACCAGATAGGAAATGGCAAAAGCCACCCTTGAGTGATGGTTCGGAAAAGAGGCCGGCTTGCAGGAGAAATGAAGCATTATCTGCGTTAAAAACACCTGCGTCTTAGCCGGATCGCCTGAATACCGTTCTGGACTAGCCAATGGAATGGGAGGGGGGACAGTGACCTGTACTTGTGCAGAGGACGCATCAAACGGGTTTCGACTCAGTCTATCTACCTTATCCCTCAAAGCTGCCGCCTCTGTTTTGGAAGCGGCTAGCTCTTGCTGAACCAGCACCAAGGCCTGTAACACATCTTCCAAGGTAGCCATTATAAGCACAACCGAGTCGGGTGGAGCTAATTTCGTGGGCGTGTAATTCTGTCCCGATCTGCTCCACGGAATTCGGATGTTGCTTACAAGGGTCCACCTCCAAACGTCACAAGACCTCTCGCATAAACACACAGAGGCCTTGAGCCATTAGGCGAGGGAATATTAGATCAGGGAAGGGAAAGGGAAGGGTCTGCTGGGAAAGGGATATACCTGAAACGACAAGAACATATACTTAGTAATACTCAAGCAGCAACAGTCTACTCTCATTAGGTCTCACTAACATGAACCATAAGTACCTTATGGTATGGAAGAAACCAGCCGTGGCAAAACACCGCAATCACCTCCTGACACTCAATGAAACCTACAGGAACACAAAACATAGGTCAAAGAACAGGTACACCTACAGGACACATAGACACCTAATTCGTCCCACTTGCACCTAACATACCATGTCAAAATGCCAGAGGGATGCAAACTGGAATCAGGGAATAAAAGCAGCACAATGACTGAGTAGAACTAGAAACAATGATCCTCTGGTATGTTCGGTAATCCATCAGTTCCTTATTTGTAGAAACGGTAGTGCGTGGGAAGCAAGAACCACATCACTCCGCTCTACTCGTCATAAGATCATTAACAAAGAGCACTGTCCACAGCATCAGTTATCACAACTCAGCGTCACTGCTGTTTAAAGAAGCGAGTAATCCTCCTCGCTTATGCAGTCTGAAAACAAAGAAAAAAGGCAGGATCCTGTAGCGCACGGTAGCGCGTGGTTTGCGATCACCACTGCGCTCCGCAAAACGTTTGCCCCCTAAACCAAAGAAACAGTATATTTGTAGAGCGAAATCCCATAGAAGATCTCCCCAAAGTGAAACAGCACTCCGACCTAGGAGTGAAACCGCAACACGTGGCTGTTAACCAACGCGCTCCGCTCTTCCGAGAAATTAGCAAACACGGCAAGGCGGAACGGCCCGCCCGTGTCTACTGAGGCGCAAACAGAGTTCCGATCCTACCTGGATTGCAGGGTACATTGAAATCCAGCACGGCGAAGACACAGGCAGCCAAACGATCTGCAGCACGGCGTCTCAGACCGACGCCAGGAAAACCGAAACCACACAAGAATTACACGCAACAGGAAGCGTGTTGGGACCGTACTAATACTCCCCTTTTACCGGGGATTCTGGGAGTTGTAGTTCGGACTCCCGTTTCCTGCTATAAAGATCGTGATCAAAGCGCTGGCACCACGAGTGTCCAGCAATGCAGGCGCAACCTGTATAGACCTGACATCTACCTAAATGCGTCACTTTGTAAATATGACTCAACAAGGTGCATTTTTTACACCACTTGTGCGTCACAAAAAGTGACGCACCGGCGGCATAAAAGTGACGCATGGCCTCATAAATGAGGCCTTCAGTCTTCTACTCATGCGTCATATTTAATGTATGACGCATTATGTCGCAAGGAGTTACAGATACGTCAGTATTTCTGACGTATCTGTAAGCGCAAAAGTGATGCATTGCTGGAGTGTGTCACAAAAGTGACACAACTCCAGCAATGCATCCTTTCACATGGGGCCAGCCCCATGTCAAAGGGCCTGCATCAGTCTTACGCCTGCTGTGAGGCAGGCGCAAGATTTTGATGCAACGGTGTCCTAAAAGTGACGCAGTGAAATCTCATAGATTTCACTGCGTCACTTCTACGACCCTTTCTTGCGTCACTACCCCCCTTTGCATACATTACACCTGGCGCAGGTATAATGTGGCACAGGGGTTTACAAAGTGACGCATCTACTGTCCCGATCTGCTCCACGGAATTCGGATGTTGCTTACAAGGGTCCACCTCCAAACGTCACAAGACCTCTCGCATAAACACACAGAGGCCTTGAGCCATTAGGCGAGGGAATATTAGATCAGGGAAGGGAAAGGGAAGGGTCTGCTGGGAAAGGGATATACCTGAAACGACAAGAACATATACTTAGTAATACTCAAGCAGCAACAGTCTACTCTCATTAGGTCTCACTAACATGAACCATAAGTACCTTATGGTATGGAAGAAACCAGCCGTGGCAAAACACCGCAATCACCTCCTGACACTCAATGAAACCTACAGGAACACAAAACATAGGTCAAAGAACAGGTACACCTACAGGACACATAGACACCTAATTCGTCCCACTTGCACCTAACATACCATGTCAAAATGCCAGAGGGATGCAAACTGGAATCAGGGAATAAAAGCAGCACAATGACTGAGTAGAACTAGAAACAATGATCCTCTGGTATGTTCGGTAATCCATCAGTTCCTTATTTGTAGAAACGGTAGTGCGTGGGAAGCAAGAACCACATCACTCCGCTCTACTCGTCATAAGATCATTAACAAAGAGCACTGTCCACAGCATCAGTTATCACAACTCAGCGTCACTGCTGTTTAAAGAAGCGAGTAATCCTCCTCGCTTATGCAGTCTGAAAACAAAGAAAAAAGGCAGGATCCTGTAGCGCACGGTAGCGCGTGGTTTACGATCACCACTGCGCTCCGCAAAACGTTTGCCCCCTAAACCAAAGAAACAGTATATTTGTAGAGCGAAATCCCATAGAAGATCTCCCCAAAGTGAAACAGCACTCCGACCTAGGAGTGAAACCGCAACACGTGGCTGTTAACCAACGCGCTCCGCTCTTCCGAGAAATTAGCAAACACGGCAAGGCGGAACGGCCCGCCCGTGTCTACTGAGGCGCAAACAGAGTTCCGATCCTACCTGGATTGCAGGGTACATTGAAATCCAGCACGGCGAAGACACAGGCAGCCAAACGATCTGCAGCACGGCGTCTCAGACCGACGCCAGGAAAACCGAAACCACACAAGAATTACACGCAACAGGAAGCGTGTTGGGACCGTACTAATACTCCCCTTTCACCGGGGATTCTGGGAGTTGTAGTTCGGACTCCCGTTTCCTGCTATAAAGATCGTGATCAAAGCGCTGGCACCACGAGTGTCCAGCAATGCAGGCGCAACCTGTATAGACCTGACATCTACCTAAATGCGTCACTTTGTAAATATGACTCAACAAGGTGCATTTTTTACACCACTTGTGCGTCACAAAAAGTGACGCACCGGCGGCATAAAAGTGACGCATGGCCTCATAAATGAGGCCTTCAGTCTTCTACTCATGCGTCATATTTAATGTATGACGCATTATGTCGCAAGGAGTTACAGATACATCAGTATTTCTGACGTATCTGTAAGCGCAAAAGTGATGCATTGCTGGAGTGTGTCACAAAAGTGACACAACTCCAGCAATGCATCCTTTCACATGGGGCCAGCCCCATGTCAAAGGGCCTGCGTCAGTCTTACGCCTGCTGTGAGGCAGGCGCAAGATTTTGATGCAACGGTGTCCTAAAAGTGACGCAGTGAAATCTCATAGATTTCACTGCGTCACTTCTACGACCCTTTCTTGCGTCACTACCCCCCCTTTGCATACATTACACCTGGCGCAGGTATAATGTGGCGCAGGGGTTTACAAAGTGACGCATCTACTGTCCCGATCTGCTCCACGGAATTCGGATGTTGCTTACAAGGGTCCACCTCCAAACGTCACAAGACCTCTCGCATAAACACACAGAGGCCTTGAGCCATTAGGCGAGGGAATATTAGATCAGGGAAGGGAAAGGGAAGGGTCTGCTGGGAAAGGGATATACCTGAAACGACAAGAACATATACTTAGTAATACTCAAGCAGCAACAGTCTACTCTCATTAGGTCTCACTAACATGAACCATAAGTACCTTATGGTATGGAAGAAACCAGCCGTGGCAAAACACCCCAATCACCTCCTGACACTCAATGAAACCTACAGGAACACAAAACATAGGTCAAAGAACAGGTACACCTACAGGACACATAGACACCTAATTCGTCCCACTTGCACCTAACATACCATGTCAAAATGCCAGAGGGATGCAAACTGGAATCAGGGAATAAAAGCAGCACAATGACTGAGTAGAACTAGAAACAATGATCCTCTGGTATGTTCGGTAATCCATCAGTTCCTTATTTGTAGAAACGGTAGTGCGTGGGAAGCAAGAACCACATCACTCCGCTCTACTCGTCATAAGATTAACAAAGAGCACTGTCCACAGCATCAGTTATCACAACTCAGCGTCACTGCTGTTTAAAGAAGCGAGTAATCCTCCTCGCTTATGCAGTCTGAAAACAAAGAAAAAAGGCAGGATCCTGTAGCGCACAGTAGCGCGTGGTTTACGATCACCACTGCGCTCCGCAAAACGTTTGCCCCCTAAACCAAAGAAACAGTATATTTGTAGAGCGAAATCCCATAGAAGATCTCCCCAAAGTGAAACAGCACTCCGACCTAGGAGTGAAACCGCAACACGTGGCTGTTAACCAACGCGCTCCGCTCTTCCGAGAAATTAGCAAACACGGCAAGGCGGAACGGCCCGCCCGTGTCTACTGAGGCGCAAACAGAGTTCCGATCCTACCTGGATCGCAGGGTACATTGAAATCCAGCACGGCGAAGACACAGGCAGCCAAACGATCTGCAGCACGGCGTCTCAGACCGACGCCAGGAAAACCGAAACCACACAAGGATTACACGCAACAGGAAGCGTGTTGGGACCGTACTAATACTCCCCTTTCACCGGGGATTCTGGGAGTTGTAGTTCGGACTCCCGTTTCCTGCTATAAAGATCGTGATCAAAGCGCTGGTACCACCAGTGTCCAGCAATGCAGGCGCAACCTGTATAGACCTGACATCTACCTAAATGCGTCACTTTGTAAATATGACTCAACAAGGTGCATTTTTTACACCACTTGTGCGTCACAAAAAGTGACGCACCGGATGCATAAAAGTGACGCATGGCCTCATAAATGAGGCCTTCAGTCTTCTACTCATGCGTCATATTTAATGTATGACGCATTATGTCGCAAGGAGTTACAGATACGTCAGTATTTCTGACGTATCTGTAAGCGCAAAAGTGATGCATTGCTGGAGTGTGTCACAAAAGTGACACAACTCCAGCAATGCATCCTTTCACATGGGGCCAGCCCCATGTCAAAGGGCCTGCGTCAGTCTTACGCCTGCTGTGAGGCAGGCGCAAGATTTTGATGCAACGGTGTCCTAAAAGTGACGCAGTGAAATCTCATAGATTTCACTGCGTCACTTCTACGACCCTTTCTTGCGTCACTACCCCCCCTTTGCATACATTACACCTGGTGCAGGTATAATGTGGCGCAGGGGTTTACAAAGTGACGCATTTACCTAGATGCGTCACTTTGTAAATATGACTCAACAAGGTGCATTTTTTACACCACTGGTGCGTCACAAAAAGTGCTAAGTGATGCACCGGTGGCGTAAAAGTGACGCATGGCCTCATAAATGAGGCGTTCAGTCTTCTACTCATGCGTCATATTTAATGTATGACGCATTATGTCGCAAGGAGTTACAGATACGTCAGTATTTCTGACGTATCTGTAAGCGCAAAAGTGATGCATTGCTGGAGTGTGTCACAAAAGTGACGCAACTCCTGCAATGCATCCTTTCACATGGGGCCAGCCCCATGTAAAAGGGCCTGCGTCAGTCTTACACCTGCTGTGAGGCAGGCGCAAGATTTTGACGCAACGATGTCCTAAAAGTGACGCAGTGAAATCTCATAGATTTCACTGCGTCACTTCTACGACCCTTTCTTGCATCAATACGCCCCCTTTGCATACATTACACCTGGTACAGGTATAAAGTGGCGCAGGGGTTTACAAAGTGACGCATCTACCTAGATGCGTCACTTTGTAAATATGACTCAACTGGTGCGTCACAAAAAGTGACGCACCGGTGGCGTAAAAGTGACGCATGGCCTCATAAATGAGGCCTTCAGTCTTCTACTCTTACTTTTTCTTTCACTTTCTCAGTTTCTTCACTGCCTTACTCACCTTGTCTCACACTCAATTGTCTTTATCCAGTCTGTATCTCCACTCTTTCCTAAACATCACTGCTTTTTTCTTACCCTTCCACACCACCGTTCTTTTACTACATTTTCTTCACTTATCCACATTTCCCATGTTCACTCTGCTTCTCCTCACTCTCCTTCCCCACACTCACCTTCTTTCAGTCCCCCTACTTCACTTCCCTTCCCCTCTCGTCCCTTTCTTTGCTTTCTCACTCATTTTTTTCTCTTCTCTCACTGCACTCCACTTCAGTTACTCTTTTTCATTTTTTTAAGAATACAGGTCTTTGATGAGAATTGGAGGTAGTTCTGAAAAGAACTTTTTTTTTCTTCTTTTTTCTTTTTTTGAACAAAAACAAAAACAGGGAATAGGAAACTGCTCAACAGGAGCAAAAAAAAAATCAAAATTAGGACTGGGGATGGCAGCGGTGGTTGTCTAATGCTCGAACCATGAGCATAACACTTTGTTCCCCATAACAAAGTAGCTGATCACATGTTCTGCATTTAATTACAGCTTGATTAAAAGCAGGCTGAATATTGGGGATCAGCTCTTCTGGTCGCCCCCTCACAGATGTAGTTGGTCCTCCGGGGGAAGTAGAGGCACCATCCCTGGGAGCCACTCGTGCCAGAGCCCTGACACTCTCCCGGGCATAGTTCTGGGGGTGCCTCCTCTCGACGTGCTGGATCATGGTGGAGTTTCCAAATGAATATTTTTTTGTGGGGTCACCCTGTGACAGGACAGTGTGACAAATCCTGCACTCCTCCTTTGGAGCATTTACTTTTTTTTTATCATCTGGAATGGAAAAAAACTTCCATATGAAGTGTTCTTTTACCCTCTGTGTCATCTTCGCTGCTGGATGCTCTGGCAGCCATGGTAATCCAAAAGTGAAAGAAGAAGTGAAGGAAATGGGTGGGGATTTCATTGTTTGTAAAACAAACTGTTAGCAACCAATGAAAAGAGTTATTTTAAGGTCACATGACTTGACGCGCTTACGTTGCGCGCACCGGAGCGCTTCCGGGGGAGCTTACGCGGCGCGAACGTAGGTGCTTCCGGGGGCGCTTACGCGGCGCGCCTGAGTGACGTTTTGGTAGCTTTACGGAAATGCAAAATCGTTTTCATTTCGTAAATCAAAAATACTGCTTTTATAAGTATGGTACTAAATGTCTTGCATTATTATTTACTTTTCATACATATTTTTTTTTACGAACGCAGAAATAGCGCTCTCGGGAGAGCTTACCGGTGCGCGCACACTGAGCGCACCAGGAAAAAATGTAAAAAAAAATAATATACATTGAACAAATAATTAAAAAAAATATATATATATAATTAATTGTTGTAAAAAACAGCTAATAATAAAAAAAAATCGTAGGTTATAAAGTCGATATACAAAGGAATTAGCTTTTAAAAAAACTATGAAATTCACTGAAAAAACCAACGTTATAGTTAGGAATTAGTTTTTAAAAAACCTTTGAAATTCACTAAAAAAACCATAGGTTTCACAATCGTTATAGTTAGGAATTAGCATTTAAAAAAACCTTTGAAATTCACTGAAAAAACCATAGGTTTCACACTCGTTATAGTTAGGAATTAGCATTTAAAAAACTTTTGAAATTCACTGAAAAAACCATAGGTTTCACACCAGTTATAGTTAGCTGAACATTTTACTCATACAAAACCATTGAAATTCCCACGTTATAGTTAGTTGGACTCACTATAACACGCGCGCCCGCAATCCACTGCTGATGATGTCACATATTACATCATTCATGACATGGACATGAACATCACTGATGACATCTCAAATGACATCACTGATGACATCACTGATGACATCATCCATGTGATTATACGATGCACCTCCTCACACTCTAATCTAACCTTTGATACACCCAGTGTTAAATACAAACTACCATTGCTGAAACCATTGACACACCAATACCAGTAACTACATACGCACTCACTGATTCCTAGGTCTACACACACATCCACTCATTCACCCATAAAATCACTCATACATACAGACACTCATCAATACAACACTATCATATGCACTCATACACCTATACAGACACTCACACACTGCCACTCATGCATGGAGTTACTCACACACCTAGTCAGTCATACAAAGAATCAATCACACTCCCATTTCCTCATCTATACAGTTATACAGACAACACCTCAAAAATAAAAACATATACTAACATATACTTACTCTCTTTTACAATCACTGATACAAGTACACATTGATCCATACAGCCACTCACACAATCACTGGCTCTCATGTACAGTCATTTATATATGCCAACTCTCACAAACACTGTGTTTTACATATGTACCTACTTGGACATGTAGCACTGAGATATCCATTCACTCACCCACACAGTCATGCACACAGTCAACCGCCCATACAGCTGTTTTCACCTGCACTCTTGAACCCATACTCCTAGTGAATCAACTGGTCACACATCTATGCACAGAGTCACACACCTCACAGTCACCCACACACACACTCAGACTCACATACAAATACTTGCGCAACCAATCAATAACCCATACAGCCACTCATATAGCTATTGATCAACACATACAGCAGCTTACACAACAGCAGACATACTGATGCACACATTCAGACAGTTTAGTCACTAACCCATGCATTCACTAAGACACATTTAATCACTCACTCATACAGTCAGTCACGCACCAACTAAATCCTTCATCCAGACACTTATACACCCACTCATTCTTGAATATGTAAAACATATTTAAACTTTACAGAAACACACAGTCACTGCATGATGTCATCAGTGATGTCACTTACCATGTCATGAATGATGTAATATGTGACATCATCAGCAGTGGATTGCGGGCGCGCGAGGTATTGTGAGTCCAACTAACTATAACGTGGGAATTTCAATGGTTTTGTATGAGTAAAATGTTCAGCTAACTATAACTGGTGTGAAACCTATGGTTTTTTCAGTGAATATATATATATATGATCAAGGGCGCCTGAGCCCGAAACGCGTCATCTGCCGTATGCTGTTGAGGAGGTTGTAATAAACATCTTGCCTACAAAGAAGTGGTTCGCTTCTCCTTCTTCACCGCCGAGGTCCTTGGTGGAGGTGGACGGAGTGGTTTTGTTGATATATATATATATATATATATATATATATATATATATATATATATATATATTTAAGAAGGGCACCAGACAACATGGCATCAATAGCACCGCCATGATTAGTGCACAGGGAACTTTGAAAACCCAATTTGGGAAACTTGAACGACTGTTTGAAAACGAAATCCGCAAGTGGTGGGAAGCCACCTCTCTTCAAAACTATATTGAGGTGCAACATATCCCACGCGGTTTACACATTTATACAATTCCTGCCTATTAAAACCCGGACCCGCAGCTGCTCGATGAATGGGCAACCTACACATGGGATATGTCGGTAGGCATCATAGAAATATTAATAAAATTTGTGTGGAGTGACAGAGAGAAATATCTGAAAGAAATAGAGGAATTGGAATTGTTGATTTCTCAAGATTCGGATTCAAGACTGAGGGATGAACTGAGGGAAACAATGAAAAAACGCCTCTTGGCATATGTGGACAAAATCAGGCAGCACAAACAAACTAAATTCAATAGAGATGCCCATGAGTACGAGCAAGGGAGAGTCCTCACCTATGCACGTAAGTTTGATGCACCCTGCAAAGCACTTAGAACTAGCACCAACAAAAAGATCATTGAACAGAGAGAACAAAGGGAAACCTCAGAATCCGATGTTACTACAGATAATGAACAGTTGGGAGATGAAAGAGCCACACCAAGTGGGCAAAACGTAATGCAATCCCATTTTCACAAGGAGTTCCAGCTCATGAGGCAGACATGGCAAAGGGGCAGCAGGGGCAAACCCCTAGGAAGAAGACTGGAAAAATGCAAAGAGGGGGCTTCTGCAGATGTAAACCAAGGAGTGGCCTCACAAAAACGCAGCAAGAGGGGAACAAGAAGATACATTTAGTGGAGGATTTAACCATCATCAATTTAACACCTCGCAAACTGACAAAAACTGAAGAAACAGTACTCAAGAAAGGACTAACCTTTTGTCCAACTCAGAACTTTGAATTTACCCAAACAAGAATCGACCTGTATTTCTTTACTCACAAATTGAGACTCTTCAAATTCTTTAAAATGAAAAATATACAAAACCAAGGTGACAATAGAGCTATGGTGGCAGGATATCTTGTCTAGTGCAGATCTGCAGATATTGACAAGTCAGTCAATTGACAGCCCCCATGAGGAAGAAGGTAATTCTATTGCGAATGTTGAAAGCTTTGGTATTGTACAAAAAAATCAAAAAATAATTTTAGAACAAGATTGGTATTTATACCGAATACACCGTTTGACACCATTCATACATTTGAAGAAGCAGTAAAGAAAGATCTGTTATAAATGAGGACAACCAAATCTGCTAAATTCAAAGGATTACATGCAAACCTCACTACTGAACAAAGACACGCCCTAGAGAACATACAGACAGACCCCAAAATAATCTTTTAACCTTCAGATAAAGGAGGGAACATTGTGCTCATGACACAGGACTTTTACTGCACTGAGGCTTTAAGGCAGTTATCGGATACCTCTTGTTATAGTAAAATTACTAAGGAGGAGTACAACAGAAGTATTCTAGAGTATCATGAAATGATTGAAAAATGGTTGAACAATGGAATGAATGATGTAAATGAATTTAAATTTTTGAACTGTCAACATCCAGTGACTCCAACATTTTACCATCTACCCAAAATAGATAAGAACTCAATAACACCACCGGGTTGGCCAATCATTTAATCCAAAGGCAGTCTGACAGAAGCTATGTCCCAGTATCTGGATTTCTTTTTGATTGATTTTGTAAAAATGTTGCAGTCTTATATCCTTGATACAAAAGATTTTATCCGAATAATTTCTAAGATCACTTGGGAACCAGATATGTATATGATTGTTTTAGACGAAACCAGTCTATACACATTTATATCACATGAGGACGGTATCAATGCAATGAAATACTTTCTAAAGGGAAGGTCTCTGAAATTCATGGAACACAATGCAATGCTAATTGACTTTTTAAGGTTCTGCGTGACTAACAACATCTTTCTCTTTCAGCTATAGCATTTTAGAGAGATCAAAGGCACGGCGATGGGCACCTGCTTTGCCCCGAGCTATGTGAACGTGTTCGTAGGGTGGTATGAGAAGCAGGTGGCCTGGGCCAAAGACAATAACCAGTGGATAGCATCGGTCATTGGATGGTATTGATACATTGATGACCTGTTTATCTTTTGGAAGGGCACACAAACTGAGGCAGAACTATACATACAGAAGCTCAAAACAAACACCATCAACCTACACTTCAATGGACAGATTAGCAGCACAGACGTCACTTTTCTGGATTTAAAAGTTTTCATCAGGGACCACCAAATCTGTACATCCATGTTCAGAAAAGAAACAGCAGGGAATTCGATCCTTGAAGCCAGCAGTAGTCACCATAAACACCTAAAAAATAGCATCCTATATGGAGAACTGCTGCGACTTAAAAGAAACTGTTCTCAAACAGTGACTTTATAGAAGCAGCAAATGATGCTATTGAATGATTTAAAAAACGTGAGTATTCAAACCAACTACTCCTGAAGAATCTTGATAAAGCGAATAAAATTCCTAGACACTGTCTTCTAACAGACAGTCCGCAACGAGGTGATGAACAAATTAATACCTTTAGATTGATCACCACCTTTACAAGAGATTCGGAAAGGCTGTAACACGTGTTGACAAGCAAATAGCACATTCTGAAATCTGACTCTGTGATTGGGCATGATATTGCTGACCATCCCAAAATGACATATAGACGATGTCGTTCTCTAAAAGACTCATTAGTTCAGAGTCATTTGGATTCAATCCCTTACAATCCTAGAATAAGTAATGTGACTGGATTATTTCCATGCACAAAGTGCAAAGCCTGTAGGAACAGTGTCAAAACTTCAACATACCAAATACCAGGTATAGTGGGTCCTAAAAAGATCACTACATTTTTAATTTGCACCACACCTTTCTGAGTGCATAGTTTGGTCTGTCCGTGCAATCTACAATATATAGGTAGCACTATACACCCTACTAAACATAGGATTGCAGAACATGCTAGGGACATTGAAAGAAATTACTCAACCTACCCTGTAGCCAGGCACTTTACCCGTTTCCATCAGAGTAACAGAAATCTACTGAAATTCCACTGTCTTGACTATGCTCCAATACATGAACGTGGAAGAAACAGGGAACTTATACTACGGTCGCCAGTAGGTAGAGTTAGGACCTTGTTGCTATTCATAAAGGGTTTTATCTTTTGCCAATATCATTGGCGCCGTTTAACGAATCTTCACAAAATTTTCAAAACTAATGGTTCACTCAAGTCAGCTCCTGTCTTGAAAGTTTTGGGGTGATTCGTACAGCGGGGGGGGGGGTAAGAAAAAAGGCGGGTTCCAAAACACCTTTTCCCCATGTTAATTTCCATAGGAACTTTAGACATAGCTTCAGCCCGAACTGCTAAACGGAATTACACCACATTTTGCAAAAAGGTAGGTCTTGGAAGCGTGCTTTTTTAAAAAATGGTGTACATCTGTTCAGTAGTTGTTGAGAAATACAAAAAATCAAAATTGATATATCTGAGCAACAAGGAGGATTCTCGAGCCCTCCCGAGCAAGAGCTTCATTCTGATTGGCTGCCAACCAGGACGGAAACAAAATGTTCAAAATGAAGAAAAGGGGGTAGGGTAGAAACCCACTAACCCTCTAGTCCTGCTCAGGGGATCCCACAGGGACCCCCAGGCCCAGAAAAGCTTTTTTTAAAACATTTACGGCTAGAGTGGCCTTGGGTGCGTGAATCCGGTCTTCCGCACTTTGTTTTCTTAAAGCCCCCTGGTGGACCAGGTCCCGGGGCAATATGTAATACTGGTGCGGGGACCGGCACCTCCCCGGGCTTTATTTATAATATACGGGGAGCACGTGGCCCCCCGCAGCCCCGGGGACCGCCACCTCCCCAGGGCTTTTGACTTTAATTGTGGGGGGGGCCTCGCGCCCCCTGCAGCCCCATGGACCGCCAATGTCTGGCCAGGCCCCAAGGGATGGGGTCCCCAGGGCCAGAAGTGGCCCGGGAGGGGAGCCAGTGGGCCCACTCCCTTTTCGTTATTTAAAAAAAATAATTAGGCCAGGCCCAGGGGGATGGGGTCCCCTTGGTTAGAAGTGGCCCAGCAGAGGGGGCCACGCAGCCCCCTTACCTGGTAAAAGAAAAATATATATATAAAGATGAGGTCAGGGATGGGATCTAGGCCTGGCTGGTGAACTTTGCTCCGTTCGTGGAGTTTGCAGAGTTTTCTGCACTCTGCACTCCGCGAAGCTCGCGGAGTGCAGAAAATGAATTTCGTTGCGCGCACTGCATCACATTTGGTGATGCAGTGCACGCAACAAAATTTTTTTATTTATTTAATTGTTTACTTACCTGTTAAACTACGTAATACATACTTTACTATACCCCACCCTGCCTCTCCCCCCTGTCACCGCCCTGTACTAACTCCTACTGCCGACCGCTACTGATGATAGTCTGTGTTGTGGAGGTATAACCTCAGGTTTAGTCTTCCTCGTTTCCATAGAAGCTAAACTATAAACTCAATAAGACAAAAAAAAGAAGGAACCACTGAGGAGCACTTCTGGACCTAGTCAGAGGTATGAGCAGGGCCACTGGAATTATGTGACTGTTTGGCTGCACCGACTTTTGCACAATTATTCATTTTACGCATTTGCCACATAATCCTTCATCTGCTGCATAATCTGCAGATTTGAACAAACAAAAGATTGTTTCTAGCTCAAACAGCTCAAACGTTACCAAAAATGCAGCGACAAGTGTTACAGCGTGGTGGAAGGCCGTGTGTGAACCTAGAACCTGTTACTTATTGCTAAATGTGGGTATTAAATTGGGACTAATGGTGTGTAAACCACTCTTGCTTTTTTCTGCGCCTCTCTTGCCTCTTTCTGCATTTCTGTTGCTTCTTTTTGCACCTTTCTTTCTTTTTCTGAACTTCTTTTGCCTCGTTCTGATCATCTCTTGCACTGTCTGCACCTCTCTTGCCTCTTTCTGCATCTCTCTTACCTCTTTCTGCACCTCACTTGCTTCTTTCGGTACCCCTCTTGCCTCTTTCTGCACCCTTCTATCCTCTTTCTTCATCCCTTTTGCCTCTTTATGTACCCTTGTTCCCTCTTTCTACACATCTCCTGCCTATTTCTGCACCTCTCTTGCCACTTTCTGCACTTCTCTTGCCTCTTTCTGCACCTCTGTTGCTTCTTTCTGCACTTCTGTTGCCGCTTTCTACACCCCTCTTGCCTCTTTCTGCATCTCTGTTGCTTCTTTCTGCACCTCTCTTGCATCTTTCTGCGCTTCTCTTGCTTCTTTCTGTACCCCTCGTGCCTCTTTCTGTACTTCTGTTGGTTCTTTTGCACTGCTCTTTCTTCTTTTTCTACCTCTCTTCCAAATTTTTGCACCCCTTTTGCCTTTTTCTGCACTCCTCTTTCCACTTTCTGCACCTCTCTTGCCTCTTTCTGTACCTCTTTTTCCTGTTTCTGCAACTTTCTTGCCTCTTTCTGCAGTTCTCTTGCCTCCGTCTGTACTACTGTAGCTTCTTTCTGCACTCGTCTTCCTTCTTAGTGCATCTTTCTTGTTTCTTTCTGCCCCCCTTCTTCCATTTTTGTATCTCTCTTGCCTCTTTCTGCGGTATCTTGTCATTTTCTTCAGCTCTCTTGCCCCTTTTTGCACCTCACTTGCCTCTTTATGCACATTTCTTGCTTCTTTTTACACCTCTGTTGCTCCTTTCAGCAATTCTCTTGCCTCTTTCTGTACTTCTCTTGTTTGTTTCTGCACCTCTCTTGCGTCTTCCTGTACCTCTCTTGCCTCTTTCTGTACCCCTCTTTCTTCTTTCTGCACCTCTTCCCTCTTTCTGCACCCCTGTTCCCTCTTTCTGCACAGTTCCTGCCTGTTTCTGCACCTCTCTTGCATCTTTCTGTACCTCTGTTGCTTTTTCTGCACTTCCCTTGCCTCTTTCTGCACCCTTTGCGCCTCTTTCAGCACCTCTATTGCTTCTTTCTGCCCTTCATTCCTTCTTTCTGTACCCCTCCTGCCTCTTGCTGTAACCATCTTGCCTCTTTGTGTACCTCTCACCTCTTTCTGCACCCCTCTTGCCTTTTTTTGCACCTCTGTTGGTTCTTTCTGCACTGCTCTTGCTTCTCTCTCCACCTCACTTTCCTCTTTCTGCACTTCTCTTGCTTCTTTCCACACCTCTGTTGCTTCTTTAAGCAATTCTCTTGCCTCTTTCTACACTTTTCTTCCTTCTTTCTGTACCCCTCCTGCCTCTTTCTGTACCTCTCTTACCTCTCTTACCTCTTTATGCACCTCTTGTACTTCTTTCTGTACCTCTCTTACCTCTACTGGTGGAGTAGTGTGGCTCACTGGTTAGAGGCGGCAGGCCTGAGAGCAGAAGTCAGCCCGGGACCAGGGTTCAATTCCCGACGCGGCAGGGTCGTGGACCTTGGTCAGCGGACTCGATAATTCTCGCTTCGGTGCTTACTCTAATCAGGGGTTCCACTCGGCAACTCTGGGCATTAGCTTGCCTAATCTCCACAACGGCCCCACCAATTCCGGGGATGCCTGGCTCCACCTTGGGGACTCCCAGCAAGGGACCATCCCACAGGGAAAGCCAGGACGGGTTCCCCAGAGTTATACAGCGCTGGGACGCCCCGTTGCTGGGGCAGCTGTGCGCTTTACAAGTATACTACATTTACATTTATTTACATTTACTATTTGCACCTCTGACTTAGAGGTAGTTTTAACCCCTCTGCCCTATTATATTCTAGGTCCTTACAGGGGAGGTTATGCAAATCACAGGGATACCCTAAACCATAGTGTACCCTAGTATATGTAGGTGTTCTCACTCTATTCTAAGTGTCTTTCAGCATAGCACTGGCTCCGGGACTAGTTAGTCAGAGTCAGTTACCACCAGTACCAGACAGTAAAAAGTTGGGGGCACAGGATGACTTTGCAACAAGACCTCTTTCTACACCTCTCTTGGTTCTTTCTGCATATCTCTTGCTTCTTTCTGCACTTTTCTTTGCCTTTTTGGACTTATTTGGCCTCTTTCAGAATTTTTCTTTCCTCTTTCTGCGCCTTTCTTCCTCTTTCTGCACATGTCCTACCTCTGTAGGCATAGTTAGAAATTAGCATTTAAAAAAAACTTAGAAATTCACTAAAAAAATTATAGGTTTCAGGGACTTTATAGTTAGTAATTAGCATTTAAAAAACCTTTGAAATTCACTGAAAACCCACAGGTTTCAGGGATGTTCTAGTTAGTTGGACACTTCACTCGTACAAGACCAGAGAAATTCGGCCGTTAATCTAACTATAACTCGCGCCCCCGCAATGCACTGCTGATGACTTTACATATTAAATAATTCATGACATGGTAAGTGACATCACTGACAACATCTCAAACGACAACACTGATGACATCATGGAGAAGTGTGGCTCAATGGATAGAGCGGGAGACCCTGATGCAGAGGTCTGGCCTTGGACCAGGGTTCAATTCCCGCCTCGGCGGGTCTTGGGCTCAATTTCCCCGGACCTGATAATTCTCGCCTCGGTGCCTATTCTAATCATGGGTCCCACTCTGCAACTCTGGGCAATAGCTTGCTTAATCTCCACAACGGCCCCAACAACGCTGGGATGCCTGGCTTCACCTTGGGGGTGCCCAGGAGTGGGCATTTCACAGGGAAACGCCAGGAAGGGTTCCACAGCGGAATGCGTACAGCGCCAAGACGCCTCAGGGTATAAGTGCGCTATACAAGTACTAATTCATTTCATTTCATCATCCACGTGATAATCTGATGCTGCTCCTCACACCCTAATATAACCTCTGATTCACCCACTCTAAAATACAGACTACTATTTTCGAAACCATAGACACACCAATACCAGCTACTACATACCCACTCACTGTTTCCTAGGTCTATACATACATCCACACATTCACCCATAAAGTCACTCATGCATGTAGTCACTCATCAATACAGCACAATCATTTGCACTCATACACCTATACAGACACTCACACACCACCACTCATCCATAGAGTTACTCATACACCTAGTAAGTCATGAAAGAATAATTCACACTCCCATTTACTCACCTATACAGTTATACACAGACCACCTCACTTATTCATATAGATACTAAGGTATTCTTACTCTCTTATACAATCACTGATACAAGTACACACTCACTCATACAGCCACTCTCATAATCACTCACTCCACATATAGTCATTTATATACCCCACCACTCACATACACTACCTTTCACATATGTAGTTACTTACACATGTACCACTGAGATATCCATTCACGTACCAACACACCTATTCACACACTCACCCACCTGTATAGCCCTTCACAGATGCACTCTTGAACTCATACACCCAGTGAATCACCCACTCACACATCTATTCACAGATTCACACCCCCACCCACCCTCCCACACAGATACTCAGGTACCCATACAGATATTCAGACAACCATTCAATAACCCATATTGACACTCATGTAGCTACTCACCAACCCGTGCAGCTGCTTACACACCAACTGACAGACTGATACAGACACACAGTTTAGTCACTAACCCATGCATTCAGTAAGACACATTTAATCACTCACTTATACAGTCAGTCACGCACAAACTAAATCATCTATTCAGACACTTCTACACCCACTCATTCTTCAATACACCTTGGCACATAAATATATATATATTCACTGAAAAAAACATAGGTTTCAGGCCTTATATAGTTAGGAATTAGCATTTAAAAAACCTTTGAAATTCACTCAATAAACTATAAGTTTTAGGGGTGTTATAGTTAGCTGGGCATTTCAGTCATACAAAACCATTGAAATTGCTCCTATATAGTTAGTTGGACTAACTATATTTCGCGCACCCGCAATCCACTGCTGATGATGTCACATATTACATCATTCATGACATGGTCAGTGACATCACTGATGACATCTCAAATGACATCACTGATGACATCACTGATGACATCATCCAGTAAATGTGGTATGCTTCGTTATTTAAATATGCATTATATAGAGCAATTTGCATTGAAGAATGAGTGGATATATAAAAATAAATATTTGGATGGAGGATTTAGTAGCAATGTAATTGACTGTTTACTTTAACAATGTATAGTGTCTCACTAAATGTAGTGGATAATGACTAAACTGTGTGAATATCTGTAACACTTTGTCAGTTGTTGTGTAAACTGGTTCTCCAGTTGGTTACTAGCTATGTGAAAGTCTATATTACTTATTAATCAGTTAACTGAGTATTTGTATTGGAGAGTGAATGTGTGTGTGGTTCGGTGGGGGGGGGGGGGGGGTGTGAGTGCCCAAAGATGTGTGAATAGTTGATTCAGTAGATATATGAAGTTAAAACTACATGTTATAATAGTTGTTTTGGTGAGTGAATATCTTTATAGGAGTGGTGATGAGCAAATATATGTCTCTTTGGTGCATGTCCAACAAAGTAGAAAAATAAAAGGCAGTGTATATGTCAGTTTATATGTCAGTTTTTGTATATAAATAAGTATTCATAAGACTCAATGATTCTGTAAGTGACTATATGGATGACTGTATACTTGTAATAATTATTTTATAATACAGTAAGTATGACTTACTATGAATAGATGAAGTGGTGTTTGTATAAGTGTGTAGCTAAGTAAGTATGTAAGTATGATCCATTGTTTGCATAAGTGAGTAGGATAACTTCATATTTTAATAGGTTGTGTGCTGGTGTGTAATGACGATATAGGTGTATAAGTATTTTTGATATTGTTCTATTTTTCATTGATAGCATGTATGATTGAATCTACAGGTAAGTGATTAGATGTGTGTATACATCTAAGAATCACTGAGTGGGTTTTTAGATACTTGTATTGCTGTGGCAATGGATTCAAATATGATACTCTGTATTTTACAAAGAGTGATGAAAGATTTTACTAGTGTATGAAAAGGTGTATGTGATTGTCATGTGGATGATGTCATCAGTGATGTCATCAGTGATGTCATTTGATATGTCATCAGTGATGTCACTGACCATGT
Source organism: Lissotriton helveticus (assembly GCF_964261635.1). Taxonomy (NCBI): domain Eukaryota; kingdom Metazoa; phylum Chordata; class Amphibia; order Caudata; family Salamandridae; genus Lissotriton; species Lissotriton helveticus. Next base: position 114,834,809 of record NC_136062.1, on the reverse strand, counting down.
CATGAATGATGTAATATGTGACATCATCAGCAGTGGATTGCGGGTGCGCGAAATATAGTTAGTCCAACTAACTATATAGGAGCAATTTCAATGGTTTTGTATGAGTGAAATGTCCAGCTAACTATAACACCCCTAAAACTTATAGTTTATTGAGTGAATTTCAAAGGTTTTTTAAATGCTAATTCCTAACTATATAAGGCCTGAAACCTATGGTTTTTTCATTGAATTTCCCCAAAAAATTATATGCTAATTCCTAACTATATAAGGCCTGAAACCTATGGTTTTTTCAGTGAATTTGCAAGGTTTTTTTAATGCTAATTCCTAACTATATAAGGCCTGAAACCTATGGTTTTTTCATTGAATTTCAAAGTTTTTTTTAATGCTAATTCCTAACTATATAAGGCCTGAAACCTATGGTTTTCTCAGTGAATTTCAAAGGTTTTTTTAAATGCTAATTCCTAACTATATAAGGCCTGAAACCTATGGTTTTTTCATTGAATTCGCAAGGTTTTTTAAATTCAAATTTTATTAGCGGATAACGTTTTTATATAGTCAAACGTTTTTTTAATGCTAATTCCTAACTATATAAGGCCTGAAACCTATGGTTTTTCAGTGAATTTCAAAGGTTTTTTAAATGCTAATTTCTAACTATAAAAGGCCTTAAACCTATAGTTTTTTCAGTGAATTTTCAAGGTTTTTTAAATGCTAATTCTATTAGCGGATAACGTTTAAATATATTAATATCCTAGTGGGACCACCTGAGCAGCCCTAGGGGGTCAGGGTGTTTCTACCCGGCCCCCTTTTTGTGTTCTACACATTTGTTTTTCTGTTTTCTTGTGCCTCAGTCTACTAAGACCCAAGATGGATGCCAACACTTCCTGGTTAGAAGCGTTGACAGCCAATGACCATGCACCTTTCTCGGGAAGGCATGCAGATTGGCTGTCACTGTCTGTCAACACTAGCACAAGATGGATGGCAACAATTCCTGGTTACAAGTGTTGACAGCCAATGACCATGCAGCTTTCTCGGGAAGGCATGCTGATTGGCTGCCACTGTCTGTCAACACTCCAAACCAGGAAGTGTTGGCAGCCATCTTGTGCCTTATTAGAACCAAGGCACAAGAAAGCAGTGAAACAAAGGTGTGAAACTCGCAAAGGGGCCAGAGTAGAAGCACCCTGACCTCCTAGGCCTGCTCAGGGGGTCCCACAAGGACCCCCAAGGCAAAAATTAAAAAAAAAAAAATTAAAAGTCGCGGGGTACATTACGGTACGCGTACCCCGCGACTTTTTTTTTTGCCTTGGGGGTCCTTGTGGGACCCCCTGAGCAGGCCTAGGGGGTCAGGGTGCTTCTACCCTGCCCCCTTTTTGAGTTCTACACATTTGTTTTTCTGCTTTCCTGTACCTCACTCTACCGAGGCACAAGATGGCTGCCCACAATTTCTGTTTTAGAGTGTTGACAGACAGTGGCAGCCAATCAGCATGTAGCTCGTGCACGTAGGGGTACGCGCACGGTACGCGTACCGGTAAGCTTAGGAGTAAGCTTAGGGTGATCCGCTATAGATATATATGTGTTTTTGAAGTTAATTTTCATAAAAACCACTGGAGCAATTTTCACCAAACATAGCAAAGGCACATCTGCGTACCAGTCCCTACAATTTTCCCAAGTTTGGTGTAATTCCGTTCAGCGGTTCGGGCTGTAGACTCGTCAGACCGTCCTATGGAAATTAACATGGGGAAAACACGTTTTGGGTCCCCCCTTTTTTCTCAGCCCCCACTTCACGAATCCCCCCGAAACTTCCAGGGAAGGAAAATGACACGCAAATTCCTCAACCGGCGCCAAAGTTATTTCCAATAGAATGTTGCGGATTTCCTATGGTAGCCAATCCTAACTATATATACCTACTGGCTATCGCCAGTAGGTAATATATATATATATATATAAAACATATTTAAACTTTACAGAAACACATAGTCACTGGATGATGTCATCAGTGATGTCATTTGAGATGTCATCAGTGATGTCACTGACCATGTCATAAATGATGTAATATGTGACGTCAGCAGCAGTGCATTGTGGGGGTGTAAGTTATAGTTAGCTTAACTTACTATAACGGCCAAATTTCTCTGGTTTTGTACGAGTGAAATGTTCAACTAACCATAACGTGTATATATATATATATGTATATATATCCTAGTTAGGACCTATTATCCATAAGAAAAGCGTTTTTTGATTTGTCAATATCTTTGGCGCCGTTTGATGAATTGTCGCAAAATTGTCAAAACTGGTGAGGTGCTCCAGTCAGCTCCTGTCCTGAAAGTTTCAGGGTGATTCGTCAAGTGGGGGCTGAGAAAAAGGGGTCCCATAGCGCATTTTCCCCATGTTAATTTCCATAGGAATTTTTGGAACAGGCTACAGCCCGAACTGCTGAACGGAATTACACCAAACTTGGCAAGAAGGTAGCCCTTGGTTTAGAAAACGCCTCTTTTTCTGAATGATGTAAATCCATTCAGTAGTTCCTGAGAAATTAAATAAAGAAAAAATATCGATATCTGAGCACCGAGGAGGGTTCGCGAACGCTCCCGGGCACGTGCTTCACTCTGATTGGGTGCCAACACTCCAAACCAGGAAGTGTTGGTAGCTATCTTGTGACTCGGTAACCAAATCACAAGGAAAAAAGTAAAATAAAGATGAAAAACAAGAAAAGGGGGCAGGGTAGAAACACCCTGACCCCTAGGCCAAATTTGCGCTGTTTTCATGAATACGGCCAAGAAAATAAAAAAAATGAAGCCACCACCACCTCTGGGGCTTCAATAATAAATGCGTTGGGGGTCCCAACCCCCCACGCTGCCCCGTGGGCACCCCAAGCCCCCTCCCCAGTGCTTCCTTGATTAGTGGAGGAGGCCTTGCAGGCCCCCCAAATCCCAGGGACCAACTCCTCCCCAGGGCTTTGAAATGTAGGGAGCCCTTGATGGCCCTGGGGACCGCCACCCCCCAGGGCCCGCTCCTGCAATGTTCCGTGACATTGCTGTTGCTATGGCAGGGCAGGAGCACGGCTCTCGCCCTGTCATAGGAAACTCTGCTTTGGTTTTTGGACACGAGAGCAGGAAACCTGCTCTCGCTTCCAAAAACCAAGCAGACTTGCTTTTGCACAATTCAATTCAATTCAATTCAAAACCACTTTATTCGATTATTTAAAATCATAAAAGTATGCTATTCAATTACATATTAAAATCACAATTTACAGACTCAATAGTAATATTTACATAATATACAATTCATATACACAACTCACAGCGTTCATCAGGTGCATGGATTTTCAAAATATCTTACAGAATGTACACACTATCTACAAATCAGCATTTAAAAGGCAGGGGTTCATAATCAATTATCTTTTCAATTATATCTTTACGATTTCTTCAGTCATTGAGGGTTAATTTTAATCACAATTTGTTTCCTCTAGTTGCCTAACATTTTTATTACGAATAGATGTTACAATAAAATTTGCTACCCCAAACATAACAGCAGAGGATTCCATCAGTTGTAGATATATTAAAGCTGGTTTTACTTGTATGAAACCCCTATTTTTCAACAGTGGCATGATAAACCTTTTCCTTCCCTCTGTATAAAAAGAACAGAAAAACATAAAATGCATCGTGTCCTGGTATGAGTGATAATCACATTTACATGGGGCGGCTTCCTCTGGTTTACTCCACTCCCTGTAATTTCCTAGTAACACATGCAATTGGTTAAAACGGAATTTAGTTAACAGCCATCGATGGAAAGGTTTAGTGACAGTTGTCAAATAAGGTTGAATAGACATTGTCGATATCAGTAAATAATGAGTCCTCACTGTCGATTTACAAAGTTCCGTGGCTTCACGATCCATTTCCCTAGCTTTAATGAAATTTGTTTTTACCCAGTTAATGTCAGCTTTAACTAGACTTTCTGGGTTGGCGAATATTTCTGGGCGCCCAAGATAGTTAGATATGGTTTTGATATAAAACAACCATTTTATTTCTGCCACTTTATCTAGAGCCAAACAGTCCTTTATAATCTTGTGGTTCAGAGTCAGGGCGGGATTTATCCATGTTCTGATCCATTGCAGGATAGGTGCCATACTCACATAATCTGAGATATGTCCCATCCCTAGCTCTCGATGTACAGCAAAACTGGCGGTTGAATTGGGAAGACTCAGAATAGCCCGCAAAAATTTATTTTCCTCCCTTTGTATGGTGGTTGTGTCCTTGTAACCCCATATTGCGGCCCCATACCTAGCTATGGCCACGGATTTAGCTTTGTAAATAGAAAAGATTGCTTCCCCCGGTTTGCCTCCCAATCTCTTAGCAAAGCCAAGAATAGCAGATGATGATCTTCTTATGGCAACTGCTTTGTTTAATAATTGGGGGGCCCAGGAGCCTGCATCATCAAACACTACTCCTAAATAGGTGAAGACTCTGACCTTAGTAATTATACTATCATTACAAGAAACTGTTTTAAAATGCCTTCTCCTTTTCCCCAGAGACATGACGTGGGATTTGTCTGAATTGACCACCAGGTCCAACTTAACCATAAACTCTCCAAATGAATCGAGTAGTCTTTGTAAGGCATTAGGTGTTCTTACAGGGATGGACGTTCCTCCCATACGCGGAATGTCTGATGTTACATTTGCCAAGACCTTATCCAGGGAGTTGATGTAAAGTGTGAACAACATTGGGGCCATTATACAACCTTGACGCACCCCTCTGCCAGATTTAAATTTAGAAGTGCATTTCCCTCTTGCGTCATTCTAATTGATGCCGACAGGTCCCTATGTAGCTCGGCAAGAAAATTCACCAGAGCCTGGTCTAATCCCAGCTCCAGGAGCATCCTCCACAGCTTTGACCTGTTGACTAAGTCAAAAGCTGTGGATAAGTCCATAAATACCAGGAAGATTGAGCCTTTTGATGCTACTGTGTATTTGTTGATTATTAGATGTAGGTTTAGGCATTGATCTTCCGTACCTCTTCCCGCTCTAAACCCATATTGGGCATCACATAAAATGTCTTTATCTGTTGCCCAAGCATTTATCCTGGCCAAAATTACTTTTCCTAGTATTTTGATTGACAAATCAATCAAAGAAATAGGACGATAGCATCTTGGGTCCCCCCTTTGTCCCTTCTTAAATATTGGTATTATAGTAGAACGGGACCAGGTCTTAGGAAAGATTGCCGGAGTAGAGTTTGCTGCTAGATTAAAGACATTAGTAAGTATTACAGACCAAAGCTCAGGGTTGGCTTTGTACATATCAGACGGTACCCCATCTGGTCCTGGGGCTTTCTGGACAGATGTTTCAGCTATTACTAACTGTACCTCTTTAATAGTAATACTCTGTATGGGTCCTACTATTTCTTTGGGGTATGTCTCATAAATATCAAGTTCCAAATTACTCCCATATACATTCTCGAAATGGTTTAACCATTCCTGTTCTGTGATATTAACTTCTAGCAGGGCATTTTCCATCCGTTGAACAAGGGAGAATTAACTATAGTCCAAAATTTGGAACTATCCCTTAGGGTAGTTTTGTCAAATAGTGAGTCCCATGCCTCTTGTTTTAGTTCATTTTTCCGGGTTTGTAGTGTAGTTTTATATAATCTCCTTAAAAAGGAGACCGTACCCTTATCTCTAGGCTTCTTGTTTAGAGCTTGCAAGAGTTCACCATGTATTTTGGTGCATTTATGATCAAACCATCTATGCCCCCAGTTGGGATTCTGTGTTTGCTTCACCGTGAGTTCTAATGTGACCTGTTGACAGATCGTTTCAAAAGAAGCTATTACATCACCCCCAAATCTCAGTGGGTCTCTGCAAGTGTTAATTTCATTCCCTACCTTAGATTTAATTGTGGATAGGAATTCCTCAGGTATAATTTTGTTCCATTTTAATTTTCTTCCCTGGTCCTTGGTCAGAACTCTAGTGATAACTTTAGGAACCACTGTTTTATTAAAAGAAAGTGTAGTATTGACCAATTCCAGGACCACTGGATTATGGTCACTAAACGTGGATTGAATAGCATTATAAAATAGAACATAGTTTAATAATGCAGGAGATAGAAACATATAATCTATAATGGTTTCACTTTCCCTTGCATTATATGTAGGTACCCGGACCTTTATGTCAGCAAACCCAGGTTCGAACAGGTCTGCCTCTATAAGTAGTTCTTCCAGGGCCGATCCCTTTGCCGAGTGTTCGAAATGCTGGTAACTTGAGTAAGCCGGGTAATCTACATCTAAGAGCTGACAATTTAAGTCACATAAATGAACGTTAAAATCACCCATTAGGATGATAGAGAAAAAAGTGGTTTGAGCTTCTTTATATGTAGATAAGAATTTTATTAATGAATGGATATGCTCGTTAGAGTTATCTCCCTGTGTTGCATGATAGAAATTAATATATACCACTTTATTATTGTTAGGCATAAGAACTTCTATGGCTAAGATATTAGGAGAGGTGGTATTAAGCTCTTTCACTATACCTAATATATGAACTGAAATTAACAACATCAGTCCTCCTTTATCCCTTCCTGATTTGGATGTACATGAGGCTACAAAATAAGAAGTAAACCCGTCCACCCAGAAATTGCACTCCCTATCCCATGTTTCTTGCATCGCGACTATGTCATATTGCCTCAAGAATTCGATCCTCATCTTATTTTCCCTCTTGGAGCGTAGTCCAGCGATATTCCAGCTCATAAGCTTAATAGGGGGCTCCCTTATTTCCTGATGTAATATGGGGCTTGTGGGCGAGTTGAATGGACATTCTTGTGTTAGTCAATCAATGTCCCCCAATTGGGATAAAGGTGTAAATCTATTTGACATAGCAATGCCCTCATTTGTGACGGTACTATTATAGCAACCTACTTTTGGATGTAATCCAGTTTTTTTAGTGGCCCAGCTGTTTAAAGGTGGTGGTACAATTTCTGTTTTTTTTTACTAATACTGATCGCCCAATCTCTTGTTATCTCCTCCTGTATGATTGAGGTCGAGGATAAAAGAACCCAAGTGGTAGTGCTTTTATCTCTCCTTCTTGTATCGGCGTGTCCGTTGCATCCCAAAATAGCCGGGATGCTACATGTGGTCTATTGAAATTCACAATGAGACAGTCTCCCTTAAGATTTTTTTTGGTATTTCCCACCCAGCTCACCCGTATTTATACTGGAAGAGAGATTTTTACCCCCGTGCAATTTTCATCGCACCAAACCTTGATGTTTCTTAGCAGGGTTTCATGTGTCTCTACCTCTCCTACTTTAAGAGGGGGAACATTTACTAGGATAGCCACATATGGTGTGGCCTCTGGGGGTAGGTGCATGGTACGTTTAAATTCCACATCCCTGTTCTTGGTATGCTCTCTCTCAGCTGCAAAGATCTCTTGGTGAGGGGATGAACTAACGGGAGCACTAGGCTGCCTCCTATCCTCAGTACCTTTGACCTGGCCTGTGGCTACTATCCCACTATATAACATGGGGGAATGCGGTGAATTCAAGACTGTCGGTGGAATACAGGCATTTAAAGACCCCTTTATTACAGTCGGCAGGGTTTGTGGTTTTATAGTCAGTTTGGTGTTATCAATAATTGGGGGTTGTTCATTTGAGGCCAGGAATGTGTTTATACGTTCATATTTTTTCAAGATTTCTAATACACACTCTCTTAATGTTTCAGTAATGTCACTGCAAATTTGAGTCAATATTGTTTCCACTTTTTCAGTGAGTATGTCCTCAACCATGTCTCTCATAGAAGTTTCAAAATGAGTAGATACAAACAATCCTTGTTTCGTTTTAGGGGTTGTAAGCAATTTAGATTTTTTAATCTGCCTCTTTACCTAGCACCCTTGAAAACACGTCAAATCAAACTAGGAAGAAAAAACGCCCCCTGGTTCAACGATGACCTTAAGAAATCAAAGAAACTCTGTCGCTCCCTTGAGAAGACCTGGAAAAAAGACCCAAACACTAGCACCAAGGAGGCGTTCAAATACGCCACCCGTATACACCACCAACTGATCCGGACAGCCAAGAAATCCGCATTCAAAGACAGACTCGACAACAACGCCCATAACAGCAAGGAATTATTTAACATCGTCAAAGAGTTCACCAACCCCACTGCTAACTCCAATGACATCACTCCCTCCCAAACCCTTTGCGACTCCTTAGCCTCGTTCTTCCATGACAAAATCGCTAACATCCACAACAGCTTCGACAACCAACCCGGAGACCAACCCACCCAACCTTCTGCCGCGCCTTCTCCCCCATTGAACATCCTTCATGACTGGAACCCAATCTCCACTGAGGACACCATTCGCCTGATGAACTCCATCCACTCAGGATCCCCCACAGACCCTTGTCCTCATCACATCTTCAACAAAGCAGACTCCATCATAGCACCACACCTCCGTGACGTCATCAACTCCTCCCTCAACTCCGCCACATTCCCGGAAAGCTGGAAACATGCCGAACTCAGCGCACTCCTGAAAAAACCCACAGCAGACCCCACCGAACTCAAAAACTAACGACCCATCTCGCTCCTACCATTCCCGGCCAAAGTCATCGAGAAAGCTGTCAACAACCAGCTCTCCTCCTTCCTCGAATACAACAAATCCCTCGACCCATCACAGTCCGGCTTCCGAGCCAAACATAGCACTGAGACCGCCCTTATCGCAGCAACAGATGACATCCGAACTTTACTGGACAATGGAGACACAGTCGCCCTTATCCTTCTTGACCTCTCCGCAGCCTTCGATACTGTCTGCCACAGCACACTTATACAACGCCTCAACAACATCGGAATCCAAGGAAAAGCTCTGGACTGGATAACCTCGTTTCTTTCTGGAAGAACTCAGAGAGTCCGCCTCCCTCCGTTCAAGTCAGAAGCCACCGAAATCATCCACGGCGTACCACAAGGATCCTCTCTTAGCCCCACCCTATTCAACGTATACATGAGTCCCCTCGCGACCATCGCACGCCAACACAACCTCAACATCATCTCATACGCTGATGACACCCAACTGATCCTTTCACTCACCAAAGACCCTAACACCGCCAAAACAAACCTACATGAAGGAATGAAAGAAGTAGCAGAGTGGATGAAGCACAGCCGTCTGAAACTGAATTCAGACAAAACAGAAGTCCTCATCTTAGGTACCTCCCCCTCCGCCTGGGACGATTCTTGGTGGCCAGCCGCCCTAGGAAAAGCACCCATCCCAACGGACCACGCACGAAACCTGGGCGTCATCCTCGACTCCTCACTCTCGATGAACAAACAAGTCAACGCTGTCTCATCATCTTGCTTCAACATTCTTCGCATGCTCAAAAAAACATTTCGATGGATCCCCACCGAAACCAGAAAAACGGTCACCCACGCACTGATTACAAGTCGACTAGACTATGGTAACACCCTATACGCCGGCACCACCGCAAAACTACAGAAAAAACTCCAACGCATCCAAAACGCTTCAGCCAGACTTATACTAGACATCCCACGCAAAGACCATATTTCTGATCACCTGAGAGACCTCCACTGGCTCCCCATCAACAAGAGAATATCATTCCGCCTCCTCACCCACGTACACAAAGCACTTTACAAACTTGGACCCGATTGCTTCAACACACGACTCTCCTTCTACACACCCACACGCCAGCTACGCTCTTCCAACCAAGCCCTTGCTGCTGTCCCTCGCATCAATAAAGCCACCATGGGAGGAAGATCCTTCTCCTATCTTGCGGCAAAAACCTGGAACTCCCTTCCCATTCACCTCTTTGTTCTCTGGAGTAACTGTGGTGTATGAAGGTAAGATATCAGTCATGTTCCTAGTAACAATCACAGGCTCCAGAGGGATAGGCTGTTTTTCAAGTAAGAGGGCATCAGGTAGCTCAATTGTCGAGGGTTCAAGTCCCAGTTCACGTTCAGTGGTTGCAATTTCTTTGTTTAGTTTGCCCATGGCAGAGATGAGATAGGACAGAATGTTAGAAGGGTTGTTAGAATTGCGTGGGACTTTGGATTTCACACTGCCCGCATTATCGGAAGTTTGTAACTTGCGCTTACCCATTTTGATCGTTATTTCTCAGAGGGGTGGCCCGTCCCGTCCCTCGTCGTCCCCTGACGGCCACAGACGGCCCGCGCGCGTCCCGCGACGCGGAGGAAGCTCTGCTCCTTTGAGCGCCGCTGGGCGCGGAAGTGGTGGTAGATTGGTGGGACAATGGCGCTAGGGCTTCTGGAGGCTGAAGTCCCCCCCCCACGGCGGCCGCGTTGGTGTATCAGGCGGCGGCGGGGGAGACTTGCCTCTTACAGCCCACAACACTGGCGATGTTCCTGGTGGCGTCCGGGTGGTGTCAGAGTTCGCCTCCCACAGCAGCAATGCACCAAAGCAGGGTAGGTGATTTGGCCCCAAACACGTAAACGCTGTAATCTTTACAAAGATTTTGCACAAGGGAAGCTGCATGTCAGCTATTATGTACTAAGGCTTTACAGGGGAGGTCATGCCAATCACAGGAGTAGCCCACCCCATAGTGTACCCTAGCGTATGTAGGTTTTTTCTTTTATTCTAAGTGTCTTTCAGCATAGCACTGGCTCCGGACCTGGTCAGTCAGAGTCAAATACCACCAGTAGCAGTCAGTAAAATGTTGGGGGCACAGGATGACTTTGCAACGAGGCCTTTTTCTGCACCTCTGTTGGTTCTTTCTGCATTTCTCTTGCTTCTTTCTGTGCCTTTCTTCCTCTTTCTTCACATGTGCTATCTCTGTAGGCATAATTAGAAATTATCATTAAAAAAACCTTAGAAATTCAATGAAAAAAACATGTTTTAGGGACGTTATAGTTAGAAATTATCATTTAAAAAACCTTTGAAATTCACTGACAAAAACCATAGGTTTCAGGGACGTTATAGTTAGTTGGGCATTTCACTTGTACAAAATCAGAGAAATTTGGCAGTTATAGTTAGTTGTGATATTATCAGTGATGTCACTGACCATGTCATGAATGATGTAATATGTGACATTATTAGCAGTGCATTGCGGGAACGCGAGTTATAGTTAGCTCAACTAACTATAATGGCCAAATTTCTCTAGTTTTGTACAAGTGAAATGTCAAAACTAACTATAATATCCCTGAAAACGATGGGTTTTTCAGTGGCGGCCGAAACGTGTCATTTGGACATTTGATGCACTAAATAAACATGAAAGCAACAAGTCTTGCCTGCGGAGTCTGTTTCCTGGTACTGCGCCGCTCCCTGTGAAGGTTGCATCGCTGGGATCCTGATGTGACATATATATATATATATATATATATATATATTTTGCACACGCTCAAAGCTGGAGGACACCGCTGAAGATTACCAGGCGCCGCTGCAACATAGAACACGAGACCCAAGAGTTCAGGTGAGAAGATTTTAATCGGCACATATATATAGATATATATATATATTAATCATATAAAATCTATTTTTTTTAAAACATTCTATTATAAATTAAAACATTCAACTATTCACAAATCTTTAAACTTAAATTTCCCACTTCAGTGAGTGCAACAGTAGGGAAAGTGTTGGAAAGCGAAGGGATAATAAATACGATTCCCACTCCAGTCAATGCAACAGTAGGGAAAGTGTTGGATAATGGAGTGGTAAAAATGACCATTCCCACTCCAGTCAGTGCAACAGTAGATAAAGTGTTGGATAATGGAGGGGTAAAAATTACTATTCCCACTCCAGACAGTGCAACAGTAGGTAAAGTATTGGATAGTTAAGGGATAAAAATTACTATTCCCACTCCAGTGAGTGCATCAATAAGGAAAGTGTTCGACAACGGAGGAACAAAATGTACTATTTGCACTCCAATCAGTGCATCAATAGGGAAAGTGTAAAAACAAACAAAATATCATCAAAACAATAAAAAAAAATTTTTTCAAGTAAATAGCAAAATGTAAATATGTTAAAAATTCAAATAAAGATTTATTTAATATTAAAAATAAAATAATACAACATATTCTACTGTTAAATACATATCACAAATACCAACAAATATTATATTAAATAAAATAAAGAAATAATTTTCAAACAAATACATATGTTTATTTAGATTTTGTTTAATTAACAAAAACATTAATTATTACGTAAATGTTGCCTATTTATGTCCTACCCTATAACACCAAATATCTTACAGCCCACATCGGAACACAAAAGTGTTTGCATAATTAACATGAAATAAATATCAATTAAAAAAATATTATTAATTAAAAAATAAATTAAAACACATAACATTTAAAATTATCTTCCCACCCTTTACACCTAAAATCCCCACAGTCAATCACCTAAAATTAAACTGTAAAAAAATGAATTACACAATTAAACATTTTTTTCAATTAAATATCTAATAGTATTTAACAACTAAGCATAAAATAAGTAAAATTAATTTACTTCCCACCCTTCACTCCTATAAACCCAAAACGCACACACAAAAAAGATTATTAAGCAAATACACTAATTAATTATCATTGAATTACTTAATATTAATTATCAACTAATCATTAATTAATTGAAAATAAATTACTCCCCACCCTCATTTAACCAGTAGAGTGCTCGATGGTATCATGTTTGACAGTGTTTCTAGTTCTTTCTCAATGGCTCCCTGTAAGTGACAAGCAATTTGACTGTGTTGCAGTGCAACAGGGCGAATGTCTTCATTAATGTGAAGATGCACCTTCATTGTCTTAAGTTTCCCAAGGCCATGAAGCAATGTCGGCTATTGACTCACTATTCCAGAATGGGCATTCAAGATATAGTTAATATCAATCAATCAATCAATCAAAACATTTGTAAAGCACACTACTCACCCGTGAGGGTCTCAAGGCACTGGGGGGAGGGCTGCTGCTACTGCTCGAATAGCCAGGTTTTGAGAAGCCTCCTGAAGGTTAGTAGTTCCTGGGTCTGCCATAGGAGGAGGGGAAGGGTGTTCCAGGTCTTGGCAACGATGTGAGAACGATCTGCCACCTGGGGTCGCTCTTTGAATGCGGGGCATGGTGGTGAGGGTGAGGTCAGCGGCGCTGTTGGTTCGAGTGTAGAAGGTGAGTCGTCTGTGGAGGTATGCCGGTCCAGTGTTGTGGAGCGCATTGTGTGCGTGGGTGAGGAGCTTGAAGGTTATCCTCTTGTTGACAGGAAGCCAGTGCAGGTCTCTCAGTTGTGGTGTGATGTGGCTGTGGCGAGGGATGTTGAGGGTCAGGCGTACAGAGGCGTTCTGTATGCGTTGTAGTTGTTTCAGGAGTTTGGCCGAGGTTCCTACGTAGAGTGCATTTCCGTAGTCCAGCCTGCTGCTGATGAGGACTTGGGTGACCGTTCTTGTTCCTGTGGGGATCCACCTGTAGATCTTGCAGAGCATGCTTAGGGTGTTGAAGCAAGAGGATGAGACAGCGTTGACTTGTTTGGTCATGGAGATTGTTGAGTCGAGTATAAACCCCAGGTTGCATGCGTGGTCGGTGGGTGTCGGTGCTGCTCCTAGTGCGGAAGGCCACCAGGAATCATCCCAGGGTGAGGGGGTAGAGCCGAGGATGAGGACCACTGTCTTGTCCGAGTTTAGCTTCAGACGGCTGTTCTTCATCCACTCGGCGACGGCTTTCATTCCTTCATGAAGGTTATTTTTGGTGGTGAGGGGGTCCTTTGTGAGCTGGGTGTCTTTGCAATAGGAGATGATGTTGAGGTCGTGCAGTCAGGCGACGTGGGCGAGCAGTGCCATGTAGAAGTTGAATAATGTCGGGCTGAGGGATGATCCTTGGGGTACGCTGCAGATTATCTTGGAGGCTTCGGAACAGAAAGGGAGAGGCGGACGCTCTGGGTTCTGCCGGAGAGGAAGGAGGTGGTCCATTCCAGAGCCTTGTCTTTGATTCCTGCGTTGTGGAGGCGTGTACTTAGGGTGCGGTGGCAGACAGTGTTAAAGGCGGCTGATAGGTCCAGGAGGATGAGGGCTGCGGTTTTGAGGGCCCTAATGTCATTGGTGGCGCAGATGAGGGCAGTCTCGGTACTGTGGTTGCTGTGGAACCCGAGCTGGGATGGGTCCAGAATGTTGTTCTCCTCGAGGTAGCGGGTCCGCTGTCTGTTGACAGTCTTCTTGATGACCTTCGCTGGGAACGGGAGCAGGGAGATGGGCCGGAAGTTCTTGAGGTCCCTCTAATCCGCCTTGGGTTTCTTGAGTAAGGTGTTGATCTACGCGTGCTTCTAGCTCTCCGGGAAGGTTGCGGTCTTGAAGGAGATGTTGATGGCCTTGCAGAGATGGTGTGCAATGGTGACGCTAGCTTTGTTGAAGATGTGGTGTGGGCATAGGTCTGACAGAGAGCCGGAGTGGATGGTGTTCATGATTTTGATGGTGTTGTCATCGTTTATGTAGGTCCAGGCGGGCAGGGGATCAATGCGAGTGGTGGCCGCGGGGTCTGAGGTGTCGGTGGGTGTTGGGTGGCCAGTCTGTTGAAGCTGTCGTGGATGTCTGTGATCTTGCGGTGGAAGAAGGTGGCAAGGGAGTCGCACAAGTCTTGCGATGGTGGGATGTCGTTGGTGTTGGAGCTGGGGTTGGAGAGTTCCTTCACGATGTTGAAGAGGTCTTTGCTGTAGTGCGCATTATTGTCGAGTTGGTCCTTGAAGGAGGCCCTTTTGGTAGATCTGATGAGGTGATGGTGTCTACGGATGGCGTTCTTGTGGGCTGCGTAGCTGTCTGGTGTCTGTTCTCTGTCATTTCTTCTCTAGTGCACGGCAGGTTTGCTTGGAGGTCTGGAGGACTGCGGTGAACCAGCTGGCTTTCTTGTTAGTATGTCTGTTGGAGGGTTTCTTGATCGGGGCGAGGGTGTTAGCGCAGTTGTCAATCCAACACCTGAGGTTGCGGGCGTCGGTGTTACCGTCGGTGGGGTAGGTGGGTGGGCTTTGGGCGAGGGTGATTTTTAGCTGGTCTTCGGTGATTTTGCTCCAGCTGCGGCGGGGATCTGTTGAGTGCGGTGGTGCGTGGTGGGTTTCTGGAAGGTGAAGTGGATGCAGCGATGGTCAGTCCAGTGGAGTTCGGTGGCATGGCTGAAGGTGACGTTGGGGCTTGTGCGATGATCGCCCGTACCTGGTGATGAAGTCTGGCAGGACGTATGGAGAAACGTTGCTGACCTGTGTGAGCAGACCGCCATGCGACCCTTGGAGCTGTTAATGGTAGAGGCGCTCATGCACATCAACGTAGTGAGGTACGCATCACATACTACGATCCAACACTACACCAGGGTGCATGAAGGGGATTAACAATGGTGTGTGCCGTCTCCCTGCATCACAGGCCGGATGATGTTATGCTGGCCGTACACTGTGGAGGGCAATGCCCCTGTGCTACGCTGAACTTGTATTGCATGAGTGCTGCAACGCCATGCCTAAGGGGGCCCTGCTGCATCAACTGCATCTGGAGGCACACCAGTGGACTAGCCGGTGACTGCTGTACCCAGCCTAGTGAAATCACACCTGGCTGATGCTCCTGCTGGCTGAGTCACAGATTTGAAGAGAGTGCAGTGGATTGCTCCACAGTGTCAATGTCCAGGTAAGGAGAAGGTGGGACGCATAGCGCAGGAGCAACGTGTCTCCATACGTCCTGCCAGACTTCATCAGCAGGTACGGGCGATCATCGCACATCAATGTTTACCACCACGAATCATCAACTTCACAGCTCCTCCACATCCCACTCCAGGCTCAGGATGCAGGTCCAGTGAGGTATCAAGGATCCAGACGCAGGTCCAGTGAGGCATCATGGCTCTCATCCTGGATGTTGGATGGCTTGCAGGCATTGTTGATGTGTGCTGCACTTGTTCCTGTATGCTACACTCAGCATTTTATTGTATTTAATGCCTATTTACTATTGGTGGTTGACTGATAGGCAATTTATTTAGTTTTCTTGCCGCAAATGGGTCTATTGCTAGTTATCGCCCGCTAACGCAGGTATTCCTATCATCATCGCTCTGATGTTAGCGTGAGTTTTCACACCCATTCCCTGTTACTATCGCCATGTACCGACGTCTTGTTAATACGCCACTAACATGGCAATGATTTTGCTCTTGAAGACAGGCCCGGCCACTAGCTCGGCTTACTTTATGCCCCCCAACCCCAAATGTTGTGTCTTCTACGCCCTTGCAGCAGCCCTGGGAGACAGTGGAGGCTGAGAAGGGCAGCAGGGCCCAAGGAGTGCCTAAGGAGCCAGAGTAGAGTTGGGGAGGTGGTAGTGACCTAGCAGGCAGCAGAGAACTCAGCAGATAGTACAACTCCAAAGGGATGGACAGACATCCGGGCATTGGTACACACCGAACAGATGGACAAGCAGTGATGTGGAAGGCAGCTGTCAGCTACAGGAGCGATGGCCACACAGCTTTACCATAGACAATATCAGAGAAATAGAAAGGTATCCTGACCAGGGATGTAGGCAGCAGCAGCACCTTCAGACACCATGGAAATAAATCCACATTGCCAAGATTCATAAAACATGGTCATACAATAATGCCTTGGGAGGTAGCAGTGGGAGGTAGCAGTGGGGGATAGGAAGACAAACATCCATTCATGAGAGGCCTCTGATAGTGGCATATTTGGTAACCTGAGGGGTAGACAACAGACGGGCAGATCCAAAAGTGTCTTACAAGTCAGGGGAAAAATGCAGATACAAGTGTCCACAGATAGCAGTCTCCCTCCACAGGGTATTTGAGACAGTCAGACTTAGGTGCTTCAGAAGATACTGGAGAGGAGTGAGGCATCACTGTACTGGGAGGCACCTGAGAGAGCCATGTTCTGACAGGCACTGGAGAAATGAACAGACAGTCGTGCAAAGGGAGACCCCGGCAGCAGGAAGGCAAAAGTAGTGCCCTGTGAGTCACTGGAAAGTAGAACAATCGGTTGAGTGAAACACCGGAGAGAGGGAGGGACGGACAGACAGACAGCCATGCCCTAGGAATCAAGGCAGAGGAGGGCAGACAGGCAGCAGTCCCCTGGGACACACTGGAGGAAAGGTCAGACAGGCAGCTGTGCCCGAGGGGGCCACAATTCTTCCTCCTTTTCACACCGCGGTTTGATTACTGCCCCGATTTCCTTACCAATTTAATTGTGCCTCAAATTAAACGCTGTGCGGCATTTTAACAAGGCGATATCACCGGGAGTGAAGATGTGACTTTTCCTGCGATAATTGGCAGATCGCAGGATATCGCCGGCTAACGTAGGATTTAATATCACCATTGTGATGATTTTATTGTGCGTTTTAACACTCGTTCCCTGTTATTATCGCCATGTACTGTGGGCTTGATAATACCCCGCTTACATGACAATAATATTCAGTGTTAGGCGGCGTTAACTTTTCTGCCGATGACTGACGTTGGTGATAGTTATCGCCCGTCATTGTGAACATCCCCTTGAATCTCTTAAACTTAAGCATCAATGGGTTAACCAGGTTATTTTTTATCCTGCTGCTAAACATAAAGGTCTCAATACAATAAGGGGTATTCCCTCTATAACCCAAAAAGCATCTGGGAACAATATACTTCAATAACAAAATGATGCTATGGAATCAATATGTATAATTACTTGTTTCAGATGGGTCTATCAATTACCCATCTGATCTTATATAATTTTTCAAAAAATAAATCAACTCAGTTATATATTTCACTTATATCCTGAAACCTGAAAAAATCAATCAAAACATTATATGTATATTCTTTATATAGTGTATTTTATTCACTCTTATCTTTTTTTCAAATATTTTTCCTTTTATATAGTTATTCTTTTACTTTCCACATTTCTTTTTCAAACAAAGATACATTTCTCTTGGGTTCTTTTAAATCTAAAAAGTCATTATATACAAAGTTATTACACAACATACATAAATCTCAAAAGGACATTTTTTAGAAATTGAAAAGGTGAAAAAATTGAAAAAATGAATGAAAAGTTTGTGAACAATTTGACTACATTATTTACATATTATTTCAAAAATAGCCCCTATTCTTTAAATGGATACTCTATACCTTGTTATCTAAAGAGTATTCCGTAATTATACTGGTACACCCTACTTTCGCAGTTTTCTTGTAATAGATTATTTTATCTCTACTATTTACAACTGCTCTTTAGTTGTCACCGAATTTGAATTCATTGGGTGTCCGTTTCTAGAGTTGTCGACGCGTTTCAGCCCCTTTAAATTCTGGGCCTCATCAGGACTAGGGCTTGAGCATACATATAGAATTATGTTGCACCAATACTTTGAAAAACTGTTTCAAGTTGGATTGGGGGAGTCGCGACTGATCGAGTATATTTAATCGCCTGTCCACTTTCCTTCTATATAGTTCGGGGACTCTCTTATATGATTTCCAAGGGAGTTTCACCCATTATACCGCCTCGGTCACCGGGACATTATTTGCATAACGACAGTCCTACCAAGGATCTAGCAATTATGTTTGGCGCCGTAATACTCTCGTCTTCTCGCCACCGCTAATCACCTCTCTCCTCTTCCTTGTTTTTTGAAACATAAAGGTGCCATTCTTTTTCACAAATCACTTAATACTCAAATTGTATCAACTGACAATGATACGAATGGACGGTTTTGGTTGATGCTATTATTTTTTAAAAACAACTCACTTTTTTCAAGATTTATGGCCCAGTTAAATCTGACCCTGAATTGTGGCACAGTATCAAATTGAAACTTTCTTCTATTCTCAATCCCAACATCATTATTGCTCGTGACTTAAATGATTTGATGGATCCCTTTACTGATAGGAAACCTAAATACAATTTTAAACCTGATAACTCCCACAAGGCTTTTCAGTCTGCCATTTCCTCTCGTCCATTCTTTGATGTATGGAAAACGTGTAACCCTGACATATGTGAATTTACATTTTTCTCTAATGTACATCAAGCTATGTCTCACATTAATTATATCCTACTTTCTAAATCCTTACTACCTACTACTCAATCATCAGAAATTGGTTCTATTTTTATTTCTGACCATGCTCCTGTTTTATCTTCCTTTGATATGTCCGTTATCACTGCTAAACAGGTCCGGTGGCGCTTTAATAATACTTTATTATCAGACCAAGCATTTGTTTCAGAAGTGACCTCTTTTCTTAATGAATTTTTTCATATAAACCAATCTCAAGATACATCAATACATAATAACTGGGATGCTTTTAAAGCTTCCTTCAAGGCCTTAACAATAGCCTACTCTGCCAGAAAGAAAAAAGCCTTGAATGCTAAATATCTCTCAACCCTCCAACATATAAATACTCTTGAACACACCTACTTCACCTCCAAATATTCCTTGAGTTTGCAAGAACTGTTAAAGCTAAATCTGGCTTGAATGAAATTGCTACGATTGATGCTTGAAATGTTCTTCTTAAAATTAAGTCCAAATATATTGGGAGCCAAAACATGGCGGGCAAAATGTTAGCCAATTATTTAAAAATTAAATCAGAGAGGAAAACTTTTGGCCCCATTCATTGTGAGCACAGTAATAAGATGCTGTCCTCAGACTCTAACATTATTAAGGCCTATCAGTCTTAGTAGGAACAATTTTATGCTGAGGATAAAGATCCCTCTTGAATCTTTTTTTCAGGGACTCCATAATCGTCCTTCCATTCCTGATATCTCGAAAAGGATATTTCCCTACTGAAAATTTCTGATGCTCTTAAGTCTCTTGAAAATCCAAGGCTCCTGGTACTGATGGGTTCCCTGTTGAGCTTATTTCTTTTTCCCCTTCCATTTTTGTCCCTAAATTACTTGAACTTTTTTATGTCATTTTTGTCTAACTCTAGGGCCAGTGGTTCTTTTTTAGAAGCCCTCATTGTTATTATCCCCAAGCCTGATAAAGACCCTACCCTATGTAAAAATTACCAACCCATTTCGTTAATTAATTACGATTGTAAAATGTTAGCGAAAATGTTAGCATCCCGTTTGGAGGACATCATCCCCTTCTTATTAAACCTGACCATTCAGGCTTCATTAAGGGCAGGCTTGCATCTGATAATTCCAGATTATCTCTAATATTCTTACCCTTGGGAAAAAATATTCCTTTCCCTTAGCAGCCTTGTCGCTTGATGCTGAGAAAGAATTTGATCATTTAAATTGGCATTTTATGTTTTCTACCCTTCGCTGGTTTAGTTTTGGTCACAAGTTTATCTCTTTTATCAAACTATTATATACTAAACCTCATGCCTGCGTGTTTGAAGTTTAAAAAAGGGGAAGAAATTATCATTAACTTAGAGGTACTAGACAAGGCTGGCCTCTTTCACTGACACTTTTCCTCTTATGTTTCGAACCTTTTCTTGAACTGATCAGCTACAATCCTGATATAACTGGTTTTAAAGTTAACTCTCATGTAATCAAACTTTCTGCTTATTCAGATGATATTCTTATTTATATGTCTAATCCTTCCACTTCCCTTGATCCTTTTTAGGTCTCAGCTAGCATAGGCTGCGCACATGCGCAGTCTTGCCAGCAAGACTTAATGACTCTGAGTAGCGAGGGTAAACCCCGCCCCTCTTCTCCATTGGCTGGCCTCCTAAACGGTGGCCAGCCTTTGGAGAAGAGGTCTCAGTGCCGTCATTCTTTCCATCTAAGCCCTGTCCTTTTCGGATTGGGGGTCGTGTTTTGTAGGTTTGTTCTACCCTCTTCTCCTTTGGCTGGAATGGTAAACAACAAGTCAAAAACACGCCCGTTGTTTACATTCCAGCCAATGGAGAAAAGGGGAGAAAGAAAAACACGCCCCCCAGTCTGCAAAGGACGGGGCTTAGTGACGTTTCCTGATGCTCCTTTTCTCGACTAACTTTTTTTTTTGTCTGCGTGGCGCTTTTTCACAATGTTCCGTTTTGACATGTTGCAGTCTATTATTTGGTTGTTTTCACTTTTTTACCCCGCAAGTTCAGTTTACTTTCCTGATTGTTCACGAGCACATAACTTTATTCGTCTCCCAGTTCGTTTAACTCGTGCACAGTACATACAGGACCTCGCTTCCGAAGTCCCCTCTCTATATCTATTCTGGTTCTCACACACTTCTGGTTTTCACAGTAAGGGCGAGCCGCATTAGCTCTGACGGCGTCCTCGGGACTTTGGTTTACTCGTGTGACCCACTTTTGACCCTGTTGGAGTAAGAGGCTTAATTTGCCTGCAGCCCCCTTAACGTATCGCTCATCACCCGTAGTACTTTTGTTTTGCACGAAGCCCATTGAATGTTGGCATGAACTCCAATTCCGTTCATGACGGCGTATTCGACTATGCTCTTGTTTTCTGTGTCTCCAGGGCAGGATTTGTTGGATTGGCTCAGTGTCACACACAGATGTGACTCTTTACCCTGCAAGCCTTCACCGTGACGGCTTAACACACACATATCTTAAAACATTCCTCGCATCCCAATCACGCGCAGACAAACTGGCCCCTCTTGGGCAAAAAAAAATAAAATAAGAAAACTGGAAGAAGAGGCAAAGCTTCATTTTATTCTCGTTCAATATTTGTTTAAGGTTTGTTTTCATAGATTTTTAAGCAATTAGGGAAGAAAGAGGGAGAAAAAGGGTCTGAGAGTGTGACAAAATGTTAATTTAGGACAAACAGATATCACAGAACATGCTTGTACAAGTGTGTAAAGTGTATTATATTGCTGCATGTGTCCCACCCCTAACAAAATTATCTTGTCTGATTTGGGGGAAAAACAAATATACATAAGTAATTTGGAATGGTACCGAATAGACATTTCGGGAAACATGAACGAAGTCAGGAATATTGCCAGAAGCAGGGAAAGTGCTCCCCAGCAGAGCAGGGTAAGAGGTCACACCAGGGGATTCTGCCCTGGTGTCCGCACCCCTCTCTCCTCCTGTGCCTGCCTAACTGCTTCTGCAGCTTCCTGCATATTTCCTCTCCCTTCCGTGCCTCTGCCTCCATTTTTTTTTTCGTTTTGGGAGGGCGTGTGAGAGAGACTGTTTGACTTGAATCACCTGGAGCACGGAGAGCGACCCCGAGGAGCAACAGGAGGAAAGGGGGGGAGACAGGGGGGCCGAGGAGAAGAGCCCTGTCGCAGGAGGGGGCCGGGGCGCAGTCTGGACAGATGAGGTGAGTGCAGACCTCCCTTGCTACTTCTGTGAAATGTGGATGTTTGCAGGCACTCGTTCGTCGTCCTCAGGACAGCAGGCAGGCGCGCTTTGCTGAGTTGTCGTCCCTTTGGCGCCGAGCGGGGAGTGCCTAAAGTTTACCAAACTTGTTGCGCGGTTCCGGTGGGCCCCCCAGAGGGTGCTGGTAAAGGTGAGTTGGGGAATTTTGGGGACTGAATGGAGCGGCTGCGGGGCTCAAACTGTTAGATGGGGAGAGTTCAGTCGTGAGTGCGAAGGACGTGAGGGGGGGAGTGTGAAGGGGGTGTGGGCAGTGTGAGACTAGGACAAAAATAGACCCGGGCATAAAATCAAAGTGGCCCCTATTAGTGAACCGGATGACTAAAGAGTCCCAGATAGGCAAACCGGCCCACTTGTGAACGTGTAAAGACACGATGCATAGATATTGTGCAATCTGCAAGATATAGGAGATATCATGCATTTGTGTTTGCTGCAGGCAATGCTTGTGATTAAGAAATGAACAGTCAGTGGATGTATGAATCAGTGGGTGGGTGGAGTTGAGTGGTGGTTGGGTGGATGTATGAGTCATGGGTGGACGCAGTTGAGTGGTGGTTGGGTGTATGGAGTCAGTGGGTAGAAGGAGTTCAGTGGTGGTTGGGGGAATGGAGTCAGTGGGTGGAAGGAGTTGAGTGGTGGTTGGGTGGATGGAGTCAGTGGGTGGAAGGAGTTCAGTGGATGCATGATTTAGTGGGTGGTTGGAGTTGAATGGTGGTTACATTGATGGAGTTAGTGGAATGCACGAGTCACTGGGTGGCTGGAAGGAGTTTTATGGTTGGATTAAGCCAGTGGATGGTTGAATTGAGTTGGATGGGTGGATTTGCATGTTGGATGGACAATTCAGTAGGTGGGTATATGTCTGGATGTGGTAAGTGGATGGGTGAATGTATAGAAGATGGAGCTGGCCAATGGATGGGTGAAAGAGTCAGTTGGTCCATATAGTCAACAGGTAGATCCATGGAGCTGGCCAGTGGGTGGATGCATAGATTTAGTCAGCCACTAGTTGACTGGATGGATAGAGTCTGCTTGGCTCTTGGAATTAGGCTTTGTGTGGCCGTGTGTGGATGTTTGTGTGTGTGTGTGTCTGTGTGTGTGTGTGTGGCTGTGTGTGTGTGTGTGTGGCTGTGTGTGTGTGTGAATGTGTATGTGTGTGTGTGGCTGTGTGTGTGTGGCTGTGTGTGTGTGGCTCTGTGTGTGTGTGTGTGGCTCTGTGTGTGGCTCTGTAGGTGTGTATGTGTGTGGGGCGGGCTCTGAGTGGGTCTGTGTGTTTGTGTGTGGCATTTGCGAGAGATTAAGCTATTGGCATTATAAATGACAATGCCATTTATTTATCTGTTTTCAAAACCAACACATAAATAAAAATGTTGTCATGTACAATGCCAATAGCTCTAACTTTTGCAAAGGCGAGACCGTTGCTCTTTAATACTCTCAATTCACACTCTACTACTAACTCAACTAATCACACTCTAATACACCCTCTAACTACTCTCTACTACATACAAGTCACACTCCTCACAACTCACTAAATTACACTATCCACAATTTTATACTCACTCTCTACTACTCTACTACTCTCTACTATACTCTATTGCTAAAAAGTACTACCTACTGCTCTCTAATATATACTCTATTTTAAAAGTCATTCGCTACTAACTCTACTAAATAGATATACTACTCCATATACTATCTATAACTCACTACACTACATCTATTTCTATCTAATACTTTTTATTACTCACTACTACACTGTCTCTACTACTCACTAAATCCTACACGCTCTCTACACACTATCTACTACTCACTTCATACTACTCCCCACTAATCTACACTACTCACTAACTATTGCCTACAACTCACTCTTACTCTACTCTATACAAGTACACTCTCTATTAATCAACTAGTCACTCTCTACTAGTTATTAATAACTGCTAATACTCTCTACTACTCTCTAATGCTTACCTATTGCCATTGTAAATGACAATACCATATATTTATTGGTTTAAAAAAAAAAACAACAATAAATGAAAACAATAACATTTGCAATGCCAATAGCTCTAACTTTTACAAAGACAAGACCATTGCATTGTAAATGCTTGTTTTACAAGAGATTACTTTGTTTTCCAGTGTCTCTGGTTACTATTTAAATCTTTCTAAAACTAGGCTCCTACCATTAAATTAATCTTGTTTCCATTATATGTTTCACAAGACTAATTTTACATGGTGTCCCCAAAAGATTAAATACTTACTTGACCCATCTATTTCTACCTCCTGCTGGTCATGTCTTTCCTCTAATGGTACTCTGACACACTTACTTTATTATTGTCCTAATGTTATTGAATTTTGGAAAACTATTTGGGCATAATGTTAATTGATTTTATTATGTAATATTCCTCTTTCTATCCAATATGTTTTCTTTAGTACTTTATCAGCTGATTTCGAAAATCTCTCTCCAAAACCTGTCTACTTGACCTGTTTATTGCGCCTGCTTTTGATGGAGCAAGGGAGTGACAAAAATGTTTGTGTAGCCCTTGTAAAGTTAATCTCCCATAACCATAACATGTATTGATCAAGTGGAGTGTTAAAACTAATCAACAAAAAGAAAAGCACACACAGAAAAGTACATGTGGGATACTAATTTGCTCATGTTGCAACTGTAATACATTAATCCCGTGAAGTCGTCATACTAACATAATGCAATAATGCTTTAAAGTGAGTATAGCTATGCAAGTATTTTTGTGGCAAAATAAACAAAATTGGTGAGTAAAAAGTGCATTTTCATTGCTTTTTGCTAAGTAACCATTAACAGGGTAAAACTTAGAATGGTGGGAGGTAAACAGAAGGGCTTTACTTCAAAATCTAACGTTTGTTGTGTTTGTTTCCGTAATAGTTCCCATTAAGGCCTGTGCGGCCTAGTATAAAATGAAGGTTTTGCCGGACTCCGAGAGAGTATGACTCTACGCATGCGAAACTGTGCTCGAGAGATGTATGAGCGGCCTGAGCCTGGGCTACTGATGTCAAGATCAGCGTGGCCTGGAAAAGCGGAATGCAACATTTTGGACAATAAGGAGATGAGGTGATCTTCACCACCCCTCAAATGGACCAATGAAAAATGAGTATGGACTCTAAAGTTTCAAGTTTTAGTTAGATAGTTAGTGAAAAAGGGTATAAAAGAGGCTGTTCGGAAGAAAGAAAAAAGCTATTCCTGGAATTATTTTAGCACCACGACATGCTGTCGTACTGAATGATTTTGGGTGCAAAAGACTTTGAAATTTTCCTGACTTTAACTTTTGACGGGGTATAGAATCGAATGTGGAGTCCTGATGGGAGGTAGACATCAAGGAAGATAGAGAGGCTGATTTTGGGAACCTGTGTCTTTTATTCCTGTTATTTTCTTCATGACAAAGAAGATTGGTAATATGACTTTCAAATTTCATTTTTTCTAAACTGTTTTACTAATAAATGTAAAATTCATTGAATTCATTTTTTCCCCTCCTTGAATAACTAATAAGAAATGTTTTGATAACATTTATGAATAAAGGTTAGAATTTAAACTTAAAGTCATGATAAACTATTTGAGTTAATAAGAGAAATAAAGCTAAATAAATTGGCGAATTAACTTCTACTAGCTGGGCCTTCGATCAAAAATAGTGGGGTGCCTTAATGTTGTTCTTATGAATTTAAAATATCATGTTATGTTATGTTATGTTAAACAATATTTATAAAGCGCACGTACGCCCTTGGGCTTCATGGCGCTGAGGTACGGGAACATAACAAAGAAAGGAAAAATAGACAGCCGGTTTAGGAATAAACATTATTTGAAGGCCTGTCTAAAAAGCCAAGTTTTAAAGTGATGTCTAAAAGTGAGAACGTCAGGGCTCTGTCTGAGGGGCAGAGGAAGCGTATTCCAGAGGCTGGCGGCTAAAAAGTCAAAGCAGAAGCCGCCTGAACATTTTTTGTCAAAGGAAGGAACAATTAAGAGATCCTTCTTTGCAGAACGGAGATTAAGTGAGGGGGTGTACCTGAGTACCAAGCCTTCAATAAACTTAGGGCCAGTGTGTTGAAGAGCTTTAAAGACCATGCAGCCCGTCTTGAACATGACCCTCTGCGCCACCGGGAGCCAGTGCAGTTGTTCCAGGCCAGGGGTGATAGATTGCCACTTTGGCTGCTTGAGGATCAGTCTGGCCGCTTGGTTGGTGATGTCCATAGAATGCATATGTATATAATGTATAGGATTTAAAATTTGTAGATTAATTAGGGTACTCCTCTGCCCAGCAGCTCGTCCTCTAGGTTTCACTGCTCTTGGGAGCAGTGTGAATTGTGTGAATGAGTGACTCGTGGTGCTTTGGGCCCCACCGGCGAGTGAAGTGTGATAGCTCCTGAGTATTCTGTGGTGGTTTGGAGGGTTTTTTGAGAGCAGCGCTGGATCAGTCTTCTTGGTAGCAGGAGTCTGGTTGCTATAGGTTAGTTTGGATAAGCAATGTATAGATTTGACATGGTTAATGTATATAGAGTTCCGATGTACAGAAATTATGACTAATACTATATGTTGAGTTTGTATTACGTTATGTATAGTTGAAATTTTGAAGCTTCTAGGAAATAGGAAGCTGGTTACTCTGTCTGCAGGCAGAGGAGAACGTGTGGCAAGTAAAGTCGCACATTACATAGTCTGTTTCAAAGTGGTAACATCGTCTTGTGTTACAAGTTAGGGACATTTTTCCATGTAAAAGTGGTGAATGTATAACGAAGGCAATCTATAAAATCTTGGGCTTAAGCACAGGAATCAATTGGGTATTCCGATTAAAACCTATCCCTAAGAAAGTAATAGAGCTTTCCCCTAAGCTTGAGAGAAGGGTAAGGTAAAGGGAAGTGCTACTTTATCGGCTAAATTAAAATTCTGTGGTAGAAAAGAGGTAAGCGCTGTCTACCAGAAATACAGAATTCTTGCGAGTTTGAGCAAAACTATCACTTTGGTCTTAGCAAAACAGACGAATGGAAATGTTTTATGTGGTTACTAACTGGTTTTAGTTGTATAAAGTATAAATACAGTGTGCCGATACATTTTGTAAAGGAGGGGTCAACAGAGTCAGCGGTAGCCGGAGCAGGGCTGACGTCAAAAGTGTCGCTCTGGGATAGGACCGCATGACTAAAACATTTTGAGTGCTGATTGGTGCGTTAGCAAGAATCGTGCAAGCATAGGTCGAAGTGACTGTGACTTATTCTGTTCTGATAGGTGCGTTAGTGTGAATCGCGCTGATATAGGTTGATGTAGCGAAGTAGTTTGAGGAAGAGCGTGCGATTATTTTGAAGTAAGAAATCTGCAGAAAAATTGAGTTTTACTACGGAGAAGAAAGAGAAAAACCTACATGGTTTAAGAAAATTAAGAACATGTTTAACAAAGACAAGGAAATAGTTACCAGAGAGGGAAAACTGCTTCCTCCGCCTAAAACACCTGCATCATACATGATGACAAAATATGGTTATCACACTTGTATTTGGTTAAAGAATTGGGCAAAATATTCTAAAAACGATGGAGTATTGGCATTTCCAGAAGTAGGTTCATTCAGTACAGCGGTTTTGCAAAATTTGAGAGAAAAGATGACAAAGCTTGAACCAAGACCTAGACCGACTCAATTTGAGGCATTGACAGAATGGGAAGATGAAATGGATGGATTGGAGCAAGAAAGATTTGATGGGTTCAGAGAACCTAGGTGTAATCTGAGAGGTCTATGGGTACCAACTCATGAGAGTAGAATGAGAAGATGGAGAAATGCTGACATGTGGGAAGGAATGTATCCAGTGAGAACAGTGGATGAGATTGTGGGACGGAAATGTACGGAGAGAAAGAATAATGTGGAAACGGAGAGAAAGAGTTATGGGATCAGTGACACAGAGGATGAGGTGATGTAGGAGATTTTAAATAGAAGACCCCCTCCGAATCAGCCAAATTCTGTAGTAGTGACCCCAAATGCTCCGCAAATGGAGACTAGGTTTACTGGTACTCCAAAACAATATTCTGAAAATAGAAGTATTTCTGATAAAAGAGAGCAGAAACTTGAGTAAGATCCAAGTACCTCTGAATTAATGCGATCCACAAATGAATTGACTGAAAAAATACAAGAACTTACTAAAAATATAGAAGCTGTAACTGTGCCTGTAACAATAGGTCCCGTAATTCCTGTTTTTGAAAATCAAAGGATAAAAGAGCCATTGTTAACAATCCCTTTGAACGCAAGTCTACAAAAAGTGAGAGAAAAGGTTTACCCAGATTTATTTGAAGTTAGGAATACTAGTTGTATGACACCACCTGAATTAACTATAAATCAAAGTCCTGTGTATAGGAATCAGAATCCGTAACATCCGCAAGCAGCATAGATAAAATTGATTTGACAAAAACTCTGATAGGACCAACAGCAGAAGAATTAAGTGATTGGGTTAAAACTTTGCAATTAAAAGATCAGGAACCTAAACTTTTAGATGTGGTTAGACTAAAAATAGACATGGAAGAATTAATTATTGGAACGATTGGAATTGAAAGGCTAAAAACCTATCAAGATGATGAACTCATGTTTATGTGTAAAAGCATTACATGGAGGGCTAAAAATCTGCATGACAGACTGGAAGAAACAGCAAATGAACTCGGAATAGAATTTGCAAAAATTAAAATGTTGCAGAAACCCTATAGAGTAGACTTTACTGAGAAGGATATAGATAATCTAAATACTGCAGGAAGGTTGACCCAAATAAAAGAAATAATTGTGTTACTGAGGAAGTGGGGAGATGTGGAACGATGGAGAAGCAAATGGGTAAAGAAAAGGGAAGAAAGTAGTGATAAAACGTCATTAGCATTTCCAGTTAAAGAAAAGGAACCTGTAGTGAATGAATTCCCCATGAGAGAAATACCGAAGGAAGTTATGTACATGTACCTTGGACTAGGCAAGATTTATTGTCATTTACTAATGATTTTCCCAGATTACGAGAGAAACCAGTAGAATGGTACAGACAAGTAGATCGATATGTGAAATTTTCAAAAGTGTTATGGGAAGATTTGGATGGATTGTATGACATAGTTGTACCAGCAGATTTATGGTCTGAATGTAAAATTACGGTTGACTGACCAAAAGCCGAATATCCAAGGGATACTAAAACAGGCACCCCAGGGCCTGAAGTGATGCGTAAATATGACCAGGTAATAACATTTTTGAAAAATAAAATCCCTCCAAAAGAAACAGATTGGGTAAAAATTGACAGAACATTGCAAAAACCCAAAGAATCTGTACATCCGTATTATGAGAGATTAAATTTGGTGTTTAAACAGTATAGTGGATACGAAGAATTGAGTGAAAAGAATACGAGTCATTTTGTATACAGATTTGTCTTCGGTTTAAGACCAGAAATAGGTGACATGATAAAACACCACATGATGTGTTGGCAATCCAGCTCTGTGGATGAAGTTTTAAGATATGCAAAATATTGTAGGGATGAACTTGATACCAAACAAAGACGGCTTAAGGAGAAAGCTATGTGGGCACAAGTGAAAGTGGCTGAACAACAAGGAGCTCAGTTTGGTAACCAAAGTAATGATGGAGTCAAGCAAAAACGAAAGGTAATCTAAATAAGGGAAAGGGACAATTAAATTTAGATGAGGCAAAGAAGAAGTGGCCAAGTCACAATTGCGGCAAGTTAGGGCATTGGAAGAACTAGTGTAAGTTACCTCAAAAGGTTAATACCGAAAATAAATCATTGAATCCACAGGTGCAGAATGGGGTAAATCAACAGTCATTGCCACAGCAACAGGTAGTTAACCAGCAGAGTCAGGTGCCACAACCACCACTCCCACACAGTGTAAATCTGCAGAAATACAGTGCAGAGACAGGATTCTACGGAGGAGAACAGGTAACAAGATCACCACGTGTAAATGCAATCCCTCAGTATTGGTTGAGGTTGGATGGAAATGAGTCAGATGAAAGTTGTTGACGGTGCCTATGAGAGGAAGTGGAGTGCGTGCTTGACGCAACTCTGGAGGTAGATCAATCTGGTCTTTTTGTGAATGGAAAGGTGAATGGTGTCAATATTACCTTCCTAGAGGACACAGGTTCTACCCGTTCTACCGTTAGATCAGTAGAAATTCAAAACCTTTCTCTCTCAGGTGAGTATATCCAAGTTGTAAAAGTAGCAAATAGGCAGATTAAAACACCACTTACCGAACCAGTAGAAGTTGAAATTGGTAATTTTAGATAGATAGATTGATATGTGGTCTGTGACAGTAGTCCTGTTGATTTGCTTGGACGGGACATTCTTTGTAAGATGAACTGTGCCATTTACTGTTCACAAGATGGCATTGAATTTCAAACTGCAGATGAAGGCAGGTTGTATAAAATGACCATGTCAATGATAGATTCAGAACGAGATTAAATGTTTCCTATGTTTGACAGGGAAAGGTGAATGGTGTAAATATTACCTTCCTAATGGATACAGGTGCTACCCGTTCTACCGTTAGATCAGTAGAAATTCAAAACCTTTCTCTCTCACGTGAGTATATCCAAGTTTTAGGAGTAGCAAATAGGCAGATTAAAACACCACTTACCGAACCCGTAGAAGTTGAAATTGGTAATTTTAGATAGATAGATTGATATGTGGTCTGTGACAGTAGTCCTGTTGATTTGCTTGGACGGGACATTCTTTGTAAGATGAACTGTGCCATTTACTGTTCACCAGATGGCATTGAATTTCAAACAACACAAGAGTCCCAAAGGGTCTATACACAGTGTACATTTGTGGTGCAAAAAGACATCTGGAACTTCACTCCTAAATATCTACAAAACAATAGTTATCCAAGAAACCTCAGCAGATGGTCAAGGATACCCATCAGTCACCACTCGGAACCGCACTTCATCATTTGGGATTCCTTTGGAGACCATACACTCAGTCGCCTTATACTCAGACAAAGGAGAACCCAGATGGTAAAAGGTCCCTTAAACTGAGATAGGAAACGGTATGGTCTTACCACTCTATTGCAAGGGTAGGCTGTGGTCGTGGGGTGACCAAATAGTGCAGTGCAAAAAGGAAAAATAACTAACTTAAAAAGAAAAGGTGCATTTAAAATTGGATGAGGGAGTATGGAACAACTTTATTCAGGTAATACCCACTCTACCAAAATTAAAAATAGTCAAGACAGTCTACCAAATAACTGTCTAGATATGGTACAAGGTCGACATGTTTCAGCAGTATGGGACAGATTTGTCCTTGCTTTCTTCAGGACCCAAAACAACTATAGCTACTGCAAAAATTAAATGAGTGAGATATATACAGTGAATTCTAAAATGCCGGCGTAGAAGTACCGACGGAAAGAGTGGTGCTTCACTCTACCCCTGAGCCGCTGCCAGGTGGGGTGAGGTCTTCACTTCTTACAAGCTCGTGAATCACACGACTTGCAAGAAAAGACTAGACGTGGCACCTAGAATCTTCAGGTGATCTCTGTGTTTGTCTTAATACCTGTTTTTTTAGAATACTCCCTCATCCAATTTTAAATGCACCTTTTCTTTTTAAGTTAGTTATTTTTCCTTTTTGCACTGCACTATTTGGTCACCCCACGACCACAGCCTACCCTTGCAATAGAGTGGTAAGACCATACCGTTTCCTGTCTCAGTTTAAGGGACCTTTTACCATCTGGGTTCTCCTTTGTCTAAGTAGAAGGCGACTGAGTGTATGGTCTCCAAAGGAATCGCAAATGATGAAGGGCGGTTCCGAGTGGTGACTGAAGGGTATCCTTGACCATCTGCTGAGGTTTCTTGGATAACTAAGTGTTATTGCTTGGATTTTGTGTGCTATGTGTCATGCAGGCTATATCCATCGTGTTTGCATATTTTTAAGTATTCAATACCCTGATATTCTGGCAAAGTAATTCCTTCGTTCCAAGTCATTCAGGTTATTTTTTGTATTGTTTTGTGTCTTTAGTCTATCCCTTAGGCTTCGTTTTATTCAAGTTCTTGACGTGTGTGGGGCACCTCATCCCCATCTTCGAGTCTTCTCCGGATGGTCAATCAACCCTGCAAACTCTGATGACCAAGATTCTGGTTGCATCTCAAAGCTTACTTAAGTATCGGATTTCCTATAACTGGTCCCGTTGTTGAGGCCTTTTTCGGTAGGCTGGGTTGCTCTTTTTTTTTTTTTTTCTGAATACTTTTTCCAACAACTTTGTCCTTGTTATTTGGTGGTAACTCTTTGCACTTTGTGGGTTTCTTCTTTGCAATTCTTATATTTTCTTGATTCACTGTGTCCTCA
Organism: Lissotriton helveticus; assembly: GCF_964261635.1. Classification (NCBI taxonomy): domain Eukaryota; kingdom Metazoa; phylum Chordata; class Amphibia; order Caudata; family Salamandridae; genus Lissotriton; species Lissotriton helveticus. The sequence continues at coordinate 114,802,392 of NC_136062.1, read as the reverse complement.
GTCCTTGATACATTCTATGTTTAATTTTACAGGCTAGTTATGTGTTCTAAATCCTGGGTTATAAGGACCTTTTTTCTGAATGATATGTATGGATTAGGTTGTTTGAAATTTTTGTTCTTGCTGACTCCCTTCAAGGCCGCTTTGTTTTGTCTTTATTGAAATCCATATTATAGGTCTTTATACTTGTCCTTTTTGCCCACAGAATATCCTCTTTTGCTGCTGCTAGGACCGCTCTCCAGGACCCCCCCTTCAGACGACATTCACTGTGTCTGATTTTTCCATCTCAAGTGCGCCCTGATGAAGGAAGCCTGTATTGGCACTTGTCCGAAACGCGCGTCGGCGCTTTTTTGTGTGTTGTATGGGAATGGTTGTGTATGTATCTGATGGGATTATAGGTATGTTTGAATAGATGAGTGAATGTACTGTGTGCCTCCTTTTAATACGATTGTGTGTCCTAGTTTTTTATCTTGTCAATTCTGTATATGATTGAGAAACGTCTTTCAGATGCTATTACATTGTTTAAATGAAATTATCTTTCTATGAAAATGATTTACATACATATATATAAAAAATAAACCTTTATAAAAATTACTTTTTTGAATAATTTTTTCCTGTTGTGATTATGTGGGCAATTCAAAATTGAAAACAGAAAACTGTTCGCATGGTATTTAGGAAACACCCTTCTCATGTTTCCTTGTTGGTTTTCTCGCCCTGGCGGGTTGTTCCCTTTCTTGGTATCTATCTCTAGATTCAGGGCCCCTCTTCTGTTTTTCAATTAGATGTCTTTTTGCACCACAAATGTACACTGTGTTTAGACCCTTTGGGACTCTTGTGTTGTTTGAAATTCAATGCCATCTGGTGAACAGTAAATGGCACAGTTCATCTTACAAAGAATGTATCGTCCAAGCAAATCAACAGGACTACTGTCACAGACCACAAATCGATGCATCTCTCTAAAATTACCAATTTCAACTTCTACTGGTTCGGTAAGTGGTGTTTTAATCTGCCTATTTGCTACTCCTACAACTTGGATATACTCACGTGAGAGAGAAAGGTTTTGAATTTCTACTGATCTAACGGTAGAACGGGTAGCACCTGTATCCATTAGGAAGGTAATATATACACCATTCACCTATCCTTGACCATCTGCTGAGGTTTCTTGGATAACTATTGTTTTGTAGATATTTAGGAGTGAAGTGCCAGTTGTCTTTTTGCACCACAAATGTACACTGTGTTTAGACCCTTTGGGACTCTTGTGTTGTTTAATATTGTCAGGAAATGTCCCAAAGTTTGGTCTTTAAATATTCCCTAGGGTCCCTCATCTGATCGTTGTGTTGTTATTATTGAATTTCAAACTGCAGATGAAGACAGGTTGTATAAAATGACCATCTCAATGATAGATTCAGAACAAAATGAAATGTTTCCTATGTTTGCCAGGGAGAAGATACCTAGTGAACTAAAAGAAATGGTCAGAGAGGAAGTAGGGGATTTTTCAGGAGAAGAAATAGGGCTAATGAGAGATGTGAGTCCTGCTAAAATTTCTGTAAAAGAAGGAGCTATTTATCCAAATACTCCCCAGTATAAATTGACACAAGAGATAATTGAAGGAATAACTCCTGTTATTGACAAAATGATTGAGCAGTGAGTTTTGAGAGAAATAATGAGTAGTCCAGGTAATTCACCTCTAATGGGATTGAAAAAGCCAAATGGAACATTAAGAATAGTGCAAGATTTGAGAAAGGTAAACAAAATCGCTGTCCCATGTCGTCCCATTGTACCAAACCCAGCAGTAGTATTGTATCAAATCCCACATGATGCAGAACGGTATACAGTTATTGATTTATGTAATGAGTTCTTCACAGTTCCATTACACCCTGCCAGCCAACCAATATTTGCATTCCGGTTTGGAGAGCGTATTTTGACATGGTGCTGAATTCCTCATGGGTATACTGAAACTCCTTCTATCTTTAATCAGTTGCTAAAGAAGTCACTAGAGAGTCTAGATATGCCAGGAAAATCGGTGTTGGTTCAATACAATGATGACCTACTGGTTGCATCAAGAACTATAGATGCATGTGTTTCTGACACAATTGTATTGCTAAACCATTTGGCAGGAGGAGGACACAAGGTGTCGCCATCAAAATTACAATTTTGCCAGAAAGAAGTGCAGTATTTAGGTCACTAGATTGAAAAAGGAACAAGACAAGTTACCATAGAAAGAATCAGAATAATTCAAGAAATGAAACCCCCGAATAGACAGAAACAGGTGTGAATGTTCTTGGGAATGGTAGGGTACTGTCGGCAATGGATAAGTGGGTTTTCATTGATTGCAAAGCCTTTACAGAGACTGACCAGAGGAGATGTGAAAGACCCTATAGTGCTGAATGAGAAAGAAATGGCAGCATTTGAACAGCTGAAGACCAGTCTGTGTGAAGCACCAGCACTAGGTATGCCAGACTATGAGAAAGAATTCGAACTATATTGCAGTGCAAGAGAGGGATGTGCATTATCAGTTCTAATTCAGAGACATGGAAAAATGAGAAGACCCATTGCCTATTTTTCAGCAGTATTGGATCCAGTTGCTAAGGCATTGCCAGGATGTCTGAAAGCAGTTGCGGCTACAAGTGTAAGCCTAGAGCAGAGTGAAGGTATAGTGAAGGGATACCCAGTGAAGGTATATGTACCACACTCAGTTGAAATTCTCCTCACTATAACTAAAACCCAGTTTTTAACGAACAACAGATTGACCAGGTATGAGAAGATAATTCTGGGAGCAGACAATGTGACAGTAGCAAGATGTGTAAATGTGAACCCTTCTACATTGTTACCTGACACCTTGGATGTGGAAGTGAAAGATGAAATTGATCACAAGTGTTTGGATTAAGCATGGGCGGATTTTGCGGATCCACGATTCACGGATTTGCGGATTCACGGATCGTGGATCCGCAAAATCCGCGGATTTAGCGGATTTGCGGATTTGGGGCGGGGCTTCCTCGAGTGTGTGGGCGGGGCCAAACGGACGGGGCTTCCATGCGAGCGCACATGCCTCTTGTGTATATTAAAGGTCAGAGATCGATCAGAGCAGCAGATTAAGAGACAGAAGCCCCCTGGTCACAGGAACAGCACGGGGGTTGCGCTCGTGAAAGTCAAAGATGCAAATGCATCTGGCCAGCATCACAGCGGATTTTCGATGGTATATTTGTGAAGAAGGCACATCTGCCCAGCCTCCCAACGCTCACAATTTTTTTTGGGCTGATGAATGAGTCACTGCATTTGCACTTCAACTAGTTCCAGCGACCAAGTGTGTGTTACTATGCAATCGCGCCGAAGTGCGCAGGGGTCCCTGGAGTGAAATGGCCATCATAGTGGGTAAATGGCGGGAAGACGGTGCACACCTCGAGTGTGTGGGCGGGGCCAAACGGACGGGGGCGCTCACGATTATTTTTGGGCTGATCAATGAGTCACTGAATTTAAGCTTCAACTAGGGCACAAGCGTTATTGATATCTGCAAGTGTTTCCTTTTGAGGTTTTTTTTTTTGTGCCAGGACCGTCGTGCCAGAATGAACCCTGCCCTTCATATTTATTCAAGAAGAAGACACCATGTAAATACTTTACGATGGCGCCGGCAAGCTGCCAGCGCCATCCTGCAAAAGTTACTTAATTAGCTTCAACAGGAAGCTCCAACTGATAAAAGCTGTTAGAGCTTCCTGTCAAAGCTAATTAAGTAACCATTTGAGGATGGCGCTGGCAGCTTGCCGGCGCCATCGTAAATTATTTACATGGGGCTTGAACTTTTGACCGCAAAATCCGCTCCGATCGCGGATTGCGGATTCTCGGTAAATCCGCGAGAGTTCGCGGATCGCGGATTTACCGAAAATCCGAAAAATCCGCGATCGGAGCGGATTTTGCGCTCATGCTTAGTTTGGATGTACTTGAGTACTGTACCAAACCAAGACCTGACATTAAGGATGAACCATTGGAATAGTCGGACTATGTGATGTTTGTGGATGGTTCATGTTTGAGAACTGATGACAGTGTTTTGAGTGCTGCTTATGCTGTATGTACAGTGGCAGATGTTCTAGAAGCATCTTGTTTGAAAGGAATTCGTTCTGTTCAAGTAGCGGAATTGATTGCTTTGATTCGAGCATGGGAACTGGGAAAAGAAATTTGAGTAACCATAGTGACTGACAGTCAATATGGCTTTGGGGTTGTTCATGACTATGGACAACTGTGGTCCCAAAGAGGATATTTAACCTCTGTAGGATCCCCCATTAGAAATGCTGAATTTGTAAAAATGTTGATTGATGCGATTCAGTTGCCTGGGAAAATTGCTATTGTAAAGTGGCGGGTCACAAAAATGGAGATGACTACATCACTGGAGGCAACCATTTTGTTGACTCGATTGCTAAATATTGTGCTTAAAATGTTGCTCCTATCAATCGGGACAGGGGAAAAGAACATGTTTCAAGTCCTTTGACGCTAACAACTGTGGTTGAGACTTAGCAGTAAGTAAAACAATTGCAGGAAGAAGCAAGTGAGGAAGAAAAAGATACATGGTTAAAGGCAGGTTGTAGACAAAGAGAAGAGGATGAAATTTGGATATACAAAGATGAAAGACCAGTAATGCCTGATAGCATAATCTCTACCATGGCCCGAATATATCATGGTCAAGCCCATATTGGTAGAGATGTGATGATTCGTTCATTCAGACAGACTTGGTATAATCCCAAGTTCTAATGATCGCTGACAGCCTGTGTCAGCGATCTTTAGTTCGTCAACAATTTAATCCAAGACGAAAAACTGTTGTAAGTTTGGTAACCATAGGACGGGAGGGAGGTCTTTTTACTAGAATACAGTTAGACTTCATCGAACTGCCACCATGTAATCGACTCAGATATGTATTTGTAATCATTTGTTTGTTTTCACGGTGGGTCGAAGACTTCCCTACCAGATGCAACGATGGAGTGACTGTTGCAAAGCTCTTGCTAAGAGAGATCATTTCAAGGTTCGGTTTCCCAGTAACGATTGAGTCAGACAGAGGCAAACGTTTTCAGAATGAGTTGATACAAATGATTTGTAAAGCACTGGACATTCGTCAGAAATTGCATTGGGCTTACAGACCAGAGGCTTCTGGGGTAGTTGAACAAGTAAATGGAAAAAAAAGAACAGAATTGCAAAATGTGTTTGGCCACTGGACTAAAATGGCCTGATGCTTTGCCACTTGTTCTGATGACCCTGAGGAGTACACCTGATAGAAAGGCAGGATTGAGTCCTCATGAAATACTAATGGGAAGAGTAATAAGACAAGCATTTGTACCAGTTGATAAACTATTGGCTATAAATGATGATATCATACTGGGTTACTGCAAGAACCTGTCTGATGTGGTGACTTCTGTATTCCATCAGGTTGGAATTGATGCAAGCACAAAAGAGAAACATCCAGCTCATGATCTGGTCCCTGGAGATTGGGTTCGGATAAAGGTGCACAGGAAGAAACTGCCTAGTGCCTCGCTGGGAGAAGCCGAGGCAAGTCATCTTAGTTAGCACCACTGCAGTCAAGTGTGCTGGAGTAAAGAGATGGGTTCATGCGAATCACACAGTTTGCGTCCCTGAACCCGAAAATAAGCAATCAGAAGAGACAGAAAGTAGTACTGACTCTGATTCTGAAGGTGAACCAGACCAAAATCCAGATCTTGAATCGAGCTGTTCGTCGACATCTGGAAATATCAGATACTAGTTCAGCATCTGAAGGAGAAAGTGAAATAATTGAAGTACCAGATTCTGATGATCGACCTGGAAGTCGACATCTGGTAAAACCCAGTACCAGTTTGGACACTGATCAAAGTAAAGAGAAAATTGGTAACGAGAGCAGTTCTAAAGGACAAGTTAAAAGCTCTGAAAGAAGGAACATGAATCTTGAAACTGGTGAGAAGGAAAAAACTCACGAGATAGATGAGCTTCCAAGTACCAGCTGTGGAGGTGTTCCTAACAGAGTAACTGAACTGATAAGAGAAAGTACAGATTCAGTGGCTGAAACAGACATTATAAAATTCAAAATAAGAGGAAGTGATGAAAAGTCTGAAACTGAGTTTGATGATAGTGATGATGAAACAAAGTTAAGGAGAAAAGCAGGGAAAAGAGCTTGGAGATTGGAACGTGGGAATATAGAGCCTGAAAGTAAGAAACCACGTAAAGGGGACAATTGGCCTAAAGGAAATGAGGGACTAAAGTTCAAACTGATAAATAAAACCAAAAATCAAGAGGAACAAGTCAATGAGATAACAAGTCAAAAGGAGTTGTTGAAAGAAAGGAAAGAGATTTTGCAGAGGCCAAAAAGTGTAAGGAGACCAAATGAAAAGTATAAGTCACCTGAGTGGACATATGTTGCATTGCCCTCAATAGAGGAAGTCAACAGTAGTCAACAAAACTGGTGTTACCAAAGTGAGTAAAAGATTGATAAAGGACAAAGAATTGTGTAAAACTGGGAACTAAAAAGAAGGATAAAAGAAATAAAGAACAAACTTGAACATTGATATTAAAGACACTTTCCTAAGTGCAAACCGAGTTAAAAGACACTGTAGCAGTGATAAAAGACTGTGAATAAAACAGTGTGTAAACAACAAAAAAATGCCTACTAACGTTGTACAAAAGTCAAAATGTGCTATTTTTCGCAAATGGTGTAGAATGTGTCTAAAATGTACAGGATTATTAATGGTAGAATGGCTAATATTAGCAACTGTTGTTCCTTTCAGACCTGAATTTGAGCGTGCAAAGACAAATGAGAGTATAAACGAAAAGGCTTATGAGTCAAAGAGTGATGTGAAACATGTATATAATCCTGATTTGCATAGAGATAATTCCATTAGTGATTTTTCAAAAAACACTTTTTCTAGACTTCTGTCTGAATATGTGAAAACTATAACTATAGACGCAAACGACTGCTACGTTTGGATGAAGTTATCTGTATCAGAGGGTGTGACTTACCATCATCTCCCTTTGACACATGGGGTTACTTGTAGTGTGTTATCTAGTTTGCTTTACAAAACAGGTAAATTGGAGTACTATTATTCTAATTCCGATGACACTTTTGCAACGTTGAAAATTTTATCAGAACTGAACAAAATGAAATGTGCCAGAGTTTTTGGTGAATAGTTTTTTAGAGACACAAGAATTGACTTTTGATGATGCTTTTAAACACAATTTGACATGTAAAATGCAGAATGAGGAGAAAGCGTTCTTGGACATGGTAGAGGAAAGGAGAATCCAGGTTTTGAGGGTTGTTTGAGAGCAGCACTGGATCACTTTCAAAGTTATTTTATCATGTTGGAAAGACAACTCATAACCCCAGATGCATCAAGCACCCATTCTGCGAATTCCAATTTGCGAAAAATACCGAATCGCAAATTGGAATTCGCAGAATGGGATGCATCAAAAAACGCGCTCAAAAAATGCGAATCGCAATCGGCCTCAATCGCCGAATGCGAATTTCGCAAAATCACACAAAAATCACGGAATCTCCTGTTTTTCCAACCCGAAATTGCGATTTCGCAATTACCGAAATCGCAAATTGCGAGATCGCAAAAACGGGAAGTCGCATTTTGAGCACAATGATGACATCACAACCAGGAAGTAGGCAGTTCCCTTACTCATTTGGAACACAGAGCTGGAGAGAGGAGGAGGCACAGCACTGAGCTCTAGGAGACACACCCTGCAGCCCCACAACAGAACATACATCCAACACCAGAATGTCCCAGGATGCAGCAGGATCCAGTGAAACTGGCAAAAAGAGAAAAATCAAGTTTTCCGAACAGGAGTTGGAGTACCTGATTGAGGGAGTCAGCAAGGGACCATGACAAGCTTTTTGGGAAGCTATCCAGGAAGGTGCCCGAGGCTGACAAAAGGCGCATTTGGCTGCGCATCAGGGCGAAGGTAAACGCCGTAGGAGTGACCCAGCGAAGAGGTGGTATGACCTCAGAAGCCGTGCCAAGGAGCACATAGCAGAGAGGCAGGGGAACGACGGGCCACGGGAGGAGGAGAACCCACAGTCGCCGCCAACACACCACTCGAGGACCTGGATGAGGACACCATCAACCCTGCAGCCTGTGTGGGGGTCACTCAGCTGGACACCTCCCGACCCACACAACAATCACAAGGTAAGAGCCATGCAACTGTGAACCCGTCCCCTAACAATGCCCATGCCCCAGAGCTATCCATTTGATAACCCCAGTAATGCAGTCCATGCACATCAGAAACGCCCTATTGCATTGTGGGACCTGTATGTGACAATAGTTTCCTGATAGCCACACACAGCCAGAACTGTCAAGTGAAACATATCCCTAAATCCAGTCAGGGAATGCAAGCCTGAATGCATGTTGCAACATCCCATGTGCAAGATACATATCATTAATCATGCACCCATTTACATCACAGGTGATGCAGAAGCAGAGACCACAGACAGTGAGGCACTCCATATCGCGGAGACCCCAGAGGAGTGCAACGTGGCCACACGAGCAGACAGGGAGCAACAGGCCCAAGATCCAGGGCTAGGGATCGAACGCCGGATGCTAGCTGTGCACCACAAGCAGGCACAGCACATGGCAGCCATGCAGCTGCAGCTGTACAAGATTCCACGCAATGTCAATCAGCTCACCGAAAGTGTGCAGGAGTTAATGGCTGCAGTGTAGGAGAACAGCCAACTGATGGTGGCGCAGCAGGTCATCACCCACCGCCACCACCGCCAGCTGCTGACCCAGCTATCAGCATGTACCCGGTCGAACCACCTGATCGGGAATGCAACATCCTAACTGTCACGCCGGTCCCTGGCAATGCAAATCCAAATGGTGCAATGCTGCAAGGATGTTGCAAGGGCCCTGGTGCAGGTCACCACCGCAGTCCAAAACCAACAGGTGTGTGGCCATGGCCATGCAAGGGGGGGTGATGATGCCAGTGAGGGCACCTCCAGCCTGAGCAGCCTGTCTGTGCCGGTGGTACCAGAACGGTGCCGCAGTGCCAGGCCCAGTGCAGCATCACGGCCGGACACTGCTGACGTGGATTTGGAGAGGTGACATGGTGTGTCCGGCAGGAGGCGCCAGTGAATGACTGAACATTAGCAGCAGTGCCATGCTGATGTACCAAGCACGCCTGCTCTGCATTCAAGAGGCTGTATGACGCAATACAGTAGTTATGTTATTTGAAAAAAAAAAAAAGTTATAGATCTTGTTCAACAAAGAATAAGAATTTATTTTGAACGCAAATCTTACTCATGTCATTATTTCATGTGGCATGCATGAATGCAGTGTTGTGTGAGGGGTATGGGTGCACTAGAAATAGTTCAGTGTGATGTTGTTGCGGTGCCTGTGTCCTTCTGCAGGATTCTCCCCACGTGCATGATGCACATGTGCAGGTGGCCGGTTGTCCCCCTCCGACTCACTACCAGAGATCTCCACAGGTATCCTCCGCTTGGTAGCAATATTGTGGAGTATGGCACACACTGCCACGATGCGGAGGCAGACCTCAGGCTGGCATTTGAGGGCCCCACCAGTCTTGTGTAGGATGCGGAATCGGCTCTGTAACATCCCAAATGTCCTCTTAATGTCATTTCTTGTGTGAATGTGAGCAGCACTGTAACGCCGTTGCTGTGGAATAGCAGGGTTGAGGTATGGGTTGAGGAGGTACTCACGGAGGCCGTAGGCACTGTCACCTGAAGGATAGGAGCAGAGGCTCAGTGCCTGTTATGCGCAGCTACATGGTCTTGACATACTGTATGTGGGCATGTCGACTTACCTAGGAGATGTCTTTCGCCAACGTCACCCTTGGCCAAGCAGGTGTGTATGCCGCTGTGCCTGAAGATGAACGAATCATGCGTGCTCCTCGGTATTGGGCCACTATGTCGGTGATGATTGTCTTTGCATTGCAGACCATCTGGATGTTGAGTGAGTGGTAGGACTTGCGGTTCCGGTACATGTATTCTGTCTCAGCGGGTGGGCAGATGTGGATGTGGGTACAGTCAAATCAAATCAAATCAAATGTCTTTATTCGCCACTTAAAAAGATACCATAAAAGTACATGCATAAAATGTATATTTAAAAAACATTAAAAGCCACATTAAAATGATTAAAAAGAAGAGGAAAAGCTTTAAGTTCATATCAAAAGATTTTCTGCTTTCAGTCTCTAATTACAGGGTATTGTAATCATTTACTTCTCTTGTGTTCCTTAGCCTCATAGCCGCCCTGATAAAACTTATTATACAAAGCAATGTGTGGGCATCTGAGGCTTCCTGCAAAAACAGTAAAGCTGCTTTTGCCTGTCTAAATTTTGCTTTTTTAAGAATCCCCAATAAAAACTTACGTCTGGGGGCTGAGTAGAATGAGCATAGAAGTACAAAGTGAAGGGTATCCTGCGGAGACCTACTGTCGCAGCCGCAGGTACCCTTCAACTCCAATGATAATGTAAATCCAGAGGGGACAGAGAGTAGGTGGTGTAGCATATTAAGTCTAAAACGAGTCATGTAAAAGCTGTCCTGTGCATTGTACATCACAGCTAGATATGGTTCCATTCCATGTTCCTTTTTCAATAAGCTGTAGGACAGAACTGTAGATTTACATTTTTTCGTGACAGCCCTTCTCATAGATGACCATTCACCGAAAAGTTTTTTTACCAGCGTCTTGTTCTGGGCCTCTAGGGTTTCGGGTGTGGTAAAAAAGTTTTTGCAGCGATTGCCTCCAAGGAATCTTTTACGTACTTTATCCAGGGTATATGGCCCCCTCTGTCACGATTCAGACAGTCTTTATTGATTTGCCTGCTGAGGCCAGCCACTGGATTGGTCCAGATTTTAATCCAAGCCAGGAGCGGTCTGATCTTTATTTGGTCTTCAATGTGGGGCTCTCCCAGTTCTTCATGTAAAATATAAGATAGAGTACTCTCTGGCACTTTCAGTATTTTCTTAAAAAACTTATTTTCCTCCACCTGAATATGGTGCAGATACTTATTTGTGAATCCCCACACTTCTGACCCGTAGGCTGCTTTAGCGCAGCATATTGACCTGTATAAGTTAAGTACTTGCTCAGGCGACCATCTGCCTAGTCTTCTCCCGTAACCCATTATGGCCCCTGATGATGCCACCAGTTTTGCCGCGTGTTTTTCAAGCAAGGATTTAAAATCTAATTGTTCATCGAATAAAACACCCAAGTAGGAAAAGGACTGGACCTGGCCTATTTTGTGAGAGCCTATCCTATATACAAATTTCCTTTTTGGTCTTACCCCAACTGACATAACGTAGGATTTTTCCAGATTAGCTGACAGATCCAGTGTAGCCATGAAGTTGACAAACCCATCGATCAGCTTCTGGAGCCCCAGCGGTGTTCGAGCTAACAACACCGCATCGTCCGCATAGAGCAGGACGGGCACTGAGCGATGGTCTATTTGAGGGGAATCCACGCTCAGTTTGGATAGTTCCTTGTCCAGGTTATTAATGTATAAGGAAAATAAGAATGGCGCTAAGATGCAGCCCTGCCGCACTCCGCTCGTACATAGGAATGGTTCTGTCTTACTTCCATCTTGGTTGTAGCGGACCGTTGCTGATGTGTTCCAGTGTAGGGCCTTCAGGGTGTCAATTAGCTCTTGTTCCAACCCCAGGCTTTTCATCAATGCCCATAATTTTTCTCTATTTACGCGGTCGAAAGCCGCGGAAAGGTCCATAAACCCCAGGTAGATGGCCCCCTTACTGGCAATAGTGTACTTGGCCGTCAAGAGGTATAAGTTCAGACACTGGTCGGTAGATGATCTTCCCTCCCTGAACCCATATTGTATATCTGTAAGTATTTCGTTATCCTCTGCCCATTCTTGTAGGCGATTTAAAATGGCACGGCCCAACACCTTCGCCGTCACGTCAATTAATGATATGGGGCGATAACATTGGGGGTCATCCCGATTCCCTTTTTTATAGATTGGTACAATTGTTGCCGAGGACCATGAGCGAGGCAGACCTGCCACAACTGCCTCGTGAGAATGGGAGCCCATAACTCAATATTACTCAGATAAAGGTCAGGGGGTATACCGTCAGGTCCGGGTGCTTTGTTTTTGGTTAACCCTAAGATAGCCAGTTCCACTTCTGCCATAGAGAAATCTAGCCGTGCAGTTAGTTTTGGCCTCTGCCCTTCATCGTGAGTTGTTCCCCCTGTATGGTTATACAAACTCTGGAAGTGGTTGTGCCATTGTTCTGGTAAGATGGTATTCAGGATTTGTGGTGTGCTTGGGTCCTGGAAGCACGGTTTGTTTATAACTTTCCAGAACCCAGACATATCTCCTCTTTCTCCCAGGCTTGTATTTGAAGGCTTTCTTTGCGGGTTTACAGGGCCTTTTTATATTTCAATCTGCAATGGGCTATTCTGATGTTGTCCCTAGGGCGCTGTTTTAGATTATATTTAAGATCTTTGTGTGCCTTAATGCAATCTTGGTCAAACCAGCGAGATGTGGTGACTCTATTACTTCTTTTAGGGGTCTTTAATAGCCCGTCGACAAGGCGTGCTATTTCTTCAAATGCACTGACCACCATCACTCCCTCGTTGTTTTGATCCAGGCATACATTTATAGCATTAAGCCCTACTGTTACGAGACTCTTATAGAATTTATCTCCGTCTATCTTTGCCCACCTAAGTCTCCTCCCCTGATCTACCACCTTTTCTGTTGCATCGACTCTAGCCAATGATTTCTTACAATTTAGACATTTTAGTTCCACCACCAAGGGGTTGTGATCACTAAAAATGCTAATTTCAATTGCCATACTGCTGATCCAGTTTCTAAGTATAGGAGAGACCATAATAAAATCTATGTATGAGTGTCAGCCTCTGCCCTTAAAAGTTGGGTTAGGTTCCCCACCACTGCCTAATTCAGTTAAGTCCATTGTGTGACCAGATTATGCCTTTTTGTCACTTTGTCTATTTCTCCCCCCTCTACGGAGTGTGCAAAATGTGGTCCTTTTGCCACTGAACACCGCGACCAATCCTTATTTATTGGTCTCAAATTCTCACAGAGGTGGCAATTAAAATCCCCTGTGAGAATGACACGCGGGGCGCCTTCTACCTTAGTTGATGATAACTGTGCATCTAGGCGGGAATCCAATTATTTTATTACGTTTCCTCTACTATTTGTGCCTACCGCATTATACCAATTTACCAATAAAATATTGGTCCCTTTGGAATGGAAGCCTATTGCCTGCATGTTTTTTGAGTTCCAGTTGTGGTTAAACCATACCCCTTGTATGCGGAGGTCTACATATATTAGTAGTCCTCCAATCGCTCTCCCTGATGAGGACCTTTGCAGCAGGAATTGGGAAGCATTTAAATCCCCCTATGATGTACTGGTTGGGATCAAGCAACCAAGTCTCCTGCAAGCATATGATGTGGAAACTAGTAATATACTGTCTCCATTCCTGGCAATCATATTTGGCCGCCAAACCCGCTATGTTCCAGGATATGACTCTGAGGCCATCCTGACTGACCAACATATTTGCTCCATCCCCTGGTGAGCGGGTTTTCCTATCCACCCCATCTAATATTGGGGCAACTATATTTTCTATTTTTTCAGTATATGGCCTAACTATTGACTCCGTAAGTTGTAACCCCCCTTGTTGCTCTGGGACATCCTTCTTACTGACTCCCCTTGTGCTGCTTCCTTCTGAGGTGGAAGATGTTATATTTCCCAACCCTGTAGACCCATCACCAACTAATCCCCTAACAGATTGTGGTGTACTAGTTACGTCACAGGCAAGTCAATCCACCTCGTCCAATACACTGAACCTATTCCAATGGGCGTGCAATGGAAAAGAAGGATCGTATGCCGGTATCCCCTGCCAAGGTGCTTGCCACTGTTGCACTCTATTCTGGGGGTCATGATGATAGTCCCTACTAGCATGAACTCTATTTGTATACACTGGTCTCTGGGGTGTCGTCGAGTAGAAATAGGATAGATGCAACGGGAGTATTTGAGTGTTTATACTACTAGAAGGGAAATTGCATATGTAATTCACTGCAGAGGTGTCCCTAAAGTTTATTGTTATAATATCACCTGCTATTGTTTTTACTCCTTTCCCAATCCATTCCCCTCTTCTGACGGCAAGTATTTCCCCAGAGATATTTGGTGGTAAAGGCCTATTCACCCTTAGCCATTGCACACACTTATTTTTTAGCTCAATATGATTTTCTCTTTTCCCTTCCTTTAGGGGAGGAACCCCCGTTAGTACGACCACAAAGGGCAGGGCTTCCGGGGGAGATTTATAGTATGGCAACGGGCTGGGTCTTTTTTCTCTGGTACATTTTTAGACTGGATATTTTTGGTCGCGGTATTACTCTCCTTCAGGTTAGGGCCTGTTTTGTCATTTACAGCTGTAGGGTTCCCCGTTCCCTGGTTAGTGGGAGCCTGAGGGGTAGTAAAGGGGCAAGAGAGTAAGGGAGCTCTGGTGCTTTTTGCGATAATGGTTTGTGTACCCATCTTAGTATTTTTTATAGAGGGATTTATAGCTGAAGCTGCCTTATCCTTGTGTGTGTTAATTGGTGTAGCCCTTTCCTGCTCGGCCGAAGCTGGAGTTCCCACTGGAACCGCCGGCTTTGACATTCCTAACCCCCTATTATTTATTATGGATGTTAATCTGTCAATCTTTGACATTAAGGGTTTAATGTGGGTAATGATGGTTTCTTCCAATCCTGTCTTTAAATCGGCTACCATATTTGCTACCCAACAGGGTATACCTGGTGTGGTGTTAGGCATTGGTGTCACCAGGTTATGATTTACAATATGATTTTTCCCCTTTTTTTTGTTATTTACTGAGGTTTTTTTAAGCCTACTTGGGCCTCTATTGTTTGATCTCGACTTTTCCATAACCGGCGGGGGATTTAAGTCTAACGGAATGTCCTCAGCCACTCTAGGAGACCCTGTGGGTGCCTGTGCGCAGGGGATGTCCGCATAGGATGAGGTAAGGCAGAAACATATGTCCGGGACATCTGTTCCAGCGGCTAAAAAATCCTCTCCTGCATCTTGGATAATTATAGTTGGTGGTAGTGAAAGCCTTCTTTCTGTGCTGACAATTGCTGTGGCTACTGCCCCTATGGTTTGTTGTAACATCTTATCTATTGCTGTAAGTGTGGGTAGGGGCTGTGGTATGGCGGTCTTCTGTTTGGTATTAGAACGAAGCGTAGGCATCTTAGCAATTTTGGTCACCTTTCTCATTGTTTGCTAAAGAGTGCTTGTCTGATTTAGGTGTTTTTCGTGTCAACTAGAGAGAGTATCTTTATGCTTTAAAAGGCCAACAATGTCCCCACAAGAATGTTTAGGAGCACAAAATGTTTAATGAAAGTGTCAATAAATAACTTGCCATTAATGTGTTCTCCTCCCTAAAGTCCGTTGGCAAAGAGTTAGGGGGGTGGCCCAGCCCAGCCTCTTCTGGCCTCGGAGGGCCGTAGAGGGCCCGCCCTTTGCCCGGGCTTCGCCTGGCGCTCCCGCGACGCGGGTGTGGAGCCTGGATTAAATGCGCCGCCTGGCGCGCTGCTTCGTGGTGTAACTTCCGGTCCTGGGGCAAGGGCAAGTGGGGAGGGTAGTTCTTGTGTGCCCTCTTGCTCTCCCCTGCTCGGCGGCTGCTGGTGGACTGCAGCGGCGAGGGGAGAGCGGAACACCAACACTGGTCCGGCTTCAGGTAGACTGTGGCGCTAGGTCAGCAACTCGGTATTGGCAAGCAGTAGCTGATTAGGTGTATCCCACCGCTCCACCGATGTGGAGCCTGGATTAAATGCGCCGCCTGGCGCGCTGCTTCGTGGTGTAACTTCCAGTCCTGGGGCAAGGGCAGCTGAAGAGGGTAGTTCTTGTGTGCCCTCTCGCTCTCCCCTGCTCGGCGGCTGCTGGTGGACTGCAGCGGCGAGGGGAGAGCGGAACACCAACACTGGTCCGGCTTCAGGTAGACTGTGGCGCTAGGTCAGCAACTCGGTATTGGCAAGCAGTAGCTGATTAGGTGTATCAATGTAGCCAATTACATGGGGGAATTGCGTGGTGTTATAGAAGTCAAGCTTTGTTTGGTTTAAGCCTTGTTGAGTGATTGGGATGGTTATGTAGTGGTGTATCCGGGTCAGCATGGCGTCCAGGAAACTCCGTAGGCAGCGTGACAGTGTGCTCTGGGAGATCCCCCCTGCATATGCAACTATCCCCTGGAAGCTTCCGGAGGCCAGAAGGTGCAGGCAGCACAGGACCTGGACATGGGTGGGCACGACATTGGTCCTCCTTGTTGGGTGCTGCATCAGGGGGTCAAGGTCTCTGATGAGCTTCTTTATCATTGCCCCATCATTCAGCCTGTATTTGGAGTAGATCTCCTCTTCAGTCTGGCCCAGGAGTGTGATCCGCAGCCGGAAGATGCGCTTCTGGATCCTGCATTGGTTCCGGGCTGCAGCCTGGAGCCTCAGCCGCCTTGCCACGATGTAGAGACCTGGCATTGTGAATGTCCTCATGCTCCTACTCTGTCTCCTTAAGTGTGTTTGTTTAACCCCGGACCTGTTTCTTTTACCAATTGATCTTCATTATTACCACCTGGATTGACTTCTCCTTAAATTGCGATTTGTTTTTTTTCTCGCAATTTACGATGTTTGATGAATTGAATTTGCGATTTATTTGCGATTTTGCAAATTAATTTGCAGAATAAGTGGAAAATCGCTGTTACAGAATCGCAAAGGGGGTTCCACATTGATTCTGCGAATTTAAGTTTGCGAATTTGCAATTTGGTGGGTTTTTTTCTTCATGAATTGCGGGAGCGGAAATTGCGATCGCAATAGCTGTATCGCAGCTATTGCGATCGCAATTTCGGTTGATGAATCTATGCCTAAGTTATCTATTATAGTTTGGTGGAACTTTATTTGTGATGAACATAGAATATCAACTGTTTCACTGTTTCATCTTCTCTATCTCAAAAAATTAATTCTGACTTGCTTTGGCTTCCTTTTACCACTTTCTTATCTTCACACTCATCTCCTCCCTAATAATTCACTTTATTTTCTTCCCCTTCTTCTTTTTGTTTTTTCTCCTTTTTCCTTTCCCCCTTCTATCCCTTTGGTAAACAACTACTTTTAATGCATAAATAACCTTTCCTGTTTCCTTTGTTAATCATAATACCTGTATTCCATATTTTGATGTTTGTTTCTATGGAATCTCATAGTTATATGAACTTATTAACGCTATACTCTTTTAAATAAGGTATATTTTGCTTATTTTCTGTATTATTTACTATCCTTTATCTTTAATAAAAAGTACTTAACTAAAAAAAAAATCTAGTACCTGGGTGATTTTCAAAAAAATAGGAATCTGATCGAGTATTTACCAGAAAGATTGTTACAAAAATAACTTAATTTACATTCATGAACAGCTATCTTCATCGTAAACAATCCTGAATTGTAACACTGGGCTGCAACCCTTGGTCAGTTCTCCTTTGCTCTCTAGCTAGGTTTGTATTCTACAAATATCTGTACATTTATACATGCATAGATAACACTCGTGCTCACACTGTTGAATGTCAGTCGCTCCCAGCATACATGGCAGGTGGTATTATTTTGTCTGACATCCCATGATATAATGTACATTTCTCAGCGTATGTGGAGTTTCCTGTAACCCTTATGTAAGTTATTCTTTGAATCTTTGCTAACTCTCCTGAAAATGTTCCTTGACAACTATTTACAGCAGTTCATTTGTTGTTTTGGTGCAACAGGGGGGCCGCTTCTTGCTATCTGTTGCATCTTCAGAGGTTCAGAGACTTCCTATAACTTCAAGTATTCATAGAAAAGAAGGACCTCAGTGCCCCTTCCCCGAGTTCCTTACTGTTTATGGAATCTCCACCACATCACAGTATTTGAAGACCTGCGCAGAAGGAGGTAACGTTAATCGCATCTCTTTCAGCCGGCTTTGGACCTACCTTCATGCCGATCTCACAGAGGGGAGACACAAAACAGAACTTGCATAAGAGAAGCAAACTGTTTAGCCGTGACCATTCCTAAAGCAGATATTGTACACAATATACATTATCAACCAAAGGCAGTGCTTGAAAACAGGCCACATAAAAAGTCTCGAAAATATACACAAGGGATTCTTTGGCAGACGGAGGCATCAATAGGGGCAGAAAAGAACAAGGGCGCCCAGTGTGTTGGGTTCACCCTTCGAGTGGATGTTGGAAAAGTCTTGTGCAATGTACCCGAATAGCTCTGAACAACAATAAGTAGAGAAACCGATCGGAAAATGAGCGTGGCGATTTCAATCTGAGGACTCACAGCAGGGAAATCAGTTGTAAGAAAGTAGTATATCCTTATTTTGTGCTCTACAAATCACAGTGATTATTGCTGGACAGAATTAGCTGAACTTGTGCGCAGACCCAGTGATCTTTGTTTTGGAAATGTCCATTATCACCACCAAGAAATGAGAAAGAAAATGTATATTACATACCCAATGTTAATATGGTAAGTGGGAGATATTTTGTGATAGTCCTGTTGATTCTTTAATATAGATTAATAGATTGTGGGCCTCGTGCTTGGCAGCGATTATAAATTGGTTTTATCCATACACTCCTTGTTTCAAGAAGTCACTCCAGTTAAAAGCTTATTGTTAATTGTCCCCTCTGGCAAAAACGTTCTTAGAGAGTGCAATTATATTTTATATGATGACTGCAGATTCCCAGGTGCTGAAATTGATCAGTGTAGAATGTTTCTCCTTTAAAGTATTTATTACTCAGACTATATTAATTACTGCAACCCCCTGTTCCCTAATGTTCTTATTTATTTTTTCAGATTATTGATTGTTTCAAAGTATAATTAAAGTATTGGGGGACCTTGTGGGGTTTGTAACTCAGAGAAATTGTGCAAATCTAATTTGCCTGGACACATTATTTATGCCAGTGGTTGTAGGCTCAAAGCAAAAAGTAGTGGTGATAACGCATGCCTGTGCTATTTTCGACGTTGTATTTTACTCGAGTCCTTGAATGCTTAAATTAATTGTATCTGGTTTGAAGCTGGTCATATAGTGACTGAATAACTGCTTTAATTCCCATTCAAATCTCATGTTCTGCAATATACATAAATATACCGTTTTTACTCAGCTCAATACCTTTTCTGTATTCATAGAAAATGGCTGCTAGTGGATGTGTACTTCATTCTACATTTCCTCTAATGATTGAAAGAAAATCCAAATTTTAAGATTAGAAAGGTCATGTTAAAAATATCCATGCTGGTCAGTATGTCCTGGCTGTGTGGCAACTTCTGTCTAAATAGCATACTGATGTATTAAAATAATTTTGTGAGGATATTAGAAAAATAAAACAGCCTACAGTATGAACCTAACGTGATGCATTTGTCAGTTCTAGGTAACATACCAATAATCGTGCATATCACTCTCACTGGGGTTATATTTCTCGCAATATTCTACTGGAATAAAGAATTCGGTCCTTTATATGTACTTTTTTTACTTCAAAAGAATTTTATTATTAGAAAAAAGCAAATAGATATACACAATACATGAAAAAGTGACACAATCAATAAAAAAAGAAATAAGAAGCAATTAGAAATTGGAATTAAAAAATGAGTCGTAACCAGGACCTCAATAAACAAAAGCAGCCTGCCAAAAACTGATAAATGGATGAAGTGAAATAAAGTAAGTGGCTAGGCAAAGTCTACAATCAAAAGTATCACTATCAGCTGGTATAATCAGGGGAGGAGAGGAAAGGAAAAAAAAGAAAGAAAAAAGAGAGAGAGGAAAAAGAAAAAAGATGGGAAAAGGAAATAGGACAGAGAGGAAGAAGAAGGAAAAAAAGGAGAGAAGGATTTCCACCAAACTACCACAACAAACAAGACACCAGTCATACAGACAAATCGAAGGGAAATTGTGCAATCAACCCTTTTGCTGACAAATCCATATAATTATCCAGGGAACTCCAAACCCCACTAGAAATAGGAGGAGAAAGGTGAGCATGATCGACCAAAGTATGGGCACTGCGTAAAAAGGAAACCCAAGCCCACCAGGTGTGATAAGAAACAGCGGAAAAGGATTTCCACTCCATAAGAATTACTTTTACTGCAATAGTCAATAGGAGATCCAGCAACTGTAAATCCAAGGTATCTAAGGGAAGTGGAACTGGGGCAGCTAGTGGACCCAGAAGAATTAATGGAAAGGAAAGTTGGAACGTAATATTAAAGATGAGCATTAGGTGTTTGTGAATGAGGTCCCAAAAGGGAAGGAGGAGGGAGCATTCAAAAAACATATGCGGAAAGTCACCTGGTAGCAAACCACAGCTCCAACATAGGTTATCCTCTTTGAGATTGAGCGAATGTAAACGAACAGGAGTCCAATGAAGGAGGTTAATGGAAAAAAATTTAGATTGCATTAACGATGGGGCTATCTTATTGCGAAGAGAAAATTTACCAATCATCTGCCAGGTATCGGACGAAATATGGTCAGTAACACCATGATCAAAATGATGCAACCACTTATGTTGAGCAACCGTGTGAGTAGGTAATGAAATGGTTGATAAGAATCTGTAGATTTTAGAGGCTACATGACCAGATTTAGTCCATATTTGAAAGAGAGAAATCGTAGGGGAAGTAGGATGAAAACGCACCTTAGCAAGAGCTACTTTGATTTTAAGAAAAGTATAAAATTCCAAATTAGTTAAAGAATGTTGTTGAGCTAAGGATGAGAAGGGAAGTGGCTCATTATTAGAGCCATAAAGGTGTCTAACAAGCGATATCCCCTTAGTAGCCCAATAAGACATCAGAGAAGGATCAATATTAATTTTGATTTTAGAATTCCGCCAAATAGATGACCACCCGGATGTGTGCAGTGGTATCGCCACTTTCCGGTCTACCCTCCGAACCGCAGCAAGAGTATCAAGAATAATCGAGCGGGAGAACAGGATAGACAGGGTAGATGCAGTGCAAAAGGAGGCAGTCGGTAATGGAGACGCCAATTCCTGCTCTATTAATAACCAAGAAGGAATATGAATAGAGGGAACAGAAAACCAAAGAGCACCTTGAGACGCCAAAAAGGCAGTTTGGTATTTTTCCCAATCAGGAAGATTGCAACCTCCCATATCATAAGGCTTTCGCAAGAATTTATATGCAATCCTAGCCCGTTTGTCATTCCATAGAAACTTAGAGGTCAGAACATCAATTTCGTGAAAGAAGGAGTCCGATAACTTTACTGGGAGCATAGATGATACAAAATTAATAATAGGCGTAATC
Organism: Lissotriton helveticus; assembly: GCF_964261635.1. Classification (NCBI taxonomy): domain Eukaryota; kingdom Metazoa; phylum Chordata; class Amphibia; order Caudata; family Salamandridae; genus Lissotriton; species Lissotriton helveticus. The sequence continues at coordinate 114,781,144 of NC_136062.1, read as the reverse complement.
ATCATTTTGAGGGTCTGCAGGCGACCCCACCAAGAAATGTGTTTAGGAGACCAAGTATCCAAGAGACGTCGTACTTTAAGAATAGTCTGAGATTCATTATAGGCAATTGTAGCAAATAAGGTAGAGCAAAAATAGATACCTAAATATTTTAACTGCTTAGACTGCCATTTGAAACCAGCAGAACCCATATGCGTAGAAAAACAGTAGGCATTCAAGGGGAACATCTCAGTCTTATCCCTATTTAGGGTGTATCCTGAAACTTTCGAAAAAAGGGAAATCGTACCTGAGATCGCCGGGATAGCCAAAACAATATCATCTGAGAAAATAAGAACATCATCCGCGTAGGCCACAGTTTTAATACAATGAGGTCCAAAAACAAAACCTTTAATATTTGGATTTGTGTCGATCAATCTGAGGAGAGGGTCAATGGATAATAGAAACAAAAGTGGAGATAACGGACATCCCTGTCTAGTAGCCTGGCGAAGAGTAAAAAAGGACGAAGTAGCCCCATTGACCCTTATATTAGCTTTAGGTTGAGAATATAGGGACATTACCATAGTAATGAAGGAGTCACCAAGATTGTGTGCACCCAAGACAGCTCGAAGAAAAGGCCAAGAGACCTTGTCAAAGGCCTTTTCAGCATCAAGGGCCAAGGCCGCGGCAGGGAGAAGAGAACGTTTAGCTGCACCAAGAATATGGCAAAAAGTACGTATATTATCGTGCGCAAGACGGCCTTTGACAAAGCCCGTTTGAGAGGGGTGAACCAATTTAGGAATGAAGGACTCTAATCTCTTGGCCAAGATTTTAGCAAAAATTTTAGCCTCTATGTTAAGAAGGGAGATAGGACGGAAGTTTTTGGGCTCTGAGTGATCTTTCCCCTCTTTTGGAATCACGACAATGGTAGCTTCAGCCGCAGTGCCAGAGACAGAGCCATTCTTAATAAAAGCTTCAAAGACAGATTGAAGCTTGGGAACAAGCACTGGAAGAAAGGTTTTATAGAACAAAATAGGGTAACCATCAGGCCCTGGAGCTTTCCCAGAACGAGTAGCTTTAATTGCGGCAATGATTTCTTCAGGAGTTATCGGACCATTTAAAGAAGTACTATCTTCCTCAGATATCGACTTCACCGGGACAGTTTTCAAAAAGTCCAGACACTGCTCAAAAGAAGCTTGATTAGAAGGGGTATATAATTTATCGTAGAAGTCACGAAAGACTTCAAGAATTTCCCCAGTCTGAAATTTTTTAGAACCAAGATGATCATTAATAGAAGAGATTTGAGAAGACTTAAAGGAGGAATCCTGAAATTTTAATGTAGCCGCGAGAATCGTCCCAGCACGATTTTTTAATAATAGTCTTTTGGATTTTTGAGCTTGAACCCCTATATGGGCTCTTTTGGTAACTATAGTATTATATTTGTACTTTAATTGCTTGATAGCCTGTAAACAAGACTTATCCTTAGAGTGTCGAAAGGAAGACTCTAGAGATTTTATTTCAGTTGCTAAATCTGAAAGTTCTTTTTTAATATTAGCATTTCTTTTCGACATACATTTAATAACCTGTCCACGGAAGGTACATTTAAACGAATCCCAAAGGACAACTGGGGAAGAGACCGAGCCTTCATTCTCAAGGAAAAAGGTCTCGATATCCGTAGAAAATTGATCCACTTGGGCCTCATCATACAAAATTTCTGTATTAAGCCTCCAGGAACGAGCATTTGATTTAGGAGCAAAGGACAACAAAGTAAAAGTAACCGCGGCATGATCAGAAATCAAGATAGGATGAATAAGCAGAGAAGAGGAAGCCGAGACTAGAGAGGAGTGGACCAATAAATAATCAATACGAGAAAAGGTAGAATGAGGTGAGGAAAAGAAGGAAAAATCACTACCAGTGGGATTGTGAAGACGCCATACATCTTGAAGATGAATTAAGGAACACATATTAAGCATTTGTTTATGAGATTTTGGAGGGCGAAATTGAAAAGCTGAATTCCTATCAAGCATGGGGTCCATTGGTAAGTTAAAATCTCCACCTACAATAAGATTCCCAGAATGAGGTGTGTCATTCAATTTTTTGGTAACCGTTTTCCAAAAGGACGGATCATCTTTGTTAGGGGCGTAAATATTCATGACATAAAGATCCGTATTGCCATCAGACAACTTAGTTAATAACCACCGACCCTCAGAATCATGATCAGAAGAGACTATGGATAAACCAGAATTTTTTGAGATTAAAGTAATGACCCCATTTCTTTTACCATAAGCATCAGAACAAACCACATCTGATACCCATTCCTTCTTCAGAAATAGCGCCTCTCTAGTAGATACCTTAGTTTCCTGAAAAAGGACTAGATCTGATGAGAGAGATTTGCAATAGTCTAAGATTTTCGATTGTTTCACTGGATGATTAAAACCCTTAACATTAAGGGACAACACATTCAAACCGGCCATTAATATACATAGAAAAGTATAACATAGACCCTAAATGGAAAATAAAAGAAAACAGAGAGCACGAATAGAAGCGTCCAGACAAGAAACAAACCTGTCGAAGAGGAGGAGGCCATGGGGGAAATCCGAAAGGAGAAGAGAGAGAAAATAGAAGAAAGAAGAAGAAGGAGAGGGACCAGCAGGGGAGGTCTGAAAAAGACCAACTTCATATTAGGGGGGAACGTGGGAAGGCGAGCAAGGATACCGTCAGAAGAATAAAATTCAATCAATAACAACAACAACCCTAATACAGTGTATAAACTGGTTAAGCTTAATGAGGAGAAAGCAACATCTGAAAAATGAACTAAAACCATTAGATTATATGCAAAAACAATTCATAATGTGGGTCTAAAGAGTCAGTAAGCATGTAGCAAATTAATACATAGGTAATATAGCGAGTATATTAAGCATGGGCGGATTTTGCGGATCCACGATTCACGAATTTGCGAATTCACGGATTGTGGATCCGCAAAATCCACGGATTTTGCGGATCGGCGGATTTGGGGGCGGGGCTTCCTCGAGTGTGTGGGCGGGGCCAAACGGACGGGGCTTCCATGCGAGCGCACATGCCTCTTGTGTGTATAAAAGGTCAGAGACCGATCAGAGCAGCAGATTAAGAGACAGAAGCTCCTGGTCACAGGAACAGCACGGGGATTGCGCTCGTGAAAGTCAAAGATGCAAATGCCTCTGGCCAGCATCACAGCGGATTTTCGATGGTATATTTGGGAAGAAGGCACACCTGCCCAGCCTCCACAACGCTCACGATTGTTTTTGGGCTGATGAATGAGTCACTGAATTTAAGCTTCAACTAGGGCACATGCTTTATTGATATCTGTAAGTGTTTCCTGTTGAGGTTTAATTTTTGTGCCAGGACCGTCGTGCCAGAATGAACCCTGCCCTTCATATTTATTCAAGAAGACACCACCGTTTTTCCCCATCGTAAATAATTTACGATGGCGCCGGCAAGCTGCCAGCGCCATCCTGAAAAAGTTACTTAATTAGCTTCAACAGGAAGCTCCAATTGATAAAATAAAGCAGGCGCTCGAGCCCCTGCTTTATCTTATCTATTAGAGCTTCCTGTTGAAGCTAATTAAGTAACTATTTCAGGATGGCGCTGGCAGCTTGCCGGCGCCATCGTAAATTAGGCTTGAACTTTTGACCGCGGAATCCGCCGCTCGCGGATTGCGGATTTTCGGTAAATTCGCGAGAGTTCGCGGACCGCGAATTTACCGAAGATCCGCAAAATCCGCGATCGGAGCGGATTTTGCGCTCATGCTTAGAGTATATCATAGACAAGTTGCATAGGAAGAAGAGAGAAAGACATCTAGCAGAGAAAAGAAATAGTGAAATTGTATATGCCAAGTCAGAATTAAAAGAAAGCGCCAAAAACATAGAGAAGTAAACGAGGATGTATATAGAACAAAATCAGGATTTAGAGAGAATAAAATCAAGGATAAAAATAGAAAAAACCGCCATATCAGGCAGATGTATATGCAAGAATGAACGACAATCAATTAAGTAAATTTAGTAAATAGAAATAACTTGTAATACGCAATTTGAGTTTTTTTTTAAAATAGAAGAACATATTAACTACAGAGTAATGAAAAATAGGAGAGCAGGAGACTAGAATATGGAGAATAAGTATAGAAAACTTAGAACTAGGATAGAGAGGCAATTATAATACTAGGTAACGAAGCAAGTGATGAGACTTATCATAAGCTAGATATATAGACAACTTATACAATAATAGGAATTGAGCATTAACTACATAAGCGTACATAATAAGCATCTATTAAACAGTTTATCTAACCAATGTATAATATCATGCATTAGCAAGTAACGATGTAAACATTGAAGAACAAACCACATGACAAAAAAGCCATACGAAATGAACATATAAAACAACAACAACAGTAAATGGGAGATAAATTAGAATCAAAGGAAAGAGAAGAAGAAAAGAGGGACATAAGACCAAGACTCATACATAAAAGAGAGGGAAATAAAAAGAAGCAGAAAAAGAAATACTAGAAGAACCGAAAAACTAACTCGAGCAGAGAACAAGCAGAGGGAAGGAAGAAGACGAATAAGTACAAGAAAAAACAAATAGGAATATGGACAACATAAATAAAAGGAATAGCTCCAAAAAGGTTAGAAGAGAAATAAATAAGATATACCGAAAAGAGTGGTAAAGTATAACATAGAAATAGAAAACGCATAGAGAAGGGAGAGAAGAAGATAGACCGTAAATCATTAATTGGCAAACCTCACACAGGATAGTAAAAGAATACAAACAACAGTGAAGAGTAAAAATACTATACAGAACAAAAAGTAATAAACTTAATGAACCTGAAAGAAAAATAAGTCATTGCATAGAACAAACCACCCAATTGGTAAAGCCAGAAACAGACAATCGCAATATATCCACAACAGGGAAGCATCAAACCACCAAACAGATCATAAGAGACCTATAGAACAACAGATCTGAAACCAAAAGAGAAAGCAGAGAAGATATAAGTATACATTTCAAGTGCCAGAAGCACCAGGATCAAGAGAAGTCGCCATTTGAAGCTCCATCTGCAGTTCCATCTGATTGTCCAAGAAGGTGGTTAGGTCAGCGGGTTCGTCAAAAATTCTGGAGCGACCCTTGAAGGTAATATGAAATTTCGATGGACCAGAGAAGGAAAAAGGGATGTTCATGTCAGAAAGACGTTTCCGAAGATTAAGGAAGCCTTTTCTCCTTATCACCGTATCCCTGGTGAAGTCCTGAGAGATTGAGATTCGATGACCTTCCCAGATAACAGCTTTAACCTTCCTCATGTGGGCAAGAATCTGCTCCGTGTGTTGGTGACGCAGTGGTTTAAAAATTATGGCTCTTGGCTGTGTGGCAGATTTAGAACGAAAGGTAGGAACACGATGAGCCCTTTCCAATTCAAAGTCTCTCTGGAAGGAGATTTGTAGAGTAGAAGGAATCCATTGGTATAAAAAGTCAAGCATAGAAGAGGATGATTTCTCTGCATCTTCCGGCAGCCCAAAAATGCGCAGATTTGATCTGCGATTACGATCCTCCTGCTCCGTGAGGTCCCTTCGCAATGCCGCCATTGAGCGCTCCATGCTGGAGAGAGACCTAGATTGCTTCTGCATATTATCCTCTGCCCCACTAATACGTGATTCTGTGGCCGAAACACGGAGAGAAAGAGCCTTAAAGTCATTCCTGATAGCAGACACCTCCACTTGCAGTAAATCTGTATTAGTCTCTGTGGACTGCGCAATATCATGAACTTCATTAAGTCTGGTCAAGATTGCATCAAGAGTGGTATTGGTATCCGATTGAGAAGACTCAGGCGTAGGGGACTGAGATTTGATTCTTTTAAGAGAGGTACCAGGGTCTTTAACATCTTTAGTAGTTGATGACCGTCCCATATTTGAAGCCATGGGATACCAGCCACAGAAGAAAAAAAAAAAAAAATGAAAGGCCACTTGAGGTATAATAGAGGCAGGCAAGGAAGGTCAAAGGTAGAATATTCCTACAAAAAGTAAGGAATATAGCACATTGGAAGCACGCAGGCAAAATAACCCAAAAAGGCGGACTTATAATGCATTCAGTCTCAGGAGATAATAGTAGAGAATACCAAAAAAAAACCTAGCAGCGAAAGCAGAGAAACACAGAAGAAACAAATGCAGCTGCAGTTTGGAATTAATACCCAGGGTAATCCAATGCGTCATTGAGCATAAATCGCCACAAAATATCAGCCAAGCAGTGCAGAGAAAAGAGAAAATAATAGATAGTCACAAAGTAACCAAATATGGGGAATGGCACCTGTGAACTCGTTGACCCTGCAAGATTGTGTTCATGTAGTGCTTTCTGAGAGGAAATTGCGAGCTCCGTCACCAGCAGCTAAAATGGCGGTCGCAGACAGAGATAACGAGCGTCACCGCTGTCTGTCATAAATCACACACGGAGGGCTGGAGAGCGACGGAAATATAAACAAACTGCTCTCGGCATGTTCAGTAGACCAGGAGAGGATTTCCACCGCAGAAGGGCAGCTGGAAACGGATGAAGGAATCTCCAACGGACCTCGTCGCCCTGGAGCTCAAGCGCGACCCGCCATCACTCAGCGGCGCGCAAGCCACGCCCCCCCGGTCCTTTATATATACTTGAATGGCATGGAAGAGGCACTGTTTTATCCTCAATTCTGGGTGCCATCTTCAACCCTGAGATTATTCTGTCCACCTCATTTTCTGTCACTGTTTAGTTTAAATATTTTTAGTGTTGCCCTAGTTCTGAGCAGCTCATCTGTAACTGGGAAGAGTTTATATCATGCTTCATAATCATATAAAGGTGTCTGTGTATGGTGAGATAAACTCTTTACACCTGAGCTTGTTTCACCTTCAAGAAGGCTTTCATGTGGCCTTAACCCCCTCCGTGCTCCCGTCGCGAGCACTACCTCCCTGGTGCTGTGAACGGCCAACGGCCGACGCAGCCCCACCCACTCTGTGGAACGCCTGCACTGCGGTGACATATTCGCCATGGTAAACGGGTTAAGAAAGACAGGGGTCAATGCAATAAATATACTTTACAAATTAGCGTTTTTTTCTTCCTTGCTTGTGTTTCTGGGCTTTAGTGTCAACTCCCGTGCAAGTTTGCTATTCTGGTATGTCAGCACAAGTGGCTACAGGTTTGAAATGTTTGCCTGTGTCTGTACCCCCACTGAGACTTACCTTTTCAGGCACACCCTCAAAAGCACAACCTGAGCTCACATTCCTAGATAGCTGCTTACATCTAGGGACAGTTCCCAGGTCCAGCACTTTTTCTGTGAGAATTGTCATACGCAAAGTATTGACTTTCTTTACGCGCTCGATCGTGGGCAGGTACGTTTCATGCACTGACCAATTTCCATTAAATACCTGGGGCTTGGCATGGAAAGCAGTGAGACTCCACCTTAAGAGAGTAAGAACATAAAGCATGTGCCACCAGAGCAGTGCCTAATTTGTAATAAATATTAAGTGCCATAGCTATCGTCAGGAGGCTATTGCAACTTGCACCACACATTGCCCCTGCCATGCTGCCACTGATCGTAACAACACTACTACTAAACATCACACTCCCACAAGCGGGACCATTTCAGACTTTTAGAGGCCCCCAAAGCTATAGGAATGCTTGGGCAGCAGGTAATAGTCATTTTTAATGTATATTGAATTAATAATTAACTGTTGTTGTAGTCATCTCTAAATTAGCCAGCAGCGCCGCCTTGTGGCAGACTGACTCAAGAGCCGGTGTTGACAGTTTGGTGCTGGTGCCGAACGCTGGAAACCATCGGCCCAAATTAAGCACGTACATAGGACCAATGGTCCCAGTAAACAATAAATAAACACAACAAATATATCAAGCAAAACAAATATTCCAAAACATTCTTTGGTTAGCACAGTGTTATTTAATCACAGTGGGCGTATACACGTTGATAGTATTATTCAATTGAATTTCAAGAAAGTGCCCCTAGAGCAGGGAAAAGGGAAGCGGGGGTGGTGTGCTTGAAGTGAGGATATGAAAGTGATTAGGAAGTGTGAATCACATACATATAATTATTTACAACAACATTGGCTTATATCTTAAAGCCCAACAAATTCACAATAAGCCAAAATAACTCTAATTATCCATGATTCTTGACAAATTAAGCACAGCACCAGAGTGATGTAACAGTAATCCATACCAAGAACTCTCAAAATTGGGAAGAGAATTGGAACGGCAAAGATCGCTGATCTTAAGTGCTTCAGATAAAGATTTAGCAGCAGTAATGCATGAAATTAGTCAGGTAATCCATACAGAAAGATCTGGTGCCAAGAGTTTGGTGCTGAAAACTGAACACTGTTCCAATATCTAGATACAAAGTCAGTAGAAAGAAAAACAACCTCAGTGCTGTGGTGATTGGCACCTTTGCACTCTTCCCGCTCGCTTTAGCCACCCCTGTCTTCATTGGTGGAAGAAACCTTTATATGAAACGTTTCTACTGGATTTTCATTGGCTTGCCAGTAATCAACCCTGTCTATGTCGTGTCATTCAACATTACTTAACAGTGTCCTTATTAAATATATTAAATCTTTCTGTGTACTGAATTCCTCCTATTCTCATTAGACAATATAACCAACCTACAAACATTGATTCACCTGAGTAGTCGAAGAGAGGAGTATAAGTAGAGTTGAAGTGACAGAGGAAGAAAACAAGAATGATATGATTTTGAAAGAATCGTCGCCCAGGTAGTTTTTCAGGGCACCTTTCAGCCGAGATTATTTTCGCTCACTATGCCAGTCCAGATCAATATCAGCCATAAGCAAACAAGTCGTTGTCATGTTCATTTTGGCACAATCGCCCTGAACAGTAAGGGCCCGGTCCCCTCTAGAAAGGAACACAACCCCAGACCTGTTGCAGCCCATTTGGGGTCTCATTAGGGAGGTGCAGCCATGTCTGAGCATTGTCATAGCACTTAAGGTGCCTCATTTAGAAGAACAAAGAAGTGGTGGGTGGATTATTTGAAACGTCAGTAAATCCACACACCTGTTGCACTTAAGGTTTCTCACTTAGAAAAGAAAAGACTGCTAGGTAGGAGGTTTGAATGAAACCCGGCCACTGGTAATTGCCATGCTTGCATTCCCACCCATTTACCCCCACTATGCCATAGCAGAAAGAGACCAACACTGGGCAAATCACTCTTGGTCATTCTTCTGTAGCAACAGTCAGTCCATCAGATGATGACGTGGCCTAACCTCCATGGTGTCATCATAGGTCCTGGTCCTGTGAAATGGATCCACCACGCCATTAATCACTTACAATTACCGCTAAGAAGTATTAGGGGGGCGAGCGAAACAAAAGGGTGGGGGGAATAAAAATGGAAGAATCAGAGAGGGGACATTCTTCTTGTGCTTTTTGGTCCACATCCCTTCAAGCAGTATGTGTCTCACTGGCAACATCCTGTGTGCTGGATATGACGCACTGAGAGTCAGATCAATACTGCAGTAAAGGCAAGGCTACACTGCATCCATTACTTCACTATGGATCAGTTAAAATTTACTCAGCTGACCTTTGAATTCTGTAATTGGTTATAGACCTGCTAAAGAGACTTAATCTGCCTTATTTTTATAACACGTTTATTTATTTATTTAGTTAAAAGATTTATAAAGCACACAGCGACCCAACAGTGTTTCTCAGCGCTAAATAGGGCAAGCAAATTGCAGATAGCTGAAACAGAGAGATTAAACTTGGTTATAAAGAAAGGTTTTTAGCTTTTAACGGAAGGCTAATAGAGACCGACAGGTCCAACGTTCCAAAGGAAGGGAATTCCACAGGTTAGGTCCAAGATAGGAGAACGAGCGGGTCAGCCGCACTCTGGGAACAGAAAAAATAAAGAGGCTGGCCAATCTCAACTAACGGGTAGGTGGGTAAGATTTGACCAGACTTTGTATGTACGAGGGAGCAAAGCTGTGTTTAGCTCGAAACATATAACATAGAGACTGGAACTCAATGCGTTTGTTTAACTTAAGCCAATGAAGCTGATGGAGCAGAGGAGAAATAGAGGCTTTTCAAGGCAACCAAAAAAGCAGGTGAGTGGCTGCGTTTTGAATGAGCTGTAAACGGCAAACGTTGGTTTTGTCTGCGCCCCTGTACAACACATTGCCATAGTCAAGTCTGGAGATCACTAATGCCTCCTATACAGTTCTTTGGGTAGTGGGAGGAATTAACCAAAGGATTCTTTTTAGCTACTTGAGAACCACAAAGCCAGTTGCGGTGACTCCAGACAATTGGGCTCTGAGAGAGAGATTATTATCAATGATAAAACCCAAGTTCTTAACCTTCGGAACCGGAGCAGGTAGAGACCCCAGAGAGTTCGGCCAATGGTTTGCTCCCTAGAGATCAGGATTGTTTCCCAGAATGAGGACCTCAGTTTTAGAGCCGTTCAGCTTTAAAGCATCACTGGACATCCACAGAGAGATATTACGCAGTCTGAGCTGGAGCAAGGAGGAGTCCTGATGCTGAGCAGATGAAAGAGAAAAAATGATCTGAGTATCATCTGCATTGTACAATAACAGTCATGTATGAATATTTTATTGTGCTGTGAATGCAATATAAGCAAGCTTAACACAGGCCTGCTATATATACCACTGAAATAATATTAACAAAACATTTTACAGAAACATTCACCTATATTAGCACACACTTGTGGTGAAAGGGGAATGGCCGGAACAACAAGGGCAGGGCCACCCGTGCCATAACAAGGCGCGTGCAACCACGCTTGCCTGAACAACGCATCTGCATTAACCACGCATATGTGTGGTTAAGGCAGTATCTAGTGTTCCAGATTGGAAGGGGGAAGAAGAGGAAGTGTTAGAACAGTTATAGTTAGTTTAGGGGTAGTTTTAAGGACTGGGTTTGGGGGAGCTTTTAGAAGTGGGGGCAGTTTTAGTGCTCTGGGTGGGGGGGTTCAGGGTAGTTTTTTTAATTGGGGCAAGGTTTTAGGCCTCAGGGCAGTGGAAGGGGTTGGGGTCATTTTATGGACAGTGCAGGGTACATTTTAGGACTTGGGCGGGTGGCGAAGTAGTTTATTGTAGGGGACAGGGTTATGTATCTCAGGAGCAGGGAAGGGGTAGTTTTAAGGGCAGGGCTGGTGTTAAGCCTAAGGGCGATGGGGTCAAGGGTTAGAATTTTAGGACATAGGGCAGGGGGGTCGGGGTAATGCCGATCTTAACCACACATACTTCCTTACCATTCATGCCTTTACAACAAAATTGCTTGATTATGGCATGCGTGCCAAGGGAATGTGTGGTTAAGACACATTTGTGGTCTGGAATGCTTGGTAGAGGCACGCATGGTTTTGCCATGTGTGCCTCTGCCATACAACTGTGGTGCAAGTTTCTGGTATTTCCTTTGCCCATAAGCATTACTTTGTGCATTGAGATGAAAATTGAGAGCACTGGAGTTTATAAAAATATTAAGCATGAAAACAAGCATTTGTTGCGCCTAGACAATGATAACCTGAACAGAACATGGTGAGTGTAAATGCTGTGCCAAAAGCCAAGTTTATCGTGCTGTAACACTATTTAAAAATCTGAAGTTGGCATATTAATCCCAAATGCAGCCTACAGGTGTGAACCTGCAAAATGCATCTAAAGCATGCAAACTGAATCCCTAACCGACTGACTCATCTTACTTGAATCTTGATCTTTCAGAAGATACAAAAATAGAAGTGTGAAGCAGGTGCTGGATCTCGAACTCTGGAGCTGCTCAGTCCTAGTGCCTCAACACTGGGCAGCACGATGAAGCGCTAGAGGAAGGCAGGAGAAGCATTGGGATCAACACGTTTGGAGTCTGAAGAGCTGGAGCCTGAAGAGATGCTACTGATACCTGTTCAGAAGTCTGAAAGGCAAGCAGGGCGCTCCTGGGCAGAATATTATACAGAGGTACACACAAGACCTGGAGCCGCTCTCAAGAACAGGAGAGAGGAAATGTCACAAGCAAACAGAGAGTCCCAGACCGGGCATGGCTTTCAATTTTTTTTTCAAAACAAAGTAACCCCACGTTTAGAGAACCTGGGGTATTTAAAGTATGTTTTGTAAACAGTAATTCAGTCGGGCCAGTGGTCCTGAATACGCTGTTTTTTAAAAAGGAAAAGTAATAGAAAATAGGTTCCAGATGTTTTTAATCAGGACTCTATAATATTCAATGAGACACAATTGCAACAGTTATAAACTCCAACACCCTCCGAACAGTTTAGTCTATAATGCAATTAATGTATTCATTGCAGTATTTTAGATGATATTTCAATATCTTTTTTTATTTTTTTTAATATGATCCAGTGCTCACAGGTGAGCAAAAAAAGTGCTCTAGTAGGTGATGTAATTATAAAAACATGCAACTCTTAAAAAACATAACATTGTACTTCTATCAATGAGTTTATATAATAAAACCAGGAGTTTAGTATAGTTATGAGGTCAACAGCATTTTGATTTCAAGCACTCAAGATCATCTTCAGGACAGGTGTGTGAGCACCTGATATCACTGGAAAGGAAGAAAAGAAAAAGAAGAAAAGGAGGCTGTCAGGCCAGAACAATTAGGGGCCTAATACAATTTATACAATGTAGTTGAAAAAGGTTAAAGATACTTAATATGGATAGTACAGGTTAGAGTTGGGTCATCGCAGTAGTAATGAATCAATATAAATAGAGTTGACGCCAATTACTAATGAACTAATGGAAGTAAGGGGCATTATTTAAAGTGATTACTGATATTAGGAGGTTTGCCTTTTTTTGTTTAAATCTCTTTGATTGATTTCTATTAATATTCACCAGATACTCAACAACAGAAGGCAGACAGTTGCAGGTAAGTTACAGTGTATACCTCGTTAGTCCACAGTAAGGGAGTTATAAGATATGGTGCACAAAAGATAGCCATAGGATACAGAACCCAATGCTAAGGTCCTATATATCAAAAGGTACATTAGGGGCCCCACCCAGTGCTGCAGCATCAGTGCACATCAAGCAGTCAGGGTTCTCATGAATACCTGTGCCTAAACCATCTGGACCAACACATTTGCATCCTCTATAGGCCAGTATGGGGAGGAAGCTATATGGCACAAACAAGAAGGAAAGAAAAGGCTTTTAAAAAGAAAGTAGGAGAGCCCAATGGATGGAGTGTACTAAGAGCATAACAGATCCAAAATAACGTTATTAGCTACTCTAGTGCGGGTACCCTGGTTTGGAGTTGACACTGTAAGTCTTAGTTTAATATAATACATCATGGAGGTCTGTCCAGATTGGCACAGGTCTGCTATGAGCATTTTATCGAGGACTAATGGCGTGTGGAAGTTCCAAGCACTGCCTGCAATGAAAGGTCAGGGCGGAAACCCCCAGGTCTGCTGGCCGGTGAAAAAGCGAGAAGACAAAGAACAAAACCCCAATAACGAAGACATAGGAGGAAAGAAATGAAAGAAGAACAGAAAAAGAGGAAGAAGAAGAGGGAGAGGATAGTGCTATGTCTCATTGATGTAGGGAAGTGTTAGACCTGGCACCATTGGTGTGGGTCTCCCTTCCATTTTTGCTGTTGCCTCATGTATTTTTGCTGGTATTAGATGCTCTGGGCACTGTGCCACTGCTATTCAGTGCCACAGTGCAAGTGCTCCCTATTGTAAATTGATGTGTTAATCAGTGTTTCCATGTTTGGCTTTTTGGTTTACTTGTCAGACCCTAGTACAGTGCACTGAGTGTGCCCAGGGCTTGTACATCCAAATGCTGCTGGTGGGCCTGCAGCACTGGTTGTGCCACCCACAGAAGCAGCCTTGTAAAATGTGTCTATGGTCTGCCATTGCAGAGCCTGTGTGCAGGCTGGTACTGTCACACTGCCTGGGCAAGTGCACCCACTTGCCAGACCCTAAACCTTCCCTTTTCTTCATATCAGTCACCACTATGGTAGGCCCACGGGCAGGGTGCATTGTAAGTATAAGGTAGGACAAGCCCTGATGTGTGTGGCATGTCCTAATAGTAAATTACAGCCATTTTCGTTTTTCACTATTGCAAGGCTACCTGTTCTCCATAGGCCCGAATGGGCTGTTAGATTATTACATGTTTATAATCCTAACTGTCTCAGAGAACATGGTAGAAATTCGAGTTTAGTATGCCTAAACTCAGAATGATAAAATACATATTTTAGTGAAGTTCGTTTTAACATTCTGTGTTTGCAAATACCACTTTTAGAAAGTAGGTATTTGCTTGTCTAACCATTCAAACCTGCCTCTGCTAGGTTGTGTATTCCTTTGTCTGGATTTGTGAGTGACAGGGCTGGGGGATTCCAAGAGACAGGCTGAGTCACCCAGTGGTGAATAGAGAGATCTGCATGTAGATGGGAGGGAGGAGGTGCACCTGAACCTTGAATGGGGCTGTGCCTGCCTTCCACAATGCTGGCTCCACCCACTGGGGAGCGGCTGATGTCTCTGCCCTGCACACTGAAAGAAGAGAAGGAGTCCTGTAAACAAAGTGCTCCAGGACTGTACTTGCCTTCCACAATGCCGGCTCCACCTCCTGTGGGGTTCGTCTGATGTGCCTGCCCTGCACTGTGAAAGGAAAGGAGAAGTCTGGTAAACAGAGTGCTTCAGAACTGGTTTGGCCTGGGCAAAGGCCCCTCTCCCCTCAGAGAACAAAGGATTTTGGGGTATAAATATTGGACCCGGATCCCATGAAATTAGACCACTTTGGACTACAAGAAGAAACCTTTACTGAGGAGAGGAACCGGAAGGAACTGAGGAGAGACTATTCCCAAGCTGAAGTGCTGCTTGGGGGATTGGCCTGCACTGGTTGCCTTACTGCCCAAGGAAGGAGAAAGGACCAGTGGAACCATTTGGAGAGCGGAACGCCGGACAAACCTGCTGCACTACTACAATGCATGTTTCCAACGAGGTGAGGGTCGTGGTCCAACCACCTCATCTGAGCTGGCAGAAAGGAAGGGGCATAAGGCCGCCAATATGGACCCTGCCTTACATGTCCTGCCACAGCTAGACCTGCTTGATGATGAGGAAAATTGACAGTGTCGTGGTGGCAACCACCGGTAAGTGACACACCTATCTCTCTACATAGATCCAGTAGCAAATCAATGGCCTGCCATTAAAAATCTGTGGTGTTCCTTTGTCTGCATGTATGTGGGTGTCTGAGCTATATCTGTTATAGTCATTATGCTGTGACAACTTGACACATATGTAGTGAAGCCGGACATGAGGGGGCCTCAGGCCTTTCAGTGGCCCAGGTGCTGTCGGTGATCACCACTGGCAGTACAAAAACATGTGGTGAGAGGGGTCCCCATCAGCCTCTCCATTCTAGCCATTACCCTTACGATCAACAATCAACATCTGAACCCTGCAGCAGATCCACACTTCATTGCCTTTCATTTCGCTTCCAAGAGACTAGTTATAGTCCATTCACAATCTCATCATGTCAGAACTTAAGCTGTTCAAATATACAACACTACAAAGTCATAGTAGTTGCCTATTGATCCCATGCAAATCACAGCCTATCACAAATCCAATAGTCCTGCCTTATCCTAGGTGAAATGTCATAGGTTCACATATCTGGATGCAATGACAGGACCAGCAAAATACTAGTCAGGTGGCACATGAGGATAAGCACAGATTTGCAGGTTACGTGTCATGAGACAAGGCCATAATTACATCAGGCACTGCCCTTACATGGATTCCTCCAGTTAGTCTCAACCCACTTAAAGGCCTGGGTGGCCTGAATAGACCCTGGAAAGAGTGAGTAGTGTGAGTTGTGTATCTGGCTTTGAAGTGTTCCGGGGAATGTCAATGGTTAGTACCGGCAGCTTGCAAAAGCTGATGCTCATAAAGTACCCAATGAATATCCATATGTGTCCACACCCTCAGTGTGCGAGACATTTGCCATTCAGCACAAGTACCACATACCACTGAAGCAGATGGAACAGTAAATACACTCATAATAGTCCATAACCAGTGTTGGCAAATTAAAACAAAAGCATCACCATAATATCATGCAAGTAAGTCAGAGTAGGTCCTCCAATTACTAATTCTAAAAAGAACCATTGTCAATTTCAACAGTCCTTTTCATCAAAGTAAGTACTAGTAGCAATATGGGGGCGTGGCTTGGCCGGCTGCAAGATGGCCGCACTCTGAGTGGGCTCTGCCGGCCAAGCGATATAATCCGGAATAATCCTGCAGACTGTGGTGTCTTAGATTGTATAAATAAATAAACTGGAAGCAAGTTATCTTCAGCGTAGGTTTATTTAAACCTCAGCCACAAACGCTCAGAGTCAACTGACTACCAATACAGTGAACATTCCAGAATACAGAATTACAGCATAGAATTAAATGACACATGAAAATATAATTTAAAGAAACAGGGAGAGATTATGAGTGAGACACAACTTCACACATCTCCCTTCGCATCAAAAGAAAGAAAATAAGAAACAAAGAAAAGATTAAACATAATCTTTCATGTACATTGGTGCACTACATAACCTCATACTTCTCTTACGGGCAGTACAAGATGTAGAAGGAACAGATGCAGAGAAATTGATGACATTAAATGAATCATTTTCATTAGGTAAACCAGGAACTAAAATATTAGATTTAACAAGCACAACACGACACATAGGGGCCGATTAGGATGGCGGACGGACTTGCGTCCGTCCGCCACCCTTGAGGAGGAGGGAACGTCCGCAAGGGCTGCGGCGTTCCCTCCGTGCTGATTAGGATGTGACCGCCAGGGTGGCGGTCACATCCTCTATATTTAACATTGCGGCGGGTGCAGCTACAAGCTGCACCCGCCGCAATGTTAAAAAAGCATGTGTTACATTTACATGCACAAAGCGGCAGGCACCGCACGGTGCCTGCTGCTTTGTGCACGCAAATGCAGGGGGGTACCATAGGTACCCCCCATGTGCACCCCCCACCCCCCATTCACCCAGGGGGCCCGCAACGGGCCCCCAAAGTGAATGTCCGTATGCTTTTCCATGGTGGAAAAGCCGCCGTGGAAAAGCAGTTTTACACAACCATCATAATATGGCGGACGGTGTCTCATAGACACCGCCTGCCATGTTATAGCTTTTCCGCCGCGGTCGGAAGCCGACCGCGGCGGAAAAGCGGCGGACGGAATTCCAGACCCACCAGCCATCCTAATTTGGCGGTGGGTCTTTGGAGCCTCCGCAGAGGATTTTCCGCCTCCTCCGGGCCGGAGGTGGCTTCCGCCGGCCCGGAGGAGGCGGAAAATCCTCCATCCTAATCGGCCCCTTATTCCATATTCTCCCATCCTTAGTTTTAATGGCATTCTTGAAAACCTTTATAACTGGTCTGACATTTGTATATTTAGACCATGATTTACAACCAACAGGTGCTTTTATTCTAACAAGATCACCAACTTTAAACTCTTGAGATCGATCACACTTCTTCTTCTCAAAATAAATCTTTCTCAGCATCTGTTTATTCAACTCCCTTTCTCTCCATTATCAACCAAACCTTTATTCATTTTCATCCAACCAGGACACCACAGCTACTGGTAGGCCTCCGAGACAGCCACCGTTGGAGGGTGCTAGCGTGGACCTGCTAAGGCGGGCACTGGTGACACTGACGCCACCCACACAGGGTGGCTGGCTATACTTAGCAGTGACCTGGGGGGGGGAGTTTGGTGGGTGTAAAACGCAGATACTATATTATGTTGTTGACCAGGCCTCTCTATGAGATGGTCACCGTGACATTTTGCTGGGACATACTGATACGCCGCCCAGCCTCCGGGATGTGGGCTGAATGGCTGCGTACAATTTTACTGATGTTGATGTGCGTTGAGCTGTCATGAGTGTACTGGTTGACTTGTTTCAATGCTTTGTTTCTAACTCTGCAATAAAAACATATTTAAAAAAAAAAAAATCCAACCAGGACACCACAATGTATTGGGTATCCTACCCGTGAACAATTCAAAAGGAGACCTCCCAGTAGAGGAATGAGGAGAACAATGATAAGCATTTATTCTCTCTTGAAGGGTTAAAATCCAGTTCAAACCATTTGACCATGCCAATTGTATAGACTCTTTAAGTGTTTTGTTGACCCTCTCAACAGCTCCATTGGTCTCAGGGTGATATAAAGAATATCTCTTATGTACTACACCACATTTTTTAAAAGAAACCACAAAACAAACTAGAACAAAACTGGGGACCATTATCAGACAATAAACTATTAGGAAAACTCTCCCTTCTAAAAATGTCTTCCAAAAACTTAATGACAGAGGTTGAGGTAATGTCTCTAACTGCAGTCACTTCAATCCACCTGGAATACAAGTCAATGAGAACAATCAAGTGCGGGGTATCTGAAACACCACTAAGTGGACCTAAAATGTCAATAGCAACTTCATCCCAAGGATGACTAGGCAATTTCCTACACACCATAGGCATCTGTCTAGTTTTTAGAATCTTATCGCTTGCAGAACATTCAACACAATCCCTGACTAATCTCTCAACTTCTATATCCATACTAGGCCACCAAAACTGCAAACGCATCATTTCCTTCGTTTTTACAATACCCAAATGACCATTATGAACATGAGATAACAGCTTTTTACGAATACCTAAAGGAGGGACTAACTTAGTACCACGAGTCAGCATACCATCTGTAACAGAGAGCTCATCAGCCACCAGAAACCAGGGTTTATTCAAACGTACATTTCCCTTCAAAGAATTTATAACAGAAATCATCTCATCATCCTTTTCCAGTTCACTTTTCCATTCGCATTCTTCCACAGCACCTTCAGTGACTTCACAGACATTAATAAACTCCTCCATATCATACACAACCTCCTCATCACCACATTCACTGTCAACTAATCTTGACAAACAATCCGCAGATTTGTTTGCAACCCCTGGAATATATTGTACTTCAAAATCAAATTCCTGCAAGGAAATAATCCACCTTCTAATTCTTGAAGAAATAGAATCTAAACCTTTTTAAAGAACACTTCTTTCAAAGGCTTATGATCAGAAAATACTACAACCTTAGTACCCCAAATCAAATTTTTAAACTTTCTTAGTGCCCAATAAATCGCCAAAGACTCTCTTTCAATTACCGAATAATTTAATTCAGACCCTCTGAGACACCTGGAAGAACAACAAATCAATACCTCTTTACCCTCCTTCTTTTGAAGAAGAACACAACCAAGCCCCTTTTCACTCGCATCAGTAAACATATAAGTAGGAAGACCAGGAACAAAAGCATGTAGAGAAGGAGCTTTTTTTAATTCACTCTTTATACACTCAAACTCTTGCTTACAGTCAGACGACCACTCATAAGTGACATTTTTAGCCGTTAACTTCCTTAGATTAAATGATTTTTCTGCAAAGTTTGTTATGAATTTCCCATAAAATTCTACCATACCAAGAAAGGAAAGTAATTCATCTTTGTTAACAGGCTCCTTAACCCTATCAATGGAGTCAACTAATTCCTTTTTTGGAAACACACCTTGGCACGTAATACGATGACCAAGATAATTTACCTCTTCTAATCCAAATTTACATTTTTCTTTTTTTAAAGACATGTCTGCACTACTCAAACGTTCCAAAACAGCACACACACTGGAATTATGCTCCTGAATGTTCTTGCCATAGACCAAAAGATCATCCTGATAGCATTTCACTCCCTTAAGACCTTTTAGAATCCTAGACATGATACGTTGAAATACTGAGGCCGCCGATACGAGGCCAAAAGGCATCCTCCTGAATTTGAAAGTTCCCATAGGTGTAATAAAAGCAGTCAAATCTTGAGATACATCATCTAATTCCACCTGGTGATAGGCGGAAGCCAAGTCTAGTGTGGTAAAGTATTTTGCACCCTCAAGTGTACCAACCATTTCATCAATGTTAGGAAGAGGAAAACGATCTACAACCACCTCCTTATTTAAAGCACATAAATCAATACATAAACGAATCTCATTATTCGGTTTTTTAGCGATAACGACTGGTGCTAACCATTCCGTTGCCCCAACTGATTCAATAATTTCATTCTTAACAAGTTTTTCAATTTCTTTCTGAACACTAGCTTGTTGAGATAAAGGAATTCTTCTTACCTTTGCTACAACAGGAACAGCATGCTCCCTTAATTTAATATGATGTTTGTATTCCTTCAAACATCCTAAATTGTCTTTAAAAACATCTGGAAATTTGTCAGATAACATAGCAGACATGTCACATACTTCTTGGACTATAACTTGAGGAGATGCATTAGGATTGAGTTGAACCCCAAGTTCACGTTGATGTAACCAACTCAACAAAGAATCACCTTTCTTTGTCACATATATCTTCCCAACTGTCATACGACTACCCAATTCAAGTTTCGCCATGAAGTAACCCAACATTTTGATAGGTTTATCTCCATAACCCAAAGGAGCAACATCACACTTAAATAACTTTACTTTACTCTTAAAATTTTCTATAAACACCCCCTCATCAATCATAGTAATATGCGAACAAGAATCAAATTTTAAGTTGATCATTACATTTTTAACAGAAACTAGATGAGAGGGATGATCCGTTTTTTCACTATTGACCTGAAAAGTAACAGTTTTCACTTGAGGTTGTGACCATTTTTTAGTTGAAGTCTCAACACTAAACATTTTAGACCTACAAAATTTTGCAAAATGCCCTCTTTTACCACATGTGTTGTACAAAGTTTTTAGTGCAGGGCAATTAAATGAATTGGCTAAATGATTAAACTGCCCACACCTGAAACAAGAAAATCTATTTCCTGAATTTGTATTTGGAACAAATGGCATTGAAGTTTGTTTCTCCACATTAACATTCGTTTTTTTTTTAACTTGACAAACAACTTCTTCCACCTTAGATTCACTCTTCGTTTCCAGAGTAGATGTTTTCTCTTTTTCTCCTTTTAATTCTTCAACACATTTAGTCATATGCTCAACCTGCTTTGCAATAACCAAAACTTCATCAAGAGGAGGTTCATCTTTTAACCACAACTCTTTTCTTATGTTGTCATGCGCACATCTCAAAACAAATTGGTCTCTAATTCTCTCATCTAAAGTTTGTCCAAAATTGCACGAAGAGGCCAATTTCCTTAAGACAGAAACATATTCTTCGACAGTCTCATCCTTCTTTTGTTCCCTTAAACCAAAATGATACCTCTCCATAATCGTGCTAAGTCTTGGTAAGTAGTGCCGATCCAGTTGAACAATGGCAATTTCATATTCATTTAAATTTCTTTGTTCAGCTGCACTAAGTTCAGGTAGATGTTCTAAAACTTCTTGACCCTCTCCACCCAAACAGTGCAAAAGTAAAGAATGTTTTCGCTCTGCACTTAAATTTGTGCCACAAACTCTTGCATAATTTGCAACATTTTTTTCCATTTTTTCCACTTTACATTAGGTTCACCAGGACTGGTTAAGAAAAAAGCTGGTTGTGTAACGTTTTGCATGTTCCAGAAATTAATAAATTCATTTTCAAATTAAGAGTATCTCTTTCTTTTTTTTTTAACAGTTCTTTTTGTAAAATGTCGTTCAGAAATAAACTAAAGTTTATTTTAATTATATTTTTTTTTAAATGAGGAAAGTCACAAATATATATATATTTTTTTATAAGTAATGAATTTTATAACCTGTCCTTTTTTTACTTCTTCTCTGCTTATATTTCAGCCAAACTATGTTGCTTAAAGATCGAAGCCGATATACTTTTACAAACGTTTCCTTTCCAAGCTGCACTTCAAATACTGTCCTCTGTGACAATGACAGTGGCGTCACTGAACCGCAAGGTTAATCCTCCTGAAACGCCGTGAGAAGATTCATACCGAAAGGCTAAGCGGAGAAAACGTCACAATGCATGCCTCTTCAGTGACATGCAGAGATATATCACTGACACGCAGTAGTGCGCGCGATCACAACGTCGATTTTCTCTCGCACAACGGTCCTTTTCCTTCTCTTCTCCCTCTAAATCTTCCCGATTTTTCAATTAAATATAAAATCCTCCCGCCATACTCCTCACCATTAACTCAAAAGACAAATGAGTTATTTTCCGATTTACTGCCGCTGGGAAGACAACGCTTTGCTTAGATTTTTCAGCCGCTGGAGGAGAGACGTTCAGCTTCGATTCTTCATTTGTGTTGAGGTTGGTTTTCTTTCTCCAATCGTCGCCAATTTAAGTGGTGTCTTAGATTGTATAAATAAATAAACTGGAAGCAAGTTATCTTCAGCGTAGGTTTATTTAAACCTCAGCCACAAACGCTCAGAGTGAACTGACTCCCAATACAGTGAACATTCCAGAATACAGAATTACAGCATAGAATTAAATGACACATGAAAATATAATTTAAAGAAACAGGGAGAGATTATGAGTGAGACACAACATCACACAGACATCACACCTCTCTGAGTGCCACTCGACATTAATCAGTTCCCTGTTACCGCCCTGCTCCTACCTGGTCGGTTCCGGTGGCTCTGCGTGCCTCCTTAGCGAAGCTGTCCGTCTCGTGAGTGAGGCCCCCGTGCTGGTGATCAACTGTGCCTCCGCCGAACCCGCTGTTGCTTGGTGGAGATTTTGCTGTGTACGCTAGGCCCGGGCGGCGAAGATCGGCCACTGCTTTCTCCGGTGAGCTGCACCGTTGCCCGGGGGTGTGCCTGCGGGGGTGGGGGCCAACTGCTGTGAGGCCGGGTGTTGCGGAGCTGCGGCCCGGTCCAGGCCTGGTTGTTTCGTTTAGGTATCCGCGCGGGCTGCGGCGCTGCCGGTGCCTGGCTGTTTGAGCGGTGGGCCCCCCTCGCCTCCTTCGCTGGTGTCCGCCCTCGTGGTGGGCGTCGGCCTCAAGGTCCGGGGGCTCTGCGGCCTGCTTGCCTCCTCTGCCGGTGGGACCACCCAGAGCCTGCCCGCCCCTTTCTGCTCTTGGGCCTGCTGCTGGAGTGGGCCGGCTTGCTGTTTGCTGGTCACCTGTGGTGAGACCCCGGGGGCGTGATCGACTGCTGCCTGTGCCGGCTTACTTCTGGGAACGGCTTGCTGATCGGCTCCATCCTGGTCCTGCCTCCTGTGGCTTGGCTGCGCCACACCGGTATCTCCTGCTTCTGGCGGATTACACCTGGGGGGGCACTCTGCTGCTGTCTGCAGCCCTCAACTTACGCTGAGGTGCTGGGGGGGTAAGGACTTGAAATCTTTGGATTGGCGGCTGCCGCCTGGTGTGCCTTCATACTGCTGTTGCCCCTGCCGGACTGCCCGCTTTTGCCTGCTGCCTGCTGCCCGCACTATTATCGGAGCGCCCTCTCGCCTGGTCCGATACTCCTGCCCGCGAGGAAGAGGCCTTTTGTTGGTCTGGAGAGCACAGTGGGGGTCCTGCTCTCTTGGGCTCCGAGCTAGCACTCACCCGGGGGCTATGTGATCGTGGGAGAGTCACGATCTGGCGGACTGTTCCAGTGGCCATCCTTCTTGAGCACTGTACATTTCGCTGTACTAGATCGCCGGCCATGGGCACGATGTGGTGCCGGCCCAATTTGCACTGCTAATTACCTTGTGGCATCTGTAACGCCGTTGGACACTCTCCTTCCCGTCTCGGTTACTCCTGGACTGCCTCCGTCTTTCCCTTGAACGGGAGCTGTTGGTCTTTGCACCCCTATCCACCCCCCCTCCTGCTACTTGCCGCAGGGCCGCTCCACTGCCGGCACTTGCTTTAACTCTTGGGCTGTCGCGGCGAACCACAACCTTATACAATGGGGAAAAGTGATCCTAAACAGCCAAAAATAGGCTTTGAGCTGCGCAGGTCCTCTCGGCAGGATGTCACGGGTGCTGAGAGTGCCGACTCTGCCACGGGGGGAGTGGAGGTCCTGCCGTCCGGTGAGGATGACCTCAAGGCCATAATGCTGGATGTCAAATCCACTGTCACTGGCATAGCCGCCCAACTGCACCAACTCTCGGCCCGCCTCAACAAGGTGAAGTCTCGAGTGGACTCCCATGACAATCGCCTGCTGCACGTGGAGTCAAGGGTTTCTGCCGCAGAAGACGCTGCCACAGAGGACCGGCAGAAATTACTTCAGATGGACAAGATACTGGCCATAATTCGGGACAAGAATGAGGACTTGGAGGCCCGCTCCCGGAGATGTAATCTACGTATCACCGGCCTTCCGGAGTCCACAAACATTACAAAGATGGAGGACTTCGTGGAACAGTTGCTTAAGGAGCTTTTTGGAGACGTCTTGTCCACAGTCTGTATTGTCGAGCAGGCACACCGGTCCCTGGCACCCCGCCCGCGTCCTGGTCTCCCCCGTGACCCATCATAGCGAAGATCTTAAACTACCGTGACCGGGACGCAATCCTCCGGGAGGCGTGCGACAGGGGAGCCATCACCCACCAGGGCAACGCCCTTTCCTTCTACCCTGATTACACCCTCGCAGTGCAGGCCGCCCAGAGAACATTTTTACCTGCCAAACGCATCCTCCTTAAGCATGAGGTCTCCTATTCATTGGCCTACCCGGCAAAACTTCGAGTCCGCCAGGGGGCGAAGACGTTGGTCTTCCCGGATCCCAAGGAGGCCCTAGCGTTTGCCAAAAAACTGGACAAGGATACCCGCTCTTCTCCTTCCACGCCTCAGTCCGACGGGGCTGGCCGCCTCAGCGATAATGATTGAGTAGTGCACTCTTTATTGGATGTCTGAATTGTGTTTTATCCTTGGACTGATGTCTGATCTTGATATGCTTGGCCACCCTGCTTCACTGCAGGAGTGTACGCTGGGCCCTGCCTTGCCCCCACGGGATGATTCCCTACTCTTCCCTCAGTCCCTTGTTTCCTGGTTGTGGGTCCCTGGGGTGGGAGGGGTGGGTTACTCAGCCTGATTGGGGGTTGGAGTGGGTGTGGGGTGGTTGGGGATGGTAGTTTTGTGGAAGGTTGGCAGGGGAGTGGGGGGGATGGGGGCTGTCTGTGTAGTCTACCGAGGAGGCGGCTTCAGTTTGCCGCAGTGAAATTGTTATGCTCCATCCTTTGTCTCTATGTCGCCACCTGGTCGGGTTTGGGATGGCCCTTGTTTGCTGTTGTTTGGTTTTCTCAAGATGCAATCGACAATTTCCACATTGACACTGTGCTGTGCATGTTATCATGGTCGCCTTTTTATTTCTCCTCCTCTGGGTCCTGCTCTTCAGTGCCACTTTGTATGTCTTGCCTCTACCTGCCGCTGCTATTGGCCGGCCGGCCTGTTGTTTCCCTGGCCCTTCGCCCCTGCTATCACGCTTTGTTTTCCCAAGCCCGTTTTACACCCCCTCATGGGTAGCCTGAGATTGGCCTGTGCTTTCGGGGCTTCGCCCCTCCGCCATCTGATGCTGCGTCCCCAGTCCCCTGCTCGCTCAGTGGTTCCTGACTGTGCCCAGACCCATGGCGTTAGCTCACCACGCCCACACGGGCGGACAGCCCCCTGCCCTGGTATCCTGATCCGTAGGTTGGTCCTGTTTGGCTTTGTATCCCACTGGAGCGGCTGTGAGGTAAATTCCCTTACTTTCCCCTGCCATGACTGATGTTGTATGTTGGTCCTGGAATATCCGGGGCTTAAATGACCACTGCAAAGAACCGGCTGAGTCTCTCCCACCTTCAGCGGCAGAAGGTCGATATCTGTCTCTTGCAGGAGACGCATCTTCTGCCCGGGACGGTCTCCAGGTTAGGCTCTCGGTACTGGGGGGAGATCTATTCTGCCACCTACTCCTCCTTCGCCAGGGGGGTTTCGGTACTGCTGCGTCGTGGCTTGCCCTGGCAGACTAAACGAGCAATTCAGGACCCAGAAGGCAGATACGCGATTCTCAATGGCGTGCTATTTGCGCAGCCAGTCACAATAGCCGTGGTTTATGGCCCAAATAGTGATGATACACACTTTTTTGCACATGTATGGCACCTCATCTCCTCCTGCGGCCCTGCTGCTGTTCTCTGGGGGGGGGATTTTAATATTGCTGTCTCCGCATCCATGGATCGATCGGGGTCTCTTTTGTCTCACCCATGCACCACTGCAGCCCTCTTATCTATCCTCTCTGATAATGCCCTCCATGATGTTTGGCGCCATTCCCATCCAACAGTGAGAGAGGGCACCTGCTACACCGGAGTCTGGGGCTGCAGGTCGCGAATCGATTTCTGGCTGGCCACCCCCGATGCCCTGTCCTGGCTCACAGACGCGATGCACATGGCTCGCACTTTTTCTGACCATGCGTCGGTCCAGATTCGTATTCGCCCTCCGTACTCCCCACGTAGGGCCTTCACCTGGCGTCTCCCACATAATGCCCTTCGAGACACCGCTTTTTGTGCCGATATACAGACCGCCATCATTAATTATTTTGACACTAATGTTGGCACCGTGGACTCAGTGTCCACCCTTTGGGAGGGGTTCAAGGTCGTTATCCGTGGCGAATGTATCTCTAAGCAGGCAGGGGGACTTCGCTCTATTCGTGCCACCCTGGCAAAGCTTGAGACAGAGATTCGTGAGCTGGATAAAGCTCAGGCAACCCGGCCCAGTCCCAAGACACTAGCTCTACTCCGTGCAAAACACACTGAATTTGTAGAGGAGGCCGAACGCGAGCTGTCCTTTTTGAATAGGGAGGGTCGGGCACGCTGTTTTGGGGAAGAGGATCGCCCGGGGCGCACACTTGCCAACCTTCTGCGCCCACCCTGTGCCGCTTTGTATGTCACTGCCTTATGTGATGGTGGTACTGATAGGAACACCTCCCCGGCGGAAATACAATCTCGCTTCCTTGATTATTATTCCCGGCTGTGTTCCGCTGCCGCGCCCCTGGCGCGAGTGGAGCTTGATTGATACTACGACTCTGTAGCGCTGGTCTGGCTGGAGGATTATCATCGTAAATTCCTGGATGAGCAGTTCTCCAGGGAGGAAATCCTTGCGGCCATCAATGGCCTACCTGGGGATAAGGCCCCTGGTATTGAAGGGTTACTGGCTTCGTTTTATAAAACTTATGCGGACATACTGGTGCCTCACCTAGCTGCTATGTACAACGACTCCATGGACAACGGCGCTTTCCCGCCCTTGCTTCGTGAGGCGCTGATAACTTTGCTTCTGAAACCCGATAAACCAGCAGACAGCTGTGATTCGCACCGTCCCCTTTCCCTAATTAATATTGACAATAAAATATTCGCCAAATTGTTAGCTGCTCGTTTACTCCTGCTTATGCCTACTATTGCCCTCCCCGATCAGTCCAGCTTTATCCCCGGCAGAGCCACCTCGCATAACTTCCACACCATTATTTCGGTTTTGCCCAAATTAACCCTGAGTTGCCAGCTGTCGCCGCCTTATTAGATGCCACGAAGGCATTCGACACGTTGGAATGGCCCTTTTTGTTCTATGTCCTGCCGCGCATGGGTTTCAGCGAAGCGTTTCTTCGTAAGGTTAAGCTCTTATATGCCGGCCCTGTGGCGCGGATCCATGTCAATGGCCAGATCTCCGACCCGTTCCCTGTCGCGAGGGGCACGCGCCAGGGGTGTCCGTTGTCGCCCATGCTTTTTGCTGTGGCAATGGAGCTCCTGGCCGCAAGATTGCAACAGCACCACACTCATAGAGGTATCAGGTTCTCTTCCCGTTCATTGTTGGTGTCAATGTACGCGGATGATGTTACGCTTTATGTTCGTCACCCTCAAGATAACCTTAGCCAACCTTAGCCCGCTGGTCCGAGAGATTATTCGGTTTGGTGGGCTGTCGGGGATACAGGTGAACTGGGGTAAGTCCGTCATCTTCCCTTTGACGGAGGCCACTCTGCCCTTTGTACCTGATTTTCCCTTTGTCTGTGCCACTGGCCTCACGCGATATCTAGGTGTCTGGATCAGCAGAGATCTGGACGCACTCTGGAGATCGAATTTCGGGCGTGCCGTGGACTGGCTGGAGTCTAGAATCCCGTCCTGGATTCGGCTTCCGTTGTCTTTAGCAGGCCACATTGCAATTGCAAAAATGGTGGTCCTCCCTAAATTCCTTTATTTGTTTCTTAATGTTCCCATCCCTCTCACTTCACATTTTTTTCGCAAGCTCCGCTCCTTAATAATCTTGTTGGGATGGGCGGGCATACAGCCTAGAATTGCCTACGACGTCCTTACGCTGCCCATGGCCGCTGGTGGGATGGGCGCACCCGATTTCCGACTTTATGCCCTGTGTGCCCAGGCCAGTTTTCTTCATTTGTGGATCCATCCCTCTCCGTATCAGCCGCATGTGGTGGCGGAGATGGATCTGGCGTCCCCCTGGCCTCTCTCCACGGCCTTGTTCACACATGTGGTGCGGCCCTGGACTGAGGTGGACACGGTCGAGACGCTACGTTGGGCCTGGTCGGCACTTCGCTGGTTCTCTGGTGCCCCCCTGCTCTCGGCTAACTCCGTGCCCATTGTGGATCTCCCGGATTTTCCCTCACTTCAGGCGTCCAGTTTGACTGCCGTTGCGAGGCGCCTGGGCTTGGCGACGATTACGGACCTCTATCCGGGTAATACCTTCTACTCCCTTCCGGAGGGCTCGGGGTTACAGGAAACGCTCCTCTTTTACCAGCTACGTGCCACGTGTCGGAAGCTGCACCCTTCCTTTCCTCAACCTCCTCCCACCATGCCTGCCTTGTATTGCATTTATTCCTCCTCGTCTACGCATAAACTTGTAACTCGCCTGTATGCTCTCACCTTAGTGTCTGCCCCTATCTCTTCTGATCGTGCTAGGATGGCTTGGGGTAATGACCTCGGCGCCGAAATTTCGCCGGTGGACTGGCTGTATTGTTGTGGCCTGACGAAGAAGTTATCGCCTAATTATCGTCTACTTTTGATTCATTTTAAATATTTGCATAGGCTGTATCGAACCCCGGTGCAGCTTCATAAGCTCGGGCTCTTACCTGGTGATAATTACATGTGTTGTGCTGCGCCGGCCGCGGACTTTGCCCATCTCGCTTGGCTCTGTCCAAGGGTATTGGACTTCTGGCGATCGGTGTGTTCGGCTATCTCCGAGATCACTGGTGCGGTGGTGAGCCCTGATCCCTCCATGTGCCTCCTTGACTTTGTCAAGCCCTGCCCTGATGCCTTACGCTGTCTTGTTGCAATGCTGCTGGTCCTCGCCAGGCGCAGGGCGGCCATGTCCTGGGGTCGACGTCCCGCCCCCAGGTTCAAGAGTTGGCTGGAGGATGCCTCTGGCTGTCAAACCCTCCTGTCTGATTTTGGGGATTTAATGCCCGCAAGATCTAGGCCTGTCGACATTTGGGGTCCCTTTGTCGCCTATTTGCTTTCCCGTCCCTGCTCCAGTGGCGCTGCCTCACCCGCGCTCCTGGCTGGCCCTGGGTCCGCGGCGGCCGCCGGTGCTGGCCACTAGCCTGCTTTCCTCCTGCCCTGCCGGGTGTCTCGCCTACTTGGAATTCGTTGTCCTTTTTTTTTTTTTTTTACCAGACGTCTGCTGAGTCCCTGTGAGTGGGGCACCCCCCGGGGGTTGGGGGTTATGTCCACAGTTTTCAATGTGTTTTCTGTTATTGTGGCCGATATTCCTGAGATATGCACTGATTGATATGTTCATTGCTGTATATGTCACGGCCATTTAATACTGCGCTTTGCACTGTGTCTGCCTTGAATTTTGTTCAATAAAGGTTTTTCAAAAATCTAAAATAAAAGTACTAGTAGCAATATAGCTTCTTCGTTAGGAGCACGAGATCCCTTCTACACTCAGACTTGAAACCTAAGTGAATTTAGAAAAAGTGTTCAGGCAGTATCCTGGAGAGGCAGTGATCTCAAGATTTGTTGACTACAGACACTCCTTTCCACCCCGGTCTAAGGCTCATGGGGCAACATTTTCTTTTAGAAAAAATACTTTAGTATGTAGCATACCTACTGAGGTATTGTATACAGTGCATGTTGTTTTCTGACATGTTCTCACCACGTAGTAGTATACACTTTTTCTAAATTCACTTAGATTTCAAGTTTGAGTGTAGAAGGGATCTTGTGGTCCTGACGAAGAAGCTAGGGGAGGGCTTCGAAACATGTTGACATAGGAGGAACAGCTCATTATAGCTCTGTCCCTCCATCTCTCTTCCCCATTTTTAACAATACCAGCTCAACGGAACATTAAAGTTTTTTTCACAGAGCCAGTTTTTAAAAAAATATATTCACTCCTCCACTCACTCCTGACCCTTCCACTCACATACTTACACAACACATAGCTTTGTCCAACCAATAGTGCTCCGCGTAGTCGTAGGTTGTAGCACGCCCCGTCCCGCAGCAGACAATTCCCAACAGGTATCAATAGGAAGACAATTCAATGGGTGTATGCAATATGCATTACAAAAGAAAGAACAAAGGAGTCACTGTAAATTTGAGAACAAACGGGTATTATTCACCATTTAGAAAGCAAGGCAGGTCTTATGCAAAATCATACAGTTAAACTGACCATGTCATGAGTGATGTAATATGTGACGTCATCAGCAGTGCATTGCACGCGCAAGTTATAGTGAGTCCAACTAACTATAACGTGGGAATTTCAATGGTTTTATGCGAGTAAAATTTCCAGCTAACTATAACTGGTGTGAAACCTATGGTTTTTTCAGTGAATTTTATAGGTTTTTTAAATGCTAATTCCTAACTATAACTGGTGTGAAACCTATGGTTTTTTCAGTGAATTTCATAGGTTTTTTAATAGAAAATCTCTATAGGTATGAAATGTAATATTTTTTATAATGAATTTTATATTGTATAATTATGTAATACCATTTTTTTAATGTTTTTTTTGCCCCGGAGCGCTCCCGGGGCGCGTACCGATGCGCTCACCGGTGAGCGCAGTGTTACGGCGCGCCCCGGTGCGCGTACCGGTGAGCGTCCCGTTAGCGCTATTGCTGCGAACGAAAACATCATCGTGACGTATCGCGTAGCCGCGTGATGCGTCTTATGACGCACGGCGTAAACGCACCCGGAAGCGCCCGAACATATACGATCGCGCAACGTAAGCGCCGCCGGCGCCAACTTATCATTGGTTCAGATCAGTTTTGGTTTCCAAATGATGAAGGCCCGAGTCATATGACCTGAAAGTAACACTTTTCATTGGTTCAGGACAGTTTTGTTTTCCAAATGATGAAAGCCCCCACCTATTTTCCTCATTCTCACTTTGTACTTTGAGTGAGGAAGACCTGTTGAAAGACCTCTCTGTACCTATTTGTCTGAAAAATGGCTACAGTAGCAGCAGCTACAGGAGCATCTGCACCACCACCACAAGGACCACCACAACACCACAGTGGTGGAGAACAAGAAGAGGAGGAGGAGGAGGAGGAGGAGGGGAGGTTTCTACCAGAAGATACTACCCCATATAATTTATTTATTTTATTTATTTATTTATTTATTTTTTTAAATTCTTCTATAGCGCCGGAATCAATCCCATGAGGGTATCTCCGCGCTTTGCCAGCTGAGGAATTTTTCCCAGAATGAGCAGCCTGGAGAGTTATGTGGATAGAAATGCCTCTTGGTAAAGAAGGGTTTTCAGTGTCTTTCTAAAAGACAAGTGATTTGTGTTAGTTCTTAGGTCAATGGGAAGACTGTTCCAGAGGGCGGGGCCAACAGAGGAGAAAGCACGGTCTCCTTGTCTAATTTTCTTTGTGGTAGGAGGTTTTAATAGGGCTTGATTGCATGAGCGGAGGGACCTGCTGGGCTGGTACAGTTCCAGGGACTGGGATAGGTATTTAGGGCTTGCTCCATACAGGCATTTATGCACCGTGCAACAGATCTTAAAATTGATGCGCTGCCGTATGGGAAGCCAGTGCAGTTCTTTCAGCAAGGGCTTAGAAGGAGTCCTGGCGGGTACACCCATGACCAGTCTTGCAGCCGTGTTCTGGACTACCTGCAAGCGGCCTACAGCATCAGCATTAGCTAATGTTAGCAGGCCGTTACAGTAGTCCAGACGACTAGTTACCAAGGCCTGTACAAGTGTCTTTCTACATGTGGCCGGGAGAAAAGGAAAGACACGCCTGAGCAGACCAATGGTGTGAAAGCACAGACCCGCAATATAGTTTGTGTGATCTTTTAGGGTCAGTTTTTGATCCAGCTTCACTCCGAGATTTTTAACGTGAGGTTTGGGTACAGGTACTGGGCCAAGGTCTAGTGGCCACCAGTCAGGGGACCAAAGGATACTTGCTTTGCCAAAGAGCAAGACCTCTGTTTTTGTTACATTACACTGGAGGCAGTTCCTCGCCATCCAGTGTGACACCGCTCTCATACCCTCAGCAAAATTCTCCTTGGTTTTGAGGCCAAGGGAGCTGAAAGGGTAGAGGAGCTGGGTGTCGTCGGCGTAGGAAACCGGTATGAACCCATATTTCCGCACAATCTCAGCAAGGGGGGCCACATAGACATTAAACAATGTAGGGCTGAGGCAAGAGCCCTGTGGCACCCCCTTTGTGAGCCCCCTAGAGATGGAACTGAAGGGGCCCAGGCTGATAGATTGCGACCTCCCGGAAAGGAAACTCTCCAACCAAGATAGTGCTACGCCTCCGATTCCTACTCCTTGCAACCGGTTCAACAGGGTGTTATGAGACACGGTATCGAAGGCTGCAGACAGGTCCAACAGCACAAGAATCATAGAGCCCCCTTTGTCTTGTGACATTTTGATCTGGTCTGTCACAGAGAGGAGGGCCGATTCCGTGCTGTGGTTGGGCCTGAATCCAGATTGGGATTGGTCCAGGCCCCCTGTTGCTTCGATAAAGTTGGAAAGAGTGGTGTTAACGTGCTTTTCTGCCAGTTTGCTGATGAAAGGAAGGAGAGAAATCAGGCGAAGGTTGGAGAGTGCAGACCAGGGCAAGGTGGAATTTTTACGTATGGGGTTCACTACCGCATCCTTCCAGGCGAGTGGGAGCTGGCCTTTGGTAAAGGATAGGTTGAGAAGTTTCTGAATATGAGGACCTAGTATCTCAATTAGCGGGGAGATGAATTTGGCAGGTATTAGGTCGGCGGGAGAACCGGACTTAGTTTGGTTAATGAGTGTGGTCAGCTCCTTAGTGGTTATTTCTGGAATATCCAGAAGAGTTTCTCCAGAAGTCGATTGCGAGGAGGTTTCAAAGGCATTAGTTTCCAGGGAGTCTGAGACAGTAGTGATTTTTTTGTATATACCTTCTATTTTATCCTCAAAGAACTGGGATATTTCGTCGCAAAGTTCTTGGGTGAAGGTGTCAGGGCTTTCACATACTTCGGGGCTGGTGAAAGTTTGAATGATTTTAAATAGCTCTCTTGTGGAGTTGCCAGCCACTGCAATTTGAGTGGTCAGACTTGTTTTTCTTGCTTTTTTAATATTTTTGTAATAGGAGGACATAGCCTCAAGGTAGCGGCTCTTATCTTCCCTGTTGCCCGTGCGTCTCCAAAATTTTTCCAGTTTTCTGCATCTCTTCTTTTCCATTTTAAGGTCTTCCGTATACCATGTTTCCCTTTTCGCAATGGTGGTTTTTTTTGCATTTTTCTGAGGGGCTAAGGAGTCAATGGCTGTCATTAGAGTGGAATTAAACATGGAGAGAGCAGTGTCGATGTTGTCGAGATTGGTGAGTAGCGGCTGTTCCCATGTTTGAGTGAGTTTGGGAAGAGTAATCTTGTGCCAAGGCCTACGTTTAATAGGGTGAGTAGCTGGGCGGTTCTTGGAATTAGATAAATGTGGTATGGAGAAGTCAATCCGTTTATGGTCCGACCAATTAATATGTTTGGGGGGATAACAATGGACATTGGGTTGGGTAGTGAGAATCAGGTCCAAAGTGTGACCACCCGAGTGAGTAGGGCCACTATTTCTGGGATGTAACCCTAGCATGGCGAGATCAGTGAGGAATACATTAGTATCCTGATGGTCAGCAGTGTCGATATGAAAGTTAAAATCTCCAAGTAAAATGAAGTTTTCATTAGCTTTCAGATGGGGGGGCTAATAATTCAGTGAGGGCAAGGGAGAAACCAGCATTAGGTCCAGGTGGACGGTAAACTAGGGCTCCTTTCCATTGTGTTTTTGAATTTATTTTTAGATGAAAGATGAGTACTTCCATAGTAGGGAGCATCACTTGTTCTAGGACTCTAATATTCAGAGTGTCTCTGTATATAATAGCGATCCCACCTCCCACTTTCACAGGGCGGTCAAGGCGAAGGATTTTATATCCCATAGGTATCCCAAGAGTAATAGTAGGGATAGTGTGGGGTTTCAGCCATGTTTCAGTTAAGAAACATATCTTGGGTTGAGTATTATAGATAGTGTCCCATAGTTCAATACAGTGTTTAGGGAGTGATCTGACATTTAGCAAAAAGCTATCCCAGCTTCCCTGAGTATCAGTGTTCTCTGTGGGCCGTCCGGGGATAATGTGGGTGTGCGTGGCTTGAAAGACGCATTTAATACAAGAGAAGGGACCCTCAGGACATATGAGCGTTTTATTTTTACAACAGTGTTGTCGCAGAGGTTGTAATGCCCTAAGAGTATGTGATGCATACCTGATGCGAGGAATGGATACGGGGCGGTCCATAATGGAAAGGGCAGGGAGGATGGCCCCAAGCCCCGTCCTGGCGCGGACGGGCGCAGACGGGCTACTCTTTGGCTAGTCTTCGGCGTTGTCTTCGGCACCCCTGCGCGCGACCGCTGCGCGCTCGGAGGGGGGCGAGGGCTAAATAGCCCCGGTACACTCAGCTGCTAGAGCGCTAACCGCCAGCAGTACAAACAGGAAGTGGTGTCCTCCCCTTTCAGTCAGAGGGAAGACGAAAGACGAAAACCTCGCTCTGGGTACAATTTTAAATTCAAGATTACACAGAGTGGAAAGTGTGTGCCAGAATGCGCTCAGCGGATATTTTTAAAAAGGTAAAATTCCGTTTTGTTCACGGAAGATTAAAACAAATAATCAGCAATTACAGGGCTCAAGAAAATATTCACAGGCTAGCTAGCGGGACAGAAGGTCCTGCCACAACCCCTTACCGCAGCGTCTAAGAGTTCAGGCTCTGCCTAAATAGCCCCGGTACACTCAGCTGCTAGAGCGCTAACTGCCAGCAGTACAAACAGGAAGTGGTGTCCTCCCCTTTCAGTCAGAGGGAAGACGAAAGACGAAAACCTCGCTCTGGGTACAATTTTAAATTCAAGATTACACAGAGTGGAAAGTGTGTGCCAGAATGCGCTCAGCGGATATTTTTAAAAAGGTAAAATTCCGTTTTGTTCACGGAAGATTAAAACAAATAATCAGCAATTACAGGGCTCAAGAAAATATTCACAGGCTAGCTAGCGGGACAGGAGGTCCTGCCACAACCCCTTACCGCAGCGTCTAAGAGATCAGGCTCTGCCTAAATAGCCCCGGTACACTCAGCTGCTAGAGCGCTAACCGCCAGCAGTACAAACAGGAAGTGGTGTCCTCCCCTTTCAGTCAGAGGGAAGACGAAAGACGAAAACCTCGCTCTGGGTACAATTTTAAATTCAAGATTACACAGAGTGGAAAGTGTGTGCCAGAATGCGCTCAGCGGATATTTTTAAAAAGGTAAAATTCCGTTTTGTTCACGGAAGATTAAAACAAATAATCAGCAATTACAGGGCTCAAGAAAATATTCACAGGCTAGCTAGCGGGACAGGAGGTCCTGCCACAACCCCTTACCGCAGCGTCTAGGAGTTCAGGCTCTGCCTAAATAGCCCCGGTACACTCAGCTGCTAGAGCGCTAACCGCCAGCAGTACAAACAGGAAGTGGTGTCCTCCCCTTTCAGTCAGAGGGAAGACGAAAGACGAAAACCTCGCTCTGGGTACAATTTTAAATTCAAGATTACACAGAGTGGAAAGTGTGTGCCAGAATGCGCTCAGCGGATATTTTTAAAAAGGTAAAATTCCGTTTTGTTCACGGAAGATTAAAACAAATAATCAGCAATTACAGGGCTCAAGAAAATATTCACAGGCTAGCTAGCGGGACAGGAGGTCCTGCCACAACCCCTTACCGCCAAAGGAGCACTTTATCTGGAAGTTTTTTTCCATCCCAAAGGACAAGAAGAAAGTTAATGCGCCAAAGGCGACTTGTTTAATCTGTGGCTTTCAACTTTCAAGGGGGAACCATAACAAAAAATACTCTTTT
Organism: Lissotriton helveticus; assembly: GCF_964261635.1. NCBI lineage: Eukaryota > Metazoa > Chordata > Amphibia > Caudata > Salamandridae > Lissotriton > Lissotriton helveticus. The sequence goes on along the minus strand of NC_136062.1, from coordinate 114,745,108 downwards.
GGCAACAACACCATGATTCGGCACATGCAACGCCGGCACCCTAATAACTATGCTAGGGCAGAGGTCAGGGAACTGGCCAGAAACCCTGCCCAATCTTCTGCCAGCACCTCTCAAAGTAATCAACCCACCCCATCGGGTCCAGAGGCAAGGGAGATGATCCCAACCATTCAATCCAAGTTTTCCAATTTTAAAATCGTTTGCATATTTTGTGGAGTGACAATATGCTATGGTGAGCAAAGCATTATACATATCACCCGTGCTTGGGATCACCACAAGTGCCCGAAGAAACATTAATTTTTTCCTGTTTTTTTTTTTTTGCTCCAGTTGAGCCATTTACAATTCCCTGTTTTTTGTTTCTCCCCATAAAAAATACAAAAAAATATCAAACTGTTCAGAAAAGCCAAAAAAAGTAAAAAATGTTCAAAAAAACAATAAAAAAATATAAAACAACAAAAAGAATAAAAAAAACAGTTCTTTTTAGAACTGCCTCCAATTTATAAAAAAAACAACCTACATTTTTTAAAAACTCTGTCATTCTTTTTTTTCCAGGGTACGCGCCCCGGTACGCGTACTGGGGCGCGCACCCAAAAAAAAATAAAAAAAAAATAAAGGAGTGAGCATGAGGGAAAGACACAGAGAGAGTAATGTTAAGAGAAAGAGAGCTAGAGGGAGCAACACAGACGGACTGTTTATTACATAGTAAGACAGAGAGAAGGTGTAATAGGGTGTGAGTGAGAAAATTAATAAGGGAGCGAAAGAAGGGAAGAGAGAGGAAGAAGACTAAAGCAGAGGTACTGGGAGAATGTGAGTGGGTGTTGAAAGTAAAGGGAAGGACAGTAAAGGATGGGGAATGAGGGGTAGTGACGGAACCGGAGTAAAGGTGAGGGAGGGTTAGAAAAGAGCAGTGACTGTAAGTAAAGAGGGGTGAAAGAGGGTGGATAAAAGTGAATAAGGGTAAGACATGGGGAGTGACAGAGAGAAAGGAGAGAGAGAGTAAAGGAAGGAGTGACTGAAAGGGAGTGAATGAAGCAGCAAAGAATGGTAAGTGAGGGAGTGTGGGTGAGTTGTAGGAAGTGAGCATGACGAAAGAGTATTGACAGAGTGAGGGGACAGAGACAGCGACGGTAAGAGAGACAGAGTGAGGGAACAGAAGTGTGGAACTGTGAGGACAGACGGACTAAGAGAAGGAGTGAGAGGAGTGAAGTAAATGAGTAAAGGAAAGAGAATGAGTGAGGGAGCAAAGGAAGGCAACAGAGGGTAAGGGAAGTAAAGCAGGGGGACTGAAAGAAGTTGAATGTGGGAGGGGAGTTAGGGAAAGGGGAGTAAACATGGAGGATAAGAATAAGTGAGGGAAGCAGAGTAAGGAAACAGGAGGGAGGTAGGGTGAGAAAATAGTAGTGAGGTTAAAGGAAAGGGTGATGACAAACTACATTTTTTAAGTCACACTCACCATATAATTAATGTAACTTTAATTAATTTTTTTTTACTACAGTTTGTATCTGTGAAAGAGAGGAGAAAAAATAAGTTATAATTAGTAAAATATATATTTTAAAATAAAAGATACAAATGAAGAGGTTAAAAATCATAACAGTGTATTAAGAAATAAAGTACGATTGAAAGACACAGAAAGGGAAATAAAGTAATGTAGAAGGACAAAAAGAGGGTAAAAGAAATAGAAGGAGAGCTAATTACTAATAGTAAGGCAGATACATTCAGTGACAGAGAGGAGGAGAAGAAGAGAGAAATTAACTGAAGGTAAGAAATATACTAAAAGAATGTGAGTTAGCAAAACTAAAGCAGGAAACAGGAGTAAGTAAAAAGACTGAGAGGGAAAGGAGTCTGATTGAGGACGCATTTAGAAGAATGAGGAATGGAAGATAACTGAGATTAAGTGAAGGAGAGTCATAGAGTGAAGGGATGAAGGGAGAGAGGAGAATATAGAAGGATTCAGGGAAAAGAAGTGAGGAAGTTAGTAGACAGAGAGACTAAGGGAAAGACTGAGTGAAGTAGAGTACAATGAGTGAGGAAAGGAAAATAAGTAAGGGAGCAAAAGAAGGAAAAAGAGGAGAAGAGGACTAAAGCAGTGGTACTTAGAGAAAGTGATTCGGTGATGAAAGTAAAGAGAAGGACATTGAAAGATAGGAAATGAGGGGTAGTAATGGAACCGGACTAAAAGAAATGGGGTGAAGAACGATGAGAGAGAAGCAGTGAAGTTGTTGTAAGAGAAATGATAGAAGATAGATAAACACAAGTGAACATAACACAAAGAGAGTGAGGGACTGAGGACATAGAGGTAGTGAACGGAAAATAGAGAGAAGAGGTCAAAAGAAAGGAGCAAACAAAGATAAGCGAGGGAGAGTGGGTGACTTATAGTGACAGAGTGCGACAATACTGGTGAGTGAGTAAAGAGGAATTACTAAAAGAGCAAAGGAGGAAAAGACGGAAAAGGGAAGTAAAGCAGAGACTGAAGGCTGAAAAGTAGTGCAAGGGAGAGAGGGGATGCAGACAGTTGAAATGGGAATGAGGGGTTGTGAAAGAAGTGCAGTAAACGAATGGGTGTGAAACAGAGTGAGAAAAAGGCAGTGTGAGTGAGTAAAGAGAGCTGAAAGAGAGAGGAAAAAGGAAAGTGAGTGTGATACAATGGGAATATAATATAAATTACACAATACAAACTATAGAATAATTTGTACAACATGCTAGATAGTTTATGTTTGCTGTTCTCAGAACATATTGAATTTCACTAAAAACAGTGAGTTCAAACTATTCATAATATGACAGCGGGAAAAAAAACCACAATCAAAAAGATTGTTTTTTAAAAAAAACATATAAACTTACAAATCACATATGTACACTAATCTTTGATTCACTTACTTTTCCTTTAGGCCAAATAGTACATCATGAAGGTCCTTTTCGTTGGAAGGTACTCTGCTGTTCTCTAAAAATTCCATTTCATCGACTTTCTAGAAGAAAAGCTCCTAGAACATCTGAAATATGTTTCAATGTTTTCATACACTCCTTGTGTTCAGTCATGACTCTTTCCTCATTCCTTCACCTTTCCTTAAGGCCAAATAGTGTCAGATGTATCATTATAATTTCAAATTACTTAAAACAAACTCTAAAACTACTGTTTTCCCGACGTTCTGAAAGAAAGGCTCAAACAACATTTTCACATTATTTAAATATTCATAATTCCATCTCTGGCTCTCTCATGTTGAACATTTCCTATAATACTGATATCCCTTACTATGCGATCCACTTACCGTACCTTTATGAGAACTATACTTTTTATATTATCTTCATCACTTTTACTCACAATATAATTTTAAACAGCAGAGAAACTTTTATTAACTGCTCCCGTCTTCATAGGCCAATTACCTTTACTTAAATTTTGGTTGTAAAAACACTGGGTATGAATTTTTTAAGTCAAAAGGCAAACGTTGTTTGAAAGTCAAATGAGTATCATTACAGTTAGTCCAACCTTTTCGACATTTTAAATAGCATGTGTAATGCCCTGATGTTGTTGAAGGACCGTCATGATAAATAATAGCTACAGTGGCAAAAGTTCTTCCTGAAATTGATAACTGAGAAGCCACGAAATTTTTAATAGAAGTTGTCAATTTAGTTCCATCAGGTCTACATCGTTGGAACATTAAAATGACATACTGACCATAATTTTGTATAAATAATGTGGACAGCATTGCAGACTTACATTGGGTACACACCATATTGTGATCAGCTGCTTTAACTAGATTATTAAAAGGCACTGATTTGCAGTCTGGTAAAGTCAAATATATAAATCTTTCGGTGTCTATTGTAGTACTACTTGATAAACTACAGTTGTCGCAGTCATGCTGCCATTGATAAGAAAGGCTAAAAAGATTTTTTATATCTACACCTTCATCTTCCAATACATCAAACATATACATTAAAAATTCCTGACAATCCTGCTGAATATTCTGTGAAAATTGATTTTGACCAGAACATATGTCTAAAAGATTTCGAATTTCTGAAACACTTTCTATTTTTGCTCTATCACTGCTACATTTCTCAAACACAGAATTCAATAAACAGCAGAGTGTTTGATCCCGATTTTCAACAATCTGTTCTTGTAAATTTTGAAGAAAAAAAACAACATTAAGCACTACATTAGCATAGCAGTTGACACCAGAACTGTTTTCAAACTGAAATCCAACAACATCTTTAACTGAATCCTTTTCCTTTCTGCTTACAATTACAGTTTCATCTACTTTTTGTCTTTTTGCTACTACCGCACAATTATTCTCATTTCTTCTTTTTCGGCCTACCACACGTTTTTCAAACAGAGGATATTGAGGCAAATGTGGAGCATACTCTCTTCTTAACCTATTGTATTCTTTTACACAATCTAGATCTGCACAAATCTTTGTTTCATCACACTCAATCAAGTACAATCCTGATAAAGTTCTGACTCGTGATAATGCCGCATATGCCATACCCTCTTTAAACACAGAACTTCCAATGTTCACCAAAGCACTATCTACACTTAAACCTTGAGATTTATGAATTGTCACCGCATATGCCAAACAAACAGGAAACTGTTTTCGGCGAACATATAAGTCTTTCACAAGCAAAAATCTAGCTGAACAACGACAAATTTGTTCTATTTCGTCAATGCCATCAAATTTAATTTTTAAAATTTCAATTCCATGTCTATTTTTGTAATTCACAAAATCAACAACATGACCCATTGCTCCATTTACCAGACCTCTTTCAACATTTAAATTCCTTCTCAAAATGATACGACAATTTAAACACACATTCAGAGTCTTTTCAAAACCAGCAGTTTTAGATATACTCTTCTCTAAAGAATCCAATTTTGATTTCAAATTTTCTGACAAAATAATTGTTGCTCCCATATGCTCTATTTTATCTATAGCTTCCAGTTTCACAATCTCTTCATTTTCTAACTTTAACATTTTGTTGTTGACGATGGAACATTCTTGCAGAGTTGGCATCAAACATATCCCAGATTTGTTCTCAGTAATTTTCTTAAAAATATTCTCTGGAAGAGTGTTTTCATTTGGATATAAATTTGAAATTAATCGTGCATGTAATGCTCCTTTCCCATGCTCACTTACTTTTCCGATTCTTACATCTTGTAGAATACTTTTATAATCTTCATCCTTTGCCTGTTGCATATTTTGAAGCAGTTCTGCATATTTGAAATGTAACCATATATTAACGTTTCCAATGCTTCCTAGGCACTTTCTGGTATCTTCATGCGTGAGCATTTTAAACACTGGTTGTCCTTTCACTGGAGTCAACTGCAGTACATATCCAAAAACAATAATGTGTTTTCCTCCGAATAAGACATCATAGTCTGTTCTAAGAATTTCTTGCATTCTCAAATGCACAAAAGCAAGCATTAGATTTGAGACCATGCTTACTTCATCAATGATAAGAAGTTTCATTTTCTTCACGACTCTGGAAACTTCAGAACAAGCATCTCCAGATAGCTTGTGGTATTGTAATTTGTTATCATGCTCCACTGGTAGCATCAGTAAACGATGTAAAGTGATCCCTTTAATGTTATGTGCTGCCAGCCCAGTTGGAGCGGTAACAACGCAAGACAGCGGTGATTCAGTCCTTTTCTGCAGATAAGTTGCAATTGCTTTAATCAGAAAACTTTTTCCTGTTCCCGCTTCTCCACTCACGTACAGTCGGACAGGCTTAAATGATGTACATGAGCACTCTTTTTTCTCCTGACTGAATCCATGTTCATATAAATCAACAAAAGAGTGACTAAAAGAAGAAAAGAGGGTTTAGTCAATTCATAGCATTACAAGAATATATTCAGTAGGTTTTGACCATTCATACAGAATCGTGTGGCATGCACAGAATAAAGAAAAAGAGCCCTCAGGCACCAACATGACAGTTGGTTGCCATTTGTCTTCATTGGGTTCTTTTCTTTAAGAGAAAGTGAATCAGTGAGTTAAAAGAAGTGTGGGTTACTCCCCAGACAAAATTACTTTATTAAGGGGGTAGCTCTAACTTCATTAAAATAGGTGAAAAGTCGGACGGATTGGTGATTATGTTAATTTGAACCACCCAGTCCTATGAGTGAAAACAATAATAGGTCAACATGTTTCTGCTATTGGGAGCCCAACTTGACTCAGCATTTATCAGGACCATTACAATTACGTCATATGCGTAAAGCACACTAAGGCTTCACTGTCATATGAAGCAAAGAAAAAATATATTAAAAAGGAATAGGACCTTGTGTGTATCCAAAAGCACTCGAAATTTCTAGTGCTTCACCTCCTATATGTGAGGAATTTGTCTGTGAAAACAATACATATGACAAAACAACAAAAATAATTGTGATTAAAAACCACTCGGGTCTCAAATTTTCATACAATATGAAATGTATCTATAGTGCAAAACAAACACATTTAATTCGCAAAACATGAGGTGAGACAGTTAAAACGAGGCCACAACTCTATTGAGGCTGCACCCATTGTCTAGCATGCAAAATGAACACAAGATTTAGTGATACAGATGCAGCTAAAAGTGCCACCTTTGACCCCTACGTTCATTTATGAATTATTTTATAGCCCAAGGAAAAAGGAAAGATTTTCACCTAAACCCTGTTTTACGTGCATTCAATTCAAAATTAAACAGGAAGCGCAATTGAGAAGTTTTCTCAAACCATATTGTTAACCAAATGACAATTATTAAAACAACTCGACAACCTTGGTTGACGAAATCCTAAAATACACCTTAATTAACACATGGAAGACCAGAGAAAATACGAGCATACTGGCACAAATACTCACACGATTATCTAGTGAGAAATGTGCCATGAGCTCGCGGCAGGGGAAAATCTTCACGCCCGGCGTTCTCTAAACATAAAGAAAACCGAAGGAAGCAAACCTGTTAAGAGTCCGGTTAAATGCAAAAGAAGGGCATGTTAAGGATAGCAGAAATGCCTCTCAGTGAGCCGTCGGGGATGACGACCCACAGAGCCAGCGTCAAACCACCTCGCCACACCCCTCCCAGCTTACCAAACTCCCGGCGGCTCTCCACCTCTCAACCTGTTTGTTGCCACATCCGCGGCCCGAAAATACTGGGACCTCGGCAACAAACAGTCTTAAACACTTTTTACACTACCGGCGAATGCAGATGACGTGTCAGTGTTGCCGAGCACGTGACCTGCACTCGATGTATTTCTTAAAGGGGCTACGTGCACAAATGTGACATGAATGAACTTTTTACGAACAAAAACAGATTGACTCGTTTTTTTGGATACTTTTTTGAACAAGCAAAATCCCAAGTCCTCGGAAGGTCAGTGGGAAATTTGGAATAGTTCAAAGGTTTTTATAATTCATATTATCAAAATACCAGTAATATTGTTTCTGAACCCATACATCTCATTTGGCAGTCCTAACCAGAACTAAATAAAGAAATTAATAGGAAAAAGAAAATGCAATAGTTGTAACCTGTATTAGTGGTTGAATGACTCATCCCAGTGAATGGGCAGGTCATCAACGTTTCATTATCGACCCCCATGGTATGGCATCATTCAAACCAAGGAGGTGTGTCGAAAGTCGATACACCCACCTCTGTTCCTTCTCAAAAATACCCTTCTCATCGGTGTGACTAAGCTGTTCAATAACCGTCCACCTGAGGTCATTGGGGCAATGTCCATTTTCTAAGCAATGTGCGGTTAGTTTTGTTGTACTTTTGCGGCACCTCACATTACTGCGGTGCTCGCAAATACGCACTTTTACTTTCCTCATGGTCATCCCCACGTAGCGGAGACCACAGGGACAGGTCACAAGGTAGATGACATTGCACGAGTTGCAATTTGTGTGTCCTCTCAGGTGGCAAAGTTTGCCAACTTCCAGATTCAGAGTTTTTGTCGCTACTGTAAGATGGCATATGCTACACCCACCGCATGGGTAATGCCCGGTGACCCGGGGCAGACCCCATATGGTAAGAACGTTGCCATCCTGAGTGGTTTCAACATGCCTTGGTCGAGTATGGACCAATGCATCTTTCAAATTCTTCTCTCGCTTATAGGAGAATAGCGGTTTTTGCCAGTTGCGACCATTACTGGTCAAGATTCGCCAGTGTTTGCCCACACTTCGACTCACTGCATTCGAGATGTTACTGTAAGTTGTGACGCATGTAAGGGGTGTTTCTGCATCATTGTTCTTATTATAGTCCTCTAAAAGGGCCTCTCGATTTTGATTTTTAGCCCTCTTACGGCTCTTTCTCAAAATACCTTTGGGATAACCTCTTGTAAGCAATTTGTTTGTCAGATCTTCCGCCTGTACATTAAAATCACTCACATTGCTACAATTCCTACGAATCCGTAGGTATTGTCCAAAGAGAAGATTCTCACGCGACGGGCGTGGATGAAAGCTCGTGAAATGAAGTAAGTTGTTCTTACTTGTGGGTTTGTAGTAGGTCTTTGTGGCTAGATGGTCCCCTTCCCTGGTTATTGTCACGTCTAAGAAGACAATGGAACTTGGGTGATACTGGTGGGTGAATTTTAAATGGGGGTCACAGGTGTTGACCCACTCAAAAAATGCCAAAAGGCGGTCCTCCGAACCCTGCCAAATTAAAAGCACATCATCAATGTACCTCTGCCACAGGATAACATTGAGAGTGTAGGGGTTGGTTTCAGCCAAAATGTGTGTCTTTTCAAAATTGTGTACGTACAGCCCCGCAATGCTTGGGGCAAAGGTACTGCCCATTGACGTGCCCGTCTTTTGTAAGTATATGGTATCCTCATATTGAAAAAAATTGCGCTTTAAAGCAAGGGTGGCACAATCAATAATAAAAGACCTGGAAGTAGTATAATCCCATGTTGTATTTTCTAGGACATCAGCCAGAACTTTAAGTGTAGCATCCTGCGGAATGCAGGTGTATAAACTTTCTATGTCTAGAGAGACAAGAAAGGAAGGCTCGCCAGGCATTTGAACATTACGAAGTAGGGACAACAGACTTTTAGTGTCCTTCACATACGTACTAGTCGACTGAACAAGGGGTTTAAAGAAAAAGTCACAATACTTCGAAAGTGGCTCCAAAAGGGATCCATGAATCCATGTTCAACCTATTCTGTGACTTCGTCATATATCTGTTTCTGCTCAAGGTTTAGTTGTTTCACCAAATCTTCTAAGTTAACTACATCATCTTGAGCTTGTTCCATAGCTCTTTCCACCTCATCCATGGCAGTGGCAGCTTCATTTTGGATAATTGGTCCTCCTAGTGGATCCTGACTCAATGAAGCAGAACTGTGACTGTCTTGAGAACTGTCTCTAGCAATCTCTACGGCAATTGTGGCTTCTTGCTCTATTTCTTCATTCAACATTTGCAGATAATTTCGAAAATCAGGACATTCTATGGTATCCTTGGTTGCATTAAAAGAATCTTTGTAACAGAGAAAATCTCCAAGTAGTTCCTCTTCTGTACGCCATGGCTTAAAGAGTTGGAAAATAGCTAAATAGTAAAATTCCCTTTTCTCTGGATTTTCGCAACTCAATTTTCGATGATTAATCAAATGGCCTTTTCTCTGCTTCACTAGACATCCTTCACACCCAATGATAGCATATATTCCATTATTGATATCTTCTCTAATGGTCCTCTTATAAATATAGTTTTGCAGAACTTCATACAAACAACTGTTCTCAAGATGACTACTTCTATTTGGATAGTATGTATCCAACATGTTTGTCTTCAAAATATCTGTACTGTTTGGTTCTTTCTCTGCCAAATACTCAATTTCTTGTACAGATTTCAAAACTCGGTTTCGTGTTGCAGCACGACCTAGACTCACCCAAATAATTGTTCTAGACTTGGCGTAGAGACTTGCTGATGATAACCGATCAGAACATTCATACGCTCCATTTTCTCGATGCGACAACATCTTCAGACTGTAACTGTATAATTTCTTGCTTAGACTCTTTTCATGTGAAATGTCCTCCCACATTTCCTTCAGTTCTGTCTTTTCTTTTTTTGTGATGTAAGACGTCACATATCGAGCCACAGCAATAGAGTTGTCAGCAACTAACTGAATATCCATGTTAGCATTCCACATGGACAAAATCACTGGGTTGTAGTCGTTGATGTACTTGGACTCTTCGTTTCTTTTTAAATTGTATGTATTTTTTGGTGATTTCCTCGTCACAGTATGTCGCAGAGAAGACATCAAATTATTTACTCTTCCTTTAGAAATCACTGGTCGTGGAAACCCGAAACGACATTTTGTGTAGAACTTGTCCTTGTTTCTGAATTTTCGACGACAGTACTTTCCACAATGATGGGATTGAAACCGTAAAACTTGTTGCCTTAAACTGTTTTCTTCGGTAGTTTTCGGAACAGCACATGTTGAATACTCTTCAATGAAACTCATCACTGTGTCATCCGAATCTGTTCCAAATTTGGGTGCATCTTTAATCCATAACAACATATGTATGTGAGGAGCACCTCTCGCTTGATACTCCTTTCTCCAAAAGAAATCCAAAACCTCTCCAAGGGGAGGATTTTTTTTTTGGTAATGAAAGACATCATAGCTTCAAATCTATGATTGAAATATCTACATACATTCACTGGATCCAAAGAACACAGTTCTCCAGGTGTTTTGAATTCTATATTTTGTATGTTTGCATTTGCCTCTCGTAGGAATTGAAGTAAGTTGTCCCATGCATACTCAGCACAGCTAAGAGTGAGGAACCATGTAGGAGTTCCTAAGTTTCTTAGCATACATTTCAATTCCCCATGACGACAGTACCAATACTCGTTTGTACCACGCTGACATGCCATGAGATTGATTAGATGAGATTCCAAGATATTGTCTTGCAGATTGACTTTCTCCATAAAGTCCCTCGCCGAAACATTTTGCAGATGTGCGCCACTTTTCAGTATATGGTTTACTGCATAAGAAAGCCCAGACAAGTCACTTTCATACAGTAGATGAAACAAATATGGGATGCATTGACTAAACCTTGGATCTTCAGCATATAATCTTAAAGTCCGGTATTCAGATGCAGGAATTTGAAGTGGTCGATCGTCATATCGTCCACCTCAACCTGTTGGAAATAGCTGTGGAAAACAACGAGCTTCCAAACTTTCTTCCCATACACTAATGGGACTTCCTTTTGCTGCTTTCATTTGAAACAAGTCAATTGCATTCCCCATTACTTCTTTGGAATGCAAAGGATGAACAGTATAATGTTCATATATTTCTTCACTTCTAGATACATCAACTTTTTCAATTTGGCCGGCCGAACAATCACTGTCTTCTTCTGCAGCTGTTTCCTCTGCTCCAACACATACATCTTTGTAGTACTCATTGTTTTTGACCAAATACAACGTTGCCTTTTTGACTTTCCTAACATCCACTAAATCTTGCCAGATTTTCTTACTCTTTGTCGGAACCCCATTAACTAGAATAACCAGAGGTTCCTCTTCCACTTTCTCTACACCAATTGTATCAATATTTTTCTTGAAATCTAGAGGCAAATAAACAACTCTTCTCTTTAATCCTCTCTGTAAATCCGAAGGAGGCAATTTCCCTATCTTAGGCTCCATGCGAACAATAGCCTGAAAAGGATGGACACATTGAATCAAAATAGATTCATATGTATTTAAATCGATCAATTCAGGAGGAATGTCTACCAACTCAAGATTATTATGAACAGCTCTAGCCGGCATTCTGTTTTCATTTAATTTATTATAACAAAATTTACAAATACGCTGATCAGAACTCAAATCAAAAGAATTCTCCACCAACAAAAAAGTTGCTAAATTTTTCCATTCACTATTATTTTCCATTTCATTTTCTGCATATAAATCAACTAACCTAGTCTGAATCTTATAATGAGTCCGTCGACAACACACACAAGTAAAATTAGGCCTTTCACTTGATTTCACCTTAAACTTGGTAATTTCCTGGTCAAACTTTTCTGTACTTGAAATCTGTACATTGTCTTCCACATTACCTTCTATTACTGTGTCAATTTCTACACTGTCCTCTTTTTCACCAAAGTAACTTAACTCAATTTCTTCACAAATTTTCTTCACATCTAATTCAGTTCCATGCAAAAGAGCACTGTTTACCTGTTTAAGCTTAAGTGCTGGACTTTTTGCATAATACAACATTCTCACTAATTTCCTCATTTTAGTATGATGCACTGCTAACATCCTAAAATGATGAAAAACACTCTGACATACTTTTCTATAAAGACAAGCCAGTGAATGCCCATGCAAACCTGTGTTTTCTCTGACTCTGCAAGGATCTAAGTCTTGCAACATCTTCATTTTCTGTTTTAGACTTTTCTTACTATATGTCCGCAAGAAATTACGAAGCAAATCAATTGAATCCTGTCGCACACTACAAATACTACTACACTTCCAAGTGTACACAGGACCCTTAGTACGTCTCCCTAAAACTTCATCAGCTAACACCTCCTCTGCATTTCTAGACACAAGTTCTCTTTTTCAATCGGACAACCGTCTATCACCTCATATGCTCGACCACTGGTGTCAACTGCATGCACCAAATCATTCTCCTGGAAGTAACTCTTCTCATTAAAAAATGGCTCACAACTTGAACTATGCATCCATTCTCCAGAAAAAACTTTACAAAAATTAGTCCGATTAATTACTCTTTTGCATCTACTGTTCGATTTGAAAACATCAATTGTCTTGTTAAGTGTCCTAATTCTATTGATTACTAAAATAAATATATTTCTTAACTTCTTAACTTCAAAAGCCTGATCAACAATTTTCTCTACATTTTTCTTTTTCTTGTAAAAAGCAGCTCTCTGTTTACCTTTCTTAATATTTTTCATCAAATTTAAAACTACTCTATTGCGAAACATTCATTTACGAATGTCCCTAAATTGGTTTTGCCTTCTATTCCTATACATATTATTCTCTCCTGCTGCAGCAGTAACATTTTTGGAGGGCCTCTCCTTCCTCTTCAAATTTGCTCTCTCCTTCTGTTTATTCACATTCTCATCAACATTTTTTTTTAATCTACATATGTTCCGAAAGAAAGACTTAGTTGTCTTACCAGGAGCTTTTTTCCTGTCTTTTGAAGTATTTGTTGTAGAGGAGTGCTTTAATTCCGTTGCTGTTTTTGATTTTTTCCGCTTGGCATCTTTTCTTCTCCTCTGCCTTGAGGGCATATTTCCTTACTATTGAAATCTTGCTTTTAATCTGTGTTAAAGAAAAAGATAACACATTTTAGACCACTATTACCAAACAACAAAGCAATGACAATAAGCAAACGATATAAACACTACTTTACAACATATCTAAGTTTATATCACAGCAACTATGTAACTAGGAGTAAGACAGAGAAAGAGAGCTAGAGGAACTAACACAAAAAGAGAGAGTCAGACAAAGAAACAGGTAGAGGGAGTAAAACATAGAGAAGGAGTAAGACAGAACGAGTGTATAATATGTTGTAAGACAGAAAAAGGATGTAATAAGGAGAGGGAGTCAGTCAAAGAAAGGGACAAAGGGAATAAGCCAGAAAAAGGATGTAACAGGGTGTAAGACAGAGAGAGGGTGTAAGAGGATGTAAGACAGAGAGAGGGTGTTAGAAGGGGAGAGGATGTAAAAGAGACTAAAACAGAGAGAGGCTGTAAAAGGTAGAGAGAGAGACTAAGTTTGAGAGAGGGTGTAAGAGGAACTAAATCAGAGAGAGGATGTAACAAGGAGTAATGAGAGAGATGGAGTAAATCAAAGTCAGGATGTAAGAGAAAATAAGTCAAAGAGAGAGTGTAAGAGAGTGTAACACAGAGTCGAGATGTAAAAAGGAATAAGTCAGAAAGAGGGTGTTAGAAGGAGACAGGTGGAAAAATACAGTAAATCAGGAAGAGAATATAAGAGAGACTATTACATTCTTGATAATACTTAGTAAAGAAATGTTGATGCATAAAGGAATTGTATTTTGTAAATGAGCGAGGTTTCAGTACTGTAATGAAATGCTTATACATATGACATTTTCTCTGTTTTTTTAAATGTTATTCTAAAAAAAGATTTCGGACACATGAATTTGTTTTACATTATTGACAAGGATTACATAGTATCTGCATCATTAAAAAAATATATTAGCACATTTCACAATTATGTCACCTGTGTTTCCTCAGATTAGTAAGCAGATTGTGCACATGAGGTGAGGCATGTCCAGGGGTGCAGAGGAGGTGAGCCCTGTGTCCAAGAGTGCAATGGACAGGACTCACCTCCTCTGATCCTTGGACAAGCCTCACCTCCTCCGTGCTCCCTGGACAGGCCTCAATGTATTGGATATAATTGATGGTAACAGGATGCAGATAAGGTGAGGCCTAACCAGGAGTGCAGATGAGGTGAGGCCTGTCTAGGGGAGCACAGGAGGTGAGGCCTGTGTCCAACAGTGCAGTGGACAGGACTTCATAAAGCCTCTCCCCCACTCCACTCTTAGACACAGGCCTCATCTCTTCAGCAAATTTCACAATCATGAAAGCCATTTCGACTTTTCTCACCTCCTCTGCACCTTTTGCAATCATGTCAGGTGTGTTTCCTCATATTAGGAATCACATTGTGTTTTTTTATTGTTGCTTTCTGTTATTTTTTTTAATGCTTCGTTAAAATTTTCTGCTGCATACAGGAATTGTATTTTGTAAAAAACTGAGGTTTCAGTAGTGAAATGAAATGCTTGTACATATAACCTGTACTCAGTTTTCTTAATGTTAATATAAAAACGATTAAAGGGCAAATGAATGGCTTTTACATTTTTTAGAAGGAATAAATAGTGTCTGCATGATTAAAGAAATATTTTTGAACCTTTCACAATGATGTCACCTTTAGGCCTCTTTAAAAAAGGATTTAGGGTTGCAGATGAGTTAAGGATTGTCCAGAGGTACAGAGGAGGTGACACCTGTGTTCAAGACTGTAGTGGGAGAGAGGCCTCTTCTGAGGAGCATAGGTGGTGAGGCCTGTGTCTAAGAGTACACTGGACTGGTCTTTATGAAGCCTATCCCCCACTGCACTCTTAGACACAACCCTCACCTCCTTTGCACCCCTGGACAGACCTCTCTTGCACTACACTCTTCAACCCAGGCATCACCTCCTCTGCACCCCTGGACAATCCTCACCTCATCTGCAACCCTGAATAGACCTCAACTCATCTCCACCCCTAGACAGGCCTCACGTCATCTGCACTCCTGGTTAGGCCTCACCTTATCTGCACCCTGTTACCATCAATTATATCCAATACATTGAGGCCTGTCCAGGGCACACGGAGGAGGTGAGGCTTGTCCAAGGGTCAGAGGAGGTGAGTCCTCTCCACTGCACTCATGGACACAGGCCTCAACTCCTTTGCACCCCTGGACATGCCTCACCTTATCTGCACAATCTACTTCCTAATCTGAGGAAACACAGGTGACATAATTGTAAAAGGTTCAAATGTATTTATTTAATCTTGCAGACACTATTTATTCCTTCTCAAAAATATAGAAGCCATTCATTAGCTGCAAAATCGTTTTTTAAATAACATCTACTAAACAGAGCGCAGGTCCTATGTACAAGCATTCCATTTCACTACTCAAACCTCACTATTTTTCAAAATACAATTCTTCTGTCTAGGAAATATTGATACCAAACATTATCATTAAACTTAACAAAATACAGCAAGAAAAAAGCTCAATCTGCTCCCTAATCTAGAGTAACACAAGTGACATGATTGTGAAAATTGCAAATATATTTATTTAATCATGCACACACTATTTATTCCTCGTCAAAAATGTAAAAGCTATTCATTTGCCCAAAAATCGTTTTTCAAATAAGATTTTAGAAACAGAGCGCATGTCCTATGTACAAGCATTCCATTTCACTACTGAAACCTCACTATTTTACAAAACACATTTCCTCTCTCTTGCAAACATTGCTACCAAGCATTATCGAAAACCATGACACAATTCAACAAGAAAAATGCTCAATCTGCTTCCTAATTTGGGATAACAGAGGTGACATCATTGTGAAAGGTTCAAGTATATTTCTTTAATCATGCAGACACTATTTATTCCTTTTCAAAAATGTAAAAACCATTGATTTGCCCCCAAATCGTTTTTTAAATAACATTTTAGAAACAGAGCGCAGGTCCTATGTACAAGCATTTAATTTCACTACTGAAACCTCACTATTTCACAAAATACAAATCCTCTATCTTGCAAATGATCTTACCAAGCATTATCAAAAAACATGACAGAAACCAACACCAAAGAAGCTCAATGTGCTTCCTAATCTGAGGTAACACAGGTGACATGATTGTGAAAAGTTCAAATATATTTATTTAATCATGCAGACACTATTTATTCCTTCTCAAAGATGCAAAAGCCATTGATTTGCCCCAAAATTGTTTTTTAAATAACATTTTAGAAACAGAGCGCAGGTCCTATGTACAAGCATTCCAGGTCACTATTGAAACCTCACTATTTTACAAAATACATTTTCTCTCTCTTGCAAACATTCCTACCAAGCATTATCAAAAAACATGACACAAAACAACAGCCAAGAAGCTCAATGTGCTTCCTCTAATCTGAGGTAACACAGGTGACGTGATTGTGAAAGGTTCAAATATATTTATTTAATCATGCAGACACTATTTATTCCTTCTCAAAAATGTAAAAACCATTGATTTGCCCCAAAATCGTTTTTTAAATAACATTTCAGAAACAGAGCGCAGGTCCTATGTACAAGCATTCAATTGCACTACTGAAACCTACCCATTTCACAAAATACAAATCCTCTATCTTGCAAATCTTGATACCAAGCATTACCAAAAAACATGACACAAACCAACAGCAAAGAAGCTCTATGTGCTTCCTAATCTGAGGTAACACAAGTGACATCATTGTGAAAGGTTCAAATATATTTATTTAATCATCCAGACACTATGTATTCCTTCTCAAAAATGTAAAAGCCATTGATTTGCCCCAAAATCGTTTTTCCAATAACATTTTAGAAACAGAGCGCAGGTCCTATGTACAAGCATTCAATTTCACTTCTGAAACCTCACTATTTCACAAAATACAAATCCTCTATCTTGCAAATGATCTTACCAAGCCTTATCAAAAAACATGACAGAAACCAACACCAAAGAAGCTCAATGTGCTTCCTAATCTGAGGTAACACAGGTGACATGATTGTGAAAGGTTCAAATATATTTATTTAATCATGCAGACACTATTTATTCCTTCTCAAAAATGTAAAAGCCATTGATTTGCCCCAAAATTGTTTTTTAAATAACATTTTAGAAACAGAGCGCAGGTCCTATGTACAAGTATTCCAGGTCACTATTGAAACTTCACACCTTCTCTCCGTCTCTGTCCAAAGTATGACTGCTTTCGCAGACTTTTAAAAACCCTGCTCTTCCAAGCCGCATATGACTAAACCTCCTGCCTCTGGCCCACGCTACTTGTCAATGAGCGCCAAGAAACCGATGGTGATAGTGCGCGTTATAAATAATTTTAATAATAATAATAATAATAATAACTTCACTATTTCACAAAATACAAATCCTCTATCTTGCAAATGTTGATACCAAGCATTATCAAAAAACATGACACAAACCAACAGCAAAGAAGCTCAATGTGCTTCCTAATCTGAGGTAACACAGGTGACATGATTGTGAAAGGTTCAAATATATTTATTTAATCATGCAGTCAAGTCAAGTCAAGTCAAAGAATTTATATAGCGCACTACATACCCAGAGGGTCTCAAGGCGCTTAGGGAGGGGAGGGGGATTACTTGTCAAATATCCACGTTTTAAGTTGCTTTCTGAATGCTAGGTGGTTCTGGGTAAGGCGAAGGTAAGTGGGGAGTGAGTTCCATGTTTTAGCAGCCAGGTATGAGAAGGATCTGCCTCCCATTGTGGTCTTGTTGATGCGAGGTACAGTGGCGAGGGCTTGGCTGGAAGAACGTAGTTGGCGGGAGGGGGTGTAGAAGGACAGTCGTGAGTTGAGGCATTCTGGTCCGATGTCGTAGAGTGATTTGTGTGCGTGGGTTAGCATTCGGAAAGTGATCCTCTTATTGACGGGTAGCCAGTGGAGGTCTTTCAGGTGACCAGAGATGTGTTTGTTGCGCGGGATGTCTAATATGATCCTGGCTGAGGCGTTTTGGATTCGTTGGAGTTTCTTCTGGAGTTTAGCGGTAGTGCCTGCGTAGAGGGTGTTTCCGTAGTCCAGTTGGCTCGTGACCAGAGCATGGGTGACTGTTTTTCTGGTTTCGGTGGGGATCCAGCGAAATGTTTTTTTGAGCATGCGGAGAATGTTGAAGCAGGATGAGGATACGGCGCTGACTTGTCTGTTCATTGAGAGTGAAGAATCCAGGATAACGCCTAGGTTCCGTGCGTGGTCTGTCGGGATGGGTGCTTTTCCAAGAGCTTCCGGCCACCAAGAGTCGTCCCATGCAGAGGGGGAAGTACCTAAGATGAGGACTTCTGTTTTATCTGAGTTCAGTTTCAGACGGCTGTGTTTCATCCATTCGGCAACTTCTTTCATTCCTTCGTGTAGGTTAGTTTTGGCGGTGCTGGGGTCATTAGTGAGAGAGAGGATCAGTTGAGTGTCATCCGCGTAAGAGATGATGTTGAGGTTGTGTTGGCGGGCGATGGTCGCGAGAGGGCTCATGTATACGTTGAAGAGGGTGGGACTGAGTGAGGATCCTTGTGGTACGCCACAGATGACTTCAGTGGCCTCGGACTTGAATGGTGGAAGGCGGACTCTCTGGGTTCTTCCGGTGAGGAACGAGGTGATCCATTCAAGTGCTTTTCCTTGTATTCCGATATTTCTGAGGCGTTGTAAAAGGGTGCTGTGGCAGACTGTGTCGAAGGCTGCAGAGAGGTCGAGGAGGATGAGGGCGACTGTGTCTCCATTGTCCAGTAGTGTTCGAATGTCGTCTGTTGCTGCGATGAGGGCGGTCTCAGTGCTGTGTTTTGCTCGGAAGCCGGACTGTGAGGAGTCGAGGGATTTGTTGGCTTCGAGGAAAGCGGCGAGCTGGTTGTTGACAGCTTTCTCGATTACTTTGGCCGGGAATGGAAGGAGCGAAATGGGGCGGTAATTTTTGAGTTCGGTGGGGTCCGCTGTGGGTTTTTTCAGAAGGGCGGTGAGTTCAGCGTGTTTCCAGCTTTCCGGGAAGGTGGCGGAGTTGAAGGAGCAGTTGATGACGTCTCGGAGGTGTGGTGCTATGACGGAGTCTGCTTTGTTGAAGATGTGGTGAGGACATGGGTCTGTGGGGGATCCTGAGTGGATGGAGTTCATCAGGCGGATGGTGTCCTCAGTGGAGATTGGGTTCCAGTCGTTAAGGGTGTTCAAGGGGGGAGAATGTTCAGCATATGGTTCGGTGGGTTGGTCTCCGAGTTGGTTGTCGAAGCTGTTGTGGATGTCTGCAATTTTGTTGTGGAAGAATGAGGCTAGGGAGTCGCAGAGGGTTTGAGAGGGGGTGATGTCGTTGGACTTGGCCGAGGGATTGGTAAATTCCTTGACGATGTTGAAAAGTTCCTTGCTGTTGTGGACGTTGTTGTCAAGTCGATTCTTGAATGCTGTTTTCTTGGCCTTTCGGATTAATTGGTGGTGTGTGCGGGTGGCGTTTTTGAATGCGTCCTTAGTGCTAGTGGTTGGGTCTTTTTTCCAGGCCTTTTTGAGGGAGCGGCAGAGTTTCTTGGACTTCTTAAGATCATCGTTGAACCATGAGGCCTTCTTGCTGCCAGGTTTGCTTTGACGTTTTTTCAGTGGTGCTAAGGTGTCGGCGGTGTTGGATAACCAAAGGGTGAAGTTGGCGGTGGCTTGGTTTGGGTTAGAAGAGTGGGCTGGGGTGTTTAGAAGGAGCGATGAGGAGATCTAGTCGATGGTGATTTTGTTCCAGTTTCTTTGCAGAGTTGGTTGGAGGTGGTTGGTGGGTTTTGGCTTGTTGTAGGTGAAGTGAACGCAGCTGTGGTCAGTCCAGAGGAGATCCGTAGTGTGGTTGAAGGAGACATGTTTGCTGGAGGTGAAGATGGGGTCGAGTGTGTGGCCTGCGATGTGGGTGGGGGAAGTGACCAGTTGTTTAAGTCCGAGGTTGGCGAGGTTGTCCAAGAGGGTGGTGGTGTTGCGGTCGTTGATCTTTTCGAGGTGAAAGTTGAGGTCTCCCAGAAGGATGTAGTCTTTGGAGGGGAGCGCGTGTGGAGTGATGAAGTCCGTGATGTCTTCACTGAATTTTGCGCGGGGTCCTGGTGGTCTGTAGAGGAGGGTGCCTCTGAGTGTGGTCTTGGGGTCGATGTGGATCTGGAAGTGAAGGTGTTCGGAGTTGGCGAGGTTGGTGTCAGAGCTGGTTGAGATGCGGATTGATTTTTTATGGACGATAGCGATTCCTCCTCCTGTGTGGCCGGTACGGTCCTTGCGTGTGATCTTATAATTTTCAGGGATGGCAATGGTGATGTCTGGGGCGGAGGAAGCGTTCATCCATGTTTCTGTTAGGAAGGCGACGTCTGGAGAGATGGTGTCTAGTAGATTCCATAGGTCAATGGCGTGCCTGTGGACCGATCGGGTGTTGAGGAGGATGCAATGTAGGTGATTGGGGTCGGGAATCTGTGGTGTGGTCGTAGCGGAGATGTTGTCGGTGCCGCTGAATTTGCAGGAGTAGCAGGAGAAAGGTCCATGGGTGTGTCCGGGAGCGGCTTGGACGCAGTTGGGGGCGCGACCGGGGTTGATGGCTAGGAGGGTGGTGGCATCGTAGGTAATGCGGGAGGGCTGGGCAGCGCGAGGGGCAGGGGGTCTGGCGCTGGGCGCGGTCCAGGCGCGGACGGGCGTAGACGGGCTTACCTTTGGCGCACCTTTGGCGCGGATTGGGCGCGGATGCTGCGCGTGAACGCTGCGCGCGGGAACAGCTGTCATATAAGGAGGGTGGGGGGAGGGGCGAGGGCGGCTCAGCTGGGAGGTGGGGCGGGCTATGTAGGAGGACAACAACAACAAAATGGAGGGCGCTTGGGGGAATACGCTATCAGAGCAGGAAAGTCGCGCTGGCAATCTTAATAATTAAATATACAAAGCGGCATACAAGGCACACAGCAGGCAATTGATTTCAGACAGTTTCCGGCAAAAAGCGCTACACAACGATACCGGAGCCAAAGGGGAGCGACCACTCAGCTGGGAAGCGTAGAGCGAGTCACAGCGCTTCCAGGTAACGGAGCGCTGTTGTAGTCTGTGGGAGGGCGGCTCAGCTGGGAGGCGGGGCGGGCTATGTAGGAGGACAACAACAACAAAATGGAGGGCGCTTGGGGGAATACGCTAAAAGAGCAGGAAAGTCGCGCTGGCAATCTTAATAATTAAATATACAAAGCGGCATACAAAGCACACAGCAGGCAATTAATTTCAGACAGTTTCCGGCCAAAAGCGCTACACAACGATACCGGAGCCAAAGGGGAGCGATCACTAAGCTGGGAAGCGTAAAAGAGCAGGAAAGTCGCGCTGGCAATCTTAATAATTAAATATACAAAGCGGCATACAAAGCACACAGCAGGCAATTGATTTCAGACAGTTTCCGGCAAAAAGCGCTACACAACGATACCGGAGCCAAAGGGGAGCGACCACTCAGCTGGGAAGCGTAGAGCGAGTCACTATATATAGCAGACACTATTTATTCCTTCACAAAAATGTAAAAGCCATTGATTTGCCCCAAAATCGTGTTTTAAATAAGATTTTAGAAACAGAGCGCAAGTCCTATGTACAAGCATTCAATTTCACTACTGAAACCTCACTATTTCACAAAATACAAATCCTCTATCTTGCAAATCTTGATACCAAGCATTATAAAAAAAACATGACACAAAGCAACATTTAAAAACCACAATTTGCTTCCAAATCTACTCCATAGAGTATACAAGGCTCTATCCATATTAAATGAATCATTACTCACCTTTACAAATGCTTTGGGCGATTGAGAACAGTGTCAGACACACACACCAATATTTCTTTAGCAGAGCAAAAGGTATGTACTCCAGGCACTGCAACCATGAATGGCACAGAAAACCTCTAATTCTACACACATATCCCTCATGTTAACCAATTAAAACTCTTCCCTCTCTAATTTCAAACCAACACCCTTCCCCCCCTCAGCCCTTTCTACCTGTTACCATAGCAACTCCCTCCTCACTGACCTCTCAGGTTTAAAAGTTTATTCTACAATGTAGCAAATGAACTCAGCAAGGATGTTTGACCTCTCAATACACCAGCTTATCCGGTGCAATGTTTCTTTAAATGACTTTTTCTTAACCATTCAAATTACTTCTTTCACAGAACAGAACCATGCAACCTAACATTCATTTTTCAACTATCTGAATCCACCAATCATTGCTTGTGATTCAAGAGCACTGAAACTCCACAGTTTTTTTTGCAAACTCCTACTGTTCCAACTGCCATTTCATTCCCACACTTCATCTGACTGTACCAGAACCTCCTCTCACCATGTATTCTGTCTGGATTATTGGACATAGCTACATCCACTGGGCTCAAAGGTATGCAGCTATCAGAAATTTTCACAACCTTGATTTACCAAATGTAGACATCAAGTGGATTGGCCAAAGAGGATTGAGATGTCATCAATTGATACCATTGGTGAAAACCTTTTACCATCTGCCACACCCTGACCTCATAATTTTGCACTGTGTTGGAAATGACCTAGGCACTTTGAATGGGGTAGGTCTGGAAATGGTTTTAAAGGACACCTTTGGGCAATTGATGACACTTTTTCCACAAACTGCCTTGGTATATTCCAATATATGCCAAAGACAGAAATGGAAGTGGTCCAACCAATTTTGTCCACAATTTGAGAAAGCACGGAAACATGTGAATAAATCTGTTTCTGCTTACATGAGAGACTATTGAATGGGTTCAATATACAACAATAACGTGCGTTACAACATGCAAGATATCTACAGAGGAGATGGTGTGCACTTCTCAGATGAGGGGAATAGAATATTCCTCCTCAATTTAAGACTATGCATTGGAACCTACTTGTAGGTACCTAAATCAGCCACAGAACCCAAAAGCTCTTTTCAGGGCTACCCTACCTCTGATCACTCAAAATGATTACTTTACTCTAACTTTTTTCACTGTTTTTCACCAAAGTATGCTCCCCGGTACGCGTACCGGGCGCTCCCCCGTGAAAAAGTAAAAAAAAAATGTGGGCCTATATGGGCCTCCTATGCCCCCCTCAGAAAACCTAGGGGTGTCTACCGTGCCCCCTTTTACCCATTCCCAACGTTGTTTGTCCTCCATCTTGTGTCTAAAATCTACCAAAACACAAGATGGAGGACTCCCCTAGCGCTGCCGGTACGCGTACCGGGGCGCGCACCGGTGAGCGCTCCCAAAAATTTTTTAAAGTTAATTTACATGAAAACCACTTTAGAGACTTTCACCAAATATAGAATAGGCCCTACTACATACCAGTCCCTACCATTTTCCCAAATTTGGTGGAATACCATTGAGCCATTTGGGCTGTAGCCCTGTCTAAATATCCTGAGGTAAATTACATGACAAAAACACATATGAAGTGTTAGAATTTACAACCAATTAAAATGTTACTTTCATTTTCTACTTTTATTTCCTGACATTTGATTGGTTATGTACATGAATATAAATGAAAAATGAGAGGGAAACACGGCCATTTTGACTACAACTACCTTAGGTACATCTTTAAAGAATTTTCTCATTTATCTTCATCACCTTTATATAAGGTAAGTTGTTAATTTGTAAGGGGCACTTTAAGTTAATTTGTAAAAACGTTTTCTGATAGTTATTTACTGTCCCTCTGTTATAGTTATAGATTAAGATAGGCTTCTCTATTATAGTTATAGATTAAGTTAGGCTTCTCTTGTATAATTATAAATTTACTTAGGCTTCCTCACATACACTTTTTAATATTTCTACTTCCTTCCTGATACCATACACTGCCCAAAGATAACTTCACTGTTAAAAACTCAGAAGTACCTCTCTGAATTTAAACCCAACAGTGCCCTAACCCTACTGATATAATTGTTTTTTATGCAATTTACAGCAAGAAAATGGAAGGAGAACAAGAAATCAACAATATTTCTTTCGAAATTACCGATGAAGAGATTGTTCTTGAAGATTATGTTGACGAGGATTTTATGGATGAGTCTCTGGACCAACAATTTATTGACTGTTTACAAGATATTGAAGCATGCAATTTTGAGGAGATTCCAGATCATCTGATGCTGGAAGTTTTATTAAACTATGAAAATTCTAACCAATACATTTTTATTTAATAATTAAAAATTGTCTGAGACATTATTCATTTTTATATGTAATTCATGAAGTAGTACCAAAATAATTATAATATAAAGTGATACTTACAGTATACTGTGCAATTTTAAAACATCATAAGGAAGCAGGGTAGACTACCCATGATCCCCTAGGCCTTTTCAGGGAGTCCTTAAAGGATCTGTTTCTGCTTTCCTGACAGACTATGGTATGGATTCCATATACCACAATAACTTCTGTAACAACATGCAAGATATCTACAGAAAAGAAGGTGTACATTGAATTTAATACTCTGCATTGGTACCTACATGTTGGTACTTAAATCACCCACACAACACAACAACTCTATTCAGAGCTACCCTACCTCTAAGCACTTTAAATTATTATTTTACTGTTTCACTGGGTTGTCCTCATGGTACGCTCCCCGGTACGCTCCCCGGTGCGCGTCCCGGGCACTCCCCCCGCGAAGATCGAAAATTGTTATTTTTTTTGGGCCCCGCGGGGCCCTTTTATGGCCCCCACATCAAACCTAGAGGGTCAGGGGGAGTCCATCCTGCCCCCTTATGGTCATTTCCCCCTTTGTTTTTGCCACCTCTTGTGTCTCGATCCTACCGACACACAAGATGGCGGCCACTCCGGACTGTTTGGATTGTTGACAGACACCCGAGAGCCAATCAGCTTTCCGCTCGCGTACTCGCGTAGCGCACAGGGTGCGCTCCCCGGTGCGCGTACCGGGGCGCGCTTATAG
The DNA here is from genome assembly GCF_964261635.1 of Lissotriton helveticus. NCBI lineage: Eukaryota > Metazoa > Chordata > Amphibia > Caudata > Salamandridae > Lissotriton > Lissotriton helveticus. The sequence continues at coordinate 114,720,070 of NC_136062.1, read as the reverse complement.
ATATATATATTTTTTTAACCTAAATTACTCAAAATCCTCTGGAGCACATATCTTGAGACATAGCAAAGGCACATCGGGCTACCAGTCCCTACAATTTTGCCAAGTTTGGTGGAAATCCATTCAGCCGTTCGGGCTAAAAGTGAGTCCAACCGCCCTATGGAAATTAACATGGGGAAAACACGTTTTGGGACCCCCCTTTTATCTCGGCCCCCACTTGACAAATCCCCCCCAAACTTTGAGGGAAGGAGCAGAGCGGAGCGGGCCATCTTCTTTGAGAAATTCGCGAAGATTCGTCCACCGGCGCCAAAGTTATTCCCGATAGAATGTTGCGGATTTCCTATGGAAAACAATCCTAACTATAACTACCTACTGGCGACCGCCAGTAGGTAATATATATATATAATATACATATATATATATATATATATATATATATGAATGAACAAGGCAGGTGTGGCCAAACGCGTCAGAGCGAAGTTTTAAATAAACCAGAAGACTGAATGGCAAAGCAACTCCTGTGTTGGTGTCCGATTTTTATGGTGAAGTCGAAAGTGATTGGAATATATATATATATATATATATATATATATATATATATATATATATATATATATATATATATTTATATATATGTATATATATATATCGTCGCTCAGTTCCACACCAATACAAGTACAAGAAAAAGCACTCACGGGGCCAACTGCAAATCTTCTGGGTTTATTTCATTTCATACGCGAAAAGCATGAAAAACAGACGCGTTTCGGCGATGCCTTAGTCTTGTGTTTCTCAAATTACGCGCCAGCAAAAGCAGACATTTTAAGACTTACAATGTTAAAGGTCACATGATTAACATTGTCATCATAATCAAAAGAGGGCTGACCAAATGTTGTTATGGCGGCCATCTTTGAGCCATAAAATTGCAACTTTATCAATTCGCCACAATCATAACAAATAGCTTTCTTATGCAGTTCTCCTTCCCTGTATAATATCAAAGAGGGGATCTGCATATTAAACCACAAGCCCAACCAGCTATAAACCCCTTTGGACTGGTTTTTCGACATTTTGATTATAAAGACAAAAAATTTCTTCGTCTTGTTATTACGCTGTGTATCGGCTCAATCAACTGACATTCGCTATTTTTGGTTCATTAAGCCGTGTATCGGCAAGTCCTCCCCAATTTACACATTCAAATTCAATCTGTGAAAGCCACAAATATATACTGTTAACAGATGTCAATAATCATAAATTAATAATTCAGCTAAAAAATAATCCAGCTAACAAATAAACACTAGGACCCTAGTCTCCCAAATGAACTGTCATTTCTTCACTCATATTCAATCCATGAGGGGTCTTTGTTCGCAGGTCTCTAATGTATTGAGACTCCAGTTTACGAAGTTTCCTGACTCTGTCTCCTCCCCTTATGTTTAATGGGACATGATCCATACTATAGTAACGCAATAGCTCCCTATTGCTGTTGTTTCTCAACAAAATGCCTAGCCATAGGGTAATTCACATCCCCCTTTGCTATAGCCCTCATATGTTCTAAGATTCTAATTTTTACAGAATGGATGGTACTGCCTATGTAGCGCAGGCCACACGGGCATTGAAGGCAATATACCACATAACTGGTATGGCAGGTGAAAAATTTTGTTATTTTCTTCGGTTTGGATAAGCCTGTTATCGTATAGGACAATGTGCGTTTGCTATAAACACAGGCTTTACATTTACCGCAGGGATAAAATCCCCTAAGCTCCCTCAGGGTCTTCGATTTCTTATTCTCTGCATGTAAATGGCTTCGTACTAAATTGTCCCTTAACGACCTTGCTCTTCTAAAAGTAATTAGAGGGGCTACAGGGATATCGGGACCAATGACATTGTCAGTTTTAAGAATATGCCAATTCCGTCTCATGATCAGTCTTAAGTCATTGGCATTATTTGAAAAAGTAGTAATCATCCGAAAACTATTTTTGATGTCATTGGATTCATTTTTCTTTTTCTTTTTCTCGCTGTTGATCAGAGTTTTTCTGGATATTTTTCTCACCCTATTAAGGGTTTCTTGTAAAAATTCACTGTTATACCCTCTTTTGGTGAATCTGTCCACACTTTCTATGGCTGCTATTTCAAAGTCTGATTCCCTGGTACTATTGCGTTTTAACCTTAAGAATTCCCCATAGGGGATTCTCCTGACAAGACCTGGGGGATGATTGCTAGCCGTGTGTAGGATAGAATTCCCCGCTGTTGGTTTGCGGTAGAGAGACACATGTAGGGAATTTCCAACAACACTAACCTTGAGATCTAAGTAGTTTACTGTTTCTGAACTGATATCCCCACTGAATTCCAAATTTACAACATTCTTGTTTATACAATTGATGAAATTGGCAGCTGAATCATATGAGCCATTCCAGATTATACATAAATCATCTATGTATTGGTACCAGGCAATTACCCTATTTATCTCAATATCGCCTGGCGCTTTGGACACCTGTTCCTCCCACCAGCCCACGAACAAGTTCGCGTAACTGGGGGCGAAGCAGGTGTCCATCGCTGTACCAGATACTTGATGATAATAGTTATCATCAAATACAAAGATGTTATTTTTCAAACAGAATTCAGTGAACTGAAGAATCATTCGAATGTGTTCCGTAAATTTCAATGGTTTCTTTCGCAGGAAGTGTGCAACTGCTTCCAAACCATGCTCGTGTTGAATTTTTGTGTATTAGCTGATGATGTCCAACACTATCAGCTTATACTCTGAGTTCCACTGTTGATTTTCTACATGCATCATAAAATCCTGTGAATCTTTTACATATGCTGGCAAAGTCTTTACTAGAGGAGAAAGAAAAGAATCAATGAAAGTCGATAAATGTTCAGTGAGCCCCCCTTTGGAGGAAACAATTGGTCTCCCAGGTGGATCATCTCTGTTTTTGTGAATTTTTGGAATGTGGTAAAACGTTGGAACCATCGGGGTTAAGACATCGGAGGAACATGTAGTCTTCCATGTCCAGCATAGATTTGTCCAACCAAGCTTTGATCATATCATGGTATCTCTCAATGCTGTCCATAAAAACCTCCTTTGTAATTTTCTGATAGCAACTTTCATCGGATAACTGTCTGAGAGCTTCCTTCTTATAATTCGTTCTGGTTTGTAACACGATGTTTCCACCCTTGTCCGATGGTTTACAAATCAACGTTTCATCGTTCCTTAGAGTATTCATGGCCTCACTTTGTTCTTTAGTAAGGTTAGACTTGATCCTTGAGTGTATTAATCGATGTCGTAATGCCACAAGATATTTATTAACTGCCTCTGAGAAAACATCAATGGCATCCGGAGGTGTCTGAGGCAGGAATTGTGAGGTTGGTTTGAATTGACTTTGATCCTATTCTTGTGTCAATCCCACTTGTCGTGTTCTGATAACCTCATCATGAGCATCCACTTTTTCAGAATTATTGTATATATATCTATTGATGTGACCAAGGCCGCTGGGACGGCCGAAACGCGTCATGACACCCTGTCTGTTGGCTAAATAAAGAATGCTGAGAAAAGTTGGTCCTTGCCTCGTATTTCGCTGGGAAAGCGTAGCTGCTGCGAGGTATTGCAGATATATATATATATATATAGATATATATATTCACTGAAAAAAACATAGGTTTTACACACGTTATAGTTAGGAAGTAGCATTTAAAAAACCTATGAAATTCACTGAAAAAACCATAGGTTTTACACACGTTATAGTTAGGAAGTAGCATTTAAAAAACCTATGTAATTCACCGAAAAAACCATAGGTTTTACACCAGTTATAGTTAGCTGGAAGTTTTACTCGCATAAAACCATTGAAATTCCCACGTTATAGTTAGTTGGACTCACTATAACTTGCGCGTGCAATGCACTGCTGATGACGTCACATATTACATCACTCATGACATGGTCAGTGACATCACTCATGACATAACGTGTGTAAAACCTATGGTTTTTTCAGTGAATTTCATAGGTTTTTTAAATGCTACTTCCTAACTATAACGTGTGTAAAACCTATGGTTTTTTCAGTGAATTTCATAGGTTTTTTAAAGGCTACTGCTTAACTATAAACTGTTTATAAGTTATATTTTTTCATTATATTTCTTAGCTTTTATTAATTGCGAAATATAAAATATTTTTTTAATGTATTCTATAGTTTTATTATAGATTTTCGAGAAATGCTTTCATAGTATTACAAAGTTTTCTTCACTGTCAGAATTGCTTAGGAACTCCTTGCAAGTCTCAAAAGCTTTACAAAGTCTTTACCTTACGTTCATTTCACCGTTTACAGACTTGTCAGATGTTAAAAAACATACCGAGGTGTGCGACAGAGTGCGCGCACCCCGGTGTTTTGAAACAATAAAAAAAGTTTGATACTTTATCGGCATTGTTCTTGTGACCCCATATGAAGGTATTTAATATTTGAGAATGTATACCTTTCCTCCTTTTCACATTTTAAAACTTCATTAAATTAGACCTATACTTCTAATTCACGTACGTGTCCGGATTCCGTCACCGCGTATACGTCCTAATACGCGCATGTCAAATCATGTGACTTGAAAAGAACACTTCCCATTGGTTCATAGTAGTTTCTATTCCGCAATTTTCCAGAAACCACCAACTTCCCTCACTATCTATTTGGCGCTGAAGGGAGAACAACCTTTTTCATATTTCCGGACACTTTGCTGAAATGGCGGCCGCAGGCAATTCTTCTTCGGAATCTGAAGGAAATGTTTATCTTCCTTTAAAAACAAAAAAGGAATCTTTTATTTGGCAATTTTTTACCTTTCCACAAGGTCAAAAAAAAGTAAATGCTCCGAAAGTAACGTGCACAATTTGTAGCTCAGTACTTTCCAGAGGAAATCCAAGCAAAAAATATTCTTTTTCAATTCATACCATGAAGAGACATATGAGCCAAGTCCACCCTGTGCAATATGCACAGGCAGCGACAAGAGCTCTGGCTACAGAACTACCACCAGCTGAGGCCAGCACTTCATCGACCAGACAACCTACATCTCCATCGACTGAACAGATGGAGTTGAAACCATTTTTAAAGAAAGTGCATATAAAATGCAACAAGTGCAAAGGAATAATTGTGTACGGGGAGCAAAGCCTCATTCTTATTCAAAGAAGATTTAATCAGCATAAAATGTTCGAATGCATCTAATTTTTTAACAACTTCAAATGTTCCTGTTTTACAGTTCAAAAATTTGGTTCCTGTTTCACAAATTTTAAAGAATGAAAAACGTTTAAAAAAACAAAAAAAAAACAGTTCTTTTCAGAACTACCTCATTGTACCAAAAAGAGCTCTATTCATAAGCTAAATTATTGCCGCATTTTAGGAACAATAATTAAAGAATGCGGCAATACTTGGGACATATTATGAAGACGTGATAATTTCACTTCGCTTTAATCGGCATGACGCTGTTAAAAAAGCGCCGATAATCGCCTTCATAATATGAGCCATATTATCAAGGATGGACGATACAATATCGCCGCTTCTATCGACAGGAAACTGACGATAAACCGGCGATAATGGACTTGATAATATGCTGTATGAAATTCCTAGCGTAGCCCATATTACATGTTTTCGCATCTTACATGTGCTTTGATAGGATTTCCATAGGGCAAATTATGAAACCCATTATCGCCGCTTTATCGCCAATTTCCTGTCGATAAAAGCGGCGAAAATGTATCGACTGTCCATTATAATATGCCCCTATGTTTTTCAAAATTCAAATTAAAACGTATGTTATATGCCTTTATATCTAACATGACGTTCGACTGCAATTTATGAAGCATATTATGGACGCCGTTTTCGCCCCTATATCGGCAACTTCCTGCCGTTCAAGGCAGCGTTAAACTCTTTTGAATCTTTGTAAATATTCTTCAACATATGAGAACGTGATAACACCGCCTGCGGTAAAAGCACTTTGCATTTGTGCCGCACAGACAGTTAATGACATGCATAGTAGGGGTATGTTAAACTACAAGCAAAACCTGTTTAAAGGCGAAAATACTATCTCGTACACGGCTCCTGGTAGGAAAACAGTTTAAATAAACTTGTTTATCGTACGAGTGCCACGGGAAGCTGTGATGAAGCGTTTGGCAGCGTTAACGTGGAGGTGTGGAAAATAAAACTAAATCAACCCCCTCTCGTATTTACAAAGCACACATTAGTGCATAAAAGCAACGCTTGTTTTCACGCGGCAATATTAAGTGCCGCAGACTGTTACAGGGGTACTATCACATATGTATTCAAATTACGTTAAGACTGCCTCTTTTGTAATTCTCTGCTAACATTCACTCTCATCACTAGAAGTGAAATCATAGTCCTTCTTCTATTTTCATTTTATGTCCCGTTTTTTGCCTTTAGCAATCTACTTACCGTATACAACTAGCAAAAATTATCACTATGTTGGCTTACTTCCAATAATTTTTCGTAGACCAGCGGCGATCTTTAACGCTTAGGAGTGATACAATTATCAAAGTTTAATTCTAAAACTAGTGATTCCCAAACTGTGCACCGCGGCTCCCCAGTCCACCGTAATGAGGTGCCAAAAGCACGGCGCACACTAGGATGCCTAACCGTCTGTAAATTCCACAAACGTCACTACTCTGTTATGTGTAACTGTATCCATCTCAGAAAGCTGCGCGCTCCTCCCCTGTGATAACGCTGACAGTCCATCCTGAAACAGCCTTGAATTATACTGCAGCAGGAGCACCCGACCCACGCATTGGAATTCTCAAAGAAGCTTTCTGCCTCAATAAACAGAAGACATTGTTTTAGATAAAAAAAGTAAAACTACCATCAAGGCTTATTATGAAACAGTTTCTTTAAAAAAGTTTGTAAAAGAAAATTATTAAATCAGAATAACGTTCTTTCATTATCTCATAAATTTTAAACAGCAGTCTTTTTATTAACATATTCAACAATACCATGGTTACTGCTTATGTACATAAAGGAAGTAGGACCTAATCTCAAAGGCAATAGTGTTTGCTTGTTATTTGTGTGAAGGTATTTGCTAAACTACATATCTGCATGCAGTAAGACATACAACATACCTCCAGTCGAGCACCACACTATACTACACGCATATTTGTAGTTTAGGTGCTTTAATCTGCCTACAGAATAACATCCAACACCTCCTTTGAAAACACTCCTTCCTTTTTTAAAACAGTGCTGAAAGTCAGGGGCGGATTACCAAGGCGGACATTCGGGCATGGCCCGAAAGGCCAGTGCCTCAGTGCCCTCTGTTGGCCGTTTTTTTCTCCCCTGCCCCAATCCACACAGAGTGCACTTGGAAAGGGGAGAAAAAAAAGCCGACCCACAGAGTACACGGAGACAGACAGCGAAAATAAAAGTAGCCTCTCTGTGCGGCTGAACACCCCAGCCCTACCAAGCAATAAAGCTAAGGCTGGGCTGGGGAGGGGTGATTGTTTCCAAGAATCGACCTCCCTGGGGGCTAGGTGTTTCTCAGGCCTTTGAGTCATTTTCACCTCAGCCCCCCTGGGGCCCATGCAGCCCATGCAGCAAGTATCTAAAGTAAACAAAAGTAAAAGGTAGCATACAGTGTGATACCAACAAAAACTGAAGTGTGCAAGTTACAAAAGAGTACCATACACAAGTACAAGGATAATACTACAGTAAATGGTAAAGACTTAATCTGCCAGAACACACTGGGATGGCACTTCCCATGCACCAGCTTCACCTCAACCTCCCCCTACCTGGCTGTGTTTTGTGCTCCCCTGCTAGGACATTTTCCTGAGGCCTGTAGGACTGATTAATTACCTAATTGCAGGGGCCTTACCTCTCTTCAAGTGCTCCTAAGCTGAAGGCCTGGGAAGGACTAAGTAGGTTAGTAATAGCAGCGGCTATTCTGCTTTTCAGGTGCTCCTGTGCTGAACGGCTGAAATAATTTTGTGACAGAAAGGGGCCTTGCTATTTTTTTTAGTTGCTCAGCATGTTCCCATTAGCACCTTGGCCCTGTGTCCTATAGAAGAACAGTGTCCTCCCACTTTCATGCTTTGTATGTGCAAATGATGTTTCATGAAAGGGCACTCCCCTTGAATATGGACCACACCCATTAAATATGGACCACGCCTCTTGAATGTGGACCACTTTTTTTGCTCAGGGGCAACTATTTGATTTTGATCATTTTCAAAAAAAGCACAAATATGTTCCAAAGTGGGTAAAAACAGATAGTAATGTTAGCAACTGTTTGCAGTCACTTACATCTTGCAATGTTAACTTTGTATGTCAATTATATTAAATTTCACAGACAAACAAAGCAAATCCCAATATACTCATTATCTATCATTAGTTGTCACTAACTGCTGTTAGCATCAGCTACATACTAATAAGACAATTTTATCTGCACTATCTTGCCTTTTAAAATCAAAAATGCAGAATAAAATTCCTTTGATAATTTCCTGAAAAGTTCTGTAACACATATCATTTACCTGCAATATTTTCACACATCCGCATTAGTGAACTGACTGACTGAAATGTTGTTGATTTCTTAAATTAATTTTTTAGACGCTCCTTGTGACCGTGCAGCCAATCCTCCATGGAAATGCTTATATAAAACACAACACTAATATCACCATGATACTCAAAGAAATAACACAGGGTGTAAAAAGTATTTTTATTATTTATACTTACCTAAGAAATAGTAATAAAGAAAATATTGAAAAATTTGAAAAACATGGTATCTGTGAAAGAAAAGTAAAAATATGGTTATAGTGTTATTTCATTAAACAAAACAAAGTAGAAGTGATTGAAGCAGAAAGTGAAAGAAAAGAAGACTGAGGGACAGAAAGAGACCAAGACAGAATATTTTGAAAGAAATAAAAGCACTCAAACAATGACAGTGTAAAGGAAATTAAAGTGACAGCCAAAATGAGAGTATGATCAGTGATAATACACAAAACAAATAGTCTCTGAAATAAACAGACAAAGAGTACCTAAATGTCTTAAAGAGATAGATAAAATAAAGAACCAACACTAAGAGAAAAATAGTCAAAAAGGTAGAGTAACAGAAGATAAATAAAATACAAACAGATATGGAGTATAAGAGAGACATATAAACAAAAATAAAGTAGGGTGAGAAAACTAAACTATAGATTTTAGATTGGAAATTGTTCATAAATAAAGAAAGCAGAGTAAGGGAACAAATTGTAAGGTACAGTAAGACAAACAAATTAAGATTCAGGAAACAAAGCCAATAAAAGATCAATGAAGGTAACTCTCTGTAAAGCAACGTAAGTAAGAAACTGAAGACTAAGAAAGACTGAATAGAATACTAACAAAAAAGATGTAAAAGTAAAAGCATGAGTTAAAGAAAATAACCATATCTAAACACCATTATCAAAGGAAGTTTCTCTTACTCTAATTTTCTTCATCAAAGAGGATGAAGAAAATTAGAGTAAGAGATAGGTACACGAAACTTTCAGATATGATTAGTTGTTCTTACCTTAAAAATATAATATCTGTGGAAGACAATAAAGAAATCTGTTATAATACATACTTCTAAATCCAATATAACAAAATATCTTAAACAACATATTTACTGGTTTATTTTTGCTGTCTTCAGATAAATTGATTTTCACTATAAACAGTGATTTCAATAGTAATCATCATGTAACAGCGGGGAAAAAAAACACAATCAAAATGATTGTATTTAAAAAACCCATAAAAGATCTCTATACATACTATAAATACCTAGAAAAAAACATGTCTTAAATGTTTTTCTCTAATTCGCAATTTCTTGAGTAAGCACACCACATATTCCACAATTATAAACTAACTAAAGTATACCAGTTACTTTTAAATACCGCTCCACAAATAACCGTGCAACTATGTTCTTAAAACATTTATCTCTAATCAACATTTTGATATCTCATTTTTTTCCACATGGTGAAATACTATGAGATAAGTCCTTATTTTTTTGAGTACCTCTCAACAAACTCGCGAGTAAGTATGTTCTAGAAACATTTATCTGTATTCCACATTTAGATATCTCATACATTTCCGCAAGGCCAAATGGTATGAGTTAATTCGTTTTTTTGAGTACCTCTCCACAAACTTCCAAGTAAGTATACTCTAAAAACATTTATCGTAAGTCAACATTTCCATATCTCATTGTTTTCCGTGTTGCCAAATAGTATAAGTTAATTCCAACATGTCCTGTACCAGAAACATTAAGGAAACCTTACCTGATGCTATCACTTTGGCACATAATAGTCTCATTTCCATATTTGAACACCCTTAATCACATCATATTTCTAAAGAACACATTTTCATATCTTTACAGTATTACTCTGACTCGACCAAGTAATTTCACTGAAATTTTGGTTGCAAAAATATCAAATAAGAATTTCTTAACTCAGAAGGCAAACGTTTCTTAAAACTTAATTGACTATCATTGCACAGCGTCCAACCAGTTGGACTCTTCAAATAAGCTATGTAATGTCCTGATGAAATAGATGACCCTTCATGAAAAATAATTGCTACAGTTACAAATGTTCTTCTAGAAATAGATATTTGAGAAGCCACATAATTTTTAATTAAAGTTGACAATTTACTTCCATCAGCTCTGCATCGTTGAAGCATTAAAATAACATACTGTCCATATCTATGGATAAATAAGGTAGATAACATTTCTGAATTACATTGAGAACAGACCATGCTCTGATATGCATCTTTAACTAGTTTATTAAAGGACACTGTTTTACAATCTGGTAATGTTAAATATATAAATCTTTCTGTGTGTATGTCAGTACTACTTGTAAAGGAGCAATTATCGCAAATATGTTCCCATTTATAAGAAAGGACAAATAGACTATCAATACCTACACCTTCTTCTTCCAAAACTGTAAGCATATACATAATAAATTCCTGACAATCTTGCTGAATATTCTGAGAAAATTGATTTAGTTCTGCACATATGTCTAAAACATTCCTTACTTCTGACACACTTGCTACTTCACTATTACCACTAGTACATTTTTCAAACACAGAATTTAAAGAACAACAAAATGTTTGCTCCTGATTTTCTCTAATCTGTTCCTGTAACCTTTTTAGAAAAAAAACCACATTAACCACTACATTTGCATAGCAGTTGACACCAGACACCAGACCTATTTTCAAATTTAAATCCAACAATCTCTGTAGAAATAACGTTTTTCTGACTCTTATCAATGACAGTCTCATCTTTTTTTCTTCGTTTCTCTAATACTTCACTACATTGTTTCTCATTTCTCCTTTTCTGACCAACTATACTCTTTTTAATTAAACGATATTGAGGTAAATGTGGAGCGTATTCTCTTCTTAACCTATTATACTCCTGTACACATTTTAAATCTGCACTGATCTTTGTCTCATCAAAATCAATTAGATAAAGCCCAGATAAAGTTCTAACTCGTGATAAAGCAACATATCCCATACCCTCTTTGAATACACTATTTCCAATATTTACCAAAGCACAATCTACACTTAAACCTTGCGATTTGTGAATAGTCACTGCATATGCCAAACAAATTGGAAATTGTTTCCGACGGACATACAAGTCTTTTACAAGTAAAAAACGACTTGAGCAGCGACTGATTAGTTGAACTTCTTCTATTTCATCAAATTTTATTCGTAAAAATTCAATCTCATCTCTATTTGGGTAATTTACAAAACTAACAACATTACCCATTGCTCCATTCACCAGACCTCTTTCTACAAGTAAATTTCTCCGTAAAATAATCCGACAATTTAAACATACATACAGATTCTTCTCTAAACCAGCAGTTTTAGATATAGATGTCTGTAGACTATCCAATTTTAACTTTAATTTATCAGACAAAACAATAGTACTTCCTTCATACTCTATTTTATCTTTTGCTTCCAGTTTCTTAATTTCTTGATTTTCCAACTTCAACATTTTCTCATTGAAAACTGAGCATTCTTTTAGAGTTGGCATCAAGCATATAACTGACTTATCTTTTACCTCTTTACTATATATTTTCTCAGGTACATTATCTTCATTGGGAAACAACTTACATATTAATCGAGTTTGTAGAGCTTCTTTTGCATCTTCAGTTAGTCCTGATATCTTGAAGAATCTCTCCATATTTAGTATCCTTTGCCTGTCGCATATTTTGAATCAGTTCAGTATATTTGAAATGTGACCATATATTTACATTTCCAATACTGCCAAGGCACTTTCTGGTGTCTTCATGTGTCACAGTTTCAAATATAGATTGTCCTTTTACAGGAGTTAGTTGCAGTAGATCTCGAAAAACTATGACATGTTTCCCTCCAAATAAAACATCATAGTCAGTTTTAAGTATCTGCTGCATTCTTAAATGTACAAAAGCAAGCATTAAATTGGATACCATGCTTACCTCATCAATAATAACTCTTGAAACTTCATAACAAACATCTCCAGATAGCTTGTGATATTGTAATTTGTTTTCATGTTCAACTGGCAGCATTAATAAACGATGTAAAGTAATACCTTTAATATTATGTGCTGCCAATCCAGTTGGAGCTGTCACAACACAAGACAATGGTGACTGAGTTTTTTGCTGTAGATATGCAGTAATTCCTTTTATAAGAAAACTTTTCCCTGTACCAGCTTCTCCACTTACATATAGTCGAATAGGTTGAAATGACATACATGAGCATTCTTTTTTCTCATGACGAAAACCATGCTCAATGTGCTCTGTCACTTCCACATATATTTGTCTTTGCTCAAGATTAAATTCCTTCTCCAATTCTTCTAAGTTTATTATATCCTCTTGAGCTTGCTCCATTGCTCTTTCCACCTCATCCATGGCAGTGGCTGCTTCATTTCGGATAATTGGTTCTCCCAGTGGATCCTGACTCAACGATGCTGAACTTTGTGTATCTTGTGAACTTTCTCTAGCAATCTCCGCTGCAATTGTTGCTTCTTGCTCTATTTCGTCGTTCAACATTTTCAGATAATTACTAAAAGCAGGACATTCTATACTACTTTTAGATGCGTTAAAAGAATCTTCATAACTTATGAACTCTCCAAGTAGTTCCTCTTCGGTACGCCATGGTTTAAAGAGTTGCAAAAGAGCTAAATAGTAAAATTCTCTTTTGTCTGGATTTTCGCAACTCAGTTTTCGGTGATTAATCAAATGTCCTTTTGTTTGTTTCACCAGACATCCTTCCTGTCCAATTACAGCATACATACCTTTTTCAACATTCTCTCTAACATTCCTTTTAAAAGTGTATTTTTCAAGAACTTCATACAGACAAATATTTTCTAGCAGAGTACTTCTATTTGGATAGTATGTATCCAACATATTTGTTTTCAAAATGTCTGTACTGTTTGGTTCTTTCTGTGCTAAATATTCAATTTCTTGCACAGTTTTCAAAACACGGTTTCGTGTTCCTGCTAGACCTAAACTCACCCACAGGATACTTCGAGATTTCGCATAAAGACTTGCTGATGATAATCGATCACAGCATTCATATGCTCCAATTTCTCGATGTGATAACATCTTCAAACTGTATGTATACAATTTCTTGCTTAGGCTCTTTTCATGAGAAATATCTTCCCACATCTCCTTCAGTTCCGTCTTTTCAGATTTTGTGATGTAAGACGTTACATATCGAGCCACAGCAATAGAGTTGTCCGCAACATATTGTATATCCATGTTAGCATTCCACATGGACAAAATGACAGGGTTATAGTCATTTATATATTTGGACTCTTCTCCTCTTCTTAAATTATAAGTATTTTTGGGTGATCTTCTAGTGATGTTATGTCGCAAAGATGACATCAAATTATTCACTCTTCCTTTTGAAAGCACTGGTCGTGCAAATCCAAACCGACATTTTGTATAGAACTTATCCTTTGTTTTGAATTTTCGCAGACAATATTTCCCACAACGATGTCTTTGAAACCGTAACACTTTTCCTCTTAATTCTTTATCACTTGTACTGTTAGGTATGTCACAAGTGGCATATTCCTCAATAAAAGACAGTACAGTTTCATCAGAGTCTTTTCCAAATTTGGGAGCATCCTTGATCCATAGTAACATATGAATATGTGGAGCACCTCTAGCTTGATACTCTTTTCTCCAGAAGAAATCCAAAACTTCACCAAGCGGTGGATTCTTCTTGTTTGTAAGAAACGACATCATTGCTTCAAATCGATGATTAAAATATCGGCAAACATTAACCGGATCCAACGAACACAATTCTCCTGGTGTCTTGTAGTTTATATTTTCAATATTTACATTCGCCTCTCGAAGATATTCAAGTAAATCTTCCCAGGCGTACTCTGCACAGCTTAGAGTTACAAACTATGTTGGTGCTCCCAAGTTTCGTAGCATGCATTTTAAATCTCCATGACAACGGTACCAATATTCATTAGTACCACGCTGACATGCCATTAAATTAATTAGATGAGAATCCAAAACACTATCTTTCTGTTGCACTTTATCCATGAAATCCTTTGCTGAAACATTATGCAGATGCACTCCACTTTTTAAGTCATGGTTTACTGCATAAGAAAGACCAGATAAGTCACTCTCAAAGAGAAGATGAAACAAATATGGAATACATTGACGAAATCTGGGATCTTCTGCATATAACCTTGTAGTCCGGTACTCAGAAGCAGGAATCTGCATAGGTCGATCATCATATCGCGCACCTTCACCTGTTGGGAATAAGTGTGGGAAACAACGACCTTCCAAACTTTTTTCCCACACACTAATAGGACTTCCTTCTGCTTTTTTCATCTGAAATAACTCAATTGCATTCCCCATTGCTTCTTTGGAATGCAGTGGATGAACACTGTAATGTTCATAAATTTCTTCACTTCTGGACATGTCAACTTTTTCAATTTGTCCAATAGAGAAATCATTATTCTCTTCATCACTTACATCTTCTTGTTCTACATACACATTTTTATAGTATTTATTATTGTTAACTAAATACAACGTTGCCTTCTTCACTTTCCTAACATCCACTAAATCTTGCCAGATTTTCTTACTCTTTGTAGGTACACCATTAACTAGAATAACAAGAGGTTCCTCTTCTACATTTTCAATACCAATTGTCTCTATATATTTTTTTAAATCAAGTGGCAAATATACAACTCTACCCTTTAATCCTCTTTGTAAATCTGTAGGATTTAATTTCCCAGTCTTAGGCTCCATACGAACAATAGCCTGAAAAGGATGTACACATTGAATCAAAATAGTCTCATAAGTATTTAAATCCTTCAGTTCCGATGGAATATTTATCAACTCAAGATTATTATGAACAGCTCTAGCAGGCATTTTATTTTCATTCAATTTATTATAACAATATTTACAAATACGTTGTTCAAAACCCAAATCAAAATAGTTTTCTACCAGCAAATAAGTCGCAAACTCTCTCCACTGAGTATTATCTTCATCTTCACTTTTTAAATATAAATCAACTAACCTAGTTTGACTTTTGTAATGAATGCGTCGACAATACACACAAGTTAAATTTGGTTTTTCACCTGCAATGACGTTAAATTTTGTTATTTCCTGTTCAAATTCTTCAGTATTAAAGTGTCCAACATTTTCTAACACATTTCCTTCTATAACTATATCAGTTTCTACATTCTCTTCATCTCGACCAAAATAACTTACCTCAATTTCTGCACAAATACTCTTCACATCTAATACACACCCATGCAAAAGAGCACTATTTAACTCTTTAAGTTTAAGTGCTGGACTTTTTGCATAATACATATTTCTGACTAATTTTCTCATTTTGGTATGATGCACTGCTAACATCCTAAAGTGATGAAAGACACTTTGGCATATTTTTTTTGAAAGACAAGCCAAAGAATGTCCTTGCAAACCCACTTTTTCTCTCACTCTGCAACGATCTAATTCTTGCAACAGTACAATTTTTTTTTAAACTTTCCTTAGTGTACTTACGTAAGAAATTGCGAAAGAAATCAATTGAATCCTGTCGCACACTGCAAATACTGCTACAATTCCAACTATAAACAGGAGCATGAACACGTCCCTGTAAAACTTCTCCACCTATTTCCCCTTCTGTATTTCTGACCTCAATTTTCTCTTTCTCAATAGGACAGCCATCCTTCACTTCATACGCTCGACCACTGGTGTCAACTGCATGCAACAAATCGTTACTTTGAAAGTAACTCTCTTCATTAAAAAATGGCTCAGAATTTGAAGTATGAATCCATTTACCAGAAAAGATTTTACAAAAATTAGTTCTATTTATGTGTCTCTTCCCTTTACTCTTAGCTTTTAAAACTCTGATTGCCTTATTTAGTGTATTTATTCTTTTAAGCACTAAAATAAACAATTTGTTTTTCGTCTCGAACGCATCATCCACAACTTCCTCTATATATATTTTTTTCTTATAAAAAGCAGATTTCCTTTTTGAAAATTTTTCCTTTTGTAATAAATTCATAACAACTCTCTTATGAAACATACGTTTCCTATTTCCGCAAACTGATTTGTACGTCTTTTACTGTACATATTTTCCTCACCACTCTTTTCCAACACAGTTTTCTTTTTTCGTCCATTTCTCCTTGTAGATCCTGAAAACTGTTTTTCCTTTGCAACATTATCCAATTGACTTTTCCTCTGACACAATTTTTTTTTTAATTCCTTACTGCTCTTACCAGGAGCACTCTTGTTTTTCTCCGTCCTTTGTTGATTACGTAAATCTTGTCCCTCTTTTCTCTTCAAATGGTATGTCTTTTTATACAGCTTTCTTTTTTCATTTCTCGTCGGCATACTGATTGATGTTTCTGATATTAATGATAACCTGTTTGGAAAAAATTTAAAAATATTATAGACCCCTAATACCATATACCATACAAATTATAACCAATGCTTGATTTTATAACTTGAATAAAGACAAAGAAACTGTCTCTGGTCAGAGTAGGAAATCCTATAGTGAATATTGTTTCTAAATTTGTGACACTCCATATCTATGTTATCCTTACACATGTATTCTATGAATGTAATTTTTGAGACATATAAGTACTATTCTAACTTTCAAGCATTGTCGATGTTCCTAATGCTTTTTATTTTTATAACTTTAATCTTTTATCCACCTTATCACAACTTTTACTGTCATTCTTAAAAAAGAGAATACTGATTAACGGTACAACAATAATATTTTCAATTTTTTTTTTATTTAATCAAAAATAATTTTATTCATTTAATAATTCATATTCCAGAATCACATTTAGCGTAATTTCATCTGATATTTCATTACTATTTTGCTCTTCCAAATTCTCTTCTTCCACCATATCTAAGTAGGCACTATCAAAAGTGCTGTCCAAAAAGTCCTCATTTTCAGTTGAAATTTCATCCTCAAATACTCCTTCAATTAATTCTTCTAGGACTTCTTTTGCCATTTCAAAATTGATATTCTCATTTTTACAGTAATCTTCCATGTTTTTATTAATTTTCTATCTTCTTTCTCCTTTTAAAAAAATACAAAGACTTATTTATATATTTATTATTATTAGTTAACCAATGATTACCTTGAGTAATCTTTTAACTACATACACTTTCATACTTTTAAAGACATTAACTACATTGATTATTGTGGGACTTCAGGGGGGGTCTCAAACAGATTCGCACACACGGGTTGTCGGGATAGAGCAGGTTTTATTATTTTATAATGTCTGCGCTTCTGTACAGGCACACGGTAAAATGGTAGGGGTGGTTCCGCCTCCTCCGCCGTGGTTCTTCCCCCTCCGGAGCGTCGATCCCAAGGTCTCCTGGGAGTTGTAGGCCTTTTACTCGCCGTCTCGATGTCCTCGGGGTGCCGGTATAGGATAAAGAAAAGAAAACTCGTCTCAGTACAAGAGTTCTGAAAGGCACTGCTTGTAGGGGAAAGGGGGTGAGGAAAACACACGTGCCCGCTAATACCCCTGCTCAGTGACGTGACCCCTTGTGCGTATAAAACTACAACAAGGGTGTGCAGAGGGGGTTTCGTGCATTTAAGGGGGCTTCCCTCGCCTGATGCCAGCCCACCCTGTGAACTTGGACCGTACCTGGTCGAGCCACACTTCCGTGTTAGTGTGGCTGGGCGATGCGCGTTCCACAGAGCCTCCTGGCTTATATCGGTAGCCGCCCTCAGCTTCGTCCACCGGTCCTGTCGTTGCCTTCTCTCCAGGAGTCCCCTCGTAGCTCCGCTCCGCCTCTGCTTCTCTCCCCGTACTCCTCCGAGGTCGCGCTGATATTCCCTCGTGTCTCCTCCGATGTTCTTCCACTTCCTCCTCCTCCGTACTACGCTCTCCTTCCTCCTCTTCCTCGGTTCTCAGTCTTTCCTCCGCCCTCCGATCGCCTTCCTCTTCCGTCCACTCCGCTCCGCTGTCTCTCCACTCACGCCACCAGTCTCCTACTCCACCTCCGGGTGTCTCGCACACCTGGATCGATTCTGGGATGGGTTTTACCTCTTCGGGGAGGGCGTGCCGCCATTCCGGATCCGCCCCCTTAAAGGGGTAAGCTTGTTGGTTCTCCGCATCGGGCCGTCTTCGTATGTCATCAGGTGTATTCCATGCCTCTGTATGCTGGACGAAAAGGGTAGAAACATTAATAGGCATACCAGGGGGCCCCTCATCCGGGTCCCCCACGTCACAATTATTATAAGACCTTCCTCTTTATTTTTCTAAAAACCAGATACTTCATCCTAGACATTAACAGTTTCCTATTTAATTTTTTTAATTAAAATTGTGCTATAAAAACACATTTCACTGTGAAATTTGCTTTCTGCATTTCGTGCTGTAGAACTATTTATACACTTTCTAATTTTATTGTAGAGATCTATTTTCTAACTTCACCGCTATAAACTGTGATTCAAACTGTATGCAAACTGAAGGAATAACTCACAACATACCAATTAAACATTCACTAAACCAATTGCTACTTCCCACAGAGGCAGTTGCTTTTACCTTTAACAGCATACTCATCATGTAAATTTCATCTAATGTAAAACATTTCATCATAGTCATATAAAACCACAATGAGCCGCAACTCGTGGAGGCAATTATGGTGCGACAGGGAGACGAGGAGGGGAAGATCTTTGCTGGAGGGACCTAAAAACCAGGATACAGATAATTTGTAGTAAATACATAATTTAATTATTTAAATGAATTTTACAGTGTGCACTACATTCCAAAATGCGATGCTGTGTACACTGAATTTTTTTTATTATTAATTAAAATATATACTTTCCTACATTTATCTATATACCATATTTTAGATCTCTCTACCCTACACCTCCCCCTCCCTCCCTCCCTGCCCTACCATTACTCCCTCGATGGCGTCCGACTGACCTCATCATAATACACCTGTGCAAATGCATATAATAGAATGCAAATACATAGTACTGTCACAAAAATGCATCCGAAATGTCCATCACGCCAACAGCCATGTCATAATATACCTCTATAATTTCTCAAAAATTACTGTACACAAATGATACAGCATAAAGTTGAAAGATAATGATGACTTAGCAAAAATTAACCAAGGTAAACAGCAAACTCTTACAGTCAAAGAATAGATGAACCCAAACTGTATACAAAATAACACATGAACCCGGCCCATCAAAAGATTGTAACAATTAACAATAAAACCGTATTTCAAAATACATATGTACTACAAGCATGTTCAGACATGTTGAAAGTACAAATTAAAACCCTCATGTATAAGAGAAGCAGTGTTAATTGTTTTAAAAAAAAACATGCATATTATGATAATCTTTTCCAAAATAAGTTATCATTTTAAATGTATCAACTCACCTGTAAAAAAGGATTTTCTGTTTCTATACTCTCACGTTCAACCTCTGGTTGTTGTTTTTCAGCACCAAACACTCTTTAAAAAAAATACACAACTGAATTTTAGTTAACATAATACACACATATGTATTACACAACATACACCCATTTTAACAAATATCATGCCTACCATATACATTCCCTAATTTTCTATCCACTATATATAGTAAAGCCTAAGTTTAAGGGGCCTTATTTATAAAATCCTTGCGCCACCGGTGCGTCACTTTTTCCCATGTTAAAAGTGACGCACCAACGGCGCAAGGCCTTCATAAATGAGGCCCAAGATGTCTTTGTGAACCACATTTATTTATCAAATTTTTCCCCCTACAATTTTTTTTAAATCAATCATTATATACAATATAATCTACCATACATTACCAGGATACTACATGCAATATTTTTGATATGCACTACTACACAACCTTACTTTCTTATTTTTTATGTAAATACATATACATTATGTGCAGGGAGTTTTTTAACATAATGGCGCTCAACACTTTCTGAATTCCCCCAAATTGGGCATATTATCAAGGGAGTTTATCTCCACTTTTTTGCCTTCAAGTGCCAACAAAGCGAAGATAAAATTATCTCCCTATTACGTAGCTGTCGCTAACACCAGTTAATAATTATCACTAATGATATCCTAAAGTGGGCGTGGCAAGATGATAGCAACTGGAAACAGTCACTAACATCACTATCGCCTATTACCAATTTTTAAGATATTCGCGCTAAGCGTGAAAATCTCCAAAAGCTAGCATCTGCCCTGAGCAGTTTTTAGTCATGTTATCCAATGGGACCTAGATAACATAGCTAAGAGCATTAGCTCGGTATAGCATGAATATCGCTAACTTTTTAACAATATGCATGCATTGCAGCCGTTTTTTATACCATTTATTATAATTAGCTGCTGAACGTCTCTCAACATTCCATTCGGAGGAAATAAGGAAGTGTTGCCGCCATTTTGTTAATACGACTGCATATATTCTACCGAACAAACGGTGAGAACATGGAAAGAGAAAAAGGTATAGATTATCTAAGCGAGTACGTTTTCTCAGGGAGTGCACTATAGACCCTGAACGCCAGAACAAAATTTTTTTTTTCTGAAAAAGGTTACGGGGTGCGCGCACTCGATCGCGCAACCCTATTTACAAGACTGTGATTCACATGCTTTATAAGTAAAATTTAATGCTGGAAATGCAGACGACACTTGTAGATCGTTTCAGATCTTTAAGTTTACTTATTTTGCCTATTATTTATAATTACAAAAATATACAGTTTATAGAATTCTCATTTGCTGTTTAACATCTGTTAACATTAGAATCAATGCAAATCAGAAAGTATTGGCCGCCATTTTGTAACTGCGAGTGAATATATTGTACTGATCAAAGGGTTAGAACATGAAAAGGACAAAAGGTACAGATTATGTAACCCAGTACGTTTTCTCAGGAAGTCCAGTATAGACCCTGAACGTGAATGAAACTTTTTTTTTCTCCGTAAAAAGTTAAGTGGTGCGCGCATTGGATCGCGCACCCCTATTTACAAGACTGTGGACTATTACCTTTTCTCACAGATTATTAGCTGCACATATTAAATACACCATAATTTACTTATTTCACTAATCTTTATCAAACTTCAACTAACAGTTCCGCTAACACTGTAACAATATTCTCATACCTTAGTTTGTGAAAAAAATAAAAACTATTCCATACTAAATGTAACTCTCTTTAAAGGTTTTCCGTTCCGTAACTACACTACACTCACCTAACGTCATTTCATTGCGTCACTTCTCCACTAGTCATAAGTACACAGAGCCTTATTTATGAAGCCCTTGCGCCGCTGGTGTGTCACTTTTAACATAGGAAAAAGTAACGCATCTATGGTGCAAAATTTTCATAAATGAGGCCCACAGTGTCAAAAATATCAATGCCGCACATAATCGTTCACATCCAGGCACTACCAATTGCATAACTTGTTTAACATGAAGCGCTGTAATGTTGCATGTGTCTTCAAAGGTACACCGGTATCTCCTATAATGCCTAATTTTACCATAACACTCAGCAGTAATTATTTATTTTCAAGCAATGTTAATTGCTATGACTTTTTAATAAACGACAAGCTTTAGTCTGAAATAGTCACTCTGCAAATGTTTCTCTGTAAAAATGAACTTCACCCACCCATGCATGGGAACCTTCATGTTTCCGTCTGGCGGCAAAATACGGCCTTGAACTCAAAGTTCCATCCCAAGACTTGAACAACAGCCTTATTGTCCCAAAATCAAGCTACCCGAGCATCTGTTCACAAACATATCTCATTCACTTAGCTAACACTCGCAGAAAACTGCATATCTTATTAAATAGTGACCTTCCTTTACAATTTTCTAAGGTGACTCTCATAATCTTTAACGCTCCTCCACTTCCCAGCTGCACTATTTTTTTTGCAACTACTAACCAATGGTTTGGTGCTTTTTTTGCACCAAATCATTTAAAGGCATTCTGCTACTCTCACTCCATACTCTCTGATCTATGTTTCTGGACATCCTCATCTATTACCAGCAGCTGCAAACTTTGTATTCCTATTTTCGTTATTACAAAATGGAAGTCCGTCCCGCCTTCGGAAACGAGCTGGAACACTTAGAACTATTTCGCCACAGGATGCTTGACCAGTATGGCATTCTGCCACTCGCGACTTTGAGTGCATCATATGGATTATCGTTTCGATTTACCTATTTCACCTGTGTGCAGCCTGTATTTCATTGCCTGAGCTGTGATTTCATGTGGGCCCTGGACTTATGTCTCTGCAACTCAGTACCTCCTGAAGTGAATTACAATCATCTCATGAATCCGTTACTTGATCATGAACAACTTTGTTCCGACGGAGGGATTATGGCCTTTGCAGCGATACATGGAGTTCTGGGTCATTGGAATATATTCGCAGCGGCGCAAGATTTCTTGGCACACAGCTACATTGAAAATTCACCGAGTTCTCCTCTGATGCTACTAGAGGCTCCGGTGATTAATGACCATGTATGTTAATTTCCTCTTTTCAATTGGATGGCTGACTTGTTTTCGGATGATAACAATGACTTTCTTTTAGAAGCAGTTGCCACTTACTTTGCCTTTTCAATGGAAGGATAGCTGTTCTGCAAACCATTGACATCTTGACTGTTTTTTCCCTTCCTAATTTTTCTTGTTTTTTTTTAATTATTATATTTTATATAAACTGACCTATTGGCTTTACTAACATTGGACATTGTAATTTCCTGCTGGTGTGAATTTTTAAAGTTATGTGGAGTTAATTTTTTTCCACACCTCCTCGATTTTGTTCAAAACATTTCATGATGCTCTAATTTCAACAAATCAGTACCTTATGTTATCTTATCTGATTTAAAATATTCTTGAACCAAGGCTGCGTAAAATATGGTTAAATGTGCCCTGAGAAATGTGTATAGTTACAATGACTTTTTATATGATTTTATATGGTTTATCACCATTCTCCCTTTCTACTCCTTATTTCCGCCTCACACACATGTGCTGCTTTTAATTTATGCCTATTGAAAGATTTTTGATTCATAACTAAAAAGTTTATGATTACCCTGATATTACCCTTGCTTATCAACCTGTATGAGACATTGTGTACTGAAACCTTTCAAAAAATTATATCAATACAATAGTTGTTCTGAGTACTGATTTTCGAATGTCCCTGCACATAACATACATGCACCTCGAGCCAAATTCTCCCTTTTGGCGCGTTTTTCATTTTCTTTCACAATACCATACAACAAGCTTGTTACTGCTTCGTATGCTGAAAACTAACTGTTAATGAAGTGATGTTTAACCATTACTATTTTCATATATGATTACTGAACTTAAAATCAAAACACACCTTCTTGCATGCAATATAATTAAATATATTTCATTGCGGGGCTGTACAATGTTTTTTAAACGATATTCATTTTGCTTCATACTACATTTCCATCATTTGTGTTCTATGAACTAGTAACTATACCCACTATTTTCTTTAGATTATGTTTACTTGTATTAAATAAAAAACTTTCTCTCAAAACACTGCATCATTGAATAAAAATGTGAAATATATACGTTCCCTCTTTTAACCCATATTCACAACTGAAATAATTTATACTAAAACTGTATTCATGTGTTTCACGTAATCTCAGCTGCACTCAATTCATGTTTTCTTATGTCAACCTGAATTTTTCATACTTCAACCCGCTGGCCTGCAACGGTCAGTCAACCCTTTCTTTACGAGTTGTGAACCATAGCATCAATCGAACCTCTGGCATAAAAATTATTTATTACTGTAACAAAACTCCGCCGCAGTTGTGCTTCACTCAGAGTATTAATCACTGCTCCCTCGCTTCCACAGAGCACACGCTGTATCCTATTTCAGTACTTATCACCCTTTCATCTCCACTATAACAACTGTGTCTGCCTGTAGAACAAACTTCCTTAGCTCAGACTGAACGCACACACACACACATACACACACTAACATAACACAAAGCAACTAATATAGAAAGCAGGAGTGAGATGAAAATGGAGTCACACTGTGGTACACAGAAACCTCTATATATATTTGCTCTTCTACATCAATTTATCAAAGGCATATACTCCACGAACCTGTCTACAACCTCATGGTCACAATTTTTCATTTGATTGTACTGGGACACCTCTCCTTCTCACCCCACCCCCACCACTGCATCCCTCGGCTGCAAACCACACTGTAATTTTTTCCTCAAACTTAAAGTTTAAAATACCTAAAGCATTACCACTTTTTTTCGACAATATCACATTTAATCAACTATTTTTCTGTCTACCTGCATTATCTGTACTCTACCAATTCCTTTTTTTTTATCTGTAACCAACTTTACAAATTATGTGCAAACGCTCCCAAATGTTTATTAACTTCTGTCTATTTCATTACATTTTATTTTCTATTTATTCAGTTTTCCACAAATACATTCAAAACTATAATTCAGACTTGAAAGAAAGTGAAGAAACGGCACACAACCCCCATTAACTTAACAGAACTTCAGCCCCTCCCCCCTCTCACGTCTGCTGTGAAAGCCCAAGATAACACACATCCCAGATACACATAGAGCCGCACCTGAACGTTTCACATCTCTATAAAGAACCATTTCAATATTAATTAGGCCTTGCACTTGTTTTACCCATTGTAACAGCCCCTCCACCTTTACTCTATCTACTGATTACACGTTCATGTCCCCCTACAAAAAATCATTTTTTTTCGTCCTTCCCCCCCCCAAATTTCGTTGCAGATCCGTCTCTAAGTAACATTTAATTCATAGACCTAACAGTAGCTCATAACCTAAAAACATGACTGAACTCCACTATCCTTAATCAAATTAATTAATCGTAATCTTAAACTAATAATTACAAAGAAACAATGTTCCAAAACATTGATGTAATAAAATGGAACATTAGTTGAAAACATATCAAACTGTATCAAAGTCAAAAATGTGCTTCCTTAGACACAGTAACTCACATAATCAAATATAGTGATCAAACCACAGTTAACGGTACATCATAAAACAAACAGTTATACACTCACCTTTACCAATGCTTTATCAGATGTAGAACAATGATAGTTGTAAAACGATAGCCGTTTGACGGAGCTCTCAATAATACTTCTATCACTGCAACCAAAGAATAATGGCATAGATTTTCTGTCAATACACACTCATATATGTCTCTTCAACCAATCATATTTGTTCCCGCACAATTTCATATTTAAATTAACATTTCAGTTGGTTATCCTTTCAATATTTTCAAAGTCACATAACGGTCACCCTTCACCCTCTGCCTTCTCTGGCTGGTACCATGGTAACAGCTCAATCTGCACCTGGCTGAAGGCACAGGTCAAAAGTTCATATCTCAACGTTCTAAATCCAAGCAAAAAGGATAATTTCCCTCCAAACACACCTGCCTATCCACTCTTGTTTTACATTTCTTTTTTTTCCACGACCAATAGAAGATTTGTTTGTAATAAAACTATAACATACAGCGTAGTCTTCAATCTTGAAGTATATCAATTAACCAATCATGTTCAGTTTTTCATTAACACCAATCCTCACACACTTTTTTTATCGTGACTTTCACCATCTACTTGCCATTCCACTTCCAGAACCCATCGGAGTACTACTGCATCTACCTTGAAAATGAAGGTTTGGCTTGTAGGACACAGTTATATTCACTGGAGTGAAAAATATGCTGCAAACAGACGAATTTCTAACCTTGACTTACCAAATGTGCAGATTACGTGGATTGGCCAAAGAGGATTAAGATGTCACCAATTGATACCATTGGTGAAAACTTTTACGCATCTCCCTGAACCTAACCTGATAATTGTGCACTGTGGTGGGAATGATCAGGGGTGGGGAATTCCTATCTCCCGACGCCCGAGACATCTAGATTTCTTAGGAGGGCAAGAGGTTTTAATTAGCATTTTGTCCAAAGGACAAGTAGACAGTTTTATAGTAATAAGATACACAGCTGTTCAACCCTGTAGGTCACAGCCAGTAAATAAGTTGCTCTGAGCAGTTTATTGGCAGTGAAAGGGTCAATGCAAAGCTGGGGCCTGCATTTTTATTTCCCCAGAGCAGAACAACAAAATGATAAAGCAGAGCTCAAAGTTGGAGCCAGCTCAATAAGCTTGTGTGGCTTCCAGGCCCTCCCCGGGTCCTTTAATTTTCTTCAAGCATGAGACACACATCGAGCTTCTGCAGCTCCAGTACACGCAGCAATGGCATGTAAGAGGCTGCTTTTTGTGCCTCTTGGCCTCTTGCTCTGACTTGAACTGTATGACCCCTCCCTGCCTTGTATTCTCTGCTCCACTCCTGGGCCTCATAGAGCTCCAATATCCCTGCTCATCTTCAACTCAATTTGATTTCCCTTCTCATGCACCCCCTCCTTGGCAATTTGTGTTTCCTGTACACCTTATGTTACACCCGGTGCCTGAACCACTCCACCCTCCGCTGCACTCTCTGACATCCCTGTTCCGCTCCCCTGGGCCTCTCATATCTTACTTCATCGAGGGCTTACATTAAAGCTCATTAGTTTCCCCATGGGCTTTCATGCAGGCCAAAGGCCACCCCTAATTCTGTGCTTGCACTAGGCCTCTCATCTCACTTCGTGCCTGCACCAGGGGCATTGTTAACACACCGCTGTACCAACTACAGCAGCTGTAGAGTTTTTGATGGGCCTCTTCAGTCTGCAGGTCCGCAGACAAAGGCCCATAATTGACTTGAAAGGGTGGGTGGGAGAGTGAGTGAAAGGGTGGATGAATAGATGCATGGATGAATAGTGAAATGGTGGATGATAGATGCATGGATGAATAAGTGAAAGGCTGGATGGATAGTTGGATGAATGAGTGGAGTGAAAGGGTGGATGTTTAGATGCATGAATGAATGAATGAATGAGTGAAAGGGCGGATGGATAGGTGCATGTATTAAAGGCTGGATGGATAGTTGGATGAATGAGTGGAGTGAAAGGGTGGATGTTTAGATGCATGAATGAATGAATGAATGAGTGAAAGGGTGAATGGATAGATGCATGTATGAATAAGTAAACAGGTGGATATATAAATGCATGGACGAATATGTGCAAGAGTGGATGATAGATGCATACATTAATGAGTGAAAGGGTGAATGGATAGATGCATGGACGAATAAGTAAATAGGTGGATATGTAAATGCATGGATGAATACGTGCAAGAGTGGATGATAGATGCATAAATTAATGAGTGAAAGGGTGAATGGATAGATGGATGGATGAATAAGTGAAAGGCTGGATGGATAGGTGGATGAATGAGTGGAGTGAAAGGGTGGATGTTTAGATGCATGCATGAATGAATGAGTGAAAGGGTGGATGGATAGGTACATGGATGAAAGAGTGGATAGATAGATGCATGTATGAATAAGGGAAAGGGTGGATGTATAGATGCATGGATGAATACGTGCAAGAGTGGATGATAGATGCATACATTAATGAGTGAAAGGGTGAATGGATAGATGTATGGATGAATGAGTGAAAGGCTGGATGGATAGATGGATGAATGAATGAGTGTAGTGAAAGGGAAGATATATGGATGAATGAGTGAATGGATGTAAGGATTGATGTTTGAAAGAATGGTAGGATAAGTGCCAGGGTGAATGAAGGGATGGGTGAGTGGATGGATAGGTCGAAAGTGGATTGATGAGTGAAAGGATGGACAGCTTATTGAAAGGGTGGATTACGTGGTGAGAGTAGATGAATAGATGGCTGAGTGGGTGGGGATGGATGGATGGGTGGGTGGCTGGGTGGAAGGGTTGATGGATGGGTGGACAGTTGAGTGTAAAGGTGGATGGAGGGATTAGTGAAAGGGTGGATCGATATATGAGCGAAACGGAAGATGTGCCGGTGAAAGGGTGGATGGGCGAGCGAAAGCATAAATGGAGGAAGTGAAAGGATAGGTGGATAGATGAGTGAAAAGGAGGATGGATGAACGAAAGGATGGATGAATAGGAGTTAAGAGGAGGATGTGTGGAGTGAAAGGATGGATGGATGAGCAAAAGGATGGATGAGTGAAAGGAAGGCTGGATTGATCAGTTGGATCGATAGGTTTGGAGATGGCAGGATAGCTTTGAACAGGGGCTTCATGAACACCACACTTTTCAGCTACAGTAGAGGTGGAGCTCTTGATGCGCCTCTTCTGTCTGCAGCTCGGCAGACAAAGATTCGTAATTAATGTGAAAGGATGAATGGATGTGTGGGTGAAAGGATGAGTGAGTGAAAGTGTGGCTGGCTAGATGGATGGATGGATGGATGAATGAGTGACCGGGGTGGTGGATGGGTTACAGGGTTTAAGGATTAGAGAGCGAAAGGATGGATGAGTGTAAAGAATAAATGGATGGATGAGTGGAAGGCTGGATTGATGGATGGGTTGAAGAGTGGGTGGAAGGATCAGTGAAAGGGAGGGTGGATAGATGATTGAAAGGGAGGGTGTATGGATGAGCAAAAGGATGGATGGATGGTTGAAATGGATAGGTTTGGAGATGGATGGGTAGGTTTGGAAATGGATGAGCGGATGGACTGACGGACAAACAGATTGGTGAAAGGCTAATGGATAAAAGAATGAATGGGTGCCAATGTAAAGGTGAAATGCTAGATATCAGTGTGTGAAAGGATGAATGGATAGATGCTCAGATGGAAGAGACAAGAGAGCTATTCTGGCGAGGATTCCAATGGATTTTTTGCGTGATTGGTGTCATAAGAACTTTGGATCAACGTGCTGGGTATTTTAATTTTCTGGTTACTCACTTGGCCTACACTATGCTCCTTTCTCTACCTTGGGATTATCAGGTAGGCGTGGTGCTATATGCCAGCGCGTTCTTACTAGACCGCTGGTATTTGGTCTCATAAAGGCCATATTGCCATAGAAATTCCTGGCACTGAACAAAACTACTTTGTAAAAGAGCACACAATGAAGCCAGCTCACAGATAGGAAGAGATAGCATTTTAATCAAAACAAATGGTCTTGGTTAACTCAGATTTAATTAGGGGCTCAATTGTTAAAGTCACAAAGGGCACCCATGATATATGGCTTTGTATTAATGCGGATTTACGTTTTTCATGAACTCGCATGAATTTCCTTAAGTAGGCCAGGAAACTTTAGTCCTAGAAAATATTTGTGAATTGCATCTTAGCAAGAGCAAATATGAATATGCCCCAGCGGAAATCTGTTGACTGTTTACAAGTTCACTTTTTCTCCAACCACATTTTTCCCAGCCATGGAAGAAACTTTACTTCTGCCATTGTCACGGGTAAATTGCCGACCTTTCTCAGTATGGGAAAAGATTAAAGAAGAGCTGGTGAAAAACTCCAAAATTCAAATCCTTCTATAGTAATAGCCTGACGTAACCAGAGAGGCTATTATCAGAGCTCTTCTATAAAGATATTGCAGCCATCATTTGACGGCGCACTACATGGCACCAAAGGGACAAGTGGATTTTGTTACAGGACATGTAGATTTATGAAGCTACTTGGCCCATGGACAAGTACATATTTCATAAAATTCCACACCCCTGATGATCTAGGCACATTAACAGGTGTAGGTCTAGAAATGCTTCTAAAAGACACCTTTCGTCAATTGATGTCACTTTTTCCTCGAACTGTCTTGGTGTATTCAAATATATGCCAAAGACAAAAATGGAATTGGTCCAATGAACGTTGTCAACAGATTGAGAAAGCAAGGAAACATGTAAATAAATCTGTTTCTGCTTTCCTCAGAGAACATAACATGGGTTCTATATACAACAACAACCTACGTTTCAACATGGAAGGCATCTATCGGAGAGATGGTGTTCATTTCACGGATGAGGGAAATAGAATTTTCCTCTGTAACATGAGACTCTGCATCGGAACTTACTTATAAGTTCAGCAAAAACTCAATTAACACAAGGGCTCTTTTAAGAGCCACCTTAGATCTAAACACTCAAACTTGTAATTTATCTCCATCTTTCTTTATGTTTTTTGATCGCCGTGCGCGACCGAGTGCGCGCACCTCGTAACTTATTTGCGAAAAAAAGCTACTTTTAGACTTTCGTCATCCTTAATAAACCCCTTAAGAAACCTACGAAATCAAACACTCTCCGCCCTGCTCCCTTTCCATTCTCACCACTATAGTTTTTCACAGTCTTGTAAATAGGGGTGCGCGACCGAATGCATGCACCCCGCAAATGTTTTCTCCCAAAAAAAATGGTCTTTTCGCGTTCAGGGTCCATACTGTACCCCCTTAGAAAACCTACCCAGCCAGACAATCTCTACCTTCTCCCCTTTCCATGTACTAACCCTTTGTTCTGTATTATATATTCACTTGCACTAACAAAATGGCAGACAACACTTCCTGATTTCCTCCGAATCGAATGTTGACAGACGTTAAACAGCAAATCACAATGCCGCTCGCGCACACCCGCATAGGTGCGCACACCCATGCGCGCTTATAGATATATAACTGATTTCAACTTTAATTTTCTCAGCAACTACTGAACGGATTTACACCATTTAAACAAAAGCGTGATCTGCGACCCACACTCTACCTTTCTACCAAATTTCTTATAAATCCATTCAGCCGTTCGAGCTGTAGCCGTGTCTAAACGTCCTCTGGAAAATAACATGGGAAAAACACGTTTTGGGACCCCCCTTTTATCTCAGCCTCCACTTCACCAATCCCCCCAAAACTTTCACAGAATGAGCGCAGCGGACCGAGCCATCTTCTTTGAGAAATTCGCAAACATTCGTCCACCAGGGCCAAAGTTATTCCCAATAGAATGTTGCGGATTTCCTATGGAAACTAGGTCCTAACTATAACTACCTACTGGCGACCGCCAGTAGGTAGTATACATACACATATTGGGCTGCACTTCCGGGCTTCAATATGTGGGCAGCATAAAATTGCAGGTGCACGTGCGTATTCTGAAACATCTCAGAGCCATAGTCAATTCGGATATGACCTATCCGGTGGCTAGACATTTCAAGGCTATACATCATAACAAACTAGATGATCTGAGATATTTTGTTAAACTGCAGTACCACCAATGAGAATGGGAGGAAATAGAGAAAAAGTTTTGAGACAATTGGAGGCCAAGTTCATACTTGAGCTGGATACCCACACCCCTAATGGATTAAATAATGAGTATGAATTGTATAACTCTTTATAATTATTTATGGATGTTTATGATTATTTAAGGTTTTTTACAGATTATCGCTTTTATACATTAATTATTATAATATAATATATTATTTCATAATAATATTATTCCAACCGGGTTTACATCTCAACCAGTTTTATCTAAATTCCAGCACAATACGTATGTACTTTTAGGTTGGTTGTATGATATGAATACAATGTTGGCAGAAACTTTATCTGATACCCAAAATATGTAACAGCTCTAACCCAATATGTGATCAATTGAAAGCAATTCTGAATATAATCTGATTAAATAGATAACCATTAAGTTACTGCCGCCGTTATCAAAACATTGAAGTTTTTATAATTTGTCACTTTAAATGCACATGTTTACATTTTTAATGCTCCACTCAGATTTAGACTTGGAGGTAGCTAATTATGTTGTGGACAACTTAATCAATTGTTAAGCAAAAAACTGTTTAGATAAAATTGATAGTATGCATATTAAACATTTTAACAATACAATAGTATATTTGTTACATGCATACTGTTATTTGCATTTGTGCAATTGAAAGATTATTAATGGATTTAACCAGGAATCTCTGTTTTTTAACGGTTTTATTGATCACCCCATGCCTCTTTAATATACTATTAGCAGAGTAATTTTTTCATTTTCACTAAGTCACATGACACTTGCATGGTGAGGGTGCTTTAAAAACGGAAAAAGATTGTAATCTGGTCATGTGATCAAGCCCAGTTGTTGGGCGAAACGTGTCATCTGCCATGCCGATCAGTGTCAGCAAATAAAGAAGAAAATTCATGCACTTAACTGGTGTCCGTGTCCCGCTTTTCAGCCAGCTGCTGTTGGGAATTTGGTGAACCGTATATACATATATATATATATATATACACAGTTCACCAAATTCTAAATATATATATATATATATATATATATATTGTATTTTTTATTTGTACTTATTAAACAAGTCAACAATACATCAACCCCCCCCCCAAAGGAAAAGGAAACTTAACCCGAACACTATTTAAAATGCATGAGAATACTAAAACCTATCTACACCTGACACTAATCTATACCCCCTCTAAAACCACTACCTAATAAACCACAGTACATTATGAAAACAAGCGTAAGGTATTGGGGGACTACACAAGGGAGACGGTGACATATTTAGTGGCTCAGTAGAGGAGCCCTAGGGCCCCCTTAATGTCCTGGAGGTGTGTCTTTATTTCGTCTATGTCCCGTTCAATGTGGGCCACACATACATTTAGGTTTAAAAGTAACGTACGTGTGTTAAGCTGGGAATCTGTCTCTCTAGCGCTGTTCTCAGTGATGATGTGCCTTATTGAGCAGGTTATGAGGGTGCACCTGGGTGTCGAGATGAGGTGGTAGCAGCAGGTTGGACTGGTGTTGATGTTGTTGGAGCACCAGATGGCTGTGAATGTGTCCCGCCCCGTTGGACACCTTAAGGGCCTGGCATTGAATCTGAGTGCCTGTGTCAAGTAGATGAGGCAGGAAGGCCATCACGTTTCTGTCCACTTTTCTTGATGGAGTCTGTAATGAACTTCCCCCGTCCTGATGTCCTCTCTTCCTGGTACATCCGTGCCATTGCATTATAGCCTTTTGCCACACGACATAAGTGCATATAACGTTCCTTTGCAGATGGAAGTGTCTCACTTCATCAGATGACATATTGTCTGTTAAAAAATTCAAACGTGACAAGATTTGAGATTCAAGACAAATAACAGCTTTCAGCATGTATCTCCCAAACACAAGTGAACAAAAACATGAAGTAAACACTCTTATCAAATGTTAGGTATGACCAACATGACCTGACAAGTTCAATGTAATAAATAAACCACATCACAACCTGATAGGGATACAGACATGTCGATTTATGGTATGGGACATAGCAAGGGCAGAGTGGAGTGACAAGAGTAGTAGATTAGCTGATTTCAAAAAGGCCGTGGGCACATACTCTAAATGAGTCCAAGAGGGGAAGGTCCGCAAGGTGAAAGCTTTAGAGGCCCATTGCACTGCCAGGCCATGACACTTACACAAACTGTAGGGTGCGCTGTTTGCAATAATAGCAGACTACTAAGCACCACAGTGGTACTCATGTTGGACAGTGTCAAGATTGCACTCCACAGGATCCGTATGTCGAAACAATGCTCCACCTCCGGACCCTCCGAAACCCCGAATATATATATCACAGGGTGTTCAGACGATACGGTGAGGGAAAAACCCCAAAAAGGGGAAAAAACCCAAAAGAATAAAGAGAAGAAGGAAGGGACAGCGGGGGATAAGAAGCTGCAAAATAAAGCATACAATGGTTAATACAATTCTTAATCCTACTCTCATTACAATCTCACTAGCAAAATTACGTTATGATTCACCTGTATGAACCCTTGTGTATACATCTTCATACCACTGTCTCTTCTGCCTTCCTTCCATCCTGCACAAACATATAAACCTTATGAATACTTGTGGTGAACTGCCTCTGCCTATATCACTCGTTCTCACTATAAACATACCCCATAGCCTTTATGCTGAAAGCTCCAAAAAGTAATCCAATGTAATATCCCAAAACAAAGTTCATTCCAAGAAAAGAAATGCACTATGCATGTGCAACAAACCCCTGTGCAAAGGGAAGAAATTAAAGAGTCCCAGCTATGGCCAGCTGAATCCTCCTGTACTAAGAAAGCGCAAATTGTATCTCCAAAGTACCAGAAGTTTTCACATCAAACCTAACACGGCATGGCGTAGTTCCTTCACTACAGCCATCCGCTTAGGCATTTATATTCCACAGGGTACAAGTACTTTCCATGTCATGTATTCATGACGGTAATGTGGAGGTCTTTTCCCCCTGCATTCCGCCACTTGCATGAATGTAAACATCCAAATTACAGAGCAACCTCCGCGGGGCTCAAACACAGAGCGCTATACCCAGGATAGTTCAAGTCTTAGTGTCCTCACAGCCGCGAGGCACTGAAAGAAATCAGAAAAGCCTTCTGAACTGAAAACGAGCAAAGGAAACAAAACGCGCTAGCCAGCGCGGAGCAAAATACCGGACTGCAGCCTTCACTCCAGAGGACGGAGATGGTTTTCAGAAAGCCTTCTGAAAACAGAACAGGAACACCGGAACAAACTAGGGAACAGCCGTTCCCTCGGCAAACATGGAATTACGACCCCCGATCACCCGGCTACTCCCGGTGATATCCTGTAGATCCGCCAGGCACTATGGGAATTGTAGTTCAAACCCTAAGTATCATGGGAACTATAGTTCTGGCAGGCGCGCAAGGTCCTACAACCTGACAATACGCCCTCCTCCCAAGCGCCTCCTAGGACCGGGCTTGGCAGGTAACCTAGCATGGAAGGAACGGATCGCCCCAGGAGCATGTATATGATGCCATGGTTCCCAAGAGTCCTCCTCAGTCCCGTATCCCTTCGATGAGACCAAATACCAAAGCACCCCCCTGCGGAGCTTGGAGTCACGTATAGACCTCACCTCATACTCCAGATTCCCGTCGCAAGCAACAGGGGGGGAGCTGTTCTGCGCGATGTGAGGGCTTTCTTCAACAAGTGTACATGAAAAACCGGATGGATTCTCAACGAGTTGGGCAACTTCAGTTTGTACGCCACAGGGTTGATATGTTTCACGATGGGATAGGGTCCAATGAAACGCAGATGGAAAACGCTCCTCAACTTGAAACGTATGTACTTTGTGGAGAGCCACACCTTGTCCCCCACCTTGAACTGGGGACCAGGATCACGGTGTCTGTCCTCCCAGCGTTTGTACGCTTCTTTTGCTTTTTACAGGTGCTTTTGTACCCCTTTGTGCACCTTCCTTAAGGTCTGGACACGCTCCCTCACAGAGGGCTGATTATCCAAATCGGTGGGGATGTTAATCGGCAAAGTGTTAGCATCATAGCCGAAATTAGTCTTGAAAGGCGACATGCCTGTTGAACTGTGCCATGAATTGTTGTATGCCAACTCAGCCATCCACAACAACTCCACCCAAGATTCTTGTGCTTCCTTGGAGTAGCAGCGCAAATACTTCTTTAAAGTCTGGTTTAGACGTTCAGTTTGTTCATCTGTTTGAGGATGGAAGCTGGTAGAGAGCGCTGATTCAATACCCAACGCCTTGCACCACATGCGCCAAAAGCGAGCAATAAACTGAGGTCCCCGGTCAGACACTATTACTCTTGGGATGCCATGTAATCTTATGACTTGGGAGGCCAGTAGCTGAGCTGTCTGACCAGCTGTGGGGAGATTCCCACAAGGTATAAAATGGCCCATCTTTGTTAAGTTGTCCACAACCACCAATACAGCGGTTTTTCCCTGATCCAAAGGTAAGCCTGTGATTAAATCTAGGCTTATGTTCTGCCATGGGCGATCAGGTGTGGGCATAGGCATCAACAGACCCTTCTTTTTGGTAGTTTACCCTTTAGCTCTGGCACAAGTCTCACACCTCCCTACCCATCGGGTAGCGTCTCTGACCAAAGACTCCCACCAGAAATGTTGTCTAAGCAGACTCACAGTCTTGGTAACCCCAGGATATCCAGCCGCTGGAGCCTCATGACACCAACAGAAGGCTTTCTTTCGTATCTCTTCACTGGGTAAAAACAAACACTCCCCCTGAAAAGGCAAACCCTGTCTCATCTTCCGACCGGGCTTGGCAACAGCCCAACGGATCCATGACCCCAAAGACCTAGAGCCCTTGATGTCGTCCAAGAACTTTTCAGCTCTAATCACACACACCACCTTAGCAGAAGGGATGATGGATTGTTCTTCCTCACGCTGTCCTACTGGTATATCTTGTCTGGACAAAGCATCTGCCTTTCTGTTCTCCGTGCCTGGACGTAAAGTCACCACAAAATTGTATTCTGAAAAGAAAAGCATCCAACGCATTTGCCTTTGCGTTAGATGCCTCGCCGAGGACATGTATTGGAGGTTCCGGTGATCGGTATATACCGTCACTGCCTGACAAGCCCCCCAGAGGTAAGGCCTCCACTCCTGAAAAGCCCTTTTTATAGCCAATAGTTCTTTTTCGGCTATGGTATAATTGACCTCAGCCGAGCTCAACTTCTTTGACAGGTAAGCAACTGGATGGAGCTGACCAGTCTGTGAATCCCTCTGTGAAAGGATTGCCCCTATGGCTTCATCCGAGGCATCAGCCTCGACGATGAAAGGATGTTCCAAAACAGGGTGTGCCAACACTGGTGCTGTGGTGAACGCTCTTTTTAGAGCTTGGAACGCCTCTTCAGCCTCCCTTGTCCACACAAAAGACTTTCCCTTTCTTAACAACCGGGTAAGGGGGACCGCTATCTGAGAGAAGTGCAAAATGAACCGACGGTAATAATTGGCGAACCCCAAGAAACTCTGCACCTCTTTCATGTTCTTAGGGGCTGGCCAATCCTTCACCGCCTGCACCTTCCTCCCAGACATCTGTAAACCGCTTGGGCTGAGATTCACACCCAGAAACTCCACCTCCTGTACACCAAACTCACATTTGCTCAGTTTCACATATAAGCGATGTTCCCTTAGTTTGTCCAGAACCTTACATACATGAGTCGTATGACATGATACATCCTGAGAATAAATCAAGATGTCATCTATATACATCACCACAAAACGATCCACATACTCCTTTAACACGTCATTTATAAAGAATTGAAACGCTGCAGGAGCATTACAAAGCCCAAAGGGCATAACCAAATATTCATAAAGACCGTATCGTGTCTTGAACGCCATTTTCCACTCGTCCCCCTCTCTTATCCTGACCAGGTGATAAGCCCCGCGTAGGTCCAAACGGGTATAGATCTGGGCCTCTCTCACCTGGTCGAGCAGTACTGAGATGAGTGGGAGAGGGTAACGGTTACGTATGGTATTCCTGTTCAAGACGCGATAGTCCACACACGCTCTCAAGTCACCGTTGGCTTTAGCTATGAAAAACAGAGGGGAGGCAGCTGGAGAGCCAAACACAGAGCGCTATACCCAGGATAGTTCAAGTCTTAGTGTCCTCACAGCCGCGAGGCACTGAAAGAAATCAGAAAAGAGCAAAGGAAACAAAACACGCTAGCCAGCGCGGAGCAAAATACCGGACTGCAGCCTTCACTCCAGAGGACGGAGATGGTTTTCAGAAAGCCTTCTGAAAACAGAACAGGAACACCGGAACAAACTAGGGAACAGCCGTTCCCTCGGCAAACATGGAATTATGAGCCCCGATCACCCGGCTCCTCCCTGTGATATCCTGTAGATCCGCCAGGCACTATGGGAATTGTAG
The DNA here is from genome assembly GCF_964261635.1 of Lissotriton helveticus. Classification (NCBI taxonomy): domain Eukaryota; kingdom Metazoa; phylum Chordata; class Amphibia; order Caudata; family Salamandridae; genus Lissotriton; species Lissotriton helveticus. The sequence continues at coordinate 114,682,211 of NC_136062.1, read as the reverse complement.
TTCAAAAGTATCATGGGAACTATAGTTCTGGCAGGCGCGCAAGGTCCTACAACCTGATAGACAGTATGACAAATCAAATGTCATCAATTCAACACCAAGTTGAAGGTGTCAACACAGCTACACATCCACAAGTCATTATGCCTCTTTGGAGTACTACCTGTCAATGACAAATGTTGCTCAAATTAACTGGCCATCAGTGACAGCCACCTCGGGCAGGGTGTACATGGATTCAATATCTGGTCATACCCATCAACGACATCGCTCAAATGTTTCCTCTTCAGTATGTACACTGTGAAACCCACCTGCATTGGCTAGAGTGACATACACATTTTGTATTCATGGCCTCAGTAAAAGCGTTACTGTACCTTCATAAGATTCATGGGCTAAACTAGTCAATATAGACTAAATCAATCAGATTCAATGTCACTCAGGCCATGCAGCATGAACCAAAGCTGACACCTACACATGATACTATACCAAGAAGGCATATCCACAATGTGAATTGAATGAGAATATACACATGATATCACGATACAACCTAATTGATGGCCCATTGTGTGACAGTTCCATTTAGCATTTATCTTGGCATGAGTACCCACAGCCACAGCTTCCAACTTAGTATGAGAAGTAGTGACACAGTGGATAGCATGTGAGCAAACCTCATATGAAAAGGAGTGTACATGGGAACCCTTTGTAAAGAATGCTGTATGGTATTGTCTATACGTTTGTTTTCCAATATGCTACATGTTGCAAATGCATTTCAGCAATAAATGTGCCATGATCAGGGGTAAACATTTATTATAATTTACAACAGTGTCCACTTGCAATGGCTGGCACCACATCTGGTCCCGTTGCACAATTCTGGCAGAGCGCATAAAAATTTTAGATGCTGCCTAAAATGCTCTATGACAGTGAAAAACTATGAAATAAGTGGTATAGTTGTTAGTACGGAGTAGGGATGGATTGAAGGAACTGAGGATGTGCAACCTAAAGTCAAGAAGGCTAATGCAGTTCTCCATCAGTAACTCATGAATATGTGCATAAATCTCAACGTGATGCTGCCTCATCACACTAGAGGTGAGGTCCATGTGATGCACAGCCAGACTGTGTTCAACAACATACATGACTATTGACAGGAAATATTTCTGTCATCACATACAATCAAAATGTATGAGCAAGGCACTCACCAGTGGCATGTGGGTCCATGAAGGCATCCATATCTCCCTGAGTGATCAATGGTCTTCTAGTTGTGACAAAAGGATATTGACAAAACGTAATGTATTACACATTACAATTCACACGTCTCATTGAAGTGATCGTTATTCTAATGAAAGAATTGTAACAGTTATGTCTGTGTTCACGTTGCATACAAGAAGGAATGTACTTTGCTTGTCTGCCACACAACACATGACCATTGTAGCCTTGTGGACTACAGGACAATCCTGCCAGTATGCGTGATCATATTGTGGCTACAACTTGATGGATACATTCACAAGTCAGTATTTTCCTCCACAACATCAATAAACTTGACGTGGTGTAGTCAAATGAGCCTAGATTTTATTAACACAGGTGTGTCAGGACACTTGACATGTTAATATCCCGCATTGTGTATCAGACAGCTTCACAGTTAGAAATGTGGGTGTAGTGTTCCTATGGGACTATTAGTTGCGATGGGCATGACACCTATTTCATCTTGCAATGGAGCATATTTAAAGGGGGCATAGATATGGTCCTGCGCCTACATTGGGAACAGTTGATTAATACTCTGAGCCTTGCACTATGAGGATAGACAAGAGATTCCATCAGCTTGTGTATTTAGGCACAATGTGAGTCCTCACAGACAAATGTCTTTGGCCACTGTCTATGTATGCTGCATTGTGCAGCACACATGAAAACGTGATACAGCACTTACTGATTGTTCATGTGCCAGTGGATACACAATCATGCACATGGTCAGTCATTGACATCAATGCCGGTACACTTGCAAAATGCTGCCAGTGTGGCTGTTTTTGGCCTATGCATTTTAGGTATGGCAAAAGGGGATGGCATCATCCTGTCGCGGATATGACATTGTGTTACTAACTACAGTTGTTGAACAATACAACACACTGCGATCTCAAACAACTTTTATTATGTACTTACCACCTTGACTGCCAACGATGATTCCAAGGGGACCCAGGAGGTCTCCTTCATGCCCGACACAATCCTGCCAATCGTGCTTCCACTGGTGAATAGTCCTGTCCACTCCAAAGATTCTCACTATGTGTTTGTAGATATGCTTCCACCTGACTTTCCTGGTCTTATCATCATATCCCTAGTGGACCCGTCCCCCACTCCCCTCCATCGGTGGCAAAAAGAACTTTACAATCCTGAGGAAGCCTCCCAATGCCCCCTCAGGCATCCTGCCCTCCCTACCCCTACCCCTTATATCCAAAAACACTACTAACAATACTAATATTAATAAAAATCAAAATTAATACCCCAAATAACAGTGAAAACTACAAAAATACTCCTAAGACAAACACCCGAAAAGATAATCACGAAGATGCAAAAAACATGCAAGGACAGAGACACAGGACTCAACAGGGACAGTAGGGACATTAGACTAGGCACAGAACCACTCTCTAACACACCAACACCTCTCAACACCTCCACAACTCTCAACAGACACTAACAGTGTGGTTGAAAAAGAAAGTGAAAGTGTACTGTACTCCTCCATAGAACAGGATGCAGACTGACATCACTTCCTGGGAGTTTGCGGGCTGTTTTTGGACTTTGCGACGGCATTTTAGCCGCTATGGGGTAAGTGGGAATCTTTCCTTGTAGATACATGTATTTTGCCAGTGTTTTACATGGCAGTTATGAAAAAGATTATCGCTTTCGTGGAAAAGCGGAAACATTTTTCACGCAGAGTGCTAGGTGATCAGCAAATGTATCATGTTGCAGGATTTAGCATGCATAACAACACCATATGGGATGTGATCTGTGTTGTGTAGGGGATTTTAGGCCATCTGATATGTCTTGATATCAGTGATTCAGCGCTGTCAACATGCCCTTGTTCCTCACATTGATGCCTATCTATACCTAGTCATGTGTGCTACAAAATGCATGCATCAAGGGTAATCATAATTTTTAGCACTGGTGGTATGTGTGACTACATATGAGACGGTTACATCACACGTTGCTGTGATATCTGTACAAGTTTAATGGGCTTGCAACACAGATGGACTTGAACAACAGGCAGTTACCACTTGTATAGAAGATTTATGATGCAGCATACAATGCAAAGGTCTGACTACTGATTCAAATTTGAGTATTTGATTAGCTGGAGGCAGAAATGTACACATTTACGACGGGCTGTGAAAAAGTACGCATGGCCATGATTTCAAGAGGTTATGCTATGCATTTTAGCGGCTGCAAAGCGGGAAATATTTTTGTACGGTGTCTATCAACCGGATCCAGTGTCATCTTTGCGAAGTATGTACAAACAGTTGGTTCATTGCGTAAGGATCATCTTGTGCCAGACACAATTGTCCATCAGTCTAATGTGACAGCGATACATATCTTGGAGCTAGGGGAGAAAATGATCTGACGGCTGGACAGACAGCGGTCAATATAATTGATGTTAGTAAGCCCTCCATCACAAGAGCTTACAGGGATACCTCTGAAGATGTATTGAGAAATGTGTGCACCAGATTGCAGGATGGAACAGCATGACCAAAATATGCAGAGGTCAACAAGCCCCACAGAGCCATGTCCATACATGTTGTAGACCCAGAGTCACAGGTGCACATGACATTGTTGGCTGGAAACAGCAATGTAGAACTTTACACTGGCAATCCTTGTAACAGCATGGCATCTGATGCCTGTAACACAGACGGTCCCCATGGACTTGAGGCCACGTTGTGCTTTTGTATGAGACCCAGAGTGGTAGATACAGGTACTGCAGAGTTATTGCAGACTGAAGTTTAAGGCAATGCCTGTGTCATGCACGATTCTGTGGGCCCTGACTGTAAACATTGATGCGTCAGCAATGACCATTATCTAGTGGCAAAATCTGACACATTGCTGACATGAGAAGACTCCATGGTGCAGCTTGTATTGGGAATCATTTGAGGTGCTCCTGATCAGGAACAAAGGGTAGTCTGACCTGCATGACACGCACCAACAATACACTGTAAAGACAGGGGTAACATCCTATTTTGTGCTGCGCCTCTCAACATCATCATGCCGGAGGAGTTTGTGCTGCCCGTTCGCTGTGGAGGGTGAGGCCTGGACACATCTTGTGTAGTAGGGGAACTGTGTGTAGGTAACTAAGAGGGGCCAGTTGCATCACCTGCATCTGTAGGTTCCCCCACATACTTGGAGTACACTGCTGTACCCAGGCTTGTGTAATCCGGACTGACAGAGGATTCAGCTGGCTGATTCACTGATTCGGAGAAGGCGGTGCGGTTTGAGGCCTGGTGTTGTTGTCCAGATTGGGAGATGGTTGGGTGTGAGGTGGAGGAGGCCCTGGGGTGATATCTGCCCGAAAGCTGTGGGCACACTGCTCGTACAACCCAGATTTCCGGGGGGGAATGTGGAACATGAAATCTGCTTGCCAAAGTTGTCATCCAGTAGGCAACCGGGTGGTGTTGCTTTTCCTCAGTACATATTTTTGAGCAATTGGGAGTACGGTGGACTTCCCTTGGTGCAATTCGGACAGATATTTCTGTCTAGCATACACCTGACTGGAGTTGAGGGGCTGGTTGGCCATACTGGACTGCAGCACATACCATACATGGTGCCTGGCCATCTAGCGCAACGCTGTGTTTTCAGGAGTATTTTGTACATTCTTTGAGAGATACAACCGTATATGACATTGACATTTCATTTTAGATGCATGGTCATATTTGTGTTCAACTCTGCCTGCAGATGTATGGCTATTTTGCATGGTATAGCGGTGATTAATCCCTAGATTAGACACATCATGCAATTGGTATTTGTAAACTTGTAGTGGCCATCCAGGGAGAGGTGATGCACCTTCATAGGGCTACCGTGTTTTTCATGGTCCGTCTTACCCAATACAATGTCCATTCCTAATGTAATTGCTTGTATGTTAATTGCATGTTTTGGCAGTACTTATTGGTTTCCTTGTTGCACTTCAGTCATGTGTATGTCTGGTCTCTGTCTTGGGGGTGTCAGACACATAATGTATGTGGTACTACACTCTTGTGTGAAAACTGACCTGATTGTGCTCCTGGGAACACACAACACACACGTTTTGATTCTCAATAAGAAACCATACACAGTCATAAGTTCGGATGCCCAATACATTGTCCCATTCCCTGTCTTTTTTTAGGTGGTTTCATATCTCCTACTAGGTGAGTGATCTGTTTGACACTGTTGTTTTGTTAAAGTGACTTTACATCATTGTTCCCCTTGTGGAGTCACAAACCACGCATACAAGACATTGTTGTAGTGACAAGACATTTGTTAATAGGGATTAGGAAAAAGTTCAGGATAATAGCATCCCTCCTTGCTGTTGCAGCTGCAGGGGCTGTGGTGTGTCTTGCATCGCCTTCTCCATCCTGCCCATCCTCTGGATTGTCCAGCTCCTCCTGGTCTTCTGGCAGAGGTGTACTGGTCCATACACAGATATTGTGCAAAATGCAAAACACCAGTATTATTTTTTAGACCAGTTCAGGCCTGCATAGGACTCTTCCCCTCGAAATGTCATGGCACTGGAACCTGGATTTAAGGACTACGAAGGTCCATTCCACGATGGCCCTTGTGTGTCCAAGTGTCACATTGTAGTCTCTCTGGACCTGAGTGTGGGGTGCGTTGAAAGGGGTCATCTCCCATGACCCTGACGCTCTCAGCAGCGGTCGCTCCCCAGGCTCCCTGCTCTGATCCTGGCATCTTTTTGGCTCCCTGATTCACTCCTGAGATCGCTAAGCTGCGCACATTGCCCTCATTTGATAAGTATAGCTTGGCTGACTGCCGTGTACAATCGCGCTATTGTGCGACTAGCCCTGCCAATTTGCATTGTTATTCATATTATCTGCGCTCGCTGTGTTGCTCGTAGCTATAAGTGTGTGATTTTAATATTTGTAGCGCTTTACAGAATTGGGCTTTGGAGATTTGCAGCGCTTTATTGAATTATCGCAGAAGCTGCTTGATTGTAGCCCAGCCTCTCTGTAGTTTCGTTTCTGTGGCTGCTACGGCCATTTTGTTGTTGTTTTGCCTTGCAGACCCTCCCCTTCACCTCGCACCCGCCTCCCAGCTGACCCTCCCTCCCACTGAGCACACGGCCCTGCTCCCGACCTCGGCATCGCTGTGACCGTCCTGACGCTCTCAGCAGCGGTCGCTCCCCAGGCTCCCTGCTCTGATCCTGGCATCTTTTTGGCTCCCTGATTCACTCCTGAGATCGCTAAGCTGCGCACATTGCCCTCATTTGATAAGTATAGCTTGGCTGACTGCCGTGTACAATCGTGATATTGTGCGACTAGCCCTGCCAATTTGCATTGTTATTCATATTATCTGCGCTCGCTGTGTTGCTCGTAGCTATAAGTGTGTGATTTTAATATTTGTAGCGCTTTACAGAATTGTGCTTTGGAGATTTGCAGCGCTTTATTGAATTATCGCAGAAGCTGCTTGATTGTAGCCCAGCCTCTGTGTAGTTTCGTTTCTGTGGCTGCTACGGCCATTTTGTTGTTGTTTTGCCTTGCAGACCCTCCCCTTCACCTCACACCCGCCTCCCAGCTGACGCTCCCTCGGCCATCCCCCTCCACTATCCGCATATGACAGATGCATTTTCGCGCAGCGAGAGCGCCCCATGCGCGCCGAAGGTGCGCCAAAGGTAAGCCCGTCTACGCCCGTCCGCACCTGGACCGCGCCCAGCGCCATACCCCCTGGCCCTCGCAAACCGCTCGCCTCCCGCATAATGTATGACGCCGCCACCCTCCTAGCCCTTAACCCCGGACGCTCCAATCTATGCTGCGTAGCTTCCCCAGGCCACACCCATGGACCCTTCGCCTGCCACTCCTGCAAATTTACCAGCATCAACACCCATACCACTTCCACTAACCCCAAACACAGCTCCGACTCCAACCACCTGAAGTGCATCCTGCTGAACACCCGCTCAATCCACAGACACGCCACCGAACTCTGGGATCTACTCGACACTATATCACCGGACGTCGCCTTCCTTACTGAAACATGGATGAACGCATCATCAACACCCGACATCGCCATAGCCATCCCGTACAATTACAAGATCATCCGAAAAGACCGAACCGTCCAAACAGGAGGAGGCATCGCCATCGTCCATAGGAACACCATCAAAATCACGACCAGCTCCGACGATAACCTTACAACCGTCGAACACCTCCACTTCCAGATCCACACCGACCCTAGGACCACAATCAGAGGCACCCTCATCTATAGCCCTCCAGGAACCCGTAAACAATTCAGCGAAGACATCACTGACTTCATCAGTCCACATGCCCTCGCCTCCGAGAACTACATTCTACTAGGAGACCTCAACTTCCACCTGGAAAAGAAAAACGACAGCAACACCACCACCCTTCTTGACAACCTGGCCAATCTCGGCCTCAAACAACTTGTTGACACCCCCACCCATGTAGCCGGACATACGCTCGACCCAATCTTCACCTCCAGCAAACACATCTCCTTCGATCGCACCACCGCTCTCCATTGGACGGACCACAGCTGTGTTCACTTCAGCTACAAAACCAACTCGACCCACAACCCCCCACAACCTATTCCCTGAAGAAAATGGAACAAAATCACCACCGACCAACTCCTCACATCGCTCAACCAAAAGCCACCCGCCCTCTCATCGGACCCAAACCAAGCTGCCATTAAATTCAAACAATGGATCACTCACAGCGCTGACGAATTAGCACCCTTGAAAAACCATCACACCAAACAAGACAGCAAAAAGGCCCCCTGGTTCAACGATGACCTTAAGAAATCCAAGAAGCTATGCCGTACTCTCGAGAAAACATGGAGAAAAAACCCAACCACCGACAACATGACCACCTTCAAGGCAGCCACCCGCAAACACCACCAGCTGATTCGATCCACCAAGAAATCAGCATTCAAGAATCGACTCGACAACAACGCCCATAACAGCAAGGAACTATTCAACATCGTCAAAGAATTCACCAACCCCACCGCAGCTTCAAACGACATCACTCCCTCCCAAGACCTCTGCGATTCATTATCCTCCTTCTTCTACAACAAAATTGCCAACATACATAACAGCTTCGAAAACAGTTCCAACGAACAATCCTCTCCACCCCCCTCAGAACCTAAACTGCCCTCTAACAACCTCAGCGCCTGGAACCCAATCACCACTGAAGACACCATCCGCCTAATGAATTCCATCCACTCTGGCTCGCCAACCGACCCATGTCCCCACCACATCTTCAACAAAGCAGACTCCATCATCGCACCCCATCTCCGTGATGTCATCAACTGCTCCTTCAACTCTGCTACCTTCCCAGAAAGCTGGAAACATGCCGAAGTCAGCGCCCTCCTGAAGAAACCCACAGCAGACCCTTCTGAACTTAAAAACTACCGCCCCATATCCCTCCTCCCATTCCCGGCCAAAGTCATTGAGAAAGCCGGCAATAGCCAACTCGCCGCCTTCCTCGAATCCAACAACTCCCTCGATCCCTCACAGTCCGGCTTTCGAGCCAAACACAGCACCGAAACCACCCTCATCGCAGCAACAGACGACATCCGAACACTACTGGACAACAGAGAAACAGTGGCCCTCATTCTACTCGACCTCTCCGCCGCCTTCGACACTGTCTGTCACAGCACCATCATACAACGCCTCAGCAACATCGGCATAAAAGGAAAAGCCCTAGACTGGATCATCTCGTTCCTAGCTGGGAGAACTCAGAGAGTCCGACTTCCCCCATTCAAATCAGAGGCCACTGAAGTCATCTGCGGTGTACCACAAGGATCATCACTCAGTCCCACCCTCTTCAACGTTTACATAAGTCCACTCGCTTCCATCGCGCGTCATCACAACCTTAACATCATCTCCTACACTGACGACACCCAGCTGATCCTTTCCCTCACCAAAGACCCCAACACCGCCAAAACCAATCTTCACGAAGGCATGAAAGAAGTAGCCGTATGGATGAAAAACAGCCGCCTGAAACTTAACTCAGACAAAACGGAAGTGCTTATCCTAGGATCATCCCCCTCTGCCTGGGACGACTCATGGTGGCCTTTGGATCTGGGCTCAGCCCCCATACCCACAGACCACGCACGTAACCTTGGCTTCATCCTGGACTCCTCACTCTCGATGACCAAGCAAGTCAACGCCGTCTCATCCTCCTGCTTCAACGTACTTCGTATGCTCCAAAAAATCTTCCATTGGATCCCCGCCGAGACAAGAAAGACTGTCACCCATGCACTGGTTACGAGCCGACTAGACTACGGAAACACCCTCTACGCCGAAATTACAGCCAAATTACAGAAAAAACTCCAACGCATCCAAAACGCATCAGCGAGACTCATTTTGAACATCCCTCGCCAAGATCACATTACCGGCCACCTGAAAGACCTCCACTGGCTTCCCGTCAACAAGAGAATAACATTCCGTCTCCTCACCCACGCACACAAGGCCCTCTACAAACTAGGGCCTGAATGCCTAAACACCCGACTATCCTTCTACACACCCACCCGCCAACTAAGATCCTCCAATCAAGGCCTCGCCGCAGTTCCGCGTATCCAAAGATCCACCATGGGAGGTAGATCCTTTTCCTACTTGGCGGCCAAGACCTGGAACTCACTCCCCACTCACCTCTGCCTTACACAGAACCACAAACACAACAATGATGGACAGAATGTGGATCAATGTCACACATTCACCCCAGTCACAGAACCACATCTCCTTCAGAAAAGAACTTAAAACCTGGCTATTCGATAAATAATGAATCCCCTCCCCAAGCGCCTTGAGACCCTCTGGGTGAGTAGTGCGCTATATAAATTCTTGAACTTGAACTTGAACTTGATGGTGACAGAGCATATACTTGATCAAAATGAAACATCAAATGGAGAGAAGTGTCCAATAGTATTTTGGCCTGATGTGTTTGCAGAGTAGGCTTTTTAATTTTGTGTCCATTGAGTAACTTTGTACTTTCTGCTTCATCATGTTGTGGTACATACAAATGACCTGCATCGATGACATTGAATTGCCTATACGTATTAGTCTACACATCACCATGATGCCATTGGCCAGTTCGTGTGTATTCCCTCCATGTTGTAACTGTCAGGGTGTATGGGTACCTCAGAACACCTTGGTGGTAATTTACAAGCCCCTTGCCCCACGGGTACGTCACTTTTGCACATATTCAAAATTACGCACCAGTGACGCAAGGGGCTTGCAAAGTAGCCTCATTGACTTTTGCACATTACAATGTATGTGCATCAGCAATATCCATCATTGTGAATTATAGTACTGAGGGTAGCTGGCACTGGAAGTACTTGAATGCTAAATGTTGTACTAATTGCTGGTTATTTACATCCCACTTGCACCCCAGGTGGGTCAATGTTTGAGACGCAGTCGCACTGCTTTCTGGTGTACTCTACTAACTAGGACATGCCAAGACAGCACACATGTCTATTAGTGTCTTTGGGCATATGGTAACTTTGAATCCGCTTCAATGCATGTTGGGGACAGGCCATGGATAGTGCCATGTGTGTTCCCACACAACACACATTTATGTGGCTACATTTGTGCATCTGGTATTATATGTACATGGGGAAATGCATCAGATTGATACACCTCACCAGGGGAGGCATAGGGATGTGTAACAATGAGTGAAATATTATACTAATGAACAACAAATGAGTCATATTAATATAGAGCTGTGGTATTGTAGATTTAACTAAATAAACGTGTGTATTTGTGCTTATATTAGAAGTTTTGTGGCAATAAAGAATGCGGATGTTGAGTAAAATGACACTGATTTGTGTGCTTTTGCTAGGTAACATCTAAGCGGGAAACTTAGAATAGTGAGAGGTAAACAGAGGGGTTAAAATTCTAAATCTAACTTCTGTTGTGCTAATTTTCGCATTAGTTCCCATTGAGGCCTGCGCGGCCTAGTCTGAAAATGGCTGTTTGACTGAATCGAGAAAAAGACTCCGAAAAGATGGTCCCAGCATGTGCAGTATATACAAGAAGTGTGAGTGAAAGGCCTATGCTCGGAGCGAGAGATGTCAAGGCCAGCTTGGCCTATGAGCGGAGATGTGTCAAAGGATGCCTGCATCTAAAAGCCTGGGAAAGGAAGTCAAAGAACTTTCATTATGTACAAATGATACAAGGAATGGACGACAAGTACAAACTTTAAGTATGAAATCATGAGAAAGCCTTGAGGGTGACACAGCAACGTTTTTAAACTGGTTTGAACAAGGAGGACATGATGTGATCATCACCACTCTTCTAATGGACCACTCAGAAATGACTATGGACCCTAAAAGTTTCAAATTTAAGTTAGATAGTTAGAAAAGGGTATAAAAGAGCTTGTGTGAAGGAGGGATAAGGTTGGTTCCATGGATTTTATCTCGCACCACGACATGCTGTCGGTTTGAACAATTTTTATGGTGCAAGAGACATTGAAATATTTTTTGGGACTTTAACTTTGATGGGGAAGAGAAGATGATTAATTGCAGAGATTTTATGTTGGAAGGGAGACATTGAGGAGAATAGAGAGACAGTCAGCTTGGGAACTTGTTTAATGCGGCTCTGTCATTCACCTATGACAGATTGGTAATATGCTTTTCTAACTTTATTTCTCAAATGTACCAAATAAATGCCAAGAATTTTGCTTGTCTAAAGAATATGTTAATTTCTTTCCTAATTGAAAGTAGATAAACTATTGAAAATCTAAACTGGAGTCAGTTTTTTTTGATGTTATGTTTTCCTTATAACAAAGTTAAATGATTTCTGGAATGTATAGGAAGTACCCCGCTAACCAGCAGCTCGCTCTCTTTCTCACTGATTCAGGGGCAGTGTGGTGTGTGAATGTGTGACTCGCGGTGTTATGGGCCCCACCGATGAGTAAAAAGTCAATTGCTCCAGAGACAAATAGGATGAGTTTGAGGGTTGTTAGGGAGCTTTGCTGGATCAGATTTCTTGGTAGAGGAGGTCTGGTTACTATAGGTCAGTTTGGAGATTATGAATGTTTTATGTTTAACACTATATATTGAATTTGTATTATGTTATCTGTAGTCGAAATTTAAAGACTCCGGGAAGTAGGAATTTGGTTGCCCTGTATGCAGGCAGGGAAATGTGTGGCAAGTGAAGTCGCACAGCGCATTGTCTGATTTCAAAGTGGTAACATCGTTGTGTGTTATCTTTAGGGACATTTTTCCGTGTGAGAGTGGTGAATGTATAGCGAAGGCCACCTGTAAAATCTCAGCCTTAAGAATAGGAGTCAATTTTGAACTCTGAATAGCGCTAATACCTGGGAGAGTAACAGGTTTTCCCCAAAGCTTGAAAGAAGGGTAAGGTAGAGAAAGTGGTACGTGCTACCTACTGGAAATAAGTTTGGATAAACTATCTCTTTGTTTTTATTGAAGCAGACAATGAGAATGTGTTTTATGTGGTAATTAACAGGTTTAGGTAGTGTAAAATATATAAATATTGTGCCGATAAATTTTTGTAAAGGAGGGGTCAGCAGAAGCAGGAGGGAAGCTGACATCAGCAAGAGTCACGCTGGGATAGGTCCACGTGACTGTGACATTTATAAACTGATTGGTGCGTTAGTGTGAGACGCACTGGAATAGGTCAGAAAGATTGCGACGTAGACTGCTCTGATTGTTGGGTTAGTGTGAGACGCGCTGAATAGGACAGAATAACAATACAGATTCAAAAGAAGTATACAATCGTATTGAAGGAAAAATCAGTGAAAATGGATTATTATGATGAGCAAGACAGGGAGAAACCTTCATGGTTGAAGAAAATTAAGAATCTATTTAAGAAAGACAAAGAAGTAGTTACTAGAGAGGAAAAATTACTTTCCTCCACCAAAAACGCCAGCATCATATATGATGACGAAGTATGGCTATCACACTTGCATATGGTTGTAAAATTGGGCAAAATACACAAAAGAAGACTGAGTATTGGCATTCCCTGAAACAGGTTTATTAAGAACAGCAGTGTTATGAAACTTAAGAGAAAAAATTATGAAACTTGAGCTGAGACCTAGGCCAACACAATTTGAAGCTTTAATGGAATGGGAAGATGAGATGTACGAAAAAGAAAAAGAGAGATTCCAAGATGTTAGAGAAAATCGAGGCAGTTCAAGAGGATTATGGGGAACTACACATGAGAGTAGAATGAAAAGATGGAGTTGTGCTGATATGTGGGATGGTATGTATCCAATGCGAACAGTAGATGAAACTGTAGGGAGAAAATGTACAGAGAAAAGAAAACAGCAGGTATCAGAAAAGAGTGGATGTGGAATGAGTGATATGGAGGACAAGGTGTTGGAGAGCATTTTAAATAGGAGACCCCCTCCATATCAACCATCTCCTGCACTGGTGACACCGAATTCACCGCCAATGAAGATTGGAATACCAAGAAAACCCAAAACGACATTTAGAAGTAAAAAGTGCTCGTGAAAAACAAGAACTAGTACAGATTGAAAATTCAAGTACTTCTGAATTAGAGAGATCAACAAAAGAATTGGCTGAGAAAATTAAAGAATTAACTACGAATGTAGAAGCTGTAACTGTACCAGTAACCATAGGTTCTGTAATACCGGTTTTTGAAAATCAGAAAAAAGATGAGCATTCATGAACTATTCCCTTAAACTCTAGTATGCAAAAAGCAAGAGAAAAAATGTATCCAGATCTAAATGAAACAATGAGTACAATTAGAACGACACAACTAGATTTAACTATGAATCAGAGTCCAATATATATGATTCCTATGGGAGCAGAATCAGCAACTGAAACTCCAGAGAAAAGTGTAGCTAGCATAGATTTGACTAAAACTCCAGTAGGACCAACAGCAGAAGAACTAAATGATTCGGTTAAAACATTACAAAAGAAAGATTCAGAACCTGAACCTTTAGACGTGGTTAGATTAAAAATACATATGAAAGAACTAATAATCGGAACTATTGGAACAGAAAAGTTAAAAACATATCAGGATGATGAGCTGATGTTCATGTGTAAAAGTATAACTTGGAGAGCAAAAACTCTACATGATAAACTAGAAGAAAAAGCAGACTAATTAGGGATAGAATTTGCAAAAATAAAATTATTACAGAAACCTAACCGAGTGGATTTCACTGAAAAAGACATAGATAATCTAACACAGCAGGGAGATTAACTCGGATAAAAGAATTCATTGTATTACTTAGAAAATGGGGAGATGTAGACCGATGGAGAAGCAGGTGGATAAAAAAAAGGAAGAGGCCAGTGATAAAATATCTTTAGCTTTCCCTGTTTAAGAAAAGGAACCAGTAGCAACAGAATATCCCATGAGAGAAATACCAGGGGGAGGTTATGTGCATGTACCATGGAGCAGAAATGATATATTATCATTCACAAATAATTTTCCAAGATTACGAGAAAAATCTGTTGAGTGGTATAGACAAGTAGACAGGTTTGTAAAAGTTTCAAAGGTGTTGTGGGAGGATTTAGATGGATTCTTTAATATAATTGTACCTGCGGATTTATGTACTGAATGTAAAATGACCATTGATTGGCCAAAAGAAGAATATCCAAGCGATGAAAAAACAGGTGCTCCAGGTCCAGAGGGATGAGGAAATATGACCAAGTCAGAACATTTTTGAAAAATAAAATTCCACCAAAGGAAACGGATTGGCTAAAAATTGATAAGACTACACAAGAACCTAAAGAATCTGTACATGCTTAATATGAAAGATTGCTTCTAGTTTTTAAACAATAGAGTGGATATGAAAATCTGAGTGTGAAAGATGTGACTCACTTTGTATATAGGTTCGTGTTTGATTTGAGACCTTAAATAGGGGCTATGATACGACATCACATGATGTGTTGGCAATCTAGTTCTGTTGATGAAATTTTGAGGTATGCAAAATATTGTAGTGATGATATTGACGCTAGGCAGTGTAAGCTTAAGGAAAAGGCAATGTGGGCGTAAGTAAAGGTTGCAGAACAACAAGAAGCACAATTGGCTAATCAAACTAATGATATGGGTCAGACAAAGTTGAAAGGTAATATGAATAAAGGAAAAGGACAAATGAATATAGATGAGGCTAAAAAGAAATGGCCATGTCATAATTGCGGAAAGATAGGGCATTGGAAGAACCAGTGTAGATTAACCCTAAAAGTTAATCCTGAAAATAAATCATTAAATCCACAGGTGCAGAATGAGGTAAATCAACAATCACCGCCACAGCAACAGGTAGTCACACAGCAGAGTCAAGTGCCACTACCACCTCTCCACACAGAGTGCTAATCTTCAGAAATACAGTTCAGAGACAGGATTCTACGGAGGAGAGCAGGTAAAAAAATCGCCACGTGTGCCCGCTGTTCCACAGTATTGGTTCAGATCAGATGGAAACGAGTCCGATGAGAGCTATTGACGGTGCCTAAGAGAGGAAGTGGAGTGCATGCTTGGCACAACTCTGGAGGTAGATCAATCTGGTCCTTTTGTGAATGGAAAGGTGAATGGTTTAAATGTTACTTTCCTAGTGGACACAGGTGCTACCCGTTCTACAGTTAGAGCAGTAGAAATTCAACCCCTTCCTCTCTCTGGAGATCTCATCCAAGTAGTAGGTGTAACGAACAGACAGATTAAAACCCCACTCACACATCCTGTGGAAGTGGAAATTGGCTCTTTTAAAGAAATGCATCGCTTTCTAGTATGTGACAGCAGTCCTGTAAATTTGCTTGGACGTGCCATACTCTGTAAAATGAATTGTGCTATTTACTGTTCACCAGATGGCATTGCTTTCTAAACAGCAGATGTTGATATTCTGTATAAAATGACAATGTCAATAATAGATACAGAAAAGAGTGAAACATTCCCTGTGTTTGACAAAAAGAAGATCCCAATTGAATTAAAAGAAACAGTCAAAGAAGAGGTGTGGGACTTCACAGGAGAAGAGATAGGTCTAATCAAAGGAGTGAGTCCTGTAAAAATTACTGTGAAAGAAGATGCCATATACCCAAATGCCCCGCAGTATAAACTAACTCCAGAAATAATTGAAGGAGTAACTACAGTAATTAACAAAATGATTGAGCAAGGAATCCTGAAAGAGATAATGAGCAGACCATGTAATTCACCAATTATGGGGCTGAAAAAAACAAACGGAACTTTTAGGATAGTGCAAGATTTAAGGAAGGTTAATAAAATAGTTGTTCCATGTTATCCAATTGTACCAAATCCAGCTGTGATACTATATCAAATTCCACATGACGCAGAATGGTACACAGTCAATGATTTGTGTAATGCGCTCTTTACGGTTCCATTGCACCCTGACAGCCAGCCAATATTTTCATTTAGTTTTGGGGAGCGTATTTTGGAATGGTGCCGAATTCCTCAAGGGTATACAGAAAGTCCTTTCATTTTCAATCAAATGCTGAAGAAATCATTAGAAAATCTGAACATACCAGAAAAATCTGTTTTATGGTTTAATATATTGATGACCTATTGGTGGCATCAAAGACCAAAGAAGCTTACATTTCTGATACTATTGCATTGTTGAACCATTTGGCAGAAGGAGGACATAAAGTGTCTACATCAAAATTGAAGTTTTGTCAACAAGAAGTACAATATTTAGGTCATAAGATTGGAAAAGGGGTGAAAAAAGTGACTTCAGAAAGAATCAAGATAAATGAGAGGAATTAATCCACCAAAGACACAGAAGCAAGTGAGAAGGTTTCTGGGAATAGTTGGTTACTGCCGACAGTGGATAAGTGGGTTTTCACTAATTGCAAAGCCATTGCAAAGATTAACTAACGGAGATGTGAAAGACCCTATAGTGCTGAATGAAAAAGAAATGGAAGCATTTGAAAAATTGAAAAACAGTTTAAGCGAAGCGCCAGTGCTAGTCATGCCATGAAAAACAATCACCTATGTGATATGAGTCTCCTCCAACAGGTACATGGCCCTACTCATAGTGCAGGTAACACGCTGGATTTACTAATATGGAACACTTAAAGTTTCATTTCGCGCGTATCCTGACATGGACGGATCACTATTTGATCTTATTTTCATGCCCTCTTAACACCAATTCCTCCATTTGGAAGCCGTCTAATCCTTCAAAATCACAAAGAGGCAGACCTTGGCAGAAACATACCCTGGAAGAATTTAAGGAGACGTTTCCACTCTATAATAAGGATTTCGACGGACAAGGCGTACAGGACACCTCCGTTATGCTGGCCAGATTTAATCTGGCCATGACCCAGACTCTGGACGTAGTCATTCCCAAGTGCAATAAGAAGCCTGTTTTTCAACGAAAATCAGCTCCATGGTACTCAGGGTACTTAAAAACTGATAAATCTTTATGTAAAGTCCTAGAGAGACGATGGAGAAGAACTAAAGAGGAGGCGGATAAACTGAGTTATAAATCAGCCTTAGCCTGCTACCATCAAAAAATTAAAACCTCTAGATGTGCATTTATACGGGAAACACCCGTTACAACGAATGTATTGCTTCGCGGTGCTATCGCAACGCGGCTTTTACATTGCGACCGACTTCACAACGCATGCTATCGGGAAGCATGCTACAACGTCGCATTGACATATACATCGCCAGCCATTACATCGCTAGGGATGACTACAAAGGAGAAAGGATGTGGTCTGGCGGCTAGCGCTGCCGACTTCGGTGCTGGGAACCAAGGTTCGAGCCTCGGTTCACGTCTCCCCGTGCCTGGCAAAAAAAATTAAGTATTTCGAATAAAAGCAGAGATGACACTATTTGACCCTCTGACACCACCGGGAGAATCATGGGTGTGAAGTTCTGTGATTTTTCCAGTAATGTACTTTGCATACAAATATACTTTATGGCTTATATGGTGTGAAATTTGCCCCGTTTCTGATATATGTACTTGTATGACACCACCGGGAGAAGCATGGGGTGTGAAGTTCGGTAATTTCACCCGTAATGTACTTTGCATACAAATATACTTTATGGCCTATATGGTGTGAAATTCAAAGCCGCTGTTTGCACTCTCAGCAGAGATACCACTATTTGACCCTCTGACACCACCGGGAGCAATGTGAGTGCGTAGCATGGATGACCGAAATTGTGGATGGATGGATGGATGCATGATGACTGGCTGGGTGGTGGGTGCATGATGGGTGGGTGAATGGATGGATGCATGATGGATGGATGGGTGCATGATGGATGGATGGGTGGCGTGGTGGTGGCTGCATGAGGGGTGGATGGATGGGTGGATGGATGCATGATGGATGGGTGGATGGATGCGTGCATGGTGGATGGTTCGGTGGATATGGTTGGGTGGATGGATGGCTGGGTGGTGGATGCATGATGGATGGATGGTTGGATGGATGGATGGGTAGATTGCTGGGTGGATGGGTGGGTGCATGGTGAATGGGTGGATGGGTGGATGGGTGGATGGATGGATGGGTGCATGGATGGAAGGATGGATGGATGGATGGATGGATGGATGGATGGATGGATGGCTAGCTAAAAGTATGGGTGGGTGCATGATGGGTGGTTGGGTGGATGGATGAATGGGTGGCGAAAAATGTGGATGGATGCCTGATGGGTGGATGGATGGATGGGTGGATGGATGGATGGCTTTGAATAGCTTCTGGCAGCTGAGCCTGATAACTGTTGTCTCTCTGGGATTCTGTGGTTTCCCCCGGTGGTGGACTCCCCACCTCCTGGTCCTCTTCCGTGCGACCTTGCCCTTGGCAACACAAAATTAAGGAATGCCCTCAGTGGCTCCTGATGTGCGCCCTGCTGCCAGGGAGTCACTGGACCCGGAGTAGGTTCTAGACAGTTGGCTCAGTCCCAAAGGGGTCCTTCTTTGTCTTGTTGGAGTGCACTATTTGGCTCCTCCAAACTCTGTGTTTTGCCTTCTGTTTAGCAGTCAATGCGTTAGAGTCAATAGCCTCACACTGGTTCTGTCAGTGACCCAAGACAAGGTCACCCCTCAGGATGGTGAGCTTCTGGAAGAAATAGGGGAGTAGTGCGTCTTTCAACAGCCCACTCCTTCATGTGCCAGTTGTCTGCTCTCTACGATTTCCAAAGTCCCAGAGCGGCACGGAACGTGGTGCCTTACCAGGGACCTCTCTCTGGGATTCCCAGTCTGGTCTTTGCTAACGTTTGCACGTTAGGAGATGCACTTCAAGTGGTGCTAGTAGCAAAAAGAGTCAATTCCCATGTCCTCCCGGGGGCCCAGTGCTACCTTGACAGTCAAAAGGTGGGCCACTCTGTGAGTGCATGTGCCCTGCTGCTAATTTTGGCCCGGGATACCTCCAGCTCCCTTCACCACCCCTAGGCAAACCACTCTCCTAGTGTTCGCTTACTGATGGTGGTGCCCCGTTATTGCTCCTTGCTAGTTGGGACCTGCCACTGTGGGTCTACTTTTATCAGTGCTGCTGCTCTTTTTGTGTCTGATCACTTATGTGGGGGTTCACCTGCTCTCTGCTCCATGCTGTATTAATGGGGATCCCGTTCAGGCTCTCTACCGTTGGCACGGCCTGGCAAGTCTCCTGCCAGCACTGTGTCATGAATGACTCCGTTGGGCAACTTTAACATATGCTGAATGCTGACGTAAGAGGCATATGAATAATATTACCATATTACGTTTTCAACAACGCAGGCTAGCATTTATTAATTTGTTAAAAACGCACAAGTGACCATTTTTGCTGACAGATTTAGCATATTTATTTTATTTTATTTATTTGCATTTTTTTATGGCGCTGCGAATCGACTCCCGAAGGAGTATCTCCGCGCCTTTGGCAGCAACTAAAGAGCAGCAACTCGTCATGATCTAATTCAAGGCCCTGGACCAGCTAAAGATTAAACAGGAAAGTTTTGAGTTTCTTCCTAAAAGGGAGATGTTCCCTGCATACTCTGATTTCCTTAGGGAGTTGGTTCCACAACTTAGGGCCGGCTACAGAAAGGGCCCTACCCCCCTTTCTAGCTTTCATGGCCCTAGGAACACATAACAATTCCTGATCTCCTGATCTCAAGGATCTAGATGGGACATAAGGGATGAATTTTTCAGTGAGGTAGCCAGGGCCCTTACCTATAAGGCATTTATGGATGACACAACAGATCTTAAACATCACCCTCTGCCTTACCGGAAGCCAGTGCAATTTGGCCAATAATGGTTTTGAGGGAGTGCGAGGCGGGGCATTTAAAACTAGTCGTGCAGCAGTGTTTTGTACAACTTGTAATCTAGCCAAGATACCCTCATTGGCCCCCAGCAACAGACCATTGCAGTAGTCCAGCCTACTTAACACTAGTGACTGGACCAGCGTTCTCCTGGTGAAATCCGGTAGCAGAGGGAATACTTTCCTGAGAAGACCAATTACATGAAAACATGAACCCACCACTTGATTGGTTTGTTGTGTTAGGGTGAGCTCATGATCCAGTTTCACTCCCAGATCTTTAACTACCATTTTGGGCTCAGGGACGGGGCCAAGATCTTGAGGCCACCAGTCAGGAGTCCATAGACGTTTGGCCTCTCCGAAGAGCATCACCTCGGTCTTGGAGACGTTGCACTGCAAAAAATTGGCTGTCATCCAGTGTGCCACCTCCTTCATCCCCCGGGCAAAGGAGTCACGCACCTCAGGAGTCATGATTTTAAAAGGGAAGAGGAGTTGTGTATCATCTGCGTATGATACTGGAATGAACCCGTGGGATCTCATGATGTTTGCTAGGGGTGCCACGTAGATATTAAATAACGTAGGGCTCAAACACGAGCCCTGTGGCACCCCCTTTGAGATCACCACCTCCTCTGATTGGTACGGTCCCAAAATGACTCTCTGGGTGCGTTCACTAAAGAAACTCCTTAGCCAGGCCATAGCCTTGCCTTCCAGACCGATGTCAACTAGTCTGGAGGTCATGATTTCATGTGACACAGTGTCAAACGCCGCTGACAAATCCAGAAGCACCAGGACGACGGAGTAACCCTTGTCCTGTAACATCTGGAGATTGTCAGCGACGGACAGCAAGGCGGTCTCCGTACTGTGCCTGGGCCTGAAACCCGACTGAGAGGGGTCGAGTCCACCCGTTTGTTCAATAAATTTTGACAAATACTGATTCACATATCTCTCAGCAAGCTTCCCTATAAAAGGGAGAAGAGAGATCGGTCTCAGATTTGACAAATCCGACCAGGGGATTGAATTGTTTTTACGAAGAGGTCTGACCTGAGCCTGTTTCCAGGCTGAAGGGACTTCCCCCGTACACAAAGATAAGTTGACTATATGTCGCATTCCAGCCCCCAGATCATCCAGCAGAAGTGGCATAATACGTGCTGGGATGATATCTGTCGGGCACCCACTCTTTGTTTGCATGACAAGAGCAATCAGCTCTTCAGTGGAGATGGGTGGGAAAGCGGCAAGCTTTTTGGCCTCATTATCTGGGGTCATAGTATGCAGCCGGACTCCATTGTCAATTGCAACTGGATTGTTGGAGATGGAATTGGACGCAAGTATTTTATTATATATGGCGTCGATTTTCCTGACAAAAAACTGTGAGATATTGTCACAGAGTTCTTGGGATTCGATCCCCTCAGTGTCACAGGCAGTGGGTTTGGTGAACGTCTGTAGAATGTTATACAGAGTTTTTGCGTTAGAACCCGCAGCTGATAATTGAACTGCTATATGTTGTTTCCTAGCAGCGCGGATTGCTTTATGATAGATTTTAAACGACCTCATAAAGTCCTCCTTATCCTCTGCCTTATGTGTAGCTCTCCATTTTTTCTCCAACTTTCTCATGGTCTGTTTTAGTTGTCTGAGATCTCCAGTGTACCAAACTTCTTGTTTTGGGGCCGGGCGGGGTTTATAAGTTTTCAGCGGGACCACACGATTTATGGTTCTTGACGCAGCTTCACTAAAAGCGCTTAAGGCTAAGGTAGCGTTTTCTCCGCAATCTTCCCAATTGGGCTCAGAGTAATTGTCCCTAAAGTCTGCAGGGACTAGTTTGTTCCAGGGCCTTCTGACATTGGCCATTGGCCTATGAAAGGCTTTGACTTTATAGTTAGTACGAGTGTAAAACGTAATAACCGAGTGGTCTGTCCAATCAACTTGATAGGGATTGAGACAGTTAATGGCTGTTGAATTACATAGTACTAGATCAAGAGTATGGCCCGCAGAGTGAGTTGGCCCCTGATTCATTTTATTTAATCCCAATGTGGCCAAATCTGTAAGCACAGTCCGTGCGTCAATACATGTGGTGATCTCACTGTGGATATTGAAATCCCCCACCAAAATGAACTCAGAGTTAACTTGCATGTGAGCTGCCAAAATTTCCATTAATTTAATGGAAAAGGTCCCACATGGGCCAGGAGGTCGATACACAAGTGCACCCTTCCTGGTTTCCCTAGAAGTGGGATTGATCGTAAAAATCATAAGTTCCATTTCCGGGGTACACACAGTTTCAATGACAGCAACCTCCAACTCTTGTTTAAACACAATAGCCAATCCTCCTCCTGTTTTGATCGGGCGATCCAGCCTTACTATTTTGTACCCAGTCGGTACCCCCAGTGTTATGGCTGGGATTGTATGGGGCTTCAACCAGGTCTCCGTTAAGAAACACAGATGAGGTCTCTCCGTTGTAATGAGGTCCCACACCTGTGTTGCATGAGAGACAAGGGAGCGAACATTGCACAGAAAGTTTTTACACGCTAGGGGCGGAACTTTAGGTGCGCTAGTAGGCTGAGTTACGGGATTAGGGCTCCGCACAGGACAGGCAGGTTTTAAGTGATGAGCAGTTATTACCGCAGTGCTGGTAAATTGCAAATGACAACCCAAACAAGAAAAAGGTCCCCCCACGCTGGAACGAGTCCAGTAGGGGCACAGTGTGGTAACATACCTGCCTATTTCCAATAGAGTCTGGCGTGAATAAACCTGAGTTGCGACATGACTCTTCTCCGTTAGGAGGGTACAGGATGCCATGGCCCCTTGCCCCTAGCCCCGTCCTGTCGCGGACGGGCGCAGACGGGCTGGTCTTTGGCTCGTCTTAGGCGCAGGATTAGGCGCCACACTGCGCGTCAACACTGCGCGTTGAGTCGCCGAGGTGCTTTATAGCCCTCGAGTTAGGGGAGAGCTGGAGCGCTAACCGCTCGCTTCCCAGGATGTTCCTGCCTCTGTCTCTGTCCCGCCTTCCCCACCCGTGATTGGCTGAGGGTCTGGGAGGGCGTGCAGGCACAGGACAAACAACAAGTGCGTGTGAGTATGCGGAACCAATTTTAAACTAATTATACAAGTGCAACACTACAACAGAGTGAGACACAGGCAACAAACTATTTTGCCCCTTTAAAAGCACATAAATCAATTACACAGCTAAAATTCTGCACGAGCTCACGGAGCCGGTTTAGAGCAATATTAAAACACAACAGGAGCAGAATGCTCGCAGATGGCGCCAAAACGGAGTCAGGGAAAGCTGCCACCGTCCCCCTTACCGCAAAGTCGGCTTCCGCCTCGCTGACTTTATAGCCCTCGAGTTAGGGGAGAGCTGGAGCGCTAACCGCTCGCTTCCCAGGATGTTCCTGCCTCTGTCTCTGTCCCGCCTTCCCCACCCGTGATTGGCTGAGGGTCTGGGAGGGCGTGCAGGCACAGGACAAACAACAAGTGCGTGTGAGTATGCGGAACCAATTTTAAACTAATTATACAAGTGCAACACTACAACAGAGTGAGACACAGGCAACAAACTATTTTGCCCCTTTAAAAGCACATAAATCAATTACACAGCTAAAATTCTGCACGAGCTCACGGAGCCGGTTTAGAGCAATATTAAAACACAACAGGAGCAGAATGCTCGCAGATGGCGCCAAAACGGAGTCAGGGAAAGCTGCCACCGTCCCCCTTACCGATAAGCAGTGCGCATATCAATAATGTTACCATATGACGTTTTCAACAACGCATTTCAGTGCGCATATCAAAAATGTTACCATATGATATTTTCAACAACGAATTTCAGTGCGCAAGTGGCATGTTTCCCACAACAAGTGAACATTTATTAATTGGTTAAAAACGCACAAGTGAACATTTATTAATTGCTTTAAACAGCGAGTGTTTGTATGCTGACGGATTTACAGTGCGCATGATAATGTTACCATTTAAATGTTCAACAGCGGGTGACATAACATATGAATGTGGGCACAAAGAACAGGTTTAGACGGGCATTATGCGTTGTATTGACATGCGCTTTTACAGTCTGCGATGTCATGTACTTGGCAATAGGAATCACTGTTTCTGCGTTGCAACGCCGTGCGTTGTGAAAATTGACGATGTAATGGTGGTTGCGATGCATTATACGCGTTCTAAAAGCACGCGTTGTAATCACGTGCGAGGTATCGACGTACATCCATTTATACAGCCGCAAATAGAACAGGCTGGAAACTCATCTAAGGCACTCTTTGATATTGTCAAAGACTTTGCCTCTCCTCAAGCATGTAAACAGTCACCCTCAGAAACACAGAAGCTTTGTGATTCTTTAGCGACGTATTTTCAAAATAAAATTTCATTAATTTACGATAACTTTCCCACCAGGAGTGCCAACTATACTCGCTCCACAGGGTGTTCGGATGTCTTTATATCGGTGCATGGTTGTCATCTTAATCATTTTGAACCCATCTCATTGGAGGATATTAGTCACCAACTTTACGCATCAAAATCAGGGTCCCCAAGCAATATATGCCCCCCCAAATACTATGGCGCTTCTTGAATCCATCAGTGCCTCCCCAATTCAGGAGATTTCTAACTCCTCTATTTCTAGGGGTTCTATTCCAACAGCGTCAAAGGATGCCCATGTATGCCCAATTCTTAAAAAATCTACTACAGACCCGAAGGTCTTGAACAATTACAAACCGATATCTTTGTTACCATTGTTGGGGAAGATATTGGAAAGCCATATACATAAACAACTGAGCCACTACTTAGAGTCCAATAATATCTTGGACCCTACGCAGTCAGGCTTCCGGCCGGGCTTTAGCACCGAGACCGCCTTATTGGCGGTCACAGATTCAATAAGACTGACCCTTGACAAAGGAGGATCCGCAATGCTCATTCTCTTAGACCTCTCCGCAGCATTCAATACTGTCTCCCATCGACTGCTTGTGGAGAGGCTGCAGGAGTGTGGTGTTGCGGACCTCGCCTTGAAATGACTAACAAGTTTTCCGGCCGACAGAGGGCAAATGGTCGTGCTGGGCTCTTTTAGGTCAAACAAATTCCAGCTAGATAAGGGAGTTCCGCAGGGCTCATGTCTGAGCCCCACTCTCTCTTCAATGTATACATGGTCCCGTTGGCCAAGATCGTTCGACCTTATGGGTTTGAGATTGTATGGTAAGTGGACGATACTCAACTGGTCTTCCCCATTGGATTAAATCTAAATGAAGAGAGAGTGCGTTTCTCCACAGGAATGTTGGCTATTTCAAATTGGATGGCAGAATCCTGCCTCCAACTTAATCCAGAAAAAACAGAGCTTATGTTTCTGGGAAAAACACAGGATCTGAATCTGGCCGATTAGTGGCCTGTCCAGGTGGGGCTTGCTCCTAACCCTTCATCATTAGTAAAGAGCCTGGGAATACAATTGGATGACAAACTGACTATGAAGGATAACGTCTGTAACATCATGGGCTCTTGCTACTACAGTCTTAGACTACTTCGTATAATTATTCCATACTTGCCAGTCTAACATCGCAGAACGGTGGTCCAGGCGATTGTGGTGAGCCAACTGGACTACGGGAACGCCCTACTGGCTGAAGTGGGTGAGACCTTGGTAGCAAAACTCCAAGTCATCCAAAACACAGCAGCAAGGATGGCCCTAAACCATCCCCCGGGTTCACCATCACTCCCCCTGCTAAAAGACCTCCACTGGCTACCAGTAAAAAAGAGGTCTTTTTTAAGATTTGCTGTTTCACTTTTAAAGCCACCAATGGAACAGGTCCTGGATACTTGCAAAACAAACTTTGAAAGCAGACCTCCTGCCGCAACCTGAGATCTAATGAAAGGGCTCTGCTGAGGATTCTGCGCATCCGGCGGACGCGATCAGGGAGTAAAGCTTTCTCATATATCGCCCCTAAGTACTGGAACTCCCTACCAGAAACACTGCGTAAGTCCACCTCATATCTGGTTTCTAGGAAACTACTTAAGGCCTTCTTATTTTAAATTTCCTTCTGGCTTTGATACACAATTCTTTCACCTAGGTAAGCACTGAGATGCCCCCGGGTGAGTCATGCGCTATATAAGAGGCCAATAACATAACATAACAAAAAGAATTTGAATTGTATTGCAGTGAAAGAGATGGGTGTGCATTATCAGTTCTGATTCAAAGGCATGGAAGAATGAGAAGACCAATTGCGTATTTCTCAGCTGTTTTGGATCCAGTAGCAAGAGCATTACCTGGGTGTCTGAAAGTTGTAGCTGCTACGAGTGTGAGTTTAGAACAAAGTGAAGGTATTGTGATGGGGTACCCAGTAAAGATCTATGTGCCACATTCAGTCGAACTACTCCTCACTAGCACCAAGACGCAATACATGACAAATAGCCGTTTGACCAGATATGAAAAAGTGATTATGGGTGCAGACAATGTAACAGTTGCTAGATTTCTAAATGTGAATCCTTCCACTTTATTGCCTGATACCTTGGATGTGGAAGTCAAAAATTACATTGATCATGTTAGGATGTGCTTAAGTATTGTACAAAGCCAAGACCTGACATTAAGGATGAACCCTTGGAAGAATCAGACAATGTGTTGTTTGTGGAGGGCTCATGTTTGAGAACAGATGAAAGAGCTGTGAGTGCTGCATATGCTGTATGTACAGTGGCAGATGTCATGGAAGCATCTTCTTTGAAAGGAATACGTTCCGCCCAAGTGGCTGAGCTGATTGCTTTGATTCGAGCATGCAAATTGGGAAAAGATGTCCGAATTACTGTAGTAACTGACAGTCAATATGGATTCGGAGATGTGCATGATTATGGACAACTGTGGTCCCAAAGAGGGTATATGACCTCTGCAGGATCCCCCGTCAGAATTGGTGAGTTTTATGAGAATGTTACTTGAGGCGAAACAGCTGCCAAAAAGTATAGCGGTTGTGAAGTGTGCTGCTCACAAAAGTGGAGATGAATTTGACACTCAGAGCAATCGATTTGCTGATGCTATAGCCCAATATTGTGCCAGAAACCAATCATCTATAAATTGGGACAGAGAAAAAGAACATGTTTCAGTCCTTTAATGCTGACTAACATAGTTGAGACCTGGCAGTTAGTGAGACAATTGCAAGAAGAAGCAAGTGATGAGGAAAAAGACAGATGGATAAAATCAGGATATAGACAAAGAGAGGAAGATGAAATTTGTGTATATAGAGATGAAAGACCAGTCATGCCCAATAACACGATCTCTAATATGGCTTGAATATACCATGGACAGGCACACATTGGCAGAGATGCAATGACTCTTCAGACAGACTTGGTACAATCCCAAGTTTGTGTAATAGCTGAGAGTTTGTGTCAGAGATGTCTAATATGTCACCAATTGAATCCAGGAAGAAAAACTGTTGAGAGTCTAGGACGGGAGGGAGGTCCTTTTATCAGAATGCAGTTGGATTTTGTAAAGATGCCACCATGTAATAGACTAGATATATCCTTGTGATCGTTTGCTTGTTTTCCCGATGGGTAGAGGCTTATCCAACCAGGAGAAATGATGGAGTAACTGTAGCAAAACTCCTTTTGAGAGAAGTTATCCCGCGATTTAGATTTCCAGTAACAATTGAAATGGACCGAGGTAGTCATTTCCAAATGAACTCATACAATTGATATGTGAAGCACTGGCCATTCATCAGAAACTGCATTGTGCTTACAGACCAAAGGCTTCTAGGGTAGCCGAACAAGTTAATTAAACAATAAAAAACAGACTGGGAAAAATGTGCTTGGCCACAGGACGTAAATGGCCTGATGCTTTCCCACTTGTTCTAATGACCTTAAGAAGCATACCAGACAGAAAAACAGGTTTGAGTCCTCATGAGATACTGATGGGATGAGTAATGAGACAAGCATTTGTACCTGTCAACAAACTACTAACTATAAATGATGATATCATACTGGATTACTGCAAGGGTTTGTCTGACATTGTGACTTCTGTGTTTCACCAGGTTGGAACTGATGCGTGTACTCAGGGAAAACATCCAGCTCATGATCTGGGCCCTGGAGACTGGGTCCAAATAAAGGTGCACAGGAGAAGAAATTGCTTAGTTCCATGCTGGGATAAACCATGTCAAGTGATTTTGGTCAGCACCACAGCAGTAAAATGTGCAGGTGCGAAAAGGTGGGTGCACGCTAGCCACACCATCTGAGTACCAGAACCTGAAAATCAGCATCTGGAAGAGGCAAATGCTAGTTCAGACTCTGACACAGAGGATGAATCAGATAGAACTCCAGATCAGACACCTCGACCTGTGAGGCGACATCTGGAGATATTGAATACAAGTTCAGCATCTGAAGCAGAGATCGAGATAATTGAAAATCCAGATCTTGAAGATCGACCTGTAAGTCGACATCTGGAAGTATCAGATACCAGTTTGGACACTGAAAGAGAACAAGATAAAACTGGTGAAAGTGAGAAGTCTGCAGATCAGACAGAGAATTCAGAGAAAAGGAACATTGATCTTGAAATTGGTGAAAAGGAAGTAACTCACGATAAGGATGAGACACCAAGTACCAGTTATGGAAAAATTCCTTGTAAAAGAACTGAATTAACAAAAGAAAAACAAAATTCAGTTGTTGAACCGGAAATCATAAAGTTCAAAATAAGAGGAAGTGAAATAAGGTCTGAAACAGAGTCTGATGGAAGTGAAGGAGAAACAGCTCTGAGAAAAGGTACCAGAAAAAGAGCTTTGAAAGTTGAACAGGAAATAATAGAGCCTGAAATTAAAAAGCAAAGAAAAGGACATAATTGGCCTACATAAATTAAAGGATTACAGTTCAAACTGATGAATGTGAAAACAAATCAAAGGGAACAAGTGAATGAAATAACAAGTCAAGAAGGTCAAATAGAAGGAAATAAAGACATTTTACAAAGATCAAAAAGAGTGTGGAAACCAAACCAGAAATATAAATCACCTGAATGGATTTACATTACATTACCTGATATAAAAGAAGTTGAAACAAGTCAAGAGATTTAAAGTGATTTCCTTGAGTGAAAAAGGCAATTGAAAACTAACTGTTTGTATTGGAAATCGAGAATGACAAATTAAGAGAAAAGTCAACAAAATAAAAGAAAAGAGACATAATCAACCAAAAGGATTTTAAAGGACACATATTTTTCATGTGCAAAGACGTGCAAAGACGTGAAAAAGACATTATAAAAAAGAAATGCCTAGAAACAATACTAGAAGACCTAGATGTGGTATGGTACGTAAATGGTGTAGAATGTGGTTAATTTACACAGGTTTATTAATACTTGTATGGCTCTTTTTAGCAAAAATTATTCCATTTAATCCGAATTTTGAACATTTGTATGGAAAACAAGATCATAACAGGAGTGAAAAGAAACATGATGTGAAAAATGATGTGAAAATTGTAGATAAGACTGAGCTCATAAAGATAGATAAATTAATGATTTTTCAAAGAATGTTTTTTCAAAATTATTGTATGAATATGTTGAAACGATGGATGTTCGTGATTGCTATGTTTGTATGCAGTTGCCTGCATCAGTAGCAGAAGGTGTAATATATCATCACCTTCCTTTGACTTACGGAATGTCTTGTAGTGTAATAGCTAGTTTATTTTATAAAATAGACAAATTAGAATATTATTATTCTGATGTAGATGACATTTTTGCTAAAGCTTCTGTAA
The DNA here is from genome assembly GCF_964261635.1 of Lissotriton helveticus. Lineage (NCBI taxonomy): Eukaryota > Metazoa > Chordata > Amphibia > Caudata > Salamandridae > Lissotriton > Lissotriton helveticus. Next base: position 114,652,187 of record NC_136062.1, on the reverse strand, counting down.
TACATGGACTAAACAAAGTGAAACCTGCTAAAGTTTTATGTGAATTTTTCTTGGAAACAAAATAATTACCTATAGAGTATGCTATTAGAAATAATTTAACATGTAGGCTAAAAACGGAGGTGAAAGTATTTTAAGAAATGCCAGAAGACAGAAGAATTGTAGACCAAAGAAAAGCAACTGCAAGTAAAATGAAAACAACCCCATGGAAATTTAATGAAGAAAATTATGTAAAAGGTGACAATAATGTAGCATTGGGAATAGATGTTCTCCAACAGGGAAATCTGTGTATTCGTAGAGTTAATACTGTGTATGATAATTATTTTGTGGGAACAAGTTATTGTAAAGACACATACAGAATTATTGGGGGATGGTAATTTAAAGGGGGAAATGATCCTGTTTTTCCTGGAATTTATTTTATATGTGGAAACAAAGCTTATTATAGATTGCCAGATCATTGGTATGGGACATGTTATGTGGGTCTGGTCTCTCCAAAAATCTTTCATGGAGATAGAGGAACTAATGGAATTCATGAGACATGTAAGCCATTAACATGTAGAAGAAGGGAGAGTTTTGTAGAGATAATAGGTGATATTTTTGGATCATTGATACCAGCAGTGGGTATATCATTTAATGCAAACAAAATTTGAAAGTTATCAACGATAGTAGATCGTTTATCAACAAATGCTGCCAGAGGATTTTTAATGGTAAACACTGAAATGGTTGCCATGAGAGCTTTGGTGATGCAAAATCGACTTGCTCTTGACATTCTACTAGCAAAAGAAAGAGGAGTTTGCAGTGTATTGAAAGTGCAACATTGTTGTACGTACATTCCTGACAAAAGTCAGGACATTCAAAGATAAATCAGAAATATCACTGAATTACATAAAGAAATTACTCCACTGGAGAGGTTGATAGTGTTCTGGAGAAACTTGGTAAGAGTTTTTCTGCTGTAAAGAAATGGTTTGTAGAAATAGGTAGCTTATTAGTGGGAACAATACTAATACAAGTAACAATAGTAATAATGATAGTATTAATATTAAGATTAGGGTGTGTCTGTATTAGGAAAGGAAAAGTTGAAAGACAAATAAAAATGAATATTGAAAAGAATAAGCAAAGAGAACGTGAAATGGGAGAACTTTAATTAGAAGAGTTTAAAGAGAAAATGTATAAAAACTCAAAAGGACATAATGTAAGAGATACTAAAGTCTAAACTGTAGAACCTGAAACATGTTCTTAGAAAATTTAGTTGGGATGATCTGTGGTGATAAATCACCAAAGGGGGGAGTTGATGGAGCAAGGGAGAGACAAAACATTTTGTGTACCCCTTGTAAAGTTAATCTCTCATAACCATAAAAATACTAATAGAATGAAGCATGTAAAATAATCAACAAAATGCACGTAAAGTAGACACAACGTGTGGGAAAACTCATTGTTGTCTCGCAGAAATAATATACTAATGAAAAACAAACGAGTCATATTAATAAAAAGCTGTGGTATCGTAGATTTAATTAAATAAACTTGTGTATTGGTGCTTATATTAGAAGTTTTGTGGCAATAAAGACTGCAGATGGTGAGTAAAATGACACCTATTTGTGTGCTTTTGCTAGGTAACATCTAACCAGGAAACTTAGAATAGTGAGAGGTAAACAGAAGGGTTAAAATTCTAAATCTAATTTCTGTTGTGTTTATTTTCGCATTAGTTCCCATTGAAGCCTGCGCGGCATAGTCTGAAAATGGCTGTTTAAGTGAATCGAGAAAAAGACTCCGAAAAGATGGCCCCCAAGCATGAGCAGTGTATACAAGAAGTGTGAGTGAACGGCCTATGCTCGCAGCGAGAGATGTTAAGGCAAGCTTTGCCTATGAGCGGGAGATGTGCTAAAGGATGCCTGTATCTAAAAGCCTGGGAAAGGAAGTCAAAGAACTTTCATTATGTACAAATGATACAAGGAAGTACAAACTTTAAGTATGAAATCATGAGAAAGCCTTGTGGGTGACACAGCAATTTTTTTTAACTGGTTTGAACAAGGAGGACATGAGGTGATCATTACCACCCTTCTAATGGACCAATCAGAAATGACTAAGGACCCTAAAAGTTTCAAATTTAAGTTCGATAGTTAGAAAAGATGGTATAAAAGAGCTTGTGCGAAGGAGGGATAAGGTTGGTACCATGAATTTTATTTTGCACCACAACATGCTGTCAGTTTGAACGATTTTTATGGTGCAAGAGACTTTGAAATATTTTTTGAGACTTTAACTTTGATGGGGAAGAGAAGATGATTAATTACAGAGATTTCATGTCGGAAGGGAGACATTGAGGAGAATAGAGAGACAGTCAGCTTGGGAACTTGTTTAATGCGTCTCTGTCATTCACCTATGACAGATTGGTAATATGCTTTTCTAACTTTATTTCTTAAATGTACTAAATAAATGCTAAGAATTTTGCTTGTCTAAAGAATATGCTAACTTCTTTCCTAATTAAAAGTAGATAAACTATTGAAAATATAAACTCAAGTCCGGTTTTTATTATAATAAATGTCATGACACAATTTAATGCTAAAAGTTATCGGAAAACTGTGATTGAGCCGGTCTTAATCGCCATCAACTGACTTCTACTAGTTGGTCCATCGACCAAATAGCGGAGTACCTTGATGTTATGTTTTCCTTATAACAAAGTTAAATGATTTCTGGAATGTATATAATGTATAGAATATAAAATCTAGGCTAAGGAGGTACCCCGCTAACCAGCAGCTCGCTCTCTTTTTCATTGATTCAGGGGAAGTGTGGTGTGTGAATGTGTGACTCGCGGAGTTATGGGCCCCACCGATGAGTAAAAAGTAAATTGCTCCTGAGACAAGTGGTATGAGTTTGAGAGTTGTTAGGGAGCTTTGCTGGATCACTGACGCAACCCAGAATAAGGGTAATTAGACTTTTTGTGATTAGTTGTGTGCAATTAGGTGTCCCTACATGCAGAAATACTTCCCTCCTCATGAACAGGCACACTTGCAGCATGGTGCGTGGGTGCCTGTGTTGGTGCATGTCAGCTAATCGTGCACCAGCGCAGGGGATAGCAGAGTGATCTGTCCTCTTGTTGTATATATGACACATGTCTTTGTTCCAGAATTAATGCAGCACAGTGCAAGCATATGTATAGTGGCACCTGCTGCATTTATTCCTTGCACTTTCTGTCTGATGAGTTCTGCAAGATCTGTATTCCTAGAGTGACTTAATGGTTTGGGAGAGTATTTCTAGCCTACTACCTTGTTGGGACCACTTACATATGTTGTTCTTTGGCATTAGGTGTTTCTGTATAGTATTTGGTCCAGTTACAATGTATGCAGAATGCTGTTTGCTACATGTGCATTCTCACATAGTTGAGCTACATGATTGGTGACTTGAGGTGTGTGGTGTGTTCAGTTTGTACTTACCAACGAGCTGTCCATTTCAATAGATGTCATTCTGGAAACGCTGGTTAATGACAGATTGGCAAAAGATGTAGGAGTCATGCACACTGCCTGGATACTTGGCGACAATATTGATGAACACTCCAAGATGGTCAACAATTGCCTGCACATTCATCGAGTATGAGTGCTTTCTGTTGCGGTGTATGTGTGCAGTGTCCGCAGGAGGCACAAGTTGCACATGGGTGCAATCCATTGCCCCCAACACATGCGGGAAACCAGTGATGGCATAGAAGCCTTGCTTGTTGTCGAGTAGTTCTTGTGCAGTATTGGGAAAGCTTAGTTGCTGCAGCATCAGTCTGATGATGGCATCCAAGTCAGTGGGGAGGATCCTTGAGAAGGATGCCAGGGAGATTCCAGTCACTCTGGCAGTGGTGGGTTGAAAGGTGCCTGAGGCCAACATGTGCAACACAAAAAGTAGCTTGGCCTGCGGAGAGATCTTAGTGATGTGCTGGGATGGGGCCTGCAGCCTTGGAGCTATCTGGTTTAGTGTGCGCAGGATGGAGGACCTCTTTAGCCTGTAATGGCTATCACCTCCTCTGGCCGCAGGTGTATGATGGTAATTCTTTGGCAGTAGGCCCGCTCTCTTCTGCTGCGCTGCCTCGGTGGTGGGGGTGCTCTTCTTGGGGCACCAAGTTACAAGAGTAGTACCTCCATGGCGTTGTTGAGATTGCCAATGAGGTTCTGGGATAGTCTTCCTTATATACAGGTGTGTTTGCACCATTGTTAAGTCCAGGTAAGTCTTGACGTTCGAAAACTGCCACTAACTGGACTTAGCGGCAGTTTTGGTGGGTTATTGGCATACGAAAATTTCATTGTAAATATTGTCTTGTGGGTTTAGCTGCAATTTTTTCACAGGAACTCCTACCTTGCATCTCATTTTTGTTAAGTCCTGCTAACACAAGGGGTGATCCTGAAAATTCACGTGTATGCTGCAAAAGTGCCACAAACTGGTTAGCGGCAACTTGTAAATAGGGCGATAAAAAAACTGCTGTATTGTCAAAAAATTTATGCTACGGCACCGTTAAGTTCTTGTAAATACGCCCCTGTATGTGACAATCCTGCTGAGTACCCATGTAAGACACGGAGGGACGTAATTATTTCTAGCTCATGACAAAAAAAATTAACTGTGCTGATGTTTCAGAATATATCAGAATTAGTACAAATGAAGCACATTTGTTTTAGGATTCTGAAGTGACGTCGTAACAAATATATGACTATGGTCAAAACACATCAATACACTAGGTGATGACATTGGCATACATTATAATGTGTGCAATAAAACCATATTTCAGTGCAAATGTAATTCTTGTTCCAATTGAAATGTGTTTCTGTGATGGCAGTGCTCTACCACACCACGCATACTCCACATACACCACTCCATCCAATCTAACCAAACCAATCCCACCCCACTCCAATCTACCCAACTCCACCCCAATCTACTGCATTCTACTCAAATATACCCCACTCTGCTCCTATCTATCACAGTCTACCTCACTCAAATACATTCACCTCCACTCTATGAGACTCCAGTCTACCCCAATTCCCCCCACTCCAATGTACCTCAATTCAACCCCCTCCACTCTAATCTACCTGAGTCCTTTCCAATGTACCCCACTCCAATGTACTCCTCTCCACTCCAATCTATCCAAATCCACTCCAATCTACCCTTTTCTAATTTACTTCACTCCAATCTATCCCACTCCATTCCAATTTACCCCACTTCAAACTCCATTGCAAACTATCCAACTACTCTTCACTCCATTCTACCCCACTCTACTCCAATGTATCCCACTCCCCCACAATCTACCCCACCTCAAGCTATCACACTCCAATGTACCACGCTCCAATGTACCACAATCTACTCCACTCTACAACTCCACTCCACTCTACCTAAATCTACCCCACTCCACTACACTCAATCAACCCCACTCCAACCTACCACACTCCTCTCAAATCTACCTCACTCCATTTCAATCTACAGTACTCTACCCCAATCCACTCCACTCCAATCTATCCCATCCCACTCTACCCCAATCTACCCTATTCCAATCTATCCCAGCCCAATCTACCCCTATCTACTCCACTCCAATCTACCTCACTCCAATCTACCCCACTCCATTCCAATTTACTCTACTCCAATCTACTCCACTGTACCCCACCCTAATTCACCCACTACACTCTACTCCAGTCTATCCCACTTATCTCCACTCTTCCCCAATCTATCTCCCTCCACTCTAATCTAACCAGCTCCACTCCGCCCGACTCCACTTCAATCTACCCCCTCCACTATCAAGCTTCTATGTATATCACTCTAATCTCCCCCACTCCACTCCAGTCTACACCACTTCACTCCAGTCTACCCCACCATAATCCACCCAAACTATCCCAATCCGGTCTACCCCACTCTACCCTAATCTACCCCACCACACTCCAATTTACCACACTCCACTCCAATGTACCATACTCCACTCCAGTCTACCCCAATGCATTGCACTCCACTCTTCCCCAGTATACCCCACTTTGCTCCAGTCTACCCCAATATCTCATTCCACTCTACCATGATCTACCCCAATCTACCCCAACCAGTCTACCACACTCCACCCCAATCTACCCCATTCAATTTACCCAATTCCACTCTACCCTACTCCGCTCCACTCAATCAACCCAACACCACTCTAATCTACCCCACTCCATTCAAATGTAACCAACTCCACCCTAGTCCACTCCTATTTCCCCCACCCCAATATATCCTACTCCATTCTGCCCCACCCCAGTCTACCCCATTCCAATCTACTCTACTCTACTCCAATCTACTTTACCCATTCTACCCCACTTCACCCCAGTCACCCTACTCCACTGCAATCTACCCCACCCCACTCTACCCTACTCCAATCTACCCCACTATACTCTACCCACTCTAAACTACCCCTTCATTCTACCTCCCTCCAGTCTACCCCGCTGCATTCAAATCTACTCTACCCAATGTAACCCACTGCACCCTAATCTACCCACTACACTCTACTCTTCCCCAACCTATCTCACTCCACTTCAATGTTGACTCTACTCCAATCTAACCAGCTTCACTCCTCTACCTGCTTTGCCGCCCTGGGACGGCCCCAGCCAAGAGTGAAGAGCAGGGGATGGCTTTGAGATATATGACGACGAGGGTAAAAGTGCCGCTTCCCCCAAAACTCATGCCGCCCGGGCGGACCACCCCCTGCCCCGCTCTTGCTACGCCACTGACTCGACCCCAGTCTATCCTACTCCAACCTAACCACTCCAATCCACCCAATCTACTCCACTCCAC